>NW_027488377.1:0-1499500 GCF_051014445.1 Colletes latitarsis | reverse complement strand
CGTTTCTACCGGGGACCGTGACAGTAAAGTGTCCTTTGCAAAAAATCCCTCGCGGGTCCAACCGCACTATAAAGCCTACCCGGCGACCGTGTTGCACGGGGACCGTATTTGGTAGGCGGCGTGACGGAAGGTGAGGCGACCTTGAACCCGAACTCCTCCGTAGGGTGTACGGTCGACTCGTACACCGACGGGTTTTTGGAGAGGGTTTTTTGGCGACCTTTGCACGAAGAGCACTCCACGAGGCGGTACCGATACAACGGTATGACCTTTGGGAGGCTCCAAAGCCGTATAGCTTTAAAGGGATTCTGGGTGGGTGCACCCTGAGTCCCTTACGTCGCGGTCGCGGCAACGACTGCAACGTACAATCCTTCCTAGCGAAGGCGGTCGCGTCACGCGCAGCGTGTATTACGACCTCCCTTTTTTCGCAGGTAGATTGTTCTGGGAAACTCTAACCGCAGCAACGGAGAGAATTCTTTGTTATACAAGTCCAAATGTTATATGCGAGTCCGTACTTGAGGAGCGAGATCTTCTGGGATCCGCTCCCGTTGGCAGTCGGCTCGTGAATAATCACGAATATCGTCGTGGATCGACAGACGAAGACTCGGTCGCGCCTTGTCGTCGTGACGCGGCGCTGCCGAATTCAGCTGTCGATCTCTTTTCAATATATTATACGGTTCTCTCTCTCGACGCTGACGTCACGATACCGTTTAAACCGGTGTGAAGCGAATCTTCGCGTGAGGTCGGCGTACAAAAACACGTAAACGGCCGCGGTTTTAAATCGTCCGAACGTTCAACGAACCTGACGAACGCTTAACCTTCCGCAGTGTCACGTACACAAACGGATACGGGAATCGCAGCCGAGAATTCAATGTTTTCAGACTAACGCGATTTTAAATAGTTTTTTAACATATTTAAACATAGATGTTGGCAAATACCTGACCTAACCCAGACATAACCGCCGTTATCCTCTAAAATATTAATCGCAACCAGGTTTAATTGACTATTTCGGTGTGGTACCACATTACTACCTAATCCAATCCGGAAAAAACCCAGGATCTGGCCAAGAAGTTTGCGAAAAATGCGAAAGTATGAGCTAGATGATGGCAAATACCAGACCTAACCCAGGCATAACCGGCGTTATCCTCTAAAATATTAATCGGAACCAGGTATAATTGTCTGTCTCAGTGTAGTACCATATTACTACGTGATCCAATCTAAAAAAAGCCCAGGTTCTGGCCATCCAAGTATGCGAAAAATGCGAAAGTATGAACTAGATGATGGCAAATACCAGACCTAACCCAGACATAACCGCCGCTATCCTCTAAAATATTAATCGGAACCAGGTATAATTGTCTGTCTCAGTGTAGTACCATATTACTACGAGATCCAAATCAGAAAAAGCCCAGGATCTGGCCATTCAAGTATGCGAAAAATGCGAAAGTATGAGCTAGATGATTGCAAATACAAGAACGAACCCTGACTTAACCGGCGTTATCCTCTAAAATATTATGGTACCAGGTTTAATTGACTGTTTCGGTGTGGTACCACATTACTACGTAATCCAAACCGGAAAATACCCAGGATCTGGCCAAGAAGTATGCGAAAAATGCGAAAGTATGCGCCAGATGATTACAAATACTGGTGCTAACCCAGACATAACCGGCGTTATCCTCTAAAATATTAATCGCAACCAGGTTTAATTGACTGCTTCCGTGTGACACCACATTACTATGTAATCCAGACCAGAAAAAACCCAGGATCTAGACATCAAATATGCGAAAAATGCGAAAGTATGAGGCAGATGATGGCAAACACCAGACCTAACCCAGACATAACCGGCGTTATCCTCTAAAATATTAGTCGGAACCAGCTTGAATTGACCCCGTCAGTGTGGTACTACATTACTACGTGATCCAAATGAGCAAAAGCCCAGGATCTGGCCAACAAGTATGCGAAAAATGCGATAGTATGAGCTAGATGATGGCAAATACCAGACCTTACCCAGACATAACCGGTGTTTCCCCCTAAAATATTAATCGTAACCAAGTTTAATTGACTGCTTCGGTGTGGTACCACGTTACTACGTGATCCAAATCAACAAAAGCCCAGGATCTGGCCAACAAGCACGCGAAAAATGCGAAAGTATGAGTCAGATGATTGCAAATACCAGACCTAACCCAGTCGTAACCGGCGTTATCCTCTAAAATATTAATCGCAACCAGGTTTAATTGACTGTTTCCGTGTGGTACCACATTACTATGTAATCCAAACCAGAAAAAACCCAGGATCTAGACAACAAATATGCGAAAAATGCGAAAGTATGAGTCAGATGATTGCAAATACCAGACCTATCCCAGACATAACCGGCGTTGTCCCCTAAAATATTAATCGGAACCAGGTTTAATTGACTGTTTCGGTGCGGTAACACAATACTATGTGATCTAAACCAGAAAAAACCCAGGATCTGGCCAACAAGCACGCGAAAAATGCGAAAGTATGAGTCAGATGATTGCAAATACCAGACCTAACCCAGACATAACCGGCGTTATCCTCTAAAATATTAGTCGGCACCTGTTTTAATTGACCCCGTCAGTGTGGTACTACATTACTACGTGATCCAAATTAGAAAAAGCCCACGATCTGGCCAACAAGTATGCGAAAAATGCGAAAGTGTGAGCTAGATGATGGCAAATACCAGACCTAACCCACACATAACCGCCGTTATCCTCTAAAATATTAATCGCAACCAGGTTTAATTGACTGTTTCCGTGTGGTACCACATTACTATGCAATCCAGACCAGAAAAAACCCAGGATCTAGACAACAAATATGCGAAAAATGCGAAAGTTTGAGCCAGATGATGGCAAATACCAGACCTTACCCAGACATAACCGCCGTTATCCTCTAAAATATTAATCGCAACCAGGTTTAATTGACTACTTCGGTGTGGTACCACATTACTACCTAATCCAATCCGGAAAAAACCCAGGATCTGGCCAAGAAGTATGCGAAAAATGCGAAAGTATGAGCTAGATGATGGCAAATACCAGACCTAACCCAGGCATAACCGGCGTTATCCTCTAAAATATTAATCGGAACCAGGTATAATTGTCTGTCTCAGTGTAGTACCATATTACTACGTGATCCAATCTAAAAAAAGCCCAGGTTCTTGCCATTCAAGTATGCGAAAAATGCGAAAGTATGAGCTAGATGATGGCAAATACCAGACCTAACCCAGACATAACCGCCGCTATCCTCTAAAATATTAATCGGAACCAGGTATAATTGTCTGTCTCAGTGTAGTACCATATTACTACGAGATCCAAATCAGAAAAAGCCCTGGATCTGGCCATTCATGTATGGGAAAAATGCGAAAGCATGAGCTAGATGATTGCAAATACAAGAACTAACCCTGACTTAACCGGCGTTATCCTCTAAAATATTATGGTACCAGGTTTAATTGACTGTTTCGGTGTGGTACCACATTACTACGTAATCCAAACCGGAAAATACCCAGGATCTGGCCAAGAAGTATGCGAAAAATGCGAATGTATGCGCCCGATGATTACAAATACTGGTGCTAACCCAGACATAACCGGCGTTATCCTCTAAAATATTAATCGCAACCAGGTTTAATTGACTGTTTCCGTGTGGTACCACATTACTATGTAATCCAGACCAGAAAAAACCCAGGATCTAGACAACAAATATGCGAAAAATGCGAAAGTATGAGGCATATGATGGCAAACACCAGACCTAACCCAGACATAACCGGCGTTATCCTCTAAAATATTATTCGTAACCAAGTTTAATTGACTGCTTCGGTGTGGTACCACGTTACTACGTGATCCAAATCAACAAAAGCCCAGGATCTGGCCAACAAACACGCGAAAAATGCGAAAGTATGAGTCAGATGATTGCAAATACCAGACCTATCCCAGACGTAACCGGCGTTATCCTCTAAAATATTAATCGCAACCAGGTTTAATTGACTGTTTCCGTGTGGTACCACATTACTATGTAATCCAAACCAGAAAAAACCCAGGATCTAGACAACAAATATGCGAAAAATGCGAAAGTATGAGTCAGATGATTGCAAATACCAGACCTATCCCAGACATAACCGGCGTTGTCCTCTAAAATATTAAGCGGAACAAGGTTTAATTGACTGTTTCGGTGCGGTACCACAATACTATGTGATCCAAACCAGAAAAAACCCAGGATCTGGCCAATAAGAATGCATAAAATGCGAAAGTACGAGGTAGATGATGGCAAATACCAGACCTAACCCAGACATAACCGGCGTTATCCTCTAAAATATTAGTCGGAACCAGTTTTAATTGACCCCGTCAGTGTGGTACTACATTACTACGTGATCCAAATGAGCAAAAACCCAGGTTCTGGCCACTCAAGTATGCGAAAAATGCGAAAGTATGAGGTAGATGATGGCAAATACCAGACCTAACCCAGACATAACCGGTGATTCCCCCTAAAATATTGATCGAAACCAGGTATAATTGTCTGTCGAAATTGCAACCAGGTTTAATTGACTGTTTCGGTTTGGTACCACACTACTACGTGATCCAAATCAGCAGGAGCCAAGAATCTGGCCAACAAGTATGCGAAAAATGTGAAAGTATGAGTCAGATGATTGCAAATACCAGACCTAACCCAGACATAATCGGCGTTATCCTCCAAAATATTAATCGACACCAGGTTTAATTGACCCCTTCAGTGTGGTAGCACATTACTACGTGATCCAAGTCAGCATAAGCCCAGGATCTGGCCAACAAGTATGCGAAAAATGCGAAAGTATGAGCTAGATGTTGGCAAATACCAGACCTAACCCAGACATAACCGCCGTTATCCTCTAAAATATTAATCGCAACCAGGTTTAATTGACTATTTCGGTGTGGAACCACATTACTACCTAATCCAATCCGGAAAAAACCCAGGATCTGGCCAAGAAGTATGCGAAAAATGCGAAAGTATGAGCTAGATGATGGCAAATACCAGACCTAACCCAGGCATAACCGGCGTTATCCTCTAAAATATTAATCGGAACCAGGTATAATTGTCTGTTTCAGTGCGGTACCACATTACTACGTGATCCAAATCAGAAAAAGCCCTGGATCTGGCCAACAAGTACGCGAATAATGCGAAAGTATGAACTAGATGATTGCAAATACCAGACCTAACCCAGGCATAACCGGCGTTATCCTCTAAAATATTAATCGGAACCAGGTATAATTGTCTGTCTCAGTGTAGTACCACAATACTACGAGATCCAAATCAGAAAAAGCCCTGGATCTGGCCATTCATGTATGGGAAAAATGCGAAAGCATGAGCTAGATGATTGCAAATACAAGAACTAACCCTGACTTAACCGGCGTTATCCTCTAAAATATTATGGTACCAGGTTTAATTGACTGTTTCGGTGTGGTACCACATTACTACGTAATCCAAACCGGAAAATACCCAGGATCTGGCCAAGAAGTATGCGAAAAATGCGAAAGTATGCGCCAGAGGATTCCAAATACTGGTGCTAACCCAGACATAACCGGCGTTGTTCTCTAAAGTGTTAATCGGAACCAGGTATAATTGACTGTTTCAGTGTGGAACCACATTACTACCTGATCCAAACCGGAAAAAACCCAGGATCTGGCCAACAATAATGCAAAAAATGCGAAAGAATGAGGCACATGATGGCAAATACCAGACCTAACCCAGACATAACCGGCGTTATCCTCTAAAATATTAATCGGAACCAGCTTGAATTGACCCCGTCAGTGTGGTACTACATTACTACGTGATCCAAATGAGCAAAAGCCCAGGATCTGGCCAACAAGTATGCGAAAAATGCGATAGTATGAGCTAGATGATGGCAAATACAAGACCTTACCCAGACATAACCGGTGTTTCCCCCTAAAATATTAATCGTAACCAAGTTTAATTGACTGCTTCGGTGTGGTACCACGTTACTACGTGATCCAAATCAACAAAAGCCCAGGATCTGGCCAACAAGCACGCGAAAAATGCGAAAGTATGAGTCAGATGATTGCAAATACCAGACCTAACCCAGTCGTAACCGGCGTTATCCTCTAAAATATTAATCGCAACCAGGTTTAATTGACTGTTTCCGTGTGGTACCACATTACTATGTAATCCAAACCAGAAAAAACCCAGGATCTAGACAACAAATATGCGAAAAATGCGAAAGTATGAGTCAGATGATTGCAAATACCAGACCTATCCCAGACATAACCGGCGTTGTCCTCTAAAATATTAATCGGAACCAGGTTTAATTGACTGTTTCGGTGCGGTACCACAATACTATGTGATCTAAACCAGAAAAAACCCAGGATCTGGCCAACAAGCACGCGAAAAATGCGAAAGTATGAGTCAGATGATTGCAAATACCAGACCTAACCCAGACATAACCGGCGTTATCCTCTAAAATATTAGTCGGCACCTGTTTTAATTGACCCCGTCAGTGTGGTACTACATTACTACGTGATCCAAATTAGAAAAAGCCCACGATCTGGCCAACAAGTATGCGAAAAATGCGAAAGTGTGAGCTAGATGATGGCAAATACCAGACCTAACCCAGACATAACCGCCGTTATCCTCTAAAATATTAATCGCAACCAGGTTTAATTGACTGTTTCCGTGTGGTACCACATTACTATGTAATCCAGACCAGAAAAAACCCAGGATCTAGACAACAAATATGCGAAAAATGCGAAAGTTTGAGCCAGATGATGGCAAATACCAGACCTTACCCAGACATAACCGCCGTTATCCTCTAAAATATTAATCGCAACCAGGTTTAATTGACTACTTCGGTGTGGTACCACATTACTACCTAATCCAATCCGGAAAAAACCCAGGATCTGGCCAAGAAGTATGCGAAAAATGCGAAAGTATGAGCTAGATGATGGCAAATACCAGACCTAACCCAGGCATAACCGGCGTTATCCTCTAAAATATTAATCGGAACCAGGTATAATTGTCTGTCTCAGTGTAGTACCATATTACTACGTGATCCAATCTAAAAAAAGCCCAGGTTCTTGCCATTCAAGTATGCGAAAAATGCGAAAGTATGAGCTAGATGATGGCAAATACCAGACCTAACCCAGGCATAACCGGCGTTATCCTCTAAAATATTAATCGGAACCAGGTATAATTGTCTGTCTCAGTGTAGTACCATATTACTACGTGATCCAATCTAAAAAAAGCCCAGGTTCTTGTCATTCAAGTATGCGAAAAATGCGAAAGTATGAGCTAGATGATGGCAAATACCAGACCTAACCCAGACATAACCGCCGCTATCCTCTAAAATATTAATCGGAACCAGGTATAATTGTCTGTCTCAGTGTAGTACCATATTACTACGAGATCCAAATCAGAAAAAGCCCTGGATCTGGCCATTCATGTATGGGAAAAATGCGAAAGCATGAGCTAGATGATTGCAAATACAAGAACTAACCCTGACTTAACCGGCGTTATCCTCTAAAATATTATGGTACCAGGTTTAATTGACTGTTTCGGTGTGGTACCACATTACTACGTAATCCAAACCGGAAAATACCCAGGATCTGGCCAAGAAGTATGCGAAAAATGCGAATGTATGCGCCCGATGATTACAAATACTGGTGCTAACCCAGACATAACCGGCGTTATCCTCTAAAATATTAATCGCAACCAGGTTTAATTGACTGTTTCCGTGTGGTACCACATTACTATGTAATCCAAACCAAAAAAAACCCAGGATCTAGACAACAAATATGCGAAAAATGCGAAAGTATGAGTCAGATGATTGCAAATACCAGACCTATCCCGGACATAACCGGCGTTGTCCTCTAAAATATTAAGCGGAACAAGGTTTAATTGACTGTTTCGGTGCGGTACCACAATACTATGTGATCCAAACCAGAAAAAACCCAGGTTCTGGCCACTCAAGTATGCGAAAAATGCGATAGTTTGAGCTAGATGATGGCAAATACCAGACCTAACCCAGACATAACCGGTGTTTCCCCCTAAAATATTAATCGTAACCAAGTTTAATTGACTGCTTCGGTGTGGTACCACATTACTACCTAATCCAATCCGGAAAAACCCCAGGATCTGGCCATTCAAGTATTGGAAAAATGCGAAAGTATGAGCTAGATGATGGCAAATACCAGACCTAACCCAGACATAACCGGCATTATGCTCTAAAATATTAATCGGAACCAGGTTAAATAGACAGTTTCAGTGTAGTACCACATTACTACGTGATCCAATCTAAAAAAAGCCCAGGTTCTGGCCATTCAAGTATGCGAAAATTGCGAAAGTATGAGCTAGATGATTGCAAATACCAGACCTAACCCAGACATAACTGGTGTTTCCCCCTAGAATATTAATCGCAACCAGGTTTAATTGACTGTTCCCGTGTGGTACCACATTACTATGTAATCCAAACCGGAAAAAACCCAGGATCTGGCCATTCAAGTATGCGAAAAATGCGAAAGTATGATCTAGATGATTGCAAATACCAGACCTAACCCAGACATAACTGGTGTTTCCCCCTAAAATATTGATCGAAACCAGCTTTAATTGACAGTACCAGTGTGGTACGACATTACTACGTGATACAAATCAGAAAAAGCCCCGGATCTGGCCAGCAAGTATGCGAAAAATGCGAAAGTATGAGCTAGATGATGGCAAATACCAGACCTGACCCAGACATAACCGCCGTTATCCTGTAAAATATAAACCGCAACCAGGTTTAATTGACTGTTTCGGTGCGGTACCACAATACTATGTGATCCAAACCAGAAAAAACCCAGGATCTGGCCAACAAGAATGCGAAAAATGCGAAAGTATGCGCCAGATGATTCCAAATACTGGTGCTAACCCAGACATAACCGGCGCTGTTCTCTAAAGTATTAATCGGAACCAGGTATAATTGACTATTTCAGTGTGGAACCACATTACTACCTGATCCAAACCTGAAAAAACCCAGGATCTGGCCAAGAAGTATGCGAAAAATGCGATAGTTTGAGCTAGATGTTGGCAAATACCAGACCTAATCCAGACATAACCGGTGTTTCCCCCTAAAATATTAATCGTAACCAAGTTTAATTGACTGCTTCGGTGTGGTACCACGTTACTACGTGATCCAAATCAACAAAAGCCCAGGATCTGGCCATCAAGCACGCGAAAAATGCGAAAGTATGAGTCAGATGATTGCAAATACCAGACCTAACCCAGCCGTAACCGGCGTTATCCTCTAAAATATTAATCGCAACCAGGTTTAATTGACTGTTTCCGTGTGGTACCACATTACTATGTAATCCAGACCAGAAAAAACCCAGGATCTAGACAACAAATATGCGAAAAATGCGAAAGTATGAGTCAGATGATTGCAAATACCAGACCTATCCCAGACATAACCGGCGTTGTCCTCTAAAATATTAATCGGAACCCGGTTTAATTGACTGTTTCGGTGCGGTACCACAATACTATGTGATCCAAACCAGAAAAAACCCAGGATCTGGCCAACAAGAATGCATAAAATGCGAAAGTATGAGGTAGATGATGGCAAATACCAGACCTAACCCAGACATAACCGGCGTTATCCTCTAAAATATTAGACGGAACCAGTTTTAATTGACCCCGTCAGTGTGGTACTACATTACTACGTGATCCAAACTAGAAAAAGCCCACGATCTGGCCAACAAGTATGCGAAAAATGCGAAAGTGTGAGCTAGATGATGGCAAATACCAGACCTAACCCAGACATAACCGCAGTTATCCTCTAAAATATAAATCGCAACCAGGCTTAATTGTCTGTTTCAGTGTGGTACCACATTACTATGTGATCCAAACCAGAAAAAACCCAGGTTCTGGCCACTCAAGTATGCGAAAAATGCGAAAGTATGAGGTAGATGATGGCAAATACCAGACCTAACCCAGACATAACCGGTGATTCCCCCTAAAATATTGATCGAAACCAGGTATAATTGTCTGTCGAAATTACAACCAGGTTTAATTGACTGTTTCGGTTTGGTACCACACTACTACGTGATCCAAATCAGCATAAGCCCAGGATCTGGCCAACACGTATGCGAAAAATGCGAAAGTATGAGCTAGATGATGGCAAATACCAGACCTAACCCAGACATAATCGGCGTTATCCTCCAAAATATTAATCGACACCAGGTTTAATTGACCCCTTCAGTGTGGTAGCACATTACTACGTGATCCAAGTCAGCATAAGCCCAGGATCTGGCCAACACGTATGCGAAAAATGCGAAAGTATGAGCTAGATGATGGCAAATACCAGACCTAACCCAGACATAATCGGCGTTATCCTCCAAAATATTAATCGACACCAGGTTTAATTGACCCGATCAGTGTGGTAGCACATTACTACGTGATCCAGATCAGCAAAAGCCCAGGATCTGGCCAAGAAGTATGCGAAAAATGCGAAAGTATGAGCTAGATGATGGCAAATACCAGACCTAACCCAGACATAACCGGCGTTATGCACTAAAATATTAATCGGAACCAGGTTTAATAGACAGTTTCAGTGTAGTACCACATTACTACGTGATCCAATCTAAAAAAAGCCCAGGTTCTGGCCATTCAAGTATGCGAAAAATGCGAAAGTATGAGCTAGATGATTGCAAATACCAGACCTAACCCAGACATAACCGGTTTTCCCCCCTAAAATATTGATCGAAACCAGCTTTAATTGACAGTACCAGTGTGGTACGACATTACTACGTGATACAAATCAGAAAAAGCCCAGGATCTGGCCAGCAAGTATGCGAAAAATGCGAAAGTATGAGCTAGATGATGGCAAATACCAGAACTAACCCAGACATAACCGCCGTTATCCTCTAAAATATAAACCGCAACCAGGTTTAATTGACTGTTTCGTTGCGGTACCACAATACTATGTGATCCAAACCAGAAAAAACCCACGACCTGGGGAACAAGAATGCATAAAGTGCGAAAGTATGAACTAGATGATTGCAAATACCAGACCTAACCCAGGCATAACCGGCGTTATCCTCTAAAATATTAATCGGAACCAGGTTTAATTGACAGTTTCGGTGTGGTGCCACATTACTACGTGATCCAAATTAGAAAAAGCCCACGATCTGGCCAACAAGTATGCGAAAAATGCGAAAGTGTGAGCTAGATGATGGCAAATACCAGACCTAACCCAGACATAACCGCCGTTATCCTCTAAAATATAAATTGCAACCAGGCTTAATTGACTGTTTCGGTGTGGTACCACATTACTATGTGATCCAAACCAGACAAAACCCAGGTTCTGGCCACTCAAGTATGCGAAAAATGCGAAAGTATGAGCTAGATAATGGCAAATACCAGACCTAACCCAGACATAACCGGAGTTATCCTCTAAAATATTAATCGTAACCAAGTTGAATTGACTGCTTCGGTGTGGTACCACGTTACTACGTAATCCAAACCAGAAAACACCAAGAATCTGGCCAACAAGTATGCGAAGATTGCAAAACTATGGGTCAGATGATGGCAAATACCAGACCTTACCCAGACATAACCGGTGTTTCCCCCTAAAATATTGACCGAAACCAGCATTAATTGACTGTTTCGGTTTGGTACCACATTACTACGTGATCCAAATAAGCAAGAGCCCAGGATCTGGCCATTCAAGTATGCGAAAAATGCGAAAGTATGAGCCAGATGATTGCAAATACCAGAACTATCCCCGACATAACCGGAGTTATCCTCTAAAATATTAATCGTAGCCAAGTTGAATTGACAGCTTCGGTGTGGTACCACGTTACTACGCAATCCAAACCAGAAAACACCAAGAATCTGGCCAACAAGTATGCGAAGATTGCAAAACTATGAGTCAGATGAAGGCAAATACCAGACCTAACCCAGACATAACCGGTGTTTCACCCTAAAATATTGATCGATATGAGCTTTAATTGACTGTTTCGGTTTGGTACCACATTACTACGTGATTCAAACCAGCAAGAGCCAGAATCTGGCCAACAAGTATGCGAAAAATGCGAAAGCATGAGCTAGATGATGGCAAATACCAGACCTAACCCAGACATAACCGCCGTTATCCTCTAAAATATTAATCGGAACCATGCTTAATTGACTGTTTCGGTGTGGTGCCACATTACTACGTGATCCAATCTAAAAAAAGCCCAGGTTCTGGCCATTCAAGTATGCGAAAAATGCGAAAGTATGAGCTAGATGATGGCAAATACCAGACCTAACCCAGACATAACCGGCGTTATCCTCCAAAATATTAATCGGAACCAGGTTTAATTGACTTTTTCGGTGTGGTACCACAATACAACGTGATCCAAACCAGACAAAACCCAGGATCTGGCCAACATGTATGCGAAAGATGCGAAAGTATGAGACAGATGATTACAAGTACCAGGCCTAACCCAGACACAACCGGTGTTTCACCCTATAATATTGATCGAAACCAGCTTTAATTGACTATCTCGGTGAGGCACCACATTACTACGTGATCCAAATCAGCAAGAGCCCAGAATCTGGCCAACAAGTATGCGAAAAATGCGAAAGTATGAGTCAGATGATGGCGAATACCAGACCTAACCCAGACATAACCGGCGTCATCCTCTAAAATATTAATCGGAACCAGGTTTAATTGACCCCTTCAGTGTGGTAGCACATTACTACGTGATCCTTGTCAGTATAAGCCCAGGATCTGGCCAACAAGTATGCGAAAAATGCGAAAGAATGAGCTAGATGATGGCAAATACCAGACCTAACCCGGACATAACCGGCGTTATCCTCTAAAATATTAATCGGAACCAGGTATAATTGTCTGTCTCAGTGTAGTACCACATTACTACGAGATCCAAATCAGAAAAAGCCCAGGATCTGGCCATTCAACTATGCGAAAAATGCGAAGGTATGGGCCAGATGATTGCAAATACGAGAACTAACCCAGACATAACCGGCGTTATCCTCTAAAATATTAATCGGAACCAGGTTCAATTGACCCCTTCAGTGTGATACTACATTACTACGTGATCCAAATCAGCAAAAGCACAGGAACTGTCCAACAAGTATGCGAAAAATGCGAAAGTATGAGCTAGATGATGGCAAATCCCAGAC
Organism: Colletes latitarsis; assembly: GCF_051014445.1. Lineage (NCBI taxonomy): Eukaryota > Metazoa > Arthropoda > Insecta > Hymenoptera > Colletidae > Colletes > Colletes latitarsis. Next base: position 1,486,348 of record NW_027488377.1, on the reverse strand, counting down.
CTAACCCAGACATAACCGGCGTTATCATTTAAAATATTAATCGGAACCAGGTTTAATTGACCCCGTCAGTGTGGTACCACATTACTACGTGATCCAAATCAGCAAAAGACCAGGATCTGGCCAACATGTATGCGAAAAATGCGTAAGTATGAGCCAGATGATTGCAAATACCAGACCTAACCCAGACGTAACCGGCGTTATCCTCTAAAATATTAATCGCAACCAGGTTTAATTGACTGTTACGGTGTGGAACCACATTACTATCTAATCCAAACCAGAAAAAACCCAGGATCTAGACAACAAATATGAGAAAAATGCGTAAGTATGAGCTAGATGATGGGAAATACCAGACCTAACCCAGACATAACCGCCGTTATCCTCTAAAATATTGATCAAAACCAGCATTAATTGACTGTTTCGGTTTGGTACCACATTACTACGTGATCCAAATCAGCAAGAGCCCAGAATCAGGCCAGCAAGTATGCGCAAAATGCGAAAGTATGAGTCAGATGATTGCAAATACCAGACCTAACCCAGACATAACCGGCGTTATCATTTAAAATATTAATCGGAACCAGGTTTAATTGACCCCGTCAGTGTGGTACCACATTACTACGTGATCCAAATCAGCAAGAGACCAGGATCTGGCCAACATGTATGCGAAAAATGCGTAAGTATGAGCCAGATGATTGCAAATACCAGACCTAACCCAGACGTAACCGGCGTTATCCTCTAAAATATTAATCGCAACCAGGATTAATTGACTGTTTCGGTGTGGTGCCACATTACTACGTGATCCAATCTAAAAAAAGCCCAGGTTCTGGCCATTCAAGTATGCGAAAAATGCGAAAGTATGAGCTAGATGATGGCAAATACCAGACCTAACCCAGACATAACCGGCGTTATCCTCCAAAATATTAATCGGAACCAGGTTTAATTGACTTTTTCGGTGTGGTACCACAATACAACGTGATCCAAACCAGACAAAACCCAGGATCTGGCCAACATGTATGCGAAAGATGCGAAAGTATGAGACAGATGATTACAAGTACCTGGCCTAACCCAGACACAACCGGTGTTTCACCCTATAATATTGATCGAAACCAGCTATAATTGACTATTTCGGTGAGGCATCACATTACTACGTGATCCAAATCAGCAAGAGCCCAGAATCTGGCCAACAAGTATGCGAAAAATGCGAAAGTATGCGTCAGATGATGGCGAATACCAGACCTAACCCAGACATAACCGGCGTCATCCTCTAAAATATTAATCGGTACCAGGATTAATTGACGATTTCATTGTGGCACCACATTAGTACGTGATCCTAACCAGTAAAAAACCAAGGATCTGGCCATCAAGAGTGCAAAAAATGCGAAGGTATGAGTCAGATGATGGCAAATACCAGACCTAACCCAGACATAACCGGTGTTCCCCCTAAAATATTAATCGGAACCAGGTATAATTGTCTGTCTCAGTGTAGTACCACATTACTACGAGATCCAAATCAGAAAAAGCCCAGGATCTGGCCATTCAACTATGCGAAAAATGCGAAAGTATGAGCCAGATGATTGCAAATACGAGAACTAACCCAGACATAACCGGCGTTATCCTCTAAAATATTAATCGGAACCAGGTTCAATTGACCCCTTCAGTGTGATACTACATTACTACGTGATCCAAATCAGCAAAAGCACAGGAACTGTCCAACAAGTATGCGAAAAATGCGAAAGTATGAGCTAGATGATGGCAAATCCCAGACCTAACCCAGACATAACCGGCGTTATCATTTAAAATATTAATCGGAACCAGGTTTAATTGACCCCGTCAGTGTGGTACCACATTACTACGTGATCCAAATCAGCAAAAGACCAGGATCTGGCCAACATGTATGCGAAAAATGCGAAAGTATGAGCTAGATGATGGGAAATACCAGACCTAACCCAGACAAAACCGCCGTTATCCTCTAAAATATTGATCAAAACCAGCATTAATTGACTGTTTCGGTTTGGTACCACATTACTACGTGATCCAAATCAGCAAGAGCCCAGAATCAGGCCAGCAAGTATGCGCAAAATGCGAAAGTATGAGGCACATGATGGCAAATACCAGACCTAACCCAGACATAACCGGCGTTATCCTCTAAAATATTAATCGGAACCAGTTTTAGTTGTCCCCGTCAGTGTGGTACTACATTACTACGTGATCCAAATGAGCAAAAGCTCAGGATCTGGCCAACAAGTATGCGAAAAATGCGAAAGTATGAGCTAGATGATGGCAAATCCCAGACCTAACCCAGACATAACCGGCGTTATCATTTAAAATATTAATCGCAACCAGGTTTAATTGACCCCGTCAGTGTGGTACCACATTACTACGTGATCCAAATCAGCAAAAGACCAGGATCTGGCCAACATGTATGCGAAAAATGCGTAAGTATGAGCCAGATGGTTGCAAATACCAGACCTAACCCAGACATAACCGGCGTTATCCTCTAAAATATTAATCGCAACCAGGTTCAATTGACCCCTTCAGTGTGATACTACATTACTACGTGATCCAAATCAGCAAAAGCACAGGAACTGTCCAACAAGTATGCGAAAAATGCGAAAGTATGAGCTAGATGATGGCAAATCCCAGACCTAACCCAGACATAACCGGCGTTATCATTTAAAATATTAACCGGAACCAGGTTTAATTAACCCCGTCAGTGTGGTACCACATTACTACGTGATCCAAATCAGCAAAAGCACAGGAACTGTTTAACAAGTATGCGAAAAATGCGAAAGTATGAGCTAGATGATTGCAAATACCAGACCTAACCCAGACATAACTGGTGTTTCCCACTAAAATATTGATCAAAACCAGCTTTAATTGACAGTACCAGCGTGGTACGACATTACTACGTGATACAAATCAGAAAAAGCCCAGGATCTGGCCAGAAAGTATGCGAAAAATGTGAAAGTATGAGTCAGATGATTGCAAATACCAGACCTAACCCAGACATAACCGGCGTTATCCTCCAAAATATTAATCGGAACCAGGTTTAATTGACCCCTTCAGTGTGGTAGCACATTACTACGTGATCCAAGTCAGCATGAGCCCAGGATCTGGCCAACAAGTATGCGAAAAATGCGAAAGTATGAGCTAGATGATGGCAAATACCAGACCTAACCCAGACATAACCGGCGTTATCCTCTAAAATATTAATCGGAACCAGGTTTAATTGACTGTTTCGGTGTGGTGCCACATTACTACGTGATCCTATCTAAAAAAAGCCCAGATTCTGGCCATTCAAGTATGCGAAAAATGCGTAAGTATGAGCAAGATGATGGCAAATACCAGACCTAACCCAGACATAACCGCCGTTATCCTCTAAAATATTAATCGCAACCAGGTTTAATTGACTATTTCGGTGTGGTACCACATTACTACCTAATCCAATCCGGAAAAAACCCAGGATCTGGCCATTCAAGTATTGGAAAAATGCGAAAGTATGAGCTAGATGATGGCAAATACCAGACCTAACCCAGACATAACCGGCGTTATGCTCTAAAATATTAATCGGAACCAGGTTTAATAGACAGTTTCAGTGTAGTACCACATTACTACGTGATCCAATCTAAAAAAAGCCCAGGTTCTGGCCATTCAAGTATGCGAAAAATGCGAAAGTATGATCTAGATGATTGCAAATACCAGTCCTAACCCAGACATAACTGGTGTTTCCCCCTAAAATATTGATCGAAACCAGCTTTAATTGACAGTACCAGTGTGGTACGACATTACTACGTGATACAAATCAGAAAAAGCCCCGGATCTGGCCAGCAAGTATGCGAAAAATGCGAAAGTATGAGCTAGATGATGGCAAATACCAGACCTAACCCAGACATAACCGCCGTTATCCTCTAAAATATAAACCGCAACCAGGTTTAATTGACTGTTTCGGTGCGGTACCACAATACTATGTGATCCAAACCAGAAAAAACCCAGGATCTGGCCAGCAAGTATGCGAAAAATGCGAAAGTATGAGCTAGATGATGGCAAATACCAGACCTAACCCAGACATAACCGCCGTTATCCTCTAAAATATAAACCGCAACCAGGTTTAACTGTCTGTTACGGTGTGGAACCACATTACTATCTAATCCAAACCAGAAAAAACCCAGGATCTAGACAACAAATATGCGAAAAATGCGAAAGTATGAGCTAGATGATGGGAAATACCAGACCTAACCCAGACATAACCGCCGTTATCCTCTAAAATATTAATCGGAGCCAGGTTTAATTGACTTTTTCGGTGTGGTACCACAATACAACGTGATCCAAACCAGACAAAACCCAGGATCTGGCCAACATGTATGCGAAAGATGCGAAAGTATGAGAGAGATGATTACAAGTACCAGGCCTAACCCAGACACAACCGGTGTTTCCCCCTATAATATTGATCGAAACCAGCTTTAATTGACTATTTCGGTGAGGTACCACATTACTACGTGATCCAAATCAGCAAGAGCCCAGAATCTGGCCAACAAGTATGCGAAAAATGCCAAAGTATGAGTCAGATGATGGCGAATACCAGACCTAACCCAGACATAACCGCCGTTATCCTCTAAAATATTGATCAAAACCAGCATTAATTGACTGTTTCGGTTTGGTACCACATTACTACGTGATCCAAATCAGCAAGAGCCCAGAATCAGGCCAGCAAGTATGCGCAAAATGCGAAAGTATGAGTCAGATGATTGCAAATACCAGACCTAACCCAGACATAACCGGCGTTATCATTTAAAATATTAATCGGAACCAGGTTTAATTGACCCCGTCAGTGTGGTACCACATTACTACGTGATCCAAATCAGCAAAAGACCAGGATCTGGCCAACATGTATGCGAAAAATGCGTAAGTATGAGCCAGATGATTGCAAATACCAGACCTAACCCAGACGTAACCGGCGTTATCCTCTAAAATATTAATCGCAACCAGGATTAATTGACTGTTTCGGTGTGGTGCCACATTACTACGTGATCCAATCTAAAAAAAGCCCAGGTTCTGGCCATTCAAGTATGCGAAAAATGCGAAAGTATGAGCTAGATGATGGCAAATACCAGACCTAACCCAGACATAACCGGCGTTATCCTCCAAAATATTAATCGGAACCAGGTTTAATTGACTTTTTCGGTGTGGTACCACAATACAACGTGATCCAAACCAGACAAAACCCAGGATCTGGCCAACATGTATGCGAAAGATGCGAAAGTATGAGACAGATGATTACAAGTACCTGGCCTAACCCAGACACAACCGGTGTTTCACCCTATAATATTGATCGAAACCAGCTTTAATTGACTATTTCGGTGAGGCATCACATTACTACGTGATCCAAATCAGCAAGAGCCCAGAATCTGGCCAACAAGTATGCGAAAAATGCGAAAGTATGCGTCAGATGATGGCGAATACCAGACCTAACCCAGACATAACCGGCGTCATCCTCTAAAATATTAATCGGTACCAGGATTAATTGACGATTTCATTGTGGCACCACATTAGTACGTGATCCTAACCAGTAAAAAACCAAGGATCTGGCCATCAAGAATGCAAAAAATGCGAAGGTATGAGTCAGATGATGGCAAATACTAGACCTAACCCAGACATAACCGGTGTTCCCCCTAAAATATTAATCGGAACCAGGTATAATTGTCTGTCTCAGTGTAGTACCACATTACTACGAGATCCAAATCAGAAAAAGCCCAGGATCTGGCCATTCAACTATGCGAAAAATGCGAAAGTATGAGCCAGATGATTGCAAATACGAGAACTAACCCAGACATAACCGGCGTTATCCTCTAAAATATTAATCGGAACCAGGTTCAATTGACCCCTTCAGTGTGATACTACATTACTACGTGATCCAAATCAGCAAAAGCACAGGAACTGTCCAACAAGTATGCGAAAAATGCGAAAGTATGAGCTAGATGATGGCAAATCCCAGACCTAACCCAGACATAACCGGCGTTATCATTTAAAATATTAATCGGAACCAGGTTTAATTGACCCCGTCAGTGTGGTACCACATTACTACGTGATCCAAATCAGCAAAAGACCAGGATCTGGCCAACATGTATGCGAAAAATGCGTAAGTATGAGCCAGATGATTGCAAATACCAGACCTAACCCAGACATAACCGGCGTTATCCTCTAAAATATTAATCGCAACCAGGTTCAATTGACCCCTTCAGTGTGATACTACATTACTACGTGATCCAAATCAGCAAAAGCACAGGAACTGTCCAACAAGTATGCGAAAAATGCGAAAGTATGAGCTAGATGATGGCAAATCCCAGACCTAACCCAGACATAACCGGCGTTATCATTTAAAATATTAATCGGAATCAGGTTTAATTGACCCCGTCAGTGTGGTGCCACATTACTACGTGATCCAAATCAGCAAAAGCACAGGAACTGTTTAACAAGTATGCGAAAAATGCGAAAGTATGAGCTAGATGATGGCAAGTCCCAGACCTAACCCAGACATAACCGGCGTTATCATATAAAATATTAATCGGAACCAGGTTTAATTGACCCCGTCAGTGTGGTACCACATTACTACGTGATCCAAATCAGCAAAAGACCAGGATCTGGCCAACATGTATGCGAAAAATGCGAAAGTATGAGCTAGATGATGGGAAATACCAGACCTAACCCAGACAAAACCGCCGTTATCCTCTAAAATATTGATCAAAACCAGCATTAATTGACTGTTTCGGTTTGGTACCACATTACTACGTGATCCAAATCAGCAAGAGCCCAGAATCAGGCCAGCAAGTATGCGCAAAATGCGAAAGTATGAGGCACATGATGGCAAATACCAGACCTAACCCAGACATAACCGGCGTTATCCTCTAAAATATTAATCGGAACCAGTTTTAGTTGTCCCCGTCAGTGTGGTACTACATTACTACGTGATCCAAATGAGCAAAAGCTCAGGATCTGGCCAACAAGTATGCGAAAAATGCGAAAGTATGAGCTAGATGATGGCAAATCCCAGACCTAACCCAGACATAACCGGCGTTATCATTTAAAATATTAATCGGAACCAGGTTTAATTGACCCCGTCAGTGTGGTACCACATTACTACGTGATCCAAATCAGCAAAAGACCAGGATCTGGCCAACATGTATGCGAAAAATGCGTAAGTATGAGCCAGATGATTGCAAATACCAGACCTAACCCAGACATAACCGGCGTTATCCTCTAAAATATTAATCGCAACCAGGTTCAATTGACCCCTTCAGTGTGATACTACATTACTACGTGATCCAAATCAGCAAAAGCACAGGAACTGTCCAACAAGTATGCGAAAAATGCGAAAGTATGAGCTAGATGATGGCAAATCCCAGACCTAACCCAGACATAACCGGCGTTATCATTTAAAATATTAATCGGAATCAGGTTTAATTGACCCCGTCAGTGTGGTGCCACATTACTACGTGATCCAAATCAGCAAAAGCACAGGAACTGTTTAACAAGTATGCGAAAAATGCGAAAGTATGAGCTAGATGATGGCAAATCCCAGACCTAACCCAGACATAACCGGCGTTATCATATAAAATATTAATCGGAACCAGGTTTAATTGACCCCGTCAGTGTGGTACCACATTACTACGTGATCCAAATCAGCAAAAGACCAGGATCTGGCCAACATGTATGCGAAAAATGCGAAAGTATGAGCTAGATGATGGGAAATACCAGACCTAACCCAGACAAAACCGCCGTTATCCTCTAAAATATTGATCAAAACCAGCATTAATTGACTGTTTCGGTTTGGTACCACATTACTACGTGATCCAAATCAGCAAGAGCCCAGAATCAGGCCAGCAAGTATGCGCAAAATGCGAAAGTATGAGGCACATGATGGCAAATACCAGACCTAACCCAGACATAACCGGCGTTATCCTCTAAAATATTAATCGGAACCAGTTTTAGTTGTCCCCGTCAGTGTGGTACTACATTACTACGTGATCCAAATGAGCAAAAGCTCAGGATCTGGCCAACAAGTATGCGAAAAATGCGAAAGTATGAGCTAGATGATGGCAAATCCCAGACCTAACCCAGACATAACCGGCGTTATCATTTAAAATATTAATCGGAACCAGGTTTAATTGACCCCGTCAGTGTGGTACCACATTACTACGTGATCCAAATCAGCAAAAGACCAGGATCTGGCCAACATGTATGCGAAAAATGCGTAAGTATGAGCCAGATGATTGCAAATACCAGACCTAACCCAGACATAACCGGCGTTATCCTCTAAAATATTAATCGCAACCAGGTTCAATTGACCCCTTCAGTGTGATACTACATTACTACGTGATCCAAATCAGCAAAAGCACAGGAACTGTCCAACAAGTATGCGAAAAATGCGAAAGTATGAGCTAGATGATGGCAAATCCCAGACCTAACCCAGACATAACCGGCGTTATCATTTAAAATATTAATCGGAACCAGGTTTAATTGACCCCGTCAGTGTGGTACCACATTACTACGTGATCCAAATCAGCAAAAGCACAGGAACTGTTTAACAAGTATGCGAAAAATGCGAAAGTATGAGCTAGATGATTGCAAATACCAGACCTAACCCAGACATAACTGGTGTTTCCCACTAAAATATTGATCAAAACCAGATTTAATTGACAGTACCAGCGTGGTACGACATTACTACGTGATACAAATCAGAAAAAGCCCAGGATCTGGCCAGAAAGTATGCGAAAAATGTGAAAGTATGAGTCAGATGATTGCAAATACCAGACCTAACCCAGACATAACCGGCGTTATCCTCCAAAATATTAATCGGAACCAGGTTTAATTGACACCTTCAGTGTGGTAGCACATTACTACGTGATCCAAGTCAGCATGAGCCCAGGATCTGGCCAACAAGTATGCGAAAAATGCGAAAGTATGAGCTAGATGATGGCAAATACCAGACCTAACCCAGACATAACCGGCGTTATCCTCTAAAATATTAATCGGAACCAGGTTTAATTGACTGTTTCGGTGTGGTGCCACATTACTACATGATCCTATCTAAAAAAAGCCCAGATTCTGGCCATTCAAGTATGCGAAAAATGCGTAAGTATGAGCAAGATGATGGCAAATACCAGACCTAACCCAGACATAACCGCCGTTATCCTCTAAAATATTAATCGCAACCAGGTTTAATTGACTATTTCGGTGTGGTACCACATTACTACCTAATCCAATCCGGAAAAAACCCAGGATCTGGCCATTCAAGTATTGGAAAAATGCGAAAGTATGAGCTAGATGATGGCAAATACCAGACCTAACCCAGACATAACCGGCGTTATGCTCTAAAATATTAATCGGAACCAGGTTTAATAGACAGTTTCAGTGTAGTACCACATTACTACGTGATCCAATCTAAAAAAAGCCCAGGTTCTGGCCATTCAATTATGCGAAAAATGCGAAAGTATGATCTAGATGATTGCAAATACCAGACCTAACCCAGACATAACTGGTGTTTCCCCCTAAAATATTGATCGAAACCAGCTTTAATTGACAGTACCAGTGTGGTACGACATTACTACGTGATACAAATCAGAAAAAGCCCCGGATCTGGCCAGCAAGTATGCGAAAAATGCGAAAGTATGAGCTAGATGATGGCAAATACCTGACCTAACCCAGACATAACCGCCGTTATCCTCTAAAATATAAACCGCAACCAGGTTTAATTGACTGTTTCGGTGCGGTACCACAATACTATGTGATCCAAACCAGAAAAAACCCAGGATCAGGCCAACAAGAATGCATAAAATGCGAAAGAATGAACTTGATGACGGCAAATACCAGACCTAACCCAGACATAACCGGCGTTATGCTCTAAAATATTAATCGGAACCAGGTTTGATAGACAGTTTCAGTGTAGTACCACATTACTACGTGATCCAATCTAAAAAAAGCCCAGGTTCTGGCCATTCAAGTATGCGAAAAATGCGAAAGTATGAGCTAGATGATTGCAAATACCAGACCTAACCCAGGCATAACCGGCGTTATCCTCTAAAATATTAATCGGAACCAGGTATAATTGTCTGTCTCAGTGTGGTACCACATTACTACGAGATCCAAATCAGAAAAAGCCCAGGATCTGGCAAATCATGTATGCGAAAAATGCGAAAGTATGAGCTAGATGATTGCAAATACAAGAACTAACCCTGACTTAACCGCTGTTATCCTCTAAAATATTATGGAACCAGGTTTAATTGACTGTTTCGGTGTGGTACCACATTACTACGTAATCCAAACCGGAAAATACCCAGAATCCGGCCAAGAAGTATGCGAAAAATGCGAAAGTATGCGCCAGATGATTCCAAATGCTGGTGCTAACCCAGACATAACCGGCGTTGTTCTCTAAAGTATTAATCGGAACCAGGTATAATTGACTATTTCAGTGTGGAACCACATTACTACCTGATCCAAACCGGAAAAAACCAAGGATCTGGCCAAGAAGTATGCGAAAAATGCGATAGTTTGAGCTAGATGTTGGCAAATACCAGACCTAATCCAGACATAACCGGTGTTTCCCCCTAAAATATTAATCGTAACCAAGTTTAATTGACTGCTTCGGTGTGGTACCACGTTACTACGTGATCCAAATCAACAAAAGCCCAGGATCTGGCCAACAAGCACGCGAAAAATGCGAAAGTATGAGTCAGATGATTGCAAATACCAGACCTAACCCAGCCGTAACCGGCGTTATCCTCTAAAATATTAATCGCAACCAGGTTTAATTGACTGTTTCCGTGTGGTACCACATTACTATGTAATCCAGACCAGAAAAAACCCAGGATCTAGACAACAAATATGCGAAAAATGCGAAAGTATGAGTCAGATGATGGCAAATACCAGACCTTACCCAGACATAACCGCCGTTATCCTCTAAAATATTAATCGCAACCAGGTTTAATTGACTATTTCGGTGTGGTACCACATTACTACCTAATCCAATCCGGAAAAAACCCAGGATCTGGCCAAGAAGTATGCGAAAAATGCGGAAATATGAGCTAGATGATGGCAAATACCAGACCTAACCCAGGCATAACCGGCGTTATCCTCTAAAATATTAATCGGAACCAGGTATAATTGCCTGTCTCAGTGTAGTACCATATTACTACGTGATCCAATCTAAAAAAAGCCCAGGTTCTGGCCATTCAAGTATGCGAAAAATGCGAAAGTATGAGCTAGATGATGGCAAATACCAGACATAACCCAGACATAACCGCCGCTATCCTCTAAAATATTAATCGGAACCAGGTATAATTGTCTGTCTCAGTGTAGTACCATATTACTACGAGATCCAAATCAGAAAAAGCCCAGGATCTGGCCATTCAAGTATGCGAAAAATGCGAAAGTATGAGCTAGATGATTGCAAATGCAAGAACTAACCCTGACTTAACCGGCGTTATCCACTAAAATATTATGGTACCAGGTTTAATTGACTGTTTCGGTGTGGTACCACATTACTACGTAATCCAAACCGGAAAATACCCAGGATCCGGCCAAGAAGTATGCGAAAAATGCGAAAGTATGCGCCAGATGATTCCAAATACTGGTGCTAACCCAGACATAACCGGCGTTGTTCTCTAAAGTATTAATCGGAACCAGGTATAATTGACTATTTCAGTGTGGAACCACATTACTACCTGATCCAAACCGGAAAAAACCCAGGATCTGGCCAAGAAGTATGCGAAAAATGCGATAGTTTGAGCTAGATTTTGGCAAATACCAGACCTAATCCAGACATAACCGGTGTTTCCCCCTAAAATATTAATCGTAACCAAGTTTAATTGACTGCTTCGGTGTGGTACCACGTTACTACGTGATCCAAATCAACAAAAGCCCAGGATCTGGCCAACAAGCACGCGAAAAATGCGAAAGTATGAGTCAGATGATTGCAAATACCAGACCTAACCCAGCCGTAACCGGCGTTATCCTCTAAAATATTAATCGCAACCAGGTTTAATTGACTGTTTCCGTGTGGTACCACATTACTATGTAATCCAGACCAGAAAAAACCCAGGATCTAGACAACAAATATGCGAAAAATGCGAAATTATGAGTCAGATGATGGCAAATACCAGACCTTACCCAGACATAACCGCCGTTATCCTCTAAAATATTAATCGCAACCAGGTTTAATTGACTATTTCGGTGTGGTACCACATTACTACCTAATCCAATCCGGAAAAAACCCAGGATCTGTCCAAGAAGTATGCGAAAAATGCGGAAATATGAGCTAAATGATGGCAAATACCAGACCTAACCCAGGCATAACCGGCGTTATCCTCTAAAATATTAATCGGAACCAGGTATAATTGTCTGTCTCAGTGTAGTACCATATTACTACGTGATCCAATCTAAAAAAAGCCCAGGTTCTGGCCATTCAAGTATGCGAAAAATGCGAAAGTATGAGCTAGATGATGGCAAATACCAGACCTAACCCAGACATAACCGCCGCTATCCTCTAAAATATTAATCGGAACCAGGTATAATTGTCTGTCTCAGTGTAGTACCATATTACTACGAGATCGAAATCAGAAAAAGCCCAGGATCTGGCCATTCAAGTATGCGAAAAATGCGAAAGTATGAGCTAGATGATTGCAAATGCAAGAACTAACCCTGACTTAACCGGCGTTATCCACTAAAATATTATGGTACCAGGTTTAATTGACTGTTTCGGTGTGGTACCACATTACTACATAATCCAAACCGGAAAATACCCAGGATCTGGCCAAGAACTATGCGAAAAATGCGAAAGTATGCGCCAGATGATCACAAATACTGGTGCTAACCCAGACATAACCGGCGTTATCCTCTAAAATATTAATCGCAACCAGGTTTAACTGACTGCTTCCGTGTGACACGACATTACTATGTAATCCAGACCAGAAAAAACCCAGGATCTAGACAACAAATATGCGAAAAATGCGAAAGTATGAGGCAGATGATGGCAAACACCAGACCTAACCCAGACATAACCGGCGTTATCCTCTAAAATATTAGTCGGAACCAGTTTTAATTGACCCCGTCAGTGTGGTACTACATTACTACGTGATCCAAATCAGCAAAAGCCCAGGATCTGGCCAACAAGTATGCGAAAAATTCGATAGTATGAGCCAGATGATGGCAAATACCAGACCTTACCCAGACATAACCGGTGTTTCGCCCTAAAATATTAATCGTTACCAAGTTTAATTGACTGCTTCGGTGTGGTACCACGTTACTACGTGATCCTAATCAACAAAAGCCCAGGATCTGGCCAACAAGCACGCGAAAAATGCGAAAGTATGAGTCAGATGATTGCAAATACCAGACCTAACCCAGACGTAACCGGCGTTATCCTCTAAAATATTAATCGCAACCAGGTTTAATTGACTGTTTCCGTGTGGTACCACATTACTATGTAATCCAAACCAGAAAAAACCCAGGATCTAGACAACAAATATGCGAAAAATGCGAAAGTATGAGTCAGATGATTGCAAATACCAGACCTATCCCAGACATAACCGGCGTTGTCCTCTAAAATATTAATCGGAACCCGGTTTAATTGACTGTTTCGGTGCGGTACCACAATACTATGTGATCCAAACCAGAAAAAACCCAGGTTCTGGCCACTCAAGTATGCGATAAATGCGAAAGTATGAGGTAGATGATGGCAAATACCAGGCCTAACCCAGACATAACCGGTGATTCCCCCTAAAATATTGATCGAAACCAGGTATAATTGTCTGTCGAAATCGCAACCAGGTTTAATTGACTGTTTCGGTTTGGTACCACATTACTATGTAATCGAAACCAGAAAAAACCCAGGATCTAGACAACAAATATGCGAAAAATGCGAAAGTATGAGCTATATGATGGCAAATACCAGACCTATCCCAGACATAACCGCCGTTATCCTCTAAAATATTAATCGGAACCCGGTTTAATTGACTGTTTCGGTGTGGTGCCACATTACTACGTAATCCAAACCAGAAAACACCAAGAATCTGGCCAACAAATATGCGAAGATTGCAAAACTATGAGTCAGATGATGGCAAATACCAGACCTATCCCAGACATAACCGGTGTTTCCCCCTAAAATATTGATCGATATGAGCTTTAATTGACTGTTCCAGTGTGGTACCACATTACTACATGATCCAAATCAGCAAAAGCCCAGGATCTGGCCAACAAGTATGCGAAAAATGCGATAGTATGACTCAGATGATTGCAAATACCAGACCTAACCCAGACGTAACCGGCGTTATCCTCTAAAATATTAATCGCAACCAGGTTTAATTGACTGTTTCCGTGTGGTACCACATTACTATGTAATCCAGACCAGAAAAAACCCAGGATCTAGACAACAAATATGCGAAAAATGCGAAAGTATGAGCTATATGATGGCAAATACCAGACCTAACCCAGACATAACCGCCGTTATCCTCTAAAATATTAATCGGAACCCGGTTTAATTGACTGTTTCGGTGTGGTGCCACATTACTACGTGATCCAATCTAAAAAAAGCCCAGGTTCTGGCCATTCAAGTATGCGAAAAATGCGAAAGTATGAGCTAGATGATTGCAAATACCAGACCTAACCCAGGCATAACCGGCGTTATCCTCTAAAATATTAATCGGAACCAGGTATAATTGTCTGTCTCAGTGTAGTACCATATTGCTACGAGATTCAAATCAGAAAAAGCCCAGGATCTGGCCATTCAAGTATGCAAAAAATGCGAAAGTATGAGCTAGATGAATCCAAATACTGGAGCTAACACAGACATAACCGGCGTTGTTCTCTAAAATATTAATCGGAACCAGGTTTAATTGACTGCTTCGGTGTGGTGCCACATTACTACGTGATCCAATCCTAAAAAAGCCCAGGTTCTGGCCATTCAAGTATGCGAAAAATGCGAAAGTATGAGCAAGATGATGGCAAATACTAGACCTAACCCAGACATAACCGCCGTTATCCTCTAAAATATTAATCGGAACCAGGTTTAATTGACTGTTTCGGTGTGGTGCCACATTACTACGTGATCCAATCTAAAAAAAGCCCTGGTTCTGGCCAGTCAAGTATTGGAAAAATGCGAAAGTGTGAGCTAGATGATGGCAAATATCAGACCTAACCCAGACATAACCGGCGTTATCCTCTAAAACATTAATCGGACCAGGTTTAATAGACAGTTTCAGAGTAGTACCACATTACTACGTGATCCAATCTAAAAAAAGTCCTGGTTCAGGCCATTCAAGTATGCGAAAAATGCGAAAGTATGAGCTAGATGATGGCAAATACCAGACCTAACCCAGACATAACCGGAGTTATCCTCTAAAATATTAATCGTAACCAAGTTGAATTGACTGCTTCGGTGTGGTACCACATTACTACGTGATTCAAACCAGCAAGAGCCAGAATCTGGCCAACAAGTATGCGAAAAATGCGAAAGTATGAGCTAGATGATGGCAAATACCAGACCTAACCCAGACATAACCGGTGTTCCCCCTAAAATATTAATCGGAACCAAGTATAATTGTCTGTCTCAGTGTAGTACCACATTACTACGAGATCCAAATCAGAAAAAGCCCAGGATCTGGCCATTCAACTATGCGAAATATGCGAAAGTATGAGCCAGATGATTGCAAATACGAGAACTAACCCAGACATAACCGGCGTTATCCTCTAAAATATTAATCGGAACCAGGTTCAATTGACCCCTTCAGTGTGATACTACATTACTACGTGATCCAAATCAGCAAAAGCACAGGAACTGTCCAACAAGTATGCGAAAAATGCGAAAGTATGAGCTAGATGATGGCAAATCCCAGACCTAACCCAGACATAACCGGCGTTATCATTTAAAATATTAATCGGAACCAGGTTTAATTGACCCCGTCAGTGTGGTACCACATTACTACGTGATCCAAATCAGCAAAAGACCAGGATCTGGCCAACATGTATGCGAAAAATGCGTAAGTATGAGCCAGATGATTGCAAATACCAGACCTAACCCAGACGTAACCGGCGTTATCCTCTAAAATATTAATCGCAACCAGGTTTAATTGTCTGTTACGGTGTGGAACCACATTACTATTTAATCCAAACCAGAAAAAACCCAGGATCTAGACAACAAATATGCGAAAAATGCGTAAGTATGAGCTAGATGATGGGAAATACCAGACCTAACCCAGACATAACCGCCGTTATCCTCTAAAATATTGATCAAAACCAGCATTAATTGACTGTTTCGGTTTGGTACCACATTACTACGTGATCCAAATCAGCAAGAGCCCAGAATCAGGCCAGCAAGTATGCGCAAAATGCGAAAGTATGAGTCAGATGATTGCAAATACCAGACCTAACCCAGACATAACCGGCGTTATCATTTAAAATATTAATCGGAACCAGGTTTAATTGACCCCGTCAGTGTGGTACCACATTACTACGTGATCCAAATCAGCAAAAGACCAGGATCTGGCCAACATGTATGCGAAAAATGCGTAAGTATGAGCCAGATGATTGCAAATACCAGACCTAACCCAGACGTAACCGGCGTTATCCTCTAAAATATTAATCGCAACCAGGTTTAATTGTCTGTTACGGTGTGGAACCACATTACTATCTAATCCAAACCAGAAAAAACCCAGGATCTAGACAACAAATATGCGAAAAATGCGAAAGTATGAGCTAGATGATGGGAAATACCAGACCTAACCCAGACATAACCGCCGTTATCCTCTAAAATATTAATCGGAGCCAGGTTTAATTGACTTTTTCGGTGTGGTACCACAATACAACGTGATCCAAACCAGACAAAACCCAGGATCTGGCCAACATGTATGCGAAAGTATGAGAGAGATGATTACAAGTACCAGGCCTAACCCAGACACAACCGGTGTTTCCCCCTATAATATTGATCGAAACCAGCTTTAATTGACTATTTCGGTGAGGTACCACATTACTACGTGATCCAAATCAGCAAGAGCCCAGAATCTGGCCAACAAGTATGCGAAAAATGCCAAAGTATGAGTCAGATGATGGCGAATACCAGACCTAACCCAGACATAACCGGCGTCATCCTCTAAAATATTAATCGGTACCAGGATTAATTGACTGTTTCGGTGTGGTGCCACATTACTACGTGATCCAATCTAAAAAAAGCCCAGGTTCTGGCCATGCAGGTATGCGAAAAATGCGAAAGTATGAGCTAGATGATGGCAAATACCAGACCTAACCCAGACATAACCGGCGTTATCCTCTAAAATATTAATCGGAACCAGGTTTAATAGACAGTTTCAGAGTAGTACCACATTACTACGTGATCCAATCTAAAAAAAGTCCTGGTTCAGGCCATTCAAGTATGCGAAAAATGCGAAAGTATGAGCTAGATGATGGCAAATACCAGACCTAACCCAGACATAACCGGAGTTATCAACTAAAATATTAATCGTAACCAAGTTGAATTGACTGCTTCGGTGTGGTACCACGTTACTACGTAATCCAAACCAGAAAACACCAAGAATCTGGCCAACAAGTATGCGAAGATTGCAAAACTATGGGTCAGATGATGGCAAATACCAGACCTTACCCAGACATAACCGGTGTTTCCCCCTAAAATATTGACCGAAACCAGCATTAATTGACTGTTTCGGTTTGGTACCACATTACTACGTGATCCAAATAAGCAAGAGCCCAGGATCTGGCCATTCAAGTATGCGAAAAATGCGAAAGTATGAGCCAGATGATTGCAAATACCAGAACTATCCCCGACATAACCGGAGTTATCCTCTAAAATATTAATCGTAGCCAAGTTGAATTGACAGCTTCGGTGTGGTACCACGTTACTACGCAATCCAAACCAGAAAACACCAAGAATCTGGCCAACAAGTATGCGAAGATTGCAAAACTATGAGTCAGATGAAGGCAAATACCAGACCTAACCCAGACATAACCGGTGTTTCACCCTAAAATATTGATCGATATGAGCTTTAATTGACTGTTTCGGTTTGGTACCACATTACTACGTGATTCAAACCAGCAAGAGCCAGAATCTGTCCAACAAGTATGCGAAAAATGCGAAAGTATGAGCTAGATGATGGCAAATACCAGACCTAACCCAGACATAACCGCCGTTATCCTCTAAAATATTAATCGGAACCAGGCTTAATTGACTGTTTCGGTGTGGTGCCACATTACTACGTGATCCAATCTAAAAAAAGCCCAGGTTCTGGCCATTCAAGTATGCGAAAAATGCGAAAGTATGAGCAAGATGATGGCAAATACTAGACCTAACCCAGACGTAACCGGCGTTATCCTCTAAAATATTAATCGCAACCAGGTTTAATTGACTGTTACGGTGTGGAACCACATTACTATCTAATCCAAACCAGAAAAAACCCAGGATCTAGACAACAAATATGCGAAAAATGCGTAAGTATGAGCTAGATGATGGGAAATACCAGACCTAACCCAGACATAACCGCCGTTATCCTCTAAAATATTGATCAAAACCAGCATTAATTGACTGTTTCGGTTTGGTACCACATTACTATGTGATCCAAATCAGCAAGAGCCCAGAATCAGGCCAGCAAGTATGCGCAAAATGCGAAAGTATGAGTCAGATGATTGCAAATACCAGACCTAACCCAGACATAACCGGCGTTATCATTTAAAATATTAATCGGAACCAGGTTTAATTGACCCCGTCAGTGTGGTACCACATTACTACGTGATCCAAATCAGCAAAAGACCAGGATCTGGCCAACATGTATGCGAAAAATGCGTAAGTATGAGCCAGATGATTGCAAATACCAGACCTAACCCAGACGTAACCGGCGTTATCCTCTAAAATATTAATCGCAACCAGGTTTAATTGTCTGTTACGGTGTGGAACCACATTACTATCTAATCCAAACCAGAAAAAACCCAGGATCTAGACAACAAATATGCGAAAAATGCGAAAGTATGAGCTAGATGATGGGAAATACCAGACCTAACCCAGACATAACCGGCGTTATCATTTAAAATATTAATCGGAACCAGGTTTAATTGACCCCGTCAGTGTGGTACCACATTACTACGTGATCCAAATCAGCAAAAGACCAGGATCTGGCCAACATGTATGCGAAAAATGCGTAAGTATGAGCCAGATGATTGCAAATACCAGACCTAACCCAGACGTAACCGGCGTTATCCTCTAAAATATTAATCGCAACCAGGTTTAATTGTCTGTTACGGTGTGGAACCACATTACTATCTAATCCAAACCAGAAAAAACCCAGGATCTAGACAACAAATATGCGAAAAATGCGAAAGTATGAGCTAGATGATGGGAAATACCAGGCCTAACCCAGACATAACCGCCGTTATCCTCTAAAATATTAATCGGAGCCAGGTTTAATTGACTTTTTCGGTGTGGTACCACAATACAACGTGATCCAAACCAGACAAAACCCAGGATCTGGCCAACATGTATGCGAAAGTATGAGAGAGATGATTACAAGTACCAGGCCTAACCCAGACACAACCGGTGTTTCCCCCTATAATATTGATCGAAACCAGCTTTAATTGACTATTTCGGTGAGGTACCACATTACTACGTGATCCAAATCAGCAAGAGCCCAGAATCTGGCCAACAAGTATGCGAAAAATGCCAAAGTATGAGTCAGATGATGGCGAATACCAGACCTAACCCAGACATAACCGGCGTCATCCTCTAAAATATTAATCGGTACCAGGATTAATTGACTGTTTCGGTGTGGTGCCACATTACTACGTGATCCAATCTAAAAAAAGCCCAGGTTCTGGCCATGCAGGTATGCGAAAAATGCGAAAGTATGAGCTAGATGATGGCAAATGCCAGACCTAACCCAGACATAACCGGCGTTATCCTCTAAAATATTAATCGGAACCAGGTTTAATAGACAGTTTCAGAGTAGTACCACATTACTACGTGATCCAATCTAAAAAAAGTCCTGGTTCAGGCCATTCAAGTATGCGAAAAATGCGAAAGTATGAGCTAGATGATGGCAAATACCAGACCTAACCCAGACATAACCGGAGTTATCAACTAAAATATTAATCGTAACCAAGTTGAATTGACTGCTTCGGTGTGGTACCACGTTACTACGTAATCCAAACCAGAAAACACCAAGAATCTGGCCAACAAGTATGCGAAGATTGCAAAACTATGGGTCAGATGATGGCAAATACCAGACCTTACCCAGACATAACCGGTGTTTCCCCCTAAAATATTGACCGAAACCAGCATTAATTGACTGTTTCGGTTTGGTACCACATTACTACGTGATCCAAATAAGCAAGAGCCCAGGATCTGGCCATTCAAGTATGCGAAAAATGCGAAAGTATGAGCCAGATGATTGCAAATACCAGAACTATCCCCGACATAACCGGAGTTATCCTCTAAAATATTAATCGTAGCCAAGTTGAATTGACAGCTTCGGTGTGGTACCACGTTACTACGCAATCCAAACCAGAAAACACCAAGAATCTGGCCAACAAGTATGCGAAGATTGCAAAACTATGAGTCTGATGAAGGCAAATACCAGACCTAACCCAGACATAACCGGTGTTTCACCCTAAAATATTGATCGATATGAGCTTTAATTGACTGTTTCGGTTTGGTACCACATTACTACGTGATTCAAACCAGCAAGAGCCAGAATCTGTCCAACAAGTATGCGAAAAATGCGAAAGTATGAGCTAGATGATGGCAAATACCAGACCTAACCCAGACATAACCGCCGTTATCCTCTAAAATATTAATCGGAACCAGGCTTAATTGACTGTTTCGGTGTGGTGCCACATTACTACGTGATCCAATCTAAAAAAAGCCCAGGTTCTGGCCATTCAAGTATGCGAAAAATGCGAAAGTATGAGCAAGATGATGGCAAATACTAGACCTAACCCAGACGTAACCGGCGTTATCCTCTAAAATATTAATCGCAACCAGGTTTAATTGACTGTTACGGTGTGGAACCACATTACTATCTAATCCAAACCAGAAAAAACCCAGGATCTAGACAACAAATATGCGAAAAATGCGTAAGTATGAGCTAGATGATGGGAAATACCAGACCTAACCCAGACATAACCGCCGTTATCCTCTAAAATATTGATCAAAACCAGCATTAATTGACTGTTTCGGTTTGGTACCACATTACTATGTGATCCAAATCAGCAAGAGCCCAGAATCAGGCCAGCAAGTATGCGCAAAATGCGAAAGTATGAGTCAGATGATTGCAAATACCAGACCTAACCCAGACATAACCGGCGTTATCATTTAAAATATTAATCGGAACCAGGTTTAATTGACCCCGTCAGTGTGGTACCACATTACTACGTGATCCAAATCAGCAAAAGACCAGGATCTGGCCAACATGTATGCGAAAAATGCGTAAGTATGAGCCAGATGATTGCAAATACCAGACCTAACCCAGACGTAACCGGCGTTATCCTCTAAAATATTAATCGCAACCAGGTTTAATTGTCTGTTACGGTGTGGAACCACATTACTATCTAATCCAAACCAGAAAAAACCCAGGATCTAGACAACAAATATGCGAAAAATGCGAAAGTATGAGCTAGATGATGGGAAATACCAGACCTAACCCAGACATAACCGCCGTTATCCTCTAAAATATTAATCGGAGCCAGGTTTAATTGACTTTTTCGTTGTGGTACCACAATACAACGTGATCCAAACCAGACAAAACCCAGGATCTGGCCAACATGTATGCGAAAGTATGAGAGAGATGACTACAAGTACCAGGCCTAACCCAGACACAACCGGTGTTTCCCCCTATAATATTGATCGAAACCAGCTTTAATTGACTATTTCGGTGAGGTACCACATTACTACGTGATCCAAATCAGCAAGAGGCCAGAATCTGGCCAACAAGTATGCGAAAAATGCCAAAGTATGAGTCAGATGATGGCGAATACCAGACCTAACCCAGACATAACCGGCGTCATCCTCTAAAATATTAATCGGTACCAGGATTAATTGACTGTTTCGGTGTGGTGCCACATTACTACGTGATCCAATCTAAAAAAGGCCCAGGTTCTGGCCATTCAAGTATGCGAAAAATGCGAAAGTATGAGCTAGATCATGGCAAATACCAGACCTAACCCAGACATAACCGGCGTTATCCTCCAAAATATTTATCGGAACCAGGTTTAATTGACTTTTTCGGTGTGGTACCACAATACAACGTGATCCAAACCAGACAAAACCCAGGATCTGGCCAACATGTATGCGAAAGATGCGAAAGTATGAGACAGATGATTACAAGTACCAGGCCTAACCCAGACACAACCGGTGTTTCACCCTATAATATTGATCGAAACCAGCTTTAATTGACTATTTCGGTGAGGCATCACATTACTACGTGATCCAAATCAGCAAGAGCCCAGAATCTGGCCAACAAGTATGCGAAAAATGCGAAAGTATGAGTCAGATGATGGCGAATACCAGACCTAACCCAGACATAACCGGCGTCATCCTCTAAAATATTAATCGGTACCAGGATTAATTGACGATTTCATTGTGGCACCACATTAGTACGTGATCCTAACCAGTAAAAAACCAAGGATCTGGCCAACAGGAATGCAAAAAATGCGAAGGTATGAGTCAGATGATGGCAAATACCAGACCTAACCCAGACATAACCGGTGTTCCCCCTAAAATATTAGTCGGAACCAGGTATAATTGTCTGTCTCAGTGTAGTACCACATTACTACGAGATCCAAATCAGAAAAAGCCCAGGATCTGGCCATTCAACTATGCGAAAAATGCGAAAGTATGAGCCAGATGATTGCAAATACGAGAACTAACCCAGACATAACCGGCGTTATCCTCTAAAATATTAATCGGAACCAGGTTCAATTGACCCCTTCAGTGTGATACTACATTACTACGTGATCCAAATCAGCAAAAGCACAGAAACTGTCCAACAAGTATGAGAAAAATGCGAAAGTATGAGCTAGATGATGGCAAATCCCAGACCTAACCCAGACATAACCGGCGTTATCATTTAAAATATTAATCGGAACCAGGTTTAATTGACCCCGTCAGTGTGGTACCACATTACTACGTGATCCAAATCAGCAAAAGACCAGGATCTGGCCAACATGTATGCGAAAAATGCGTAAGTATGAGCCAGATGATTGCAAATACCAGACCTAACCCAGACGTAACCGGCGTTATCCTCTAAAATATTAATCGCAACCAGGTTTAATTGACTGTTACGGTGTGGAACCACATTACTATCTAATCCAAACCAGAAAAAACCCAGGATCTAGACATCAAATATGCGAAAAATGCGTAAGTATGAGCTAGATGATGGGAAATACCAGACCTAACCCAGACATAACCGCCGTTATCCTCTAAAATATTGATCAAAACCAGCATTAATTGACTGTTTCGGTTTGGTACCACATTACTACGTGATCCAAATCAGCAAGAGCCCAGAATCAGGCCAGCAAGTATGCGCAAAATGCGAAAGTATGAGTCAGATGATTGCAAATACCAGACCTAACCCAGACATAACCGGCGTTATCATTTAAAATATTAATCGGAACCAGGTTTAATTGACCCCGTCAGTGTGGTACCACATTACTACGTGACCCAAATCAGCAAAAGACCAGGATCTGGCCAACATGTATGCGAAAAATGCGTAAGTATGAGCCAGATGATTGCAAATACCAGACCTAACCCAGACGTAACCGGCGTTATCCTCTAAAATATTAATCGCAACCAGGTTTAATTGTCTGTTACGGTGTGGAACCACATTACTATCTAATCCAAACCAGAAAAAACCCAGGATCTAGACAACAAATATGCGAAAAATGCGAAAGTATGAGCTAGATGATGGGAAATACCAGACCTAACCCAGACATAACCGCCGTTATCCTCTAAAATATTAATCGGAGCCAGGTTTAATTGACTTTTTCGGTGTGGTACCACAATACAACGTGATCCAAACCAGACAAAACCCAGGATCTGGCCAACATGTATGCGAAAGATGCGAAAGTATGAGAGAGATGATTACAAGTACCAGGCCTAACCCAGACACAACCGGTGTTTCCCCCTATAATATTGATCGAAACCAGCTTTAATTGACTATTTCGGTGAGGTACCACATTACTACGTGATCCAAATCAGCAAGAGCCCAGAATCTGGCCAACAAGTATGCGAAGAATGCGAAAGTATGAGTCAGATGATGGCGAATACCAGACCTAACCCAGACATAACCGGCGTCATCCTCTAAAATATTAATCGGTACCAGGATTAATTGACGATTTCATTGTGGCACCACATTAGTACGTGATCCTAACCAGTAAAAAACCAAGGATCTGGCCAACAAGAATGCAAAAAATGCGAAGGTATGAGTCAGATGATGGCAAATACCAGACCTAACCCAGACATAACCGGTGTTCCCCCTAAAATATTAATCGGAACCAGGTATAATTGTCTGTCTCAGTGTAGTACCACATTACTACGAGATCCAAATCAGAAAAAGCCCAGGATCTGGCCATTCAACTATGCGAAAAATGCGAAAGTGTGAGCCAGATGATTGCAAATACGAGAACTAACCCAGACATAACCGGCGTTATCCTCTAAAATATTAATCGGAACCAGGTTTAATTGACCCCGTCAGTGTGGTACCACATTACTACGTGATCCAAATCAGCAAGAGACCAGGATCTGGCCAACATGTATGCGAAAAATGCGTAAGTATGAGCCAGATGATTGCAAATACCAGACCTAACCCAGACGTAACCGGCGTTATCCTCTAAAATATTAATCGCAACCAGGTTTAATTGTCTGTTACGGTGTGGAACCACATTACTATCTAATCCAAACCAGAAAAAACCCAGGATCTAGACAACAAATATGCGAAAAATGCGAAAGTATGAGCTAGATGATGGGAAATACCAGACCTAACCCAGACATAACCGCCGTTATCCTCTAAAATATTAATCGGAGCCAGGTTTAATTGACTTTTTCGGAGTGGTACCACAATACAACGTGATCCAAACCAGACAAAACCCAGGATCTGGCCAACATGTATGCGAAAGATGCGAAAGTATGAGAGAGATGATTACAAGTACCAGGCCTAACCCAGACAGAACCGGTGTTTCCCCCTATAATATTGATCGAAACCAGCTTTAATTGACTATTTCGGTGAGGTACCACATTACTACGTGATCCAAATCAGCAAGAGGCCAGAATCTGGCCAACAAGTATGCGAAAAATGCCAAAGTATGAGTCAGATGATGGCGAATACCAGACCTAACCCAGACATAACCGGCGTCATCCTCTAAAATATTAATCGGTACCAGGATTAATTGACGATTTCATTGTGGCACCACATTAGAACGTGATCCTAACCAGTAAAAAACCAAGGATCTGGCCAACAAGAATGCAAAAAATGCGAAAGTATGAGTCAGATGATGGCAAATACCAGACATAACCGGTGTTCCCCCTAAAATATTAATCGGAACCAGGTATAATTGTCTGTCTCAGTGTAGTACCACATTACTACGAGATCCAAATCAGAAAAAGCCCAGGATCTGGCCATTCAACTATGCGAAAAATGCGAAAGTATGAGCCAGATAATTGCAAATACGAGAACTAACCCAGACATAACCGGCGTTATCCTCTAAAATATTAATCGGAACCGGGTTCAATTGACCCCTTCAGTGTGATACTACATTACTACGTGATCCAAATCAGCAAAAGCACAGGAACTGTCCAACAAGTATGCGAAAAATGCGAAAGTATGAGCTAGATGATGGCAAATACCAGACCTAACCCAGACATAACCGGCGTTATCATTTAAAATATTAATCGGAGCAGGTTTAATTGACCCCGTCAGTGTGGTACCACATTACTACGTGATTCAAATCAGCAAAAGACCAGGATCTGGCCAACATGTATGCGAAAAATGCGTAAGTATGAGCCATATCCCCGCCTCCTCCTCCAGGCCAACCTCAACCACTGCCGCGCGGCACAGGACTTGATGTCCCAAGTCCTCGCGGAGTGGGGGGTTGGCCTGGCGGTCGCCGCCGAGCCGTACCGCGTCCCTGATCACCCTCATTGGGTGGGCGACGCGGACGGCTTGGTGGCGATGGTATGGGGAGGGGGCGACGGGTCCCCACCCTTCTCCTTGTTGGAGCGCGGTCGGGGATTCGTCGCCGTGGACTGGGGGGGAGTCGCTGTGGTGGGGTGCTACATTTCGCCCCGTAGCGGTCACGCTGCGTTCGACTTGGCCGAGGTCGCGGCATGCGTGCAGCGCTACGCGGCCCGGCCGGTGCTGGTCCTGGGGGATTTTAATGCCAAGTCGGTGGCTTGGGGATCCCCCAGGACCTCCGTTCGCGGCGGGATCCTGGGCGATTGGGCGGCGGGGCTCGACCTCCGGGTATTGAACCGGGGGTCGGAGCACACATGCGTGCGGCGATATGGGGGGTCCATCGTGGATGTTGGATTCGCGACCCCCAACGCCGTGCGCATGGTGTCGGGTTGGCACGTGGTCGCGGGGGCAGAGACACTCTCCGATCACCGGTACATCCGGATGGAGGTCTCTGCCGCCGCGAGTGCATCCCGACACGGCCGCCTGCGTGGCACCCCACCACGCCGCTGGGCGCTTCGGCGCCTGGACAAGGACGCCCTGATGGCAGCTGCCCTCGCTGCAACTTGGCCGCAGGGAGCGGCCGAGTTGCCGAGCATAGAGGAGGAGGTCGCCCGGCTCGGGGCATTGGTCGCGGGTATTTGCGACGCGGCGATGCCTCGGGTCGGGCGGGCTTCTCCTCGCCGGGCGGTGTACTGGTGGTCGGACGCGATCGCGGAGTTGCGAGTCGCGACTGTCCGCGCCCGACGCCAGTACACCCGCGCGCGCCGTCGTCAACGTACAGGCGACGGCGTGGCGCGAGCGAGGGCAGCTGATGACCTGTATGGAGCATACCGCGTGGCGCGGGTTGCTCTGCAGGTCGCCATCAAACGGGCCAAGACCCAGGCATGGAAGGAGCTCCTCCAGACCCTTGATGACGATCCATGGGGGCGCCCATATAAGGTGGTGCTGAATAAGCTCCGCCCGTGGGCGCCCCCCGTCACCGAGGGTCTTGACCCCCGGCTGCTGGAGGACGTGGTCAATACACTCTTCCCAATTGGGGAGAGGGGACCGCGTCCTCCGGCGGCGGCGGCTGTCCCAGTGGAGTGGACGGCCGAGCTGGGGGTCACGCAGGAGGAGCTGGCAGCGGCCATCAGACGGCTCGGGGTTCGTAACACGGCCCCGGGTCCGGATGGTGTGCCCGGCCGGGTTTGGGTCTTGACCCAGGGCGTCCTTGGGGCCGACCTCAGGCGGTTGTTCGACCGCTGCCTGAGGGACGGGCGATTCCCCCCCAGTTGGAAGGTGGCGAGGATGGTCCTCCTCCGGAAGGAGGGTCGGCCCGCGGAGTCTCCCTCCGCATACCGGCCCATTTGTCTCCTCGACGAGGTGGGCAAGCTCTTCGAGCGTGTGATTGCTGCCCGCCTCGTCGAGCACCTGTCGCGGGGTGATCCCGGTCTGGCCGACTGCCAGTTCGGTTTCCGGGGGGGCCGATCGACTATCGACGCGATAGGTCGTGTGAGGGCCCTCTCGGAGGCGGCCGTCTCCCGGGGAGGGGTGGCATTGGCAATATCCTTGGATATTGCCAATGCCTTTAACACCCTCCCCAGGGAAGAGATAAGGAGGGGACTCGAATATCATCGAGTCCCCCCTTGTCTCAGGGCGGTCGTCGGGGATTATCTCCGCGGCAGGTGGATCGAGTATCCGGGCCGGGATGGTGATATGCGGAGGGAGGTGTACTGCGGTGTTCCGCAGGGGTCGGTTCTCGGGCCACTCCTGTGGAGCATCGCGTACGACTCGGTGTTGCGGGCCGGCCTCCCCGACGGCGTCAGCACGGTGTGTTATGCGGATGACACACTGGTGCTGGCCGTCGGGGCGCACTGGGGGAGGGCCATGCGTCGCGCGGAGGAGGGGTCGCAACGCGTCGTCGACCGGATCAGGGGGATGGGGATGACGGTGGCGGTCCATAAGACCGAGGTGATTGCGTTTCATTCACCTCGGCAGGATCCGCCACCCCCTCTGATTCGGGTGGGTGGGGCTGACATCGAGGTGAAGCCCCAGATCAGGTATCTGGGGCTGATCCTCGATAGCCACTGGCGTTTCGAGAAGCATTTCCGCTGCCTGGTCCCCCGGTTGGAAAGGATGGTTGCGGCTCTGGGCCGGATCCTGCCCAACCTGGGGGGCCCGGCGGGCCGAGTTCGTCGCCTCTATGTGGCAATGGTCCAGTCGGTGGCCCTATACGGGGCCCCCGTCTGGGCGGACGACCTGGCTGCCTCCCGGCGCAGCATGACTATGCTGCGTCGGGTGCAGAGGCGCATGGCGCTCAGGGTCGTCCGCGGGTATCGGACCATGTCACATGAGGCGGCGACGGTTCTAGCGGGGATGCCGCCCATGGACCTGCTCGCGCGGTCGCACGCGGTGATGTACCGGCACCGCGTCGACCGTCGCGCGGGGGTGGGGGCGGTCCCGGGCGGGCAGGAACCTGCTTGGGGCGATTTGAAGCGCCAGGCCCGGCAGTCCGTGTTGCTCGCGTGGCAGGAGCGGCTGGCTCTGCCAACCGCGGGGCACCGGACTGTCGGGGCTGTTCGGCCACTCCTGAAGGAGTGGCTGGACAGAGGCCATGGCAGCCTCACCTACCGGTTGGCACAGGTATTTTCCGGGCATGGCAGCTTCGGAAGATACCTGTGCCGGATAGGGAAGGAGCCGACGGCGCGTTGCTGCCACTGCGACGCTGAGCAGGACACGGCGGATCATACCCTGGAGGTATGCCCCGCGTGGGAGGGGGAGCGCCGTGTCCTGGTCGGCGTCGTCGGGCGGGATGTCTCGCTGCCGGGCGTGGTGCGCGCCATGCTCGGCAGCGAGGAGAAGTGGAGGGCCGTGGCCTCCTTCTGCGAGAACGTAATGTTGCAGAAGGAGGCCGCGGGGAGGGAGCGCGAGCTTCAGCGGCGCGCTGAAGCTCGCGCTCGTGCGGTGGCCCGAGGTCGTCGCCCGGTCGCGAGGCGTCGCGGGCGGCCGCCTCGGCGTGGCGGATGACCTAGGCTGGGAGGGGGGTCCTGAGGGGACCCTCCTCCCGCCAGGCGGCGCCGGGTCGGACCGGTTGGGGGTAGGAGTGCCTCCCCCTACCGGTCCGACGCAAGGGGAGGCACCCTCGGCGGTCTGGTGCGGCCATGAACGCCCGGCCGCCGAGAGGTGGAAACGGGGTCGCGGGCGGTTGCGAGTTGGGGCTCGCAGCCGCCACTAAACGCGGCCCCGGGACGGATAGCGGCGGGATGGAGTGGCCCCGTCCCGCCGCTATGAGGCAGTGTGTCTACTGGGGGGACCGATTGTCCCCCCGGGGGATGGGCGCGAAAGCGCGGGCACGGGGAGGATACCGGAAGAATGCTTCGAGCGATTCCCGGTATCTTCCCAAAGCGTGCCGAAGGGTCACCGTGGGGTTTTTAGTGGGTAGGTCCCGCGCCTGTCGTTGTACGGGCGCGGGGATTCCCACACACCCCTCCCACCTCTCCCCAAGGAGGTGGGAGGGAGTCTTTCGAAGATTTTCCCCACGACAAAAAAAAAAAAAAAAAAAAAAAAAAAAAGTATGAGCTAGATGATGGGAAATACCAGACCTAACCCAGACATAACCGCCGTTATCCTCTAAAATATTAATCGGAGCCAGGTTTAATTGACTTTTTCGGTGTGGTACCACAATACAACGTGATCCAAACCAGACAAAACCCAGGATCTGGCCAACATGTATGCGAAAGATGCGAAAGTATGAGAGAGATGATTACAAGTACCAGGCCTAACCCAGACACAACCGGTTTTTCCCCCTATAATATTGATCGAAACCAGCTTTAATTGACTATTTCGGTGAGGTACCACATTACTACGTGATCCAAATCAGCAAGAGCCCAGAATCTGGCCAACAAGTATGCGAAAAATGCGAAAGTATGAGTCAGATGATGGCAAATCCCAGACCTAACCCAGACATAACCGGCGTTATCATTTAAAATATTAATCGGAACCAGGTTTAATTGACCCCGTCAGTGTGGTACCACATTACTACGTGATCCAAATCAGCAAAAGACCAGGATCTGGCCAACATGTATGCGAAAAATGCGTAAGTATGAGCCAGATGATTGCAAATACCAGACCTAACCCAGACGTAACCGGCGTTATCCTCTAAAATATTAATCGCAACCAGGTTTAATTGACTGTTACGGTGTGGAACCACATTACTATCTAATCCAAACCAGAAAAAACCCAGGATCTAGACATCAAATATGCGAAAAATGCGTAAGTATGAGCTAGATGATGGGAAATACCAGACCTAACCCAGACATAACCGCCGTTATCCTCTAAAATATTGATCAAAACCAGCATTAATTGACTGTTTCGGTTTGGTACCACATTACTACGTGATCCAAATCAGCAAGAGCCCAGAATCAGGCCAGCAAGTATGCGCAAAATGCGAAAGTATGAGTCAGATGATTGCAAATACCAGACCTAACCCAGACATAACCGGCGTTATCATTTAAAATATTAATCGGAACCAGGTTTAATTGACCCCGTCAGTGTGGTACCACATTACTACGTGATCCAAATCAGCAAAAGACCAGGATCTGGCCAACATGTATGCGAAAAATGCGTAAGTATGAGCCAGATGATTGCAAATACCAGACCTAACCCAGACGTAACCGGCGTTATCCTCTAAAATATTAATCGCAACCAGGTTTAATTGTCTGTTACGGTGTGGAACCACATTACTATCTAATCCAAACCAGAAAAAACCCAGGATCTAGACAACAAATATGCGAAAAATGCGAAAGTATGAGCTAGATGATGGGAAATACCAGACCTAACCCAGACATAACCGCCGTTATCCTCTAAAATATTAATCGGAGCCAGGTTTAATTGACTTTTTCGGTGTGGTACCACAATACAACGTGATCCAAACCAGACAAAACCCAGGATCTGGCCAACATGTATGCGAAAGATGCGAAAGTACGAGAGAGATGATTACAAGTACCAGGCCTAACCCAGACACAACCGGTGTTTCCCCCTATAATATTGATCGAAACCAGCTTTAATTGACTATTTCGGTGAGGTACCACATTACTACCTGATCCAAATCAGCAAGAGCCCAGAATCTGGCCAACAAGTATGCGAAAAATGCGAAAGTATGAGTCAGACGATGGCGAATACCAGACCTAACCCAGACATAACCGGCGTCATCCTCTAAAATATTAATCGGTACTAGGATTAATTGACGATTTCATTGTGGCACCACATTAGTACGTGATCCTAACCAGTAAAAAACCAAGGATCTGGCCAACAAGAATGCAAAAAATGCGAAAGTATGAGTCAGATGATGGCAAATACCAGACATGACCGGTGTTCCCCCTAAAATATTAATCGGAACCAGGTATAATTGTCTGTCTCAGTGTAGTACCACATTACTACGAGATCCAAATCAGAAAAAGCCCAGGATCTGGCCATTCAACTATGCGAAAAATGCGAAAGTATGAGCCAGATGATTGCAAATACGAGAACTAACCCAGACATAACCGGCGTTATCCTCTAAAATATTAATCGGAACCAGGTTCAATTGACCCCTTCAGTGTGATACTACATTACTACGTGATCCAAATCAGCAAAAGCACAGGAACTGTCCAACAAGTATGCGAAAAATGCGAAAGTATGAGCTAGATGATGGCAAATACCAGACCCAACCCAGACATAACCGGCGCTATCCTCTAAAATATTAATCGGAACCAGGTTTTATAGACAGTTTCAGTGTAGTACCACATTACTGCGTGATCCAATCTAAAAAAAGCCCAGATCTGGCCATTCAAGTATGCGAAAAATGCGAAAGTATGAGCTAGATGATGGCAAATAACAGCCCTAACCCAGACATAACCGCCGTTATCCTCTAAAATATTGATCGAAACCAGCATTAATTGACTGTTTCGGTTTGGTACCACATTACTACGTGATCCAAATCAGCAAGAGCCCAGAATCAGGCCAACAAGTATGCGCAAAATGCGAAAGTATGAGTCAGATGATTGCAAATACCAGACCTAACCCAGACATAACCGGCGTTATCATTTAAAATATTAATCGGAACCAGGTTTAATTGACCCCGTCAGTGTGGTACCACATTACTACGCGATCCAAATCAGCAAAAGACCAGGATCTGGCCAACATGTATGCGAAAAATGCGTAAGAATGAGCTAGATGATGGGAAATACCAGACCTAACCCAGACATAACCGCCGTTATCCTCTAAAATATTGATCAAAACCAGCATTAATTGACTGTTTCGGTTTGGTACCACATTACTTCGTGATCCAAATCAGCAAGAGCCCAGAATCAGGCCAGCAAGTATGCGCAAAATGCGAAAGTATGAGTCAGATGATTGCAAATACCAGACCTAACCCAGACATAACCGGCGTTATCATTTAAAATATTAATCGGAACCAGGTTTAATTGACACCGTCAGTGTGGTACCACATTACTACGTGATCCAAATCAGCAAAAGACTAGGATCTGGCCAACATGTATGCGAAAAATGCGTAAGTATGAGCCAGATGATTGCAAATACCAGACCTAACCCAGACGTAACCGGCGTTATCCTCTAAAATATTAATCGCAACCAGGTTTAATTGTCTGTTACGGTGTGGAACCACATTACTATCTAATCCAAACCAGAAAAAACCCAGGATCTAGACAACAAATATGCGAAAAATGCGAAAGTATGAGCTAGATGATGGGAAATACCAGACCTAACCCAGACATAACCGCCGTTATCCTCTAAAATATTAATCGGAGCCAGGTTTAATTGACTTTTTCGGTGTGGTACCACAATACAACGTGATCCAAACCAGACAAAACCCAGGATCTGGCCAACATGTATGCGAAAGACGCGAAAGTATGAGAGAGATGATTACAAGTACCAGGCCTAACCCTGACACAACCGGTGTTTCCCCCTATAATATTGATCGAAACCAGCTTTAATTGATTATTTCGGTGAGGTACCACATTACTACGTGATCCAAATCAGCAAGAGCCCAGAATCTGGCCAACAAGTATGCGAAAAATGCGAAAGTATGAGTCAGATGATGGCGAATACCAGACCTAACCCAGACATAACCGGCGTCATCCTCTAAAATATTAATCGGTACCAGGATTAATTGACGATTTCATTGTGGCACCACATTAGTACGTGATCCTAACCAGTAAAAAACCAAGGATCTGGCCAACAAGAATGCAAAAAATGCGAAAGTATGAGTCAGATGATGGCAAATACCAGACAAAACCGGTGTTCCCCATAAAATATTAATCGGAACCAAGTATAATTGTCTGTCTCAGTGTAGTACCACATTACTACGAGATCCAAATCAGAAAAAGCCCAGGATCTGGCCATTCAACTATGCGAAAAATGCGAAAGTATGAGCCAGATGATGGCGAATACCAGACCAAACCCAGACATAACCGGCGCTATCCTCTAAAATATTAATCGGAACCAGGTTTTATAGACAGTTTCAGTGTAGTACGACATTACTGCGTGATCCAATCTAAAAAAAGCCCAGATCTGGCCATTCAAGTATGCGAAAAATGCGAAAGTATGAGCTAGATGATGGCAAATAACAGACCTAACCCAGACATAACCGCCGTTATCCTCTAAAATATTGATCGAAACCAGCATTAATTGACTGTTTCGGTTTGGTACCACATTACTACGTGATACAAATCAGCAAGAGCCCAGAATCAGGCCAACAAGTATGCGCAAAATGCGAAAGTATGAGTCAGATGATTGCAAATACCAGACCTAACCCAGACATAACCGGCGTTATCATTTAAAATATTAATCGGAACCAGGTTTAATTGACCCCGTCAGTGTGGTACCACATTACTACGCGATCCAAATCAGCAAAAGACCAGGATCTGGCCAACATGTATGCGAAAAATGCGTAAGTATGAGCCAGATGATTGCAAATACCAGACCTAACCCAGACGTTACCGGCGTTATCCTCTAAAATATTAATCGCAACCAGGTTTAATTGACTGTTACGGTGTGGAACCACATTACTATCTAATCCAAACCAGAAAAAACCCAGGATCTAGACAACAAATATGCGAAAAATGCGAATGTATGAGCTAGATGATGGGAAATACCAGACCTAACTCAGACATAACCGCCGTTATCCTCTAAACTATAAATAAAAACCAGGTTTAATAGACTGTTTCGGTGTGGTACCATATTACTATGTGATCAAACCAGAAAAAACCCAAGGTCTGGCCAACAGGTATGCGAGAAATGCAAAAGCAAAAGGATGATGATTGCAATTATCAGACGTAACCCAGACCTAAAGGGTGTTATCCTCTAAAATATTAAGCGCAACGAGGTTTAATCGACTGTTTCGGTGTGGTGCCACATTACTATGTGATCCAAACCAGAAAAAACCCAGGATCTGCCCAACAAGTATGTGAAGAATGCGAAAGTATGAGTCAGATGATTGCAAATACCAGACCTAACACAAACCTAACCGGCGTTGTTCTCTAAAATATTAATCGTATCCAAGTTTAATTGTCTGCTTCGGTGTGGTACCACATTACTATGTGATCCAAACCAGAAAAAACCCAGGTTCTGGCCACTCAAGTATGCGAAAAATGCGAAAGTATGAGGTAGATGATGGCAAATACCAGGCCTAACCCAGACATAACCGGTGATTCCCCCTAAAATATTGATCGAAACCAGGTTTAATAGACAGTTTCAGTGTAGTACCACATTACTACGTGATCCAATCTAAAAAAAGCCAAGGTTCTGGCCATTCAAGTATGCGAAAAATGCGAAAGTATGAGCTAGATGATGGCAAACACCAGACCTAACCCAGACATAACCGGCGTTATCCTCTAAAATATTAATCGGAACCAGGTTTAATTGACTTTTTCGGTGTGGTACCACAATACTACGTGATCCAAACCAGACAAAACCCAGGATCTGGCCAACAAGTATGCTAAAAATGCGAAAGTATGAGACAGTTGATTGCCAATACCAGAACTAACGCAGATATAACCGGCGTTATCCTCTAAAATATTAATCGGAACCAGGTTTAATTGTCTGTTTCGGTGTGGTACCACATTACTACGTGATCCAAACCAGAAAAAACCCAGCATCTGCCCAACAAGTATGTGAAGAATACGAAAGTATGAACAAGATAATTGCAAATACCAGACCTAACCCAGACATAACCGCCGTTATCCTCTAAAATATTAATCGAAACCAGGTTTAATTGACTGTTCCAGTGTGGTACCACATTACTTCGTGATCCAAATCAGCAAAAGCCCAGGATCTTGCCAGCGAGTATGCGAAAAATTCGATAGTATGAGCTAGATGATGGCAAATACCAGAAATAACCCAGTCATAACCAGCGGTATCCTCTGAAATATTAATCGCAACCAGGTTTAATTGACTGTTTCGGTGTGGTACCACATTACTACGTAATCCGAATCAGAAAAAACCCGGGATCTGGCCAACAAGTATGCGAGAAATGCGAAAGCAAAAGGATGATGATTGCAATTATCAGACATAACCCAGACCTAACCGGTGTTATCCTCTAAAATATTAGTCGTAACGAGGTTTAATCGACTGTTTCGGTGTGGTACCACATTACTACGTGATCCAAATCAACAAAAGCCCAGGATCTGGCCATTCAAGTATGCGACAAATGCGAAAGTATGAGCCAGATGATTGCAAATACCAGAACTAACCCAGTCATAACCGCCATTATCCTCTAAAATATTAATCGCAACCACGTTTAATTGACTGCTCCGGTGTGGTATCACGTTACTACGTGATCCATACCAGAAAAAACCAAGGATCTGGCCAACAAGTATGCGAAGATTGCAAAACTATGAGTAAGATGTTGGCAAATACCAGACCTCACCCAGACATAACCGGTGTTTCCCCCTAAAATATTGATCGAAACCAGCTTTAATTGACTGTTTCGGTTTGGTACCACATTACTACGTGATCCAAATCAACAAAAGCCCAGGATCTGGCCAACAAGTATGCGAAAAATGCGAAAGTATGAGCTAGATGATGGCAAATACCAGACCTAACCCAAACATAACCGCCGTTATCCTCTGAAATATTAATCGGAACCAGGCTTGATTGACTGTTTCGGTGTGGTGCCACATTACTACGTGATCCAATCTAAAAAAAGCCCAGGTTCTGGCCATTCAAGTATGCGAAAAATGCGAAAGTATGAGGTAGATGATGGCAAATTCCAGACCTAACCCAGACATAACCGGCGTTATCTTCTATAATATTAATCGGAACCAGGTTTAATAGACAGTCTCAGTGTAGTACCACATTACTACGTTATCCAAATCAGGAAAAGCCCGGAATCTGGCCAACAAGTATGCGAAAAGTGCGAAAGTATGAGCTAGATGATGGCAAACACGAGACCTAACCCAAACATAACCGGCGTTATCCTCTAAAATATTAATCGGAACCAGGTTTCATTGACTTTTTCGGTGTGGTACCACAATACTACGTGATCCATACCAGAAAAACCCAGGATCTGGCCAACAGCTATGCGAAAAATGCGAAAGTATGAGCTAGATGATTGCAATTTTCAGACGTAACCCAAACCTAACCGGTGTTATCCTCTAAAATATTAATCGGAACCAGGTTTAATTGACTGTTCCGGTATGGCACCACATTACTATGTAATCAAACCAGAATAAACCCAGGGTCTGGCCAACAGGTATGTAAAAAATGCGAATGTATGAGCCAGATGATAGCAAATATCAGAAATAACCCAGACATAACCAGCGTTATCCTCTAAAATATTAATCGGAACCAGGTTTAATTGACTGTTTCGGTGTGGTACCACATTACTACGTAATCCCAATCAGAAAAAACCCAGGATCTGGCCAACAAGTATGGGAAAAATGCGAAAGTATGGGCCAGATGATTGCAAATACCAGACCTAACCCAGACATAACCGGTGTTGCCCCCTATAATATTGATCGAAACCAGCGTTAATTGACTGTTTCGGTTTGGTACCACATTACTACGTGATCCAAATCAGCACGAGCCCAGTATCTGGCCAACAAGTATGCGAAAAATGCGAAGGTATGAGGCAGATGATTGCAAATACCAGATCTAACACAAACCTAACCGGCGTTGTTCTGTAAAATATTAATCGGATCCAGGTTTAATTGACTGTTTCGGTGTGGTCCCACATTACTACGTGATCCAAACTAGACAAAACCCAGGATCTGGCCAACAAGTATGCGAGAAATGCGAAAGCAGAAGGATGATGATTGCAGTTATCAGACGCAACCCAGACCTAAACGGTGTTATCCTCTAAAATATTAATCGCAACGAGGTTTAATCGACAGCTTCGGTGTGGTGCCACATTACTACGTTATCCAAATCAGCAAAAGCCCAGGATCTGGCCAAGAAGTATTCGAAAAATACGAAAGTATGAGCTAGATGATGGCAAATACCAGACCTAACCCAGACATAACCGGCGTTATCCTATAAAATATTAATCGGAACCAGGTTTAATTGACTGTTTCGTTGTGGCACCCCATTACTACGTGATCTAAACCAGAAAAAACCCAGGATCTGTTCAACAGGAATGCGAAAAATGCGAAAGTATGAGTCAGATGATGGCAAATACCAGACCTAACCCATACATAACCGGCGTTGTCCTCTAAAATATGAATCGGAACCAGGTTTAATTGACCCCTTCAGTGCGGTACCACATTACTACGTGATGTAATTCTGCAAAAACCCAGGATCTAGCCAACAAGTATTCGAAAAATGCGAAAGTATGAGCTAGATGATGGCAAATACCAGAACTAACGCAAATATAACCGGCGTTATCCTCCAAACTATTAATCGGAACCAGGTATAATTAACTTTTTCGGTGTGGTACCATATTACTACATAATCCAAAACGGAAAAAACCCATGATCTGGCCAGCAAGTATGGGAAAAATGCGAAAGTAAGGGCCAGGTGATTGCAAATACTAGAACTAGCACAGACATAACCGGCGATATCCTCTAAATTATTAATCGGAACCAGGTATAATTGTCTGTCTCAGTGTAGTACCATATTACTACGTAATCCAAATCAGAAAAAACCAAGGATCTGGCCAACAAGTATGCGTGAAATGCGAAAGCAAGAGGATGATGATTGCAATTATCAGACGTAACCCAGACCTAACCGGTGATATACTCTAAAATGTTAATCGGAACCAGGGTTAATTGACCCCTTCAGTGTGGCACCACATTAGTACGTGATCCAAATCAGCAAAAGCCCAGGATCTGGCCAACAAGTATGCGAAAAATGCGAAAGTATGAGCCAGATGATTGCAAATACGAGAACTAACCCAGACATAACCAGCATTATCCTCTAAAATATTAATCGGAATCAGGTTTAATTGACTGTTCCGGTGTGGCACCACATTACTATGTAATCAAACCAGAATAAACCCAAGGTCTTGCTAACAGGTATGCAAAAAATGCGAATGTATGAGCCAGATGATAGCAAATATCAGAAATAACCCAGACATAACCAGCGTTATCCTCTAAAATATTAATCGGAACCAGGTTTAATTGACTGTTTCGGTGTGGTACCACATTACTACGTGATCCAAACCAGAAAAGCCCAGGATCTGCCCAAAAAGTACGTGAAGAAAGCGAAAGTATGAGTCAGATGATTGCAAATACGAGAACTAACCCAGACATAACCGCCGTTATCCTCTAAAATATTAATCGGAACCCGGTTTAATTGACTGTTTCGGTGTGGTGCCACATTACTACGTGATCCAAATCAGAAAAAGCCCAGGATCTGGCCAACAAGTATGCGAAAAATGCAAAAGCAAGAGGAAGATAATTGCAATTACCAGACGGAGCCCAGAACTAACCGGTGTTATCCCCTAAAATGTTGATAGAATACAGGTTGAATTGTCTATTTCATTGTGGCACCACATTAGTACGTGATCCTAACCAGTAATAAACCCAGGATCTAGACAACAAGTATGCGAAGCATGCGAAAGTATGAGTCAGATGATGGCAATAACCAGACCTAACCCAGACATAACCGGTGTTTCCCCCTAAAATATTAATCGTAACCAGGTTTAATTGACTGTTTCGGTGTGGTACCACGTTATTACGTTATCCAAATCAGAAAAAACCAAGGATCTGGCCAACAAGTATGCGAAAAATGCGAAGGTATGAGACAGATTATTACAAGTACCAGGCCTATCCCAGACACAACCGGTGTCTCCCCCTATAATATTGATCGAAACCAGCTTTAATTGACTGTTTCGGTTTGGTACCACATTACTACCTGATCCAAATTAGCAAGAGCCCAGGATCTGGCCATCAGGTATGCGAAAAATGCGAAAGTATGAGTCAGATGATGGCAAATACCAGACCTAACCCAGACATAACCGGCGTTATCCTCTAAAATATGAATCGGAACCAGGTTTAATTGACTTTTTCGTTGTGGTACCATATTACTACGTAATCCAAAACGGAAAAAACCCAGGATCTGGCCAACAAGTATGCGAAAAATACGAAAGTATGAGCCAGATGATTGCAAATACCAGAACTAACCCCGACGTAACCGGAGTTCTCCTCTAAAATACTAATCGTAACCAAGTTTAATTGACTGCTTCGGTGCGGTACCACGTTACTACGTGATCCAAACCAGAAAAAACCCAGGATCTGGCCAACAAGTATGGGAAAAATGCGAAAGTATGAACTAGATGATTGCAAATACGAGAACTAACCCAGACATAACCGGCGTTATCCTCTAAAATGTTAATCGGAACCAGGTTCAATTGACTGTTCCAGTGTGGTACCACACTATTACGTAATCCAAACCGGAAAAACCCAGGTTCTGGCCATTTGAGTATGCGAAAAACACGAAGGTATGAGCCAGATGATTGCAAATACCAGAACTAACCCCGACATAACCGGAGCTCTCCTCTAAAAAACTAATCGTAACCAAGTTTAATTGACTGCTTCGGTGTGGTACCACGTTACTACGTGATCCAAACCAGAAAAAACCCAGGATCTGGCCAACAAGTATGCGAAAAATGCGAAACTATGAGCCTGATAATTGCTAATACCGGAACTAACGCAAATATAACCGGCGTTATCCTCTAAAATATTAATCGGAACCAGGTTTAATTGACAGTTTCGGTTTGGTACCACATTACTACGTGATCCAAACCAGAAAAGCCCAGGATCTGCCCAAAAAGTACGTGAAGAAAGCGAAAGTATGAGTCAGATGATTGCAAATACGAGAACTAACCCAGACATAACCGCCGTTATGCTCCAAAATATTAATCGGAACCAGGTTTAATTGACTGTTTCGGTGTGGTGCCACATTACTACGTGATCCAAATCAGAAAAAGCCGAGGATCTGGCCAACAAGTATGCGAAAAATGCAAAAGCAAGAGGAAGATAATTGCAATTACCAGATGCAGCTCAGAACTAACCGGTGTTATCCCCTAAAATGTTGATAGAATACAGGTTGGATTGACTATTTCATTATGGCACCACATTAGTACGTGATCCTAACCAGTAATAAACCCAGGATCTGGCCAACAAGAATGCAAAAAATGCGAAAGTATGAGCCAGATAATTGCTAATACCGGAACTAACGCAAATATAACCGGCGTTATCCTCTAAAATATTAATCGGAACCAGGTTTAATTGACTGTTTCAGTGTGGTACCACATTACTACGTGATCCAAACCGGAGAAAACCCAGGATCTGGCCAACAAGAATGCAAAATATGCGAAAGTATGAGGCACATGATGGCAAACACCAGACCTAACCCAGACATAACCGGCGTTATCCTCTAAAATATTAATCGCAACCAGTTTTAATTGACTGTTTCGGTGTGGTACCACATTACTATGTAATCCAAACCAGAAAAAACCCAGGATCTAGACAACAAGTATGCGAAGAATGCGAAAGTATGAGTCAGATGATGGCAAATACCAGACCTAACCCAGACATAACCGGTGTTTCCCCCTAAAATATTAATCGGAACCAGGTTTAATTGACTGTTTCGGTGTGGTACCACGTTATTACGTAATCCAAATTAGAAAAAACCAAGGATCTGGCCAAAAAGTACGTGAAGAATGCGAAAGTATGAGTCAGATGATTGGAAATACGAGAACTAACCCAGACATAACCGCCGTTATCCTCTAAAATATTAATCGGAACCAGGTTTAATTGACTGTTCCAGTGTGGTACCACATTATTACGTAATCCAAACCAGGAAAAACCCAGGATCTGGCCAACAAGTATGCGAAAAATGCGAAACTATGAGCCAGATAATTGCTAATACCGGAACTAACGCAAATATAACCGGCGTTATCCTCTAAAATATTAATCGGAACCAGGTTTAATTGACAGTTTCGGTTTGGTACCACATTACTACGTGATCCAAACCAGTAAAAACCCAGGATCTGCCCAAAAAGTACGTGAAGAATGCGAAAGTATGGGTCAGATGATTGCAAATACGAGTACTAACCCAGACATAACCGCTGTTATCCTCTAAAATATTAATCGGAACCAGGTTTAATTGACTGTTTCGGTGTGGTGCCACATTAACACGTGATCCAAATCAGAAAAAGCCCAGGATCTGGCCAACAAGTATGCGAAAAATGCAAAAGCAAGAGGAAGATAATTGCAATTACCAGACGGAGCCCAGAACTAACCGGTGTTATCCCCTAAAATGTTGATAGAATACAGGTTGAATTGACTATTTCATTGTGGCACCTCATTAGTACGTGATCCTAACCAGTAACAAACCCAGGATCTGGCCAACAAGAATGCAAAAAATGCGAAAGTATGAGGCATATGATTGCAAATACCAGACCTAACCCAGACATAACCGGTGTTGCCCCCTAAAATATTGATCGAAACCAGCGTTAATTGACTGTTTCGGTTTGGTACCACATTACTACGTGATCCAAATCAGCACGAGCCCAGGATCTCTCCAACAAGTATGCGAAACATTCGAAAGTATGAGGCAGATGATTGCAAATACCAGACCTAACACAAACCTAACCGGCGTTGTTCTCTAAAATATAAATCGGAACCAGGTTTAATTGACTGTTTCAGTGTGGTACCACATTGCTACGTGATCCAAACCGGAGAAAACGCAGGATCTGGCCAACAAGAATGCAAAATATGCGAAAGTATGAGGCACATGATGGCAAATACCAGACCTAACCCAGACGTACCCGGCGTTATCCTCTAAAATATTAATCGCAACCAGGTTTAATTGACTGTTTCGGTGTGGTACCACATTACTATGTAATCCAAACCAGAAAAAACCCAGGATCTAGACAACAAGTATGCGAAGAATGCGAAAGTATGAGTCAGATGATGGCAAATACCAGACCTAACCCAGACATAACCGGTGTTTCCCCCTAAAATATTGATCGGAACCAGGTTTAATTGACTGTTTCGGTGTGGTACCACGTTATTACGTAATCCAAATCAGAAAAAACCAAGGATCTGGCCAAAAAGTACGTGAAGAATGCGAAAGTATGAGTCAGATGATTGGAAATACGAGAACTAACCCAGACATAACCGCCGTTATCCTCTAAAATATTAATCGGAACCAGGTTTAATTGACTGTTCCAGTGTGGTACCACATTATTACGTAATCCAAACCAGGAAAAACCCAGGATCTGGCCAACAAGTATGCGAAAAATGCGAAACTATGAGCCAGATAATTGCTAATACCGGAACTAACGCAAATATAACCGGCGTTATCCTCTAAAATATTAATCGGAACCAGGTTTAATTGACAGTTTCGGTTTGGTACCACATTACTACGTGATCCAAACCAGTAAAAACCCAGGATCTGCCCAAAAAGTACGTGAAGAATGCGAAAGTATGGGTCAGATGATTGCAAATACGAGTACTAACCCAGACATAACCGCTGTTATCCTCTAAAATATTAATCGGAACCAGGTTTAATTGACTGTTTCGGTGTGGTGCCACATTAACACGTGATCCAAATCAGAAAAAGCCCAGGATCTGGCCAACAAGTATGCGAAAAATGCAAAAGCAAGAGGAAGATAATTGCAATTACCAGACGGAGCCCAGAACTAACCGGTGTTATCCCCTAAAATGTTGATAGAATACAGGTTGAATTGACTATTTCATTGTGGCACCTCATTAGTACGTGATCCTAACCAGTAACAAACCCAGGATCTGGCCAACAAGAATGCAAAAAATGCGAAAGTATGAGGCATATGATTGCAAATACCAGACCTAACCCAGACATAACCGGTGTTGCCCCCTAAAATATTGATCGAAACCAGCGTTAATTGACTGTTTCGGTTTGGTACCACATTACTACGTGATCCAAATCAGCACGAGCCCAGGATCTCTCCAACAAGTATGCGAAACATTCGAAAGTATGAGGCAGATGATTGCAAATACCAGACCTAACACAATCCTAACCGGCGTTGTTCTCTGAAATATAAATCGGAACCAGGTTTAATTGACTGTTTCAGTGTGGTACCACATTGCTACGTGATCCAAACCGGAGAAAACGCAGGATCTGGCCAACAAGAATGCAAAATATGCGAAAGTATGAGGCACATGATGGCAAATACCAGACCTAACCCAGACATAACCGCTGTTATCCTCTAAAATATTAATCGGAACCAGGTTTAATTGACTGTTTCGGTGTGGTGCCACATTAACACGTGATCCAAATCAGAAAAAGCCCAGGATCTGGCCAACAAGTATGCGAAAAATGCAAAAGCAAGAGGAAGATAATTGCAATTACCAGACGGAGCCCAGAACTAACCGGTGTTATCCCCTAAAATGTTGATAGAATACAGGTTGAATTGACTATTTCATTGTGGCACCTCATTAGTACGTGATCCTAACCAGTAACAAACCCAGGATCTGGCCAACAAGAATGCAAAAAATGCGAAAGTATGAGGCATATGATTGCAAATACCAGACCTAACCCAGACATAACCGGTGTTGCCCCCTAAAATATTGATCGAAACCAGCGTTAATTGACTGTTTCGGTTTGGTACCACATTACTACGTGATCCAAATCAGCAAGAGCCCAGGATCTGGCCAACAAGTATGCGAAAAATGCGAAAGTATGAACTAGATGGTTGCAAATACCAGGCCTAACCCAGGCATAACCGGCGTTATCCTCTAAAATATTAATCGGAACCAGGTTTAATTGACTGTTTCGGTTTGGTACCACATTACTACGTGATCCAAACCAGTAAAAACCCAGGATCTGCCCAAAAAGTACGTGAAGAATGCGAAAGTATGGGTCAGATGATTGCAAATACGAGTACTAACCCAGACATAACCGCCGTTATCCTCTAAAA
The DNA here is from genome assembly GCF_051014445.1 of Colletes latitarsis. Taxonomy (NCBI): domain Eukaryota; kingdom Metazoa; phylum Arthropoda; class Insecta; order Hymenoptera; family Colletidae; genus Colletes; species Colletes latitarsis. The sequence goes on along the minus strand of NW_027488377.1, from coordinate 1,441,756 downwards.
TATTAATCGGAACCAGGTTTAATTGACTGTTCCAGTGTGGTACCACATTATTACGTAATCCAAACCAGGAAAAACCCAGGATCTGGCCAACAAGTATGCGAAAAATGCGAAACTATGAGCCAGATAATTGCTAATACCGGAACTAACGCAAATATAACCGGCGTTATCCTCTAAAATATTAATCGGAACCAGGTTTAATTGACAGTTTCTGTTTGGTACCACATTACTACGTGATCCAAACCAGTAAAAACCCAGGATCTGCCCAAAAAGTACGTGAAGAATGCGAAAGTATGGGTCAGATGATTGCAAATACGAGTACTAACCCAGACATAACCGCTGTTATCCTCTAAAATATTAATCGGAACCAGGTTTAATTGACTGTTTCGGTGTGGTGCCACATTAACACGTGATCCAAATCAGAAAAAGCCCAGGATCTGGCCAACAAGTATGCGAAAAATGCAAAAGCAAGAGGAAGATAATTGCAATTACCAGACGGAGCCCAGAACTAACCGGTGTTATCCCCTAAAATGTTGATAGAATACAGGTTGAATTGACTATTTCATTGTGGCACCTCATTAGTACGTGATCCTAACCAGTAACAAACCCAGGATCTGGCCAACAAGAATGCAAAAAATGCGAAAGTATGAGGCATATGATTGCAAATACCAGACCTAACCCAGACATAACCGGTGTTGCCCCCTAAAATATTGATCGAAACCAGCGTTAATTGACTGTTTCGGTTTGGTACCACATTACTACGTGATCCAAATCAGCAAGAGCCCAGGATCTGGCCAACAAGTATGCGAAAAATGCGAAAGTATGAACTAGATGGTTGCAAATACCAGGCCTAACCCAGGCATAACCGGCGTTATCCTCTAAAATATTAATCGGAACCAGGTTTAATTGACTGTTTCGGTGTGGTACCACATTACTACATAATCCAAATCAGAAAAAACCCAGGATCTGGCCATTCAAGTATGCGAAATATGCGAAAGTATGAGACAGATGATTGCTAATACGAGACCTAACCCAGACATAACCGGCGTTATCCTCTAAAATATTAATCTGTACCAGGTTTAATTGACCCCTTCAGTGTGGTACCACATTACTACGTGATCCAAATCAGCAAAAGCCCAGGATCTGGCCATTCAAGTATGCGAAAAATGCGAAAGTATGAGGCAAATGATGGCAAGCACCTTAATTACCCAGTCATAACCGGCGTTATCCTCTACAATATTAATCGCAACCAGGTTTAATTGACTGTTCCGGTGTGGTACCACATTACTATGTAATCCAAACATGATAAAACCCAAGATCTAGACAATAAGTATGCGAAAAATGCGTAAGTATGAGCCAGATGATTGCAAATACCAGTCCTAACACAGACATAACCGCCGTTATCCTTTAAAATATTAATCGCAACCAGGTTTAAGCGACTGTTTCGGTTTGGTACCACATTACTACGCGATACAAATCAGCAAGAGCCCAGGATCTGGCCATTCAGGTATGCGAAAAATGCGAAAGTATGAGCCAGATGATTGCAAATACTAGAACTAACCCCGACATAACCGGAGTTCTCCTGTAAAATATTAATCGTAACCAAGTTTAATTGACAGTTTCGGTGTGGTACCACATTTCTACGTACCCCAAACCGGAAAAAACCCAGGATCTGGCCAACAAGTATGCGAAGAATGCGAAAGTATGAGTCAGATGATGTCAAATACCAGACCTAACCCAGACATAACCGGCGTTATCCTCTAAAATATTAATCGGAACCAGGTTTAATTGACAGTTTCGGTGTGGTACCACATTACTACGTAATCCTAACGGGAAAATACCCGGGATCTGGCCAACAAGTATGCGAAGAATGGGAAAGTATGAGTCAGATGATTGTAACTACCAGACCTAACCCAGACATAACCGCCGTTATCCTCTAAAATATTAATCGGAACCAGGTTTAATTGACTGTTTCGATGTGGTGCCACATTACTACGTGATCCAGACTAGAAAAAGCCCAGGTTCTGGTCATTCAAGTATGCGTGTTTAAATATGTTAAAAAACTATTTAAAATCGCGTTAGTCTGAAATATTAAATTCTCGGCTGCGATTCCCGTATCCGTTTGTGTACGTGACACTGCGGAAGGTTAAGCGTTCGTCAAGTTCGTTGAACGTTCGGACGATTTAAAACCGCGGCCGTTTACGTGTTTTTGTACGCCGACCTCACGCGAAGATTCGCTTCGCACCGGTTTAAACGGTATCGTGACGTCAGCGTCGAGAGAGAGAACCGTATAATATATTGAAAAGAGATCGACAGCTGAATTCGGCAGCGCCGCGTCGTGACGACAAGGCGCGACCGAGTCTTCGTCTGTCGATCCGCGACGATATTCGCAATTATTCACCAGCCGACTGCCAACGGGAGCGGATCCCAGAAGATCTCGCTCCTCAAGTACGGACTCACATAATAGTCGGACTTGTATAACAAAGAATTCTCTCCGTTGCTGCGGTTAGAGTTTCCCAGAACAATCTACCTGCGACAAAAGGGAGGTCGTAATACACGCTGCGCGTGACGCGACCGCCTTCGCTAGGAAGGATTGTACGTTGCAGTCGTTGCCGCGACGTTCCTACGTCACCCGCACGGAGAGCGTGCTCACGGGATCCACCCATTTGGAGCTTTACGACCTCCATTTGGTGACCCGTCCGTGGCTAAGTCGCCCCCGACAGATACGAGTGAATTCTATTCTGTTCAGGGCAAAAGTATCGCTGATAATTTCAATAAATAATTATCAGCGTACAAGTACAAATTTACAGTCCACTGATTCACCTTAAACGACAGCTGATTCCCCCCTCCCAGCGCACCGCTAGTCGCTAGGAGAGCGAGGCGAACAGCTGACGAGCGTGTTTACGATACGTGTACGCACGTATTTAATCTGAACGAACCTTTGTTACAGCAACCAAGGTCCATCCCAACCGGGGCAACGCCGGTGAAGCCACACCCCCGGCTGGATTATAAAAAAATTATTCTCTTTTTGTAATTTTATATTTTTTTTATTTTTTTCATTTTTTGTTAAATTTAAATAAAAGGCTTGTCGCAAAGCGACATGCGAAAATTACAAATAAAAACTTATCAATCACTTTCCCTAGTATTTCCCTCGTCCGGACCCCGGTTAGAACCCTTAGTTTCTAACAAACGGTCCTTCGAGCCGGATTGAGGTTGAAAGAACAGGAAAGAGTTGCAAGTACGTTCACGTAAGTCGCTGCTTACGGGACCACTTAATTTCGAGTAGATTGTAAAATCCTCGAATCAGAGATCACCATGTCTGTCGCCAAGGATGAAGGTCGAAGCGAGTTCGAAGGCGAACTCGACGACCTGATCACCCGGTTCGACATGATGTCAAGGTCGATCTCTTATTTAAAGAAACGTGGGCGAGCTCAGTTCACTGTGGAGCTCCTCAGGACAAAGCTCGCCACCGTATCCGAACAATACAAGGAAGCTATTGAGCAGTACTTGTCGATTCGGAGAAAATATGCCCCTGCGAAACGCAACACGTGCGACTTCCTCGCAAAAGGTGGCGTAGAGAATAAGGAGACCGAATATATGGAATTCCAGGCGTACGTTACCACGGAGCTGACCAGACTGGCCGCTGAATCAAAAGCGGCACCCACGTCGGTCAGCCCCCATGACGTCGCTATCGAACTTCCAAAACAACGGCTCCCCAAGTTCGGAGGTGACCCACGTAAATGGAGACATTTCGCGGATCTGTTCACCTCCGGCATAATAAATAATCCGAGGCTGGCAGATGTGCATCGATTGCAATATCTGAACGCCTGTCTGGAGGATAAAGCGTTGGCAGCGATCGCGCACCTCGAAGTTACCGATGAGAATTTCGAAGTGGCCTGGAAAACCCTGAAAGAACAATTCGGGTTACCACGTATCGTGACCGCCAAATTGCTTAAACAACTCACCAAATTGAAAACGATCAAAAGAGATGATCTAGATAGCCTAAATCAGGTCGTCGTCGTTTTCAAACAGGCCCTTGCGGCATTCGAAAAACAGGGCACGATTTTACAGCAGCGAAATTGGCTGCTAGCCCATACTATTCGAAGCCATTTAGAAGGGCCTCTGAAAGCTGAGTGGGAACGGTCGCAACGTCTCACCCCGGACTATCCCTCGCATGTCGAGCTGATAGAGTTCCTGGAGGGGCATGCAAGGGCTCTAACTATGTTAGATGAAGGTCCGAGCAAGCCTGCGACCGAACACCCACCGAAACATAAAGTACGGAGTCACAACTCCGTTCTAGAAAGTCCAGCTGAGAAAACTGTGATCTGCGGATTTTGCGGCCTTGAGCACAGAATGACCAAATGTGGTGCATTCAGAAACTTGACGCCGAACCGCCGCTATCAGTTTATAAAAGATAGCCAGCGGTGCATTCTCTGCTTGTCACCTCAGCATGGAAACGCGCGTTGTCCATCCGAGGAGGGGTGCCCGAAGTGCAAAGGCAGACATCATGCTCTGCTGCATTTTGAGACCTTTCGGAGCGAAACCGAAAGTCGCAAACCTGCGACAACGGTTTCGTCGGACAAACGCCCGAAAAAGCGGTATACGGCTCCACCGAGCCGGCCGCAACCTGCCGAACGAGCAGCTCGTACCACGACGTCACAGGCAACGACGTCACAGCCCGGTACGTCACACTGTACCGCGCTCGGTGCAGACGTACCGAAGGCTGTGTTGTTAGCCACGGCGAGCGTGCGTGTGTACGGAGAGAACGGTGCGTCGCGAATCGCGCGCGCACTGATCGATCAGGGTTCCGAGTCGTCTTTCATCTCCGCGAATTTGACAAATGACCTCAAATTCTCGCGGAGGAAATCCCCAGCCACAGTGACGGGCTTGGGGGGCGGCCGAACCCAACAAATTAAATACAGCGTGCAAATGCATTTGGGAACGGTACAAGATACCGCGCCGATAGTCAAGACGAGAGCGTACATCGTACACAAAATTACGAGCTACGCCTCGCCCTTGGCCGGTGCACTCAAATGCGACGCGCTGCGGGATCTGCCGCTTGCAGATCCAAATCCAGCTTCCGGTCAACCGATTGAAGTGTTGATCGGTGCGGACCTGTACGCGCAAATTATTCGACCGGGTTTCCGTCGAATAAGTAGTACAGGTCCAATCGCCCAAGAAACTGCATTTGGCTGGATTCTTTCCGGCCCAATAAATGCTAAGGGCAGTAAAAACAAAACTTTGCGGACGTTGCACTGTAACGTCCTCGAATCGCTGGACACGGCGATTCGCAAGTTTTGGGAAGTCGAAGAACTCCCTTCGACCTCGGTACACACCAAGGCGGAGGAGGAGTGTGAAACGCACTTCCAAAAAACCGTCGCTCGAGATGCGACAGGACGGTTTGTCGTCCGATTGCCTTTTTCTCACCCGAGACCGGACGAAGCGTTAGGAAACTCCTATCGAATCGCTCTCTCCGCCCTTGGGAGGTTGAGGAAAAAATTGGACACAGACCAGACCCTCGTAAGAGAATATACGACGTTTCTCGAGGAATATGAGGAGCTGGGTCATATGACTCGCATAGAGCCTATTGACGAAACCAGACTCTATATTCCGCATCGAGCGGTCATACGCACCGAGAGTGCAACGACTAAATTAAGAGTCGTATTTAACGCGACAAGCCGAACTACCGGCGGTCGTTCATTAAATGACATCCTACACGTAGGTCCAAAATTGCAGAACGACATCACGTCAGTCTTGATCCGATGGCGTCTGTATGAATACGTGTTGGTGGCCGACATAGAGAAAATGTTCCGACAGATTCTCGTCGCCCCGCAGGATCGTCGTTTTCAATGCATCCTATGGCGCACCCCCGACAACGAACAGCTCAATGCGTTCGAATTAAATACCGTAACGTACGGTACGGCGTGTGCACCATACCTGTCGATGCGAACCTTCCTTGAGTTAAAAAATCAGGACGGGCACAGGTACCCTCTTGCCGCCCCGATTCTCGAGCAGGACATTTATGTAGACGACGTTTTTATGGGAGCACCCGATACGTCTTTGTTGGAGAAAATTCGTAACCAAGTTTGCGAGCTCCTACAAAGGGGTGGGTTTAAGCTGCGAAAATGGGCAGGAAATTCGCCACTGCTATTGCGAAATATCCCCCAAAGCGCTCACTCCCACGCCGTCGACCTTACCTTGTTCGATGACAGCGAATTAAAGGTATTAGGTTTACGCTGGATACCGTCCGGCGATTATTTTTATTTCAATCTGCAACGGTTTCAGCCGTCTGCCTTGCCGATGACAAAACGAAATTTGTTTTCGGAGATTGCTAAGTTGTTCGATCCGCTCGGCTGGTTATCACCAGTCATGATTCGCGCAAAGATTCGGATGCAATCCCAATGGCTGGAGAAAATCCAGTGGGATGATCAAATCTCAGCGAATACGCTCAATACGTGGAATACGTTTTGCGTGGATTGGAGCAGCTTAAATAAGCTAAAAATCCCCAGATGGATTAATTATGGAGCCGACACAATTTCCGTGGAAATTCATGGATTTTGTGACGCTTCGCTCGCAGCCTACTCAGCGGTCACTTACTTACGAGTGACCACAATGAGCAATGTCACCTCCTCGACATTGATAATGGCAAAAACGCGAGTGGCTCCAATTAAAACGCAGTCAATTCCTGTACTGGAATTGAACGGCGCCGTGCTGCTCGCCGAGCTTATTGTGCACGTGGAGAAGTCACTTTTATTGAAGGTCGACAGAATAATCTGCTGGACAGATTCCACGATCGCATTGGCATGGTTGAGAAAGCACGCCTCCACATGGAAGGTTTTAATCGCCAACCGTGTGTCAAAGGTCCAAACGTTACTTCCGAACACTGAATGGAGGCACGTTCCCACCCGCTTCAATCCCGCGGATCTGAATTCGCGCGGAGTGGAAGCTGCGGAACTCCTTCAATCTAAGCTGTGGATTTCAGGACCAAGTTGGCTAACGGAATCGAAAGATTGTTGGCCGAAAACGCCTTCGTCCATCGAGACCGAAGAAGGGAAGCGCAAAGTGCACGCCCACGTAGCAATTCCGGAGAAAGAATGGGAATTTGTATTTCGATTCTCGACCTGGAATAACCTACTTCGTGTAACCGCATACTGTCTCCGACTGAGGGGACCGATGCAAGGTGAGCGAAGGTCGTATGATGCGAAGATCGTTGACGCGTCTGAGATGCAGCTCGCAAGCGAGAGAATTGTCCGCTACATCCAGCGCACGCATTTTGCAAAGGAGTACCGGTGTTTGTAAAACCACCGAAAAATCCCAGCAAAATCCACATTAAAAAGTCTGAACCCTTTTCTCGATGACAAAGATGTCTTGAGAGTCGGAGGCAGACTGGAAAATACAACACTGTCATGGGAAACCAAGCACCCCATAATTTTGCCGAAACATCACGTTTCCACGATGATAATTCGGCAGTGCCACATTGACACGTTGCCCGGGGGATTGCAGTTGACCATGTACACAGTAAGACAAAGATTTTGGATTCTCGGCTGTCGAAATGCAGCGCGAACGGTAATCCACGGATGCATGCGATGCGTTAGATGGAGGGCAAAAATCTCCACGCAAATCATGCAGGATTTAATACCTGAGCGTTGCCGCGAGGCGAGAGCATTTTCGAACTGTGGAGTGGATTATGCGGGACCTTTTCGTGTCCGCGACTCCGCCGGTCGAGGAAAAACCGCCCACAAAGCGTACATAGCAGTTTTTGTCTGTTACGCGACACGGGCCATCCACATCGAACTCGTCCACGATTATACGACGAGTGCCTTTTTGGCAGCATTAGATCGATTCATTGCACGAAGGGGAGTTCCGTCCTGCATTTTCAGTGACAATGGAACGAACTTTGTCGGGGCAGATCGAGAATTACGCGAAAATTTCGAAGCAGTGTACAACACGCAAGAAATGCGTAATAAATGCAGTCAAATAGGAATTAGATGGAAATTTAACCCACCGAGTGCACCGCACTTCGGTGGCATGCAAGAGGCCGGTGTGAAATCGGTGAAATTTCACCTGAAGCGGACTCTGGGCGAATTCATTCCCACAAGCGAAGAGTTACAAACATTGCTTTGTAAAATCGAAGCAAGTTTAAACTCGCGACCGATTGCCGCTTTGAGTGATAGCCCGGACGATTACGCGCCGCTCACACCGGGGCATTTCTTAGTCGGAAGTCCGCTGAACGCGCTTCCGACGCAATCAGTGGAAATTGAAAAACTCTCCCGTTTGACACGATGGAGGGCGATTCAAAAATTCCACGAACAAATCTGGAGGCATTGGACACGTGATTATCTCACGCACCTCCAGAATCGTTATAAGTGGCGTACAGCCCAAAAAACATTAAAACTAAACGACTTAGTTTTAGTGCAAAATCCTCTCCTCCCCCCGAATCAATGGGAAATGGGACGAGTAGAGGAGGTATTCGCCGGCAGGGATGGAAATGCACGTGTTGTTAAAATACGCACGGAAAAATCCATTTTTACGCGACCTATTACGCGGTTGTGTAAGCTGCCTGTGGAGGAAACCGAGTCGGCGACGGTTAGCGACGCCGACGAGGTCACATAAAAACCATAACATCCAACGGCCGAAAGTGATCGAAAGGTGAGAAACGACCGTTTCTAGAAATAAACGGTGTTGATTCTCACCTGACCGTTGTCACTAAAAGTTCAAACGGATTAGTGGGGGTTACGAATCCACCAATCTGAGTTGGATTATTGGTAGGGCGTAACGAGTAATCCGAGCGCCCCCGAATCGTAACGGAATTCGCGGAACCGAAAACCGCTCAGTTCCAAAGCGATAGCCATGAGCGACGCAAGTTCCGAAAACAGTTCGGTAGCAGATAGCCGGGCGGAAGAACTCTCGATCTCGGGATCACCCGAGATCGACGAGAGGTTCGGCAGAATCCTACAACTGGGCGAAGCATCAACTTCGGGAGGCTCAACCCGAGTCTCGAAGACACCGGCCGAACCCGAGATAACTCTTTGTTTCGGCAAGGAAACGTTCCGGATCCCGGCACAAATCCCACTGACCTCCAGGAAGTAGCACTGCCGATTCCCAGGTGGTCAGTACATTATACGATGGGGCCCAGAGGGACAACTCCGCTCCTGCAATTGGAGGGCAAACAAGGCCGCGGACACCACCCCACCACCCGCGCCGACCACGGCCACGGCCGCCTCCGCGGAGGGAGTACCGCAGCCGAAAAACCGGAAAAGGAGGAAACCGGCGAAATTCACACCGGCCACCCCTGGACCGTCCATCAGCAGCCTGCAGCCGCAGACCCCAGCGGCCCCGGCAAAGAAAAAAAAAAGGACCTGGCAGCCGGCGTTCGGTCAGATCGCCATGGCTTTCGCCATGGCGGACCAGATGCTGACCACGTCCATGAGATTCCTTCAGCAGGCTGCAGCTGGTCAATTGTAAGTACTTTTGATTTTTTACAATTAAAAGTGCGCGAGTTCTCTCTCTCCGCGTAAAAAAGTGACCATACGGGACTACCGCGTTCTCCGGATATTGCACAATTCGTGCAAGGGGGGCGGTATGTTTAAATATGTTAAAAAACTATTTAAAATGGCGTTAGTCTGAAATATTAAATTCTCGGCTGCGATTCCCGTATCCGTTTGTGTACATGACACTGCGGAAGGTTAAGCGTTCGTCAGGTTCGTTGAACGTTCGGACGATTTAAAACCGCGGCCGTTTACGTGTTTTTGTACGCCGACCTCACGCGAAGATTCGCTTCGCACCGGTTTAAACGGTATCGTGACGTCAGCGTCGAGAGAGAGCACCGTATAATATATTGAAAAGAGATCGACAGCTGAATTCGGCAGCGCCGCGTCGTGACGACAAGGCGCGACCGAGTCTTCGTCTGTCGATCCGCGACGATATTCGCAATTATTCACGAGCCGACTGCCAACGGGAGCGGATCCCAGAAGATCTCGCTCCTCAAGTACGGACTTACATAATATTCGGACTTGTATAACAAAGAATTCTCTCCGTTGCTGCGGTTAGAGTTTCCCAGAACAATCTACCTGCGACAAAAGGGAGGTCGTAATACACGCTGCGCGTGACGCGACCGCCTTCGCTAGGAAGGATTGTACGTTGCAGTCGTTGCCGCGACCGCGACGTAAGGGACTCAGGGTGCACCCACCCAGAATCCCTTTAAAGCTATACGGCTTTGGAGCCTCCCAAAGGTCATACCGTTGAATCGGTACCGCCTCGTGGAGTGCTCTTCGTGCAAAGGTCGCCAAAAAACCCTCTCCAAGAACCCGTCGGCGTACGAGTCGACCGTACACCCTACGGAGGAGTTCGGGTTCAAGGTCGCCTCACCTTCCGTCACGCCGCCTACCAAATACGGTCCCCGTGCAACACGGTCGCCGGGTAGGCTTTATAGTGCGGTTGGACCCGCGAGGGATTTTTTGCAAAGGACACTTCACTGTCACGGTCCCCGGTAGAAACGGTCGCCGTGCAGTAATTTTACAATGTCGCAGAAAATCACCTCGCACGACGTTCCTACGTCACCCGCGCGGAGAGCGTGCTCACGGGATCCACCCATTTGGAGCTTTACGACCTCCATTTGGTGACCCGTCCGTGGCTAAGTCGCCCCCGACAGATATGAGTGAATTCTATTCTGTTCAGGGCAAAAGTACCGCTGATAATTTCAATAAATAATTATCAGCGTACAAGTACAAATTTACAGTCCACTAATTCACGATAAACGACAGCTGATTCCCCCCTCCCAGCGCACCGCTAGTCGCTAGGAGAGCGAGGCGAACAACTGACGAGCGTGTTTACGATACGTATACGCACGTATTTAATCTGAACGAACCTTTGTTACAGCAACCAAGGTCCATCCCAACCGCGGCAACGCCGGTGAAGCCACACCCCCCGCTGGATTATAAAAAACTAATTCTCTTTTTGTAATTTTATATTTTTTTTTTTTTTTCATTTTTTGTTAAATATAAATAAAAGGCTTGTCGCAAAGCGACAAGCGAAAATTACAAATAAAATCTTATCAATCACTTTCCCTAGTATTTCCCTCGTCCGAACCCCGGTTAGAACCCTTAGTTTCTAACAATGCGAAAAATGCCAAAGTATGAGCTAGATGATGGCAATTACCAGACCTAACCCAGACATAACCGGCGTTATCCCCTAAAATATTAATCGGTACCAGGTTTAATTGACCCCTTCAGTGTGGTACCACATTACTACGTGATCCAAATCAGCAAAAGTCCAGGATCACGTCAACAAGTGTGGGAAAAATGCGAAAGTATGAGCTAGATGATGGCAAATAGCAGAGCTAACCCAGACATAACCGGCGTTATCCTCTAAAATATTAATCGGAAACAGGTTTAATTGACTGTTCCGGTGTGGTACCACATTACTATGTAATCAAACCAGGAAAAACCCAAGGTCTAGACAACAGGTATGCGAAAAATGCGAATGTATGGGCCAGATGATATCAAATACCAGAAATAACCCAGACATAACCAGCGTCATCCTCTGAAATATTAATCGGAACCAGGTTTAATTGCCTGTTTCGGTGTGGTACCACATTACTACGTAATCCAAATCAGAAAAAACACAGGTTCTGGCCAACAAGTATGCGAGAAATGCGAAAGCAAAAGGATGATGATTACAATTATCAGACGTAACCCAGACCTAACCGGTGTTATCCTCTAAATTATTAATCGCAAAGAGATTTAATTGACTGTTTCGGTGTGGTACCACATTACTATGTGATCGAAACCAGAAAAAAACCAGGATCTAGGCAACAAGTATGCGAAAAATGCGAAAGTATGAGCCAGATGATTGCTAATACCAGAACTAACGCAAATATAACCGGCGTTATCCTCTAAAATATTAGTCGGAACCAGGTTTAATTGACTGTTCCAGTGTGGTACCACATTACTACGTGATCCGAACCGGAAAAGACCCAGGATCTGGCCAACAAGTATGCGAAGAATGCGAAAGTATGAGTCAGATGATGGCAAATACCAGACATAACCCAGACATATCCGGCGGTATCCTCTAAAATATTAATCGCAACCAGGTTTAATTGTCTGTTTTTGTGTGGTACCACATTACTACGTAATCCAAATCAGAAAAAACCAAGGATCTGGCCAACAAGTATGCGAGAAATGCGAAAGCAAGAGGATGATGATTGCAATTATCAGACGTAACCCAGACCTAACCGGTGATATCCTCTAAAATATTAAGAGCAACGAGGTTTAATCGACTGTTTCGGTGTGGTGCCACATTACTACGTGATCCAAACTAGAAAAAGCCCAGGATCTGGCCAACAAGTATGCGAAGAATGCGAAAGTATGAGTCAGATGATGGCAAATACCAGACATAACCCAGACATAACCGGCGGTATCCTCTAAAATATTAATCGCAACCAGGTGTAATTGACAGTTTCGGTGTAGTACCCCATTACCACGTGATCCAAATCAGAAAAAACCCAGGATCTGGCCAACAAGTATGCGAAAAATGCGAAAGCATGGGCCAGATGATTGCAAATACTAGAACTAACCCAGACATAACCGGTGATATCCTCCAAAATATTAATCGGAACCAGGTTTAATTGTCTGTTTTTGTGTGGTACCACATTACTACGTAATCCAAATCAGAAAAAACCAAGGATCTGGCCAACAAGTATGCGAGAAATGCGAAAGCAAGAGGATGATGATTGCAATTATCAGACGTAACCCAGACCAAAATGGTGTTATCCGCTAAAATATTAAGCGCAACGAGGTTTAATCGAAGTTTCGGTGTGGTACCACATTACTACGTCATCCAAACCAGAAAAAACCCAGGATCTGGCCAAGAAGTATGCGAAAAATGCGAAAGTATGAGTCAGATGATTCCAAATACCAGAGCTAACCCAGACATAACCGGCGGTATCCTCTAAAATATTAATCGGAACCAGGTTTAATTGACCCCTTCAGTGTGGTACCACATTACTACGTAATACAAATTAGCAAAAGCCCAGGATCTGGCCAACAAGTATGCGAAATTGCGAAAGTATGAGCCAGATGATTGCAAATACCAGAACTAACCCCGACATAACCGGCGTTACCCTCTAAAATATTAATCGGAACCAGGAATGATTGTCTGTCTCAGTGTAGTACCACATTACTGCGAGATCCAAATCAGAAAAAAACCAGGATCTGGCCAACAGGTATGCAAAAAATGCGAAAGTATGAGGCTGATGATGGCAAATACCTGACCTAACCCAGACATAACCGGCGTTATCCTCTATAATATTAATCGCAACCAGGTTTAATTGACTGTTTTTGTGTGGTACCACATTACTACGTAATCCAAATCAGAAAAAACCAAGGATCTGGCCAACAAGTATGCGAGAAATGCGAACGCAAGAGGATGATGATTGCAATTATCAGACGTAACCCAGACCTAACCGGTGATATCCTCTAAAATATTAATCGGAACCAGGTGTAATTGACTGTTTCGGTGTGGTGCCACATTACTACGTAATCCAAATCAGAAAAAAACCAGGATCTGGCCAACAAGTATGCGAGAAATGCTAAAACAAAAGGATGATGATTGCAATTATCAGACGTAACCCAGACCTAAACGGTGTTATCCTCTAAAATATTAAGCGCAACGAGGTTTAATCGACTGTTTCGGTGTGGTACCACATTACTATGTGATCAAACCAGAAAAAACCCACGGTCTGGCCAACAGGTATGCGAGAAATGCAAAAGCAAAAGGATGATGATTGCAATTATCAGACGAAACCCAGACCTAAAGGGCGTTATCCTGTAAAATATTAATCGGTACCAGGATTAATTGACTGTCTCAGTGTGGTACCACATTACTACGTGATCCAAATCAGCAAAAGCACAGGATCTGACCAGGAAGTATGCGAAAAAAGCGAAAGTATGAGCCAGATGATTGCAAATACCAGAACTAACCCCGACAAAACCGGCGTTACCCTCTAAAATATTAATCGGAACCAGGAATAATTGTCTGTCTCAGTGTAGTACCACATTACTACGAGATCCAAATCAGAAAAAACCAAGGACCTGGCCAACAAATGTGCGAGAAATGCGAAAGCAAGAGGATGATGATTGCAATTATCAGACGTAACCCAGACCTAACCGGTGATATCCTCTAAAATATTAATCGCAACGAGGTTTAATCGACTGTTTCGGTGTGGTACCACATTACTACGTGATCCAAATCAACAAAAGCCCAGGATCTGGCCAAGTATTCGAAAAATGCGAAAGTATGAGCTAGATGGTGGCAAATACCAGACCTAACACAGACATAACCGGCGTTATCCTCTAAAATATTAATCGGAACCAGGTTTAATTGACTGTTCCGGTGTGGTACCACATTACTATATAATCAAACCAGAAAAAACCCAAGGTCTGGTCAACAGGTATGCGAAAAATGCGAAAGCATGAGCCAGATGATAGCAAACACCAGTGTTAAAAAGCTGATGCTTTTAACGACGAAGTCTGGATAGAGGGATCGGATTTTTATTGTGGGAAGTGAGTTGGGAATGTAAGATTTTCTTTTTCGAAAAAACTGTTTATTATAAAAATAAATTAAATAAACAATAAGAAATGAAGAAATTCTTATTTAATTCTGCAGGTAATCGTTTCCAATTCTGGTCGGAACCGACACGTTGAGGTAGGCCAAGGTTCTGTGAACAGAAAAACACGGCAATGTGTTAGACACGTAAACACGTTACACGTATATTCGCCGCGTGTGTGTCCTCACGCTCCTGGGTTCGATATTCGAATGTATAGGAGCGGAGAATTTCGCTCGCTCGTAATATACGAGCTCGCAAGTGGACTGTATTTAATATCTGGCGTGAAAAGAATTAAATTTCCTTTCGACGCCGAACTGAGTCGATTGTCTAGTGGACGGGGATGCAAGTGGAGGTTGTAAGGCTCCAAATGCACTGATCCCGTGAGTATGCCCACGGAGTCTGTGCGTCGAGTCGCACTGCAGTACAACGGCACGACCGTCGATCTGCGGCTTCTCTTTAACGTTCCAACAGATGACTTGTTGGTCGAGAATTGTACTGCGAAGCCCGACAGCACGTGGTTCACTGCACGAATGCACCACTCGATGTGATTCGTGACAGTATTTGAACTACGTCGGGGCCTGACCCGCGACTCCTTGACCTCTCCGCACAGGTGCTCCTCTAAGCGTTACACCGGCGGGGTCTGTAGAGGGAAGGAATCGAAGACCGAAAGTCAAGCGTCCGAAGTGGACGCTGACCTGACTCCAGTGAGCCCACCTCGAGGTTCACCACGTAGGTGCCTCCCTTCTGTGTCTCCTAAGCCGAACGACAATCACAGAGAAGTTTGAACGGTATTCGCCCACTTCTCTGTGTTTCAAACGTTTATACGCTTGAAACGACAAAATAATACTGCACGAGGGGGGTCGAGCACCTTATTGGTGTATTCTCGAGCCCTCCAAATTAGACAGAAAATAGAAATTGAGCTTGTTTGGGACTTTCCCGAACGAAACTCCTGAATGCTTTTATTCGAGTCGAGAGTCGACTCGTTTGATAAGCAAAGACTAAAATTAATGAGTGCTAGTTTGAGTTTTAATGAATTCTCAGCTGTGCGAGGTCAATCAGAGGACCCGCACCAGACTGAACATCGACTCGTTACACCCTTTATTCAGTAATTGTCTGCTAGCTTTATCTCGAGAATTTCACTCTCGAGATTCGCTCGAAATCTGTTCGGACACGATCGGGAGCCGATGTGCCTTCTTCAGAAGTCGTTGTGAGACTGTGTCGATTGACAGCCGAAAACGTCGCCGCGTTGCTCCAATTAGCCGTTCCGCGGCGCTGTCCAAATTTCGGCAGTCGATCTTTGTCTAATTCTCTACGCGCTACTCTCGCACGGTACTGACGTCATCAACACCGTTAGCACACTCGAATCGAAGGTAATGAGCCGTTACCGATGGCAGAAAAACTAGTAATACACGCTTTTTCTATCACTGTTTGCTGTACAAATCCTATTAGAGATAATCTCCTTCGAATTGTACGTTAACAGGATTAACGGTAATCGCGGCCGAGGACAATCGCTCGGCATTATGCAAATCTTTAAACAATGCGAAAAATGCGAAAGCATGAGTCAGATGATTCCAAATACCAGACCTAACCCAGACCTAACCGGTGATATCCTCTAAAATATTAATCGGAACCAGGTTTAATTGACTGTTCCGGTGTGGTACCACATTACTATGTGATCCAAACCAGAAAGAACCGAGGATCTGTCCAAGAAGTATGCGGAAAATGCGAAAGTATGAGCCAGATGATTGCAAATACCAGAACTAACCCCGACATAACCGACGTTACATTCTAAAATATTAATCGGAACCAGGAATAATTGTCTGTCTCAGTGTAGTACCACATTACTACATAATCCAAATCAGAAAAAACCCAGGATCTGGCCAACAAGTATGCGAGAAATGCTAAAGCAAAAGGATGATGATTGCAATTATGAGACGTAACCTAGACTAAAACGGTGTTATCCTCTAAAATATTAAGCGCAACGAGGTTTAATCGAAGTTTCGGTGTGGTACCACATTACTACGTCATCCAAACCAGAAAAAACCCAGGATCTGGCCAAGAAGTTTGCGAAAAATACGAAAGTATGAGCCAGATAATTGCAAATACCAGAACTATCCCCGACATAACCGGCGTTACCCTCTAAAATATTAATCGGAACCAGGAATAATTGTCTGTCTCAGTGTAGTACCACATTACTGCGAGATCCAAATCAGAAAAAAACCAGGATCTGGCCAACAAGTATGCGAGAAATGCTAAAACAAAAGGATGATGATTGCCATTATCAGACGTAACCCAGACCTAAGCGGTGTTATCCTCTAAAATATTAATCGCAACCAGGTTTAATCGACTGTTTCGGTGTGGTACCACATTACTACGTGATCCAAATCAACAAAAGCCCAGGATCTGGCCAAGTATTCGAAAAATGCGAAAGTATGATCTAGACGATGGCAAATACCAGACCTAACCCAGACGTACCCGGCGTTATCCTCTTAAATATTAATCGCCAACCAGGTTTAATTGACTGCTTCGGTGTGGTACCACATTGCTATGTGATCCAAACCAGAAAAAACCCAGGATCTGGCCAAGAAGTATTCGAAAAATGCGAAAGTATGAGTCAGATAATTCCAAATACCAAAACTAACCACGACATAACCGGCGTTACCCTCTAAAATATTAATCGGAACCAGGAATAATTGTCTGTCTCAGTGTAGTACCACATTACTGCGAGATCCAAATCAGAAAAAAACCAGGATCTGGCCAACAGGTATGCAAAAAATGCGAAAGTATGAGGCTGATGATGGCAAATACCTGACCTAACCCACACATAACCGTCGTTATCCTCTAAAATATTAATCGCAACCAGGTTTAATTGTCTGCTTTTGTGTGGTACCACATTACTACGTAATCCAAATCAGAAAAAACCAAGGATCTGGCCAACAAGTATGCGAGAAATGCGAAAGCAAGAGGATGATGATTGCAATTATCAGACGTAACCCAGACCTAAACGGTGTTATCCTCTAAAATATTAAGAGCAACGAGGTTTAATCGACTGTTTCGGTGTGGTGCCACATTACTACGTGATCCAAACTAGAAAAAGCCCAGGATCTGGCCTACAAGTATGTGAAGAATGCGAAAGTATGAGTCAGATGATGGCAAATACCAGACATAACCCAGACATAACCGGCGGTATCCTCTAAAATATTAATCGCAACCAGGTGTAATTGACAGTTTCGGTGTAGTACCCCATTACTACGTGATCCAAATCAGAAAAAGCCCAGGATCTGGCCAACAAGTATGCGAAAAATGCGAAAGCATGGGCCAGATGATTGCAAATACTAGAACTAACCCAGACATAACTGGGGTTATCCTCTAAAATATTAATCGGAACCTGGTATAATTGTCTGTCTCAGTGTAGTACCACATTACTACGAGATCCAAATCAGAAAAAGACCAGGATCTGGCCAACAAGTATTCGAAAAATGCGAAAGTATGGGACAGATGATTGCTCATACTAGAACTAAGCCAGACATAACCGGCGTTATCCTCTAAAATATTAATCGGAACCCGGTATAATTGTCTGTCTCAGTGTAGTGCCACATTACTACGAGATCCAAATCAGAAAAAGCCCAGGATCTGGCCAACAAGTATGCGAAAAATGCGAAAGTATGAGCTACATGATGGCAAATAGCAGACCTAACCCAAACATAACCGGCGTTATCCCCCAAAATATTAATCGCAACCAGGTTTACTTGACAGTTTCGGTGTGGTACCACATTACTATGTGATCCAAACTAGAAAAAACCAGGATCTGGCCAAGAAGTATGCGAAAAATGCGAGAGTATGATTCAGATGAATGTAAATACCAGACCTAACCCAGACATAACCAGCGTTATCCTCTAAAATATTAATCGGAACCAGGAATATTTGTCTGTTTCGGTGTGGAGCCACATTACTGTGTGATCCAAACCAGAAAAAACCCAGGATCTGCCCAACAAGTATGTGTAGAATGCGAAAGCAAATGGATGATGATTGCCATTATCAGACGTAACCCAGACATAACCGGCGATATCTTCTAAAATTTTAATCGCAACCAGGTTTAATTGACTTTTACGGTGTGGTGCCACATTACTACGTGATCCAAACTAGAAAAAGCCCAGGTTCTGGCCAACAAGTATGCGAAAAATGCGGAAGTATGAGCTAGATGATGGCAATTACCAGACCTAACCCAGACATAACCAGCGTTATCCTCTAAAATATTAATCGGAACCAGGAATAATTGTCTGTCTCAGTGTAGTACCACATTACTACGATATCCAAATCAGAAAAAGCCCAGGCTCTGGCCATTCAAGTATGCGAAAAATGCGAAATTATGAGTCAGATGATTGCAAATACCAGTCCTAACCCAGACATAACCGCCGTTATCCTTTAAAATAATAATCGTAACCAGGTTAAAGCGACTGTTTCGGTATGGTACCACATTACTACGTGCTCCAAACCATAAAAAACCCAGGATCTGGCCAACTTGTAAGCGAAAAATGCGAAAGTATGAGCCAGATGATTGCAAATACCAGAAATAACACAGACATAACCAGCGTTATCCTCTGAAATATTAATCGGAAACAGGTTTAATTGACTGTTTCGGTGTGGTACCACATTACTACGTAATCCAAATCAGAAAAAAAACAGGAGTTGGCCAACAAGTATGCGAGAAATGCTAAAACAAAAGGATGATGATTGCAATTATCAGACGTAACCCAGACCTAAACGGTGTTATCCTCCAAAATATTAATCGGAACCAGGTTTAATCGAGTGTTTCGGTGTGGTACCACATTGCTATGTGATCAAACCAGAAAAAACTCAAGGTCTGGCCAACAGGTATGCGAGAAATGCGAAAGCAAGAGTCAGATGATTCCAAATACCAGAACTAACCCCGACATAACCGGCGTTACCCTCTAAAATATTAATCGGAACCAGGAATAATTGTCTGTCTCAGTGTAGTACCACATTACTGCGAGATCCAAATCAGAAAAAAACCAGGATCTGGCCAACAGGTATGCAAAAAATGCGAAAGTATGAGGCTGATGATGGCAAATACCTGACCTAACCCAGACATAACCGGCGTTATCCTCTATAATATTAATCGCAACCAGGTTTAATTGACTGTTTTTGTGTGGTACCACATTACTACGTAATCCAAATCAGAAAAAACCAAGGATCTGGCCAACAAGTATGCGAGAAATGCGAACGCAAGAGGATGATGATTGCAATTATCAGACGTAACCCAGACCTAACCGGTGATATCCTCTAAAATATTAATCGGAACCAGGTTTAATTGACTGTTTCGGTGTGGTGCCACATTACTACGTAATCCAAATCAGAAAAAAACCAGGATCTGGCCAACATGTATGCGAAAAATGCGAAAGTATGAGCCAGATGATTGCAAATACCAGAACTCACCCCGACATAACCGACGTTACCCTCTAAAATATTAATCAGAACCAGGAATAATTGTCTGTCTCAGTGTAGTACCACATTACTATGTAATCCAGATCAGAAAAAACCAAGGATCTGGCCAACAAATATGCGAGAAATGCGAAAGCAGGAGGATGATGATTGCAATTATCAGACGTAACCCAGACCTAACCGGTGATATCCTCTAAAATATTAATCGGAACCAGGTTTAATTGACTGTTTCGGTGTGGTGCCACATTACTACGTAATCCAAATCAGAAAAAAACCAGGATCTGGCTAACAAGTATGCGAGAACTGCTAAAACAAAAGGATGATGATTGCCATTATCAGACGTAACCCAGACCTAAGCGGTGTTATCCTCTAAAATATTAATCGCAGCCAGGTTAAAGCGACTGTTTCGGTATGGTACCACATTACTACGTGATCCAAACCATAAAAAACCCAGGATCTGGCCAACATGTATGCGAAAAATGCGAAAGTATGAGCCAGATGATTGCAAATACCAGAACTAACCCCGAGATAACCGGCGTTATCCTCTAAAATATTAATCGGAACCAGGTTTAATTGACTGTTCCGGTGTGGTGCCACATTACTACGTGATCCGAACTAGAAAAAGCCCATGTCCTGGCCATTCAAGTATGCGAAAAATGCGAAAGTATGAGCTAGATGATGGCAATTACCAGACTTAATCCAGACAAAACCGTCGTTATCCTGTAAAATATTAATCGGTACCAAGATTAATTGACTGTTTCAGTGTGGTACCACATTACTACGTGATCCAAATCAGCAAAAGCACAGGATCTGGCCAGGAAGTATGCGAAAAAAGCGAAAGTATGAGCCAGATGATTGCAAATACCAGAACTAACCCCGACAAAACCGGCGTTACCCTCTAAAATATTAATCGGAACCAGGAATAATTGTCTGTCTCAGAGTAGTACCACATTACTACGAGATCCAAATCAGAAAAAACCAAGGACCTGGCCAACAAATGTGCGAGAAATGCGAAAGCAAGAGGATGATGATTGCAATTATCAGACGTAACCCAGACCTAACCGGTGATATCCTCTAAAATATTAATCGGAACCAGGTTTAATTGACTGTTTCGGTGTGGTACCACATTACTATGTGATCCAAACCAGAAAGAACCGAGGATCTGGCCAAGAAGTATGCGAAAAATGCGAAAGTATGAGTCAGATCCCCTTGTCTCAGGGCGGTCGTCGGGGATTATCTCCGCGGCAGGTGGATCGAGTATCCGGGCCGGGATGGTGATATGCGGAGGGAGGTGTACTGCGGTGTTCCGCAGGGGTCGGTCCTCGGGCCACTCCTGTGGAACATCGCGTACGACTCGGTGTTGCGGGCCGGCCTCCCCGACGGCGTCAGCACGGTGTGTTATGCGGATGACACACTGGTGCTGGCCGTCGGGGCGCACTGGGGGACGGCCATGCGTCGCGCGGAGGAGGGGTCGCAACGCGTCGTCGACCGGATCAGGGGGATGGGGATGACGGTGGCGGTCCATAAGACCGAGGTGATTGCGTTTCATTCACCTCGGCAGGATCCGCCACCCCCTCTGATTCGGGTGGGTGGGGCTGACATCGAGGTGAAGCCCCAGATCAGGTATCTGGGGCTGATCCTCGATAGCCACTGGCGTTTCGAGAAGCATTTCCGCTGCCTGGTCCCCCGGTTGGAAAGGATGGTTGCGGCTCTGGGCCGGATCCTGCCCAACCTGGGGGGCCCGGCGGGCCGAGTTCGTCGCCTCTATGTGGCAATGGTCCAGTCGGTGGCCCTATACGGGGCCCCCGTCTGGGCGGACGACCTGGCTGCCTCCCGGCGCAGCATGACTATGCTGCGTCGGGTGCAGAGGCGCATGGCGCTCAGGGTCGTCCGCGGGTATCGGACCATGTCACATGAGGCGGCGACGGTTCTAGCGGAGATGCCGCCCATGGACCTGCTCGCGCGGTCGCACGCGGTGATGTACCGGCACCGCGTCGACCGTCGCGCGGGGGTGGGGGCGGTCCCGGGCGGGCAGGAACCTGCTTGGGGCGATTTGAAGCGCCAGGCCCGGCAGTCCGTGTTGCTCGCGTGGCAGGAGCGGCTGGCTCTGCCAACCGCGGGGCACCGGACTGTCGGGGCTGTTCGGCCACTCCTGAAGGAGTGGCTGGACAGAGGCCATGGCAGCCTCACCTACCGGCTGGCACAGGTATTTTCCGGGCATGGCAGCTTCGGAAGATACCTGTGCCGGATAGGGAAGGAGCCGACGGCGCGTTGTTGCCACTGCGACGCTGAGCAGGACACGGCGGATCATACCCTGGAGGTATGCCCCGCGTGGGAGGGGGAGCGCCGTGTCCTGGTCGGCGTCGTCGGGCGGGATGTCTCGCTGCCGGGCGTGGTGCGCGCCATGCTCGGCAGCGAGGAGAAGTAGAGGGCCGTGGCCTCCTTCTGCGAGAACGTAATGTTGCAGAAGGAGGCCGCGGGGAGGGAGCGCGAGCTTCAGCGGCGCGCTGAAGCTCGCGCTCGTGCGGTGGCCCGAGGTCGTCGCCCGGTCGCGAGGCGTCGCGGGCGGCCGCCTCGGCGTGGCGGATGACCGAGGCTGGGAGGGGGGTCCTGAGGGGACCCTCCTCCCGCCAGGCGGCGCCGGGTCGGACCGGTTGGGGGTAGGAGTGCCTCCCCCTACCGGTCCGACGCAAGGGGAGGCACCCTCGGCGGTCTGGTGCGGCCATGAACGCCCGGCCGCCGAGGGGTGGAAACGGGGTCGCGGGCGGTTGCGAGTTGGGGCTCGCAGCCGCCACTAAACGCGGCCCCGGGACGGATAGCGGCGGGATGGAGTGGCCCCGTCCCGCCGCTATGAGGCAGTGTGTCTACTGGGGGGACCGATTGTCCCCCCGGGGGATGGGCGCGAAAGCGCGGGCACGGGGAGGATACCGGAAGAATGCTTCGAGCGATTCCCGGTATCCTCCCAAAGCGTGCTGAAGGGTCACCGTGGGGTTTTTAGTGGGTAGGTCCCGCGCCTGTCGTTGTACGGGCGCGGGGAATCCCACACACCCCTCCCACCTCTCCCCAAGGAGGTGGGAGGGAGTCTTTCGAAGATTTTCCCCACGACAAAAAAAAAAAAAAAAAAAAAGTATGAGTCAGATGATGGCAAATACCAGACCTAACACAGACATAACCAGCGTTATCCTCTAATATATTATTCGGAACCAGGTATTATTGTCTGTCTCAGTGTAGTACCACATTACTACGATATCCAAATCAGAAAATGCCCAGGATCAGGCCATTCAAGTATGCGAAAAATGCGAAATTATGAGTCCGATGATTGCAAATACCAGTCCTAACCCAGACATAACCGCCGTTATCCTTTAAAATATTAATCGCAACCAGGTTAAAGCGACTGTTTCGGTATGGTACCACATTACTACGTGATCCAAACCATAAAAAACCCAGGATCTGGCCAACAAGTATGCGAGAAATGCGAAAGCAAGAGGATGATGATTGCAATTATCAGACGTAACCCAGACATAACCGGTGATATCCTCTAAAATAATAATCGGAACCAGGTTTAATTGACTGTTTCGGTGTGGTGCCACATTACTACGTGATCCAAACTAGAAAAGGCCCAGGTTCTGGCCATTCAAGTATGCGTAAAATGCGAAAGTATGAGACAGATGATTGCTAATACGAGACCTAACCCAGACATAACCGGCGTTATCCTCTAAAACATTAATCGCAACTAGGTTTAATTGACAGTTTCGGTGTGGTACCACATTTCTACGTAATCCAAACCGGGAAAAACCCGGGATCTGGCCAACAAGTATGCGAAGAATGCGAAAGTATGAGTCAGATTATGGCAAATACCAGTCCTAACACAGACATAACCGCCGTTATCCTTTAAAATATTAATCGGAACCCGGTTTAATTGAAATAACCGGCGTTATCCTCTAAAATATTAATCGCAGCCAGGTTTAATTGACTGTTTCGGTGTGGTACCACATTACTAAATAATCAAACCAGAAAAAACCCAGGAACGAGCCAACAGGAATGCGAAGAATGCGAAAGTATGAGTCAGATGATGGCAAATACCAGACCTAACCCAGCCATTACCGGCGTTATCCTCTAAAATATTAATCGCAACCAGGTTTAATTGACTGTTTCTGTGTGGTACCACATTACTACGTAATGCAAATCAGTAAAAACCAAGGATCTGGCCAACAAGTATGCGAGAAATGCGAAAGCAAGAGGATGATGATTGCAATTACCAGACCTAACCCAGAAATAACCGGCGGTATCCCCTAAAATATTAATCGGAACCAGGTTTAATTGACCCCTTCAGTGTGGAACCACATTACTACGTGATACAAATTAGCAAAAGCCCAGGATCTGGGCAACAAGTATGCGAAAAAAGCGAAAGTATGAGCCAGATGATTGCAAATACCAGAACTAACCCCGACATAACCGGCGTTACCCTCTAAAATATTAATGGGAACCAGGAATAATTGTCTGTCTCAGTGTAGTACCACATTAGTACGAGATCCAAATCAGAAAAAAACCAGGATCTGGCCAAATAACGATCCTCTAAAATATTAATCGCAACCAGGTTTAATTGACTGTTTCTGTGTGGTACCACATTACTACGTAATCGAAATCAGAAAAAACCAAGGATCTGGCCAACATGTATGCGAGAAATGCGATAGCAAGAGGATGATGTTTCAATTATCAGACGTAACCCAGGCCTAACCGGTGATATCCTCTAAAATATTAATCGGAACCAGGTTTAATTGACTGTTTCGGTGTGGCGCCACATTACTACGTAATCGAACCAGAAAAAACCCAGGAACGGGCCAACAGGTATGCGAAGAATGCGAAAGTATGAGTCAGATGATGGCAAATACCAGACATAACCCACACATAGCCGGCGTTATCCTGTAAAATATAGATCGCCATCCAGGTTTAATTGACTGTTTCGGTGTGGTACCACATTACTATGTGATCCAAACCAGAAAAAACCAAGGATCTGGCCAAGAAGTATGCGAAGAATGCGAAAGTATGAGTCAGATGATGGCAAATACCAGACCTAACCCAGATATAACCGGCGTTATCCTCTAAAATATTAATCGGTACCAGGAATAATAGTCTGTCTCAGTGTAGTACCACATTACTACGAGATCCAAATCAGAAAAAGCCCTGGATCTGGCCATTCAAGTATGCGAAAAATGCGAAATTATGAGTCAGATGATTGCAAATACCAGACCTAACCCAGCCATAACCACCGTTATCCTTCAAAATATTAATCGGAACCAGGTTTAAATGACTGTTTTGGTGTGGTACCACATTATTACGTGATCCAAACCATAACAAACCCAGGATCTGGCCAACAACTATGCGAAAAATGCGAAAGTATGAGCCAGATGATTGCAAATACCAGAACTAACCCCGACATAACCGGCGTTAACCTCTAAAATATTAATCGGAACCAGGTTTAATTGACAGTTTCGGTGTGGTACCACATTTGTACGTAATCCAAACCGGAAAAATCCCAGGATCTGGCCAACAAGTAAGCGAAGAATGCGAAAGTATGAGTCAGATGATTGCTAATACGAGACCTAACCCAGACATAACCGGCGTTATCCTCTAAATTATTAATCGTAACCAGGTTTAATTGTCGGTTTCGGTGTGGTACCACATTTCTACGTAATCCAAACTGGAAAAGACCCAGGATCTGGCCAACAAGTATGCGAAGAATGCGAAAGTATGAGTCAGATGAATGCAAATACCAGACCTAACCCAGACGTAACCGCCGTTATCCTCTAAAATATTAATCAGAACCAGGTATAATTGTCTGTCTGAGTGTAGTACCACATTACTACGAGACACAAATCAGAAAAAGCCCCGGATCTGGCCAACAAGTATTCGAAAAATGCGAAAGTATGGGATAGATGATTGCAAATACTAGAACTGAACCAGACATAACCGGCGTTATCCTCTAAAATAATAATCGGAACCAGGTATAGTTGTCTGTCTCACTGTAGTACCACATTACTACGAGATCCAAATCAGAAAAAGCCCAGGATTTGGCCAACAAGTATGCGAAAAATGCGAAAGTATGAGCTACATGATGGCAAATAGCAGACCTAACCCAGACATAACCGGCGTTATCCCCTAAAATATTAATCGCAACCAGGTTTACTTGACTGTTTCGGTGTGGTACCACATTACTATGTGATCCAAACCAGAAAAAACCCAGGATCTGGCCAAGAAGTATGCGAAAATGCGAAAGTATGATTCAGATGAATGCGAATACCAGACCTAGCCCGGACGAAAACGCCGTTATCCTCTAAAATATTAATCGGAACCAGGTTTAATTGACTGTTTCGGTGTGGTGCCACATTACTACGTGATCCAAACTAGGAAAAGCCCAGGTTCTGACCATTCAAATATGCGAAAATGCGAAAGTATGATTCAGATGAATGCAAATACCAGACCTAACCCAGACGTAACAGCAGATATCCTCTAAAATAATAATCGGAAACAGGTTTAATTGACTGTTTCGGTGTGGTGCCACATTACTACGTGATCCAAACTAGAAAAACCCCAGGATCTGGCCAACAAGTATGCGAGAAATGCTAAAGCAGAAGGATGATGATAGCAATTATCAGACGTAACCCAGACCTAAGCGGTGTTATCCTCTAAAATATTAATCGCAACGAGGTTTAATCGACTGTTTCGGTGTGGTACCACATTACTATGTGATCCACACCAGAAAAAAACCCAGAATCTGGCCAAGAAGTATGCGAAAAATGCGAAAGTATGAGTCAGATCATTGCTAATACCAGAACTAACGCAAATATAACCGGCGTTATCCTCTACAATATTAATAGGAACAAGGTTTAATTGACAGTTTCGGTGTGGTACCACATTACTACGAGATCCAAACCAGAAAATACCCAGGATCTGGCCAACAAGTATGCGAAAAATGCGAAAGCAAAAGAATGATGATTGCCATTATCAGACGTAACCCAGACCTAAGCGGTGTTATCCTCTAAAATATTAATCGCAACGAGGTTTAATCGACTGTTTCGGTGTGGTACCACATTACTACGTGATCCAAATCAACAAAAGCCCAGGATCTGGCCAAGTATTCGAAAAATGCGAAAGTATGAGCTAGATGATGGCAAATACCAGGCCTAACCCAGACATAACCGGCGTTATCCTCTAAAATATTATTCGGAACCAGGCATAGTTGTCTGTCTCAGTGTAGTACCACATTACTACGAGATCCAAATCACCAAGAGCCCAGGATCTGGCCAACAAGTATGCGAAAAATGCGAAAGTATGAGCTAGATGATGGCAAATAGCAGACCTAACCCAGACATAACCGGCGTTATCCTCTAAATTATTAATCGGAACCAGGTTAAAGCGACTCTTTCGGTGTGGTACCACATTACTATGTGATCCAAACCAGAAAAAACCCAGGATCTGGCCAAGAAGTATGCGAAAATGCGAAAGTATGATTCAGATGAATGCGAATACCAGACCTAGCCCGGACGAAACCGCCGTTATCCACTAAAATATTAATCGGAACCAGGTTTAATTGACTGTTTCGGTGTGGTGCCACATTACTACGTGATCCAAACTAGGAAAAGCCCAGGTTCTGACCATTCAAATATGCGAAAATGCGAAAGTATGATTCAGATGAATGCAAATACCAGACCTAACCCAGACGTAACAGCAGATATCCTCTAAAATAATAATCGGAAACAGGTTTAATTGACTGTTTCGGTGTGGTGCCACATTACTACGTGATCCAAACTAGAAAAACCCCAGGATCTGGCCAACAAGTATGCGAGAAATGCTAAAGCAAAAGGATGATGATTGCAATTATCAGACGTAACCCAGACGTAACCGGTGTTATCCCCTAAAATATTAAGCGCAACGAGGTTTAATTGGCAGTTTCGGTGTGGTACCACATTACTACGTGATCCAAACCAGAAAAAACCCAGGATCTGGCCAAGAAGTATGCGAAAAATGCGAAAGTATGAGTCAGATGATTGCTAATACCAGAACTAACGCAAATATAACCGGCGTTGTTCTCTAAAATATTAATCGTAACCAAGTATAATTGACTGCTTCGCTGTGGTACCACCTTACTACGTGATCCAAACCAGAAAACACCCAGGATCTGGCCAACAAGTATGCGAGAAATGCGAAAGCAAATGGATGATGATTGCCATTATCTGACGTAACCCAGCCATAACCGGCGATATCTTCTAAAATACTAATCGCAACCAGGTTTAATTGACTTTTACGGTGTGGTGCCACATTACTACCTGATCCAAACTAGAAAAAGCCCAGGTTCTGGCCATTCAAGTATGCGAAAAATGCGAAAGTATGAGCTAGATGATGGCAATTACCAGACCTAACCCAGACATAACCGGCGTTATCCTCTAAAATATTAATCGGAACCAGGTTAAAGCGTCTGTTTCGGTATGGTACCACATTACTACGTGATGCAAACCATAAAAAACCCAGGATCTGGCCAACAAGTATGCGAAAAATGCGAATGTATGAGCTAGATAATGGCAATTACCAGACCTAACCCAGCCATAACCGGCGTTATCCTCTAAATTATTAATCGGAACCAGGTTAAAGCGACTCTTTCGGTATGGTACCACATTACTACGTGATCCAAACCATAAAAAACCCAGGATCTGGCCAAGAGGTATGCGAAAAATGCGAAAGTATGAGTCAGATGATGGCAAATACCGGACCTAACCCAGCCATAACCAGCGATATCCTCTAAAATATTAATCGGAACCAGGAATAATTGTCTGTCTCAGTGTAGTACCACATTACTACGATATCCAAATCAGAAAAAGCCCAGGATCTGGCCTTTCAAGTATGCGAAAAATGCGAAATTATGAGTCAGATGATTGCAAATACCAGTCCTAACCCAGACATAACCGCCGTTATCCTTTAAAATATTAATCGCAACCAGGTTAAAGCGACTGTTTCGGTATGGTACCACATTACTACGTGATCCAAACCATAAAAAACCCAGGATCTGGCCAACTTGTATGCGAAAAATGCGAAAGTATGAGCCAGATGATTGCAAATACCAGACCTAACACAAACCTAGCCGGCGTTATCCTCTGAAATATTAATCGGAAACAGGTTTAATTGACTGTTTCGGTGTGGTACCACATTACTACGTAATCCAAATCAGAAAAAAAACAGGATCTGGCCAACAAGTATGCGAGAAATGCTAAAACAAAAGGATGATGATTGCAATTATCAGACGTAACCCAGACCTAAACGGTGTTATCCTCTAAAATATTAAGCGCAACGAGGTTTAATCGAGTGTTTCGGTGTGGTACCACATTGCTATGTGATCAAACCAGAAAAAACCAAAGGTCTGGCCAACAGGTATGCGAGAAATGCGAAAGCAAGAGGATGATGATTGCAATTATCAGACGTAACCCAGACCTAACCGGTGATATCCTCCAAAATATTAATCGGAACCAGGTTTAATTGACTGTTTCGGTGTGGTACCACATTACTACGTAATCCAAATCAGAAAAAACCAAGGATCTGGCCAACATGTATGCGAGAAATGCGAACGCAAGAGGATGATGATTGCAATTATCAGACGTAACCCAGACCTAACCGGTGATATCCTCTAAAATATTAATCGGAACCAGGTTTAATTGACTGTTTCGGTGTGGTGCCACATTACTACGTAATCCAAATCAGAAAAAAACCAGGATCTGGCCAACAAGTATGCGAGAAATGCTAAAACAAAAGGATGATGATTGCAATTATCAGACGTAACCCAGACCTAAACGGTGTTATCCTCTAAAATATTAAGCGCAACGAGGTTTAATCGACTGTTTCGGTGTGGTACCACATTACTATGTGATCAAACCAGAAAAAACCCAAGGTCTGGCCAACAGGTATGCGAGAAATGCAAAAGCAAAAGGATGATGATTGCAATTATCAGACGTAACCCAGACCTAAAGGGTGTTATCCTCTAAAATATTAAGCGCAACGAGGTTTAATCGACTGTTTCGGTGTGGTACCACATTACTACGTGATCCAAATCAGCAAAAGCCCAGGATCTGGCCAAGTATTCGAAAAATGCGAAAGTATGAGCTAGATGATGGCAAATACCAGACCTAACACAGACATAACCGGCGCTATCCTCTAAAATATTAAACGGAACCAGGTTTAATTGACTGTTCCGGTGTGGTACCACATTACTATGTAATCAAACCAGAAAAAACCCAAGGTCTGGTCAACAGGTATGCGAAAAATGCGAAAGCATGAGCCAGATGATAGCAAATACCAGTGTTAAAAAGCTGATGCTTTTAACGACGAAGTCCGGATAGAGGGATCGGATTTTTATTGTGGGAAGTGAGTTGGGAATGTAAGATTTTCTTTTTCAAAAAAACTGTTTATTATAAAAATAAATTAAATAAACAATAAGAAATGAAGAAATTCTTATTTAATTCTCCAGGTAATCGTTTCCAATTCTGGTCGGAACCGACACGTTGAGGTAGGCCAAGGTTCTGTGAACAGAAAAACACGGCAATGTGTTAGACACGTAAACACGTTACACGTATATTCGCCGCGTGTGTGTCCTCACGCTCCTGGCTTCGATATTCGAATGTATAGGAGCGGAGAATTTCGCTCGCTCGTAATATACGAGCTCGCAAGTGGACTGTATTTAATATCTGGCGTGAAAAGAATTAAATTTCCTTTCGACGCCGAACTGAGTCGATTGTCTAGTGGACGGGGATGCAAGTGGAGGTTGTAAGGCTCCAAATGCACTGATCCCGTGAGTATGCCCACGGAGTCTGTGCGTCGAGTCGCACTGCAGTACAACGTCACGACCGTCGATCTGCGGCTTCTCTTTAACGTTCCAACAGATGACTTGTTGGTCGAGAATTGTACTGCGAAGCCCGACAGCACGTGGTTCACTGCACGTATGCACCACTCGATGTGATTCGTGACAGTATTTGAACTACGTGGGGGCCTGACCCGCGACTCCTTGACCTCTCCGCACAGGTGCTCCTCTAAGCGTTACACCGGCGGGGTCTGTAGAGGGAAGGAATCGAAGACCGAAAGTCAAGCGTCCGAAGTGGACGCCGACCTGACTTCAGTGAGCCCACCTGGAGGTTCACCACGTAGGTGTCTCCCTTCGGTGTCTCCTAAGCCGAACGACAATCACAGAGAAGTTTGAACGGTATTCGCCCACTTCTCTGTGTTTCAAACGTTTATACGCTTGAAACGACAAAATAATACTGCACGAGGGGGTCGAGCACCTTATTGGTGTATTCTCGAGCCCTCCAAACTAGACAGGAAATAGAAATTGAGCTTGTTTGGGACTTTCCCGAACGAAACTCCTGAATGCTTTTATTCGAATCGAGAGTCGTTTCGTTTGATAAGCAAAGACTAAAATTAATGAGTGCTAGTTTGAGTTTTAATGAATTCTCAGCTATGCGAGGTCAATCAGAGGACCCGCACCAGACTGAACATCGACTCGTTGCACCCTATATTCAGTAAATGTCTGCTAGCTTTATCTCGAGAATTTCACTCTCGAGATTCGCTCGAAATCTGTTCGGACACGATCGGGAGCCGATGTGCCTCCTTCAGAAGTCGTTGTGAGACTGTGTCGAATAACAGCCGAAAACGTCGCCGCGTTGCTCCAATTAGCCGTTCCGCGGCGCTGTCCAAATTTCGGCAGTCGATCTTTGTCTAATTCTCTACGCGCTACTCTCGCACGGTACTGACGTCATCAACACCGTTAGCACACTCGAATCGAAGGTAATGAGCCGTTACCGATGGCAGAAAAACTAGTAATACACGCTTTTTCTATCACTGTTTGCTGTACAAATCCTATTAGAGATAATCTCCTTCGAATTGTACGTTAACAGGATTAACGGTAATCGCGGCCGAGGACAATCGCTCGGCATTATGCAAATCTTTAAACATACCGCCCCCCTTGCACGGCTCGTGCAATGAACCAGGGAGCGATAGAACCGATCGGCCAAGATCCGAGTGAGAGTAGGCGGGTACACAATTCAAATATGTAATGTACTTACAATTTTTGGAGGGTCCGGCAGTATTCCTTCCCTGCATCATCTGCAGGGAAGTAAGAACGGCCTGAATCGCCTTCATAGGCAGGTCGTTGTTTGGTGCCCTATTTGGATTGCCGGGCCTCCGGCGTCGCCTCTCCCTGCGGGTTTCCGGCCGCTGTATCCTCGGATTTGCTGACCCTTCGGCCGCGGAGGGCTTGCGATGCCGGTTCCTTCTTTTCCGTGCCGTCTCGCCCTTGGCTGCGGTCGTGGTTGTAGCCGCGACCGGTGCAGCGGCTGAGGTGGAGGCTGCGGCTGGGACGGCGGCGGCGGTGGTGTTGACCTCCGTCGACTGGTCCTCCCGATAAAGGCAGGATTTTAGACTGCCGTCCTTCGCCCACCGTAGCACATATCGTCCGCCCGGTACCGGGCATTTGTATCGGCGTGTGGTGGTCGGGATGTGCGCCGGGACGGTGATCATCTGGCGGCCCACCGGGAACAGCAGCGGGGGTTGTACGCCCCCACTGGTCGTCGGTGCCGGCTGATCATCTCCCTCTGGTTTCAGGTTGGCCGTGGCCAGCTCGCCGAGTTGAAGAATTCGCTCAAATGCTATGTCGAACCCGGGGGACGACACTCCCGTTTCCGGCGTACTCGCACTTTCGTTCTCCATTGTTAATCAGTAACTGATCTTTTCCGGCGAGGTGTCGTACGAATTTCGATTTAGGGGCGCTAGCGTAGGCTCAGTGTCCCCGTACCTAAGCGATAACGAGATTGGAGGATTTTTCCCCTACTCTTCGTTTTCGCACAGGAGACAAGTGGCCGGTGAGAATCAACCGTTTTCACCTTCCAAAATCCTTGCCTTTTCGAACTCGAACGGTTTTGTTTAGATCACCTGCTCGGCTTCGGGAACCGTCGCCGAAGGTGACTCAAACAAAGACTCAGCCACAGGCAGCGTACACAATCGCGTAATTGGTCGCGTATATGTGGATTTGGCTGTGCGTACTTTAACTACACGTACATGCCCATCCTTTCCCGGAAATACTTCCTCTATTCTTCCCATTTCCCACTGATTCGGGGGAAGGAGAGGATTCTGCACTAAAACAAGATCATTCTTTTTTAGGCGTGTATTTTCCGTCTGCCATTTGTAGCGGTTCTGGAGGTGCATGAGATAATCTCTTGTCCAGTGCCTCCAGAGCTGCTCGTGGAATTTTTGCATAGTTCTCCATCTAGTCAGATGCGAAATATTAGCATTTTCCACGGATTCCATCGGGGGTGCCATCATGGACCCTCCAATTAGGAAGTGTGCCGGTGTGAGCGGCGCATAATCATCAGGGCTATCACTCAGAGCGGCAATCGGTCGCGAGTTTAAACTGGCTTCGATTTTACAGAGTAACGTCTGTAATTCATCGCTCGTGGGAGTGAATTCTCCTATGATGCGCTTTAAATGATGCTTCACAGATTTGACTCCGGCTTCCTGCATCCCACCGAAATGGGGGGCACTGGGTGGGTTAAACTGCCACCGAATGCCCTTTTCGCCGCATTGGTTTTGCATTTCCGGCGTTTTACACACCTTATTGAAATGTTTTCTCAATTCACGATCTGCACCGACGAAGTTTGTCCCATTGTCACTGCGTATGCAAGACGGGATTCCTCGTCGGGCCATGAACCGATCCAATGCAGCCAAAAATGCACTCGTCGTGTAATCATGGACGAGTTCAATATGTATGGCCCTTGTAGCGAAGCAGACGAAGACTGCGATATACGCTTTATGAGCTGTTTTTCCTCGGCCCGCGGAGTCGCGGACTTTATACGGTCCCGCATAATCGATTCCGCAGTTTAAAAAAGCCCTTGCTGCACGGCTGCGTTCTGGGGTCAAATCCTGCATGATTTGCGTGGAGGTTTGTGCCCTCCATCTTACGCATTTCATACATTGATGGATGACCTTGCGAGCCGTGGTTCGGCAACCGAGGATCCAAAATTGTTGCTTTACCATGGATATCGTCAGCTGCAAGCCCCCGTGCAACGTATTTACGTGGCACTGCCGAATTATCATGGTAGACACATGGTGTTTTGGCAGAATTATGGGGTGCTTCGCTTCCCATGCCAGCGTCGCGTTCTCCAGTCGTCCACCGACCCTCAAAACGTCATTCGTGTCGAGGAAAGGGTTCAGACTTTTCAACGGAGATTTTGCGGGAATTTCCCTGTGCTTTTTTAAACACTGGTACTCGCCCGCAAAATGCGTTCGCTGGATGTAGCGGACGATTCTTTCCTTGGCCAGCTTCAATTCTGATGCTTCGACAACGTTGGCATCGAACGACCTTCGCTCACCTTGCATCGGTCTACGTAATCGGAGACAATATGCAGTCACGCGAAGTAGCTTACTCCAGGTTGAGAATCGGAATACAAATTCCCATTCCTTGTCTGGAGTTGCAACGTGGGCGTGCGGAATGCGCTTGCCCTCGGTCGTATCGATGGAATCAGGCGTTTTCGGCCAATTTTCCTCTCGTTGTCTTAACCATGCTGGACCAGAAATCCACAGCTTCGATTGAATGAGCTCCTCCGCTTCGACACCGCGCGAATTCAAATCCGCGGGATTGAAGCGGGTGGGAACATGTCTCCATTCAGCTTTCGGAAGCATGGTCTGGATTTTCGCGACTCGGTTGGCTATCACAACCTTCCAAGTCGAAGCATGTTTTTTCAACCAAGCTAGTGCAATGGTGGAATCTGACCAACAGATTATACGGTCAATTTTTATGGACAATGACCGTTCCACGTGCACTGCGAGCTCGGTAAGCAGTACGGCTCCGTTCAATTCGAGAATCGGAATTGACTGCGTTTTAATCGGAGCCACCCTCGTTTTTGCCATGATCAAGGTTGTGAAAATTTCCTCGGTCATGGTCGTCACGCGTAAATACGTGACGGCCGAGTACGCTCCGAGTGAAGCATCGCAGAATCCGTGTAATTCCACCGAAACTGCATCTGCTCCGTAATGGATCCATCTGGGAAATTTTACTTTTTCCAAACTGCTCCAATCCTCGCAAAACGTGTTCCACGTTTTTAGCGTATTCGCGGAGACATGATCGTCCCACTGGATTTTTTCCAGCCATTGGGACTGCATCAAAATCTTCGCGCGAATTACGACTGGTGATAACCAGCCGAGCGGATCGTATAGTTTGGCTATTTCAGAAAACAAAGTTCGCTTTGTAATCGGGCCTGCAGCCGGTTGGAACCGTTGCAGGTTGAAATAGAAATAATCTCCCGATGGTATCCATCGCAATCCCAGTACCTTGAGTTCGGAATCATCGAACAAGGTGAGGTCGACAGCGTGGGAGTGAGAGCTTTGTGGGATGTTTCGTAGTAATTTCTGCGAGTTACCAGCCCACTTTCTCAATTTAAACCCGCCGCCCTGTAAGAGTTCGCAAACTTGAATACGAATTTTTTCCAACAAGGACGTGTCGGGTGCCCCCATAAATACGTCATCAACGTATATATCTTTCTCGAGTATCGGAGCGGCGAGAGGAAATCTGTCACCGTCCCGTTCTTTCAACTCGAGCAGAATACGCATCGATAAATACGGTGCACACGCCGTTCCGTACGTAACGGTGTTCAACTCGAATGCTTTAAGCACTTCGGTTTCGGGTGTGCGCCATAAGATGCACTGAAAACGACGATCCTGCGGGGCGACGAGAATTTGCCGAAACATTTTCTCGATATCGGCCACCAGCACGTATTCGTACAGCCTCCATCTCGTCAAAACAGACGTGATGTCGTTCTGCAGTTTCGGACCTACGTGTAGGATGTCGTTCAGGGATTGTCCGCCCACCGTACGGCTGGTCGCGTTAAACACGACTCGCAGTTTGGTGGTTGCACTCTCCGTTCGGATAACCGCTCGATGCGGAATGTAGAGTCTGGATTTTTCAGAGGGCTCTATACGGGTCATGTGTTCCAACGACTCATACTCCGCGAGAAATTCTTCATATTCTCGTGCGAGGGTCTGATCCTTGTCCAATTTCCTTCTCATCCTGGTCAACGCGGAGAGAGCGATATGGAGTGAATCTCCCAGCGCTTCTTCCGGTTTCGGATGGTTAAACGGCAATCGGACAATAAACCGTCCCGTTGCATCCTGTGCGACAGTCTTTTGGAAATGAGTTTCACACTCTTCCTCAGCTTTTGTAAGCACTGAGGTCGAGGGAATTTCTTCAATTTCCCAGAATCGTCGAATCACGTAATCCAGCGATTCAAGTACGTTGCAATGCAACGTTCGCACGTGACACCGGGCCTTGCTTGCTGCATTTATTGGTCCGGATAATATCCAGCCGAATGCAGTTTCTTGTGCAATTGGCCCTTCGGGCGCTATTCGTCGGAATCCCGATCGAATAACTTGGGCGTACAGATCCGCGCCGATCAAAACTTCAATGTTTTGTCCGGACGCGGGTTCGGGGTCTGCGAGCATAAGGTTTCGTAACGCGTCGTTATTGAACACGTTTACACACGGCGAGGCATAGTTCGTGATTTTTGACACGACGTATGCTCTGGCCGAAACCATCGGGGTAACCCCATTAGCCGCTCCCAGATTTAACCCTACACTGTACTTAATTTGTTGAGTTCGACCACCCCCCAAGCCCGATACCGTGGCTGAGGTTTTCCTCCTCGGGAGGTTGAGGTCATTCCTCAATCTCGCCGAGATGAAGGATGTCTCGGACCCTTGATCCAACAGCGCGCGAGTTAAACGCGACGCGCCGTTTTCTCCGTACACTCGTACGATCGCGGTAGCTAACAGCACCGGCCTCGGTACGTCTGTACTCGCAGTACAGTGTGACGTAGTAGCCCGTGACGTCGTTGCTTGCGTCGTCGAGGTATCGGCGGCTCTCGCCTTAGCCGTACGGCGCTGTGGACGGGCGTTATCCCGCCGCTCCTCACGCTTGCCGTTCGAAAATTTCGTTTTCGGCTTTTGGCTAGGAGCCTCTCTTTCGTATTGCTCGAAATGCAACAGGGCATGATGCCTGCCACTGCATCTCGAACAAACGTGTTGGCTCCGGCAACCCTTTGCGTCATGATCTAGGGCCAGACAGATTATACACCCTTGTCTGTCCCTTATGAGCTGGTACCGCACTCTTGTGGAAAAACTCTTAAATGCACCGCATTCGGTCAGTGCATGCGTTTGTCCGCAAATTATGCACTTCCGCTGCGCAGGGGGGGAGCCCACGACGGCGTTATGACTCCGTACTCGTGGCTTATGTTCCTTTTTTGAGGCAGTTTTGCGGTTATGTTCGTCAATGACGGTCATAGCGCGTGCTTCCTGGTCAAGGAATCTCAGGATCTCCTCAATCAACGGATATTCCGTTGACATCTTGAGGGATCGTTCCCATTCCCCTTGCAACGTAGCGTCAAATTGACTTGCTACAACGTGTGTTAGCAGCCAGCTAAGCTGCTCTTCCACAGTTCCTTTTTTAGCAAGTATAGCGAGTGCTTGCCGAAAGCCAATGGTGACCTGCTGAACACTCGCCAGGTCGCCTTTTCGGATTTTTGATAGTCTCAGTATCTGATCAAGAATCTTGATCAGCACCAAGCGTGGGAGCCCGAATTCTGTTTTCAGGGTCGTCCACGCCACTGAGAAATTTTTATCCGTTATCGCAAGCGATGCGATAGCGGCTGCGGCTCTCCCGGTTATACAGGTGTTCAGGTATTGTAACCTCTGTACATCCGTTAAAGTGGGGTTGTTGATTACTCCGGCGGTAAATAGATCTTCAAAATGTTCCCATTTCGAAGAATCCCCGTCGAATTTCTCCAACCTCATCTTCGGGAGTTCGATCGGTATTGATTGCTGGATTTCCGGCATTACTGATCTTGGACCAGTCGTGATACGGGTTATTTCCGTAGACACATAAGCCTGAAAATCCAAAAACTCGATTTCGGTTTCCCCCATAAAATCCCGTTGGAACAGCTCGTAAGAGTGTCGTTCCCCAGGAGGGAGAAGCCTACACACGACTTTATACTGATCGTTCATCTGTTGCCACAGAGTGTTTACATAATTGAGCCTTTCCTCCAGAATTTTTTCTGTGTACTTAGCTCGACCCATCTTTTTA
Source organism: Colletes latitarsis (assembly GCF_051014445.1). Classification (NCBI taxonomy): domain Eukaryota; kingdom Metazoa; phylum Arthropoda; class Insecta; order Hymenoptera; family Colletidae; genus Colletes; species Colletes latitarsis. The sequence continues at coordinate 1,403,531 of NW_027488377.1, read as the reverse complement.
AGGTTGATGGATGCCCTGTTTATTCGATCCATCCCTCTGGTCAAATCCTCGAGGTGTGCCTCAAGGTCAGACCACTTGGGATCTTTAGTAACGGACATGGCTGTTGAAGGTTAAACACTTCGAAACAACCGTACACGGGAGAAACTCTCGTGTATTATGTCCAACACTTCCCTTTACCGATTACCTCAGTATCCGGCTCGAAGGACATTATGTTAAAAAGCTGATGCTTTTAACGACGAAGTCCGGATAGAGGGATCGGATTTTTATTGTGGGAAGTGAGTTGGGAATTTAAGATTTTCTTTTTTTTCAAAAAAACTGTTTATTAAAAAAATAAAAATAAAATAAACAATCAGAAATAACGAAAATTCTTATTAAATTGTTTCCAACGATTTCCTGGTCGGAACCGACACGTTGAGGTAGGCCAAGGTTCTGTGAACAGAAAAACACGGCAATGTGTTAGACACGTAAACACGATACACGTATATTCGCCGCGTGTGTGTCCTCACGCTCCTGGCTTCGATATTCGAATGTATAGGAGCGGAGAATTTCGCTCGCTCGTAATATACGAGCTCGCAAGTGGACTGTATTTAATATCTGGCGTGAAAAGAATTAAATTTCCTTTCAACGCCGAACTGAGTCGATTGTCTAGTGGACGGGGATGCAAGTGGAGGTTGTAAGGCTCCAAATGCACTGATCCCGTGAGTATGCCCACGGAGTCTGTGCGTCGAGTCGCACTGCAGTACAACGGCACGACCGTCGATCTGCGGCTTCTCTTTAACGTTCCAACAGATGACTTGTTGGTCGAGAATTGTACTGCGAAGCCCGACAGCACGTGGTTCACTGCACGAATGCACCACTCGATGTGATTCGTGACAGTATTTGAACTACGTGGGGGCCTGACCCGCGACTCCTTGACCTCTCCGCACAGGTGCTCCTCTAAGCGTTACACCGGCGGGGTCTGTAGAGGGAAGGAATCGAAGACCGAAAGTCAAGCGTCCGAAGTGGACGCTGACCTGACTCCAGTGAGCCAACCTCGAGGTTCACCACGTAGGTGCCTCGCTTCTGTGTCTCCTAAGCCGAACGACAATCACAGAGAAGTTTGAACGGTATTCGCCCACTTCTCTGTGTTTCAAACGTTTATACGCTTGAAACGACAAAATAATACTGCACGAGGGGGGTCGAGCACCTTATTGGTGTATTCTCGAGCCCTCCAAATTAGACAGAAAATAGAAATTGAGCTTGTTTGGGACTTTCCCGAACGAAACTCCTGAATGCTTTTATTCGAGTCGAGAGTCGACTCGTTTGATAAGCAAAGACTAAAATTAATGAGTGCTAGTTTGAGTTTTAATGAATTCTCAGCTGTGCGAGGTCAATCAGAGGACCCGCACCAGACTGAACATCGACTCGTTACACCCTTTATTCAGTAATTGTCTGCTAGCTTTATCTCGAGAATTTCACTCTCGAGATTCGCTCGAAATCTGTTCGGACACGATCGGGAGCCGATGTGCCTTCTTCAGAAGTCGTTGTGAGACTGTGTCGATTGACAGCCGAAAACGTAGCCGCGTTGCTCCAATTAGCCGTTCCGCGGCGCTGTCCAAATTTCGGCAGTCGATCTTTGTCTAATTCTCTACGCGCTACTCTCGCACGGTACTGACGTCATCAACACCGTTAGCACACTCGAATCGAAGGTAATGAGCCGTTACCGATGGCAGAAAAACTAGTAATACACGCTTTTTCTATCACTGTTTGCTGTACAAATCCTATTAGAGATAATCTCCTTCTAATTGTACGTTAACAGGATTAACGGTAATCGCGGCCGAGGACAATCGCTCGGCATTATGCAAATCTTTAAACAATGCGAAAAATGCGAAAGCATGAGTCAGATGATTCCAAATACCAGACCTAACCCAGACCTAACCGGTGATATCCTCTAAAATATTAATCGGAACCAGGTTTAATTGACTGTTCCGGTGTGGTACCACATTACTATGTGATCCAAACCAGAAAGAACCGAGGATCTGTCCAAGAAGTATGCGAAAAATGCGAAAGTATGAGCCAGATGATTGCAAATACCAGAACTAACCCCGACATAACCGACGTTACCTTCTAAAATATTAATCGGAACCAGGAATAATTGTCTGTCCCAGTGTAGTACCACATTACTACGAGATCCAAATCAGAAAAAAACCAGGATCTGGCCAACAGGTATGCAAAAAATGCGAAAGTATGAGGCTGATGATGGCAAATACCTGACCTAACCCAGACATAACCGGCGTTATCCTCTAAAATATTAATCGCAACCAGGTTTAATTGACAGTTTCGGTGTGGTACCACATTTCTACGTAATCCAAACCGGGAAAAACCCAGGATCTGGCCAACAAGTATGCGAAGAATGCGAAAGTATGAGTCAGATTATGGCAAATACCAGACCTAACCCAGACATTACCGGCGTTATCCTCTAAAATATTAATCGCAACCAGGTTTAATTGACTGTTTCTGTGTGGTACCACATTACTACGCAATGCAAATCAGAAAAAACCAAGGATCTGGCCAACAAGTATGCGAGAAATGCGAAAGCAAGAGGATGATGATTGTAATTACCAGACCTAACCCAGACATAACCGGCGGTATCCCCTAAAATATTAATCGGAACCAGGTTTAATTGACCCCTTCAGTGTGGAACCACATTACTACGTGATACAAATTTGCAAAAGCCCAGGATCTGGCCAACAAGTATGCGAAAAATGCGAAAGTATGAGCCAGATAATTGCAAATACCAGAACTAACCCCGACATAACCGGCGTTACCCTCTAAAATATTAATCGGAACCAGGAATAATTGTCTGTCTCAGTGTAGTACCACATTACTACGAGATCCAAATCAGAAAAAAACCAGGATCTGGCCAACAGGTATGCAAAAAATGCGAAAGTATGAGCCAGATGATGACAAATACCTGACCTTACCCAGGCATAACCGGCGTTATCCTCTAAAATATTAATCGCAACCAGGTTTAATTGACTGTTTCTGTGTGGTACCACATTACTACGTAATCCAAATCAGAAAAAACCAAGGATCTGGCCAACATGTATGCGAGAAATGCGATAGCAAGAGGATGATGTTTGCAATTATCAGACGTAACCCAGGCCTAACCGGTGATATCCTCTAAAATATTAATCGGAACCAGGTTTAATTGACTGTTTCGGTGTGGTGCCACATTACTACGTAATCGAACCAGAAAAAACCCAGGAACGGGCCAACAGGTATGCGATGAATGCGAAAGTATGAGTCAGATGATGGCAAATACCAGACCTAACCCACACATAGCCGGCGTTATCCTGTAAAATATGGATCGCCATCCAGGTTTAATTGACTGTTTCGGTGTGGTACCACATTACTATGTGATCCAAACCAGAAAAAACCAAGGATCTGGCCAAGAAGTATGCGAAGAATGCGAAAGTATGAATCAGATGATGGCAAATACCAGACCTAACCCAGATATAACCGGCGTTATCCTCTAAAATATTAATCGGTACCAGGAATTATAGTCTGTCTCAGTGTAGTACCACATTACTACGAGATCCAAATCAGAAAAAGCCCAGGATCTGGCCATTCAAGTATGCGAAAAATGCGAAATTATGAGTCAGATGATTGCAAATACCAGACCTAACCCAGCCATAACCACCGTTATCCTTGAAAATATTAATCGGAACCAGGTTTAATTGACAGTTTTGGTGTGGTACCACATTATTACGTGATCCAAACCATAACAAACCCAGGATCTGGCCAACAACTATGCGAAAAATGCGAAAGTATGAGCCAGATGATTGCAAATACCAGAACTAACCCCGACATAACCGGCGTTAACCTCTAAAATATTAATCGAAACCAGGAATAATTGTCTGTCTCAGTGTAGTACCACATTACTACGAGATCCAAATCAGAAAAAGCCCTGGATCTGGCCATTCAAGTTTGCGAAAAATGCGAAATTATGAGTCAGATGATTGCAAATACCAGTCCTAACCCAGACATAACCGCCGCTATCCTTTAAAATATGTATCGCAACCAGGTTTAAGCGACTGTATCGTGGTGGTACCACATTACTACGTGATCCAAACTAGAAAAAGCCCAGGTTCTGGCCATTCAAGTATGCGAAAAATGCGAAAGTATGAGCAAGATGATGGCAATTACCAGACCTAACCCAGACATAACCGGCGTTATCCTCTAAAATATTAATCGGAACCAGGTTTAATTGAAATAACCGGCGTTATCCTCTAAAATATTAATCGCAGCCAGATTTAATTGACTGTTTCGGTGTGGTACCACATCACTACGTGATCCAAATCAGCAATAGCCCAGGATCTGGCCAACAAGTATGGGAAAAATGCGAAAGTATGAGCTAGATCATGGCAAATAGCAGACCTACCCCAGACATAAACGGCGTTATCCTCTAAAATATTAATCGCAACCAGGTTTAATTGACAGTTTCTGTGTGGTACCACATTTCTACGTGGTCCAAGCCAGAAAAAGGCCAGGATCTGGCCAACAAGTATGTGAAAAATGCGAAAGTACGAGCCAGATGAGGGCAAATCCCAGACCTAATCGAGACATAACCGGCGTTATCCTCTGAAATATTAATCGGAACAAGGTTTAATTGACAGTATCGGTGTGGTACCACATTACTACGTGATCCAAACCAGAAAAAACCCAGGTTCTGGCCATTCAAGTATGTGAAGAATGCGAAAGTATGAGTCAGATGATTGCAAATACCAGACCTGACACAAAACTAACCGGCGTTATTCTCTAAAATATTAATCGTAACCAAGTTTAATTGACTGCTTCGGTGTGGTACCACGTTACTACGTGATCCAAACCAGAAAAAACCCAGGATCTGGCCAACAAGTATGCGAGAAATGCGAAAGCAAGAGGATGATGATTGCAATTACCAGACCTAACCCAGACATAACCGGCGGTATCCCCTAAAATATTAATCGGAACCAGGTTTAATTGACCCCTTCAGTGTGGAACCACATTACTACGTGATACAAATTAGCAAAAGCCCAGGATCTGGCCAACAAGTATGCGAAAAATGCGAAACTATGAGCCAGATGATTGCAAATACCAGAACTAACCCCGACATAACCGGCGTTACCCTCTAAAATATTAATCGGAACCAGGAATAATTGTCTGCCTCAGTGTAGTACCATATTACTACGAGATCCAAATCAGAAAAAAACCAGGATCTGGCCAACAGGTATGCAAAAAATGCGAAAGTATGGGGCAAATGATGACAAATACCTGACCTAACCCAGGCATAACCGGCGTTATCCTCTAAAATATTAATCGCAACCAGGTTTAATTGACTGTTTCTGTGTGGTACAACATTACTACGTAATCCAAATCAGAAAAAACCAAGGATCTGGCCAACAAGTATGCGAGAAATGCGATAGCAAGAGGATGATGTTTGCAATTATCAGACGTAACCCAGGCCTAACCGGTGATATCCTCTAAAATATTAATCGGAACCAGGTTTAATTGACTGTTTCGGTGTGGTGCCACATTACTACGTAATCAAACCAGAAAAAACCCAGGAACGGGCCAACAGGTATGCGAAGAATGCGAAAGTATGAGTCAGATGATGGCAAATACCAGACCTAACCCACACATAGCCGGCGTTATCCTGTAAAATATAATTCGCCATCCAGGTTTAATTGACTGTTTCTGTGTGGTACCACATTACTACGTGATCCAAATCAGCAAAAGCACAGGATCTGGCCAACAAGTATGCGAAAAATGCGAAAGCATGAGCTAGATGATGGCAAATAGCAGACATAACCCAGACATAACCGGCATTATCCTCTAAAATATTAATCGGAACCAGGTTTAATTTACTGTTCCGGTGTGGTACCACATTACTATGTAATCAAACCAGAAAAAACCCAAGGTCTGGTCAACGGGTATGCGAAAAATGCGAAAGTATGTGCCAGATGATAGCAAATACCAGAAATAACCCAGACATAACCGGCGTTATCCTCTAAAATATTAATAAGAACCAGGTTTAATTTACAGTTTCGGTGTGGTACCACATTACTACGTGATCCAAACCAGAAAAAACCCAGGATCTGGCCAACAAGTATGCGAAAAATGCGAAAGTATGAGCTAGATGATGGCAATTACCAGACCTAACCCAGACATAACCGGCGTTATCCTCTAAAATATTAATCGGAACCAGGTTAAAGCGACTGTTTCGGTATGGTACCACATTACTACGTGATCCAAACCATAAAAAACCCAGGATCTGGCCAAGAAGTATGCGAAAAATGCGAAAGTATGCATCAGATGATGGCAAATACCAGACCTAACCCAGACATAACCCGAGTTATCCTCTAAAATATTAATCGGAACCAGGAATAATTGTCTGTCTCAGTGTAGTACCACATTACTACGATATCCAAACCAGAAAAAGCCCAGGATCTGGCCATTCAAGTATGCGAAAAATGCGAAATTATGAGTCAGATGATTGCAAATACCAGTCCTAATCAAGACATAACCGCCGTTATCCTTTAAAATATTAATCGCAACCAGGTTAAAGCGACTGTTTCGGTATGGTACCACATTACTACGTGCTCCAAACCATAAAAAACCCAGGAACTGGCCAACAGGTATGCGAAGAATGCGAAAGTATGAGTCAGATGATGGGAAATACCAGACCTAACACAGACATAACCGGCGTTATACTCTGAAATATTCATCGGAACCAGGAATAATTGACTGCTTCGGTGTGGTACCACATTACTACGTGATCCAAACCAGAAATAGCCCAGGTACTGGCCATTCAAGTATGCGAAAAATACGAAAGTATGAGCTAGATGTAGGCAAATACCAGACCTAACCCAGATATAACCGGCGGTATCCTCTAAAATATTAATCGGAACCAGGTTTAATTGACTGTTCCGGAGTGGTTCCACATTACTATGTAATCCAAACCAGAAAAAACCCAGGATCTAGACAACAAGTATGAGAAAAAGGCGAAAGTATGAGCCAGATGATTGCTAATACCAGAACTAACGCAAATATAATTGGCATTATCCTCTAAAATATTAATATGAACCAGGTTTAATTGACAGTTTCGGTGTGGTACCACATTACTACATGATCCAAACCAGAAAAAACACAGGATCTGCCCAACAAGTATGTGAAGAATGCGAAATTATGAGCTAGATGATGGCAAATACCAGACCTAACCCAGACATAACCGGCGTTATCCTCTAAAATGATAATCGGAACCAGGTTTAATTGAAATAACCGGCCTTATCCTCTAAAATATTAATCGCAGCCAGGTTTAGTTGACTGTTTCGGTGTGGTACCACATTACTACGTAATCAAACCAGAAAAAAACCAGGATCTGGCCAACAAGTATGCGAAAAATGCGAAACCATGAGCTAGATGATGGCAAATACCAGAAATAACCCAGACATATCCGGCGTTATCCTATAAAATATTAATAAGGACCAGGTTTAATTGACAGTTTCGGTGTGGTACCACATTACTACGTGATCCAAACCAGAAAAAACCCAGGATCTGGCCAACAGGTATGAATAAAATGCGAAAGTATGAGCTACATGATGGCAAATACCAGACCTAACCCCGACATAACCACTGTTATCCTCAAGTATTAATCGGAACTATGTTTAATTGACTGCTTCGTTGTGGTACCACATTACTACGTGATCCAAACCAGAAATAGCCCAGGTACTGGCCATTCAAGTATGCGAAAAATACGAAAGTATGAGCTAGATGTAGGCAAATACCAGACCTAACCCGGATATAACCGGCGTTATCCTCTAAAATATTAATCGGAACCAGGTTTAATTGACTGTTTCGGTGTGGTACCACATTACTACGTGATCCAAACTAGAAAGAGCCCAGGTTCTGGCCATTCAAGTATGCGAAAAATCCGAAAGTATGAGCTAGATGATGGCAAGTAGCAGACCTAACCCAGACATAACCGGCGGTATCCTCTAAAATATTCATCGGAACCAGGTTTAATTGACCCCTTCAGTGCGGTACCACATTACTACGTGATCCAAACTAGCAAAAGCCAAGGATCTGGCCAACAAGTATGCGAAAAATGCGAAAGTATGAGCTAGATGATGGCAAATAGCAGACCTAACCCAGACATATCCGGCGTTATCCTCTAAAATATTAATCGGAACCAGGTTTAATTGACTGTTCCGGTGTGGTACCACATTACTATGTAATCAAACCAGAAAAAACCCAAGGTCTGGTAACGGGTATGCGAAAAATGCGAAAGTATGTGCCAGATGATAGCAAATACCAGAAATAACCCAGACATAACCGGCGTTATCCTCTAAAATATTAATAAGAACCAGGTTTAATTGACAGTTTCGATGTGGTACCACATTACTACGTAATCAAACCAGAAAAAAACCAGGATCTGGCCAACAAGTATGCGAAAAATGCGAAACCATGAGCTAGATGATGGCAAATACCAGAAATAACCCAGACATATCCGGCGTTATCCTATAAAATATTAATAAGAACCAGGTTTAATTGACAGTTTCGGTGTGGTACCACATTACTACGTGATCCAAACCAGAAAAAACCCAGGATCTGGCCAACAGGTATGAATAAAATGCGAAAGTATGAGCTACATGATGGCAAATACCAGACCTAACCCCGACATAACCACTGTTATCCTCAAGTATTAATCGGAAATATGTTTAATTGGCTGCTTCGTTGTGGTACCACATTACTACGTGATCCAAACCAGAAATAGCCCAGGTACTGGCCATTCAAGTATGCGAAAAATACGAAAGTATGAGCTAGATGTAGGCAAATACCAGACCTAACCCAGATATAACCGGCGTTATCCTATAAAATATTAATCGGAACCAGGAATAATTGTCTGTCTCAGTGTAGTACCACATTACTACGATATCCAAACCAGAAAAAGCCCAGGATCTGGCCATTCAAGTATGCGAAAAATGCGAAATTATGAGTCAGATGATTGCAAATACCAGTCCTAATCAAGACATAACCGCCGTTATCCTTTAAAATATTAATCGCAACCAGGTTAAAGCGACTGTTTCGGTATGGTACCACATTACTACGTGCTCCAAACCATAAAAAACCCAGGAACTGGCCAACAGGTATGCGAAGAATGCGAAAGTATGAGTCAGATGATGGGAAATACCAGACCTAACACAGACATAACCGGCGTTATACTCTGAAATATTCATCGGAACCAGGAATAATTGACTGCTTCGGTGTGGTACCACATTACTACGTGATCCAAACCAGAAATAGCCCAGGTACTGGCCATTCAAGTATGCGAAAAATACGAAAGTATGAGCTAGATGTAGGCAAATACCAGACCTAACCCAGATATAACCGGCGGTATCCTCTAAAATATTAATCGGAACCAGGTTTAATTGACTGTTCCGGAGTGGTTCCACATTACTATGTAATCCAAACCAGAAAAAACCCAGGATCTAGACAACAAGTATGAGAAAAAGGCGAAAGTATGAGCCAGATGATTGCTAATACCAGAACTAACGCAAATATAATTGGCATTATCCTCTAAAATATTAATATGAACCAGGTTTAATTGACAGTTTCGGTGTGGTACCACATTACTACATGATCCAAACCAGAAAAAACCCAGGTTCTGGTCATTCCAGTATGCGAAAAATGCGAAAGTATGAGCTAGATGATGACAAGTAGCAGACCTAACCTAGACATAACCGGCGTTATCCTCTAAAATATTAATCGGAACCAGGTTTAATTGACTGTTCCGGTGTGGCACCACATTACTATGTAATCAAACCAGTAAAAACCCAAGGTCTGGTCAACGGGTATGCGAGAAATGCGAATGTATGAGCCAGATGTTAGCAAATACCAGAAACAACCCAGACATAACCGGCGATATCCTCTAAAATATTCATCGGAACCAGGTTTAATTGTCCCCTTCAGTGTGGTACCACATTACTACGTGATCCAAATCAACAAAAGCCCAGGATCTGCCCAAGAAGTATGTGAAGAATGCGAAAGTATGAGTCAGATGATTGCAAATACCAGAACTAACACAAACCTAACCGGCGTTGTTTTCTAAAATATTAATCGTAACATTTTTTAATTGACTGTTTCGGTGTGGTGCCACATTACTACGTGATCCAAACCAGAAAAAGCCCAGGTTCTGGCCATTCAAGTATGCGAAAAATGCGAAAGTATGAGCTAGATGATGGCAAGTAGCAGACCTAACCCAGACATAACCGGCGATATCCTCTAAAATATTCATCGGAACCAGGTTTAATTGACCCCTTCAGTGCGGTACCACATTACTACGTGATCCAAATTAGCAAAAGCCAAGGATCTGGCCAACAAGTATGCGAAAAATGCGAAAGTATGAGCTAGATGATGGCAATTACCAGACCTAACCCAGACATAACCGGCGTTATCCTCTAAAATATTAATCGGAACCAGGTTAAGGCGACTGTTTCGGTATGGTACCACATTACTACGTGATCCAAACCATAAAAAACCCAGGATCTGGCCAAGAAGTATGCGAAAAATGCGAAAGTATGAATCAGATGATGGCAAATACCAGACCTAACCCAGACATAACCAGAGTTATCCTCTAAAATATTAATCGGAACCAGGAATAATTGTTGTCTCAGTGTAGTACCACATTACTACGATATCCAAACCAGAAAAAGCCCAGGATCTGGCCATTCAAGTATGCGAAAAATGCGAAATTATGAGTCAGATGATTGCAAATACCAGTCCTAATCCAGACATTACCGCCGCTATCCTTTAAAATATTAATCGCAGCCAGGTTCAAGCGACTGTTTCGGTATGGTACCACATTACTACGTGCTCCAAACCATAAAAAACCCAGGATCTGGCCAAATTGTCAGCGAAAAATGCGAAAGTATGAGCCAGATGATTGCAAATACCAGAAATAACCCAGACATAACCAGCGTTATCCTCTGAAATATTAATCGGAAACAGGTTTGATTGACTGTTTCGGTGTGGTACCACATTACTACGTAATCCAAATTAGAAAAAAAACAGGCTCTGGCCAACAAGTATGCGAGAAATGCTAAAACAAAAGGATGATGATTGCAATTATCAGACGTAACCCAGACCTAAACGGTGTTATCCTCTAAAATATTAAGCGCAACGAGGTTTAATCGACTGTTTCGTTGTGGTACCACACTACTATGTGATCCAAGCCAGAAAAAACCCAGGATCTGCCCAACAAGTATGTGAAGAATGCGAAAGTATGAGTCAGATGATTGCAAATACCAGACCTAACAAAAACCTAACCGGCGTAGTTCTCTAAAATATTAATCGGAACCAGGAATTATTGTCTGTCTCAGTGTAGTACCACATTACTGCGATATCCAAACCATAAAAAACCCAGGATCTGGCCAACATGTATGCGAAAAATGCGAAAGTATGAGCCAGATGATTGCAAATACCAGAACTAACCCCGACATAACCGACGTTACCCTCTAAAATATTAATCGGAACCAGGAATAATTGTCTGTCTCAGTGTAGTGCCACATTACTACGTAATCCAAATCAGAAAAAACCAAGGATCTGGCCAACAAATATGCGAGAAATGGGAACGCAAGAGGATGATGATTGCAATTATCAGACGTAACCCAGACCTAACCGGTGATATGCTCTAAAATATTAATCGGAACCAGGTTTAATTGACTGTTTCGGTGTGGTGCCACATTACTACGTGATCCAAACTAGAAAAAGCCCAGGTTCTGGCCATTCAAGTATGCCAAAAATGCAAAAGTATGAGACAGATGATTGCTAATACGAGACCTAACCCAGACATAACCGGCGTTATCCTCTAAAATATTAATCGCAACCAGGTTTAATTGACAGTTTCGGTGTGGTACCACATTTCTACGTAATCCAAACCGGGAAAAACCCAGGATCTGGCCAACAAGTATGCGAAGAATGCGAAAGTATGAGTCAGATTATGGCACATACCAGACCTATCCCAGACATAACCGGCGTTATCCTCTAAAATATTAATCGCCAACCAGGTTTAATTGACTGTTTCGGTGTGGTACCACATTACTATGTGATCCAAACCAGAAAAAACCCAGGATTTGGCCAAGAAGTATGCGAAAAATGCGAAAGTATGAGTCAGGTTATGGCAAATACCAGACCTATCCCAGACATAACCGGCGTTATCCTCTAAAATATTAATCGGAACCAGGTTTAATTGACAGTTTCGGTGTGGTACCGCACTACTACGTAATCCTAACGGGAAAACCCCCAGGATCTGACCAACAAGTATGCGAAGAATGCGAAAGCAAGAGGATGATGGTTGCAATTATCAGACGTAACCCAGACCTAACCGGTGATATCCTCTAAAATATTAATCGGAACCAGACTTAATTGACTGTTTCGGTGTGGTGCCACATTACGACGTGATCCAAACTAGAAAAAGCCCAGGTTCTGGCCATCCAAGTATGCGAAAAATGCGAAAGTATGAGACAGACGATTGTTAACACGAGACCTAACCCAGCCATAACCGGCGTTATCCTCTAAAATATTAATCGGTACCAGGTTTAATTGAACCCTTCAGTGTGGTACCACATTACTACGTGATACAAATTAGCAAAAGCCCAGGATCTGGCCAACAAATATGCGAAAAATGCGAAAGTATGAGACAGACGATTGTTAATACGAGACCTAACCCAGACATAACCGGCGTTATCCTCTAAAATATTAATCGGAACCAGGAATAATTGTCTGTCTCAGTGTAGTACCACATTACTACGATATCCAAATCAGAAATAACCAAGGATCTGGCCAACAAGTATGGGAAAAATGCGAAAGTATGAGCTAGATGATGGCAAATAGCAGACCTAACCCAGACATAACCGGCGTTATCCTCTAAAATATTAATCGGAACCAGGTTTAATTGACGGTTCCGGTGTGGTGCCACATTACTATGTGATCCAAACCAGAAAGAACCGAGGATCGGTCCAAGAAGTATGCGAAAAATGCGAAAGTATGTGTCAAATGATGGCAAATACCAAACCTAACACAGACATAACCAGCGTTATCCTCTAAAATATTAATCGGAACCAGGAATAATTGCCTGTCTCGGAGTAGTACCACATTACTGCGAGTTCCAAATCAGAAAAAAACCAGGATCTGGCCAACAGGTATGCAAAAAATGCGAAAGTATGAGGCAGATGATGGCAAATACCTGACCTAACCCAGACATAACCGGCGTTATCCTCTATAATATTAATCGGAACCAGGTTTAATTGACTGTTCCGGTGTGGTGCCACATTACTACGTGATCCGAACTAGAAAAAGCCCATGTCCTGGCCATTCAAGTATGCGAAAAATGCGAAAGTATGAGCCAGATGTTTGCAAATACCAGAACTAACCCCGACATAACCGGCGTTACCCTCTAAAATATTAATCGGAACCAGGAATAATTGTCTGTCTCAGTGTAGTACCACATTACTACGAGATCCAAATCAGAAATAACCAAGGATCTGGACAACAAATGTGCGAGAAATGCGAAAGCAAGAGGAAGATGACTGCAATTATCAGACGTAACCCAGACATAACCGGCGTTATCCTCTAAAATATTAATCGGAACCAGGTTTAATTGACAGTTTCGGTGTGGTACCGCACTACTACGTAATCCTAACGGGAAAACCCCCAGGATCTGACCAACAAGTATGCGAAGAATGCGAAAGCAAGAGGATGATGGTTGCAATTATCAGACGTAACCCAGACCTAACCGGTGATATCCTCTAAAATATTAATCGGAACCAGACTTAATTGACTGTTTCGGTGTGGTGCCACATTACGACGTGATCCAAACTAGAAAAAGCCCAGGTTCTGGCCATTCAAGTATGCGAAAAATGCGAAAGTATGAGCTAGATGATGGCAATTACCAGACCTAACCCAGACATAAACGGCGTTATCCTCTAAAATATTAATCGCAACCAGGTTTAATTGACTGTTTCGGTGTGGTACCGCACTACTACGTAATCCTAACGGGAAAACCCCCAGGATCTGACCAACAAGTATGCGAAGAATGCGAAAGCAAGAGGATGATGATTGCAATTATCAGACGTAACCCAGACCTAACCGACGATATCCTCTAAAATATTAATCGGAACCAGGTTTAACTGACTGTTCCGGTGTGGTACCACATTACTATGTAATCAAACCAGAAAAAACCCAAGGTCTGGTCAACAGGTATGCGAAAAATGCGAATGTATGAGCCAGATGATAGCAAATACCAGAAATAACCCAGACATAGCCAGCGTTATCCTCTGAAATATTAATCGGAACCAGGTTTAATTGACTGTTTCGGTGTGGTACCACATTACTACGTAATCCAAATCAGAAAAAACCCAGGATCTGGCCAACAAGTATGCGAGAAATGCTAAAGCAAAAGGATGATGATTGCAATTATCAGACGTAACCCGGACCTAACCGACGATATCTTCTAAAATATTAATCGGAACCAAGTTTAATTGACTGCTTCGGTGTGGTACCACATTACTATGTGATCCAAACCTGAAAAACCCCAGGATCTGGCCAACAAGTATGCGAGAAATGCGAAAGAAATAGGATGATGGTTGCCATTATCAGTCGTAACCCATACCTAAGCGGTGTTATCCTCTAAAATATTAATCGCAACGCGGTTTAGTCGACTGTTTCGGTGTGGTACCACATTACTACGTGATCCAAATCAACAAAAGCCCAGGATCTGGCCAAGCATTTGAAAAATGCGAATGTATGAGCTAGATGATGGCAAATACCAGACCTAACCCAGACATAACCGGCGTTATCCTCTAAAATATTAATCGGAACCAGGTTTTATTGACTGTTTCAGTGTGGTACCACATTACTACATAATCAAACCAGAGAAAACCCAGGAACGGGCCAACAGGTATGCGAAGAATGCGAAAGTATGAGTCAGATGATGGCAAATACCAGACCTAACCCAGACATAACCGGCGTTATCCTCTAAAATATTAATCGCAACCAGGTTTAATTGACTGTTTCTGTGTGGTACCACATTACTACGTAATCCAAATCAGAAAAAACCAAGGATCTGGCCAACAAGTATGCGAAAAATGCGAAAGTATGAGGCAGATGATGGCAAATACCTGACCTAACCCAGGCATAACCGGCGTTATCCTCTAAAATATTAATCGCAACCAGGTTTAATTGACTGTTTCTGTGTGGTACCACATTATTACGTAATCCAAATCAGAAAAAACCAAGGATCTGGCCAACAAGTATGCGAGAAATGCTAAAGCAGAAGGATGATGATTGCAATTATCAGACGTAACCCGGACCTAACCGACGATATCCTCTAAAATATTAATCGGTACCAAGTTTAATTGACTGCTTCGGTGTGGTACCACATTACTATGTGATCCAAACCAGAAAAAGCCCATGATCAGGCCAACAAGTATGGGAAAAATGCGAAAGTATGAGCCAGATTATGGCAAATAGCAGACCTAACCCAAACATAACCGGCGTTATCCTCTAAAATATTAATCGGAGCCAGGTTTAATTGACTGTTCCGGTGTGGTACCACATTACTGTGTAATCAAACCAGATAAAACCCGACGTCTGGTCAACAGGTATGCGAAAAATGCGAATGTATGAGCCAGATGATAGCAAATACCAGAAATAACCCAGACATAACCAGCGTTATCCTCTGAAATATTAATCGGAACCTGGTATATTTGACTGTTTCGGTGTGGTACCACATTGCTACGTGATCCAAACTAGAAAAAGCCCAGGTTCTGGCCATTCAAGTATGCGAAAAACGCGAAAGAAAGAGCTAGATGATAGCAAATACCAGACCTAACCCAGACATAACCGGTGTTATCCTCTAAAATATTAATTGCAACGAGGTTTAATCGACTGTTTCGTTGTGGTACCACATTACTATGTGATCCAAACCAGAAAAAACCCAGGATCTGGCCAACAAGTATGCGAAAAATGCGAAAGTATGAGCTAGATGATGGCAAATAGCAGACCTAACCCAGACATAACCGGCGTTATCCTGTAAAATATTAATCGGAACCAGGTTTAATTGACTGTTTCAGTGTAGTACCACATTACTACGTGATCGATACCGGAAAAAACCCAGGATCTGGCCAACAAGAATGCAAAAAATGCGAGAGTACGAGGCAGATTATAGCAAATACCAGACCTAACCCAGACATAACCGGCGTTATCCTCTAAAATATTAATCGGAACCAGGTTTAATTGACTGTTTTGGTGTGGTGCCACATTACTACGTGATCCAAACTTGAAAAAGCCCAGGTTCTGGCCATTCAAGTATGCGAAAAATGCGAAAGTATGAGCTAGATGATGGCAATTACCAGACCTAACCCAGACATAAACGGCGTTATCCTCTAAAATATTAATCGCAACCAGGTTTAATTGATGTTTCGGTGTGGTACCGCACTACTACGTAATCCTAACGGGAAAACCCCCAGGATCTGACCAACAAGTATGCGAAGAATGCGAAAGCAAGAGGATGATGATTGCAATTATCAGACGTAACCCAGACCTAACCGACGATATCTTCTAAAATATTAATCGGAACCAAGTTTAATTGACTGCTTCGGTGTGGTACCACATTACTATGTGATCCAAACCTGAAAAACCCCAGGATCTGGCCAACAAGTATGCGAGAAATGCGAAAGAAATAGGATGATGGTTGCCATTATCAGTCGTAACCCAGACCTAAGCGGTGTTATCCTCTAAAATATTAATCGCAACGCGGTTTAGTCGACTGTTTCGGTGTGGTACCACATTACTACGTGATCCAAATCAACAAAAGCCCAGGATCTGGCCAAGCATTTGAAAAATGCGAATGTATGAGCTAGATGATGGCAAATACCAGACCTAACCCAGACATAACCGGCGTTATCCTCTAAAATATTAATCGGAACCAGGTTTTATTGACTGTTTCAGTGTGGTACCACATTACTACATAATCAAACCAGAAAAAACCCAGGAACGGGCCAACAGGTATGCGAAGAATGCGAAAGTATGAGTCAGATGATGGCAAATACCAGACCTAACCCAGACATAACCGGCGTTATCCTCTAAAATATTAATCGCAACCAGGTTTAATTGACTGTTTCTGTGTGGTACCACATTACTACGTAATCCAAATCAGAAAAAACCAAGGATCTGGCCAACAAGTATGCGAAAAATGCGAAAGTATGAGCCAGATGATTGCAAATACCAGAACTAACCCCGACATAACCGGCGTTACCCTGTAAAATATTAATCGGAACCAGGTTTAATTGACTGTTTCAGTGTAGTACCACATTACTACGTGATCGATACCGGAAAAAACCCAGGATCTGGCCAACAAGAATGCAAAAAATGCGAAAGTACGAGGCAGATTATAGCAAATACCAGACCTAACCCAGACATAACCGGCGTTATCCTCTAAAATATTAATCGCAACCAGGTTTAATTGACTGTTTCTGTGTGGTACCACATTATTACGTAATCCAAATCAGAAAAAACAAAGGATCTGGCCAACAAGTATGCGAGAAATGCTAAAGCAAAAGGATGATGATTGCAATTATCAGACTGTTAGGGGGAGGAGGTTTGAAAATACCTCGCCTAACGGGGGTCCGGATCTCGAGGGAAAGAACAGACGGAAAATAAGCGGTACAATTATAATTTTATTTTCGCTTGATCGCCTTATGCGACTAAGCCGTTTATTTCGTTAAATTTGACTCTTAAATACAGACGATAGAAGAAATTGGGAAAAAAACTCAGACGTCTGGCTGACGTCTAGAAAAACCCTCGCGTCGATCGGTCTGATGGCTCGCGTCGCGCTGTTATGGAATAGAAAGAGAGAGACGAATTTAGGCGTTAAATACCTGACAACGTTAGTCACGTTGTGTGTCTTACTCTTTTCTGCACGCTCCTGGTTTGTGCTTGTCGCACTCAGGAGCGGGAATCTCAGCCGCCGCGATACGCAGCTAAGCGAGTGGACTGTATATGTGAGCGTTCCCTTTAAATCGGGAATCGCTCTGTTATTGTTACGAGATCGGGGTTTGTATCCAGCTTCCTCCGCAGCCTTAAGAGAGCGGAGAGTTTTCTCCGGTCTCGGGTAATTAAGAGGCGGCCGAATTTAAAAACGTCCCGTTATCTAGTGAGATTTAATCTCATTACTTTGACGACTGCAACTCTTGATTGTCGCAGGAGAGGGTGAATAGAGGGAGGTTGTAAGGCTCCAACCGTCACCCAGTCCTCGGTCCCTTACCGTCTTCGTATGTGCGTACGGAACACAGTGTGGTGCAGTCTTTCAACGGCGTATTTGACGACTTACGTTGAGACTATCACACCACGGCGCTTTGTGAGTCGCGTTCTACGCACAGTAGCCGTACAGGACTGGCGGTCAGTGAACAGCGCTCTAGCAGGTCGCCGGAAGCTGGGCTTGGAATAACTCGTCCCAAGCTCCGACTGGAAGACGGCAAGTCCACTCAGGGTATACACGCCACGAAGGCCCCTATAGGTGGGAGCAAGACCGTTCGAAAATCAAGGGAGGATCGAGTTTTAATCTCGATGCCTCTCGCACGACCGCTGTTTGCAGCAATACGTGGAAAATTCGGGAACTCGATGATATCAACGAGTTTCCCGCAGTCTTTTAACCGGGTCGTACTCACGACCGAATCGATTAACTAGCTGATTCGACAAACGGAATTACACGTAGGTTACTGGTATGAATTTGCTTACGCAATCTAACCAGTAAAGCTACGGCTATACGTCGCTTGTCCGCTTAACGAAAGTTCGAATAACTCGAACTTTCGAATCTGCGATAGAATCAGCCGATGTGTCACAAAATGTTTCCTCAACGAAAGCTCGAATAACTCGAAGCGATTCGGAGATTTTGGGAATTCTGCGGAGCGTGATCGTTTACCGATGTGCTCAAGGCAGGATCCTGATTAAGAGTGACGGACGAGCACGAGCTGCCAAAAGTTACGCGTGAGAGGGGGAATCCTCCGACACGCGGCGCTGTCGCCGTGTCTTTCGTCCGTCTTTTTCTAACTTGTAAACGTACCTTTTCTCTGTACTCGTACGTTGAACTAATTGTTCGAACTCGTACGTTACTTGGTCGATCGCGTGACTTTCAGAAAAAACCCGAAAATTATGGTTTTTCTAGTCTATATTGTGTCGCGTAACGGACGCCGCGACCGAGAGTCCTCTGGTCGGTTACGTACCTCGAAATCAACACTGTTTAACGAATTTTATGTTATGTTCAAATACCTCGAATTAATGCGATATTTAAACACAGACGTAACCCGGACCTAACCGACGATATCCTCTAAAATATTAATCGGTACCAAGTTTAATTGACTGCTTCGGTGTGGTACCACATTACTATGTGATCCAAACCAGAAAAAGCCCATGATCAGGCCAACAAGTATGGGAAAAATGCGAAAGTATGAGCTAGATTATGGCAAATAGCAGACCTAACCCAAACATAACCGGCGTTATCCTCTAAAATATTAATCGGAGCCAGGTTTAATTGACTGTTTCGGTGTGGTACCACATTACTACGTAATCAAACCAGAAAAAACCCAGGTTCTGGCCATTCAAGTATGCGAAAAATGCGAAACTATGAGCTAGATGATGGCAAATACCAGAAATAACCCAGACATATCCGGCGGTATCCTCTAAAATATTAATCGGAACCAGGTTTAATTGACTGTTCCGGAGTGGTTCCACATTACTATGTAATCCAAACCAGAAAAAACCCAGGATCTAGACAACAAGTATGAGAAAAAGGCGAAAGTATGAGCCAGATGATTGCTAATACCAGAACTAACGCAAATATAATTGGCATTATCCTCTAAAATATTAATATGAACCAGGTTTAATTGACAGTTTCGGTGTGGTACCACATTACTACATGATCCAAACCAGAAAAAACACAGGATCTGCCCAACAAGTATGTGAAGAATGCGAAATTATGAGCTAGATGATGGCAAATACCAGACCTAACCCAGACATAACCGGCGTTATCCTCTAAAATGATAATCGGAACCAGGAATAATTGACTGCTTCGGTGTGGTACCACATTACTACGTGATCCAAACCAGAAATAGCCCAGGTACTGGCCATTCAAGTATGCGAAAAATACGAAAGTATGAGCTAGATGTAGGCAAATACCAGACCTAACCCAGATATAACCGGCGGTATCCTCTAAAATATTAATCGGAACCAGGTTTAATTGACTGTTCCGGAGTGGTTCCACATTACTATGTAATCCAAACCAGAAAAAACCCAGGATCTAGACAACAAGTATGAGAAAAAGGCGAAAGTATGAGCCAGATGATTGCTAATACCAGAACTAACGCAAATATAATTGGCATTATCCTCTAAAATATTAATATGAACCAGGTTTAATTGACAGTTTCGGTGTGGTACCACATTACTACATGATCCAAACCAGAAAAAACACAGGATCTGCCCAACAAGTATGTGAAGAATGCGAAATTATGAGCTAGATGATGGCAAATACCAGACCTAACCCAGACATAACCGGCGTTATCCTCTAAAATGATAATCGGAACCAGGTTTAATTGAAATAACCGGCCTTATCCTCTAAAATATTAATCGCAGCCAGGTTTAGTTGACTGTTTCGGTGTGGTACCACATTACTACGTAATCAAACCAGAAAAAAACCAGGATCTGGCCAACAAGTATGCGAAAAATGCGAAACCATGAGCTAGATGATGGCAAATACCAGAAATAACCCAGACATATCCGGCGTTATCCTATAAAATATTAATAAGGACCAGGTTTAATTGACAGTTTCGGTGTGGTACCACATTACTACGTGATCCAAACCAGAAAAAACCCAGGATCTGGCCAACAGGTATGAATAAAATGCGAAAGTATGAGCTACATGATGGCAAATACCAGACCTAACCCCGACATAACCACTGTTATCCTCAAGTATTAATCGGAACTATGTTTAATTGACTGCTTCGTTGTGGTACCACATTACTACGTGATCCAAACCAGAAATAGCCCAGGTACTGGCCATTCAAGTATGCGAAAAATACGAAAGTATGAGCTAGATGTAGGCAAATACCAGACCTAACCCGGATATAACCGGCGTTATCCTCTAAAATATTAATCGGAACCAGGTTTAATTGACTGTTTCGGTGTGGTACCACATTACTACGTGATCCAAACTAGAAAGAGCCCAGGTTCTGGCCATTCAAGTATGCGAAAAATCCGAAAGTATGAGCTAGATGATGGCAAGTAGCAGACCTAACCCAGACATAACCGGCGGTATCCTCTAAAATATTCATCGGAACCAGGTTTAATTGACCCCTTCAGTGCGGTACCACATTACTACGTGATCCAAACTAGCAAAAGCCAAGGATCTGGCCAACAAGTATGCGAAAAATGCGAAAGTATGAGCTAGATGATGGCAAATAGCAGACCTAACCCAGACATATCCGGCGTTATCCTCTAAAATATTAATCGGAACCAGGTTTAATTGACTGTTCCGGTGTGGTACCACATTACTATGTAATCAAACCAGAAAAAACCCAAGGTCTGGTAACGGGTATGCGAAAAATGCGAAAGTATGTGCCAGATGATAGCAAATACCAGAAATAACCCAGACATAACCGGCGTTATCCTCTAAAATATTAATAAGAACCAGGTTTAATTGACAGTTTCGATGTGGTACCACATTACTACGTAATCAAACCAGAAAAAAACCAGGATCTGGCCAACAAGTATGCGAAAAATGCGAAACCATGAGCTAGATGATGGCAAATACCAGAAATAACCCAGACATATCCGGCGTTATCCTATAAAATATTAATAAGGACCAGGTTTAATTGACAGTTTCGGTGTGGTACCACATTACTACGTGATCCAAACCAGAAAAAACCCAGGATCTGGCCAACAGGTATGAATAAAATGCGAAAGTATGAGCTAGATGTAGGCAAATACCAGACCTAACCCGGATATAACCGGCGTTATCCTCTAAAATATTAATCGGAACCAGGTTTAATTGACTGTTTCGGTGTGGTACCACATTACTACGTGATCCAAACTAGAAAGAGCCCAGGTTCTGGCCA
Source organism: Colletes latitarsis (assembly GCF_051014445.1). Taxonomy (NCBI): domain Eukaryota; kingdom Metazoa; phylum Arthropoda; class Insecta; order Hymenoptera; family Colletidae; genus Colletes; species Colletes latitarsis. The sequence continues at coordinate 1,381,341 of NW_027488377.1, read as the reverse complement.
TTCAAGTATGCGAAAAATCCGAAAGTATGAGCTAGATGATGGCAAGTAGCAGACCTAACCCAGACATAACCGGCGGTATCCTCTAAAATATTCATCGGAACCAGGTTTAATTGACCCCTTCAGTGCGGTACCACATTACTACGTGATCCAAACTAGCAAAAGCCAAGGATCTGGCCAACAAGTATGCGAAAAATGCGAAAGTATGAGCTAGATGATGGCAAATAGCAGACCTAACCCAGACATATCCGGCGTTATCCTCTAAAATATTAATCGGAACCAGGTTTAATTGACTGTTCCGGTGTGGTACCACATTACTATGTAATCAAACCAGAAAAAACCCAAGGTCTGGTAACGGGTATGCGAAAAATGCGAAAGTATGTGCCAGATGATAGCAAATACCAGAAATAACCCAGACATAACCGGCGTTATCCTCTAAAATATTAATAAGAACCAGGTTTAATTGACAGTTTCGATGTGGTACCACATTACTACGTAATCAAACCAGAAAAAAACCAGGATCTGGCCAACAAGTATGCGAAAAATGCGAAACCATGAGCTAGATGATGGCAAATACCAGAAATAACCCAGACATATCCGGCGTTATCCTATAAAATATTAATAAGAACCAGGTTTAATTGACAGTTTCGGTGTGGTACCACATTACTACGTGATCCAAACCAGAAAAAACCCAGGATCTGGCCAACAGGTATGAATAAAATGCGAAAGTATGAGCTACATGATGGCAAATACCAGACCTAACCCCGACATAACCACTGTTATCCTCAAGTATTAATCGGAACTATGTTTAATTGGCTGCTTCGTTGTGGTACCACATTACTACGTGATCCAAACCAGAAATAGCCCAGGTACTGGCCATTCAAGTATGCGAAAAATACGAAAGTATGAGCTAGATGTAGGCAAATACCAGACCTAACCCAGATATAACCGGCGTTATCCTATAAAATATTAATCGGAACCAGGAATAATTGTCTGTCTCAGTGTAGTACCACATTACTACGATATCCAAACCAGAAAAAGCCCAGGATCTGGCCATTCAAGTATGCGAAAAATGCGAAATTATGAGTCAGATGATTGCAAATACCAGTCCTAATCAAGACATAACCGCCGTTATCCTTTAAAATATTAATCGCAACCAGGTTAAAGCGACTGTTTCGGTATGGTACCACATTACTACGTGCTCCAAACCATAAAAAACCCAGGAACTGGCCAACAGGTATGCGAAGAATGCGAAAGTATGAGTCAGATGATGGGAAATACCAGACCTAACACAGACATAACCGGCGTTATACTCTGAAATATTCATCGGAACCAGGAATAATTGACTGCTTCGGTGTGGTACCACATTACTACGTGATCCAAACCAGAAATAGCCCAGGTACTGGCCATTCAAGTATGCGAAAAATACGAAAGTATGAGCTAGATGTAGGCAAATACCAGACCTAACCCAGATATAACCGGCGGTATCCTCTAAAATATTAATCGGAACCAGGTTTAATTGACTGTTCCGGAGTGGTTCCACATTACTATGTAATCCAAACCAGAAAAAACCCAGGATCTAGACAACAAGTATGAGAAAAAGGCGAAAGTATGAGCCAGATGATTGCTAATACCAGAACTAACGCAAATATAATTGGCATTATCCTCTAAAATATTAATATGAACCAGGTTTAATTGACAGTTTCGGTGTGGTACCACATTACTACATGATCCAAACCAGAAAAAACCCAGGTTCTGGTCATTCCAGTATGCGAAAAATGCGAAAGTATGAGCTAGATGATGACAAGTAGCAGACCTAACCTAGACATAACCGGCGTTATCCTCTAAAATATTAATCGGAACCAGGTTTAATTGACTGTTCCGGTGTGGCACCACATTACTATGTAATCAAACCAGTAAAAACCCAAGGTCTGGTCAACGGGTATGCGAGAAATGCGAATGTATGAGCCAGATGTTAGCAAATACCAGAAACAACCCAGACATAACCGGCGATATCCTCTAAAATATTCATCGGAACCAGGTTTAATTGTCCCCTTCAGTGTGGTACCACATTACTACGTGATCCAAATCAACAAAAGCCCAGGATCTGCCCAAGAAGTATGTGAAGAATGCGAAAGTATGAGTCAGATGATTGCAAATACCAGAACTAACACAAACCTAACCGGCGTTGTTTTCTAAAATATTAATCGTAACTTTTTTTAATTGACTGTTTCGGTGTGGTGCCACATTACTACGTGATCCAAACCAGAAAAAGCCCAGGTTCTGGCCATTCAAGTATGCGAAAAATGCGAAAGTATGAGCTAGATGATGGCAAGTAGCAGACCTAACCCAGACATAACCGGCGATATCCTCTAAAATATTCATCGGAACCAGGTTTAATTGACCCCTTCAGTGCGGTACCACATTACTACGTGATCCAAATTAGCAAAAGCCAAGGATCTGGCCAACAAGTATGCGAAAAATGCGAAAGTATGAGCTAGATGATGGCAATTACCAGACCTAACCCAGACATAACCGGCGTTATCCTCTAAAATATTAATCGGAACCAGGTTAAGGCGACTGTTTCGGTATGGTACCACATTACTACGTGATCCAAACCATAAAAAACCCAGGATCTGGCCAAGAAGTATGCGAAAAATGCGAAAGTATGAATCAGATGATGGCAAATACCAGACCTAACCCAGACATAACCAGAGTTATCCTCTAAAATATTAATCGGAACCAGGAATAATTGTTGTCTCAGTGTAGTACCACATTACTACGATATCCAAACCAGAAAAAGCCCAGGATCTGGCCATTCAAGTATGCGAAAAATGCGAAATTATGAGTCAGATGATTGCAAATACCAGTCCTAATCCAGACATTACCGCCGCTATCCTTTAAAATATTAATCGCAGCCAGGTTCAAGCGACTGTTTCGGTATGGTACCACATTACTACGTGCTCCAAACCATAAAAAACCCAGGATCTGGCCAACTTGTCAGCGAAAAATGCGAAAGTATGAGCCAGATGATTGCAAATACCAGAAATAACCCAGACATAACCAGCGTTATCCTCTGAAATATTAATCGGAAACAGGTTTGATTGACTGTTTCGGTGTGGTACCACATTACTACGTAATCCAAATTAGAAAAAAAACAGGCTCTGGCCAACAAGTATGCGAGAAATGCTAAAACAAAAGGATGATGATTGCAATTATCAGACGTAACCCAGACCTAAACGGTGTTATCCTCTAAAATATTAAGCGCAACGAGGTTTAATCGACTGTTTCGTTGTGGTACCACACTACTATGTGATCCAAGCCAGAAAAAACCCAGGATCTGCCCAACAAGTATGTGAAGAATGCGAAAGTATGAGTCAGATGATTGCAAATACCAGACCTAACAAAAACCTAACCGGCGTAGTTCTCTAAAATATTAATCGGAACCAGGAATTATTGTCTGTCTCAGTGTAGTACCACATTACTGCGATATCCAAACCATAAAAAACCCAGGATCTGGCCAACATGTATGCGAAAAATGCGAAAGTATGAGCCAGATGATTGCAAATACCAGAACTAACCCCGACATAACCGACGTTACCCTCTAAAATATTAATCGGAACCAGGAATAATTGTCTGTCTCAGTGTAGTGCCACATTACTACGTAATCCAAATCAGAAAAAACCAAGGATCTGGCCAACAAATATGCGAGAAATGGGAACGCAAGAGGATGATGATTGCAATTATCAGACGTAACCCAGACCTAACCGGTGATATGCTCTAAAATATTAATCGGAACCAGGTTTAATTGACTGTTTCGGTGTGGTGCCACATTACTACGTGATCCAAACTAGAAAAAGCCCAGGTTCTGGCCATTCAAGTATGCCAAAAATGCAAAAGTATGAGACAGATGATTGCTAATACGAGACCTAACCCAGACATAACCGGCGTTATCCTCTAAAATATTAATCGCAACCAGGTTTAATTGACAGTTTCGGTGTGGTACCACATTTCTACGTAATCCAAACCGGGAAAAACCCAGGATCTGGCCAACAAGTATGCGAAGAATGCGAAAGTATGAGTCAGATTATGGCAAATACCAGACCTATCCCAGACATAACCGGCGTTATCCTCTAAAATATTAATCGCCAACCAGGTTTAATTGACTGTTTCGGTGTGGTACCACATTACTATGTGATCCAAACCAGAAAAAACCCAGGATTTGGCCAAGAAGTATGCGAAAAATGCGAAAGTATGAGTCAGGTTATGGCAAATACCAGACCTATCCCAGACATAACCGGCGTTATCCTCTAAAATATTAATCGGAACCAGGTTTAATTGACAGTTTCGGTGTGGTACCGCACTACTACGTAATCCGAACGGGAAAACCCCCAGGATCTGACCAACAAGTATGCGAAGAATGCGAAAGCAAGAGGATGATGGTTGCAATTATCAGACGTAACCCAGACCTAACCGGTGATATCCTCTAAAATATTAATCGGAACCAGACTTAATTGACTGTTTCGGTGTGGTGCCACATTACGACGTGATCCAAACTAGAAAAAGCCCAGGTTCTGGCCATCCAAGTATGCGAAAAATGCGAAAGTATGAGACAGACGATTGTTAACACGAGACCTAACCCAGCCATAACCGGCGTTATCCTCTAAAATATTAATCGGTACCAGGTTTAATTGAACCCTTCAGTGTGGTACCACATTACTACGTGATACAAATTAGCAAAAGCCCAGGATCTGGCCAACAAATATGCGAAAAATGCGAAAGTATGAGACAGACGATTGTTAATACGAGACCTAACCCAGACATAACCGGCGTTATCCTCTAAAATATTAATCGGAACCAGGAATAATTGTCTGTCTCAGTGTAGTACCACATTACTACGATATCCAAATCAGAAATAACCAAGGATCTGGCCAACAAGTATGGGAAAAATGCGAAAGTATGAGCTAGATGATGGCAAATAGCAGACCTAACCCAGACATAACCGGCGTTATCCTCTAAAATATTAATCGGAACCAGGTTTAATTGACGGTTCCGGTGTGGTGCCACATTACTATGTGATCCAAACCAGAAAGAACCGAGGATCGGTCCAAGAAGTATGCGAAAAATGCGAAAGTATGTGTCAAATGATGGCAAATACCAAACCTAACACAGACATAACCAGCGTTATCCTCTAAAATATTAATCGGAACCAGGAATAATTGCCTGTCTCGGAGTAGTACCACATTACTGCGAGATCCAAATCAGAAAAAAACCAGGATCTGGCCAACAGGTATGCAAAAAATGCGAAAGTATGAGGCAGATGATGGCAAATACCTGACCTAACCCAGACATAACCGGCGTTATCCTCTATAATATTAATCGGAACCAGGTTTAATTGACTGTTCCGGTGTGGTGCCACATTACTACGTGATCCGAACTAGAAAAAGCCCATGTCCTGGCCATTCAAGTATGCGAAAAATGCGAAAGTATGAGCCAGATGTTTGCAAATACCAGAACTAACCCCGACATAACCGGCGTTACCCTCTAAAATATTAATCGGAACCAGGAATAATTGTCTGTCTCAGTGTAGTACCACATTACTACGAGATCCAAATCAGAAATAACCAAGGATCTGGACAACAAATGTGCGAGAAATGCGAAAGCAAGAGGAAGATGACTGCAATTATCAGACGTAACCCAGACATAACCGGCGTTATCCTCTAAAATATTAATCGGAACCAGGTTTAATTGACAGTTTCGGTGTGGTACCGCACTACTACGTAATCCTAACGGGAAAACCCCCAGGATCTGACCAACAAGTATGCGAAGAATGCGAAAGCAAGAGGATGATGGTTGCAATTATCAGACGTAACCCAGACCTAACCGGTGATATCCTCTAAAATATTAATCGGAACCAGACTTAATTGACTGTTTCGGTGTGGTGCCACATTACGACGTGATCCAAACTAGAAAAAGCCCAGGTTCTGGCCATTCAAGTATGCGAAAAATGCGAAAGTATGAGCTAGATGATGGCAATTACCAGACCTAACCCAGACATAAACGGCGTTATCCTCTAAAATATTAATCGCAACCAGGTTTAATTGACTGTTTCGGTGTGGTACCGCACTACTACGTAATCCTAACGGGAAAACCCCCAGGATCTGACCAACAAGTATGCGAAGAATGCGAAAGCAAGAGGATGATGATTGCAATTATCAGACGTAACCCAGACCTAACCGACGATATCCTCTAAAATATTAATCGGAACCAGGTTTAACTGACTGTTCCGGTGTGGTACCACATTACTATGTAATCAAACCAGAAAAAACCCAAGGTCTGGTCAACAGGTATGCGAAAAATGCGAATGTATGAGCCAGATGATAGCAAATACCAGAAATAACCCAGACATAGCCAGCGTTATCCTCTGAAATATTAATCGGAACCAGGTTTAATTGACTGTTTCGGTGTGGTACCACATTACTACGTAATCCAAATCAGAAAAAACCCAGGATCTGGCCAACAAGTATGCGAGAAATGCTAAAGCAAAAGGATGATGATTGCAATTATCAGACGTAACCCGGACCTAACCGACGATATCTTCTAAAATATTAATCGGAACCAAGTTTAATTGACTGCTTCGGTGTGGTACCACATTACTATGTGATCCAAACCTGAAAAACCCCAGGATCTGGCCAGCAAGTATGCGAGAAATGCGAAAGAAATAGGATGATGGTTGCCATTATCAGTCGTAACCCATACCTAAGCGGTGTTATCCTCTAAAATATTAATCGCAACGCGGTTTAGTCGACTGTTTCGGTGTGGTACCACATTACTACGTGATCCAAATCAACAAAAGCCCAGGATCTGGCCAAGCATTTGAAAAATGCGAATGTATGAGCTAGATGATGGCAAATACCAGACCTAACCCAGACATAACCGGCGTTATCCTCTAAAATATTAATCGGAACCAGGTTTTATTGACTGTTTCAGTGTGGTACCACATTACTACATAATCAAACCAGAAAAAACCCAGGAACGGGCCAACAGGTATGCGAAGAATGCGAAAGTATGAGTCAGATGATGGCAAATACCAGACCTAACCCAGACATAACCGGCGTTATCCTCTAAAATATTAATCGCAACCAGGTTTAATTGACTGTTTCTGTGTGGTACCACATTACTACGTAATCCAAATCAGAAAAAACCAAGGATCTGGCCAACAAGTATGCGAAAAATGCGAAAGTATGAGGCAGATGATGGCAAATACCTGACCTAACCCAGGCATAACCGGCGTTATCCTCTAAAATATTAATCGCAACCAGGTTTAATTGACTGTTTCTGTGTGGTACCACATTATTACGTAATCCAAATCAGAAAAAACCAAGGATCTGGCCAACAAGTATGCGAGAAATGCTAAAGCAGAAGGATGATGATTGCAATTATCAGACGTAACCCGGACCTAACCGACGATATCCTCTAAAATATTAATCGGTACCAAGTTTAATTGACTGCTTCGGTGTGGTACCACATTACTATGTGATCCAAACCAGAAAAAGCCCATGATCAGGCCAACAAGTATGGGAAAAATGCGAAAGTATGAGCCAGATTATGGCAAATAGCAGACCTAACCCAAACATAACCGGCGTTATCCTCTAAAATATTAATCGGAGCCAGGTTTAATTGACTGTTCCGGTGTGGTACCACATTACTGTGTAATCAAACCAGATAAAACCCGACGTCTGGTCAACAGGTATGCGAAAAATGCGAATGTATGAGCCAGATGATAGCAAATACCAGAAATAACCCAGACATAACCAGCGTTATCCTCTGAAATATTAATCGGAACCTGGTATATTTGACTGTTTCGGTGTGGTACCACATTGCTACGTGATCCAAACTAGAAAAAGCCCAGGTTCTGGCCATTCAAGTATGCGAAAAACGCGAAAGAAAGAGCTAGATGATAGCAAATACCAGACCTAACCCAGACATAACCGGTGTTATCCTCTAAAATATTAATTGCAACGAGGTTTAATCGACTGTTTCGTTGTGGTACCACATTACTATGTGATCCAAACCAGAAAAAACCCAGGATCTGGCCAACAAGTATGCGAAAAATGCGAAAGTATGAGCTAGATGATGGCAAATAGCAGACCTAACCCAGACATAACCGGCGTTATCCTGTAAAATATTAATCGGAACCAGGTTTAATTGACTGTTTCAGTGTAGTACCACATTACTACGTGATCGATACCGGAAAAAACCCAGGATCTGGCCAACAAGAATGCAAAAAATGCGAGAGTACGAGGCAGATTATAGCAAATACCAGACCTAACCCAGACATAACCGGCGTTATCCTCTAAAATATTAATCGGAACCAGGTTTAATTGACTGTTTTGGTGTGGTGCCACATTACTACGTGATCCAAACTTGAAAAAGCCCAGGTTCTGGCCATTCAAGTATGCGAAAAATGCGAAAGTATGAGCTAGATGATGGCAATTACCAGACCTAACCCAGACATAAACGGCGTTATCCTCTAAAATATTAATCGCAACCAGGTTTAATTGATGTTTCGGTGTGGTACCGCACTACTACGTAATCCTAACGGGAAAACCCCCAGGATCTGACCAACAAGTATGCGAAGAATGCGAAAGCAAGAGGATGATGATTGCAATTATCAGACGTAACCCAGACCTAACCGACGATATCTTCTAAAATATTAATCGGAACCAAGTTTAATTGACTGCTTCGGTGTGGTACCACATTACTATGTGATCCAAACCTGAAAAACCCCAGGATCTGGCCAACAAGTATGCGAGAAATGCGAAAGAAATAGGATGATGGTTGCCATTATCAGTCGTAACCCAGACCTAAGCGGTGTTATCCTCTAAAATATTAATCGCAACGCGGTTTAGTCGACTGTTTCGGTGTGGTACCACATTACTACGTGATCCAAATCAACAAAAGCCCAGGATCTGGCCAAGCATTTGAAAAATGCGAATGTATGAGCTAGATGATGGCAAATACCAGACCTAACCCAGACATAACCGGCGTTATCCTCTAAAATATTAATCGGAACCAGGTTTTATTGACTGTTTCAGTGTGGTACCACATTACTACATAATCAAACCAGAAAAAACCCAGGAACGGGCCAACAGGTATGCGAAGAATGCGAAAGTATGAGTCAGATGATGGCAAATACCAGACCTAACCCAGACATAACCGGCGTTATCCTCTAAAATATTAATCGCAACCAGGTTTAATTGACTGTTTCTGTGTGGTACCACATTACTACGTAATCCAAATCAGAAAAAACCAAGGATCTGGCCAACAAGTATGCGAAAAATGCGAAAGTATGAGCCAGATGATTGCAAATACCAGAACTAACCCCGACATAACCGGCGTTACCCTGTAAAATATTAATCGGAACCAGGTTTAATTGACTGTTTCAGTGTAGTACCACATTACTACGTGATCGATACCGGAAAAAACCCAGGATCTGGCCAACAAGAATGCAAAAAATGCGAAAGTACGAGGCAGATTATAGCAAATACCAGACCTAACCCAGACATAACCGGCGTTATCCTCTAAAATATTAATCGCAACCAGGTTTAATTGACTGTTTCTGTGTGGTACCACATTATTACGTAATCCAAATCAGAAAAAACAAAGGATCTGGCCAACAAGTATGCGAGAAATGCTAAAGCAAAAGGATGATGATTGCAATTATCAGACTGTTAGGGGGAGGAGGTTTGAAAATACCTCGCCTAACGGGGGTCCGGATCTCGAGGGAAAGAACAGACGGAAAATAAGCGGTACAATTATAATTTTATTTTCGCTTGATCGCCTTATGCGACTAAGCCGTTTATTTCGTTAAATTTGACTCTTAAATACAGACGATAGAAGAAATTGGGAAAAAAACTCAGACGTCTGGCTGACGTCTAGAAAAACCCTCGCGTCGATCGGTCTGATGGCTCGCGTCGCGCTGTTATGGAATAGAAAGAGAGAGACGAATTTAGGCGTTAAATACCTGACAACGTTAGTCACGTTGTGTGTCTTACTCTTTTCTGCACGCTCCTGGTTTGTGCTTGTCGCACTCAGGAGCGGGAATCTCAGCCGCCGCGATACGCAGCTAAGCGAGTGGACTGTATATGTGAGCGTTCCCTTTAAATCGGGAATCGCTCTGTTATTGTTACGAGATCGGGGTTTGTATCCAGCTTCCTCCGCAGCCTTAAGAGAGCGGAGAGTTTTCTCCGGTCTCGGGTAATTAAGAGGCGGCCGAATTTAAAAACGTCCCGTTATCTAGTGAGATTTAATCTCATTACTTTGACGACTGCAACTCTTGATTGTCGCAGGAGAGGGTGAATAGAGGGAGGTTGTAAGGCTCCAACCGTCACCCAGTCCTCGGTCCCTTACCGTCTTCGTATGTGCGTACGGAACACAGTGTGGTGCAGTCTTTCAACGGCGTATTTGACGACTTACGTTGAGACTATCACACCACGGCGCTTTGTGAGTCGCGTTCTACGCACAGTAGCCGTACAGGACTGGCGGTCAGTGAACAGCGCTCTAGCAGGTCGCCGGAAGCTGGGCTTGGAATAACTCGTCCCAAGCTCCGACTGGAAGACGGCAAGTCCACTCAGGGTATACACGCCACGAAGGCCCCTATAGGTGGGAGCAAGACCGTTCGAAAATCAAGGGAGGATCGAGTTTTAATCTCGATGCCTCTCGCACGACCGCTGTTTGCAGCAATACGTGGAAAATTCGGGAACTCGATGATATCAACGAGTTTCCCGCAGTCTTTTAACCGGGTCGTACTCACGACCGAATCGATTAACTAGCTGATTCGACAAACGGAATTACACGTAGGTTACTGGTATGAATTTGCTTACGCAATCTAACCAGTAAAGCTACGGCTATACGTCGCTTGTCCGCTTAACGAAAGTTCGAATAACTCGAACTTTCGAATCTGCGATAGAATCAGCCGATGTGTCACAAAATGTTTCCTCAACGAAAGCTCGAATAACTCGAAGCGATTCGGAGATTTTGGGAATTCTGCGGAGCGTGATCGTTTACCGATGTGCTCAAGGCAGGATCCTGATTAAGAGTGACGGACGAGCACGAGCTGCCAAAAGTTACGCGTGAGAGGGGGAATCCTCCGACACGCGGCGCTGTCGCCGTGTCTTTCGTCCGTCTTTTTCTAACTTGTAAACGTACCTTTTCTCTGTACTCGTACGTTGAACTAATTGTTCGAACTCGTACGTTACTTGGTCGATCGCGTGACTTTCAGAAAAAACCCGAAAATTATGGTTTTTCTAGTCTATATTGTGTCGCGTAACGGACGCCGCGACCGAGAGTCCTCTGGTCGGTTACGTACCTCGAAATCAACACTGTTTAACGAATTTTATGTTATGTTCAAATACCTCGAATTAATGCGATATTTAAACACAGACGTAACCCGGACCTAACCGACGATATCCTCTAAAATATTAATCGGTACCAAGTTTAATTGACTGCTTCGGTGTGGTACCACATTACTATGTGATCCAAACCAGAAAAAGCCCATGATCAGGCCAACAAGTATGGGAAAAATGCGAAAGTATGAGCTAGATTATGGCAAATAGCAGACCTAACCCAAACATAACCGGCGTTATCCTCTAAAATATTAATCGGAGCCAGGTTTAATTGACTGTTCCGGTGTGGTACCACATTACTACGTGATCCAAACCAGAAAAAACCCAGGTTCTGGCCATTCAAGTATGCGAAAAATGCGAAACTATGAGCTAGATGATGACAAGTAGCAGACCTAACCCAGACATAACCGGCGTTATCCTCTAAAATATTAATCGGAACCAGGTTTAATTGACTGTTCCGGTGTGGTACGACCTTAGTATGTAATCAAACCAGAAAAAACCCAAGGTCTGGTCAACGGGTATGCGAGAAATGCGAATGTATGAGCCAGATGTTAGCAAATACCAGAAATAACCCAGACATAACCGGCGTTATCCTCTAAAATATTAATCGGAACCAGGAATAATTGTCTGTCTCGGTGTAGTACCACATTACTACAAGATCCAAATCAGAAAAAACCCAGGATCTGGCCAACAGGTATGCATGAAATGCGAAAGTATCAGCTAGATGTAGGCAAATACCAGACCTAACCCAGACATAACCGGCGTTATCCTCTAAAATATTATTCGGAAGCAGGTTTAATTGACTCTTTCGGTGTGGTACCACATTACTGCGTGATCCAAACCAGAAAAAACCCAGGATCTGCCCAACAAGTATGCGAAGAATGCGAAAGTATGTGCTAGATGATGGCAAATACGAGACCTAACCCAGACATAACCGTCGTAATCCTCTATAATATTAATGGGAACCTGGTTTCATTGACTGTTTCGGTGTGGTACAACATTACTACGTGATCCAAACCAGAAAAAACCCAGGAGCTGGCCAACAAGTATTCGAAAAATGCGAAAGTATGAGCCAGATGATTGCAAATACCAGAACTAACCCAGACGTAACCGGCGTTATCCTCTAAAATATTAATCGGAACCAGGTTTAATTTACTGTTTCAGTGTGGTACAACATTACTACGTGATCCAAACCAGAAAAAGGCCAGGATCTGGCCATTCAAGTTTGCGAAAAATGCGGAAGTATGAGCTAGATGATGGCAAGTAGCAGACCTAGCCCAGACATAACCGGCGATATCCTCTAAAATATTCATCGGAACCAGGTTTAATTGACTGCTTCAGTGTGGTACCACATTACTACGTAATCAAACCAGAAAAAACCCAGGAACTGGCCAACAGGTATGCGAAGAATGCGAAGGTATGAGTCAGATGATGGCAAATACCAGACCTAATCCAGACATAACCGGCGTTATCCTCTAAAATATTAATCGGAACCAGGAATAATTGTCTGTCTCAGTGTAGTACCACATTACTACAAGATCCAAATCAGAAAAAACCCAGGATCTGGCCAACAGGTATGCATGAAATGCGAAAGTATGAGCTAGATGTAGGCAAATACCAGACCTAACCCAGACATAACCGGCGTTATCCTGTAAAATATTAATCGGAAGCAGGTTTAATTGACTCTTTCGGTGTGGTACCGCATTACTGCGTGATCCAAACCAGAAAAAACCCAGGATCTGCCCAACAAGTATGCGAAGAATGCGAAAGTATGAGTCAGATGATGGCAAATACCAGACCTAACCCAGACATAACCGGCGTTATCCTCTAAAATATTAATCGGAACCAGGAATAATTGTCTGTCTCAGTGTAGTACCACGTTACCACAAGATCCAAATCAGAAAAAACCCAGGATCTGGCCAACAGGTATGCATAAAATGCGAAAGTATGAGCTAGATGATGGCAAATAGCAGACCTAACCCCGACTTAACCGCAGTTATCCTCTAAAATATTAATCGGAACCATGTTTAATTGACTGCTTCGGTGTGGTACCACATTACTACGAGATCAAAATCAGAAAAAGCCAGGATCTGGCCATTCAAGTATGCGAAAAATGCGAAAGTATGAGGCAAATGATTGCAAATACCAGAACTAACCCAGACATAACGAGCGTTATCCCCTAAAATATTAATCAGAACAAGGTTTAATTGACTCTTTCAGTGTGGCTCCTCATTACTACGTGATCCAAACCAGAATAAGGCCAGGATCTGGCCAACAAGTATGCGAAAAATACGAAAGTATGTGCTAGATGATGGCAAATACGAGACCTAACCCAGACATAACCGTCGTAATCCTCTATAATATTAATGGGAACCTGGTTTCATTGACTGTTTCGGTGTGGTACAACATTACTACGTGATCCAAACCAGAAATAACCCAGGAGCTGGCCAACAAGTATTCGAAAAATGCGAAAGTATGAGCCAGATGATTGCAAATACCAGAACTAACCCAGACGTAACCGGCGTTATCCTCTAAAATATTAATCGGAACCAGGTTTAATTTACTGTTTCAGTGTGGTACAACATTACTACGTGATCCAAACCAGAAAAAGGCCAGGATCTGGCCATTCAAGTTTGCGAAAAATGCGGAAGTATGAGGCAGATGATTGCAAATACCAGACATAACCCAGACCTAACATGCGTTATCCTCTAAAGTATTGATCGAATCCAGGTTGAATTGACTATTTCAGTGTGGTACCAAGTAGGTGAGAAATGGGAGTTCTGGACTGGGGTCTCCGGGGGGGGGGGATGAGGGTGAGGGGGGGCGATGTGGGTGAGGGGAAGTGGTGGAGGGTTCCTGTGCGTCGGAGTGGTGGGGCCGCGGTGGGTCCGTCGGGGGGGGGCAGTCGGAGTGAGGGGGCGGTAACTATTACCGACAGTCGATCATTGGTATCTACGGTCGGTAATTGGTATCTATGGTTGGTAATTAGTATTTATGGTCGGTAATTAGTATCAACGATCGATAATTGACATTAATTGCTGGTAATTAGCAGAGGTTAGAAAATGAAAGAGGGTAATTGCCTGGTATCGATAAAAAGGGAAGGAGGGATAAAAGAGATGCATCTGGTAAAAAGAAGTGGTAATTATCAAAGGTAATTATCAGAGGTCGATAAAGATTAGGTGGGGAAAGTAATTAGACGTCTTTTGACTTTTTCGAAATTTTATTCCACAAAAATTAGATACAGTTTTTATTTTTAATTATTAATAGTATCATATAAAGTGTTATCCAGCGCATATGCCAACAGCTCGCAATCTACAGGCGAATTTTTGTCGTAATATTCACGAAGGATTTTGTCTGCATCACGTTTACGCATAATACTATTGCGTTTTAAAATATTTGTAAATTCTTGGTATTTCTCACCAACATAGTGCGCATTTTGGCATAGCCACGAATATGCATGCTCGATGCACTGTTCCAGTTCGAATAAAAATAATAGAGTTGTCGGTTTCATATACATGCAAGCATCATGCAATTTCACTTGTACAATGTTCATATCACGCATTGCAACAACCGTAAGCACCAAATCACAAATTGATAACGATGTTGGAGAAGGAGCTGATAGCACATGTTGTTTGATGTCCTCGCGTTTCTGAATAAACACCATCTATGTTGAGTAAGACAGCAACAATTTATTTCCTCGAGTATCGCCAAGTATAATTTCCACGGTGGATACAGATCCTACACCGATTGCAATATCCAAATACTTGTATGCTGTGGATGTGAGGGCAAACCTCCTTCCCAGTATATGAGGCGTTGAATGCTGTTTCTTGCTACTGTTACATGTAGAAAAGTAAATAAAGAATAAAAGGTAAGTGATGACAATAAGTAATAACAATAAGAAAAAATGGATAAGAAAAAAATGGTGATAATAGTACTTATTCATTACTTGTGCATGCTGTATCGCAAGGAATGCAATAATTCATTTTTTCAGAAAAAATTTGAACGTAGAATTCAATAGATAATGTTTCACGACGATACTATCAAACGAGTGTGAATATTGTGCAGCACTTAAATGCAACGTTGCATCATATGTATCAGGGAAGCGGGTGGCGCGTAGTGGGGGGAGGAATTTTTTATATCACATGCTCTTCTTCTGCGAAAAGTGCAACTTTTGCAAAAATGTCTTTTAGATTACCTTGAACACGTCTAAACATGCAACTTCCGCAAAGCGTATAACATTACATTCGCAGGATGATGCAAACAAATAATATTCTTCGCGACATAGATCATTTGTGGGGAAGGAGGAATTTTTTATATCACGTGTTCTTCTTCTGTGAAAAGTGCAACTTTTTGCAAAAATTGTGTTTTAGATTACCTTCAACATGTCCAAACATGCAACTTCTGCAAAGCGTATAACATTACACACGAATTGTGCGAGCTATTGGGGTCCTAATCATTTTACGTACACGCTATTCATATTCTTATTTTATGTCTCATGTTCTTCTTCTGGAAGAGCGCAACGTTTTTTTGCAAGACGTTTTAGATTACGCTGAACACGTGCAAAAACGCAACTTCTGCAAAACGTATACATTGCATTCGCAGGCAAAGAATTCTGTAATATATATATGGAGACCCTTACCATGGGAAAGAAATTAGATACCATGTTTTGATGATTTAAAAATATGATATATTTATTAAAGCAATGAATAATTATGTTACAAAACATTACTTTTGTGGATCCACGAATTGTGCGAGTTATTGAGCCCCAACCATTTTACGTACACGTTGTTCCCCTTCTTACGCAATACTTTTTCAACTAGATATACGTCGGAATTTGCAACGCGTTGCAACTCGTGTTCGTAGAATCCTCCAGCAATTGGTTTTTCATAAATATCTTTCAGCAGATACGTTGCAGGATTAGTTTTCTGTACCTCGGCGATTGTAAATATTTCAGTGCTCCAATTCGGTGTGTAACTTTTTTCAAAAATTGTCTTGAATTTGCTCACGCGTACTGCATCTCCCACTTTGAATCGTGCAGGAGCGGCAATTTTTATATGATTATACGCCATTGTTAAGAGCTTAGCAGCGTTTGTTGGTGTAACATCAATTGGTCGCATAGCGATAGTTCGATGCTTTCGCGCGTTGTAATTTGATATGAGATGCTGCAGCGAATCATTCCATTTATAATTTCCATTAAGTGTAAACAGTTTCCACATATCGTTTTTGAGTGTACGATTGAACCGCTCGACGACTGACGCCTTCATCACCGAATACGTTGAATAATGATTTATGGAGTATTTTGACAAAAGTTTTTGCATATTTGCGTTGTAAAATTCCTTTCCTTTGTCGGTCTGCAAATTTTTCGGATACCTTCCACTGTCTCGGATTATCTTCCCGATCGCTGTAGAAACTTCATTTCCATTCTTGGTTTTGAGGGGTATAGCCCACGCATGCTTACTCAGCACATCGATAACAGTGAGTATGTAATGGAAGCCTCTGTTATATCGAGTGTAAGGTCGCATCTCGACCACGTCCGCTTGCCATAGGTCGTCGTATCCATGTACTATGACGCGTCTTCAAGGAAAATGTCTTCTCGCTGGAGCATGCAATTCTTCCACAAGACATCGTTTCTCGATACTGGAGGTTTTCTTCTCGGCCATGTATGACTCACCACTAACGCGAAGACCTAACGCACACGTCTTATCAATCAATGTTCAACGTCTCAACACCCCAACGTCCCCAACACCCCAACACCTCAACGCTCCAACATCTCAATGTCCCATCATCCCAACGCCCCAACGTCCCAACGTTCCAACGCCCCAACGTTCCAACGTCCCAACATCCAGCTATTGATGCATTTGATTTCGGAATTCGATAATATCCCTCTCCAAGTGATTCAGTTGATCTTTCAAATTCTGGACGTAATCTTGAAACATGATCATCTTCTTGTCGAATTCATCTTGTCGATTTTTTATAAATGTCATGTTTTCTTGCAAGTATAGTTTGTTGATAGCATCACCATCCTCTACAGGTGGTGCTACTCGACGAATCTTGCGCGCCTTTGCATCATAATCGACACCGACAATACATAGAGCGTTGTTGCGCACATAATTTCTCACTACTCCATTCCAGCGATAGTATGATTCCATTGTTCCAAACGATGACCCAAACTTGTTGATTGGCATTTTGATAATAATTGATTCTATCGTCAAAGTGCAGCTTAATTTATAATGAGCTCTGCCTCGCGAAGTTCCTCGATAATCGATAACATCTCATTATCGTGAGCATTGTGACCAACTTGACGCGAAGCCTCGAGCAGTCGAAGCCGATCTACGAGTTCGTTAGGATCATTCCAATGAACGTATTCAATCTTGTTGCTGGTTAATCTCATCGAGCTTGGTACACCCTTTCCAACTTTTCTATCTTTCAATAAAGGCTTGATTACATAGTTATACTTGTATCCTTTGTTGCCTAATGTTTTACCATACGAATCATGCTTGTACTTATGTGCACTCGTTGTCAGCAGTATGTCCCTATATTTGCATTCATCAGCCTCAGTATAAATGTCGTTATCTGGAATTTTCTTAAATATCAATTCATAAAGACCGGGTGTACCAGAATATCGTATGCCATCGATAATTATGTTATCGGCATTGTCCACATCAACATGTTTATTACCGAGCATCGGTCCATCATTACCGAGATAAACACCATACACATGATCCATATCAACCTCTATGTCTCCACGTAATACTGGCGCGATGTATTTTTGACTCAGCGGACCTAGGTGATTCCGCAACGTTTTTTCACCTTCCGACGTTTGCAACCGACTTCGAACAGATGTTGAGAAACTGCTTTTTGGGCTTTCAAAAACATCTTCGTTTGCTAAGCTTTTTGGACTTTCAAAAGTATCTTCGTTTCCTAGGCTTTTTGTTGCTGGTGTTGTTTTAATCGGTATAGAGGTCATCGTATTCATACCAGGTAAACTGCTTAATCTTGCTGAGGTTTTTATTGTTGGTACTATCTTTTTTTTTTTTTTTTTTAAGTAATGGTTTAACGTCGCATCAACAACTTGGTTATTAGCGACATCGGCACAATTAACAGTATTTATAATAATTTACTGAAAAGTCCAGTTTCTCTGAGAAATGAGAGTACGATCCGCATTTTTTGACCGACGAGGATGTCTTCGAGCTGAGGTTCCAAACTATGTTGCATACGGGTCCTGTTGTATTTGGAACAGCTTATTATGAGGTGTTCAATTGTCATTCTCTCCAAGCACTTATCACATATAGGTGCAGAGTCCCGTGACAATAAGTAAGAGTGAGTCATTCTAGAATGTCCGATTCTTATGCGTGTAATTATCACTTGTTCCCTTCTAGATGCCATTAATTTCCTTTCTTCAGTAGATTCATCAAAAAAACTCACAGTAAATCTTTTAATATGAGAAGGAGCTTTACATATCCATTCTTCTTCCCATTTCATTTTTAGTTTCATTTTAATTTCTTTTAGAATGTCATCCATAGTAAAAAGATTTTGAATTCCTGCTGCTAGACTGGTGACCGCCTCCTTAGCTGCAGCATCAACTGTGTCGTTACCTTGTATTCCAACATGTGATGGAATCCATATGAATACTATTTCTTTATTCTGCTTGACTGCTTCGGCATTAGTTTCTATTATATATAACAAGTTGTCATCCGTGTGTGACCGGTTTTGAATCGCTGTTAAGACACTTTTAGAGTCTGTAAAGATGGCTATTTTTTTATCCGGTGCCTCATAAGCAAACTGAACTGCTCTCTTAATTGCTAACAATTCTGCTGTGTATCCTGATGCGAAAGTCGGTAGTTTAATCTTGAGGGTGGAAGAAGAGGCGAAAATTGCACAGCCCGTTCCTGAATTAAATTTTGATCCATCGGTATATATATATGTAGGTAGCCATCATACTCACTAATAATCTCGTTGGCTAAAGATAAAAAGATATCTGGGTTGGTTTCCGACTTTTTGTATATCTCGAGGTCATTACGAATTTTGAAGGGAGGCAAAGTCCAAGGAGGGTATTTAGGTAATCTTCTGAGGTTAGGGTGGTCTAATTTGATATTTAGTTCATTTTCATAACTACGGATTTTGTAATAGAGAGGTTTAGGTGCACTTACACGCAGTAAAAATTTGGCATGATTTCGATTTGAAAAGACATTTTGATAAACCGGCTTGGTAGGAGAGGCAGCAGACTTTATGGCATAAGAAATGCTAAGTAATTTTCTTCTGAAACTGAGAGAAGGTTTATTTGCTTCCTTTAATATACTTAGGATAGGGCTCGTTATGTACGCTCCAACAGATATTCTTAGTCCTGTATGGTGAATTGCATCAAGTTTCTTAAGAACAGATTGTTTTGCTGAACAATATATAATTGCGCCATAATCTAATTTTGACCTAATAGTAGCTTTGTATGTCTTCATTAAAATTTCTTTATCAGCACCCCAATTATTGGCTGCAAGAACCTTCAAAAAGTTTAAACGTTTGGTGCAGTCATTTTTGAGGTTCTCTACGTGAGCTTTCCATGTTAATCTGCTGTCAAAGGTTAACCCGAGTATTTTGATAGTGTTAACTTGTTGAATTTCAGTGTTTCCTAGGTAGAGTTTGATTTCTGGAGGTTCACGCTGTTTGGAGAAGGTTATTTCTGCTGTTTTGGAATTTGAGAATTTAAAGCCGGACACTTTTGACCACTCATACAGTTTATTTAGTGTCGTTTGTAAAATGTGCTGGGTTATTTCAGGATTTCTTCCTTTGCAGAGAATTGAGAGATCGTCAGCATAGAGAAACGCTTTAACCGGCAGATCTACTATAGATAGAACTTGGTTGATTGCAATTAGGAATAAGGTAACACTTAGAACCGATCCTTGAGGGACCCCATTCTGTAGCACTATTGGATGTGGAAAACAGTTACTGATTCGGACTCTAATACGTCGTGTTTCTAAAAAATTTTCAATAAAGGAAAATATATTGCCGTAGAATCCATAATTTTTAAGAATCTCTAATATTCTTTTCCTGCAAGTTAAATCATACGCTTTTTCAATATCCATTGATATTAATGTTGTATGCTGGTTATTTAATAGAGAATCACAGATATTTGCATGTATATTAATGAGTTGGTCATAGGTAGAGAAAAAGGATCTAAATCCGCTTTGGTAAGGCGATATTAGATTATTAGATTCAAGAATCCACTTTAATCTGTTGTTGATAACTTTCTCCATTAATTTGCATAAAGTATTTGTTAAAGATATCGGACGATAACTGTTTGGTGCTGTGGGTGACTTCCCAGGCTTCAGAATAGGAACAACTATAGCATCCTTCCAGCCTTCTGGAAAGACATTTTTTCCCCATATATAGTTAAATAAATTTAAGATGTAGTGAAGTCCACTATTCGGAAGATTAATTAGTAGTTTGTTGGGGATCCCGTCTGGGCCTGGACTAGTGTTTTTACACTTGGCAAGAACTGTAGTAAGTTCTTCAAGTTTGATAAGATCATTAATGCACGCAAGATTCTCTATATTACTTTCAAAGGATTTATTATGTTCTCGATTTAAGTAGCTATTTCTGTGAGATATGAATTGTGCATCGTAGTTAGCATCACTGGCGTTTTCTGCAAATGATTCAGCTAACATATTAGCTATTTCTTCCCGATCCGTAGTAATAGAGAGGTCTGGTTTACAAAGAGCGTTTATGTTATTTGCAATTAAAGACCCTTTGATTGATTTTAATTTATTCCAGATTATCTTTTGAGGAATTGAGCCGTTTAAAGTTGCTAAATAATCAAGCCACGATTGTTTCTTACTTTCTTTGATATTTTGTCTGGATTTTGCTCTGCATTTTTTGAAAAGAATTAGGTTTTCTGTAGTCTTATTCCTTTTATATTTGTTAAACGCGTGTTTAGTATTTCTTACTACGGTCTCGCAAGATTTGTTCCACCATGGGACGATATTGCCGTTTCCTATTAACCCTGGCTTGGTTTTTGGAATGGACTGGGAAGCTGCGGCGTTGATCATAGTTACCAATTCATCTAATAAGAAGTCAATTGGAAACATGCAGTCTATAGTTGGTTGTACTAAAAGGGGGGTATTTAAATCTATTAATCTGCGGTATTCTCTCCAGTCTGCCGATTCAAATTTATAGCGAGAAAGTGTCGTATACCTCTGTTTATTATGGCCAGAGTGAAATTTACTTACAATAGGGAAATGATCGCTATCGTATAAGTCAGACAACGTTTTACTTTCAATGTTGCATGCGATATTTGCGCTGCACATTATTAGATCAATATTGCTGAATGATTCGTTTGCAGTACTGAAATGGGTCCAGTTTGTGTCATTAAGAAGAATTATATTATGGAACGATATGACCTTTTCTAATATTTTACCTCTCGGATCAGTTCTTCTTGACCCCATAGACTGTTATGACTATTAAAATCTCCTGTTATTACGTAAGGTTTCGGTAGCGCTCCTATAACATTATTTAACTCATTTTCATCAAGTTGATAGCTATTAGGAATATACATATTACAAATATGAAACGGAGGGGAAGTGTGTACTTTAGCTGTCACTACTTCCATGTTGGAGTTAATAAGTACACTTTCACTATAAATAGAGTTTTTTATGAATATAGCAGCACCTCGGCTTGCACTTGATGAATTACGATTTTTGTAAAAGGCGGTATAATTTTTTATTTTTGCAACGTGGTCAGATTTAAAGTTGGTTTCTTGTATGCAGAGAATATCTGGTTTATATTCATTAATAAGGATTTGAAGGTGCGGTAGTCGTCGGTAAAAACCATTGAGATTCCACTGTAGGATTGTAATTGTCATAAAACAATAAAGGATTTTTTATAGTATCTCACTATCTGAATCGGAATCACTGGATTGGGGAGTGTTGGTTTCTAACATGAGCTCTGCCGGATTTGGTAGTCTATCTGGAGTATTGTTTTTTAATTTTTTTATAATTCTATGAATTCTATTTTTAATGCTGCGTTCTTTCAACATTGGGTATATTTCAGTCATCATTCTAATTAACGCAGAAGTGTCTTTAGTGTATTCTAGTGCTATTTCAGTTGGATTTTCTATATCAAATACATTTTCAAGGAAGCTATGAAACTGTGGTAAATTTAGTGGAAAATTGTTATGAGTATCATTAAATAGCGAAGTGGCAGGTTCCAACATTACTCCAATTTTACTAATCGCTGTGTCTAAGGATTTATTACGTTTTGGTTTCTTGATTTGCGGTTTGACTTGAGACAAATTTAAATTACTAGATGTATGTCCAGAGTTATCAGCTTGCTTGGTATGCTCATCAGAATTATCAGTTGAAACGGAAAGTGCCCTTTTATTGCCCACTGGCTTGAGTTGGGATGTTGTTATTTCAGTTACTTCGGTCGTAGTGTGAGGGTTATTCTCATGTTGTGTATTAGGAGTTGTTTTGTCTATATTGTCGGTCATGGTATTAGTTGAAGCACTGTCATTAGAGGATTCAAAATTTGGGCAGACTTTGGCAATATGACCTTCCTGATTACAGCGAAAACAATTTAATTTATCCATCGTTATAAAAATTCTATATTGAGTTTCGTCATGAGGAATAATGAATGACTCTGGCAAATGTGGGATGTCCTGTGGGTT
Source organism: Colletes latitarsis (assembly GCF_051014445.1). NCBI lineage: Eukaryota > Metazoa > Arthropoda > Insecta > Hymenoptera > Colletidae > Colletes > Colletes latitarsis. Next base: position 1,358,280 of record NW_027488377.1, on the reverse strand, counting down.
AATATAGATTTGGCGTCTGAAACTCAGTATATGAGAGAAACCTGGGTCTTGTAATCCCGCTCTAAGAAAGGACATTTTGGATGTAGTTCTTATATTATATTTCTTTAATGTATTCTCTATATCTTCATGCGGTATAGTAGGAGACACATTTGATAAGATGATTCTTTGTGAGGGCAAAATTAATGGTCTTATATCTACCTTGGTTTTATTAATCTCAATACTATTGTGTTTGGTTGTAAGGTCAGTTACCGTTTTCTTGGAGTCGAGATACATACACACTCTGTTGTTAGAAATTTTGGATATAAATCGTATAGAGTTTGATCCTATTAATTTGCCTATCGTCACAGCGTACTCTTTGATAGGGATTCCTTCAATCGAATCAATTACAATAGCTTGTTCCTTTTTTGGAAAAACATTGTTCATAATTGCTGATGCATAGGTACGTGGGTTTGCTGTAGTTGCCTGGTTTTTTTCAGTTGTCATTTTCGGATTGTTGTTGGTCTTAGTTAGATCCCTGTACTCAGAGATCATGGCTTCCATATCCCCATCACTCATAAATAAAGCATTTATGAGGATGGGATGTAGAATTTTACGCAGCTAATACTAATGGAAACACAGATACACTTACACCAATGGAATAGCTACAATGCAAACATATGAAAGTAATGTAAACAAAACACAATAGGACAGTGGCACTCGCGAGCTACTGAAAACACGTCCGAACTGCACGACCGCCCAGCAACGACTCTCGGTACTATATTAATCGGTGTAGAGGCCATCAGATTCGTATCGGGTAAACTTGCTGAGCTTTTTATTGTTGGCATCGTCTTAATCGATGTAGAGGCCGGTGTAGAAATCATGGGATTCATATCGAGTAAACTGCTTAATCTTGTTTTTTTTATTTTTAGTGGTTTCGAAAGATTTAGCCAGTAATTTGATTGTGTTTTATCCAATTCCTTGATATTCGGAGTGGCTAATGGTTCGCTTCCGATATCTGTATTATTGTATAGATCATAATTTTTTGTTGCGTTATCAACAATTGCTTTCAACGGTTCAGTAACAGGCTTAAAGTGTTTTTCCAGCGCAATCTCTTCCTCAATTTTACCAGTTTTCAATTCACGATACTTTTTGCGAATCAAATCACTCGTTCTCGCAATCTGTTTCGTTATCCTCTCACAATCTTCAATATTGTTGCTCATGTTGGAACACTGCTTTGTCAACGTATCGGAAATAACTGAACATGTTATGATATTGCAAAGTCATTAAATCCCTTTCTATAGCGACCATTCCATAATGCGCTGTCTTTATCAATCACTACAAATCCATATTTTTCTTGCCAACAAGCGGTACACAATTTGCAGAAATTCTCAAATGACATGTCAGTGTTAACATGATCGTTGTATACATGTTTTAGATTTGTACCATCTTGTTTGAACATGATTAGCAGGTTCGCGTTGTCGCGTATCAGATGCTTCGGTATCTTTGCATATGTCTGACAAAGATAGAAACAGTCAACGTCCGAGTGCCTACCCATTGCAAAGTATTCTCTTACCACGTTTTGCTTATCACATGCCACATCATCAAAGATAAAAATGGAATTCGGAAGTGCATCGCTCAGCGGAACGACATCGCTGTTATTCGAAAATGTAAAATAACCAATTTCGTCTATCGATGAGAATATATTTTCTAGATATCGATATTTCGGTTGGTGCAACGATTTCGAGTACATGTATACGTTTTCGAAACGAACACCGTGCGGACTTTCTAACAAACTAATCAACACGTTCGTTTTGCCACAATTCGATGGACCGCAGATGATACCACGTATAGAGGCCGGCAGCATATTTCCATGTTTGCGTAACTCTTTCTCAGACTGTATCTTTTTGTCTAGATTAGTCACTTTGATCATAGGTGATTGGCGTATGAACTGCATATTTTATCAGCATTATACAAATGAAGATACTTTCGAAAGAGTGCTGGTCTATTTATAGCGATGCATAGAGCTGAAACGATCAGTATTCAAATATAACCTGTCGAGTCAGCAGAACACACATTGACTGTCTACCACCACCATCGATAAACAACTGTGACGAATGTCAGCAAAAATTGGGAAAGGCCTATTAAATCGCGTTATAAACACACTTCCGATTGAATTACATATTCCAGGTTATCAGTTTTGTGGCCCCGGAACACATTTAGAGAAACGTTTGGCGCGAGGCGATCAAGGTATCAATCCGCTGGATGCTGCATGTCGCGAGCATGATATAGCGTATTCACAAAATAACGATCTCGTAAAACGACACGCAGCTGACAACATCCTAGCAGCAAAAGCACAAGAACGCATTACTGCGAGAGATTCCAGTCTCGGGGAAAAGGCTGCTGCTACAACCGTTTGGGCGGCTATGAAGGCCAAAACAAAATTCGGCATGGGTTTGAAAAAGAAAAAAAGAGTGCTGTGAAGAAGCGAATACTTCCAACGGCGAAACGTGGCGGTATCCTACCGATTTTACCTTTATTGGGGGTTCTTGGCTCATTGGTCGGAGGGGCGGCAGGAGTCGCGAAGGCTGTGAACGATAAGAAGGCAATGCATCGCCAGCTAGAAGAAATGAAACGTCATAATCTCGCCATGGAAGGTCGCGGACTTTATCTCGCGCCATACAAACGCGGGCGAGGAGTCTCAAAGAGGAAAAGAAAAGTCAAAATTAAAATGCCTGAAGGCGTAACCACAAACATACAACTGCAGCAACTGGCAAAACGTATGCGTATTCCATATTTCAGAGGTATTTTTATGCGCAATACTTCACCAACAGATGGGGTACGCAGGAATGAGAGCGGGATCGTAAATTTGGATACTGTTGAGGGACCAGGTACTCATTGGGTGGCATACGCAAAACGGGGAACATGCGCCATATATTTTGATAGTTTTGGCAATCTTCAACCACCGAGGGAACTGATACAATATTTGAAGAATAGTGTAATTGAGTATAATCACATGCCTTATCAGCGCTATAATCAAAGTAATTGTGGACAGCTGTGTTTACAGTTTCTGCTGACAGTTGACAATCAATTTAAGGATAATCATTGCACGCTTTAACTCCAGTATCCGTTGGAACATGTCGCTGACGCTAACGCTCACCGGGCAAAGTAGTATTCTCGCAGTAAGCTATTTTCCAGCCATCGATTTGAGCAATGGTGATTACGAACTCGGTCTTATGGACTTTGAAACATATTACACAATACCGAATGTAAATTTGTCAAATAATAAATTTTACTATGATAATGATGATAAGGAAATCATTATTCCCGAGGGATCTTATGAGCTGGACGACATTCACATGTATTTGCAACGATCGCTTTCATGGGATAATGAAGGGAACCCGCCCTTGATGCTTAGAGCTAACAACAATACGATGAAGAGCGAAATCAGGTGTAATTATAGCATAAATTTTACCAAACCCAATACTATTGGCTCGTTACTGGGGTTTTCAACGAATCGGATGCTACAACCACGAAAATGGCACGAATCGGATACATCAATCAATATAATGAATGTAAATATCATTCGCATTGAATGCAACGTGACAGCTGGCGCTTACAGCAATAACAAGTGTGCGCACACGATACATGAGTTTTCGCCTACCGTTCCACCAGGATATAAGATATCGGAAAGACCAACACAGATCATTTACCTTCCGATTACTGCACGAAGCATTTCGGATTTGACGATTCGCGTTGTGAATCAAGACGATCAATTGCTCGATTTTCGAGGGGAACAGATCACCGTTCGATTGCATGTGCGGAGACGACTGTAATAGGAGATGCTTGTGCTGAACGAAGGGGAGCAAGTGAAACAGACGACGCATGAAAATAAAGAGAAGACAATTCAATCGCTTGCACACCACACTGTATCAAATATTGACTGTCTAAAACCATCAGGCGAGAGGACAATTCGATCACCCACAAAACTTACTGCATCGAATGTTGAATTTCTGAAATCGTTGGGTTTTGTTGTACGAAATGGCTAATATCTTAAACATTGGAAGCGAACCGATCTTTGATGATCGCATTGTCAAGATTGAGACTCACACATACAACCCATACGCCAACACAACGTTTGGACACAACGATGAGATACGAATACCTATACAACAGCAGGATTTATACACGCTACCATGTGAGAGCTTTCTATACGTTGAAGGAAGATTCATAGTAAAGAAGCCAAACAATGAGTTGGATGCGTTCCTCGGAAATAATTGTGTTGCTTTTATGTTTGATGAAATTCGATATGAACTCAATGGTGTGGAGATCGATCGTAACAGAAACGTTGGGATAACAAGTACCATCAAAGCATTTGTGTCCTCAACATATGACAAATCGTTAATTTTACGGAATGCTGGATGGGCCGCACAATCAAACATACCGACAGGTTACTTTAACTTTTGTGTACCGCTCAATATGCTGTTGGGGTTTTGCGAAGATTACAGGCGTATAGTAGTCAATGCTCGACATGAACTCATTCTTATACGCGCTCGCAATGATAACAACTGCATCATTGCAAATTCCGCGCTGGAGCCGGAGATTGAATTACTAAAGATACAGTGGCGAATGCCTCGCATTATACTGAATGATACGAATAAACTATCGATGTTGCGGATTTTGGAAAGCGGACAATACCTAAGCATGAGTTTTCGTTCGTGGGACCTGTATGAGTACCCATTATTGCAAAGTACAACAAAACATTCGTGGGCTGTTAAAACTGCAACTCAGCTGGAGAAGCCACGATACGTCATTTTTGCGCTGCAGACTGGTCGGAAGAACAACATGTCTAAAGATGCAAGCAATTTCGATGAATGTAACTTGACCAATGTGAAACTGTATCTAAACTTTGACTTTTATCCATATGATGACTTGAATCTTGATTTTGATAAAAACAGATATGCTATTCTTTTTGATATGTATGCACGTTTTCGTAAAGCTTATTATGGATACGACTGTTACGAAACGCTTTGCAACAGGAAGAACTTTTCGTTGTATGGACCGTTTGTAGTCATCGATTGTTCGAGACAGAACGAATCAATCAAGAGCGCTACCATAGATGTGCGAATAGAATTTGATTGTAAAGAAAACGTGCCAGCAAATACTACCGCCTATTGTCTTATTTTACATGATCGTGTTGTCGAATACTGTCCCCTGTCTAACGTTGTGCGCAAGATTACCTAAACTGTAACATCAGCAATGTTTGTAATATATATATAACAGGCGGACACGCCGCATTGCAGCATAGTTTCAAAGATATTTTCATGATGATACCAACATTTGTCGACATACAAGGATTCGTTAGCGACACAGAGTTTGTTGTAAAGGAAGTGGCAGTGCTGAAAAAAGGAAGCACTCTAGCGCATTATATCTTCCAAAGTCCATATCCATGGTGTTTATTATCTGCGCCCGATAAATCACGAGCTACTTGGGTGACGAAGAATCACCACGGACTGTCGTGGGACGACGGTTTTATACCCTACAGCATGAGCAAAATGCTTATTACATCGGCAATAGTAGATGAGTCAAACCCAATCGTCTATGTAAAAGGGCTTCAAAAGCGTGATTGGTTAACCAACATGGTGCCTGAACATATTAATGCTGAGAACATCGATGCTGATTATGGTGATATTGAATGCTTAAAAAATCTTGATTGTGCAAACACATGGCGATGTGGTAACCATAAAAAGACATGCGCTATGCAAAATGTATTTAAATTATACAATTGGTGGTTAAAATATTGGATATAAATGTATCTTTTTATAAAATTATGAACTTTAGAATAAATCTAAAACCATTGATGCCGATTACGAAGATATCAAGTGTTTGAAAAATCTCGATTGTGCTAATACATTATAATCCAACAACCATGAAAAGACTTGTGTTTTACAAAAATGTATTTAAATTATACAGCGAGTGGTTGAAATATCAGAAATAATAATATTATTTTTTTTTTTTTTGTTTTTTACTGTGAACTTTTCCTAATGTAAAATTAATAACAAATTGGGGTGAGGGAGATGTGTAGAGATACCATGTATATATAAATTGTTTTATTACATACTATAATTACATACATAAAAAATATAAATATGAATAAAAAATATATAATGAAATGAATAAAAAATATAAAAATTACATAAAAATATAAATAAAAAATATATATATATTGAAAAATGAATAAGAAATATAAAAATTACATAAAAATATAAATAAAAAATATATATATTGAAAAATGAATAAGAAATATAAAAATTATGTAAAAATATAAATAAAAATATATAATGAAAAAATGAATGAAAAAATATAAAAATTATTAATATAAATCGTCGCAAATTATTACTGCCTGCCTCGAAATTTTATAGAGTGGGATTGTTTTAATTGCTGCAACGCACCCCATACATTGTAGTGGATCGGCAAGTTTATATATTTGTGTACCGCATTTACCACAATATAATATACTATAACGGCCATCAAACATCGACGACATTGCCAAAATATGTGTCGGCTCTTTGTCATACTCAATATTTTCATAGCTTGGCAGTGCGTCTAGGCATTCCTTGCAGATACGGTATGGCTCCCGCCTCCGCCTATAGCACTTGCCTCCCCATAAGCAGTGTCTCTTATTAATAACATTGTATCTTACTGAAAGTAAGACGACTTCCGCATATGGACGAGTCCTAGCTGCGCTAACTCTTGCTGTGTGGGGGCGAGAATGTTCATATTAGAATATTATATTTTGTAATTGAGATTGTTAAAATATGATACAAACTAATGTGATAAAAATTATTTCTGCTTTACATACCTTCGACCCACTTGTCTGCAACCATTGTTAAACAATTTTTTTATTTTTATGTAAAAAAAATTTATGAAATCACTTTCGGCTATAAATGGTATGGACTGGTCGTACAACTCTTTATACAGTGCATTACTCGGGTGGGGGAGGACTTGGTCTTTTTAGGAATGGGAGTGGTACTCGCTCGTATCTGCCAACATTAGTAGAATTGTATGCCTTCAGCTTCTCCCACAACATTCTGCAAACTTTGCGTTCTTGGATCTTTTATGGCTTCTTCCACAGCATTCTGCAAACTTTGCATTCTTGGATCTTTTATGGTGTTACAAACATATGTATACTGGTATGTCTAAAGCGGTATTTTATAATGCCTCCATGGCAGCGTCTTGGTTGAATATGGTACAATATATCGTTTGTCGTCGTATGGACTCAAAGCAATTTTTGTTTCTGATACCGTGTACACTTCATGCAACATGGATCTTATACACGATTGGTGACAAATCTTTTCAACCTCACCCATCAAACATTGCACATAATCATCAAATGTTATAGTTCGCGCTACAACATTACTCTTGACACCTTTCACCTTTTTCGTATCTTTCTTACCATCGACTTGTATGGCATACATTTTCGCTCTCAATCCAACAAATTCCGTCATAATCGCACCATTATTTTCATCTTTCATTAAACCTGGTACCTTCTTATTAGCAAGCGGAATACCATATCGATTATCTGTGGGATAATCGCTCGTGTCAAAGCGGGTAATATCGCGTATCATAAGTTCATAAATATCGTCACACTCGATGTGGTAGATTAGACTGTCTGTATCGGTGTACATAATTTTACATTTATTCCTATGTGTGGGTAACATGTAATCGTGATGGAATTCATACAAACAAATCTTAGATATATCTAGTATACACATGCCCACATAGATTGGTTTGTTAAATTTTACGAACAATTTATGCAGTTCGATCGCAACTAGGTTTTCCGAAAATATGCTGCGACTGTGGAAATTTGGTTTAGCGATCAGTGCCTCTGCACCGTATCTCCCTCCCCATTTCGTTACTAATTTGACATCTACAGGATTGCGCACATTCTCCATGGTTTTACCAAACACTGCATTATTCATTAACTTATATAAATTTTTCTCAAAATCGTTTGTAGCAAGAGTTCTGAACTTTGTATTTAGTTCGATGTAATCGCGAAGCCATGGGGATTGGGAAAACTGTAATACGCGGTGAACTTCAGTTACGCGAAGGCCGTGACGAATACATTGCTGCAGATTGCGATAGTGTATTACGTAACGCTTCTTATCGTATAGAGTTGCGAGGAGCTTCTCCTGGCGCTTGCCAGGCGGTTTATCATGTGTTGGGCAGAACGGTAGGTCAGTGTGCGAATCATGCAGATGTTGCGGATACTCCAGATCGACTTCCAAAATATACCCCGTCGATGAGTCTATCGCTACGGTCATTACATCTACATCTTTGTTGTTGACCCACTGAAAATTGGCATATGGTAATGGTTGACACATTGCCCAGCCGTACAAATTATTTACATCGAAATACATTAAATATGACGACGGTTGCGATGGATCGTGCGACTGCATGTATTTGTTGTTGGCTTGTGCGCGTCTGTTGGAACATTGACTCAAACCACCACGTATACCACGTTCGATAAATAGGACCATGTCGATATCGGTAAGAAGTTCGAAATTGATACGTGTATGCTTCAGCATGGCATCCCACGTAAAACCAGGCAAAGTATAATAGTGTGCGGGGTCGAGTCCATAACTTGCGATGCAACTATTGCGAAAATTTTCAAAAATATCAGCCAACAGCAAGACATCCGTCTTCAGATACAAATCGCTATACTCGCCGAGCGTTTCAATGGAGAACCGCTTCCACACGTTGACAGCGTGTGCGTAGTCGTTTTCGGATACTGTATCGCCAGTTAAGGAACTGTAAAATGAATTGCGTGATGGTAAACATGATTGGTCCAACTTTTCAATACAGTCAATGTACTCGTATGGAAACACCCCTTTTCGCGTCAATAAATCAAAATCTTCCGCAGATAATTTTTGAAACTCGGACCGTGTAATTTCAAGTTTATCTTTACTAAGAAAAGATACCAATTTCTCGAGACTTGTATTTAAAAATTTAAATGAATCGATGAATTGCAATTTTATGCGCTTGCGCGAGTTTGATTCTTCATTCGCGTTTTCAACGTATTTTGTAAATGAAATGTACTTCTCTTTTGTTATCGGCAATACAGTGACATCACCCTCAAATGCTGTGGCTATCTCCTTGATAATAAAATGTGAATCATAACCGGATAAATTGTGAAAGACTATAGGGATGGCAAATGCGTCTTTATAATTTAGATTGTGGTTTGAATGTGCAGGACCTCTGTACCGACCGGTTAAGTGGCAATGATCGCGTACCCGCATATTGTTTAAATATCGCGTTAATTCGACAATCGAAAAACGTCGGTTAAACCATCGCGTGATCGAGAGAAAAACGGACCATTTCTTGTACGGTGTTGTTCCTTGTTTACGCGACATTCCAGAGGCTTCTCTGAGGCGTAATACGTTACGGGAACAATACCGCATAGAAAAACTCCGTATTTACATTCGATAACAGTTCCGCGATCGGCCCAGTAACGGTTCCAAGAGAACAGGTGTTACTACGCCGAAACGAAGAGAGGATTCAAAATTAATAAGAGACAGACAGCTTAGACCAGACAGCGCCACGAGATGAAAATTTCCCCTCCCTCGTGGCCACGGTTAAGCAGGTATGTCTCAGGTGGACTCGCTATTTGGTTCTCGACGAGAGCGGACCTCATCGTCGACCTCGTCTGAAGTCGGAGACCGATTCTCGACAAGTTAGTTTTGTCTAACCTGTCGTAGAATCATGTGAACAAAGTTGCTCGGAATTGAGACTGCAGCGGATTTAAATAATCCTGCCCTTGAGTCAAAATATTCCGGCCATACGTTCACATGCAGAAATCGGTCACCGCGACGAACGAACCATTTTGGAAAGAAACAAAATCCAACTGATTTTCTTTCCACTTCGCTCAAAAAGCAACCGATGGCTAAAAAGTACCAAATTTACACTTTTATAGTGATTGGTTACCGCCATCGGTGCTGAATAAATACGTATTGCTGTAATCAGTGGTCGTGTAGAAGTGGAAATGAATCAAAATCAGCGTGATTATCTTTCCAAAGATTTAACCCGCAATCGGTGGCTGAGCATAATCAAATTTACACTAAAATAGTGCTTGATTATCGCCACCGTTGCGACGAAGAACACGGATTGCTGTAATCAGTGGTCGTGTTCGAGAACCGAGAGAATTTCTTGATTCTCTGCTTGGCTATTGCACGGTTCAAAAACCCAATCTATAGGGCAACTTTGTTGCATTCTCCCTGGGTTGGATTCGTCGTTTTCCAGGGTCGAAACAAAAGTTTGGGATAACACCCGATAGGGGCCTTATTTGGCATTCCCTGGGTAAATATCTCGGCTGGTTTCGACCTGCTCGAGCGTGGGTTCCAGATCGTCAGTGGGTACGGACACTCGACGTAGAACTACGTTCAAAGGGCACCGTGGTGTTAGAACCTTAATAATCAGTCGCTTCTGCGCAGTTAAGGCTCTGCATCACACCGGTCCCGTACGGACCAGGGAACGGCGAGGGACCGCGGAGTTGACAACCTTTGGAGCCTTACAACCTCCACTTGTTGTCCTCTCCTGCAAAAACCAAGCCTGCAGCAGTGGGAAGATCGAGATTAGAATCTCGTCTTCCCCATCTGCAATTCAACGTTTCCAAAAACTGAAACGTTGAAATAATAATACAGTCCACTAACACAGTTGTTTATCGCTGTGTAAGAATCCCGCTCCTGTTTACCGTAAACGGAAGAAGGAGCGTGGGGATTAGAGCAAGTCAGACAACGCACCGAGCGTTGTCAGGTATTAACCGCCGGATTTCGGTATTTCTTTTGATTACAGAAGACCGAGACGAGAGCCGTAGGGGCCGACGGCGGCGCAGGTTTTTTCCCCCGTGCCATCAGCTCGGGATTTTTTCCTACAGTTTTTTTAAAAATCACAAATATAAATTTAATTTCACTTTTTTTCCATCATATTTATTCTGTTTCTTTTCAATTTATTTTGTTTAAATAAACGGCCTGTGTCCGATGGACCAGGCGAAGGAAATTTTTAAATGTACAATTCACTTTCCCACACAATTCCAATCCCTCGAAATTCGGACACCCCGTTAAAGGGTGAGAGATCAGGTCAGGGGAGAAAACCCCCCACCAGACCGACTCGCACCTATTTTAACACATATCATCTCGCGTAAACGGTGTTTCGCATATATGGCAGTGTGTTGCCGTATTAAAATTTCGTAATTGTTCAGCTGATAAATTTTCCATGGGTACATTGGTCGATAAGATGGACTTTACACGATGTGACAAATCTTGAAGTTGTCTCACAAACCATGATACGCATTCAGGATCGCGACGACATTGAAACGTAGATAACGAGTCGTCGTACGAGCACCGCACATAATATCCCACGCTAAATACTCGATGATGCTGGTACGTGTATCTTGACGCTTCTCGATCAGTATCCGTTTTCTCCAGAATGCATTCCAGATCGGCATACACGATAAACGGAACACGCTCTTTCCTGTTGTAGTTGCTGAAGCTGAGCCACTTACTGCAATCATCATTTGGCAATATGATTGCGCAATCGTTCATCTTCTCACAATCCATGGTGTGAGCTTCCAGCTTCTCATTCGAACTAAAGTAGTGTAAGCATCTGCAATAAGAGGCATAATTTTTATCTAACATAAAATATTTAAAAGATTTATTATATACATACCTATCACAAAAGTATTTCCTGCCATTATGTTTACTCAATTGTGTGCATACGAGGCGAGATAAGTTCTTAATCCATGTGAAATGTCCCACGTCGTTTGCTCCTTCTAAATACAACAAATTGACATGTCTTTCCATCTTCTTATCGGTGACTCGTATTGGTAACACCTTCTTATTCTCAATGGTATAGACATTGATGGAGATGTTGTTGATATGTTCAAACTTTTTAATTTGGTTCAATGTCATTGGAAATTCAATATCCTGGATATTCAACACTGTTGTATAATGAGGATATGACGATGCGAGAGATACGTGACTTTCGGCTGGATACAGAGCGGCCACCACCGACCACGCAAAACATGCATTGTCCATCGAGCATACATTGATTACTGCTTTCTTTAGTCGTACCTCTCGCGGTAATTGTATGGCACATCCTGCATGCATTGGCATATATTTATTTACATTAACAATTAAATTCAGTAACCGCGACAGCGCCCACCCACTATCGCGTTCCTGAAATTCGTCTAAGGATGCTAGAATGGGTTCGATGACACGTAAATCATACCATTCGCGTAGGTCAGACAAGCGAAAAAGTTCACAATTTTTCGTGTTAACACTTTTGTTTGCACATTTGTTACCAGCAACAAATTCACCATTAAGTATAGTATTTATTAAAAAGCTGATGCTTCTAACGACGAGGTCCGGATAGAGGTATAGGAGTTTTCAGGGAAAATTATTACGGACGTCTGGTTTTCTTTTCGTCGGCCTTCTACGCCGACCTTTTATTACAAACGTAATATTGAAATAAAAATAACAATCGAAAACCAAAATAAATTGTGATTGTCTATAATCGTGCTGGGACGTTGCCTGCCTCGTCTCTGCCGGTCGCCGAACTCGCCGGGTTGAGGTAGGCCAAGGTTCCTATAATCAGAAAAACACGGCTATGTGTTAGACACACGTAAACACGTTATACGTATCTATGCCGCGTTTGTGTCCTCACGCTCCTGGCTTCGGGAATCGAATGTATAGGAGCGGAGAATTACGCTCGCTCGTAATATACGAGCTCGCTAGTGGACTGTATTTTTAATTTTGACTTTTGATAAAGAATAAATTCCTTATCTACGCCGTTTGCAGTCGATTACCTTGTGGACGGGATTACAAGTGGAGGTTGTAAGGCTCCAAATGCACTTTTCCCGTGAGTCTGTCCACTGAGTCTATGCGCCGAAACGCAGTGCAGTGCAACAGCCCAACCGTCGAACTGTGGCTGCTCTTGGGTGTTTCAACAGACGACTTATTGGTCAGGGGTTGCACTACGGAGCCCGACTGCACGTGGTTCACTGCACGTTGCACATCTATTCGTTGCACTTAGCAGCATTCGAACCACGTGGGGGCCTGACCCACGACTCCGTTACTCCTCCGCACAGGTGCTCCTCTAAACGTTACACCGGCGGGATCTGTAGGAGTAAGGACTCGCAGACCGGAAAAGTCAGACGTCCTTTGTGGACGTCGACCCGACTACAATGGACCCACCTGGATGGTTCACCACGTAGGTGCCTTTCTTTGGTGTCTCCTCAGCCTGGCGGTAATCACAAGAAAATTGAAGCGTAATTTTTGCCAACTTTCTTATGCCTCGATCGTTTATACGATCGAGACGACCGCTCAATTCTGCACGGAGGGATCGAACACCTTACTGGTGTATATTCTCGATCACTCCACAGGATACCGAACACCTTGCTGGTGTATTTTCTCGATCTCCTGTCGCAGGACTGATTTTGTGGAATCTCGATTTGGGAAATCCCATACAAGATTCCGGGGCGTACTTGACCGAATCTAAACCGATCCGTTTGTCAAGGAAAAGGCGGATTATTTCCACACTTTTCTCGAGTTTTATCGAATTCTCAGCTGTGCGAGGTCAATCAGTGGACCTGCACCAGACTGAACATCTACTCGTTACACCCTTTAACTACAGGCAGAATCGTTCTGAATATCAAACAATTCGAACTTTCCTTTTGTAAATCTTTCCGTTCGAGTGCAATCGGGAGCCGATCCGCTCTAGTTGGAAGTCTACGTAGGACTGCGCGAATTGACAGCCGAAGACGCGGCCGCGTTACTCTAATTAGTCGTTACGCGGCGTTGTCTAAATTTCGGCAGTCTTTCTCCGTCTGATTCTTAGCGCACTACTCTCTCACGGTACTGACGTCATCAACACCGTTAGCACACTCGAATCGAAGGTAATGAGCCGTTACCGATGCCAGAAAAACTAGTAATACACACGTTTTTCTATCACTGTTTGCTGTACAAATCCTATTAGAGATAATCTCCTTCGAATTGTACGTTAACAGGATTAACGGTAATCGCGGCCGAGGACAATCGCTCGGCATTATGCAAATCTTTAAACAGTATTTATTTTTACACTATCATGTTTCAGCACAATGTTTCGCACATGATCGACTACAATATCCCTCGCATCTTCGAGAAAATTGCGAGGTTCTATGTGGTTAGAATTTATCACTGCCCCGGTCAATATACGGTTAACGAAAGCGGTATCAATTTCACGCCATCTGAGTCTTGCACTATGTCCAGCACCCGCATGTACAAATCGATTGCGTGTCGAATGTTTTAGACTTTCTAATCTAGCGATACGAGCAATCAATGATTGTTTTTCACCGATTGAGAGTCGCAGCCTCTTGATTCGGCTTCGTTCCTCCAACGAATCGAGATAATCGCCAAATCGATGTTCCCATAAATTGTATTCTTCCATCGACCTTAATTGAGCGGCTTGCTCGTACAGCACCTGCTCTTGATGATCCATACTGTCGTCTTTTGTGTTAATGTGTATAGTGATGCATACGATATATTACAAAAGATCACTGTTCCCGATGATGCTTTCGGTGATGCTCGCGATATATTACAGAAATCTGTGTCCGCGAATGCGCTGTTATAGGTTTTGCAGAGGTTGTGTTTTTTGCGCGTGTTCATCCACAAATGTATTGTATACGTTTTTTGCAAATGTTCAGTGTAATCTAAAACACCTTGCAAAAAAGTTGCGCTTTCGCAGAAGAACATGTAACATAAAATAGTAAGAAGGGGGAACACCGTGTACGTAAAATGGTTGGGGTTCAATAACTCGCACAATTCATGGATCGAACACGAGTTGCAACGCGTTGCAAATTCCGACGTATATCTAGTTGAAAAAGTATTGCGTAAGAAGGGGAACAACGTGTACGTAAAATGGTTGGGGCTCAATAACTCGCACAATTCGTGGATCCACAAAAGTAATGTTTTGTAACATAATTATTCATTGCTTTAATAAATATATCATATTTTTAAATCATCAAAACATGGTATCTAATTTCTTTCCCATGGTAAGGGTCTCCATATATATATTACAGAATTCTTTGCCTGCGAATGCAATGTATACGTTTTGCAGAAGTTGCGTTTTTGCACGTGTTCAGCGTAATCTAAAACGTCTTGCAAAAAAACGTTGCGCTCTTCCAGAAGAAGAACATGAGACATAAAATAAGAATATGAATAGCGTGTACGTAAAATGATTAGGACCCCAATAGCTCGCACAATTCGTGTGTAATGCTATACGCTTTGCAGAAGTTGCATGTTTGGACATGTTGAAGGTAATCTAAAACACAATTTTTGCAAAAAGTTGCACTTTTCACAGAAGAAGAACACGTGATATAAAAAATTCCTCCTTCCCCACAAATGATCTATGTCGCGAAGAATATTATTTGTTTGCATCATCCTGCGAATGTAATGTTATACGCTTTGCGGAAGTTGCATGTTTAGACGTGTTCAAGGTAATCTAAAAGACATTTTTGCAAAAGTTGCACTTTTCGCAGAAGAAGAGCATGTGATATAAAAAATTCCTCCCCCCACTACGCGCCACCCGCTTCCCTGATACATATGATGCAACGTTGCATTTAAGTGCTGCACAATATTCACACTCGTTTGATAGTATCGTCGTGAAACATTATCTATTGAATTCTACGTTCAAATTTTTTCTGAAAAAATGAATTATTGCATTCCTTGCGATACAGCATGCACAAGTAATGAATAAGTACTATTATCACCATTTTTTTCTTATCCATTTTTTCTTATTGTTATTACTTATTGCCATCACTTACCTTTTATTCTTTATTTACTTTTCTACATGTAACAGTAGCAAGAAACAGCATTCAACGCCTCATATACTGGGAAGGAGGTTTGCCCTCACATCCACAGCATACAAGTATTTGGATATTGCAATCGGTGTAGGATCTGTATCCACCGTGGAAATTATACTTGGCGATACTCGAGGAAATAAATTGTTGCTGTCTTACTCAACATAGATGGTGTTTATTCAGAAACGCGAGGACATCAAACAACATGTGCTATCAGCTCCTTCTCCAACATCGTTATCAATTTGTGATTTGGTGCTTACGGTTGTTGCAATGCGTGATATGAACATTGTACAAGTGAAATTGCATGATGCTTGCATGTATATGAAACCGACAACTCTATTATTTTTATTCGAACTGGAACAGTGCATCGAGCATGCATATTCGTGGCTATGCCAAAATGCGCACTATGTTGGTGAGAAATACCAAGAATTTACAAATATTTTAAAACGCAATAGTATTATGCGTAAACGTGATGCAGACAAAATCCTTCGTGAATATTACGACAAAAATTCGCCTGTAGATTGCGAGCTGTTGGCATATGCGCTGGATAACACTTTATATGATACTATTAATAATTAAAAATAAAAACTGTATCTAATTTTTGTGGAATAAAATTTCGAAAAAGTCAAAAGACGTCTAATTACTTTCCCCACCTAATCTTTATCGACCTCTGATAATTACCTTTGATAATTACCACTTCTTTTTACCAAATGCATCTCTTTTATCCCCCCTTCCCTTTTTATCGATACCAGGCAATTACCCTCTTTCATTTTCTAACCTCTGCTACTAACCAGCAATTAATGGCAATTATCGATCGTTGATACTAATTACCGACCATAAATACTAATTACCAACCATAGATACCAATTACCGACCGTAGATACCAATAATCGACTGTCGGTAATAGTTACCGCCCCCTTACTCCGACTGCCCCACACCGCCGACGGACCAACCGCGGCCCCCCCACTCCGACGCACAGGCCCCCTCCCCCACATCGCCCCCCAACCGCCCCTCACCCTCAACACCCCCCCTCCCCCTCATCACCCCCTCCCCCTCATCACCCCCTCCCCCCGAAGCCCCCGTCCAGAACTCCCCTTTCTCACCTACTGTACCACTTTACTACAAATCAGAAAAAGCGCAGGATCTGTCCAACAAGTATGCGAAAAATGCGAAAGTATGAAGCAGATGATGGCAAATACCAGACTTAACCCAGACATAACCGGCGTTATCCACTAAAATATTGATCAAATCTAGGTTGAATCATCTATTTCAGTGTGGCACCACATTAATACGTGATCCTAACCAGAAAAATACCCAGGACCTGGCCAACAAGTATGCGAAAAATGCGAAAGCATGAGGCAGGTGATTGCAAATACCAGACGTAACCCAGACCAAACCGGTGTTATCCTGTAAAATATTGATCGTATCCAGGTTTAATTGACTGTTTCAGTGTGGTAGAACGTTACTACGTTATCCAAACCAGAAAAAAACCCAGGATCTGGTCATGAAGTATGCGAAAATTGCTAAAGTATGAGCTAGATGATGGCAAATACAAGACCTAACCCAGACCTAACAGGCGTTATCCTCTAAAATGTTGATCGGAGCCAGGTTTAATTTACTGTTTCAGTGTGGTACCACTTTACTACGTGATCCAAACCTGAAAAAGCCCAGGATCAGGCCATTCAAATATGCGAAAAATACGGAAGTATGGGCTAGATGATGGCAAATACCAGACGTAACCCAGACCTAACCGGCGTTATCCACTAAAATATTGATCGAAACCAGGTTTAATTGACTGTTTCAGTGTGGTACCACATTAATACGTTATCCAAACCAGAAAAAAACCCAGGATCCGACCCACAAGTATACGAAAAATGCGAAAGTATGAGTTAGATGATGGCAAATACCAGACTTAACCCAGACATAACCGGTGATATCCCCTAAAGTATTGACCAAACCAGATTTAATTGACTGTTTCAGTGTGGTACCATATTACTACATGATCGAAACCAGAAAAATCCCAGGATCTGGCCAAGAAGTATGCGAAAAAAGCGAAAGTATGAGCTAGATGATGGCAAATACCAGACCTAACCCAGACTAAACCGGTGTTATCCTGTAAAATATTGATCGAAACCAGGTTTAATTGACTGTTTCAGTGTGGTACCACATTAATACGTTATCCAAACCAGAAAAAAACCCAGGACCCGGCCCAAAAGTATACGAAAAATGCGAAAGTATGAGGCAGATGATTGAAAATACCAGACGTAACCCAGACCTAACCGGCGTTATCCTCTAAAATATTGATCGAAACCTGGTTTAATCGACTGTTTCAGTTTGGTACCACATTAATACGTTCTCCAAACGAGCAAAAATCCCAGGATCTGGCCAAGAAGTATGCGAAAAATGCGAAAGTATGAGCTAGATGATGGCAAATACCAGACCTAATCCAGACAAAACCGGCGTTATCCTCTAAAATATTAATCGGAACCAGGTTTCATTGACCATTTCAGTGCGGTACCACATTAATATGTGATCCTAACCAGAACAAAACCCACGATCTGGCCAACAGGTATGCGAAAAATGTGAAAGTAGGAGGCAGATGATTGCAAATACCAGACCTAACACAAACCTAACCGGTGTTATCCTCTAAAATATTGACCGAATCCAGGTTGATTTGACTATTTCAGAGTGGCACGACATTAATACGTGATCCAAACGAGAAAAAAACCCAGGATCTGGCCAACAAGTATGCGAAAAATGCGAATGTTTGAGGCAGATGATTGCAAATACCAGACCTAACACAGACCTAACCGGTGTTATTCCCTAAAGTATTGTTCGAATCCGGGTTTAATTGACTCTTTCAGTTTGGTACCACACTACTATGAGATCAAAATCAGAAAAAGCGCAGGATCTGGCCAACAAGTTTGCGAAAAATAAGAAAGCATGAAGGAGATGATTGGAAATACCAGACCTAACACAAACCTAACCGGTGTTATCCTCTAAAATATTGACCGAATCCAGGTCGATTTGACTATTTCAGTGTGGCACGACATTACTACGTGATCCAAATCAGAAAAAGCCCATGATCTGGCCAACCAAGTATGCGAATAATTGCGAAAGTACGAGCCAGATGAGGGCAAATCGCAGACCTAACCGAGACTTAACCGGTGTTACCCTCTAAAATATTGATCGAAACTAGGTTTAATTGACTGTTTCAGTGTGGTACCACATTAATACGTTATCCAAATCAGAAAAAAACCCAGGACCCGGCCCACAAGTATACGAAAAATGCGAAAGTATGAGGCAGATGATTGAAAATACCAGACGTAACCCAGACCTAACCGACGTTATCCTCTAAAATATTGAACGAAACCTGGTTTAATCGACTGTTTCAGTTTGGTACCACATTAATACATTCACCAAACGAGCAAAAATCCCAGGATCTGGCCAAGAAGTATGCGAAAAATGCGAAAGTATGAGCTAGATGATGGCAAATACCAGACCTAACCCAGACAAAACCGGCGTTATCCTCTAAAATATTAATGGGAACCAGGTTTCATTGACCATTTCAGTGCGGTACCACATTAATATGTGATCCTAACCAGAACAAAACCCAGGATCTGGCAAACAAGTATGCGAAAAATGCGAAAGTATGAGGCAAATGATTGCAAATTCCAGACGTAACTCAGACATAACCGGTGATATCCTCTAAAGTATTGACCAAACCAGGTTTAATTGACTGTTTCAGTGTGGTACCACATCACTACGTGATCCAAACCAGAACAAAACCCAGGATCTGGCAAACAAGTATGCGAAAAATGCGAAAGTATGAGACAAACGATTGCAAATTCCAGACGTAACTCAGACATAACCGGTGATATCCTCTAAAGTATTGACCAAACCAGGTTTAATTGACTGTTTCAGTGTGGTACCACATTACTACGTGATCCAAACCAGAAAAAGCCCAGGATCTTGTCATTCAAGTATGCGAAAAATGCGAAAGTATGAGATAAATGATGGCAAATGCCAGACCTAACCCAGACATAACCGGCGTAATCCTCCAAAATATTAATCGAATCCAGATTAAATCACTGTTTCTGTGTGGTACCACATTAATACGTGATCCAAACCAGAACAAAACCCACGATCTGGCCAACAGGTATGCGAAAAATGTGAAAGTAGGAGGCAGATGATTGCAAATGCCAGACCTAACACAAACCTAACCGGTGTTATCCTCTAAAATATTGACCGAATCCAGGTTGATTTGACTATTTCAGAGTGGCACGACATTAATACGTGATCCAAACCAGAAAAAAACCCAGGATCTGGCCAAGAAGTATGCGAAAAAAGCGAAAGTATGAGCTAGATGATGGCAAATACCAGACCTAACCCAGACTAAACCGGAGTTATCCTGTAAAATATTGATCGAAACCAGGTTTAATTGACTGTTTCAGTGTGGTACCACATTAATACGTTATCCAAACCAGAAAAAAACCCAGGACCCGGCCCACAAGTATACGAAAAATGCGAAAGTATGAGGCAGATGATTGAAAATACCAGACGTAACCCAGACCTAACCGGCGTTATCCTCTAAAATATTGATCGAAACCTGGTTTAATCGACTGTTTCAGTTTGGTACCACATTAATACGTTCTCCAAACGAGCAAAAATCCCAGGATCTGGCCAAGAAGTATGCGAAAAATGCGAAAGTATGATCTAGATGATGGCAAATACCAGACCTAACCCAGACAAAACCGGCGTTATCCTCTAAAATATTAATCGGAAACAGGTTTCATTGACCATTTCAGTGCGGTACCACATTAATATGTGATCCTAACCAGAACAAAACACAGGATCTGGCAAACAAGTATGCGAAAAATGCGAAAGTATGAGGCAAATGATTGCAAATTCCAGACGTAACTCAGACATAACCGGTAATATCCTCTAAAATATTGTTCGAATCCGGGTTTAATTGACTCTTTCAGTTTGGTACCACACTACTACGAGATCAAAATCAGAAAAAGCGCAGGATCTGGCCAACAAGTTTGCGAAAAATAAGAAAGCATGAAGGAGATGATTGGAAATACCAGACCTAACACAAACCTAACCGGTGTTATCCTCTAAAATATTGACCGAATCCAGGTCGATTTGACTATTTCAGTGTGGCACGACATTACTACGTGATCCAAATCAGAAAAAGCCCATGATCTGGCCAACGAAGTATGCGAATAATTGCGAAAGTACGAGCCAGATTAGGGCAAATCGCAGACCTAACCGAGACTTAACCGGTGTTACCCTCTAAAATATTGATCGAAACTAGGTTTAATTGACTGTTTCAGTGTGGTACCACATTAATACGTTATCCAAATCAGAAAAAAATGCGAAAGTATATGCTAGATGATGGCAAATACCAGACTTAACCCAGACATAACCGGTGATATCCTCTAAAGTATTGACCAAACCAGGTTTAATTGACTGTTTCGGTGTGGTACCATATTACTACATGATCAAAACCAGAAAAATCCCAGGATCTGACTAACAAGTAAGCGAAATATGCGAAAGAATGGAGCAGATGATTGCAAATACAAGACGTAACCCAGACCTAACCGGTGTTATCCTCTAAAATATTGATCGAAACCAGATTTAATTGACTGTTTCAGTGTGGTACCACATTAATACGTTATCCAAACCAGAAAAAAACCTAGGACCCGGCCCACAAGTATACGAAAAATGCGAAAGTATGAGGCAGATGATTGAAAATACCAGACGTAACCCAGACCTAACCGGCGTTATCCTCTAAACTATTGATCGAAACCTGGTTTAATCGACTGTTTCAGTTTGGTACCACATTAATACGTTCTCCAAACGAGCAAAAATCCCAGGATCTGGCCAAGAAGTATGCGAAAAATGCGAAAGTATGAGCTAGATGATGGCAAATACCAGACCTAACCCAGACAAAACCGGCGTTATCCTCTAAAATATTAATGGGAACCAGGTTTCATTGACCATTTCAGTGCGGTACCACATTAATATGTGATCCTAACCAGAACAAAACCCAGGATCTGGCAAACAAGTATGCGAAAAATGCGAAAGTATAAGACAAACGATTGCAAATTCCAGACGTAACTCAGACATAACCGGTGATATCCTCTAAAGTATTGACCAAACCAGGTTTAATTGACTGTTTCAGTGTGGTACCACATTACTACGTGATCCAAACCAGAAAAAGCCCAGGATCTTGTCATTCAAGTATGCGAAAAATGCGAAAGTATGAGATAAATGATGGCAAATGCCAGACCTGACCCAGACATAACCGGCGTAATCCTCCAAAATATTAATCGAATCCAGATTAAATCACTGTTTCTGTGTGGTACCACATTAATACGTGATCCAAACCAGAACAAAACCCACGATCTGGCCAACAGGTATGCGAAAAATGTGAAAGTAGGAGGCAGATGATTGCAAATACCAGACCTAACACAAACCTAACCGGTGTTATCCTCTAAAATATTGACCGAATCCAGGTTGATTTGACTATTTCAGAGTGGCACGACATTAATACGTGATCCAAACCAGAAAAAAACCCAGGATCTGGCCAACAAGTATGCGAAAAATGCGAATGTTTGAGGCAGATGATTGCAAATACCAGACCTAACACAGACCTAACCGGTGTTATTCCCTAAAGTATTGTTCAAATCCGGGTTTAATTGACTCTTTCAGTTTGGTACCACACTACTACGAGATCAAAATCAGAAAAAGCGCAGGATCTGGCCAACAAGTTTGCGAAAAATAAGAAAGCATGAAGGAGATGATTGGAAATACCAGACCTAACACAAACCTAACCGGTGTTATTCTCTAAAATATTGACCGAATCCAGGTTGATTTGACTATTTCAGAGTGGCACGACATTAATACGTGATCTAAACCAGAAAGAAACCCAGGATCTGGCCAAGAAGTATGCGAAAAATGCGAAAGTATGAGCTAGATGATGGCAAATACCAGACTTAACCCAGACATAATCGGCGTTATCATCTAAAATATTAATCGGTATCAGGTTTAATTTACTGTTTCAATGTGGTACATCATTACTACGTGATCCAAACCAGAAAAAGTCCAGGATCTGGCCATTCAAGTATGCGAAAAATTCGGAAGTATGAGCTAGATGATGGCAAATACCAGACTTAACCCAGACATAACCGGTGATATCCTCTAAAGTATTGACCAAACCAGGTTTAATTGACTGTTTCGGTGTGGTACCATATTACTACATGATCAAAACCAGAAAAATCCCAGGATCTGACTAACAAGTAGGCGAAATATGCGAAAGTGTGAAGCAGATGATTGCAAATACAAGACGTAACCCAGACCCATCCGGTGTTATCCTCTAAAATGTTGAACGTATCCAGGTTGATTTGACTATTTCAGTGCCCCACATTAATACGTGATCCTAACCAAAAAAAAGCCCTGGATCTGGCCAACAAGTATGCTGTTACGTCGTCCGTACGACGTTTGATCTAGAACGTTTCTTATCGCTGTATTCCATATTTTGTTATATTAATTTAGTATATTGTTCATTATTGTTTGATTCAGTATATTCTCAATTATTATAAATAATATTCAGTATTACGAATTTATATCAATATTGTATTGCGTTATTTTGTTATGCATAATTAAAGAATGGAGGTATGCGAGTATTTATAGTGTTAACTAAAGAATGGAAGTATGCGTGAATTTATATTGTTAATTAAAGAATGGAAGCATGTGAGGATTTTATTGTTAATTAAGAATAGGAGAATTTATATTGTCAATTAGGGACGAATTAGTTAAGTAATGCTCATTATGAATAATCATGTAGTGAACATTGTACATTTTCAACTGGGACACCCGTTGTGCACATTTCATCGAGCACCCGGTACGTGGTACCGAGATAACAGCATCCGGTCAGCTCACGCGTGGAGCCCAGACGCTGATTCAGCGGTTCCCAGAGGGAGAGAGAACGCACGAGGCGCGGCCATCCTTCTCACGCCAGTACCTGCTGACGCAGCATCGCTGTCTCTCACTACCTGCACCGTGCTAACCACCAGTTGCTGAGTTTGCAACTCCGTCTCGCTCCAGCCAGGAGTTCTCAACGCCGTTTCTTTCCAACCTTGGAGAGGAAAATCATATAAATTAAGCGCTGAATCAAGAGCGTCGCCTTTTAGTCGTTGTCGAGAGTCATGGCCTTTTAGTCTTCGGCTTTTGGTCATCGCCTTTAGTCGTCGTCTACTTAATCGCGCTAATTGTCCACCGCGTATTAATTACTACTTCACGACCCGAGCAAGGGATCTCTTATTGTAATAAGTGATAAACTACATTTTAAGACTAAACGTCTCAATTCCTATAAACCTCAACGATTCTACTTCGCTTATAAATAATAAGAACTTCGCTTTCGAACAAGTTTAAAGATAGAAAGTCAATTACTTGAATCTTCGGCATTGAGTTTAATACGAATTAAAATCAGAATTGAATATATTAGTGACTCGACTGTGTGCTCCTAAAATTCGACCACACCTATACCTAATATTCCCATTACGGTTCAAACATTATCTATCGGTGCCCACCAGAGGCACGGGATTTTGTGGAAAACCAATTCCGCCTTTAAAACTCGTACCAAATCCTAATTCAAGACCTGTCTATCGGTGCCCACCAGAGGCACGGGACAGCGTGGAGAATTAATCCATCATTCCTCTCGAAATCGGAATAGTTCGAAGGAGGCCTATCAGTGCCCACCAGAGGCACGGGGTTTCACTGAGAATTATACGGGTTTGAGAGATTTTCCAGGCGAGTATTTTTGTTGGTCGCGTAAAACTTATTAATAATTTGTGAATGGAATATTAAAGTATCTCAGTGCCCAGGACACGACGTGCGGGTCGTGAAAGCCAGTTACGGAAAATATTCGCGGAGTTATATAATCCAGCAGTCGCGGAACGATTCCTGTTAGGGATTCACGGGGTTCCTGTCGTAACATCCATCGTGAAGATGCAATACCCGGTCATCGCAGCCGTAACTTCAATAACTACCATCGAGCAATACGGGGTAAAGCCGTGGCAGAGCTTCGCTGTACCGACGCCAGCTATCCAGACAACACACCAGACGGCAGCAGCCGTTACCGACCTTCGACTGCAGCAGGACAACCTTTCCATGCCAGAGCTGGCATAGAACATGAAGGCAGCGCTATCTCTACAATCGGCACCTTACCAACAGCACGCTTCATCACCAGCAGCTGCGAGCTGTTCTATCAACCATCGTTACCGGCAACTTATCATCAAACGGTGAGTCCCTAACCTTTTGTAAGCTCGAACTGTTACCGTGCGATAATTCCCGGTTAGACGTGGACGAAAGTGCATCGTGAATCACAAAGACGACTCAAAACGTAACGAACCGGACTCGCGGTGACTTCCTTTTATTTTTTACCGTGACGAAAACCCGGGACGTGACATGCGAAAAATGCGAAAGAATGAGGCAGATGATTGCAAATACCAGACGTAACCCAGACCTAACCGGCGTTATCCACTAAAATATTGATCGAAACCAGGTTTAATTGACTATTTCAGTGTGGTACCACATTAATACGTTATCCAAACCAGAAAAACACCCAGGATCCGGCCCACAAGTATACGAAAAATGCGAAAGTATGAGGCAGATGATTGAAAATACCAGACGTAACCCAGACCTAACCGGTGTTAACCTCTAAAATATTGATCGAAACCAGGATTCATTGACTGTTTCCGTGTGGTACCATATTACTACATGATCAAAGCCAGAAAAATCCCAGGATCTGACTAACAAGTAAGCGAAATATGCGAAAGTATGAAGCAGATGATTGCAAATACAAGACGTAACCCAGCCTTAACCGGTGTTACCCTCTAAAATATTGATCGAAACCAGGTTTAATTGACTGTTTCAGTGTGGTACCACATTAATACGTTATCCAAATCAGAAAAAAATGGGAAAGTATATGCTAGATGATGGCAAATACCAGACCTAACCCAGACATATTCGGTGTTAACCTCTAAAATACTGATCGGAACCAGGTTTAAAATTGACTGTTTCGGAGTGGTACCACATTAATACGTTCTCCAAACGTGCAAAAATCCCAGGATCCGGCCCACAAGTATACGAAAAGTGCGAAAGTATGAGGCAGATGATTGAAAATACCAGACGTAACCCAGACCTAACCGGCGTTATCCTCTAAAATATTGATCGAAACCTGGTTTAATCGACTGTTTCAGTTTGGCACCACATTAATACGTTCACCAAACGAGCAAAAATCCCAGGATCTGGCCAAGAAGTATGCGAAAAATGCGAAAGTATGAGCTAGATGATAGCAAATACCAGACCTAACCCAGACAGAACCGGCGTTATCCTCTAAAATATTTATCGGAACCAGGTTTCATTGACCATTTCAGTGCGGTGCCACATTAATACGTGGTCCTAACCAGAACAAAACCCAGGATCTGGCAAACAAGTATGCGAAAAATGCGAAGGTATGAGGCAAATGATTGCAAATTCCAGACGTAACCCAGACCTAACCGGTGTTATCCTCTAAAATATTGACCTAATCCAGGTCGATTTGACTATTTCAGTGTGGCACGACATTAATACGTGATCCAAATCAGAAAAAGCCCATGATCTGGCCAACCAAGTATGCGAATAATTGCGAAAGTACGAGCCAGATGAGGGCAAATCGCAGACCTAACCGAGACTTAACCGGTGTTACCCTCTAAAATATTGATCGAAACCAGGTTTAATTGACTGTTTCAGTGTGGTACCACATTAATACGTTATCCAAATCAGAAAAAAATGCGAAAGTATATGCTAGATGATGGCAAATACCACACCTAACCCAGACATAACCGGTGTTAACCTCTAAAATATTGATCGGAACCAGGTTTATAATTGACTGTTTCGGAGTGGTACCACATTACTACGTGATCAAAACCAGAAAAAACGCAGGATCTGGCCAACAAGTAAGCGAAAGGTGCGAAAGTATGAGCCAGATATGCGCAAATCCAAGACCTAAACGTGACCCAACCGGTGTCATACTTTAAAATATTGTTCGAGGCCAGGTTTAATTGACTGTATCAGTGTGGCACCACCTTAATACGTGATCCAAACCAGAAAAATACCTGGATCTGGCCAACAAGTATGCGAGAGGTGCGAAAGTAAGAAGCAGATGATTGCAAATACAAGACGTAACCCAGACCTAACCGGTGTTATCCTCTAAAGTATTGACCAAACCAGGTTTAATTGACTGTTTCAGTGTGGTACCACATTACTATGTGATCCAAACCAGAAAAAGCCCAGGATCTTGTCATTCAAGTTTGCGAAAAATGCGAAAGTATGAGATAAATGATGGCAAATGCCAGACCTAACCCAGACATAACCGGCGTAATCCTCCAAAATATTAATCGAATCCAGATTAAATCACTGTTTCTGTGTGGTACCACATTACTACGTGATCCAAATCAGAAAATGCCCAGGATCTGGCCAACAAGTATGCGAAAAATGCGGAAGTATGAGCTAGATGATGGCAAATACAAGAACTAACCCAGACATAACCGGTGTTAACCTCTAAAATATTGATCGAAACCAGGTTTAATTGACTGTTTCGGTGTGGTGCCATATTACTACATGATCAAAACCAGAAAAATCCCAGGATCTGACTAACAAGTAAGCGAAATATGCGAAAGTATGAGCTAGATGATGGCAAATACCAGACCTAACCCAGACAAAACCGGCGTTATCCTCTAAAATATTAATCGGAACCAGGTTTCATTGACCATTTCAGTGCGGTACCACATTAATACGTGATCCTAACCAGAACAAAACCCAGGATCTGGCAAACAAGTATGCGAAAAATGCGAAAGTATGAGGCAAATGATTGCAAATTCCAGACGTAACCCAGACCTAACGGGTGTTATCCTCTAAAATATTGATCGAATCCAGGTTTAATTGACTGTTTCATTCTGGTACCACATTACTACGTGATCCAAGCCAGAAAATGCCCAGGATCTCGCCAACAAGTATGCGAAAAATGCGAAAGTATGAGCCAGATGATTGCAAATACCAGACCTAACACAAACCTAACCAGGGTAATCCTCTAAAATATAGGTCGAAACCTGGTTTAATTGACTGTTTCAGTGTGGTACCACATTAATACGTCATCCAAACCAGAACAAAAACCCAGGATCTGGTGAAGAAGTATGCGGAAAATGCGAAAGCATGAGCTAGGTGACGGCAAATACCAGGCCCAACCCAGACATAACCGGCGATATCCTCTAAAATATTAATCGGAACCGGGTTTAATTGACCACTTCAGTGTGGTACCACATTAATACGTGATCCCAACCAGAAAAATACGCAGGATCTAGCCAACAAGTATGCGAAAAATGCGAAAGTGTGAGGCAGATGATTGCAAATACAAGACGTAAACTAGACATAACCGGTGTTATCCTCTAAAATATTGATCGAGACCAGGTTTAATTGACTGCTTCGTTCTGGTGCCACATTACTACGTGATGCAAGCCAGAGAAAGCCCAGGATCTGGCCATCAAGTATGCGAAGAATGCGAAAGTACCAGCCAGATGAGTGCAAAACGCAGACCTAACCGAGACCTAACCGGTGTTATCCTCTAAAATATTGATGGAAGCCTTGTTTAATTGACTGTTTCAGTTTGGTACCACAGTACTACGTTATCCAAACCAGAAAAAGCGCAGGATTAGGCCAACAGGTATGCGAAAAATGCGAAAGTACGAGCCAGATGAGGGCAAATCCCAGACCTAACAAAAACCTAACCGGTGTTATCCTCTAAAGTATTGTTCGAATCCAGGTATAATTGACTGTCTCAGTGTGGTACCGCATTACTACGTGATCCAAATCCGAAAAAGCCCAGGATCTGGCCAACTGGTATGCGAAAAATGCGAAAGTATGAGGCAGATGATTTCAAATACCAGACATAACCCAGACCTAACCGGTGTTATCCTCTAAAATATTGATCGAAACCAGGTTTAATTGACGGCTTCGTTCTGGTACCACATTACTACGTGATGCAAGCCAGAGAAAGCCCGGGATCAGTCCAACAGGTATACGAAAAATGCGAAAGTAGTGCTTTTTTTTTTTTTTTTTTAAAAAAACCCTCCACTGTCCCCCACACCGCTGGGCGGAACTACTTTCCGCATTACTTCGCCCCGCGGAGGTCACCAGGGAAGTCCTGGTGACAAATGGGCACACAAACTTCCCACCGTCGGGAGAAGCCCGAGTGTGGGGTATGAGAATAGGTCGGGTTTAGTTACCCGCTTGTCTTTATTATCCTAATACTTATACATATATATATATACAAAGTTTAACCGAACATCTAGGATAAGACCTGCCGTGACATAAACGTAAACATAAAAAGGAAGTAATAATAAAGAAAGAAATAATAATAATACAAATAATACGATAACACAAGATAATTGAAAGAATAAATAATAATAATAATAATAATGTAGGATTTTTTTTTGGGCGGCGGTGGTTTAGTTACAATATTAATCGATTTATCAGATACTTTATTCACGCTCTTTTTATTCTTTGTCTCTCGACACGCTCGACAATGTCTACCCTATCCTTCGCGGCTTGCTCGTTGTTTAAATATCGCATGAGTCCGAGACGTAGAAACTCGGCCGCGATGCCCGTATCTATATTGAATTCGCGTAATTCTAGATGGTTGTGCTGACATGGAAATTTTCCATCGTTCAGATTAGTATACCACGGCTATTTACGTGTTTTTTCAAGCTAGCTTCACTGAAATTCTCGAGTTTTGGAACAAATTCTAGGAATTGTGTTGTTAGCGCTGAGAAAGAGAGAGAAAAGAGATCTATCGGAAAAAGATCGATAGACGAAACGCGGCAGCGCCGCGCCGTAGCCACGCGGCGCGTAGCAGCCCGGGCCCAGCAACGCGAGGCGTAGCTACCCGGTTCTGCGCTTGCGCGACGGAGCCGACCGCGGCCGTCGCTGCTTGCAGATCGTCTCGGTTCATTCTTGAGCCGTAGGTGATCGAGAGCGGGCCTTGTGACGGTCGCGTTCCCATTTCCCTACGAACTCCAAGGAGGACGAGTCGATCTCGCTCGTCGTAATAGAATCAGTTTGCGGACAAATAGTTTATTGGAAAATCTCGTCATAGCGACTTGAGATTTTCCCCACAATCTGTCTGACGTTGCAGCGATCGCAAGGCACGCCGAGTGTGAAGCGATCGTAGACGCAGGATTGTGATCGAACGTTGCAGTTCGTGGATGCGACTGCGACGTTGGAGATTCGGTGTGGATCGCCTTGAGTCTTCTTCCAATTATCCGGTTAGAGCTACTGGAAGGCTGATACCGACATACTGGTATCACCTAGTGGTAGTTCACCGTTCGTAGAAGTCATACGAAACACACTGGAACCACCCGTCCTGTGTACCAGTGAGAGTACACCGACCGGTGAGGTGGAAAGTTTCACCGACCATGATTAGAGCTATACGGCGTAGGAGCAACCGGAAGATAGATATTCAGAAAGAATATCACTTCGTGGTGCTGTCCGTGCATCAGGCGTCGGAGAACCCGCTCCAATATACCGTCGTGAGGGGACAATAAGTAGAGCCTAAGCGTACGGTGGAGCAAAGGGTTCGAAGAGCCTTCCTTCCATCGCTACACCCACTACCAGCTGTGAGTCGACCACACTGGGCTGTGAACGTAGGGTGGTTGGAATTGCAGGGGATTGAGTCCTGAACCGGTGAGCCGCAGGCCAGCTCCTCGGAACATAGGAGCCTCTGTCGAGGTAGCCACGGCTGGCTGCCGGGCGTTTCCTTTGATGAAGGAAATCGCCGGCTTGGCAACCACGTGTGCGTACCGCAGGTCGCTCCTGAGGAGCAGCTGACGAGGGAGCCGAACCAGGACAAGACGTCCTCTTGCGTGGGTGGTGTAGAAACGCCACCCGCACGGGGAGCGTGCTCGCGGGATATAGCCTCTTGGAGCCTTACAACCTCCATTTGGTTTCCCGTCCGTGGCATTGCGAAGAGAACCTGGTAGAACGGAGAAAAACTCGTCTACCCGGTTGTGCGCGTCGGTGAGATCGTAGAAAACGAATCTCATCGACCAGAAAGAGAAGAATATACAGTCCACTAGCTATAGCGCTAGATAGCCAGCCAGCTCTCCCTTCCAAGCACACCAGACTGTCGCTGGAGCGCGAGAAACAGCTGGCGAGCGCGCGATTGTTGACTTGTCCGCAAATGTATTTATTAGGCGGATTCTTTTGTTACAGAAAGTCTCCGCAGTAGAAAGTTGAAACAAGGAGACTGAAAAAGAGGAGACGAGGCCGCAGTAAGAGCCGTCGTCATTTTTTTCTTTTAGTTTCTAGTTTTTTTGTTCTAATTTTGTAAAAAGTTCAGTTATATTTTTGTAAAATAAAAACTTTATTGAAAAACTTGTAACAATTTCTCTCTCTGTCTGTTTTCTCATCCGGACCCACGTTAAAGTCCCTTAGTACTTTAACACTCGTATTTATTTAGTTCAACACATGCACACATACGTTCGCGGTTGCCGAACTTTTAGTCTTTCTCTTTTCCTCGTTATTGTTTTCTCGCTTTTCGGTTGTTCACCCATCAGCTGGTCGGCCGTTCGCTCGCCGCGTGTTGACGGTTTTTTTGTTGCTCGTGCCGGAAAACGAACGATTCGTTGTTCGGCTGAAATTTATACGCGTTTTTAATATTTAAATTTCGATAATTTTGCCGGCACGGTTCCCTACAATAATAATAATAATAATAATAATAATAATAATAATAATAATAATAATAATAATACAAATACTTAGCAATGAAAGAAATGATAGATAAATAGATATGATAATAGTGCTAATAGTGTAGCGCAATGAAAATAATGAGAGTCTAGATAGTATTGTAGCACAATGAAGATGATAAAAGTAAAGGTGATATTGTAGCACAATGAAAATGATAGAAATAAATATGTGATGATAGAATAAAACAGTGTAGAAAAATAATAACAATAATAATATAAGGCGCAGTCAAATAAGATAAAATAAGATAAAACAAAGTAGTATAAAATATTAAAAGTAAAATAACATAACTGTCAAACTAATAAAATAAAATAAATAGGGGAGGCGTGTGAAGTCACTATCCCGTCAGTAAAGTAACAATAAATAAAAATAACAGTGAGTAAATAAATAAATAAATAAGTAAATAAGTAAATAAATATAGAGGCAAAACGCAGTAAATAAATAAATAAGTGACAAATAAGTTATTAAAGAAATGAGTGAATGTTAAAGAAAGCCACTTATAAATAATTAAATACATAAATAATAAATAGTTAAATAAATTCGATAAGTTGTACACATGGGTGTGTCCAGTCAGTAATGAAATAAATCATTCCGCCATTCGTGCTACTAGCTCTGTTTCTATGTTCTAATACGTCTACGTCTAGCCTCTCTATCCATCTCTCTTTCCGTTCCGGCCTTCCCAATCATGATCTCCGTAATGAACGACAGTATCGCATTCCATTGATCGTGACCTTGAATCATCCTGGTACCCAGATCTTCAATACTAATTTTCTCTTCTAATTGTAGTTTTTCAAGAAGTCTCTCACGTTGTCCCGTCCACTTCTTACATCGAGTGATGGTGTGCTCTGCCGTGTCCGCGACCGCGCACCCGTACCAGCATAACTCACTCTGCGCTTTTCCAATTCTTTTTCTAAACGTGGCAAAGGATCCATGTCCTGTAAGCGCCTGCGTCAAATAATAATTCACCTGTCCTACAGGTCTTTTGAGCCATACCTCAATATTCGGGATCCATCGATAGGTGAGTTTCTCCCTTCCTTCCTGATCCCATGCATCCTGCCATTCCTCTAGGGTCTCCTCTCTTACCCTCTTTCTTTCCGCGAGAATGGTGGCACGAAGATCCTGATGGTCCGCCCCCAGCATCTCCCTTACTTCCTCTTCTGCCTGCTGGATCCAGCCTCTCTCCTTGATCTTCAGCGCAATCGGAATGACACCCGCGATCACTGGTAAGACGATTCGCGCAACCGTGCGGTACGCCTTGGTAACCCTAATCAATCCTAGACTCTGCGCGCTTTCAAGCCTTTTCAGGTTGGCCCCGACGCTAGTCCATCGTGCCCAAATTGGCGCCGCGTACAGCAGGATGGATTCCAGAACGTAATAAAAAAGAAGGCTCGTCTTATGCCCCGGTCCTCCAACATTCGGCATAATCCTACTGAGCACTGCCATCGTCTTGATGCCCTTGTAGGTCACGTTCTCAATGTGCTTCTTGAATATTTGGCTCTTATCGAACGTGAGATCCAAATATTTTACCTCCATCCCTGCACGGATCCTCTGGTGTAAGACGTCGATCGCGAACTCGGGGCCCCTATGCCTCTTCTTGTTGAGGAACATCAGTTCCGTCTTCTCGGGCGCGATTTTAAGCCCGTTCTTCTCAAACCATTTGAGTATCCCTTTTGTACTAACCTCCGTTTTCTTTTTCAGGTTCAGCTCGTCAGGGCTCATGGCTATCAACGCCAGATCGTGAGCGAAGCCGATGCTCTCACAGCCCTTCGGAAACTTCACCCTCAGGACTCCGTCATAGGCGATGTTCCAAAGAAGCGGTCTGATGACGGATCCCTGCGGAACACCCATATCCATCCATCTCCAGCACCAGGTATCATCTACTTTATAATAAATTTTTCTTCCTTTCAGGTACTCGTCGATTATCTTGACAAGGTAGGGTGGGAACTCCCTCCTAGTCATTTCCTCTATTATCAAGCGGAATGGGACCGTTGTGAATGCGTTCTTCACATCAAAGGTGAGTAACAAGCAATAATTTCGTTTTTTCTTAGCGTCTTCAGCCATTTTCTGTACTTCTGACAACGCCTGCAGGCTGCTATATCCCTTACGAAACCCAAACTGTCGTCTGGACAACCCCTCAGGGCCCAGGGCTTCCAATATGCGCTGCCTAAGGACGCATTCAAACAATTTAGCCCAGTGGCTAATTAGGCATAAGGGCCTATATGCCGACGCAAGGTTGGGGTCCCTGCCCTCCTTGTGCAGTAGTACTAACCTCTGCTCTTTCCATCTCGCTGGTACCGTCCCTTGCATAATACATCCATTGAGGAGGCTCTTAACTAGTTCCAGTCTATTTTCTACTATTATTTTTACTGTCTCCCCAGGTATTAAGTCTCGTCCGGGTGCCTTCGCGAACTTTACGTTTTTAGCTGCCTCCAGAATCTCTTCATCTGTTGCCAACCTCCTACCGACCCCTACGAGCCAGGCTAGGTTAACGCCCTGTTCCCTGGGACCGGCCGCAGTTGAGAACAGCTCTTGCAGTACCTGACTGATCTTGTCCTTGGTCAGCTCCGGGGGGTCCTTCCTGGGCCTTACCGTCTTCATGACTGCCTTATAGGGCCGTCCCCATACATCGCCCTCAACCGAATCGCACAGTTCTCGCCACGCCCTGATCTTGCTTTTAATGATCTCCTTATTCAGCAGTTTCCTGCAGTTTTTATAGGCCGCAGCGAGTGCTGGTGTCTCAGGGCTCCTCCTCTTCGCCGCCCGTTGATACCACCTGCGGCACGCGTTTACTTGCGTCCTCAGCTCGGCGATCTCGTTAGACCACCAGATTTTCGTGGCCCTGTAAAAGGGGGTCACCCTTCTGGACTCCATGCTGGCTTCGCATGCTACAATGAATGCATCGAGAACCCTTTCGATGGACCTACTGTCCATCGGCCGCGTGAGATCCAGATCCGCGGTCTCCATGTCCAGCACCTGTAACATCCTGAGTGCGTCCAGCGTGCACACCTTCCACCCACCAGGATCCGCCGGTCGCACCCGGCGACGGCCCGCGAACACGTGTAGCAGGTACAGATGGTCTGACGCCGTGTATCTTGAGACGACTTCGCTCGATGTAAGAATTTCTAACTTGTTTTTGTTACAGGCAATGATATCTATTTTAGACATCCTTCCCGCTTTCTCGAATGTATGCGAGCCACACGTGTCTGCAACCACCAGGCCCATCCTGGTGAGCGCAGCCAGTAGGATGCCGCCCTTAGCATCCAACGTCCTTGCACCCCAGGCAGGGGACTTCGCATTAAAGTCCCCCATCACCACAAGATTCCTGTTCCAAATCCTCCTGGCCTCCTCCAGCTCCCCTAGAACTGCCGCAAATTCGCTGCTGCTTAGGCGGGGGGAGTAGTAGCAACTGGCTATGGTCTCCCCCTCCACCTCAACAGCGACGATTCCGTTCCCTCTGTCGATACTGTCCTGTTTGTGTCTCCTTCCATTGAATCCTGTGATCCATATCGCCGCCCTGCTGGAGGTATCGGTGTCCCAGTTTGCCCTTACCCTATAGGGTTCCGCTATGGCGACAACGTCTGCCCTCAGCTCCTCCGCCGTCCTTAAGAGCAGGTCCTGTGCCAGCCTTCAGTGGTTTAAGTTAATCTGAAGTAGCCGCAAGAAGGTAAGTATTAACTACCCCCGGTTGCCCTATTCCTCCTTAAGGCCTACCTAAATTGTGGGCAGCTAACCGCCCCTGCCACATGGCGATTCCTCTCTGCCGGGATCCCCTTTTTCCTGCACAATACGCAGCAGGGGTCCTTCGCGCAATCCCGCATCCCATGTCCATCCACACCGCATTTCCGACACCTTTCCGCTTCCTTCTTCGTGCAGCCGTAACTCATGTGCCCAAAGGCGTGGCACCTAAAGCACCTTGGGACCCTAGGTACCACACTCACCTTCACCACGGTATACCCAATCTTGGCCTTTCGGTTCTTGTCAACCTTAGGGGCCAACGCCGCAGGTATCTCCAGCACAGCGATTTGGGTACCCAGGTAAGTAACCCTGAGTGCCTTCACCCTTATCCCGCTCTTCTCCACGATCCCGTAAGAATTGCAAAACCCTTCGATCACTTCCGGAGCCTCACATATAGGGTCAAGGTCCCTAATCTCAACTTTCACCCTTGGGATCATGGCCTTTACTACATATTCTGCTCCCAGTTTTCCTAATATCGTCTCTTTACTCTTTACCGCAGACCCCGTCTTCGAAAATTCGACGATTAACTCTCCTTTCCTGGATCTCCTGACCCCTCTTATATCCTCCAAGCACATCCTGGCCTTTCCTGCGATGTCCCTGAAGACCTTCGCGTAGGTCTTCGTTCCTGTGGTTACACAGATTGCCTCCGTTCTCGGACCTAAAATCCTTGGGATCTCAGATTTCCCGCTGGGCCTCTTCCTTTCCCCCCTCTCTGCTGCTTCCTTGGTGCCCTTTCCTCCCTGGGCCTGTGTCTCCTGCCGTACTGCCCCTGCTCCAATACTTCCTTTTCTTACCCTTCCACCCCTCGTGACCGCGACCCAATCGTTTCCTTTGTCGTTGGTAGCCCCATTCTTCCCCATCGTTGCCTCCGTGTCCTTAGGGGTTTCATCTTGATCCCTCCTTATCTCCAAAGCACTCGTGTCTGTCCCTTCCTTATCCTTGGACTCTTCCTTGTCCATCCCCTTCCGTCTGACCCTTCTGACTGCCACCTGTGCAGCACCGTCCACCGGGGGCGATCGGATCTTCCTTTTACTGGGCACATTCGGTATGCCCGCTTCCCCCCCGGAATCCTGCTCCCACAATTCCTCTCAGTTCCTGTATTTCCCTATCTCTATCTCGCTTCCTCACTCTCATTTTTTCCATCTCCTCTCTATTCTCCCACTACCTCTTCTTTTCTCTTTCCACCATGGCATCCAGCTCCCTTTCTCTTTCCTTCTCTCTCCTCTTTATTTCTTCCAACTCCTTTTCTCGATCCTTCTCTCTCCTCTTCATTCCTTCTAATTCCTTTTCACGGTCCTCCTGCCTTTTCTTCATTTCGTCCATTTCCTTTTCCCTCTCTGTCTCTCTTCTCCTGTTCCTCATATTACTGTTTTCTTTCAGGTGCTTTTTTAAATTTTTAAGCTCCAGGTAAGTATCCAGGATGGATTGCTGTATGTCGGGTCTTATGTTTTCTACATTCGCCATGTATTTTCCAACCTTTCTAACGCCAGCGTATACGTTGGACATGGTCAACTTAATCCTGCCGGCCCCTGAGTCTTCTCAAATTCCTTCCGCCTCCGATTCCCCCTCGGTTTCCGTTTCGTATACCAGACCCCTAGCCGACTTGGTGTTCCTTGGTTTCTGCGCAGTGTGACCAGAACCAGAGCCCTTACGTACTGGAGAACTTACCACCCTGCTGCGGACAACGAAGGGGTCCATCGTTCCCTCTTTTTTGGGTACCCTGCTTTGTGGGGTAGCAAAAATTTCCACCTCTTCCACAGAGTCGCTGGTGTCCTTGCGTTCTTCGTCCTCATTCCTGTCATTCTTCCATTCTATGTCCAGTGTCAGTCGCCTGTCGTTTCCCCTTCCTGTCATATAATCCTCCGGTAGCTTAAGTCCGCGTCCTGGCCCGGCAACCGCCACAGACGCTAGGCAGTATTCAGATAACGACCCGGTGCGGCCTGTCCGCGCACCAACACTCGGGCCGGGACCTGGGATTCCGAGCACCCCTGGTCCGGTAACTTTATCCCATTTGTTGTCCATATCCATGTTTGTTTGGCTTGGCCACCTAGCCCACTGGGTCCACAGAACTCCGTGATCCAAACCAGAAAAAGCCCAGGATCTGGCCCTCAAGTATGCGAAAAGTGCGAAAGTATAAGCTAGATGATGGCAAATACCAGACCTCACCTAGCCCTAACCGCCGCCATCCTCTAAAATATTAACCGGCACCTGGTTTAGTTGACTGTTTCGGTGTGGTACCACATTACTACCTGATCAAAACCAGAAAAAACCAAGGATCTGGCCAACAAGTAGGCGAAAGATGCGAAAGTATGAGCCAGATGAGCGCAAATCCCAGACATAACCCAGACCTAACCGGAGTAATCCTCTAAAATATGGATCGAATCCAGGTTAAATTGACTCTTTCATTCTGGTACCACATTAATACGTGATCCAAACCAGAAAAAGCCCAGGATCAGGCCAACAGGTATGTGAAAAATGAGGAAGTATGAGACAGATGAGGGCAAATCCAAGACCTAAACGTGACCCAACCAGTGTCATACTTTGAAATATTGACCGAGACCAGGTTTAGCTCACTGTTTCAGTGTGGTACCACATTACTACGTGATCCAAACCAGAAAAAGCCCAGAATATGGCCAACAAGTATGGGAAGAATCTGAAACTATGAGGCAGATGATTGCAAATACCAGACCTAGCACAAACCTAACCAGTGTCATCTAGGCAAGAAGTATCCGAAAAGTGCGAAAGTATGAGCCAGATGAGGGCAATTCCCAGACCTAAACGAGACCTAACCCGTGTTATCCTCTAAAATATTGATCGACACCGGGTCTAATTTACTGTTTCAGCGTGGTACCATATTACTACTTCATCCAAACCAGAAAAGCCCAGGATCTGGCCAGCAAGTATGGGAAAAATGCGGAAGTATGAGCCAGATGAGGGCAAATCCCAGGCCTAAGCCAGACCTAACCGTAGTAATCCTCTAAAATATTGATCCAACCAAGTTTAATTGACTGTTGCAGTGTGGTACCACATTACTATGTGATACAAGCCAGCAATAGCCCAGGATATGACCAACAAATTTGCGAAAAATGCGGAACAATGAGCCGGACGAGGGCAAATGCGAGGCCTAACCCAGACCTAACCGGTGTTATCCTGTAAAATATTGATCGAAAACCGGTTTAATTGACAGTTTCAGTGTGGTACCACATTACTACGTGATCCAAACCAGAAAAAGCCCAGGAAATGGCCAAGAAGTATGCGAAAAATGCGAAAGTATGAGCCAAATCATGGCAAATACCAGACCTAACTCAGACCCAACCGTTGCTATCCTCTAAAATATTGTTCGAATCCAGGTTTAGCTGACAGTTTCAGTGTGGTATCACATTACTACGTTATCCAAATCAGAAAAAAACCCACGATCTAGCCATGAAGTATGCGAACAGTGCGAAAGTATGAGCCAGATGGGGGCAAATCCCAGACCTAAACGAGACCTAACCTGTGTTATCCTCTAAAATATTGATCGAAACCTGGATTAATTGACTGATTCAGTGTGGTTTCACGTTACTACGTGATCCAAACCAGAAAAAGCCCAGGTACTGGCCAACAAGTATGCGAAAAATGCGAAAATATGAGCCACATCATGGCAAATGAAAGACCTAACCCAGACCTAACCGCTGCTATTCCCTAAAATATTGATCGAACCCAGGTTTAGTTGACTGTTTCAGTGTGGGACCACATTACTACGTTATCCAAACATGATAAAAATGCTGGATCTCGCCATGAAGTATGCGAAAAATGCGAAACTATGAGCAGATGCGGACATAACCCAGATCTAACCCAGACCAAACCGGTGATGTCCTCGAAGATATTGATCGAAACCAGGTTTAATTTACTGTTTCAGCGTGGTACCATATTACTACTTCATCCAAACCAGAAAAGCCCAGGATCTGGCCAGCAAGTGTGGGAAAAATGCGGAAGTATGAGCCAGATGAGTGCAAATCCCAGGCCTACCGCAGACCTACCCGGTGTTATCCTCTAAAATATTGATCGAAACCAGGTTTAATTGACAGTTTCAGTGAGGTACCACACTACTACGTTTTCAAAACCAGAAAAAACCCAGGATCAGGCCAAGAAGTATGCGAAAAATGCGAAACTATGAGGCAGATGAGCGCAAATCCCAGGCCTAACCCAGACCAAACTGGTGTTATCCTGTAAAATATTGATCGAAACCAGGTGTAATTGACTCTCTCAGTGTGGTACCACATTACTCCGTGATCCAAACCAATAATAGCCCAAGATATGGCCAACAAGTTTGCGAAAAATGCGAAACTATGAGCCAGATGATGGCAAATCCCAGGCCTAATCCAGACCTAGCTGGTGTTATCCTCTAAAATGTTGATCGAAACCAGGTTTAACTGACTGTTTCCGTGTGGTGCCGCATTACTACGTGACTTAAACCAAAAAACCCTTGCAAATGGCCAGCGATAATGCGAAAAATGCGAATAAATGAGCCAGATGAGGGCAAATCCCAGAAGTACCCCAGACCTAGCCGGCGTAGCCTGTAAGATATTGATCGCAACCAGGTATAATTGACTGTTTCAGCGTGGTACCACACTACTACGTTATCCAAATCAGAAAAAAACCCAGGATCTGGCCAAGAAGTATGCGAAAAATGCGATAGTATGGTCCAAATCATGGCAAATACCAGACCTAATCCAAACCTAATCATTGTTATCCTCCAAAATATTGTTCGAACCTAGGTTTAGTTGACTGTTTCAGTGTGGCACCACATTACTATGTGATCCAAACCAGAAAAAGCCCAGGATATGGCCAACAAGTATGCGAAAAATGCGAAAAAATGCGCCAGACGAGGGCAAATGCCAGGCCTAACCCAGACCTAACCGGTGTTATCCACTAAAATATTGATCGAAACCCGGTCTAATTGACCGTTTCTGTGTGGTACCACGTTACTATGTGACCCAAACCAGAAAAAGCCCAGGATTTGGCCAAGAAGTATGCGAAAAATGCGAAAGTATGAGTCAGATCAGGGCCAATCCCTGACATACACCAGACCTAGCCGGTGTTATCGTGTAAGATATTGATCGTAACCACGTATAATTGACTGCTTCAGCGTGGTTCCACATTACTACGTGATTCAAACCAGAAAAACCGTAGCATATGGCCAGCGAGCATGCGAAAAATGCGAATGTATGAGCCAGATGAGGGCAAATCTGAGACCGAAACGAGACCTAACCGGTGTTAACCTCTAAACTATTGATCGTCGTCAGGTTTAACTGACTGTTCCCGTGTGGTGCCACATTACTACGTGATTCAAACCAAAAAAACCCTAGCAAATGGCCAGCGATCATGCGAAAAATGCGAATGAATGAGCCAGATGAGGGCAAATCCCAGAACTACCCCAGACCTAGCCGGCGTTAGCCTGTAAGATATTGATCGAAACCAGGTATAATTGTCTGTTTCAGCGTGGTACCACACTACTACGTGATCCAAACCAGAGAAAGCCCAGGATAAGGCCAACAAGTATGCGATCAATGTGTATGTGTGAGCCAGATCATGGCAAATATCGGACCTAACCCAGACCTAGCCGGTGTTATCCTGTAAGATATTGATCGCAACCAGGTATAATTGACTGTTTCAGCGTGGTACCACACTACTACGTTATCCAAACCAGAGAAAGCCCGGGATAAGGCCAACAGGTATGCGAAAATTGCGAAAGTATGAGCCAGATTGTTTAAATAGGTACGAGTTCGTGCAAAGGTTATGATAAACCTTGTCTCGTACCCTTTAACGAAGTTTGGTCCGGATTACCAGGGATTGGAAATATGTTGGAAAGTGATTGTACAATTGAAAAATTTCCTTCGCCTGGTCCATCGGACACAGGCCGTTTATTTAAACAAAATAAATTGAAAAGAAACAGAATAAATATGATGGAAAAAAAGTGAAATTAAATTTATATTTGTGATTTTTAAAAAAACTGTAGGAAAAAATCACGAGCTGATGGCACGGGGGAAAAAACCTGCGCCGCCGTCGGCCCCTACGGCTCTCGTCTCGGTCTTCTGTAATCAAAAGAAATACCGAAATCCGGCGGTTAATACCTGACAACGCTCGGTGCGTTGTCTGACTTGCTCTAATCCCCACGCTCCTTCTTCCGTTTACGGTAAACAGGAGCGGGATTCTTACACAGCGATAAACAACTGTGTTAGTGGACTGTATTATTATTTCAACGTTTCAGTTTTTGGAAACGTTGAATTGCAGATGGGGAAGACGAGATTCTAATCTCGATCTTCCCACTGCTGCAGGCTTGGTTTTTGCAGGAGAGGACAACAAGTGGAGGTTGTAAGGCTCCAAAGGTTGTCAACTCCGCGGTCCCTCGCCGTTCCCTGGTCCGTACGGGACCGGTGTAATGCAGAGCCTTAACTGCACAGAAGCGACTGATTATTAAGGTTCTAACACCACGGTGCCCTTTGAACGTAGTTCTACGTCGAGTGTCCGTACCCACTGACGATCTGGAACCCATGCTCGAGCAGGTCGAAACCAGTCGAGATATTTACCCATGGAGAATGCCAAATAAGGCCCCTATCGGGTGTTATCCCAAACTTTTGTCTCGACCCTGGAAAACGACGAACCCAACCCAGGGATTTTGCAACGAAGGCTCCCTATAGGTTGGGGTTCTGAACCGTGCAATAGCCAAACAGAGAATCAAGAAATTCTCTCGGTTCTCAAACACGACCACTGATTTCAGCAATACGTGTTTGTCCGTCACAACGGTGGCGATAATCAAGCACTGTTTAAGTGCAATCTGATTATATTCAGCCACCGATGGCGGGTTGTGAAAATTACTCAAATTATCGAGTAAATTTTCCTGTTCCTATGGTTCATTTGCCGCGGAAATCGAGATATTCTCACAAAACCGTAGGGTACGAAATTCGACTTGGCGTGATTCTTTCGAATCCGCAGCAGTCTCTTTCTTGTACCGTTTCGGTTAAGTGGATCCACGATCGTATTAGACGAATCTAATTAATCGTATTTATCGATTCCGATAGATTGACGAGGTCGGCTCAGGAGATCCGCACTCGTCGAGAACCAGGTAGCAAGTGCTCCCGTGACATACCTGCTTAACTGTGGCCACGAGAGAGGGGAGATTTTCGTCTCGTGGCGCTGTCTGGTTTAAGCTGTCTGTCTCTTACTAATTTTGTATCCTCTCTGTAATTTTGGCGTATTAACACGTGTTCTCGGGGAACCGTTACTAGGCCGATCGCTTGATTTGTATCGAAAGTAAGTTTGTAGTTTTTCTACACGGTATTGCTCGAAACATATTACGCCGCAGAGAAGGCTCTGGAATGTCGCGTAAATTGAGAATACCGTATAAGAAATGTCCTGCTTTTTCTATCGATCACGCGACGGTTTAACCGACTTTTCAAACAACGAATTAACGCGTTATTTAAACATACCGCCCCCCTTGCACGGTCCGTGCAATAAACAAAGGAGCGGTAATTCGCGGTTTTTTCGACAAAGAGAGGATTTTGTTCACTTAATTAACAAAATTAGGTTACTTACTTCGACGATGACGCCTGGTTGCTTGCCTGCTGCTCCTGCAGCAGCTTCAGGGACGCGAGGACTACCTCCGTCAGCGAACTGTCCTGCCGCTGGCCGCTACTGGGGGTTCTCCGGGCTTCCGCCCTCGCCTTGCGCCGTTGTTCGACGCGGCGCCAGGACCGTCCTTTTTCTTGGGGCTTCTGGTCCTCCCTGGCGGGC
Source organism: Colletes latitarsis (assembly GCF_051014445.1). NCBI lineage: Eukaryota > Metazoa > Arthropoda > Insecta > Hymenoptera > Colletidae > Colletes > Colletes latitarsis. The sequence goes on along the minus strand of NW_027488377.1, from coordinate 1,315,055 downwards.
CGTTTCCTGGTCGGGGTCGGCTTCGGCGGGGGCGATTTTGGCTGCGCCGGTTGCTGGACGGCCGCTGTTGCCGCGGTTTTCGTGGCCTTTGACGGCCGGAAATTGCAGGCGACGAGCCGGCCGGCTGGTGTCCACTTTAGGTGGAAGTGGCCCCCTTCGGCTGGACACTTATACCGTCGTGTGGTCCACGGCACGTGGGCTGGCACCCGTATCACCTCGGGCCCCATGTGGACATCGTAGGTCGGCAGGTTGCCGATGATGGCGGCGGCTGGCGGTTCGTTATCGGGCACCGCGGCCTCGGCAGTCCACCTCTCAGTGGCAGATGAGGTCGAGGCCACTGCCTCGGGGCCCTCCATGTCCTTCTCTCTTCCACTTTTGGGGGCGAATACCTCACCCAATTGGAGGAGGCGCTCAAACTGGGCTTCCATCTCGGGGTCCATGCGTTCCGACCCCACGACCGTCACCACACTTTCATCGCTTGACATCTTGCTTATTCGATTGATTAGGAACTGAACCGATTCCGTCCGCGGGTCCTGCTTTTAAAGGCGTAGATCTCGGGGAATCGGGGAATCGCTCCCTTCCTCAATCCTTAACGGGATGGTAGGGTATGGTACCCCTCTGTCCGTATCCCTCAACTGAGACTTGTAGAACGTGTGAGACAACACCATGATTGTGTCAATGGTCTTTCTCACTCTACTGTGTCTCTTTGTCTAGCGGAATTCGGGATTTCTTATGTCCCGATAGCGTCGTCGACGTTTGTTGTCGTTACCGACTCTTCCACGGGCAATTTACACAGACGTGTGATAGGACGTGTGTAGGTGGACGTTGCTGTGCGAACTTTAACTACACGCACACGCCTGTCTTTACCCGGGAATATTTCCTCGATTCTCCCCATTTCCCATTGATTTGGGGGGAGAAGAGGGTTTTGCACTAACACCAAATCGTTTGGTTTTAGCTGTGCGTGGGCGGTATGCCACTTATAGCGGTTCTGGAGGTGCGTGAGATAATCACGCGTCCAATGCCTCCAGAGTTGCTCGTGGAATTTCTGTATCGCTCTCCACCGTGTAAGGCGGGAGAGTTTTTCAGTTTCCACGGACTCGAACGGAAGTGCATTTATCGGAATTCCGATCAAGAAGTGGCCAGGTGTGAGAGGTGCATAATCCTCAGGGCTATCGCTTAAAGTGGAAATCGGTCGAGAATTCAAGCTCGCTTCGATCTTGCAGAGTAATGTCTGCATTTCCTCGCTTGTAGGCGCGAAATCGCCGAGGGTGCGTTTGAGGTGATGTTTCACCGATTTCACCCCGGCTTCTTGCATACCGCCGAAATGAGGTGCACTAAGTGTATTAAATTTCCACGTAATACCCTTCTGGCCGCACTTATTGCGCATTTCCTGTGTATTGTACACGATATTGAAATGTTCTCGCAATTCTCGATCCGCTCCGACGAAGTTTGTTCCGCTGTCACTGAACATGCAGGACGGAACTCCTCGACGGGCGATAAATCGATCCAAGGCGGCCAAAAATGCACTTGTTGTGTAATCATGCACGAGTTCGATATGCACGGCTCTCGTAGCGAAGCAGACGAATACTGCTATGTAAGCTTTGTGAGCTGCTTTTCCTCGACCGGCGGAGTCGCGGACACGGTATGGTCCAGCGTAATCTACTCCGCAGTTCGAAAAAACTCGTGCCTCGCGACTGCGTTCCGGAATTAAATCCTGCATTATCTGCGTTGAGGCGTTTGCTTGCCATCTCACGCATCGAATGCAATTATGGATAACCGTACGCGCCGCGTTACGACAACCGATGATCCAGAATTTCTGTCTCACCGTGTACATGGTTAATTGCAAACCCCCGTGTAACGTATCAACGTGACATTGCCTGATTATCATGTTAGAAACATGATGCTTTGGCAGAATTACCGGGTGTTTTGTTTCCCATGCAAGTGCTGCATTCTCCAGCCTTCCACCCACTCGCAAGACGTCTTTTTCGTCGAGGAAAGGGTTGAGGCTTTTTAAGGGAGACTTTGCAGGAATTCCCTTCCGCTTTTTTAAGCTTTGGTACTCTTCCGCAAAGTGCATGCGTTGTCCACTGGCGTTTCGAGGAGCATTTCCGCTGCCTGGTCCCCCGGTTGGAAAGGATGGTTGCGGCTCTGGGCCGGATCCTGCCCAACCTGGGGGGCCCGGCGGGCCGAGTTCGTCGCCTCTATGTGGCAATGGTCCAGTCGGTGGCCCTATACGGGGCCCCCGTCTGGGCGGACGACATGGCTGCCTCCCGGCGCAGCATGACTATGCTGCGTCGGGTGCAGAGGCGCATGGCGCTCAGGGTCGTCCGCGGGTATCGGACCATGTCACATGGGGCGGCGACGGTTCTAGCGGGGATGCCGCCCATGGACCTGCTCGCGCGGTCGCACGCGGTGATGTACCGGCACCGCGTCGACCGTCGCGCGGGGGTGGGGGCGGTCCCGGGCGGGCAGGAACCTGCTTGGGGCGATTTGAAGCGCCAGGCCCGGCAGTCCGTGTTGCTCGCGTGGCAGGAGCGGCTGGCTCTGCCAACCGCGGGGCACCGGACTGTCGGGGCGGTTCGGCCACTCCTGAAGGAGTGGCTGGACAGAGGCCATGGCAGCCTCACCTACCGGATGGCACAGGTATTTTCCGGGCATGGCAGCTTCGGAAGATACCTGTGCCGGATAGGGAAGGAGCCGACGGCGCGTTGCTGCCACTGCGACGCTGAGCAGGACACGGCGGATCATACCCTGGAGGTATGCCCCGCGTGGGAGGAGGAGCGCCGTGTCCTGGTCGGCGTCGTCGGGCGGGATGTCTCGCTGCCGGGCGTGGTGCGCGCCATGCTCGGCAGCGAGGAGAAGTGGAGGGCCGTGGCCTCCTTCTGCGAGAACGTAATGTTGCAGAAGGAGGCCGCGGGGAGGGAGCGCGAGCTTCAGCGGCGCGCTGAAGCTCGCGCTCGTGCGGTGGCCCGAGGTCGTCGCCCGGTCGGGAGGCGTCGCGGGCGGCCGCCTCGGCGTGGCGGATGACCTAGGCTGGGAGGGGGGTCCTGAGGGGACCCTCCTCCCGCCAGGCGGCGCCGGGTCGGACCGGTTGGGGGTAGGAGTGCCTCCCCCTACCGGTCCGACGCAAGGGGAGGCACCCTCGGCGGTCTGGTGCGGCCATGAACGCCCGGCCGCCGAGGGGTGGAAACGGGGTCGCGGGCGGTTGCGAGTTGGGGCTCGCAGCCGCCACTAAACGCGGCCCCGGGACGGATAGCGGCGGGATGGAGTGGCCCCGTCCCGCCGCTATGAGGCAGTGTGTCTACTGGGGGGACCGATTGTCCCCCCGGGGGATGGGCGCGAAAGCGCGGGCACGGGGAGGATACCGGAAGAATGCTTCGAGCGATTCCCGGTATCCTCCCAAAGCGTGCCGAAGGGTCACCGTGGGGTTTTTAGTGGGTAGGTCCCGCGCCTGTCGTTGTACGGGCGCGGGGAATCCCACACACCCCTCCCACCTCTCCCCAAGGAGGTGGGAGGGAGTCTTTCGAAGATTTTCCCCACGACAAAAAAAAAAAAAAAAAAAAAAAAAAAGTGCATGCGTTGTAAATAGCGCACAATTCTTTCTGTTGCACGCTGTAATTCCGGTGCTTCGACGATTTTGGCACCGAAAGACCACCGGTCCCCGTCCCACGTCCTTTTTAGTCGAAGACAGTAGGCGGTTACGCGGAGTAGCTTACTCCATTTGGAAAATCGGAATACAAAATCCCATTCCTTTTGTGGAGTTGCTACGGGGATATGCGATACGCGCTTACCCTCCTCGGTCTCGATCGAAGCGGGCATTTTTGGCCAATTTTCTTCCGCTTGTCGAAGCCACGTCGGCCCGGAAATCCAGAGCTCCGACTGAAGGAGTTCCGACGCATCCACCCCACGCGAATTTAGATCCGCGGGATTCGAGCGCGTGGGAACATGATGCCATTCAGCGTTCGGGAGTAATGTCTGGATTTTCGACACTCGGTTGGCGATTACAACCTTCCATGTCGATGCATGCTTCCTTAACCAAGCCAATGCAATCGTGGAATCTGTCCAGCAGATTACGCGGTGCACTTTAATCGGAAGTGACCGCTGCACGTGCACCACCAGCTCGGAGAGGAGTGCCGCCCCGTTTAATTCGAGGACTGGGATGGACTGCGTTTTAATCGGAGCGACTCGCGTTTTTGCCATCAGCAACGTCGTAAAAATTTCGTTGCTTATCGTCGTCACGCGTAAATACGTGACGGCCGAATAGGCCGCGAGCGAAGCGTCGCAGAATCCGTGCAGTTTTACTGACACCGTATCAGCTCCGTAACGTATCCATCTAGGAATTTTTAACTCCTTTAAGCTGCTCCAATCCGTACAGAACGCATTCCACGTTTTTTGCGTATTCGCGGAGATTTGATCGTCCCACTGGATTTTCTCCAGCCACTGAGACTGCATCAAAATCTTCGCGCGAATTACAACCGGCGAGAGCCAGCCGAGTGGATCGAAGAGCTTGGCAATTTTCGAAAACAAATTTCTTTTTGTCATCGGTGATGCCGAGGGTTGGAACCGTGAGAGATTGAAATAGAAATAATCTCCAGACGGTATTCATCGTAAACCGAGCACTTTTAGTTCAGAATCATCGAACAAAGTGAGGTTAACGGCGTGGGAGTGAGCGCTGTGGGGGATATTTCGCAATAATTGTGGCGAATTTCCTGCCCACTTCCTCAGCTCAAACCCGCCTCCTTGGAGGAGCTCGCAGACTTGTGTGCGGATTTTCTCCAACAAGAATTTATCAGGTGCTCCCATGAATACATCGTCGACGTAAATGTCCTTCTCGAGAATCGGAGCGGCAAGCGGAAATTTCTTTCCATCCTGTTCCTTTAATTCGAGGAGGGTACGCATCGACAAGTACGGGGCGCACGCCGTTCCGTATGTAACGGTATTTAACTCGAACGCTACCAGCTGTTCGGTTTCGGGTGCATTCCATACTATGCATTGAAAACGACGATCCTCAGGGGCGACGAGAATCTGTCGAAACATCTTCTCGATATCAGCCACCAACACGTATTCGTACAAACGCCATCTCGTTAATACCGAGGTAATATCGTTTTGTAATTTTGGACCTACGTGTAGGATGTCGTTTAGGGAGCGTCCACCCACTGTCCTGCTGGTCGCATTAAAGACGACCCGCAATTTGGTGGTCGCGCTGTCCGTGCGAATGACCGCTCGGTGCGGAATGTAAAGTCTAGTTTAGTCAATAGGTTCGATACGCGACATATGACCTAAAGACTCGTATTCCGCTAGAAACTCTGCGTATTCTTTACCGAGAGTCGGATTCGTGTCCAGTTTCTTCCTCAGCCTTGTGAGAGCGGGAAGCGCGATATCGAAGGAATTTCCCAACGCTTCTTCCGGTCTCGGGCAATTGAGGGGGAGTCGGACTACAAACCGCCCAGTTTCGTTACGGGTAACGGTTTTTTGAAAGAATGCTTCGCACTCCTCTTCTGCTTTGGTATGCGTGGAGGTTGCGGGAATTTCTTCCATTTCCCAGAACTTTCGAACCGCTTGATCCAGCGATTCGAGTACGGTGCAGTGCAGCGACTGCACCGTGGTCTGCGCACCACTTGCTGCGTTTGTCGGCCCGGATATCACCCAGCCGAATGCAGTTTCTTGTGCAATGGGACCTGCATCGTTTATGCGACGGAATCCCGCTCGCATAATCTGTGCATATAGGTCCGCACCGATCAAAATTTCAATGGTTTGATCCGATGCGGGGTCGGGGTCGGCAAGCGGTAATTCCAGGAACGCTTCGTATCCGAGCGTTCCTACCGATGGAGTCGCGTAGGTCGTGATTTGAGGCACGACGTACGCATCAGCCACACACATCGGTTTCTCACCGTCTTTTGCGCCGAGACTCATTCCGACACTGTACTTTATCGATCGGGTTCGGTCACCCCCCAGGCCCGTCACCGTGGCTGGGGTTTTCCTCCGCGCGAGTTTGAGGTCATTCACCAAACTCGCGGATATGAAGGACGTTTCCGATCCTTGATCGAGTAGGGCGCGCGCGATTCGCGTCGTGCCATTTTTGCCGAACACTTTAACTCGGGCGGTCGCTAATAGCCCTGGCCTTGGTGCGCCTGTACCAAGAGCGGTACAGTGCGACGTGGAGGCGGGCGTTGTTTTAGCACTCGTCGAAGTGTTGGGTTTCGGCCTCGATTTCGTAGGCCGACAGGATTGGTCATCAAGACGCCGCTCTTGCCGGTTGCCGACTTCACCTTTTGGTAACGGCTTAGTCGGTTGAGCTTCCCGTTTTACCTCGAAGTGCAGCAGGGAATGGTGCATCCCGCCGCACGTCGTACATGCCGTGGAGTTTTTGCATTTGGTCACCGTATGAGTGGTGCCCAGGCACTGGATGCACCACCGGCGACCTTTCACATACTGACTGCGCATTTTTGCAGTCAATATTGCAAAATTTCGGCAGTTCGGCAAACTGTGCGGCCCGTTACAGAATCCGCACAATTGAGTGGGCGTTGTTCCAACCTGCCTGACGTTATCGGAACCCGTTCGTCGTGGCTGTTCAGCCTGGACGTTTTCCATGACAACGTTATGGCTTCTCACGTTCTTCGAGGCGGCGCTGACTTCCCACGCCGCGCTTCGATTACGCGTGGGTTTTGTTGGAAGCCCTAAGGCAGCTTTTCTGCGCTCCTCGTTCATGGAGAGCAAGGCACGTGACCATTTGTCCACGAATTTCCTTACGTCCTCGAACGTAGGATAATCGGGCGAGAGGTCTAGCGTTTTTTGCCATTCCAGCTCCATTTCGGGGGTGAAGTGTTGCTTCACCCAATGAGCGAGCAGCCAGTCTCGTTGTTGTTCTGGTGTGCCCTTTGTATCCAGAACAGCGATTGCTTGGGTGCAACCCACGGTCACCTGTTGCATGCTGGACAAGTCGTTCATATCGATGGGCTTCAGATATAGAAGCTTGTCCAGTAGTTTCCCAGTGACGATGCGTTGGAGACCGAATTCGGTCTTCAGCCTCTTCCACGCTTCCGTGAAGTTGCGACCCACGACTGGAAGGGAAGCAACGATTGCTGCAGCCGGCCCCTCAAGGCAGGCATTCAGAAAATACAATCGTTGGATGTCCCCCAACGCAGCATTATTAATTACCCTGGCGGTAAACAGATCCTCGAAGTGTTCCCACTCTCGAGGATCACCTCCGAATTTGGGTGTTCGCTGCTTGGGGAGCTCGATCGGTACGTTGCATGGTTCGACCGACACCGCTGGTCTTTTGTCAGTGGTGAGTCGGTCGATTTCCGTGCTTACGAGATCCATGTATTCGTGGAAATCGTTTTCGGCGGCTACGATAATATTCTGTTTAAAGAAATCGTAGTTTTGTCTTTGCGCCGGCTTTAAGAGCTTGCGCACGGCCGTATACCGATCGTTTAACTCCTTCCATTGTGTTTTGGCAAAATCGAGCTTTTCCTCGAGAAGCCTCACCGAGTAATTCGCTCTGCCCGTTTTTCTCACGTTAGTAGCCAATTTGCTTAGGCGGTAGGTGATTTCGCACATGGTCTCTATGTGCTCATCAGCTTCCGTCCACATGGTTTCTTTAGCCACGGCCATTGTTGGGTTTTATCGAGGATTAATCAGCTCGAACTAACCTCTCACGTGAATATTCGACACGTGTGATTTACTGTATCTTTCCCAATTTCTCAAAACCTCATGTTATATCCGGCTCGAAGGACCTTCGTTTAAATAGGTACGAGCTCGTGCAAAGGTTATGATAAACCTTGTCTCGTACCCTTTAACGAAGTATGGTCCGGATTACGAGGGATTGGAAATATGGGGGAAAGTGATTGTACAATTGAAAAATTTCCTTCGCCTGGTCCACCGGACACAGGCCGTTTATTTAAACAAAATAAATTGAAAATAAACAAAAAAAAAATGAAGGAAAATAAAAATTGAAATTAAATTTATATTTGTGATTTTTAAAAAAACTGCAGGAAAAAACCCCGAGCTGATGGCTCGGGAGAAAAAACCTGCGCCGCCGTCGGCCCCTACGGCTCTCGTCTCGGTCTTCTGTAATCAAAAGAAATACCGAAATCCGGCGGTTAATACCTGACAACGCTCGGTGCGTTGTCTGACTTGCTCTAATCCCCACGCTCCTTCTTCCGTTTACGGTAAACAGGAGCGGGATTCTTACACAGCGATAAACAACTGTGTTAGTGGACTGTATTATTATTTCAACGTTTCAGATTTTGGAAACGTTGAATTGCAGATGGGGAAGACGAGATTCTAATGTCGATCTTCCCACTGCTGCAGGCTTGGTTTTTGCAGGAGAGGACAACAAGTGGAGGTTGTAAGGCTCCAAAGGTTGTCAACTCCGCGGTCCCTCGCCGTTCCCTGGTCCGTACGGGACCGGTGTGATGCAGAGCCTTAACTGCACAGAAGCGACTGATTATTAAGGTTCTAACACCACGGTGCCCTTTGAACGTAGTTCTACGTCGAGTGTCCGTACCCACTGACGATCTGGAACCCACGCTCGAGCAGGTCGAAACCAGCCGAGATATTTACCCATGGAGAATGCCAAATAAGGCCCCTATCGGGTGTTATCCCAAACTTTTGTCTCGACCCTGGAAAACGACGAACCCAACCCAGGGATTTTGCAACGAAGGCTCCCTATAGGTTGGGGTTCTGAACCGTGCAATAGGCAAACAGAGAATCAAGAAATTCTCTCGGTTCTCAAACACGACCACTGATTTCAGCAACACGTGTTTGTCCGTCACAACGGTGGCGATAATCAAGCACTGTTTAAGTGCAATCTGATTATATTCAGCCACCGATGGCGGGTTGTGAAAACTACTCAAATTATCGAGTAAATTTTCCTGTTCCTATGGTTCATTTGCCGCGGAAATCGAGATATTCTCACAAAACCGTAGGGTACGAAATTCGACTTGGCGTGATTCTTTCGAATCCGCAGCAGTCTCTTTCTTGTACCGTTTCGGTTAAGTGGATCCACGATCGTATTAGACGAATCTAATTAATCGTATTTATCGATTCCGATAGATTGACGAGGTCGGCTCAGGAGATCTGCACTCGTCGAGAACCAGGTAGCAAGTGCTCCCGTGACATACCTGCTTAACGGTGGCCACGAGAGAGGGGAGCTTTTCGTCTCGTGGCGCTGTCTGGTTTAAGCTGTCTGTCTCTTACTAATTTTGTATACTCTTTGTAATTTTGGCGTATTAACACGTGCTCTCGGGGAACCGTAACTAGGCCGATCGCGTGATTTGTATCGAAAGTAAGTTTGTAGTTTTTCTACACGGTATTGCTCGAAACATATTACGCCGCAGAGAAGGCTCTAGAATGTCGCGTAAACTGAGAATACCGTATAAGAAATGTCCTGCTTTTCCTATCGATCACGCGACGGTTTAACCGACTTTTCAAACAACGAATTAACGCGTTATTTAAACACACATCATGGCAACTACCAGACCGAAACGAGACCTAACAGGTGTTATCCTGTATAATATTGATCGAGGTCAGGTTTAATTGACTGTTTCTAAGTGGTACCACATTACTACGTGATCCAAACCAGAAAAAGCCCAGGATAAGGCCGGCATGTATGGGAAAAATGCGGAAGTATGAGCCAGATGAGGGCAAATCCCAGACCTAAACGAGACCTAACCGGTGTTATCCTCTAAAATATTCTTCGAATCCTAGTTTAGTTGACTGTTTCAGTGTAGTACCACATTACTACGTGATCCTAACCAGCAAAAGCCCGGGATATGGCCAACAAGTATGCGAAAAATGCGAAAGCATGCACCAGATGAGGGCAAATCCCAGACCTGAACGAGACCTAACCGGAGTTATCCTATAAAATATTGATCGAGGCCAGGTTTAATTTTGACTGTTTCAGGGAGGTACCACATTACTACGTGATCCAGACCAGAAAACGCCCAGGATAAGACCAACAAGTATGCGAAAAATGCGAAAGTATGAGCCAGATGAGGGCAAATCCCAGATCTGAACGAGACCTAACCGGTGTTATCCTATAAAAAATTGATCGAACCCAGGTTTAGTTGACTGTTTCTGAGTGGTACCACATTACTACGTGATCCAAACCAGAGAAAGCCCAGGATAAAGCCAAGAAGTATGCGAAAAATGCGAAAGTATGAGCCAGATGGGGGCAAATCCCAGAACTACCCCAGACCATGCCGGTGTTATCCCCTAAGATATTGATGGAAACCAAGTTTAACTGACTGTTTCAGTGTGGTGCCACAATACTACGAGATCCTAACCAGCAAAAGCCAGGGATATGGCCAACAAGTATGCGAAAAATGCGAAAGTATGCACCAGATGGGGGCAAATTCCAGAACTACCCCAGACCATGCCGGTGTTATCCCCTAAGATATTGATGGAAACCAAGTTTAACTGACTGTTTCAGTGTGGTGCCACAATACTACGAGATCCTAACCAGCAAAAGCCAGGGATATGGCCAACAAGTATGCGAAAAATGCGAAAGTATGCACCAGATGAGGGCAAATCCCAGACATGAACGAGACCTAACCGGAGTTATCCTATAAAATATTGATCGAGGCCAGGTTTAATTTTGACTGTTTCTGGGAGGTACCACATTACTGCGTGATCCAAACCAGAAAAACGCCCAGGATAAGACCAACAAGTATGCGAAAAATGCGAAAGTATGAGCCAGATGAGGGCAAATCCCAGATCTGAACGAGACCTAACCGGTGTTATCCTATAAAAAATTGACAGAACCCAGGTTTAGTTGACTGTTTCTGAGTGGAACCACATTACTACGTGATCCAAACCAGAGAAAGCCCAGGATAAAGCCAAGAAGTATGCGAAAAATGCGAAAGTATGAGCCAGATGGGGGCAAATTCCAGAACTACCCCAGACCATGCCGGTGTTATCCCCTAAGATATTGATGGCAACCAAGTTTAACTGACTGTTTCAGTGTGGTGCCACAATACTACAAGATCCTAACCAGCAAAAGCCAGGGATATGGCCAACAAGTATGCGAAAAATGCGAAAGTATGCACCAGATGAGGGCAAATCCCAGACATGAACGAGACCTAACCGGTGTTATCCTATAAAATATTGATCGAGGCCAGGTTTAATTTTGACTGTTTCTGAGAGGTACCACATTACTACGTGATCCAAACCAGAAAAAGCCCAGGATGAGACCAACAATTATGCGAAAAATGCGAAAGTATGAGCCATATCATGGCAAATACCAGACCTAACCCAGACCTAACCGTTGTTATCCTCTAAAATATTGATCGAGGCCAGGTTTAATTTTGACTGTTTCTGGGAGGTACCACATTACTGCGTGATCCAAACCAGAAAAACCCTAGCAAATGGCCAACAAGTATGCGAAAAATGCGAAAGTATGAGCCAGATCAGGGCAAATCCCAGATCTGAACGAGACCTAACCGGTGTTATCCTATAAAAAATTGATCGAACCCAGGTTTAGTTGACTGTTTCTGAGTGGTACCACATTACGACGTGATCCTAACCAGAAAAACTACAGGACATGGCCAACAAGTATGCGAAAAATACGAAAGTATGAGCCTGATTCCCTCAGGGGCTGTGTCCGGCAATCGTCGGCCGCAGTACGGGGCGTAGCGACCCCGAGGTACCTGATTCTTATCACACCGTAAGCCTCCTGTTGGTCGTCACAAAGACCCATTCACAATTCCTTTTTTGGTTTTGTGAATGGTACGTGACGGCAGGAGGAACGGGGGCCTTGGCTTAACCGCCCGGGACCGCGAGTATGGCGACTCTATAAAATCGCCCTCCAATCCTAAGTTATGGTGCGCGGCGATGGGATGCATGGTTGGGGGAGGAGGCCCAATCCCAAGCGACCACCTCCGGGGCACCTGCCGAACCCCCGGAGTATATAGGCTTACCCGGGTAAGGCGGGTCTGCCCGGGCGGACCTTTTCTTCCGACCTGCTCGTGGGAATAATATGGAGTATAAAATTAAAACGGGGATGGGACGGGGTAAGTCAGAGGGGGAGGAGGAAAGCGGTGTTGGGACTGGAGTGACGGCGCTCGCGCCGCCTCCAGCGCCTGGCCCGGCTTCGTGGAGGGTGGAGGAGGACGACGAGACTGCGTCAGTCTCGTCCTTCTCCTCCACCAGGAGCCTTATAGGCTCCAAGAGAAACATGACGGGGCAGGCCGTCAATGAAGTGGGCAGGGCGATGAGCCCGGTTGTCCGGATGAGCTGCCTCAGGGACGAGGTGACCGAGGAGATATCGGAGAGGATCTCCTCGTCCCTGAGACGAGTGGAGAAAGAGGCCGCTGCCTGCTCTTTTAAGGGGCAGAAGAGCGGCGGGGCAGAGGCTCTGAGGGAGGCTGCCCAAATGATGAGGGACGCGGCGCGGGAGCTAAGCGGGCGGAACGCCCGTCTGCAGCTCCTGTTGGAGGAGGAGCGACGGGGGAGGATGAGGGCAGAGGCGCGCTGGAACAGCGCGGCACTCCCTCCTGTCCTCCCTCCACCTACGCCGCGCCCTCCTGCGGCCGTTAGGAAGCGAAGTGCGGCGGAGGTGGTGCGGGCCTCCACGGCTCCTTCCACACGCACTCCGCCCGCGCAGAGGTCCCCGTCCTCCTCAGAGGACGATCTCCATCCTCAGGGGACATGATTGAGAAGAAGCTGGCCGCCTTCCGGGTGGAGCTCCTCCCCGGAAGAGCGGTCGGTGGGAGGGTGGTGCCGCCCCGACCAGTGCCAGCACGGCCGGGGAAGGCGAAGGTGGGTGGAGCGAAGGCTCCGCCCACCGTGGCTACTCCGGGGCCTCGGGTCGTGACGCCCAAGGGGGGAAGCGTACCCGTGGTCCCGCTTCCCGCGTCATCCGCGGTACCGCCCCAAGGGGTGGTGTCGTGGAGCGTGATGGTGGGGCGGAGGGCGAGGAGGGCGGCGAGGAAGGCCTCGCAGGCGCAGCCTCCGCCCCCGCCGCCCGCGGCCAAAGGAAAGGCCGCGAAGGCGCGACTTGGCCGCCCCCCTAAAACGGCAGCGGTAGCGCTGATCGTTGCGCAGGGGGCGACCTGACCCTCGCGGAGGCGATGCGGCTCGCCAGGGACAATGTGTCCCCGGAAGAGCTTGGCATCGCTTCCGTCAGGGCGAAGCGGGCCGTGACTGGGGGTCTCCTGCTGGAGATCCCCGGTCCAGATGGCGGCGTGAAGGCCGACCGACTCGACCAGAGGCTCCGGGAGCAGCTGGGCGAGTGGGGTGTCCGGGTCGCCCGGCCCACGAAGCGCACGGAGATGCGCGTGTGTGGGCTGGACGACTCGGCCACCTCGGAGGACGTGGCGCGTGCCCTAGCAAGTGCGGGGGATTGCCCTGAGGGGGATTTGCGGGTCGGGGAGATACGCAGATCTCCTTCCGGCCTGGGGTCCGTGTGGGCCCGCTGCTCCCTCTCCGTCGCCCATAAATTGGCGGAATCCGGGAGGGTTTTGGTGGGGTGGGTTTCGGCGCGAGTGGAGATGCTTGCGCCGCGCCCGCTCCAGTGTCACCGCTGCCTCGAATTGGGGCATGTGAAGCAGTGGTGCACCTCGCCGGTGGACCGCAGCGGTCAATGTTACCGCTGCGGGGCAAAGGACCACCGCGCGAGCCAGTGCTCGGCGGCCCTCCACTGCCCGCTATGTGCGGACAGGGGGATGCCAGCCGACCACAGGGTGGGGAGCAGGAAGTGCTCTCCCCCCTCCCGGAAGGAGAGGAAGAGGCGGGCCGTTCCGACTCCGGCGCCGCGGGCGGTGGCATCGTCCACCATGGAGGTGGATGGTGCCACGGGGACGGACAGCCGGGAGGAGGCTGGGGCGGTCGGTAATTAATGGCGCCCCGCCTCCTCCTCCAGGCCAACCTCAACCACTGCCGCGCGGCACAGGATATGATGTCCCAAGTCCTCGCGGAGTGGGGGGTTGGCCTGGCTGTCGCCGCCGAGCCGTACCGCGTCCCTGATCACCCTCATTGGGTGGGCGACGCGGACGGCTTGGTGGCGACGGTATGGGGAGGTGGCGACTGATCCCCGCCGTTCTCCATGCTGGAGCGCGGTCGGGGATTCGTCGCCGTGGACTGGGGGGGGGTCGCCGTGGTGGGGTGCTACATATCGCCTCGCAGCGGCCACGTCGCGTTCGAGCAGTACCTAGCCGAGGTCGCGGCATGCGTGCAGCGCTGCGCGGCCCGGCCGGTGCTGGTCCTGGGAGACTTCAACGCCAAGTCGGTGGCGTGGGGGTCCCCCAGGACTTCCGTTCGCGGCGGGATCCTGGGCGACTGGGCGGCGGGACTCGACCTTCGGTTACTGAACCGGGGGTCGGAGCACACGTGTGTGCGGCGATATGGGGGGTCTATCGTGGATGTTGGATTCGCGACCCCCAACGCCGTGCGCATGGTGTCGGGATGGCACGTGGTCGCGGGGGCAGAGACACTCTCGGATCACCGGTATATCCGGATGGAGGTCAATGCCGCCGCGGGGGATGCATCCCGACACCACCGTCCGGGTGGTAACCCACCGCGCCGCTGGGCGCTTCGGCGCCTGGACAAGGATGCCCTGATGGCAGCTGCCCTCGCTGCAACTTGGCCGCAGAGGGCGGCCGAGTTGCCGAGTATAGAGGAGGAGGTCGCGAACATATGTGACGCGGCGATGCCCCGGGTCGGGCGGGCTTCACCTCGCCGGGCGGTGTACTGGTGGTCGGCCGCGATCGCGGAAATGCGAGACGCGAGTGTCCGCGCCCGACGCCAGTGCACCCGCGCGCGCCGTCGTCTACGGAGAAACGATAGCGTGGCGCGAGCGAGGGCAGATGACCTGTATGAGGCATACCACATGTCGCGGATGGCTCTGCAGGTCGCCATCAAACGGGCCAAGACCCGGGCATGGAAGGAGCTCCTCGAGACCCTTGATGACGACCCTTGGGGGCGCCCTTATAAGGTGGTGCTGAACAAGCTCCGCCCGTGGGCGCCCCCCGTCACCGAGGGTCTTGACCCCCGGCTGCTGGAGGGCGTGGTCAATACTCTCTCCCCAATTGGGGAGATGGGACCACGTCCTCCGGCAGAGGCGACGGCCCCGTTGGAGTGGGTGGCCGAGCCGGGGGTCACGCAGGGGGAGCTGGCCGCAGCAATCAGACGGCTCGGGGCGCGTAACACGGCCCCGGGTCCGGATGGTGTGCCTGGCCGGGTTTGGGTTTTAACCCACGGCGTCCTTGGGGCCGACCTCAGGCGGTTGTTCAACCGATGCCTGAGGGACGGGCGATTCCCCCCCAGTTGGAAGGTGGCGAGGATGTTCCTCCTCCGGAAGGAGGGTCGGCCCGCAGAGTCTCCATCCGCATACCGGCCCATCTGTCTCCTCGACGAGGTGGGCAAGCTCTTCGAGCGAGTGATTGCTGCCCGCCTCGTCGAGCACCTGTCGCGGGGTGCTCCGGGCCTGGCCGACTGCCAGTACGGTTTCCGGGGGGGCCGGTCGACGGTCGACGCGATCAGTCGGGTCAGGGTCCTCTCGGAGTCGGCCGTCTCCCGGGGAGGGGTGGCGTTGGCGGTATCGCTGGATATTGCCAATGCGTTTAACACCCTTCCCTGGGGGGAGATACGGAGGGGGCTCGAATATCATCGGGTACCCCCGTGTCTCAGGGCAGTGTTTACAAGATCGCCCAAAAGAAACTCTGCGTTGAGACTGCGGTCTCTAACATTCGAACGCCGGAAGGATATACGACTGACTGGGAATCGACTGCTTCGCAGCTCCTACAGGCGCTAATCCCGGACGACTCGTCCACGGATGAAACGCCGGAGCAAGCAAACACCAGAGCTGATGCTGCAACCGATCCGCCGACTGAAGACTGTCCAGTCTTCACGAGGAATGAGCTCGGAGCTGCAGTATCGCGCTTGAAGCGAGGCAAATGCCCTGGGCTGGACCGTATAGAGGCCGAGGTAGTTAAATGTGCTTATGGATCCATCCATAGTGCTCTACTTCGACTCTACAACGGGTGTCTAGCGCACGGGGTCTTCCCCGTTAGGTGGAAAATCGGCTCGATCAGAGCAATCTTGAAAGGGCCCGATAAACCACCAACGGATGTCAAGTCGTATAGACCGATATGCCTACTCTCCATCTTAGGCAAAGTGTTAGAACGACTAATGCTTAATCGAATGAGTAATATATTCCTAAACCCAGAACATAGTTCCGATCGGCAATATGGATTCAGGCCTGGACGATCCACGGAAGACGCCGTGGTGAAGCTCAGGGAATTGATATCCCAGCGAGAGGAACGATATGTGATGGGTCTCTCCTTCGACATCGCCGGAGCTTTTGATAATGTTTGGTGGCCAAGCATACTTCAGAAGCTGAAACGCCAGGGATGTCCCCGAAATCTTTATCGACTCATGGTCGACTACTTCGCTGACCGTATGGTTACAATAGTTTCCAAACACGGTAATGTGCGTAAGCAAGTCACCAAGGACTGCCCACAGTGGTCGATACTCGGTCCGAGCTGTTGGAACCTAGTCTTTGACGAAGTTCTACAGCTCCTATCAAACGAACACCTGGCTTGCGAGCCAATAGCCTACGCTGACGACTTACTCGTGGTATTCTACGGAAACTCGAGGAATCAGTTGCAGCAAAGAGGGCAAAGAGTCGCGGATACAATTTCTGAGTGGTGCGCCACGCAGTAACTTACACTATCCGCGACTAAGACCGAGATGATTCTCTTGAAAGGAAATCTGATAGAGAACGACCTCCTGTGATAAGGATAAACGGGAGAAGTGTGGCACTCAAGCAAACCATAAGGTACTTGGGTGTTCACATCGATGCGCGAATGGGAGTAAGATCCCACGTCGAATACTTGAATGCCAAAGTCATGCGAACGTTTTATACGCTAGCAAGACTTGCTCGATCAAACTGGGGATTGGGACACAGAACCATGCGTACTTTGTACAAAGGTCTCTTCGTCCCGATCACGACATACGCCGCCGCCGGATGGGTAGACATGCTCACCTCTGTGACAAGAACTAAACTTGCCAGGGCGCAGAGACATGTTTTGCTCGCCGTCACCAAGGCCTATCGCACGGTATCTACCGACGCGATCACTGTGATCGCCGGGACGATGCCGATAGACTTGGTGTTAGTGGAGCGCGCGTGTGCATACCAGATTAGAAGACAAATCAATATTGAAGTCGGAAATTGTCGAATAAGTCGAGCCGATTTGGCGGCTGGAGAAGTAACCGCTGCTCAGGCGAAAGCCTTGGTGCGAGTGGAACTTCTCAATATGTGGCAAACGGGATGGTCGTCATCGGAGAAAGGTAGGGTCACCTACCGCTACTTCTCTGATGTATCTGACCGTCTCAATGCAAGCTGGGTGATCTTGGATCACTACGTAGTACAATTCCTAAGCGGGCACGGAGATTTCCGAGCCAAGCTCAAGGAATTTGCTTTAGTACCGCACGAGAATTGCGACTGTGGCCAAGTGGAAACACCAAACCACGTCCTATTCGAGTGCCGGAGGTACCGAGACGCGCGAGAACTCCTGAGACAAGCGGCTGAAGAAGCTGGCCATCCGTGGCCGGTGACCGAAGCCGATCTTGTAAAACAAGACCTATACAGGGAGTTCCGGACATATACGCGCTCGGTACTACTTACGAAAGCAGGGCGAAACCAAAACCGCCATTGAACGCAATACGCTACGTAACAGAACGAGAGAAGTCTGCGGATTCTCTCCAATAACCATGCTTGAAAATGTACTCGAACGGATGCTAGGTCATGTGCTTCGGCAATGACCTCCTCGGGCCGGGATACAAGCCCCGCTTGCTTCGACAAGCGTTCCTGGATTGGGTTGGACTCGAGGTTGCAGCAGGTTTCGACGTCGTTAGCCTCCAAACGCATAACGACGCGTGAAAAGTAGATGCCCGAACATCAGGCAAAATGTAGTTGCTGGTATAGACCTTCGGTCTGAGGTACAGCAAAGTCCCCAAGTGGCAACGCGCTTGGACAGAATAACGGCTACACACTACATGTCTCAGGGCAGTCGTCGGGGATTATCTCCGCGGCAGGTGGATCGAGTATCCGGGCCGGGATGGTGATATGTGGAGGGAGGTCTATTGCGGGATTCCGCAGGAGTCGGTCCTCGGGCCACTCCTGTGGAACATCGCGTACGACGCGGTGTTGCGGGCCGACCTCCCCGACGGCGTCAGTGCCGTGTGTTACGCAGATGACACACTGGTGCTGGCCGTCGGGGCTCAGTGGGGGAGGACCAAGCGCCTCGCCGAGGAGGGGGCGCAACGCGTCGTCGACCGGATCAGGGGGATGGGGATGACGGTGGCGGTCCATAAGACCGAGGTGATAGCGTTCCACTCACCTCGGCAGGATCCGCCACCCCCTCTGATCCGGGTGGGTGGGGCTGATCCTCGATAGCCACTGGCGCTTCGAGGAGCATTTCCGCTGCCTAGTTCCCCGGTTGGAGAGGATGGTCTCGGCTTTAGGCCGGATCCTCCCCAACCTGGGGGGCCCGGCGGGACGAGTTTGCCGCCTCTATGTGGCAATGGTTCAGTCGGTGGCCCTATACGGGGCCCCTGTCTGGGCGGACGACTTGGCGGCCTCCCGGCGCAGCATGACGATGCTGCGTCGGGTGCAGAGGCGGATGGCGCTGAGGGTCGTCCGCGGCTACCGGACCGTGTCGCATGAGGCGGCGACGGTTCTTGCGGTGATGCCGCCCATGGATCTCCTCGCGCGGTCGCACGCGATGATGTATCGTCATCGTGTCGACCGTCGCGCGGGGGTGGGGGCGGTCCCGGGAGAGCAGGAACCTGCTTGGGGCGATCTGAAGCGCCAGGCCCGGCAGTTCGTGGTGCTCGCGTGGCAGGAGCGGTTGGCCCTGCCAACTGCGGGGCACCGGACAGTCGGGGCTGTTCGGCCACTCCTGTGTGAGTGGCTGGACAGAGGCCATGGAAGCCTTACTTACCGGATGGCACAGGTATTTTCCGGGCATGGTAGCTTCGGAAGATACCTGTGCCGGATAGGGAAGGAGCCGACGGCGCGTTGCTGCCATTGTGACGCCGAGCAGGACACGGCTGATCATACCCTCCAGGTATGCCCAGCTTGGGAGGGGGAGCGACGTGTCCTGGTCGGCGTCATAGGGCGGGATGTCTCGCTGCCGGTTGTGGTGCGCGCCATGCTCGGCAGTGAGAGGAAGTGGAGGGCCGTGGCCTCCTTCTGCGAGACCGCAATGCTGCAAAAGGAGGCCGCGGGAAGGGAGCGCGAGCTTCAGCGGCGCGCTGAGGCTCGCGCTCGTATGGTGGCGCGAGGGCGTCGCGGGCGGCGGCCTTTGCACGGCGGATGACCCTGGCTGGGAGGGGGCCCTGAGGGGAGCCTCCTCCCACCAGGCGGCGATGGGTCGGACTGGGTGGGTCCGGCCCACGGGGAGGCACCCTCGGTGGCCTGGAGCGGCCATCAGCTCCCGGCCGCCGAGGGGTAGAAACGGGGTCACAGGCGGTTGCGAGTTGGGGCTCGCAGCCCGCCACTAAATGCGGCCCCGGGACGGATGGCGGCGGGATGGAGTGGCCCCGTCCTGCCGCTATGAGACAGTGTGTCTACCGGGGGGACCGTTTGTCCCCCCCGGGGATGGGCACAAAGCGCGGGCACGGGGAGGATACCGGAAGAATGCTTCGAGTGATACCCGGTATCCTCCCAAATCGTGCGGAAGAGTCACCGTGGGGTTTTTAGTGGGTAGGTCCCGCGCCCGTCATTCTACGAGCGCGGGGAATCCCACACAACGCTCCCGCCTCTCCCCAAAGAGGTGGGAGGGAGTCTTTCGAAGATTTAGAGGTGTTATCCTCTAAGATATTGATAGAAATCAGGTTTAATTTATTGTTTCAGTGTGGTACCACATTACAACGTGATCCTAACCAGAAAAAGCCCGGGATATGGCCCACAAGTATGCCAAAAATGCGAAAGTATGGGCCACATGAGGGCAAATCCCAGACCTAAACGAGACCTAACCGGTGTTATCCTCTAAAATATTGTTCGAATCCTAGTTTAGTTGACTGCTTCAGTGTGGTGCCACAATACTACGTGATCCTAAACAGCAAAAGCCCGGGATATGGCCAACAATTATGCGAAAAATGCGAATCTTTGAGCCAGATGAGGGCAAATCCCAGGCCTAATCCGGACATAGCCGGTGTTATCCTCTAAAATATTGACCGAATCCAGGTTCAGTTGACTGTGTCAGTGTGGCACCACATTACTACGTTATCCAAACCAGAAAAAAACCCAGGATCTGTCCAAGAAGTATGCGAAAATTACGAAAGTATGAGCCAGATGTGGGCAAATCCCAGATCTAAACGAGACCTAACTGGCGTTATCCTCTAAGATAGTGATAGGAACCAGATATAATTTACTGTTTCAGTGTGGTACCACATTACAACGTGATCCTAACCAGAAAAAGCCCAGGACATGGCCAACAAGTATGCGAAAAATACGAAAGTATGAGCCTGACCATGGCAAATACCAGACATATCCCAGACCTAGCCGGTGTTATCCTGTAAGATATTGATCGCAACCAGGTAAAATTGACTCTTCCAGCGTGGTACCACATTACTACGGGATTCAAACCAGAAAAACCCAAGCAAATGGCCAGCGAGCGTGCGAAAAATGCGAAAGTATGAGCCAGATGAGGGCCAATCCCAGACCTAACCCAGACCAAACCGGTGTTATCCTCTAAGATATTGATAGAAACCAGGTTTAATTTACTGTTTCAGTGTGGTACCACATTACAACGTGATCCTAACCAGAAAAAGTCCAGGACATGGCCAACAAGTATGCGAAAAATACGAAAGTATGAGCCTGATCATGGCAAATACCAGACATATCCCAGACCTAGCCGGTGTTATCCTGTAAGATATTGATCGCAACCAGGTATAATTGACTGTCTCAGCGTGGTACCACATTACTACGTCATTCAAACCAGCAAAAACCCGGGATATGGCCAACAAGTATGCAAAAAATGCGAAAGTATGAGCCAGATGAGGGCAAATCCCGGAACTACCATAGACCTAGCCGATGTTATCCTCGAAATTATTGACCGAAACCAGGTTTAAGTGACTGTTTCAGTGTGGTACGACAATACTTCGTCATCCAAACCAGAAATAACCCAGGATCTGGCCAACAAGTATGCGAAAAATGCGAAAGTATGAGCCAGATGAGTGCAAATCCCGGAACTACCCTAGACCTAGCCGGTGTTATCCTCTAAGATATTGATAGAAACCAGGTTTAATTTACTGTTTCAGTGTGGTACCACATTACAACGTGATCCTAACCAGAAAAAGCCCAGGACATGGCCAACAAGTATGCGAAAAATACGAAAGTATGAGCCTGATCATGGCAAATACCAGACATATCCCAGACCTGGCCAGTGTTATCCTGTAAGATATTGATTGCAGCCAGGTTTAGTTGACTGTGTCGGTGTGGTACCGCATAACTACGTTATCCAAACCAGAAAAAAACCCAGGATCTGGCCAACAAGTATGCGCATAATGCGAAAGTATGCACCAGATCAGGGCAAATCCCAGACCTGAACGAGACCTAACCGGTGTTATCCTATAAAATATTGATCGAGGCCAGGTTTAATTTTGACTGTTTCTGAGAGGTACCACATTACAACGTGATCCTAACCAGAAAAAGTCCAGGACATGGCCAACAAGTATGCGAAAAATACGAAAGTATGAGCCTGATCATGGCAAATACCAGATCTAACCCAGACCTAACCGTTGCTATCCTCTAAAATATTGATCGAATCCAGGTTTAGTTGACTGTGTTAGTGTGGTACCGCATAACTACGTTATCCAAACCAGAAAAAAACCCAGGATCTGGCCAACAAGTATGCGAAAAATACGAAAGTATGAGCCTGATCATGGCAAATACCAGACATATCCCAGACCTAGCCGGTGTTATCCTGTAAGATATTGATCGCAACCAGGTATAATTGACTCTTCCAGCGTGGTACCACATTACTACGGGATTCAAACCAGAAAAACCCAAGCAAATGGCCAGCGAGCGTGCGAAAAATGCGAAAGTATGAGCCAGATCCCTCAGGGCTGCCAGCCTTTCAGCTGCAGTACGGGCTTAACGAACCCGGGTTACCCGAGTCATACACACACCGTAAGCCTCCTGTTGGTCGTCACAACGACCCATTCACAATTCCTTTTTTGGTTTTGTGAATGGTACGTGACGGCAGGAGGAACGGGGGCCTTGGCTTAACCGCCCGGGACCGCGAGTATGGCGACTCTATAAAATCGCCCTCCAATCCTAAGTTATGGTGCGCGGCGATGGGATGCATGGTTGGGGGAGGAGGCCCAATCCCAAGCGACCACCTCCGGGGCACCTGCCGAACCCCCGGAGTATATAGGCTTACCCGGGTAAGGCGGCTCTGCCCGGGCGGACCTTTTCTTCCGACCTGCTCGTGGGAATATTATGGAGTTCAATATTAAAACGGGGATGGGACGGGGTAAGTCAGAGGGGGAGGACGAAGGCGGTGTTGGGACTGGAGTAACGGCGATCGCGCCGCCTCCAGCGCCTGGCCCGGCTTCGTGGAAGGTGGAGGAGGACGACGAGACTGCGTCAGTCTCGTCCTTCTCCTCCACCAGGAGCCTCATAGGCTCTAAGAGGAAGAGGGCGGGGCAGGCCGTCGTCGAGGTGGGCGGGGCGATGAGCCCGTCGGTGAGGCTGAGTTGCCTCAGGGACGAGGTGACCGAGGAGATATCGGAGAGGATCTCCTCGTCCCTGCGGCGGGTGGAGAAAGTCGCCGCTGCCTGCGCCTTTAAGGGGCAGAAAAGCGGTGGCGCGGAGGCCCTGAAGGCCGCGGCGGAGGAAATGAGGGAGGCGGCACGGGAGCTCAGAGGGCGGAACGCCCGTCTGCAGCTCCTGTTGGAGGAGGAGCGACAGGGGAGGAGGAGGGCAGAGGCGCTGTGGAACAGCGCGGCCCTCCCTCCCATCCTCCCTCCTCCTCCACCGCCGCGTC
The DNA here is from genome assembly GCF_051014445.1 of Colletes latitarsis. Taxonomy (NCBI): domain Eukaryota; kingdom Metazoa; phylum Arthropoda; class Insecta; order Hymenoptera; family Colletidae; genus Colletes; species Colletes latitarsis. The sequence continues at coordinate 1,292,055 of NW_027488377.1, read as the reverse complement.
CCTCGGCGGAGGTAAATAAGCGGAGTGCGGCGGCAGTGGTGCGGGGCACCGCGGGCCCCTCCACCCGCACTCCGCCCGTGAAGAAGACCCCGTCCTCCTCAGAAGACGATCTTCTGAGGAGGATTGGGGACATGATTGATGGCAAGCTGGCCGCCTTCCGGGAGGAGCTCCTCGCCGGAAGAGCGGTCAGCAGGAAGGCGGTGCCTCCCCGACCTGTTCCGGTACAGTCGGGGAAGGCAAAGCAGGGCGGAGTGAAGGCTCCGCCCAGCGTTGCGGCACCAGGGCCCCGGGTCGCGACCCCCAAGGGGGGTGGTGTACCCGTGGTCGCGGTGGTCGCGTCCTCCACAGCACCCTCCCAAGGGGGGGTGGCGTGGAGTGAGGTGGTGGGGCGGAAGGCGAAGCGGGCGGCGAGGAAGGCCTCGCAACCGCAGCCTCCGCCTCCGCCGCCGGCGGCCAAGGTAAAGGCCGCGAAGGTCGGGAAGGCACGACCAGGTCGTCCCCCAAAAACGGCAGCGGTGACGCTGACCGTTGCGCAGGGGGGCGACCTGACCCTCGCGGAGGCGATGCGGCTCGCCAGGGAGAATATCTCCCTGGAAGAGCTGGGCATCGCCTCTGTGAGGGCGAAGAGGGCCGTGACCGGGGGTCTCTTGCTGGAGATCCCCGGTGCAGAAGGCGGCACGAAGGCGGATCGTCTCGCCCAGAGGCTCCGGGAGCAGCTGGGCGAGCGAGGTGTCCGGGTCGCCCGGCCCACGAAGCGCACGGAGATGCGCGTTTGTGGGCTGGACGACTCGGTCAGCGCACAGGATGTGTCCCGTGCCCTTGCGAGGGCGGGGGACTGTCCTGTGGAGGACCTGCGGATCGGAGAGATCCGCAGGTCGCCCTCCGGCCTCGGGTCGGTGTGGGCCCGGTGCCCCCTCTCCGCCGCCCGTAAGGTGGCGGAATCCGGGAGGGTGTTGGTGGGGTGGGTTTCGGCGCGAGTGGAAATCCTCGCGCCGCGCCCGCTCCAGTGTCACCGCTGCCTCGAATTGGGGCACGTGAGGCAGTGGTGCACCTCGCCGGTGGACCGCAGCGGTCAGTGTTACCGCTGCGGTGCCAAAGAGCACCGTGCGAGCCAGTGCTCGGCGGCCCCCCACTGCCCGCTGTGTGCGGACATGGGGAGGCCAGCCGATCACAGGGTGGGGAGCAAGAAGTGCTCCCCCCCCCCTCCCGGAAGGAGAGGAAGAGGCGGGCTGCACCGGCTCCGGTGCCGAGGGCGGTGGCATCGTCCTCCATGGAGGTGGACGGTGCTACGGGGACGGACGGCCGGGAGGAGGCTGGCGCGGCCATTAATTAATGCCGCCCCGCCTCCTCCTCCAGGCCAACCTCAACCACTGCCGCGCGGCACAGGACTTGATGTCCCAAGTCCTCGCGGAGTGGGGGGTTGGCCTGGCGGTCGCCGCCGAGCCGTACCGCGTCCCTGATCACCCTCATTGGGTGGGCGACGCGGACGGCTTGGTGGCGACGGTATGGGGAGGGGGCGACGGGTCCCCACCGTTCTCCTTGTTGGAGCGCGGTCGGGGATTCGTCGCCGTGGACTGGGGGGGAGTCGCTGTGGTGGGGTGCTACATTACGCCCCGTAGCGGTCACGCTGCGTTCGAGCTGTACTTGGCCGAGGTCGCGGCATGCGTGCAGCGCTACGCGGCCCGGCCGGTGCTGGTCCTGGGGGATTTTAATGCCAAGTCGGTGGCTTGGGGATCCCCCAGGACCTCCGTTCGCGGCGGGATCCTGGGCGATTGGGCGGCGGGGCTCAACCTCCGGGTATTGAACCGGGGGTCGGAGCACACATGCGTGCGGCGATATGGGGGGTCCATCGTGGATGTTGGATTCGCGACCCCCAACGCCGTGCGCATGGTGTCGGGTTGGCACGTGGTCGCGGGGGCAGAGACACTCTCCGATCACCGGTACATCCGGATGGAGGTCTCTGCCGCCGCGAGTGCATCCCGACACGGCCGCCTGCGTGGCACCCCACCACGCCGCTGGGCGCTTCGGCGCCTGGACAAGGACGCCCTGATGGCAGCTGCCCTCACTGCAACTTGGCCGCAGGGAGCGGCCGAGTTGCCGAGCATAGAGGAGGAGGTCGTCCGGCTCGGAGCATTGGTCGCGGGTATTTGCGACGCGGCGATGCCTCGGGTCGGGCGGGCTTCTCCTCGCCGGGCGGTGTACTGGTGGTCGGACGCGATCGCGGAGTTGCGAGTCGCGACTGTCCGCGCCCGACGCCGGTACACCCGCGCGCGCCGTCGTCAACGTACAGGCGACGGCGTGGCGCGAACGAGGGCAGCTGATGACCTGTATGGAGCATACCGCGTGGCGCGGGTTGCTCTGCAGGTCGCCATCAAACGGGCCAAGACCCGGGCATGGAAGGAGCTCCTCCAAACCCTTGATGACGATCCATGGGGGCGCCCATATAAGGTGGTGCTGAATAAGCTCCGCCCGTGGGCGCCCCCCGTCACCGAGGGTCTTGACCCCCGGCTGCTGGAGGACGTGGTCAATACACTCTTCCCAATTGGGGAGAGGGGATCGCGTCCTCCGGCGGCGGCGGCTGTCCCAGTGGAGTGGACGGCCGAGCTGGGGGTCACGCAGGGGGAGCTGGCAGCGGCCATCAGACGGCTCGGGTTTCGTAACACGGCCCCGGGTCCGGATGGTGTGCCCGGCCGGGTTTGGGTCTTGACCCAGGGCGTCCTTGGGGCCGACCTCAGGCGGTTGTTCGACCGCTGCCTGAGGGACGGGCGATTCCCCCCCAGTTGGAAGGTGGCGAGGATGGTCCTCCTCCGGAAGGAGGGTCGGCCCGCGGAGTCTCCCTCCGCATACCGGCCCATTTGTCTCCTCGACGAGGTGGGCAAGCTCTTCGAGCGGGTGATTGCTGCCCGCCTCGTCGAGCACCTGTCGCGGGGTGATCCCGGTCTGGCCGACTGCCAGTTCGGTTTCCGGGGGGGCCGATCGACTATCGACGCGATAGGTCGTGTGAGGGCCCTCTCGGGGGCGGCCGTCTCCCGGGGAGGGGTGGCATTGGCAATATCCTTGGATATTGCCAATGCCTTTAACACCCTCCCCTGGGAAGAGATAAGGAGGGGACTCGAATATCATCGGGTCCCCCCTTGTCTCAGGGCGGTCGTCGGGGATTATCTCCGCGGCAGGTGGATCGAGTATCCGGGCCGGGATGGTGATATGCGGAGGGAGGTGTACTGCGGTGTTCCGCAGGGGTCGGTCCTCGGGCCACTCCGGTGGAACATCGCGTACGACTCGGTGTTGCGGGCCGGCCTCCCCGACGGCGTCAGCACGGTGTGTTATGCGGATGACACACTGGTGCTGGCCGTCGGGGCGCACTGGGGGAGGGCCATGCGTCGCGCGGAGGAGGGGTCGCAACGCGTCGTCGACCGGATCAGGGGGATGGGGATGACGGTGGCGGTCCATAAGACCGAGGTGATTGCGTTTCATTCACCTCGGCAGGATCCGCCACCCCCTCTGATCCGGGTGAGTGGGGCTGACATCGAGGTGAAGCCCCAGATCAGGTATCTAGGGCTGATCCTCGATAGCCACTGGCGTTTCGAGGAGCATTTCCGCTGCCTGGTCCCCCGGTTGGAAAGGATGGTTGCGGCTCTGGGCCGGATCCTGCCCAACCTGGGTGCCCGGCGGGCCGAGTTCGTCGCCTCTATGTGGCAATGGTCCAGTCGGTGGCCCTATACGGGGCCCCCGTCTGGGCGGACGACCTGGCTGCCTCCCGGCGCAGCATGACTGTGCTGCGTCGGGTGCAGAGGCGCATGGCGCTCAGGGTCGTCCGCGGGTATCGGACCGTGTCACATGAGGCGGCGACGGTTCTAGCGGGGATGCCGCCCATGGACCTGCTCGCGCGGTCGCACGCGGTGATGTACCGGCACCGCGTCGACCGTCGCGCGTGGGTGGGGGCGGTCCCGGGCGGGCAGGAACCTGCTTGGGGCGATTTGAAGCTCCAGGCCCGGCAGTCCGTGTTGCTCGCGTGGCAGGAGCGGCTGGCTCTGCCAACCGCGGGGCACCGGACTGTCGGGGCGGTTCGGCCACTCCTGAAGGAGTGGCTGGACAGAGGCCATGGCAGCCTCACCTACCGGATGGCACAGGTATTTTCCGGGCATGGCAGCTTCGGAAGATACCTGTGCCGGATAGGGAAGGAGCCGACGGCGCGTTGCTGCCACTGCGACGCTGAGCAGGACACGGCGGATCATACCCTGGAGGTATGCCCCGCGTGGGAGGGGGAGCGCCGTGTCCTGGTCGGCGTCGTCGGGCGGGATGTCTCGCTGCCGGGCGTGGTGCGCGCCATGCTCGGCAGCGAGGAGAAGTGGAGGGCCGTGGCCTCCTTCTGCGAGAACGTAATGTTGCAGAAGGAGGCCGCGGGGAGGGAGCGCGAGCTTCAGCGGCGCGCTGAAGCTCGCGCTCGTGCGGTGGCCCGAGGTCGTCGCCCGGTCGGGAGGCGTCGCGGGCGGCCGCCTCGGCGTGGCGGATGACCTAGGCTGGGAGGGGGGTCCTGAGGGGACCCTCCTCCCGCCAGGCGGCGCCGGGTCGGACCGGTTGGGGGTAGGAGTGCCTCCCCCTACCGGTCCGACGCAAGGGGAGGCACCCTCGGCGGTCTGGTGCGGCCATGAACGCCCGGCCGCCGAGGGGTGGAAACGGGGTCGCGGGCGGTTGCGAGTTGGGGCTCGCAGCCGCCATTAAACGCGGCCCCGGGACGGATAGCGGCGGGATGGAGTGGCCCCGTCCCGCCGCTATGAGGCAGTGTGTCTACTGGGGGGACCGATTGTCCCCCCGGGGGATGGGCGCGAAAGCGCGGGCACGGGGAGGATACCGGAAGAATGCTTCGAGCGATTCCCGGTATCCTCCCAAAGCGTGCCGAAGGGTCACCGTGGGGTTTTTAGTGGGTAGGTCCCGCGCCTGTCGTTGTACGGGCGCGGGGAATCCCACACACCCCTCCCACCTCTCCCCAAGGAGGTGGGAGGGAGTCTTTCGAAGATTTTCCCCACGACAAAAAAAAAAAAAAAAAAAAAAAAAGTGAGAACTAGAATAAGAGGGTGTAAAACCAATAAACAACTAGAAGTAAAAAATAAAATAAAATAAAATAAAATATAACAAAATAAAATAAACAATATAAGATATAATCAGATGAGGTGAAATAAAATAACATAATATAAAACCCAGCACGGCTAAGCTAAAACCATAACTTAACCTGTGCTTAACTAAAGTGAAATAAAATACGAAATAAAATACAATATATCGAGTACTAATAAAAAATAAGAAGCACAGAGTGACCTAGCAAATACAGTAGTATAGACCATAGCGATAGAGCATAGCGATCAGGATGTAAACAGTATCTCTTACGTGTAAGTGCAGACGTAGTATTTAGGCTGAATTGCAGCGATGTAAATAGCGTAGTGACATGCGTCAATATCAGCTAGCTAAAAGTGAAGTAATATGCATATGAATAACAGTGCAGGGCAGAGTGAAGTAAAAGAGAAAATAGGATAGAATAGAATAGAATAGAATAGCTATACAGCAGCTGCATGATCTAACCTATCACCACGCCTGCAGATTTATGATGTACACGATATAAATAGCATTATAACTGTCTGTAAGCAATATGTGTAAGTAAGAAAGGAGAAGACAGTTATGTAGTGAATATGTGTGAAGGTATGGAAGTGTAATACGTATGCGTATATTAGATAGAAATGCAGAAGTGTATAATATGTAAAAAGTAAATGCAAAGCAAAGCAAAGCAAATGCAAAGTAAATATCCTGGCCTTACCACAGGACTACCTAACGTAGCTAGTGGTTGTACATACGTGTCACACACCGCAGTATGGAATATAAAATAAAATACAATAAATAAATAAGAATAAAATAAGATAAAAAAGATAATAAGTTACAAGTTAAAAAGAGAAGAGAGAGATAAAATATAGTAGTGTGAATTAAATCTGAGCCACTGGGCCCCTTCGCCACAGCTGGCTCACCCTCTTGCTCCCGCATTCCTCATATTCCTGTCCATCTCCCTCTCCAGCTTGCCTTTTTCGGTCAGAATCTCCGTAATAAATGCTTTAATTAAGTTCCATTCATCGATTCCCTGTATCATTTTTAACCCTAGCCCCTCAATATTGGGTGTTCCACCTATCCTTAGTGTTTCCCATAGTCTGTCTCTTTGCGCTGTCCATCTATTACAATCTAACAGTGTGTGCTCCACCGTGTCACTAACTCCACAGTTGCACCAGCACAGATCCGTTTCTGCCTTACCAATCTTCTTTCTATACGTGGCGAAAAATCCATGCCCTGCCATTGCTTGTGTCATATGGAAGGTCACCTGTCCACACGGTCTTTCCATCCACGCCCTTATATTGGGTATCCATTTATATGTAAGCTTGTGGCTGGCTTCACGGTCCCAGATGTCTTGCCATTCCTCTATTAAACTATCTCGTATCCTTCTTTTTTCAGCCACAATTGTTGCACCGAGGTCTGGGTGTGCAGCTCCAAGAATCTCTCTTGCTTCTTCTTCGGCTTCCATTATCTTGACACGCTCCTCGACTTTGAGCATTATTGGGATTACCCCTGCTATCACCGGTAGTACCACCCTTGGAGCCGTACGGAACGCCTTTATTACTCGTATCAGTCCAGTGCGCTGTATACTCTGTAACTTTTTTCTGTTTGCTTCTATAGATGCCCACCTTGCCCATATAGGCGCAGCGTATAACAATATGGACTCAACTACATGGTAGTATAACAGGCTGGTTTTATGCCCTGCTCCCCCGGTATTCGGCAGAATCCGTGCCAGCGCCGCCATAGTCTTTGTACCCTTATTGGTAACCACTTCTATGTGTTTTTTAAATATTTGACTCCTGTCAAACGTTACCCCCAGATATTTGATGTCCGTTCCAGGCCTGATGACCTTCTGCAATACATTTATAGCAAATTCCTGCGGTCGTCTCTTCTTATTTAGGAACATCATCTCAGTTTCTTCAGGTGCTATTTTTAGTTTGCTGTCCCCAAACCATCGAGTTATTTTATTGATACTATCATCTATTCTCTGTTTAAGGTCATCGATATTATGATGTGTGGCAACAAGTGCCAAATCATCAGCAAACCCAAAGGTCTCGCAACCACGTGGCAACTGCAATGATAGCACGCCGTCGTATGCAATGTTCCACAGGATGGGCCCTATGACGGACCCCTGTGGAACACCCATGTATGTACTTCTACAGGTCCATCTACCTCCGCTTTTAAAATATATCTCCCTATCCCTCAAGTAATTACTTATAATTTGCAGCAGATACAGTGGTAACATTTTCCGTCTGCATTCCTGTACCACAAGCTGAAGAGGTATGGTATTAAATGCGTTTTTCACGTCAAGAGTAATCAATAGACAATACTTTTGCTTACTCTTGGCCTCGTCCGCGATTTTCATAACCCCCCGTAATGCTTGCAGGGTGCTGCGCCCCTTACGGAAGCCATATTGTCTAGGTGAGAGTCCCGCAGGTCCAAGTGCCGCCAATATTCGTACTTTCAAGATGCTTTCATACAACTTAGCCCAGTGGCTAATTAAACAAAGTGGCCTATGTGCCGACGGTAACGCGGGATCCCTGCCCTCCTTGTAGAGTAGCACCAATCTTTGTCTCTTCCACCTAGTGGGCACAACACCCTGCAAAATGCACCCGTTAATTAAACTTATCACTAAGTTGATTCTACGCTCTATCACAATCTTAACAACTATTCCAGGTATACAGTCGTAACCCGGTGCCTTATTAGGGTTAAGAGGCTTGGCAGCCTCCCTGACCTCATCCGCTGTGGTTAGTTGCAATCCGACTCGTGCATACATGGCGACGTCTATTCGCCGATCAAGATTACTTGATGTCCCCGTTGGGAACAGCTCGTCAAGAACACTCGTCATGCGGTCACTAGAGAGTTCCGGTGGATCCTTCCTTGGTTTGACGGCCTTCATAACGGCTTTAAAAGGCTTACCCCATATATCTCCTTCAACTGTACTGCACAGGTCACGCCATGCTCTAGTTTTGCTTTTCATAATTTCCAGGTTCAGCGCTTTTCTATTGTTCTTAAATGCCGCCGCCAGGGCTGCTGCTTCCGGCCGTCCCCTCTTCACCGCTCGCTGGTACCTCCTACGGCTGCCGTTGGTGATAGCTCTTAATTCAGCTATCTCCCTCGTCCACCAAATTTTGGATGGCTTGTTGCTCGGTGCAGGTCTTCTGGGTTCCATCGATGCATCACAGGATGCTTCAAACGCATCAAGGACCCTTTCCACCTCCCGTTCACCCAAAGATCGTGTAAAATCTATGCCGTTCGTGTGATCATCGAGCACCCTCAGCATCCTTTCAACATCTAGCGTGCTAGTTTTCCAGCCGTACGCTTCCCTAGCTCTCACAGCCCTGTTACCCGCAAACTCGTGGAAAACGTAGAGATGGTCCGAAGCGGTGAACCTCCTCAGGACCTCACTACGTGTAAGTTCGCGCAATGTCTCGTGATCACATGCGAGGAAGTCAATCTTCGAGCTTCTGTTGGCCTTTTCATACGTGACTGCTCCACTACTATCCACCGCCGTAAGACCCATCCTCATCAGCGCCTCATGTAGTATAATTCCTCTGGCGTCAATAATATTCGCCCCCCACGTTGTGGACTTAGCGTTGAAATCCCCCATAACTTTACATCTAGGCTTCCAGTTTCCGCGTGCCGTTTCCAGCTCATCTATAACCCTACTAAACAGCTCTCTGTTATATCGCGGCGTGTAATAACAACTCACTATTGTATCTTCTCCTATTTCTACTGCGATATAACCATTCCCTTTTTCGGTTCTATCCTGCTTATGTCTTATGCCATTAAACCTCGTGACCCATATCGCGGCCCTACCCGAGATGTCCACTTCCCAGTCAGCTGCAATGCGATAGGGTTCCGCGACCGCGACAACATCCACGCGCAACTCCTCCGCCGCTCTAATTAACATATCCTGCGCCAGCCGACAATGGTTTAGATTAATCTGTAGGTACCTCATGAATGTATATTATTTACGCTTCAAGTTAAAAAATAAAAATAGAAAAAATAAAAATTTTTTATCTTTCTTTCAGATCTTATATTTTAAATTTAACTTTACCGCTAACGTTTTAGTTTTTAGGTTCCAAATTTTTATATTCTATGCTCCAAAAAGTATCAATCTACTATATATATATATATATAAATATCTATTAATATTCTTTATTTACTATCACCAGCTAGTTGTCTAAATCTATTGCTTATTACTATGCTTTGTATTTATTTATAGTTAGTTAGCTAGCTATTTGTTATTTATTATTTATTATTTATTATTTATTCTATAATTAGCCCTGTTCCTCCGCAAGGCCTCCTGATAGTACGGGCACCGGAAGGATCCTGCGACATGCCGTCTATTATCCTCTAGTACCCCCTTTTCCTGGCATAAGACGCAGGATGGCATATTGGTGCAAACATTCATAATATGTCCCTCCATACCACATCTTCTACATACCGTCGCGCCCTTCCCGACCTTTGTGCACTCTGCCCCCATGTGCCCAAAGTCATGACACCTAAAACATCTCAGAACTTTGGGTGCCACCCTCACTCTTACCGACGTATAGCCAATTTTCACCCTATCCACTGCGTCAATTTTGGCTGCCAGCGCAGCCGGTGCTTCAAGTATCGCCATCTGCGTGCCCACATATGTCGTCCGCAGTAGTTTAACTCGTACTCCCGTTCTGTCGGTGATGCCATAGGCTTGACAAAATCCCTCTATGACTTCCTGTGTGTCACTGATAGGATCCAGGTCCCTAATTTGCACTTCTACTCTGGGTACCATCATTCTAACGTTGAAGCCGTCGCCGAGTCCGTTTTGTATGGCTTCAGCCCCCTTCGCGGCACCGCCCGCTTTGGTATACTCCACTATAAGGTCACCCTTCCTTGACCTCCTCACCATTTTTATGTCATTTAGGCATTCCTTCGCTTTATTAGCGATTTCTCTGAATACCTCTGCATAAGTTCTCTCTCCTGCAGTGACGCATATGGCCTCCGTCCTTGGGCCCGTGCGTCTCATACCTACCCGTTGCTCTATATCTCTCGTTCCTCCATCCTTTCCCTTTCGTTGTTCTCCTCTTTTACCTCTGTCTTCATCCTCCCGCCCTCTTAACGACGAAGTACTTCCCCGTGGGGTACCCTCTGTCCCATTTTTCCTTTCTTTCCATCTATCTACTTTATTCCATTCACCTCCCTCGCTATTTTCCATGCCCCCCGCATAACTATCCTTACCCCTATTCCCATCAGCCTCAACTTCCCTACCATCTTCCTTTTCCCCCTCCTCATACCTTTCACCCGTCTCCTGTACTTCATCCTTATCGCTGCCTTCTCTCCTTCTCACTCTCCTGAGCGCTACGTTATGGATCCTATCAGTGGCAGGCGACCTTATTTTCCGTTTACTGTTAGCACTAGCCCCCTCAATCCTACTACTACTTGTACTAATACTTGCCCTAAGTTCACACATCTCCCTATCCCTCATCCTATCTGTTTCCCTCAGCTTCTCCATCTCCTCCCTCATTCCCCTTTCTCTCTCATTATCCCTATGCCTGATTTTGTCCAGTTCCTGTTCTCTATCCTTCTCTCTTTCCCTCATCTTTTCCATCTCCTCCCTCATATTTTTGAGCTCTTCAAGCGTCCTGATTTCCCTAGCCCTATTCTCTTTTAGGTATTTCTTAAGCACCTTAAGCTCCTTATACACGTCGAAGATCGTACTTATCGCTTCCTGGCTGATATGTTTCTCAGACGTCAGGTACTTTCCCACCCTTTTCACCCCTTGGTAGACATTAGTGACCGTTTCCCTAATTTGCCTATCCTCGCCTCTCTCATGTATCGAGCCCTCGGCTTCCGCTTCTGACTCCGTTTCGGTCTCATAACGTAGGCTTGGCACCTGTTTACCTAGACTGGTGCTTGTCAACCTTCTATCTGGTGACCTACCTATCTTACTTCTTGCAACGAACGGATCCATACTTCCTATCTGCTGCGTCTTTTTATTCACCCTATTAGTGGACGTAAGAAAAACCTCGTTGTCGTCCGTTAGATCAACTGCCTCCTCATTACCATTATCCTTTTCCTTGTTTCTATCCATTTTCATATCCAATGTCCGTCGCCTGTTGTTACCTGTTTTATCCGTTTTTGTCTCGCCCAGTCGCAGCAATCCCCGCACCGGCCTGAGATCCACCGAGTGCGTTAGACAGTCGTCGGTTGACGACCCGGAGTGGCCTGTCCGTACACCACTACTCGAGCCGGGACCTGGGGCTCCGAGCACCCCTGATCCGGTACCATCATCCTTTGTATTGTCCATGTCCATATTATATTAGTTTGGCCACCATAGCCCACTGGGTTGGCCATGTCCAGTGGTGCGTGTGTGCATTCTTGTAGTTTCGTGTGTGTGTGTGTGTGTGTGTGTATGTGTGTACCGGCATAAATTGCCAGTTGTGCGCGCGTTAGTGTATGCCAGCCTTGTACCCGGTGGCGTCGAATAACTGTTCAGATACCATAAACTATACTAAGTTGCATTTTGGCCACTGCTTTGTAGCTTATGTTATATACGCTATATGTATTGAGCAGTGCTCTATTAAACGTGTATCTATGCTACCGGTGTTGGACCATCATTATCCCTTACCTCTGCCTTTCAACGTAGCAGCCTACCTAATTTGTCCGTTAACAAGTTTTCCGATTAATTGCCACAGTCATAGCCATCGGTTATCAATCAGCAATTGACACCGCAGTTATTTAGTTCTTAGATCATTCGTGGTACGTATTAGCCTCTATAATACCTCGCCCTGTATGATACTATAGGGCTGTATAATGAAGCTGTGCAATAGGTTTGTACCATAGGTCCGGGTAAAGTCTAAGTGTAGTGAGATCTCATTGCACGTCTCATCTATTGCGCGTAATAGCATCGGCATAGTATTATTAAAGAACGAAAAGCTAGAGTCAGTAATAATAATATTAATATGTCTGCATACCATCTAACAAATACTGGAAAAACAGAAAATATGTTATTGAGCGTCTAAAGTATTTAATATAAGGAACCATGAGCATGATACATATGGTATATTATATAATATAACATAAGGTAGAATAAAATATAACAACGAAATGTATATGTGCGTGTAAATATTACATAACATAAAATAAAATAAACATAAACGACATGCTGAGGTGGATGTGTATGCTAAACTAACCAATTAATTAATTAATACTGTTCAATATCCATCTATTGCATTAACTTGCACTTAGTGTTTGGGTAACAGAAGGTATATTTTAGCGGATGTCTGTATACACTATCTTCTAGTTGTCAGATCGTATCTGTCTGTATAAGAGCAATTCTGGCCACTCGTTGTCCTAACCTAAAGGCATATAAACAAAACCCGCCATATTGCCGTCTACCAGCACTGCGTCGCAATCCAACCGCGCCTGCGCCGTGACGTCAGCCGATCGCAGCGCTAGTCGCGCCGTCGCGCAACTCTCTCTACCCTGCGCGTCGGCGCGACTACGTCTATCTGTCGGCGCGCGCATGTCTTCTTTCCGCGTCACTTCCGTTCAGCCATGTGCGTGTCACGTCGCCAAGTTCTAACGTGCATAATCTACTTTTCGTTACCTCGTCATCGCTCGGCCGCACCCCCGTATGTGTATCGCGGCTAGGAGGCCCCTATGCTACCCCCGCCCGCGTGTTTGTGTGCAGTGCTTGGTCTCAGTGTCATGTAAACAAGTTCGCCAACCGCCGGAAAAGGACGTGCCAGTGCCTCCCCCCTGTGTTCGTGTTAGTGAACTACACGTGCGCAACCAGAGTGTTCCTTTCTTGGAAAATTCCTCTCCTTCCTACCATTCATAATTCCCATTCCTATTCGGCCCACTCCTACATCACTCCCGTTCTGGTGCCCCCCCCCCCTGTGGCATCCCCATCCCTGGTGTTGTATCTTAACCCCGTAATTCGTGTAAAACGATATGTTTATCTACGGTCACGCATGCGCGATGACGTCACATCGTCATCTGCGCATCCATGTGTCCTTTTCACAGCCGCCATCTTTCCTCCTCTATCCTTTTAGTTTCTATTTTCCTCTCTATTTTACTTAAGTGCAATATTCTCTCCATTAAAGGGTACTCACCAGTGTCGTCTTCTGGCCCCCTTTCCTCTCCGCCCGCTCCTAGTCCCCGCCCTCGTCTCTCTCCTCGTGAATATCTCTCCTTGTCCACCTGTCACTTCCACCTGCCACTCAAAACACCGCCATTGATCACCTCACATATATTTTCCTTTATTTCTCGTCCATTTCACGATATCACCTCACAATTTTTTAACCCATCACTCCTTTCACCTATACCTTACACCCTGTCCCTACCAAGGGCCCCCCACCCCTCTTTTCCCCACCAAAAACCGTCCCTTGTCCGGAGCGACGAGGACACACGACCGCTCGCTCCTACGTCACCAGTGAGAAGCGATCTAACCCAGACCTAACCGGTGTTATCCTGTAAAATATTGATCGAGGTCAGGTTTAATTGACTGTTTCTGAGTGGTACCACATTAGTACGTTATCCATACCAGATAAAGCCCAGGATAAGGCCAACAAGTTTGCGAAAAATGCGAAACTGAGAGCCAGATGAGGGCAAATCCCAGGCCTAATCCAGACCTAACCGTTGCTATCCTCTAAAATATTCATCGAATCCAGGTTTAGTTGACTGTTACAGTTTGGTACCACATTACTACGTGATCCAAGCTAGAAAAAGCCCAGGATGAGGCCAACAAGAATGCGGAAAAGCCGAAAGTTTCAACCAGAAGAGGGCGAATCCCAGACCGAAACGAGACCTAACAGGTGTTATCCTCTAAAATACTGATCGACGACAGGTTTAATAGACTGTTTCTGAGTGGTACCACATTACTACGTGATCCAAACCAGAAAACGCCGAGGATAAGACCAACAAGTATGCGAAAAATGCAAAAGTATGAGCCAGATGAGGGCAAATCCCGGAACTACTCTAGACCTAGCCGGTGTTATCCTCTAAAATATTGAACGAAACCAGGTATAATTGACTGTCTCAGCGTGGTACCGCATTACTACGTGATTCAAACCAGAAAAACCCTAGCAAATGGCCAGTGAGCATGCGAAAAATGCGAAAGTATGAGCCAGATGAGGGCAAATCCCAGATCTGAACGAGACCTAACCGGTGTTATCCTATAAAAAATTGAACGAACCCAGGTTTAATTGACTGTTTCTGAGTGGTACCACCTTACTACGTGATCCAAACCAGAGAAAGCCCAGGATAAAGCCAACAACTATGCGACAAATGCGAAAGTATGAGCCAGATCCCCTCAGGAGCTGCCAGCCTTTCAGCTGCAGTACGGGCTTAACGAACCCGGGGTACCCGAGTCATACACACACCGTAAGCCTCCTGTTGGTCGTCACAACGACCCATTCACAATTCCCTATTGGTTTTGTGAATGGTACGTGACGGCAGGAGGAACGGGGGTCTTGGCTTAACCGCCTGGGCCACGAGTATGGCGACTCTATAAAATCGCCCTCCAATCCTAAGCTATGGTGCGCGGCGATGGGATGCATGGTTGGGGGAGAAGGCCCAATCCCAAGCGACCACCTCCGGGGAACCTGCCGAACCCCCGGAGTATATAGGCTTACCCGGGTAAGGCGGCTCTGCCCGGGCGGACCTTTTCTTCCGACCTGCTCGTGGGAATATTATGGAGTTCAATATTAAAACGGGGATGGGACGGGGTAAGTCAGAGGGGGAGGACGAAGGCGGTGTTGGGACTGGAGTGACGGCGCTCGCGCCGCCTCCAGCGCCTGGCCCGGCTTCGTGGAAGGTGGAGGAGGACGACGAGACTGCGTCAGTCTCGTCCTTCTCCTCCACGAGGAGCCTCATAGGCTCTAAGAGGAAGAGGGCGGGGCAGGCCGTCGTCGAGGTGGGCGGGGCGATGAGCCCGTCGGTGAGGCTGAGTTGCCTCAGGGACGAGGTGACCGAGGAGATATCGGAGAGGATCTCCTCGTCCCTGAGGCGGGTGGAGAAAGTCGCCGCTGCCTGCGCCTTTAAGGGGCAGAAAAGCGGTGGCGCGGAGGCCCTGAAGGCCGCGGCGGAGGAAATGAGGGAGGCGGCGCGGGAGCTCAGAGGGCGGAACGCCCGTCTGCAGCTCCTGTTGGAGGAGGAGCGACAGGGGAGGAGGAGGGCAGAGGCGCTGTGGAACAGCGCGGCCCTCCCTCCCATCCTCCCTCCTCCTCCACCGCCGCGTCCCTCGGCGGAGGTAAATAAGCGGGGTGCGGCGGCAGTGGTGCGGGGCACCGCGGGCCCCTCCAACCGCACTCCGCCCGTGAAGAAGTCCCCGTCCTCCTCAGAAGACGATCTTCTGAGGAGGATTGGGGACATGATTGATGGCAAGCTGGCCGCCTTCCGGGAGGAGCTCCTCGCCGGAAGAGCGGTCAGCAGGAAGGCGGTGCCTCCCCGACCAGTTCCGGTAAAGTCGGGGAAGGCAAAGAAGGGCGGAGTGAAGGCTCCGCCCAGCGTTGCGGCACCAGGGCCCCGGGTCGCGACCCCCAAGGGGGGTGGTGTACCCGTGGTCGCGGTGGTCGCGTCCTCCACAGCATCCTCCCAAGGGGGGGTGGCGTGGAGTGAGGTGGTGGGGCGGAAGGCGAAGCGGGCGGCGACGAAGGCCTCGCAACCGCAGCCTCCGCCTCCGCCGCCGGCGGCCAAGGTAAAGGCCGCGAAGGTCGGGAAGGCACGACCAGGTCGTCCCCCAAAAACGGCAGCGGTGACGCTGACCGTTGCGCAGGGGGGCGACCTGACCCTCGCGGAGGCGATGCGGCTCGCCAGGGAGAATATCTCCCTGGAAGAGCTGGGCATCGCCTCCGTGAGGGCGAAGAGGGCCGTGACCGGGGGTCTCTTGCTGGAGATCCCCGGTGCAGAAGGCGGCGCGAAGGCGGATCGTCTCGCCCAGAGGCTCCGGGAGCAGCTGGGCGAGCGAGGTGTCCGGGTCGCCCGGCCCACGAAGCGCACGGAGATGCGCGTTTGTGGGCTGGACGACTCGGTCAGCGCACAGGATGTGTCCCGTGCCCTTGCGAGGGCGGGAGACTGTCCTCTGGAGGACCTGCGGATCGGAGAGATCCGCAGGTCGCCCTCCGGCCTCGGGTCGGTGTGGGCCCGGTGCCCCCTCTCCGCCGCCCGTAAGGTGGCGGAATCCGGGAGGGTGTTGGTGGGGTGGGTTACGGCGCGAGTGGAAATCCTCGCGCCGCGCCCGCTCCAGTGTCACCGCTGCCTCGAATTGGGGCACGTGAGGCAGTGGTGCACCTCGCCGGTGGACCGCAGCGGTCAGTGTTACCGCTGCGGTGCCAAAGAGCACCGTGCGAGCCAGTGCTCGGCGGCCCCCCACTGCCCGCTGTGTGCGGACATGGGGAGGCCAGCCGATCACAGGGTGGAGAGCAAGAAGTGCTCCCCCCCCCTCCCGGAAGGAGAGGAAGAGGCGGGCTGCACCGGCTCCGGTGCCGAGGGCGGTGGCATCGTCCTCCATGGAGGTGGACGGTGCTACGGGGACGGACGGCCGGGAGGAGGCTGGCGCGGCCATTAATTAATGCCGCCCCGCCTCCTCCTCCAGGCCAACCTCAACCATTGCCGTGCGGCACAGGACTTGATGTCCCAAGTCCTCGCGGAGTGGGGGGTTGGCCTGGCGGTCGCCGCCGAGCCGTACCGCGTCCCTGATCACCCTCATTGGGTGGGCGACGCGGACGGCTTGGTGGCGACGGTATGGGGAGGGGGCGACGGGTCCCCACCGTTCTCCTTGTTGGAGCGCGGTCGGGGATTCGTCGCCGTGGACTGGGGGGGAGTCGCTGTGGTGGGGTGCTACATTTCGCCCCGTAGCGGTCACGCTGCGTTCGAGCTGTACTTGGCCGAGGTCGCGGCATGCGTGCAGCGCTACGCGGCCCGGCCGGTGCTGGTCCTGGGGGATTTTAATGCCAAGTCGGTGGCTTGGGGATCCCCCAGGGCCTCCGTTCGCGGCGGGATCCTGGGCGATTGGGCGGCGGGGCTCGACCTCCGGGTATTGAACCGGGGGTCGGAGCACACATGCGTGCGGCGATATGGGGGGTCCATCGTGGATGTTGGATTCGCGACCCCCAACGCCGTGCGCATGGTGTCGGGTTGGCACGTGGTCGCGGGGGCAGAGACACTCTCCGATCACCGGTACATCCGGATGGAGGTCTCTGCCGCCGCGAGTGCATCCCGACACGGCCGCCTGCGTGGCACCCCACCACGCCGCTGGGCGCTTCGGCGCCTGGACAAGGACGCCCTGATGGCAGCTGCCCTCGCTGCAACTTGGCCGCAGGGAGCGGCCGAGTTGCCGAGCATAGAGGAGGAGGTCGCTCGGCTCGGAGCATTGGTCGCGGGTATTTGCGACGCGGCGATGCCTCGGGTCGGGCGGGCTTCTCCTCGCCGGGCGGTGTACTGGTGGTCGCACGCGATCGCGGAGTTGCGAGTCGCGACTGTCCGCGCCCGACGCCAGTACACCCGCGCGCGCCGTCGTCAACGTACAGGCGACGGCGTGGCGCGAGCGAGGGCAGCTGATGACCTGTATGGAGCATACCGCGTGGCGCGGGTTGCTCTGCAGGTCGCCATCAAACGGGCCAAGACCCAGGCATGGAAGGAGCTCCTCCAGACCCTTGATGACGATCCATGGGGGCGCCCATATAAGGTGGTGCTGAATAAGCTCCGCCCGTGGGCGCCCCCCGTCACCGAGGGTCTTGACCCCCGGCTGCTGGAGGACGTGGTCAATACACTCTTCCCAATTGGGGAGAGGGGACCGCGTCCTCCGGCGGCGGCGGCTGTCCCAGTGGAGTGGACGGCCGAGCTGGGGGTCACGCAGGAGGAGCTGGCAGCGGCCATCAGACGGCTCGGGGTTCGTAACACGGCCCCGGGTCCGGATGGTGTGCCGGCCGGGTTTGTGTCTTGACCCAGGGCGTCCTTGGGGCCGACCTCAGGCGGTTGTTCGACCGCTGCCTGAGGGACGGGCGATTCCCCCCCAGTTGGAAGGTGGCGAGGATGGTCCTCCTCCGGAAGGAGGGTCGGCCCGCGGAGTCTCCCTCCGCATACCGGCCCATTTGTCTCCTCGACGAGGTGGGCAAGCTCTTCGAGCGTGTGATTGCTGCCTGCCTCGTCGAGCACCTGTCGCGGGGTGATCCCGGTCTGGCCGACTGCCAGTTCGGTTTCCGGGGGGGCCGATCGACTATCGACGCGATAGGTCGTGTGAGGGCCCTCTCGGAGGCGGCCGTCTCCCGGGGAGGGGTGGCATTGGCAATATCCTTGGATATTGCCAATGCCTTTAACACCCTCCCCTGGGAAGAGATAAGGAGGGGACTCGAATATCATCGAGTCCCCCCTTGTCTCAGGGCGGTCGTCGGGGATTATCTCCGCGGCAGGTGGATCGAGTATCCGGGCCGGGATGGTGATATGCGGAGGGAGGTGTACTGCGGTGTTCCGCAGGGGTCGGTCCTCGGGCCACTCCTGTGGAACATCGCGTACGACTCGGTGTTGCGGGCCGGCCTCCCCGACGGCGTCAGCACGGTGTGTTATGCGGATGACACACTGGTGCTGGTCGTCGGGGCGCACTGGGGGAGGGCCATGCGTCGCGCGGAGGAGGGGTCGCAACGCGTCGTCGACCGGATCAGGGGGATGGGGATGACGGTGGCGGTCCATAAGACCGAGGTGATTGCGTTTCATTCACCTCGGCAGGATCCGCCACCCCCTCTGGTTCGGGTGGGTGGGGCTGACATCGAGGTGAAGCCCCAGATCAGGTATCTAGGGCTGATCCTCGATAGCCACTGGCGTTTCGAGAAGCATTTCCGCTGCCTGGTCCCCCGGTTGGAAAGGATGGTTGCGGCTCTGGGCCGGATCCTGCCCAACCTGGGGGGCCCGGCGGGCCGAGTTCGTCGCCTCTATGTGGCAATGGTCCAGTCGGTGGCCCTATACGGGGCCCCCGTCTGGGCGGACGACCTGGCTGCCTCCCGGCGCAGCATGACTGTGCTGCGTAGGGTGCAGAGGCGCATGGCGCTCAGGGTCGTCCGCGGGTATCGGACCATGTCACATGAGGCGGCGACGGTTCTAGCGGTGATGCCGCCCATGGACCTGCTCGCGCTGTCGCACGCGGTGATGTACCGGCACCGCGTCGACCGTCGCGCGGGGGTGGGGGCGGTCCCGGGCGGGCAGGAACCTGCTTGGGGCGATTTGAAGCGCCAGGCCCGGCAGTCCGTGTTGCTCGCATGGCAGGACGGCTGGCTCTGCCAACCGCGGGGCACCGGACTGTCGGGGCTGTTCGGCCACTCCTGAAGGAGTGGCTGGACAGAGGCCATGGCAGCCTCACCTACCGGCTGGCACAGGTATTTTCCGGGCATGGCAGCTTCGGAAGATACCTGTGCCGGATAGGGAAGGAGCCGACGGCGCGTTGCTGCCACTGCGACGCTGAGCAGGACACGGCGGATCATACCCTGGAGGTATGCCCCGCGTGGGTGGGGGAGCGCCGTGTCCTGGTCGGCGTCGTCGGGCGGGATGTCTCGCTGCCGGGCGTGGTGCGCGCCATGCTCGGCAGCGAGGAGAAGTGGAGGGCCGTGGCCTCCTTCTGCGAGAACGTAATGTTGCAGAAGGAGGCCGCGGGGAGGGAGCGCGAGCTTCAGCGGCGTGCTGAAGCGCGCGCTCGTGCGGTGGCCCGAGGTCGTCGCCCGGTCGCGAGGCGTCGCGGGCGGCCGCCTCGGCGTGGCGGATGACCTAGGCTGGGAGGGGGGTCCTGAGGGGACCCTCCTCCCGCCAGGCGGCGCCGGGTCGGACCGGTTGGGGGTAGGAGTGCCTTCCCCTACCAGTCCGACGCAAGGGGAGGCACCCTCGGCGGTCTGGTGCGGCCATGAACGCCCGGCCGCCGAGGGGAGGAAACGGGGTCGCGGGCGGTTGCGAGTTGGGGCTCGCAGCCGCCACTAAACGCGGCCCCGGGACGGATAGCGGCGGGATGGAGTGGCCCCGTCCCGCCGCTGTGAGGCAGTGTGTCTACTGGGGGGACCGATTGTCCCCCCGGGGGATGGGCGCGAAAGCGCGGGCACGGGGAGGATACCGGAAGAATGCTTCGAGCGATTCCCGGTATCCTCCCAAAGCGTGCCGAAGGGTCACCGTGGGGTTTTTAGTGGGTAGGTCCCGCGCCTGTCGTTGTACGGGCGCGGGGAATCCCACACACGCCTCCCACCTCTCCCCAAGGAGGTGGGAGGGAGTCTTTCGAAGATTTTCCCCACGACAAAAAAAAAAAAAAAAAAAAAAAAAAGTATGAGCCAGATGAGGGCAAATCTCAGAACTACCCCAGACCATGCCGGTGTTATCCCCTAAGATATTGATGGAAACCAAGTTTAACTGACTGTTTCAGTGTGGTGCCACAATACTACGAGATCCTAACCAGCAAAAGCTAGGGATATGGCCAACAAGTATGCGAAAAATGCGAAAGTATGAACCAGATAAGTGCAAGTCCCTGACCTGAACGAGACATAACCGGTGTTATCCTCTAAAATATTGATTAAGGCCAGGTTTAACTTTGACTGTTTCTGAGTGGTACCACATTACTACGTGATACAAACCAGAAAAAGCCCAGGATAAGACCAACAATTATGCGAAAAATGCGAAAGTATGAGCCATATCATGGCAAATACCAGACCTAACCCAGACGTAACCGTTGTTATCCTCTAAAATGTTGAACGAAACCAGATATAATTAACTGTCTCAGCGTGGTACCGCATTACTACGTGATTCAAACCAGAAAAACCCTAGCAAATGGCCAGCGAGCATGCGAAAAATGCGAAAGTATGAGCCAGATGAGGACAAATCCAAAACCTACCCCAGACCTAACTGGTGTTATCATCTAAAACATTGATCGAAACCAGGTATAATTGTATGTTTCAGCGTTGTACCACACTACTTCGTAATCCAAATCAGAAATAACCCAGGATCTGGCCAAGAAGTATGCGATAAATGCGAATGCGTGAGCCAGATCATGGCAAATACCAGACCTAACCCAGACCTAACCGTTGCTATCCTCTAAAATATTGATCGATCCAGGTTCAGTTGACTGTGTCAGTGTGGTACCACATAACTACGTTATCCAAACCAGAAAAAAACCCAGGATCTGGCCAATAAGTATGCGAAAAATGCGAAACTATGAGCCAGATCATGGCAAATACCAGACCTAACCCAGACCTAACCGTTGTTATCCTCCAAAATATTGATCGAATCCAGGTGTAGTTGACTGAGCCAGTGTGGTAACACATTACTAAGTTATCCAAACCAGAAAAAAACCCATGATCTCGCCAAGAAGTATGCGAAAAGTGCGAAAGTATGAGCCAGATGAGGGCAAATCCCAGATCTAAGCGAGACATAACCGGTGTTATCCTCTGAAATATTGATTGAGGCCAGGTTTAATTTTGACTGTTTTTGAGTGGTACCACATTACTACGAGATACAAACCAGAAAAAGCCCAGGGTATGGCCAACAAGTTTGCGAAAAATGCGAAAATATGAGCCATATGAGGGCAAATCCCAGGCCTAATACAGACCTGTGTTATCCTCTAAAATATTGATCGAAACCAGGTTTAACTGACTGTTCCAGCGTGGTACCACATTATTACGTGATTCAAACCAGAGAAACCCAAGCAAATGGCCAGCGAACATGCGAAAAATGCGAAAATATGAGCCAGATGAGGGCAAATCCCAAACCTGACCAAGATCTAACCGGTGTTATCCTCTAAAATATTGACCGACGACAGGTGCAATTGACAGTTTCTGATTGGTACCACTTTACTACGTGATCCAAACCAGGAAAAGCCCGGGATATGGCCAGCAAGTATGCGATAAATGCGAAAGTATGAGCCAGATGAGGGCAAATCTCAGACCTAAACGAGACCT
This sequence comes from Colletes latitarsis, assembly GCF_051014445.1. Classification (NCBI taxonomy): domain Eukaryota; kingdom Metazoa; phylum Arthropoda; class Insecta; order Hymenoptera; family Colletidae; genus Colletes; species Colletes latitarsis. Next base: position 1,270,057 of record NW_027488377.1, on the reverse strand, counting down.
ATCCGGTGTTATCCTCTAAAATATTGTTCGAATCCTAGTTTAGTTGACTATTTCAGTGTAGTACCACATTACTACGTGATCCTAACCAGCAAAAGCCCGGGATATGGCCAACAAGTATGCGAAAAATGCGAAAGTATGACCCAGATGAGGGCAAATCCCAAACCTAAACGATACCTAACGGGTGTTATCCTCTAAAATATTGATCGACGACAGGTGTGATTGACTGTTTCTGATTGGTACCACTTTACTACGTAATCCAAACCAGAAAAAGTCCAGGATATGGCCAACAAGTTTGCGAAAAATGCGAAATTATGAGCCAGATGAGGGTAAATCCCAAACCTAACCCAGACCTAACCGGTGTTATCATCTAAAATATTGATCGAAACCAGGTTTAATTGACTGTTCCAGTGTGGTGCCACATTACTACGAGATCCAAACCAGAAAAAGCACAGGATCTGGCCAAAAGGTATGCGTAAATTGCGAAAGTATGAGCGAGATCATGGCAAATATCAGGCTTAACCCAGACCTAATAGGTGTTATCCTCTAAAATATTGATCGAATCCAGGTATAACTGACTATTTCAGTGTGGTGCCACATTACTACGTGATCCAAACCAGGAAAAGCCCGGCATATGACCAACAAGCATGCGAAAAATGCGAAAGTATGAGCCAGATGAGAGCAATTCCCAAACCTAACCCAGACCTAACCGGTGTTATCATCTAAAATATTGACCGAAACCTGGTATAATTGACTGTTTCACCGAGGTACCACATTACTACCTGATTCGAACCAGAAAACCCCTAGCAAATGGCCAGAGAGCATGCGAAAAATGCGAAAGTATGAGCCACATGAGGGCAAATCCCAAACCTAACCCGGACCTACCCGGTGTTATCATCTAAAATATTGATCGAAACCAGATTTAATTGTCTGTTTCAGCGTGGTACCACACTACTTCGATATCCAAACCAGAAAAAAACCCAGGATCTGGCCAAGAAGTATGCGAAAATTGCGAAACTATGAGCCAGATGAGGTCAAATCCCAGGCCTAACCCAGACCGAACCGGTGTTATCCTCTAAAATATTGATCGAAGCCAGGTTTAATTTTGACTGTCTCTGAGAGGTACAACATTACTACGTGATCCAAACCAGAAAAAGCCCAGGATCTGGCCAACAGGTATGCGAAAATTGCGGAAGTATCCTGTAAGATATTGATCGCAACCAGGTATAATTGACAGTTTCAGCGTGGTACCACATTACTACGTGATTCAAACCAGAAAACCCCATGCAAATGGCCTCCGAGCATGCGAAAAATTCGAAAATATAAGGCCAGATGAGGGCAAATCCCAGGCCTAATCCGGACCTAGCCGGTATTATCCTCTAATATATTGATCGAAACCAGGTTTAACTGACTGTTTCAGTGTGGTGCCACATTACTACGAGATCCAAGCCAGGAAAAGCCCAGGATCTGGCAAAGAAGTATGCGAAAAATGCGAAACTATGAGACCGATCATGGCAAATACCAGACATACCCCAGACCTAGCCGGTGTTATCCTGTAAGACATTGATCGTAACCAGGTGTACTTGACTGTTTCAGCGTGGTACCACACTACTACGTGATCCAAAACAGTAATAGCCCAGGATATGACCAACAAGTTTGCGAAAAATGCGAAACTATGAGCCAGATGAGGGCATATCCCAAACCTAACCCAGATCTAACCGGTGTTATCATCTAAAATATTCATCGAAACAAGGTTTAATTGACTGTTTCAGTGTGGTACCACAATTACTACGTGATCTAAACCAGAAAAAGCCCCGGATCTGGCCAACAAGTTTGCGAAACATGCGAGAGTATGAGCCAGATGAGGGCAAATCCCAGAACTACCCCAGACCTAGCCGGTGTTATCCAGTAAGATATTGATCGCAACCTGGCATAATTGACTGTTACAGCATGGTACCACATTACTACTTGATTCAAACCTGAAGAACCCAAGCAAATGGCCAGCGAGCATGCGAAAAATGCGAAAGTATGAGCCAGATGATGGCAAATCCCAGGGCTAACCCAGACCTAACCGGTGTTATCCTCTAAAATATTGATCGAAACCAGGTATAATTTTCTGTTTCAGCGTGGTACCACACTACTTCGTTATCCAAATCAGAAAAAAACCCAGGATCTGGCCAAGAAGTTTGCGATAATTGCGAATGTGTGAGCCAGATCATGGCAAATACCAGACCTAACCCAGACCTAACCGTTGCTATCCTCTAAAATATTGATCGAATCCAGGTTTAGTTGACTGTTGGAGTTTGGTACCACATTACTACGTTATCCAAACGAGAAAAAAACCCTGCGTCTGGCCAAGAAGTATGCGAAAACAGCGAAAGTATGAGCCAGATCATGGCAAATACCAGACCTAACCCAGACCTAACCGTTGTTATCCTCTAAGATATTGATCGAATCCAGGTTTAGTTGACCGTGTCAGTGTGGTACCACATTACTACGTTATCCAAACCAGAGAAAAACCCATGATCTGGCCAAGAATTATGCGAAAAATGCGAAAGCTTGAGCCAGATGAGGGCAAATCCCAGGCCCAATCCAGACCTAACCGGTGTTATCCTCTAAAATATTGACCGAAACCAGGTATAATTGTCTGTTTCAACGTGGCACCACGCTACTTCCTTATCCAATCCAGAAAAAACCCAGGATCTGGCCAAGAAGCATGCGAAAAATGCGAAAGTATGAGCCAAATCATGACAAATACCAGACCTAACCCAGTCCTAACCATTGTTATCCTCTAAAATATTCATCGAAACCAGGGATAATTGTCTGTTTCAGCGTCGTACCACACTACTTCGTTATCGAAACCAGAAAAAAAACCCAGGATCTGGCCAAGAAGTATGCGATAAATGCGAATGTGTGAGCCAGATCATGGCAAATAACAGACCTAACCCAAACCTAACCGTTCCTATCCTCTAAGATATTGATCGAATCCAGGTTTAGTTGACTGCTACAGTTTGGTACCACATTAGTACGTGATCCAAGCTAGAATACTAGACAGGTATAAATAGAGAAGCATCGAGCTAGTTAGAAAGCAGTAAGCTAGTACTCAAGCTTTAAGCTTGTAAGCATGGCGTATGCTAGTAAGCATGCAGTGAGCTAGTAAGCGAGAGGGAAGCTAGTAAGGGGGCAGAATGCTAGTATCCAAGCAGTAAGCTAGTAAGCAACCAGTAAGCTAGTATGCAAGCAGTGAGCTAGTAAGAACGCAGCATGCTAGTAAGCAAGCAGTGTGGTAGTAAGCGAGGAGGATGCTAGTAAGCAAGCAGTGAGCCAGTAAGCGAGCAGTAAGCCTATAAGATAGCAGTAAGCTGGTAAGGAAGCAGTATGCCAGTAAGCAAGCAGTGAGCTAATCAGCAAGCAGTAAGTTAGTAAGAAAGCTGTAAGTTAGAATGCAAGTAGTGAGCTAGTGGGAAAGCATTTAGTTAATAACAAAGCAGCAAGCTAGTAAGCAAGCAGTAAGCAGGTAAGCAATCAGTAACCTAGTAAGCGAGTAGTAAGCTAGTAATCAAGCGGTAAGCTTGTAAGCAAGCAGGCAGCTAGTAAGGATGCATTATTCTAGTAACCAAGTAATAAGCTGGTAAGATAGCAGTTAGCTAGTAAGCAAGTAGTAAGCTCGTATGCTAGCAGTAAGCTAGTAAGCAAGCGGGGAACTAGGAAGCAAGCAGTAAGCTAGTAACAAAGCCGTAAGTTTGTAGGAAAGCCGTATGCCGATAAGCAAGCTGGATGCTAGTAAAGAAACATTCGGCTGGTAAGAGAGCAGTAAGTTAGTAAGAAAGCTGTCTGTTAGGAAGAAAGCAGGAATGTAGTAAGCTAGCAGTAAGATGGTAAACAAGCTGTGAGCTAGTAAGCGTGGAGAAATCTAGTAAGGGAGCGGTATGCTGTTAAGCGTGCAGTAAGCCAATAAGCAACCAGCACTAAGCAAGCAGCAGGCTAGTCAGAAAGCAGTTAGCTAGTAAGAACGCAGGATGCTAGTAAGCAAGCAGTAAGCAGGTAATCAAGCAGTAAGCAAGTATGCAAGTAGTAAGCTAGTAAACAAGCAGTAAGCTTGAAGAGCGAGGAGGAAGCTAGTGAGGGACCAGTATGCTAGTAAGCAGGCAGTAATCTAGAACCCAAGCAGCAAGCACCTAAGCAAGCAGTTAGCTAGTAAGCAAGTAGTAAGTTAGTAAGCGAGCTGTGAGCCAGTAAGCGAGCAGGAAGCTAGTAAGGATGTAGTGTGCTAGTAAGCAAGCTGTAAGCTAATAAGCAACCGGTAAGCTAGCAAGCAAACAGCAGGCCAGGAAGCAAGCAGCAGGCTAGAAAGAAAGCTAGTAGGTACTAAGAAAGCAGGAAGGTATTAAGCAAGCAGTGAGCTAGTAAGCGAGCGGGAAGCTAGTAAAAATGTAGTGTGCTAGTAAGCAAGCTGTAAGCTAGTAAGCAACCGGCAAGCTAGTAAGCAAGCAGTAAGCAGGTAAGCAGGCAGTAAGCTAGTAAGCAAGTAGTATTGTTTAGAATAAGGTATAAGAATTAGGATAAGATGTAGGAATACGTTTATTGTACCGGCTTCGTGTTTAGATTATGGTGCGAGCGATGTGGATTTCGTGAGAGAGACAGTGAATTAGTGTTGTGAGAGCGTGTCATGTGTGCCGACGGTTAGCGCGACCGTCACCGATCTATGGACGAGATTTGAAAGATCAACGGTTCGTCGTGCGCGATCCTGTAACGGCAGAACGATCCAAGCTGTCGATCCGATTGTACGTGATATCGAGAACGGACCTTCGTCACCCTTCCGCATTCTCCTAGGGAGTTGCCCCTGCAACTGTTATCGGACACGTCCCCAACGCGTCTCAGGTGCGCTTGCCGCAGTGTGGACGCTGTGCAATCATACAATAAATTTATGACGGTGTGAATTGCTCCGCCATTCTTCGCGTCCCTGTTCCTCGTCCGCGCCTCTTTTCGCCTGTACAAGTATGCTAGTGAGCAAGCAGTGAGCTAGTAAGTGAGCAGGGAGCTAGTAACAAAGCAGCAGGCTAGTCAGAAATCAGTTAGGTAGTAAGAACGCAGCATGCTAGTAAGCAGGAGGAAAGCTAGAAAGCAAGCAGCAAGTTAGGAAGCAAGCTGTAAGCTAGAAAGGAAGCAGAATGCTAGTAAGCAAGCAGTGAGCTAGTAAGCGAGCAGGGAGCTAGCTACATAGCAGTAATCAAGTAAGCAAGCAGTAAGCTTGTAACCAAGCGGTAGGCTAGTAAGCAAGCAGTGAGCTAGTAAGCGGGTAGTGAGCTAGTAACAAAGCAGTAACCTAGTAAGCAAGCAGCAGGCTAGTAAGAAAGCAGTCAGTTAGTAAGCAAGAAGCAGGCCAGTAAGAAAGCAGTTAGTTAGTAAGGAAGCAGGAAGCTAGTAACAAAGCACTTTGTTAGTCACAAACCAGAAAGCTATTAAGCAAGCTGTAGGCTAGTAAAGAACTAGTAGGTAAGTAAGCAAGCAGTTAGTAAGCCAGCAGTAAGCACGAAAGCAAGCAGCAAGATAGTAAGCAAGCTGGATGCTAGTAAGCAAAAAGTAAGCTAGTAAGCGAGCAGCAAACTAGTAAGCAACCTAGAAGCTAGTATGCAAGCAGTATGCTAGCTAGCAAGCGGTAAGCTACTAAGCAAGCACCTGGCGAGTATGAAGGCAGTAAGTTATGAGGTAAGCATGAATGTAGTAAGAAGGCATTTAGGTAGTAAGCAAGCAGTGAACTACTAAGCAAGCAGTACGCTAATAAGCAGGCAGTAAGCTTGTAAGGAAGCAGCAGTCTAGTCAGATTGCAGTTAGCTAGTAAGAAAGGTGTCTGCTAGTAAGCAAGCAGTAACCTAGAAAGCAAGCAGCAGGCTAGTAAGCAAGCAGTAAGAGAGTAAGCTAGCAGTAAGTTAGTAAGCATGCAGTAAGCTTGTAAGCAAGCAGTAAGCTAGTAAGCATGCAGAAAGCTAGTAAGGAAGCAGTAAGCTAGTAAGCAAGCAATGAGCTATTAAGCGTGAAGGGAGCTAGTAACAAAGCAGTAAGCAACTAAGCGAGGAAGAACGCTAGTAAGAACGCAGTATGCTAGTAAGCAGGCGGAAAACTAGAATGCAAGCAGCAAGTTAGGGAGCAAACAGTAAGCTAGTAAGAAAGCAGTTAGCTAGTAAGGAAGCAGTAAGCTAGTAGGCAAGTAATGAGCTAGTAAGCGAGAAGGGAGCTAGTAACAAAGCAGTAATCTAATAAGTAAGCAGCAAGCTTGGAAGCAAGCAGTAAGTTAGTAAGCATGCAGTAAGCTAATAAGCAACAGGTATGAAAGTGAGCAATCAGCAGGCTAGTAAGAAAGCAGTTAGCTATTGGGCTAGCAGTAAGCCAGTAAGCAAGCAGTAAGCTTGGAAGCATGCACGAAGCTAGTAAGGAAGCAGTATGCTAGGATGCAAGCAGTAAACTAGCAAGCAAGGTATAAGCTAGTAATAATGCAGTATGTTTGTAACGAGGCAGTGTGCTAGTAACCCATCAATAAGCTGGTAAACAAGCAGCAGGCTAGTCAGAAAGCAGTAAACAAGTAAGAAAGCCGTATGCTAGTCGGTAAGCAGTATGCTAGAAAGCAAGTAGCAAGCTAGTATGCAATCAGTAATCTCGAAAGCAAGCAGCAGACTAGTAAGCACGCAGTGAGCTAGTAAGCGTGGAGGAATCTAGTAAGGAAGCGGTATGCTAGTAAGCAAGCAGTAAGCAGGTAGTTAAGCCGAAAGCGAGTAAGCAAGTAGTAAGCCGGTAAGCAAGCGGTGAGCCAGTATGCGAGCAGGTAGCTAGAAAGCATGCATAAGACTAGTAAGGAAGCTGTAAGCTACTACCATAGCAGTAAGTTAGTAACAAAACGGTAAGCAAGCAGGAAGATATTAAGGAAGCATACGGATTGTAAGAGGGCTGTATGTTTTTAAGATCGCAGAGAGATAGGAAGAGAGAAGGAATGTAATAAGTAAGCAGAAAGCTAGTATCCAAGCAGTAAGCTGATAAGAAAGTAGTTAGCTAGTAAGCAAGTAGTAAGCTAGTAAGCATGCTTTAAGCTAGCGAGCAAGCAGTGCGCTAGTAGGAAAGCAATTAGCTAGTAAGGATGCAGTATGCCAGTAGGTAGAGTGTAAGCTAGAATCCAAGCAGCAAGTACGAAAGCAAGCAGTAAGCATTCTTACAACAGGCAATCTAGTAAGCAAGCTGTAATCTAGTAAGCGAGGAGGAAGCTAGTAAGGAAGCGATATGCTGGCAAGCAAGCAGTAAGCTAGAAAGCAAACAGTAAACTAGTAAGCAAGCAGTTAGCAATTAAGCCAGCAGTGAGCAAGTATGCAAGCAGTAAGCGGCCAGGTAGCTGGTAACAATGCAGTAAACTGGTAAGCAAGTGGTATGCTGGCAAGAAGGCAGTTAGCTAGTAAGCCAGCGGTGAGCCTGTAAGCAAGCAGTAAGCTAGTAAACATGCAGTGAGCCAGTATGCGAGCAGGAAGTTAGTAAGGAAGCAGCATGCTAGTAAGTAAACAGTAAGTTAGTAAGCATGCAGTAAGCTAGTAAGCAAGCAGTACGATAGTAACAAAGCAGTAAGTTAATAAGCAAGCAGTAGGCTAATAAGCCAGCTGTACGATAGCAGCAAAGCAATAAGCTAGTAAGCAAGCAGTAAGCTGGTAAGCAGTAAGATAGTAACGAAGCAGTATGCTAGTAAGCAAGCAGCAAGCTAGTAAGCTACCAGTAAGCTAGTAACGAAGCAGTATGCTAGTAAGCAAGCAGAATGCTAGTAAGCTACCAGTAAGCTAGTAAGCAACCAGTAAGCTAGTGAGCATGCAGGAGGCTAGTAAGAATGCTGTTAGCTAGTAAGAAAGCAGTAGGCTAGCAGGCAAGCAGTAAGCGATAAAATTAGCTGTAAGGTAGCAAGCAAGCAATAAGCTGGTAAGGAAGCTGTTAGCTGGTAAGCAAGCAGTATGCTAGTACCACAGCAGTATGCCAGTAAGCAAGCAGTAAGCTAGTATGCAAGCAGTAAGCTAGTAAGTAACCAGTGAGCTAGTAGGCAAGCAGCAGTCTAGTCAGAAAGCAGTATGCTAGTAGAGAAGCAGAATGGTAGTATGCAAGCCGCAAGAGTGAAAGGAAGAAGTAAGCTAGTAAGCAAGCAGCAGGATAGTAAGAAAGCAGGTGGCTACTAAGATATCAGTAAAATAGGGAGAAAGCAGGAAGGTAGTAAGCAAGCAGTAAGCTAGGAAGCAAGCAGCAAGCTAGTAAACTAGCAGTAAGCTAGTAAGCAAGCAGCTGGCTAGTACTAAAGCAGTATCCCAGTAAGCATGCAGTAAGCTAATAAGCGAGCATTAAACTAGTAAGCAAGCAGTAAGCATGTAAGCAACCAGTAATCTAGTAGGCAAGCGGCTGGCTGGGAAGAAAGCAGTGTACTAGTAAGCAAGCAGTAAGCTAGTAACAAAGCTGTACGTTTGTAGCAAAGCCGTAAGCCGGTAAGCAAGCTGGAAGCTAGTAAGGAAGCATTCGGCTGGTAAGAGTGCAGCAATTTAGTAAGGAAGCAGTAAGTTACGAAGAAAGCAGGAATGTAGTAAGCAAGCAGTAATCTAGTAAACAAGCTGTGAGCTAGTAAGCGTGGAGGAAGCTAGTAAGGAAGCGGTATGCTGGTATGCAAGCAGTAAGCCAGTAAGCAACCAGCACTAAGCAAGCAGCAGGCTAGTCAGAAAGCAGTTAGTTAGTAAGAACGCAGTATGCTAGTAAGCAAGCAGTAAGAAGGTAATCAAGCAGTAAGTGAGTAAGCAAGTAGTAAGCCAGTAAACAAGCAGTAAGCTTGTAAACGAGTGGGAAGCTAGTAAGGTACCAGTACGCTAGTAAGCAGGCAGTAAGCTGGTAAGAAAGCAGTTAGTTTGTAAGCAAGTAGTAAGCTAATAAACATGCAGTAAGCTAGTAAGCAAGCAGTGTGCTAGTAAGAACGAAGCATGCCTGTAAGCAGGCGGAAAGCTAGAAAGCATGCAGTAAGCCTGTATGCATGCAGTAAGCTGGTAAGAAAGTAGTTAGCTAGTAAGCATGTAGTAAGCTATTAGCCATGCAGTAAGCTAGCAAGCAAGCAGTGTGCTAGTAAGAAAGCTATTAGCTAGTAAGAAAGCAGTATGCTAGTAAGCAAGCAGTAAGCTTGAAAGCAAGCCACAAGCTAGTAAGCAAGCACTATGCTGGTATGGAAGCAGTTAGCTAGTAAGCAAGCAGTGAGCTACTAAGAACGCAGCATGCTAGTACGCAGGCGGAAAGCTAGAAAGCAAGCAGCGATTAGGAAGCAAGCTGTAAGCTAGTAAGTAAGCAGTTAGCAATTAAGCAATCAGTAAGCTAGAAAGCAAGCAACAAGCGCGTAAGCAAGCAGTAGGCTAGCATGCAAGCAGTAAGCTAGTAAGCAAGCTGTGAGTTAGTAAGCGAGTAGAGAGCTAGTAACGAAGCAGTAATCTAGTAAGCAAGGAGTAGGCTGGTAAGCAAGCAGCAGGCTATTCAGAACGCAGTTAGCTAATAAGAACGCAGTATGCTTGTAAGCAAGAGGCAAGCTATGAAGCAAGCAGTAAGCGTGTAAGCAAGCAGTATGCTAGTAAGGAAGCAGTGAGCTAGTAAAGAAGCAGGAAGCTAGGAAGAAAGCAACAAGCTAGTATGCAACCCTCAGGGACTGTGCCCGGCAATCGTCAGCCACTGGACGGGGCGTAGCGACCCCGTGGTACCTGATGCTTATCACACCGTAAGCCTCCTGTTGTTCGTCACAACGACCCATCCACAATTACTTCTTTGGTTTTGTGAATGCTACGTGACGGCAGGAGGAACGGGGGCCTTGGCTTAGCCGCCCAGGCGGCGAGTATGGCGACTCTATAAAATCGCCCTCGAATCCTAAGCTATGGTGCGCGGCGATGGGATGCATAGTTGGGGGAGAAGGCCCAATCCCATGCGACCACCTCCGGAGGCCCCTGCTAATCCCCCGGAGTATTAGGCTTGCCCGGGTATGGCGGCTCTGCCCGGGTGGACCTTTTTTCCGACCTACGCGTGGGAACTAAATGGATTTCCATAACAAAACAGGGTTGGGGCGGGTTATTGCGGAGAGGGAGGTCGAAGACGGTGTTGGGGCTAGGATGACGGCGCTCACGCCTCACTCAGCCCCTGATCCGGCTCCGTGGAGGGCGGATGAGGACGACGAGACTGCGTCAGTCTCATTCTTCTCCTCCGCCAGGAGCCACATAGGCTCCAAGAGGAAGCGGACGGGGCAGGCCGTCTCCGGAGTTGGTAGGGCAATGAGCCCGGTGGTAATGGTGAGATGCCTCAGGGACGAGGTAACCGAGGAGATTTCCGTGAGGATATCCTCGTCTCTCAGACGGGTGGTGAAGGTGGCCGCATCCTGCTCCTTTAAGGGGTGGAAGAGCGGCGGCGCAGAGGCCCTGAGAGAGGCTGCGCAAAATATGAGGAAGGCGACGCAAGTGCTGAGCGGACGGAACGCCCGTCTGCATCTCCTGTTGGAGGAGGAGAGACGGCGGAGGTGGAGGGCAGAGGCCTGCTGGAATGGCGCGGCCCTCCCTCTAGTCCTCCCGCATCCTCCACCGCGTGCCCCAGCGGTGGCAAATAAGCGGGGTGCGGCGGCGGTGGTGCGAGGCTCTACAAGCCCTTCCGCCCGCACTCCGTCCGCGCAGAGTTCCCCGTTCTCCACAGAGGACGAACTTCTGAGGAGGATTGGGGAAATGATTGTCCGGAAGCTGGCCGCCTTCCGGGATGAGCTCCTCCCCGGTACAGCGGGCAGCAGGAACGCGGTGCCCCTCGACCAATACCGGAACAATCGGGGAAGGCGAAGGTGGGGGGAGCGAAGGCTCCGCCCACCGTGGGGGCTCCAGGGCCTCGGGTTGTGATCCCCAAGGGAGGAAGCGCACCCATAGTCCCGGTTCCCGCGTCATCCGCGGCACCGCCCCAAGGGGGGGGGGTGTCGTGGAGCGAGGTGGTGGGACGGTGGGCGAGGAGGGCGGCGAGGAAGGCCTCGCAGGCGCAGCCTCCGTCCCCGCCGCCCGCGGCCAAAGGAAAGGACGCGAAGGCGCGACTTGGCCGCCCCTCTAAAACGGCAGTGGTAGCGCTGACCGTTGCGCAGGGGGGCGACCTGACACTCGCGGTGGCGATGGGGCTTACCAGGAACAATGTGTCACTGGAAGAGCTTGGCATCGCTTCCGTGAGGGCGAAGCAGGCCGTGACTGGGGGTCTCCTGCTGGAGATCCCCGGACCAGACGGCGGCGTGAAGGCGGACCGACTCGCCCAGAGGCTCCGGGAGCAGCTGGGCGAACGGGGTGTCCGGGTCGCCCGGCCCACGAAGCGCACGGAGATGCGCGTGTGTGGGCTGGACGACACGATCACCGCGGAGGACGTGGCGCGTGCCCTAACAAGGGCGGGGGATTGCCCTGATGGGGACTTGCGGGTCAGGGAGATCCGCAGATCTCCTTCCGGCCTGGGGTCCGTGTGGGCCCGCTGCCCCCTCTCCACCGCCCATAAATTGCCGGAATCCGGGAGGGTTTTGGTGGGGTGGGTTTCGGCGCGAGTGGAGATACTCACGCCGCGCCCGCTCCAGTATCACCGCTGCCTCGAGTTGGGGCACGTGATGCAGTGGTGCACTTCGTCGGTGGACCGCAGCGGTCAGTGTTACCGCTGCGAAGCGAAAGACCACCGCGCGAGCCAGTGCTTGGCGGCCCCCCACTGCCCGCTATGTGCCGACATGGGGAGGCCGGCAGATCACAGGGTTGGGAGCAAAAAGTGCTCTCCCACCTCCCGGAAGAAGAGGGGGATTCGGCCCTCCCCGGTTCAGGCTCCGCAGTTGGTGGCATCGTCCACAATGGTGGTGGACGGTGCCACGGGGACGGACAGGCGGGAGGAGACTGGGGCGGCCGCTAAGTAATGCCGCCCCGTCTTCTCCTCCAGGCCAACCTCAACCACTGCCGCGCGGCACAGGATATGATGTCCCAAGTCCTCGCGGAGTGGGGGGTTGGCCTGGCGGTCGCCGCCGAGCCGTACCGCTTCCTTGATCACCCTCATTGGCAGCGGTATGGGTAGGAGGCGACGGGTCCCCGCCTTCCTCCATCCTTGAGCGCGGTCGGGGCTTCGTCGCCGTGGACTGCGAGGGAGTCGCCGTGATGGGGTGCTACATCTCACCCCGCAGTGGCCACGCCGCGTTCGAGCAGTACCAGGCCGAGGTCGCGGCTTGCGTGCAGCGCTTCGCGGCGAGGCCGGTGCTGGTACTGGGGGAATTTAACGCCAACTCGCTGGCGTGGGGATCCCCCAGGACCTCCGTTCACGGTGGGATCCTGGGCGACTGGGCGGCCGGGCTCGACCTTCGGTTACTGAACCGGGGGTCGGGGCACACGTGTGTGCGGCAATATGGGGGGCCATCGTGGATATTGGATTCGGGACTCCCAACGCCGTGCGCATGGTGAAGGGATGGCAGGTGGTTGGGGGGGAGGGCAGAGACACTCTCGGACCACCGGTATATTGGAATGGTGGTGTCTGTACCCGGATGTATATCCCGACACCACCGCCCGGTTGGCGCCCCACCACGCCGCTGGGCGCCTTGGCGCCTGGACAAGGACGCTATGATGGCAGCTGCTCTCGCTGCAACTTGGCCACAGGGGGCGGCCGAGTTGCCGAGCATAACGGAGGAGGTCGCCCGGCTCGGCGGATTAGTCGCAAATATTTGCGACACGGCGATGCCCCGGGTCGGGCGGGCTTCTCCTCGCCGAGCGGTGTACTGGTGGTCGGCTGCGATCGCAGAATTGCGAGTCGCGAGTGTGCGCGCCCTACGCCAGTACACCCACGCGCCCCGTCGTCTACGATGAGGCGATGGCGTGGCGCGAGCGAGGGCAGATAACCTGTATGAGTCACACAGTACGGCTCGGGTTGCTCTGCAGGCCGCCATCAAATGGGCCAAAACCCGGGCATGGATGGAGCTCCTCCAATCCCTCGATGACGATCCTTGGAGGCGCCCGTATAAGGTGGAGCTAAACAAGCTCCGCCCGTGGGCGCCCCCTGACACCGAGGGTCTTGACACCCGGCTGCTGGAGTACGTGGTCAATACTCTCTTTCCAAATGGGGAGGGAGGATCACGTCCTCCGGCGGCGATGGCTGTCCCAATTGAGTGGGCGGCCGAGCGGGGGGTCTCGCAGGAGGAGCTGGCCACAGCCATCAAACGGCTCGAGGCTCGTAACACGGCCCCGGGGCCGGATGGTGTGCCTGGCCGGGTTTGGGTTCTGGTCCACGGCGTCCTTGGGGCCGACCGCAGGCGGTTGTTTGACCGATGCCTGAGGGACGAGCGATTCCCCCCTAGTTGGAGAGTGGCGAGGATAGTCCTCCTCCGGAAGGCGGGTCGGCCCGCAGAGCCTCCCTCAGGCATACCGGCCCGTCTGCCTCCTCGACGAGGTGGGCAAGCTTTACGAGCGCGTGATTGCCGCCCGCCTCGTGGAGCACCTGTCGCGGTGTGCCCACGGCCTGCCCGACTGCCAGTACGGCTTCCGGGAGGGTCGATCGACAATCGACGCGATAGGTCGCGTGAGGGCCCTCTCGGAATCGGCCGTCTCCTGGGGTAGGGTTGCTTTGGCAGTATACTTGGATATTGCCAACGCCTTTAACACCCTTCCCTGGGAAGAGATAAGGAGGGGGCTCGAAGATCATCGGGTCCCTCCTTATCTCAGGCCAGTCGTCGGGGATTATCTCCGTGGCAGGTGGATCGAGTATCCGGGCCGGGATGGAGATATGCGGAGGGAGGTGTTCTGCGGCGTTCCGCAGGGATCGGTCCTCGGGCCACTCCTGTGGAATGTCGCATACGATAAGGTGTTGCGGGCCGACCTCGCGGAGGGCGTCAGCGCCGTGTGTTATGCAGATGACACACTGGTGCTGGCCGTCGGGGCGCACTGGGGGAGGGCCAAGCGTCTCGCGGAGGAGGGGGCGCAGCGCGTCGTCGGTCGGATCAGGGGTATGGGGATAACGGTGGCGGTCCATAAGACCGAAGTTATAGCTTTCCATTCACCTCGGCAGGATCCGCTACGCCCTCTGATCCGGGTAGGTGTGGCTGATATCGAGGTGAAACCCCAGATGAGGTATCTGGGGCTGATCCTCGATAGCCACTGGCGATCCGAGGAGCATTTCCATTGTCTGTTCCCCCGGTTGGAGGGGATGGTCACGGCTTTAGGCCGAATACTAACCAACCTGGGGGTCCGGCTGGCAGAGTGCGCACCCTCTATGTGGCAATGGTACAGTCGGTGGCCCTTTACGGGGCCCCCGTCTGGGCGGACAACCTGGCGGCCTCCCGGCGCAGCATGACGATGCTGCGTCCGGTGCAGAGGCGGATGGCGTTGCGGGTCGTCCGCGGGTACCGGACCGTGTCGCATGAGGCGGCGACGGTTCTTGCCGGGATGCCGCCCATAGACATCCTCGCGCGGTCGCACGCGGTGCTGTATCGTTACCGCGTCGACTGTCGCGCGGGGGTGGGAGCGGTCCCGGGAGCGTAGGAACCTGCTTGGGGCGATTTGAAGCGCCAGGCCCGGCAGTTCGTGATGATCGCGTGGCAGGAGCGCTTGGCTCTGCCAACCGCGGGGCACCGGATTGTCGGGGCTGTTCGGCCACTCCTGAGAGAGTGGTTGGACAGAGGCCATGAAAGCCTCACTTACCGGATGGCATAGGTGACCTGCGGGCATGGCAGCTTCGGGAGATACCTGTACCGGATAGGGAAGGAGCCGACGGCGCGTTGCTGCCATTGTGACGCTGAGCAGAACACGGCTGAACACACCCTCGAGATGTGCCCTGCATGGGAGAGGGAGCGCCGTGACCTGGTCGGCGTCACCGGAAGGCACCCTCGGTGGCATGGAGCGGCCACCAGCCACCAGCCACCAGCCACCAGCCGCCGAGGGGTAGAAATGGGGTCGCGGGCGGTTGCGAGTTGGGGCTCGCATCCGCCACAGAACGCAGCCCCGAGACAGAAGGCGGTAGGACGGAGTGACCTCGTCCTGCCGCCATGAGATAGCGTGACAGCCAGGAGGAACCTTTTGTCCCCCCATGGATGGGCGCACAGCGCAGGCACGTGGAGGTTACCGGAAGTATGCTTCGAGCGATTCCCGGTATCCTCCCAAATCGTGCGGAAGGGTCACCGTGGTGTTTTTAGTGGGTAGCGCCCGCGCCCGTCAGTCCATGGGCGCGGGGAATCCCACAAACCCCTCCCGCCTCTCCCCAAAGAGGTGGAAGGGAGTCTTACGAAGATTTTCCCCACGAAGAAAAAAAAAAAGAAGCTAGTATGCAAGCAGTAAGCTAGTAAGCGAGGAGGAAGCTAGTAAGGAAGCAGTATGCTAGTAAGCGCGCAGTAAGCTAGAAAGCATGCAGCTGGCTAGTAAGAAATCCGTTAGCTATTGAGCATGCAGCAAACTAGTAAGCAAGGAGTAAGCTAGTAAGCAACCAGTGAGATAGAAAGCAGGCAGTATGCTAGTTAGCAAGGAATAAGCTAGAATGCAAGGAGGTGACTAGTAAGAAAGCAATTAGCTAGTAAGAAAGCAGTATGCGAGTATACCAGCAGTTAGCTCGAAAGCAAGCTGCAAGCTAGCAACCAAGCAGGAAGCGAGCAAGCTAGCAGAATGCTAGTAAACCAGCAGTAGGTTAGTAAGCAAGCAGGAAGCAGGTAAGGAAGCACTAAGTTAGGAAGCAAGCAGAAAGCTAGTAGGTAAGCAGTAAGCGAATAAGCTAGCACTAAGCTAGAAAGCAAGCAGGAGGCTAGTAAGCAAGCTGTAAGCTAGGAAGCAAGCATCAACCTAGTAAGCATGCAGTAAGCTAGTAGGCAAGAAATGAGCTAGTAAGTGAGCAGGGGGCTAGAATGGAAGCGGTATGCTAGAAAGCAATCTGCATGCTAGTAACAAAGCAGCTAGCTTTTGAGCAAGCAGCAAACTAGTAAGCAAGGAGTAATCTTGTACGCAAGCATTAAGATAGAAGGCAAGCAGTAAGCTCGGAAGCAAGTTGTGAGCTATTAAGCGAGCAGGAAGCTAGTAAGGAAGCAGCATGTTAGTAAGCAAGCAGTAACCTAGTAGGCAAGCAGTGAACTAGTAAGCGAGCAACGAGGTAGTATGGCAGCAGTATGCTAGTAAGCAAGCAGTAAGCTAGCAGTAAGCTAGTAAGCAAGCAGTGAGCTAGAAAGCGAGCTCGGCGCTAGTAAGGGAGCAGTATGCTAGTATGCAAGCAGTAAACTAGTCAGCAACTGGTATGCTAGTATGCAAGTAGCAGGCTAGAATGAAAGCAATTAGCTAGTAGGAGAGCAGTGTGCTAGAAAGGAAGCAGTAGGCGAGTAAGCAAGAAGTAGGCTAGAAAGCAAGCAGTGAACAAGTAGGCGCGCAGTGAGGTAGTAAGCTAGCAGTAATCTAATAAGCAATCAGCGAGCTAGTAAGCAAGCAGGAAGCTGGTAAGGAAGCAGTAAGCTAGTAAGCATGCACTTAGCTAATAAGCAAGACGTAAACTGGTTAGAAAGCAGTTAGTTTGCAAGCTACTAGTAAAATAGAAAGCAAGCAGTAACCTAGTCAGCTAGCAGTGTCCTAGTAAGCGAGCAGTGAGCTAGTAAGCGAGCAGGAGGCTAGTAAGCATCCAGTAAACTAGTAAGCAAGCAGCGAGCTAGTAAGCAAGCAGTGAGCAAGTAAGCAAGCAGGAAGCTAATAAAGAAGCAGTATGCTAGTAAGTTAGCAGTAAGCTAGTGAGCAAAAAGTACTCTACTAAGCAAGCAGCAGGCTAGTCAGAAAGCAGTTAGCTAGTAGGAAAGCAGTAAGCTAGTTGGCAAGCAGTAAGTCTGTAAGCAACCAGTAAACTGGTATGAAAGCATGCAGCTACCAAGGATGCTGTAAGCTAGAAGGCAGGCAGTAAGCTTGTAACAAGCAGTAAGTTAGTAACAAAGCAGTAAGTTAGTAACAAAGCTGTAAGATAGTAAACAAGCAGAAATCCAGTAAGCAAGCGGTAAGCTAGAGAGCAAGCAGTGAGCTAGTAAGCGAGCATGGATGTTGTAAGGAAACAGTATGCTAGAAGGCAAGCAGGAATCTAGTAAGCAAGCAGTAAGCGAGTAAGCAAGCAGCAACCTAGTAGACAACAGGTAAGCTAGTGAGCAAGCAGCTGGCTAGTATGGAAAAATTAGCTACTAAGAAAGCGGTATGCTAGAAAGCAGGGAGCAGGCTAGTAAGAAAGGAGTTAGCTATAAGCAAGCAGCCAGCTTATCACAATGCAATAAGATACCAACAAAGCAGTAAGCTAGTAAGCAAGCAGTAAGCCAGAAAGCAAGCAGCAGGCTATAAGCAAGCAGTAAGCGATTAAGCTAACAGAAAGCTAGTAAGAAAGCAGTGAGCGAGTAAGCGAGGTGGAAGCTAGTAAGGAAGCAGTATGCTAGTACGCAAGCTGTAAGCTTTAAGACAATCAGCAAGTTAGTAAGCGTGCTGTATGCTAGAATGCAAGCGGCAGGCTAGTAAGAAAGCAGTTAACTAGTAAGGAAGCTGTATGGTAGTAGGCAAACAGTATGCTAGAAAGCAAGCAGGAAGCTAGTCAGCAATCAGTAAGCTAGAAAGCAAGCAGCAAGCTAGTAAGCAAGCAGTAAGCGAGTAAGCTTGCTGTCAGCTAGTAAGCAAGCAGTGAGCTAGCAAGCGAGGAGGAAGCTAGTATGAAAGCAGTATGCTAGTATACAAGCTGTAAGCTAGTAAGAAAGCACCATGCTTGCAAGCAAGCAGTGAGCTAGTAAGCAATCCGCAAGCTAGTAGGAAAGCAGTTATCTAGTAAGAAAGTAGTATGCTAGTAAGGAAGCAGTACGCTAGTAGGCGAGCAGTAAGCTAGTAAGCACGCAGTAAGCTAGTAAGCAGCCAGTAAGCTAGTAAGCAAGCAATAAGCTAGAAGGCACGGAGCAGGCTAGTAAGATAGCAGTTAACTAGTGTTTAAAGGTGGTCATAATGCCGGGCGATTGTCCTCGGCCACGATTACCGTTAATTCTGTTAGCGTACAATAATCGGGAGGTTATCTCTAAGAGAATTTGTACAGCGAGCAGTGATAGGAAAACGCGTTTATTACTAGTTTTTCTGGCATCGGTAACGGCTCATTACCTTCGATTCGAGTGTGCTAACGGTGGTGATGTCGTCAGTACCGTGAGAGAATAGTGCGCTAAGAATCAGACGAAGAAAGGCTGCCGAAATTTAGACAGCGCCGCGTAACGACTAATTAGAGTAACGCGGCCGCGACTTCGGCTGTCAATCCGCGCAGTCTTACGTAGACTTCCAACTAGAGCGGATCGGCTCCCGATTGCACTCGAACGGAAAGATTTACAAAAGGAGAGTTCTCATTGTTTAATATTCAGAACGATTCTGCCTGTAGTTAAAGGGTGTAAAGAGTAGATGTTCAGTCTGGTGCGGGTCCACTGATTGACCTCGCACAGCTGAGAATTTGGTAAAACTCGAGAAAAGTGTGGAAATAATCCGCCTTTTCCTTGACAAACGTATCGGTTTAGATTCGGTCAAGTACGCCCCGGAATCTTGTATGGGATTTCCCAAATCGAGAATCCACGAATTCAGTCCTGCGACAGGAGATCGAGAAAATACACCAGTAAGGTGTTCGATATCCTGTGGAGTGATCGAGAATATACACCAGTAAGGTGTTCGATCCCTCCGTGCAGAATTGAGCGGTCGTGTCGATCGTATAAACGATCGAGACATAAGATAGTTGGCAAAATTACGATTCAATTTTCTTGTGATTACCGCCAGGCTGAGGAGACACCAAAGGGAGGCACCTACGTGGTGAACCATCCAGGTGGGTCCATTGTAGTCGGGTCGACGTCCACAAAGGACGCCTGACTATTCCGGTCTGCGAGTCCTTACTCCTACAGATCCCGCCGGTGTAGCGTTTAGAGGAGCACCTATGCGGAGGAGTAACGGAGTCGTGGGTCAGGCCCCCACGTGGTTCAAATACTGCTAAGTGACAACGAATAGATGTGCAACGTGCAGTGAACCACGTGCAGTCGGGCTCCGTAGTGCAACCCCTGACCAATAAGTCGTCTGTTGAAACAGCCAAGAGCAGCCACAGTTCGACGGTCGGGCTGTTGCACTGCACTGCGTTTCGACGCATAGACTCAGTGGACAGACTCACGGGAAAAGTTCATTTGGAGCCTTACAACCTCCACTTGCAATCCCGTCCACAAGGTAATCCACTGCAAACGGCGTAGATATGGAATTGATTCTTTATCAAAAGCCAAAATTAAAAATACAGTCCACTAGAGAGCTCGTACATTACGAGCGAGCGTAATTCTCCGCTCCTATACATTCGAATCCCGAAGCCACGAGCGTGAGGACACAAACGCGGCATAGATACGTATAACGTGTTTACGTGTGTCTAACACATAGCCGTGTTTTTCTGATTATAGGAACCATGACCTACCTCAACCCGGCGAGTTCGGCGACCGGCACAGACGATGCAGGCAACGTCCTTCTTCTTTATTATTTCATAATTTATTTTTCGTTTTCTTAATATTTATTCAAATTGTTTACTATTGTAATAAAAGTTCAGCGTAGAAGGCCGACGAAAAGAAAACCAGACGCCCATAATAATTTTCCCTGAAAACTTCTGTACCACTATCCGGTCCTCGTCGTTAAAAGCATCAGCTTTTTAACAGCTAGTAAGCAAGCAGTAAGCTAGTAAGCGAGAAGGAAGCTGGTAAGCGAGTAGTAATCTGGTAAGCAAGCAGGTAGATAGTAAGGAAGTAGTAAGCTAGTAAGCAAGCAGTTAGCTAGTAAGCAAGCAACAAGCTAGAAAGCAAGCAGTGAGATTGTAAGCCAAATAGAAGCTAGTAAGGAAGCTGTGTAATAGCAAGCAAGCAGTAAGCTAGAAAGCAAGCAGCAAGCTAGTAAGCAAGCAGTAAGCTAGAAAGAAAACAGCAGGCTATTAGGAAAGCAGTTAGCTATTCAGCTAGCAGTAAGCTAGAAAGGATGAAGTTTGACTGTAAGCAAGTTGTGTGCTAGTATGCAACCAGTAATCTAGTAGGCAAGCAGTAAGCTGGTAAGTTAGCTGTATGCTAGTATGCAAGCACATAGCAAGTAGTGAGCTAGTAAAAAAGGAGTATGCTACTAAGCAAGCAGTAAGCTGGTAAGCAAGCAGAATTCTACTATGCGTGGAGGTGCTAGTAAGAAAGCAGTAAGCGTGTCAGCTTTCTGTAAGCTAGTAAGGAATCGGTAAGCTAGTTTGCAAGCAGTGAGCTAGTAAGAAAGCAATATGCCAGTAAGCAAGCAGTAATCTTATATGCAAGCAGTAAGCTAGTAAGCAAGCAGTGAGCATTAAAGGAAGCAGTAAGCTAGAAAGCAAGGAGCAGGCTATTATGAAAGCAGTTATCTAGTAAGCAAGAAGTAAGCTAGTAAGGAAGCACTAAGCTAGAAAGCAAGCAGCAGGCTAGTAAGCAAGCAGTAGGCGAGTAAGCTAGAAGTAAGCTAGTAAGCAAGCAGTAAGCTAGTAAGCAAGCAGTGGGCTGGTAATCTAGCGGGAAGGTAGTAAGGAAGCACTAAGCTAGAAAGCGGGCAGCAGGCTAGTAAGCAAGCAGTAAGCTAGTAAGCAAGCACTAAGCTTAAAAGGCAAGCAACAAGCTAGTAAGCAAGCAGCAAGCTAGTAAGCAAGCAATAAACTAGTAAGCAAGCGGTAATCGACTAAGCTAGCAGTAAGATACTAAGCAAGCAGTAGGCCGGTAAGCAAGCAGTAAGCTAGTAACAAAGCAGGAAGGTAGTAACAAAGCAGTAAGGTAGTATCAAAGCTGTAAGCTAGTAAGCCAGCAGCTGGCTAGTAAGAAAGCTGTTAGTTAAGAAGAAAGCAGGTATGTAATAAGAAAGCAGTTAGGTAGTAAGCAAGCATTAAGCTAGTAAGGAAGCAGTTAGCAATTAAGCATGCAGTAAGCTAGTAAGCAAGCAGTAATCTAGTAAGCAAGCAATGAGCTTGTAAGCGAGATGGGAGCTAGTAGCATAGCAGTAATCTAGTAAGCAAGCGGTATGCTGGTTGGAAAGCTGTGAGCTAGTAACCAAGTAGTAAGCTTGTAAGCAAGCAGTGAGCTAGTAAGCAAGGGGTGAGATTGTAAGCGAGGTGAAAGCTAGTAAGCAAACAGTAAGCTTGTAAGCAAGCAGTAAGCTGGTAAGAAAGCAGATAGCTAGTAAGAAGGTAGTAAGCAAGTAGTAAGATTGTAAGCAAGCAGTGATCTGGCATGTGTGCAGGGAGCTAGTAGCACAGCAGTAATATAGTAAGCAAGCAGCGGGCTAGTAAGGAAGCAGTTAGCTATTGAGCAACCAGTAAACTACTAAGCAAGCAGTAGGCTAGTAAGCAAGCAGTAAGCTTGTAGGCAAGCAGTAAGCTAGTAAACAAGCAGTTAGCAATTAAGCATGCAGTAAGCTAGTAAGTAAGCAGCAGGATAGTCAGAAAGCAGTTAGCTAGTAAGAACACATTGCGCTACTAAGCAAGTGGTAAGCTAGGAAGCAAGCAGCAAGCTAGGAAGCAAGCAGTAATCTAGATAGCAGTTAGCATTTAAGCAAGCAGTAAGCTGGTATGCAAGCTGTAAGCTAGTATGCAAGCAGCGGGCTAGTCAGGAGGCAGTAATCTAGTAGGCAAGGAGGAAGCTAGTAAGGAAGCATTCGGCTGCGAAGAAAGCAGTAAGTTAGTAAGCGTGCAGTGAGCTAGTGCGAAAGCTTTTAGTTAGTAAAAAAGCAGCAAGCTGGTAAGAAACAATTAAGCAAGTAATCAAACAGCAGACTAGTAAGGAAGCAATTAGCAAGTAAGAAAGCGGTATGCAAGTAAGCAAGCAGTGAGCTAGTAAGCCAGCAGTAAGCTAGTAAGGAAGCAATAAGCTTGTAAGCAAGCAGCAAGGTTGTACGGAACCAGGTAGCTAGTAAGGAAGTAGTAAGCTTGTAAGCAAGAAGTAAGTTAGTACGCAAGCAGTGAGCTTGTAAGCGAGCGGGAAGCTAGCAAGAAAGCAGTAAACATGTAAGCTTGCAGTAAGCTAGTAAGCAAGCAGTAAGCTAGATAGCAAGCAGGGAGATAGTAAGCAAGCTGTGAGCTAGTAAGTGAGGAGGAAGCCAGTAAGCAAACAGTGAGCGCGTAAGCTAGCAGTATGCTGGTAAGAAAGCATTATGGTAGTAAGCAAGCAGAAAGCTAGAAAGCAAGAAGCAAGCTAGTAAGCAAGGAGTAAGCCAGTCAGCAAACAGTGAGCTAGTAAGCGAGGAGGAAGCTAATAAGCAAGCAGAAAGCGAGTAAGCGAGCAGGAAGCTAGTATGGAAGCAGTACTCTAGTAAGGAAGCTGTAAACTGGTAAGAAAGCTGTTAGCTAGTAGGAAAGCTTTATGCCAATCAGCGTGCTGTATGTTAGAAAGCAAGCAGCAAGCTAGTAAGCAGGCAGTAAGCCAGAATGCACGGAGCAGGCTAGCAAGAGAGCAGTTAGCTATTGAGCATGCAGTAAGCTATTAAGCAAGCAGTAACCTGGTGAGAATGCAGTTTTCTAGTAAGGAAGTAGTAGGCTAGTATGCAAGCAGTAAGTTAGTAAGAAAGCACTGAGCTATTAGGCGAGTAGGACGCTAGTGAGGAAGCAGTATGCTAGTAAGCAAGCAGTAAGCTGGTAAGAAACAATTACGCTAGTAGTCAAACAGCAGAATAGTAAGGAGGCAATTAGCAGGTAAGAAAGCGGTATACTAGTAAGCAAGCTGTACGCTAGAAAGCTAGCAGCAAGCTAGCAAGCAGACAGAAAGCCAGTAGGCGTGCATGAAGCTAGTAAGCCACAATTAAGCCAGCGAGCATGGAGTAAGCGTGTAAGCTAGCAGTAAACTAGTAAGGTGCAGTGAGCTAGTAGGAATGTATTAAGGCCGTAACAAAGCTGCAAGCTAGTAAGCAAGCAGTAAGCAGGTAAGCAAGCAGGAAGCTTTTAAGCTAGCGGTAATTTAGCAAGCAAGCGGGGAGCTTGTATGCAAGCAGTAAGCTAGTTAGCAAACGTGTGAATTTGTAAGAAAGCAGCAAGAGTCCTCTGGTCGGTTACGTACCTCGAAATCAACACTGTTTAACGAATTTTTATGCTATGTTCAAATACCTCGAATTAATGCGATATTTAAACACGTATGTTTCATTTACTACCAAAACCGTAAGTATTATCGCCTTTCTCTACTTTCTATGACCTTCAATGACCTTGTGTAATAGGTCGTTGAACTCGTTTTAAGGTCCTCTATCGTGATACGGAAGCAAAAACATACCGATCCATTTAAAAAAATGGATGTGACCTTCAAATATCCGAAGTACGTCCATCTGCAAAAAAACTATTATCGCCACCCAATAGCGCCCTTCGTACTGTGCAATTTACTTTAGCAAACATTTCTGTGAAACTTATAGTTTCGAAGATATCTGAGGTGCTAATAGTTACTGCCCCACCCTGTATAATTCGCGAATTATGAAGATGTCACTACATAATAAGTCTTTATATTTCAAATTAGAAACTATGAGGTTTTTATTTAATCTCGAGCATTGTGTCGACCACACATATTCGTAGCTTTTCGAAAATACGCATCTTGTTCACAGGAAAATTTTCAAATTTTTGACACCGTGTTACAACGGCATGATGTCGTTGGTGAAACTACAGCAAGCTTTGCAAAGTAGGATGCCTTTGTTCTTCATGTTCTTCGAAATCTTCGCTGACCATCCCAATTCTTCCATGCATGTGTCATTGGCTGAGCCGTGCCAGTTCCCCTTCTTCTTTAGACCCATCATTCGACTAGTCCATATCACTTTAACATGTAGGATACCACTTTTGAACGTGTATGGTACCACTTTTGAACGTGTATTGTCCAACTTTTGAACGTGCCTCATACCACTTTAAACATTAATCGTACCACTTTGAACGTGTATGGTACCCCGTTTGAACATATATGGTACTACTTTTACATAATAATTATAACTATCGTCTTAATCTAGAGTACATCACGTGCAGGAGGTTGGATGGGAGAGATGAAAAAAATCATTTTTTATATGTATTAAAAAATTGATTATATTTTACTTTCTTTATGCATTTCTCTCTGGCGTTTGGACCACCAGTTGAATATTTTAAATACATTTTGCAAGGCACAGTGCTTTGCGTGTCTGCCACATCGTAAGGTATTAAGTGCATTTAGCTTTTTTAGAGATATGATATCCTCGTAGTCCATGTCCAGTGTCTCAATGATCACACTCGCTCTCGTATTTTCATCGAGGAAATCCACAAGCCAGTCTCGTTTCTGCAGCCCTTTAACATATGCGATATGCGGTGCGTCATCTTCTTGATCGACCACATGAACAACAGCTTTCGTAATTAGCTGTTTAGCCATACTGTACGGAACGTCTCCATCTTCCCACCGTAGCCCGTGATGTTTTGTCGTCAACCACCGGATGCATGATTTGTCAGATTCCGTAAGAAGATATTGCGGTATCGAACTCCCAAATATATAATGCGAGAGAATTGTTCCTTTTCGTAGGACAGTCAGTTCCTTCACCACAAACCTTCCATCAACGATGAACCCTTGCAGGTCAACAAATGTTGGTACGGTCATTATCGGAACAATTTAGAGATCCGCTCACTTCCAAAACATGCGGGAGAATGTGGTCTTTCTCGTAAAGCATCTCGATTTTCATGATGAAATACGAATTTGGCACACAAGAAGGCAGGTAAGTAGTGTTGGGATTTAATTGATTTTGCGCACCACGTTTGTCAGCGGATTGTATTCAACCACCCGATCATGCAAAATGAGACAGTAGGCTGTAGTATTTACCGGCACATTCTCTTTACAATCGAATTCTATGCTTACGTCCACGGTGCTATTCTTGATCGACTCATTTTGTCGCGAGCAGTCAATCACCACGAGGGGGCCAAATTGTAAAAATTGGGCAATGGTGAATAATGCCTCGTTGCAACTATGTCCGTAATACGATTTACGGAAATGCGTATACATGTTAAACAAGATGGCGTGCCTATTCTTGTCAAAGTCCAAGTTCATGTCATCGTACAGATAAAATTCCGAGTTGAGAAAAAGTTTTACATTGGTCAATTTGCAGTGGTCAAACCGAGTAGCATCTTCGATTATCACATTCTTTCGAGCAGTTTATAGAGCAAAGACAACATATCGCGGCTTCTCCAGCTGTGCGGCTGTCTTGACGGCCCACGAATGCTTGGTCGTGCTCTGTAAAAGAGGATACTTGTACAGATCCCACGAGCGAAAACTAATGCTCAGGTTTTGCTCACTTTCCAAAGCATGTAGCAGCGATAGCTTATTAACATCGTTTAGCGTTACATGAGGCATCCGCCATTGCACTTTAAGTAATTCAATTTCTGGTTTCAACGTTGGAGGTCCAATTAGAGAATTGTTATCGTTGCGCGATCGTATTAAAATCAATTCGTGACGCGCATTAATCACCATCCGTTTGTAGTCCTCGCAAAATCCCAGCAAATATTTGAGCGGGACGCAAAAATTGAAATGATTTTTCACTACTAGCTCATCGTGTCGTTTCAAGCTCCATCCAGCATTCTCCATATTTTTGTCTTCATCGGATGTCAGTGATACATAATTTTTGAGCGTGCTAGTTATTCCAACGTTTCTGTTGCGATCAATCTCCACACCATTCAGCTCATATCGAATCTCATCAAATATGAACGCCATGCAATTATTTCCCAACATTACCGTTGAAGCATCATTTGGCTTATGTATCGTCAATTTCCCCTCCACGTAGAGGAAACTTTCACATGGCAATGTGTATAAATCTTGCTGTTGTATAGGTATTCTTATCTCATTACTGTGTCCAAATGTCGTGTTAACGTATGAGTTGTATGTGTGAGTCTTGAGCTTAATAATGCGATCATCAAACATTGGCTTCCCTCCAATGCTTAGAATGTCAGCCATTTTCAACTTAAAAGCGCACAATGAATCCCAATGATTTCAAAAATGCAATGTTTGCAGCACTGAGCCCCTTCGTTTTAGCGTAATTAAAGTTGTTACTGTTGCTGTTGCTGTTGTTGTTGTTGTTGTAGACAATTTCGTTTGGAAGAAACGTGTTTCTGGAATCGTTCAACGCAAGCATCTCATTCGTTCGTTCGCACCACAGGTATTATCGTCGTCGTCGCACGTGCAGTCTGATGGTAATCTCTTCACCTCGAAAATCTAGCAATCGTCCGTCTTGATCCACAACGCGTATCGTTAGATCCGTAATGATTCGTGCGGTGATTGGAAGGTAAATGATCTGTGCAGGCGTTTCCGATATCTTATATCCTGGCGGGACTCTCGGAGAAAATTCATGTATCGTATGTACGCGCTTCCCATTGTTGTAAGCACCAGCGGTCGCACTACATTCAACGCGAATAATGTTTACGCTCATGATATTAATCGGGTCGTCCGACTCGTGCCACTGTCCTGATTTCAATACCCGATTCGCCGAGAATCCCAAAAGCGATCCAATGTTATTGGGTTTCGTAAAGTCTACGGCAAACGAGCAGTACAGCTCGCTTTTCATGGTGTTGTTGGTGGGACGCAACACCATAGGATGCACATCATTGTCAGCATCATTGGTACCATCGAGATTTTAAGGATATCGCTCGAGTAATCGCTGCTTCAAATACTTGGCAATGGCGTCTAATTCGTAAGAGCCGTGGGGAATTGTAATGTATTCATGGTCGGTGTCAACGCTGTTGTTGTTGTTGTTGTTGGTGGTGGTGGTGTCATAGTTTGTGGTGAAGTAGAATTTATCGTTGCTCGAGTCGATGTTTGGTATTGTATGATACGTTTCAAAGGTTGTTAGACGAAGCTCGTAATCATCGTCGCTCAAATCCATAGGTGGAAAGTAACTTACAGCGAGGATGCTACTCTTGCCAGTTAGATCAATGTTAACGACATATTCCGAGAAACTGCTCGGTTAGTACTGAATCAGTGTGGCGGGGAGTCAATCCTTAAATTTGGTGCTAATCGTTTGTAGAAAGCGTAGACATAGTTGTCCACAATTGCTCAGATCATACTCCTGATAAGACGTTCGATTGTATTCAATTTTCACATCATCATCATTATCCAAATATTGTGTCAATTCCTTAGGCGGTCAAAGATGGCCAAAGCTGTTGAAGTATACAGCTCGGTGCCCTCTCTTCGCATACGCCACCCAATGAGTCCCAGGTCCCTCGACATTGTCCAAATTCACGATACCGCTCTCGTTTCGACGTACTCCTCCGGTTGGTAGCGCGTTGCGCATAAAAACACCTCTAAAGAATGGAATACGCATACGTTTTGCCAACTCATTCAATTGCATGTCGGTAGTTACACCCACAGGCATTTTTATTGTCTTTTCGGCGTTTTTTTTTTCTTCGTTTCGAGATTCCCTGTCCGCGCTTGTATGGTGTCAGATAAAGTCTACGACCTTCCATGGAGCGATTATGACGCTGCATTTCCTGCAGCTGACGTTGCGCTGCCTTATTATCGTTTACCGCCTTGGCGATCCCCGCCGCTCCGCCAGCTAATGATCCGAGAACACCTAGCAGCGGGAGAAATGGTAATATACCACCCCGTTTGGCCACTGGAAGAATACGCTTTTGCGATGCTTTTCTTACAGTCCTTTTGCGGGGTTTTGATTTCATCCCCATTCCGATTTTCGTCTTGGCCTTCATAGCTGCCCAAACAGCTGTAGCAGCTCCTCTTTCACCCAGAGTCGAGTCTCGCGCAACGATGCGTTTTCGCGCTTTGTCAGCGAGTACGTTATCTGCTGCGTGCCTTTCGCGGAGGTCGTTGCTACGCGAATATGCAATATCGTGTTCGCGACACGCTGCGTCCAACGGATTGATGCCTTGATCACCTCTAGCCAATCGTTTTGCCAGATGAGTTCCTGGACCACAAAACTGGTATCCTGGGATATGTAATTCGATAGGTAGTGCGTTTATCGCTCGATTTAACAAACCACCGCCTTTCTTTACTCTCGTCAGCGACATTCGCTGCAGTTTTTAATCAGTGGTGCTGGACCGTCGATATGCGTTCGCTGCCAAGGGCGATTATAATGTTCCAGACACCTACGATACTGCCGAACCTCAGAATCGGCTTTTATATGCTCGGAGAGTCTATCCCACAACTGCTCAATGTGTCTGCCAAATTCGTAGAGTAGAATAATCTTTGGTATATATTTCAGCTGTTCAGATGTGGTGTCTCGAATGTCACAATTATCCGACAGAACGAGAAGCATTTCGAATACTGAGCTGTTTTGCTTCGACGTGGGTCTATAAATAGGACGCGTCGTCGTTTCAACGTATCAAAATCAATTTCGCGGTTCGTAGAGAGAGAGAGGGAGCATGCGATTCGTGCGACAACCTGTGACGATACGCGTCTTAAATTTCGACGATAAATCGCAAATGATGTCTTCGAAACAAAGACGCAAACATGGTAGCATGCTACCAAACACTATACGTTGCATCATTTGTGGTCCATCAAATTGTGGAAAGACCAACGTGCTAGTGAGCTTGTTGGAAAGTCCTCACGGCGTTCGCTTCGAGAACGTGTACGTGTATTCCAAGTCGTTGCAACAACCGAAATATCAGTATTTGGAGAATTTATTGGCTCCGATAGATGAAATTGGTTACTTTACGTTTTCAAATAACACTGACGTCATCCCACCGAGCGAATCGCTTCCGAATTCCATTTTTATCTTCGATGACGTGGCATGCGACAAGCAAGATACGATACGAGAATACTTTGCAATGGGGCGCCACTCGAACGTTGATTGTTTCTATCTCTGTCAGACATATGCAAAGATTCCCAAACATCTTATACGTGAGAATGCAAATCTACTGATTCTGTTTAAGCAGGATGGCACCAACTTGAAACATGTGTACAACGATCACGTAAAGATTGACATGTCT
The DNA here is from genome assembly GCF_051014445.1 of Colletes latitarsis. Classification (NCBI taxonomy): domain Eukaryota; kingdom Metazoa; phylum Arthropoda; class Insecta; order Hymenoptera; family Colletidae; genus Colletes; species Colletes latitarsis. The sequence continues at coordinate 1,241,125 of NW_027488377.1, read as the reverse complement.
TACGATGCTTTCTGCGCTTTGTGTCGTAATTGTTGGCAACGGGAGTATGGTTTCATGGTGATAGACAAGGATAGCGCGATGTCCAATGGACGTTATAGAAAGGGATTTAACGAGTTTGTGATACCGTGAGGTGGTTAATCGTCATCGACACGTCTGTGGAAAGCAACGTCCGCGGCACAATGATTGATATTGATAGTCTGGAGATTAAGGATCGCGTGAGAATAGCGAAGGAAATTGCAAAAATCAGTGATTCCATTCGGAAGAAACATCAGGCTTTTTTTTTTTTTTTTTTTTTTTTTTTTTTGTCGTGGGGAAAATCTTCGAAAGACTCCCTCCCACCTCCTTGGGGAGAGGTGGGAGGGGTGTGTGGGATTCCCCGCGCCCGTACAACGACAGGCGCGGGACCTACCCACTAAAAACCCCACGGTGACCCTTCGGCACGCTTTGGGAGGATACCGGGAATCGCTCGAAGCATTCTTCCGGTATCATCCCCGTGCCCGCGCTTTCGCGCCCATCCCCCGGGGGGACAATCGGTCCCCCCAGTAGACACACTGCCTCATAGCGGCGGGACAGGGCCACTCCATCCCGCCGCTATCGCCGCGTTTAGTGGCGGCTGCGAGCCCCAACTCGCAACCGCCCGCGACCCCGTTTCCAAGAAACATCAGGCTTTGAAAACTGGCAAGATGGAGGAAGATATCGCGTTGGAGAGATACTTTAAACCTGTTGTTGAGCCATTAAAATATATTGTGGAAAATACAACAGCAACAAAAGCTAACATACCATCGCTGACGAGCATGAACGTTGAAGGGAATGAAACATTAACACATAAACCAAAAATCCAATCGAAAGGAAACACAGCACATAAGAGAAATAGAAAACGATTATACATGCCATCGGAAAATTCGCTCGTAACCTCAACACCAGCTCAATCGAAGCGGGAACGACTGAATGTCACGTCAAACGATTCCCCGGTTCCGCCTACGCCAATAAATACATTTCCCGATATACAATCGATCAGAACCAATGCTGAAGACATTTACGAAACTTCTGTCGATGAGTCATTTGCAACATCTATGAGGCATCAACTCCAAACATCCGAGGGACAACAAACATTTCGCAATCATTTCGGCCCGTTGGGGCAAAAATACATGCATGCAATCCTAAGTGGTGATAGGGATACAACCATGGATTATGTGTACGGTGTATACTTTGACAATAGTGGAACGATGCTTGGGTATAAGGCTTTCGATATGGACAAGGACGATAATATAATCATAGATGGTGTAAGATATGGAGGAACTCCCGGTCTTTACGAACTTATTTTCAAGAGAATTCCCGACGACACCATATACACAGATGCCGATAAACAAAAATACAAAAGTATACTACTGACAAGAAATGCTCACAGACGTGGTCATAACGCCCGAAATCCCATAATGAGTAACAAGGGATGTTAGAATAGGGAGGGTTCAAATATTTTAATTGAACGCCTCGTCTAACGTAGGTTCGGATCACGAGGGAAAGGACGTTGGAAAAGTAGTAATTGCACGTTGATTTTATTTTCGCTTCGTCGCTGATACGACGAAGCCGTTTATTTTGCACGTTTTTCAGGACGAACACAAACACAGACTCTTAATATTAAACGCCTGGACGTCTGGCGGGCGTCTGGCCAGAAAAAAGCCCCGCCGATGGGCCGTCTCCTTTGGCGGTTCGCGTCGCTCTATCCTGAAACAAAAGAGACGAGACTATGCGTAAATACCGAGTAACGTGAGTCACGTTGTCCGTCTCGTTCTAAGGTTCACGCGCTCTTGGTTGCGCTTGTCGCACTTGCGAGCGGGGAACTCGGCCGCCGCGTTACGCAGCTAAGCTAGTGGACTGTATGTGTGAACGTTCCCTTTAAACCAGGAAACGTTTGATTGCAGATTTGGAAGACGAGAATCGATCTCGATTTTGCCCGACTGCTAATTTCGACTGTCGCAGGAGAGGTTAACAGAGGGAGGTTGTAAGGCTCCAACTATTTGCCTGCTCCTCGGCCGTTTACCGTCCTCGTAATGCGTACGGGCACTGTGTGGTGCAGCACCTTTACAGCGCATGCAATGACTTGTAATTATAGTGCGTACACCACGGCGCTATACTGAGCGGTTCTACGCACAGGGTCCGTACACACTGGCGATGATTGAACTGCGCTCTAGCTGGTCGCCGGATGCCGAAACTCAAAGATTGTCCCGAACACCGACTGGAGGACGGCAAGACCACCCAGGGTATGCACGCCACGAAGGCCCCTAAGGGTGGGTTTGCACCATTCGACAGTCGAGAGAGGTTCGAGATTCAAATTCGAAACCTCGGACACGACCTCTGATTGCAGCGATACGTGTCTGATTTCAGACTGGCATGGACTATAGCCACCGCTGAATAGAAATTTCGGATTATAACTCACGAAATTTTACAGTCGCTTTGATCTGGTCGAAACCCGACCTGACCTATATCGAATTATAGCGAGTTGCGAAAGGAATCACGGGAAGGGATTGATTCACAATCCGTCCTCGTATTCGATTCCTTTCCTCGTTTGCGATTTTTTAATTTAAATTGGAAACGGTTTACGGAAGGAGTCACGGTAAAGGATTGTTTTTTACAATCCGTTCTCGTATGGAGTCCTTCCTATTCCACGTTTAGAATTTATTCGAAAAGTTCGAGTACCTCGTAACTATTCGAGAACAATGGAATGTCCGAGGAGCGGGGTCGTATGCCCATGTGCTCCCTGCCGGTTCCAGATTAAGAGTGACGGACGAGCACGGACAGTCAAAATGTTCGCTCGAAGGGTGAAACCTCCGTAGAGCGGCGCTGTAAACGTTTTTTGAGTCCGTCTTTGTCTAATACAAAATTGTCGTACCTTCTCTAGACACGCGCGTCGAAACTTTCGTTTCGAAATTGAGAGTTACGTGGTCGATCGCGCGAGGTCTCGAAAAAAACCCGAGAGCGGCTGTTTTTCTATCCCGTACTGTTTTCGCGTAGCGGACACGACGACCGAGGTACCTCTGGTCTTACGTACGCCGAAAAAACAATACCGGGTGACGAATTTTATTTCACTCGAAAATACGTCGAATTAAAGCGATATTTAAATAAGGGATACAAGTATAAACATGTAATTGCACCGCTACTACCCCGTATATCGACCAGTAAGGCAGGGAAAGGCCTGCTGGTTCCGCAAGTCATGATGGTATCCCTCAGGGGCTGCCAGCCTTTCAGCTGCAGTACGGGCTTAACGAACCCGGGGTACCCGAGTCATACACACACCGTAAGCCTCCTGTTGGTCGTCACAACGACCCATTCACAATTCCCTATTGGTTTCGTGAATGGTACGTGACGGCAGGAGGAACGGGGGTCTTGGCTTAACCGCCTGGGCCACGAGTATGGCGACTCTATAAAATCGCCCTCCAATCCTAAGCTATGGTGCGCGGCGATGGGATGCATGGTTGGGGGAGAAGGCCCAATCCCAAGCGACCACCTCCGGGGAACCTGCCGAACCCCCGGAGTATATAGGCTTACCCGGGTAAGGCGGCTCTGCCCGGGCGGACCTTTTCTTCCGACCTGCTCGTGGGAATATTATGGAGTTCAATATTATAACGGGGATGGGACGGGGTAAGTCAGAGGGGGAGGACGAAGGCGGTGTTGGGACTGGAGTGACGGCGCTCGCGCCGCCTCCAGCGCCTGGCCCGGCTTCGTGGAAGGTGGAGGAGGATGACGAGACTGCGTCAGTCTCGTCCTTCTCCTCCACCAGGAGCCTCATAGGCTCTAAGAGGAAGAGGGCGGGGCAGGCCGTCGTCGAGGTGGGCGGGGCGATGAGCCCGTCGGTGAGGCTGAGTTGCCTCAGGGACGAGGTGACCGAGGAGATATCGGAGAGGATCTCCTCGTCCCTGAGGCGGGTGGAGAAAGTCGCCGCTGCCTGCGCCTTTAAGGGGCAGAAAAGCGGTGGCGCGGAGGCCCTGAAGGCCGCGGCGGAGGAAATGAGGGAGGCGGCGCGGGAGCTCAGAGGGCGGAACGCCCGTCTGCAGCTCCTGTTGGAGGAGGAGCGACAGGGGAGGAGGAGGGCAGAGGCGCTGTGGAACAGCGCGGCCCTCCCTCCCATCCTCCCTCCTCCTCCACCGCCGCGTCCCTCGGCGGAGGTAAATAAGCGGAGTGCGGCGGCAGTGGTGCGGGGCACCGCGGGCCCCTCCACCCGCACTCCGCCCGTGAAGAAGTCCCCGTCCTCCTCAGAAGACGATCTTCTGAGGAGGATTGGGGACATGATTGATGGCAAGCTGGCCGCCTTCCGGGAGGAGCTCCTCGCCGGAAGAGCGGTCAGCAGGAAGGCGGTGCCTCCCCGACCTGTTCCGGTACAGTCGGGGAAGGCAAAGAAGGGCGGAGTGAAGGCTCCGCCCAGCGTTGCGGCACCAGGGCCCCGGGTCGCGACCCCCAAGGGGGGTGGTGTACCCGTGGTCGCGGTGGTCGCGTCCTCCACAGCACCCTCCCAAGGGGGGGTGGCGTGGAGTGAGGTGGTGGGGCGGAAGGCGAAGCGGGCGGCGAGGAAGGCCTCGCAACCGCAGCCTCCGCCTCCGCCGCCGGCGGCCAAGGTAAAGGCCGCGAAGGTCGGGAAGGCACGACCAGGTCGTCCCCCAAAAACGGCATCGGTGACGCTGACCGTTGCGCAGGGGGGCGACCTGACACTCGCGGAGGCGATGCGGCTCGCCAGGGAGAATATCTCCCTGGAAGAGCTGGACATCGCCTCCGTGAGGGCGAAGAGGGCCGTGACCGGGGGTCTCTTGCTGGAGATCCCCGGTGCAGAAGGCGGCGCGAAGGCGGATCGTCTCGCCCAGAGGCTCCGGGAGCAGCTGGACGACTCGGTCAGCGCACAGGATGTGTCCCGTGCCCTTGCGAGGGCGGGGGACTGTCCTGTGGAGGACCTGCGGATCGGAGAGATCCGCAGGTCGCCCTCCGGCCTCGGGTCGGTGTGGGCCCGGTGCCCCCTCTCCGCCGCCCGTAAGGTGGCGGAATCCGGGAAGGTGTTGGTGGGGTGGGTTTCGGCGCGAGTGGAAATCCTCGCGCCGCGCCCGCTCCAGTGTCACCGCTGCCTCGAATTGGGGCACGTGAGGCAGTGGTGCACCTCGCCGGTGGACCGCAGCGGTCAGTGTTACCGCGGCGGTGCCAAAGAGCACCGTGCGAGCCAGTGCTCGGCGGCCCCCCACTGCCCGCTGTGTGCGGACATGGGGAGGCCAGCCGATCACAGGGTGGGGAGCAAGAAGTGCTCCCCCCCCCTCCCGGAAGGAGAGGAAGAGGCGGGCTGCACCGGCTCCGGTGCCGAGGGCGGTGGCATCGTCCTCCATGGAGGTGGACGGTGCTACGGGGACGGACGGCCGGGAGGAGGCTGGCGCGGCCATTAATTAATGCCGCCCCGCCTCCTCCTCCAGGCCAACCTCAACCACTGCCGCGCGGCACAGGACTTGATGTCCGAAGTCCTCGCGGAGTGGGGGGTTGGCCTGGCGGTCGCCGCCGAGCCGTACCGCGTCCCTGATCACCCTCATTGGGTGGGCGACGCGGGCGGCTTGGTGGCGACGGTATGGGGAGGGGGCGACGGGTCCCCACCGTTCTCCTTGTTGGAGCGCGGTCGGGGATTCGTCGCCGTGGACTGGGGGGGAGTCGCTGTGGTGGGGTGCTACATTTCGCCCCGTAGCGGTCACGCTGCGTTCGAGCTGTACTTGGCCGAGGTCGCGGCATGCGTGCAGCGCTACGCGGCCCGGCCGGTGCTGGTCCTGGGGGATTTTAATGCCAAGTCGGTGGCTTGGGGATCCCCCAGGACCTCCGTTCGCGGCGGGATCCTGGGCGATTGGGCGGCGGGGCTCGACCTCCGGGTATTGAACCGGGGGTCGGAGCACACATGCGTGCGGCGATATGGGGGGTCCATCGTGGATGTTGGATTCGCGACCCCCAACGCCGTGCGCATGGTGTCGGGTTGGCACGTGGTCGCGGGGGCAGAGACACTCTCCGATCACCGGTACATCCGGATGGAGGTCTCTGCCGCCGCGAGTGCATCCCGACACGGCCGCCTGCGTGGCGCCCCACCACGCCGCTGGGCGCTTCGGCGCCTAGACAAGGACGCCCTGATGGCAGCTGCCCTCGCTGCAACTTGGCCGCAGCGAGCGGCCGAGTTGCCGAGCATAGAGGAGGAGGTCGCCCGGCTCGGAGCATTGGTCGCGGGTGTTTGCGACGCGGCGATGCCTCGGGTCGGGCGGGCTTCTCCTCGCCGGGCGGTGTACTGGTGGTCGGACGCGATCGCGGAGTTGCGAGTCGCGACTGTCCGCGCCCGACGCCAGTACACCCGCGCGCGCCGTCGTCAACGTACAGGCGACGGCGTGGCGCGAGCGAGGGCAGCTGATGACCTGTATGGAGCATACCGCGTGGCGCGGGTTGCTCTGCAGGTCGCCATCAAACGGGCCAAGACCCGGGCATGGAAGGAGCTCCTCCAGACCCTTGATGACGATCCATGGGGGCGCCCATATAAGGTGGTGCTGAATAAGCCTCGCCCGTGGGCGCCCCCCGTCACCGAGGGTCTTGACCCCCGGCTGCTGGAGGACGTGGTCAATACACTCTTCCCAATTGGGGAGAGGGGACCGCGTCCTCCGGCGGCGGCGGCTGTCCCAGTGGAGTGGACGGCCGAGCTGGGGGTCACGCAGGAGGAGCTGGCAGCGGCCATCAGACGGCTCGGGGTTCGTAACACGGCCCCGGGTCCGGATGGTGTGCCCGGCCGGGTTTGGGTCTTGACCCAGGGCGGCCTTGGGGCCGACCTCAGGCGGTTGTTTAACCGATGCCTGAGGGACGGGCGATTCCCCCCCCAGTTGGAAGGTGGCGAGGATGGTCCTCCTCCGGAAGGAGGGTCGGCCCGCGGAGTCTCCCTCCGCATACCGGCCCATTTGTCTCCTCGACGAGGTGGGCAAGCTCTTCGAGCGTGTGATTGCTGCCCGCCTCGTCGAGCACCTGTCGCGGGGTGATCCCGGTCTGGCCGACTGCCAGTTCGGTTTCCGGGGGGGCCGATCGACTATCGACGCGATAGGTCGTGTGAGGGCCCTCTCGGAATCGGCCGTCTCCTGGGGTAGGGTTGCTTTGGCAGTATACTTGGATATTGCCAATGCCTTTAACACCCTCCCCTGGGAAGAGATAAGGAGGGGACTCGAATATCATCGAGTCCCCCCTTGTCTCAGGGCGGTCGTCGGGGATTATCTCCGCGGCAGGTGGATCGAGTATCCGGGCCGGGATGGTGATATGCGGAGGGAGGTGTACTGCGGTGTTCCGCAGGGGTCGGTCCTCGGGCCACTCCTGTGGAACATCGCGTACGACTCGGTGTTGCGGGCCGGCCTCCCCGACGGCGTCAGCACGGTGTGTTATGCGGATGACACACTGGTGCTGGCCGTTGGGGCGCACTGGGGGCGGGCCATGCGTCGCGCGGAGGAGGGGTCGCAACGCTTCGTCGACCGGATCAGGGGGATGGGGATGACGGTGGCGGTCCATAAGACCGAGGTGATTGCGTTTCATTCACCTCGGCAGGATCCGCCACCCCCTCTGATCCGGGTGGGTGGGGCTGACATCGAGGTGAAGCCCCAGATCAGGTATCTAGGGCTGATCCTCGATAGCCACTGGCGTTTCGAGGAGCATTTCCGCTGCCTGGTCCCCCGGTTGGAAAGGATGGTTGCGGCTCTGGGCCGGATCCTGCCCAACCTGGGGGGCCCGGCGGGCCGAGTTCGTCGCCTCTATGTGGCAATGGTCCAGTCGGTGGCCCTATACGGGGCCCCCGTCTGGGCGGACGACCTGGCTGCCTCCCGGCGCAGCATGACTATGCTGCGTCGGGTGCAGAGGCGCATGGCGCTCAGGGTCGTCCGCGGGTATCGGACCATGTCACAGGAGGCGGCGACGGTTCTAGCGGGGATGCCGCCCATGGACCTGCTCGCGCGGTCGCACGCGGTGATGTACCGGCACCGCGTCGACCATCGCGCGGGGGTGGGGGCGGTCCCGGGCGGGCCTGCTTGGGGCGATTTGAAGCGCCAGGCCCGGCAGTCCGTGTTGCTCGCGTGGCATGGGCGGCTGGCTCTGCCAACCGCGGGGCACCGGACTGTCGGGGCGGTTCGGCCACTCCTGAAGGAGTGGCTGGACAGAGGCCATGGCAGCCTCACCTACCGGATGGCACAGGTATTTTCCGGGCATGGCAGCTTCGGAAGATACTTGTGCCGGATAGGGAAGGAGCCGACGGCGCGTTGCTGCCACTGCGACGCTGAGCAGGACACGGCGGATCATACCCTGGAGGTATGCCCCGCGTGGGAGGGGGAGCGCCGTGTCCTGGTCGGCGTCGTCGGGCGGGATGTCTCGCTGCCGGGCGTGGTGCGCGCCATGCTCGGCAGCGAGGAGAAGTGGAGGGCCGTGGCCTCCTTCTGCGAGAACGTAATGTTGCAGAAGGAGGCCGCGGGGAGGGAGCGCGCGCTTCAGCGGCGCGCTGAAGCTCGCGCTCGTGCGGTGGCCCGAGGTCGTCGCCCGGTCGCGAGGCGTCGCGGGCGGCCGCCTCGCCGTGGCGGATGACCTAGGCTGGGAGGGGGGTCCTGAGGGGACCCTCCTCCCGCCAGGCGGCGCCGGGTCGGACCGGTTGGGGGTAGGAGTGCCTCCCCCTACCGGTCCGACGCAAGGGGAGGCACCCTCGGCGGTCTGGTGCGGCCATGAACGCCCGGCCGCCGAGGGGTGGAAACGGGGTCGCGGGCGGTTGCGAGTTGGGGCTCGCAGCCGCCACTAAACGCGGCCCCGGGACGGATAGCGGCGGGATGGAGTGGCCCCGTCCCGCCGCTATGAGGCAGTGTGTCTACTGGGGGGACCGATTGTCCCCCCGGGGGATGGGCGCGAAAGCGCGGGCACGGGGAGGATACCGGAAGAATGCTTCGAGCGATTCCCGGTATCCTCCCAAAGCGTGCCGAAGGGTCACCGTGGGGTTTTTAGTGGGTAGGTCCCGCGCCTGTCGTTGTACGCGGGGAATCCCACACACCCCTCCCACCTCTCCCCAAGGAGGTGGGAGGGAGTCTTTCGAAGATTTTCCCCACGACAAAAAAAAAAAAAAAAAAAAAAAAAAAGTCATGATGGTAAATGATAACAAGATCGATTACGTGCACTGGGACAATCCCAACGAACTGGTGGATCGATTTCGTTTGTTGGAAGCATCACGTCAGGCGGGTAACAACTCGCATGACCATGAAATTCTATCGATTATCGAGGAACTTCGCGAGGTAGGCCTCATTATAAATTAAACAGCGCACCGATGATGTGCACTGTATGCAGTGAGATGCCGATCAACAAATTTGGGGTATCGCTCGAGAAGAGTGAAGCAGCTAGAATGGACTATTACAAATGGAGCGGTTTGCTTCGAAATTATATGCGAGATAACGCTCTTTGCGTGGCCGATGCCGACTTTGATGCAAAATCACGCAAGATACGACGCGTAGCACAGCCTGCAGCCGACAGCGATGCTGTCAATAAACTATATGTGGAAAAGAACATTAAACTTTTGAGAGAGCAGCAGGAAGAATTAGAGGGGAAGCTGATTGTGTTTCAGAAAGATATTCTAACGTTGCAAAACAGTGCTCAAAAGATATCGCAGACATTGAATCCTATCCCGCAGCAGAATTGTGATGGAGAATCATGCGAGACGGTTGAACTTGCCCAGAATTATTTGGAGACTATGGGAAGCACATAATGTATGTCCACGATAATAATCGCATTATTTGCGTCAAAGACATCTCTGCGATCAAACATGCAACCAATATCGAAATCCAAGAGTAATGAAAGCCATAGTCTCAAGAACCGACAACTTGTTGAGAAATTGCATGCCTCCAGCTCGAAGACATTTCCCGCGGAGACGCGTCATAGTGCATAGATACGATGATCTGTGGCAAGCTGACGTTGTAGAAATGCGTCCATACTCACGATTCAACCGCGGTCATCACTATATACTCACGGTCATCGATGTGCTAAGCAAGTATGCATGGGCGGTGCCGCTCAAGACTAAAAGTGGTGCTGAGATGACTAAAGCGTTTGCAAAGATATTTAGAGATCGACATCAGAAAAATTTGCAAACCGATCAAGGAAAAGAATTTTACAACGTTGATGTGCATAAACTCATGACAAAGCATGGCATTAATCATTATTCGACGTATTCGGTGATGAAGGCCTCCGTCGTAGAACGTTTCAATCGAACTTTGAAGAATAATATGTGGAAACTGTTTACGCTCAATGGAACCTATGAATGGGTTGACGCACTACCGTGTCTACTTGCAGAGTATAACGCACGGAAACATAGAACCATCGGAATGCATCCTTGCGATGTTACCCCTGTGATCGCCGATAAGCTGCTAACCACAGTATACAACAACATAAAGATTGCTGCTCCAGCGAGATTCAAATTGGGTGAGTTTGTGCGCGTGAGCAAATTTAAAACCATCTTCGATAAAGGCTATACACCGAATTGGACAACGGAGGTGTTTAAGATAGCTGAAGTGCAGGCAACTAATCCCGCGACGTATCTGCTCCTCGATTCCTTTGGAAAACCAGTTGCCGGAGGATTCTATGAACATGAGCTGCAACGCGTCACAGATCCTGATGTATATCTAGTGGAAAAAGTGTTGCGTAGAAAGGGGGATAAGGTGTACGTCAAGTGGTTGGGCTTTGATAAATCACACAATTCTTGGATAAATAAAAATAATGTATTGTAAAATAATACATGGTTCAATGAAATACAATGATGCATATACATGAGTGGCCACTTTTATTTTACACATTAATCCAACTATTTATGTGAATGAGTTAATTAATACAATAACAATTTCTATACATTTATGAACAATTTTATATTATACAATAAATTCCGCTATTTATAATAAATACAATAATAGTAATTTCTATTTTACAACGGTATATTATAATGTCCCCAGGGCAGAATGTCGGTTGAATCGGGTATGATATATCGCTTGTCATCGTACAGACTTAGAGCGATTTTGGATTCCGAAATGGTGTACACTTTGTGCAATTTAGACCGTATGCATGATTGTTTGCGAACCATTTCGATCTCTCTGTGCAAACACTGCGCGTAGTCGTCGAAAGTTATCGTTCTGGCTATGACGTTGGTCTTGACACCTTTCACCTTTTTTGTATCTTTCTTACCGTCTACGCGAAGTGCATACATTTTCGCTCTAAGACCTACGAATTCAGTCATTATCGCACCGTTATTTTCATCCTTCATCAGCCCCGGAACCTTCTTATTTACGCGTGGCATATTATATGGATTGTCAGTAGGATAATCGCTTGTGTCGAATCTATCGATATTGTGCATCATAGACTCGTAGATATCGTCGCATCGAATGTGATAAATAAGACTGTCAGTGTCGGTGTATAGAATTTTACAATTTTGTTCATGTTTAGGAGACATGTACTCGTAGTGAAATTCATACAAACAAATTTTTGTTATGTCCAGAATGCACATGCCCACATATATCGGCTTGTTGAATTTTACCTCGAGTTTTCGCAATTCAACAGCTATTAAATTTTCCGAAAAAACACTTCTGCTGTGGAAATTTGGTTTCGCGATCATTGCCTCCGCGCCATATCACCCTTCCCAATGTGTCAAAAGTTTTACATCCACACGGTTTCGTACATTTTCTATTGTTTTACCGAAAACTGCATTGTTCATCAATTTATACAAATTTTTTTCAAAGTCGTTTGTCGCGCTTGTTCTAAACCGTGTGTTGAGTTCGATGTAATCACGGAGCCAGGGGGATTGAGTGAATTGAAGCACGCGGTGTATCTTTGTAATACGAAGGCCGTGACGCGTGCACTGCTGCAGGTTGCGATAATGGATTATGTAACGCTGCTTATCATATACCGTCGCGAGTAACTTGTCCTGCCTGCTGCCAGGTGGTTTGGTATGCATCGGACAGAACGGTAGATCTGCATGAGCATCGTGCAGACGTTGCGGATATTCCAGATCTACCTCGAGAATGTATCCCATGGGCGAATCGACACCGATTGAAGATATGTCAAAATTTACATCTTCAACCCATTGAAATTTAGTGTATGGTAGAGGCTGGCACATTGCCCATCCATACAAATTGTTCACGTCAAAGTACATCAAGTACGATGACTCTTCCAATGCATCGTAAGATGACATGTACTTGTTATTGGCATGTGTGTACCTTCCGGAACATTGACTTAAGCCCCCACGTATACCGCGTTCGATAAACATGACCATATCGATGTCTGTGAGCAAGTCGAATGTAATTTTGGTATGTTTTAGCATTGCATCCCATGTGAAACCAGGTAGAGTATAATAATGCGTTGAATCTAATCCGTAGCTCTATATACAACTTTCGCGAAAATTTTCAAAAATATCTGCCAATAACAAGACATCAGTTTTCAAATACAAATCGCTGTATTCGCCCAAGGTTCTAATCTCGAAACGCTGCCAGACTATCTCAGCGTGTGCATAATCGGTCTCTGATACAGTCTCACCCGTTAACGAACTATTGAATGACTCGCGCGGCGGTAAGCATGGATCCTGCAGCTTGTTCGCGCAATCAAGGTATTCATACGGAGAGACACCCTTTCGCGTCAATAAATTGAAATTTTCAGTGGATAATGTTTCAAATTGGGATCGTAAAATTTTTAATTGATCTGTGCTAAGAAAAGATGCTAATTTGTCGAGACTGGTATTTAGAAATTTGTATGAATCGATGAATCGTAATTTAATATAATTTTGCGAGTCTGATTCATCCGTATCTTCAACACTTTTTGTGAAAGAAATATATTTTTATTTAGTTATAGGTAATACATCAATGTGACCTTCGAAAGCGGTAGCTATTTCCTCGATAATGAAATGCGAATCATAGTTCATGTAAACACATTTAGATGTAACACACATAGTAGATGTAAAACACATTTTTATAATTTAAATTGCACTCCGAATGTGCTGGGCCTCTGAACCGTCCGGACAGATGGCAATGATCGCGAACTCGTACATCGCTATCCTTGAATGGTTCTTCGCAAATATGACAATGTGTTGCATTGCGAAATATCGTGAACTGTTCGGGAGTTAAATCCAGCATGGTAACATTACTGGTAAAAATGGGTTTGGCAAAGTTTGCAAAATTTTTAAGTTCGTCGACGAACCATGAAACACAATCTGTGTCGCTGCGACATCGATACATCGACAGTGATGTATCATATTGTTTAAAGATCGAGTTAATTCGATTTATTTAAACCCGTAATTAGCCGTTAATCCGCTTTGTTTTCAATATACGCGACCGATCAGAATATTCTAGGTGGACGCGTCCGCGATTCGAAACAGAAGGCAGCAGAAAAATTCTCGCTCCTTGAGTTTTTCTGTAAGTCACGCGAGCATTACAGTAACGTTCGATTTCAAACTTTTCGGTTAAATGCTCGACCATAGAGAAGGTACGACAATTACATATTAGATAAAGACGGACGAGAGCCACGGCGACAGCGCCGCGCGTCGGAAGATTCCCCCTCTCTCACGCGTACTTTTCGGCAGCTCGTGCTCGTCCGTCACTTGCAAACGAGAGCCTGCCAAGCGCGGATCGATAACCGATCACGCTTCACCTAATTCACAAAATTCCGAATTGCTTCGAGTTATTCGAGCATTCGTTGAAAATCAAAAGGCCCTCGCAATATTCGAATTGCTTCGAGTTATTCGAGCATTCGGGGTGTTGTAAATAATGATTTATCTCAACATCATTAATCATAGTTTATCTGACTATCCGTGGCGCCATCTCACAGTGTACAATGTCACGGTTGTAAGACAATTGAATTAAGCAGTCAGTCGTGCTAGAACTCTTGTAGAATAAGGACTATGTTATAATTTTGTAAAACCTAATTTGAAGAACCATATTATAATAAAATACTTAACCAAATTACAACATGGTAGCAGAGCGTGGTTGGAAACTCTGGTTCGAAACTTTTTCTTGAAAACTCTGTTTAAAAATTCAGGTTGGTTGTTGTTCAAACATACTCAAAAGAATAGTCAATATAATGAGTGCTCGTTACTACATAAATATAGGTAGTGTGATCGAAATATGAGCGGAAAATAATTCCACAAGTGTTAAAGTTGCGGGCAAAGAATAAATAGCAACAACTAAATAAGTGCAATTAATCGATTTATATGGATCTAAGTGAGAGCACATGGCGATTTTGAGGTTAGACACAGAAGGTTAAACACGTGCTTTCTAGATTGGAAGAAACCTTTGAAAATCCAGTAACCGGACAAAAAGAAGAGAAAAAGTTGTTTGATCAAGTAAAAAGCGAAGATTTTGTATTAAGCAAAAAAATTCAAAAACTGCATTAGAAGAAATTTCCTGAAAATAACCAAAAGTGTGTTACGTTTGAAAAGTGAGATTGAGTGCAATTCAAATAATAAAGAGCTAGGAATCATGGCTAAGCAAGCAAAAATTGATGACAGTATTCCAGTATTCGATGGAGCAAATTTTAAAAGTTGGAAGTTCAGACTGCTGACTCTATTAGAATATAAAGAGTGCGACGTGCAAGCAAAGAGAGAAAGAAACGCAGACGAGAATGAAGCAACTTGGAAGAAAAGTGATCTAAAAGCAAAAGCCATATTGATAAGTGCAGTGTCAGACAAACAATTAGAGTATATTAGTGAGTGCGCTACAACATTTGAAATGTTATCTAAACTAGAGAGTATATACTCTACCAAATCCACATCACTTCAAATTATAAACAGAGGGAAGCTAGAAGAAGTCAAGTTAAAAAATTATGGCAATGTAGAAGATTTCTTCGTGGATTTTGAGAAGGTCTGCAATGAGTTCAAATCAGCTGGTGGACAGCTGAGCGAAGAAGAAAAGTTAAGACACCTGATTAAAGCTCTACCTCCTAGTTATAGTTACATAGGAGACTTTGTTGATCTAGTCAAAGAAGACCAAAGGACAGTTGAATACGTCAAGTCCAAGATAAAGGAGAAGAACCTGTCAAAGAATGACAGCGAGAGAAAACCAAACGTAAGCACGTTCAACGCTAGAACGAGAGAAGGCTACGATGACTGTGAAACTGGACATCCTCAGAAGAAACATTGGAAAACACAACAGAGCTACAGAGGCAGAGGGGCTCAGCGGAGCCAGCGAGAATCATCGCGAGGACGAAGCCGAGGACGAGGAACTTCACAACAAGGACGAGGTCGAAGCAGCTCATATGGATACTATCAAGGAGCTGGACCATTCAGCGAGGATGCTCGTGAATCATGGACAGCACAAGTGTTAAAAGTGAGTGTCAGTGAAGTCAAAAGGTCAACAAAGAAAAGAGAAAGTGCCAGTGAGAATGAAATCGAATGGTTGCTTGATAGTGGCTGTACAGACCACATTGTAAATAGCGATAAATATTTTTGTAAACATGTAGTTTTAAGAAATCCTGTAAGTGTTAAGCTGCCAGATGGCAAATGCGTTGAAGCGACAAAACTAGGCACTATTGATACAATATTTGAAAACTATTATGAAGAAACTAAAGTCAAATTAACAAACGTGTATTATGTCGAAGGAATAAAAAAGAATTTGCTTAGTTTTTCAAAAATAACCGAAAATAGCACTATAATAGCTAAAAATGAAACTGCCAAAATATATAATATAAATAGAAAGTTAATAGCAGTAGCTAACAAAGTTAATGGTTTATATACAATGAAAAGTGCTCTAATAGAAAATGAAATCAAAAGTGTGCATGCGAATACAGCAAAAATCACTGAAAAGGAAAAATGGCATAGGGCTTTAGGTCATGTAAATTTTCAATACCTTAGTAAACTTGTAAATTCTAAATTAGTAGAAGGTTTACTAACAAAATTAGAAAACGATTTACTTACTTGTGCAAATTGTATTGAAAGTAAGATGTCAAAAGTTCCATTTAAAAATGATAGATCTAAAGCAAGTGAAATATTAGAATTGATTCACACGGACGTAAATGGTCCTCACCGAACCATAGGTTATGGCGGTGAAAAATATTTCTTAACATTCATAGATGATTACAGTAAATGTACAAAGATATATTGTATAAGAAGTAAATCTGAAACAGCCAATTGATTCAGAGAATTTGTCAACTTAGTCGAAAATAGATTCAACAAAAGAATAAAGAAACTAAGATGTGATAACGGGAAAGAATACTTAAATAAGGAAATTTATAATTTTGCGAGAGACAAGGGTATTGAAATTTTACCGTGCCCACCATATGTTCATGAACTAAATGGTGTGGCTGAGAGATATAATAGATCCGCAATGGATATGGGCAGGTGTTTAGCTAAAGAAGCCAATATAGATCGTAGATATTGGCCAGAGATTATGAAAACGGTCGCTTATCTAAAGAATCGTACTATCGCTAATACGAATGAAAATAAAACGCCCTTCGAAATTTTCTTTGGAAAAAAACCAAGTGTTAAGCATATTAAAATATATGGCAGTCGGGTCTTTGTAAAAATTCCAAAAGAATTAAGGAAAAATAAATGGGACGATAAAGCGAAAGTAGGCGTACTTGTAGGTTATAACGAAAATAGCTATAGAGTACTTGTAAGTAACAGAGTCATAAATGCAAGGCATGTAAGAGTAATTGAGGATAGTAAAGAGCTTATATGCTTACAAAAATCTGTAGAAAACAAAGATTCAGATTATGATGATGAAAACACATTAAGTTTAAATTTAGAAAATGAATCAAATACTAGTATTGATAGTGATAAGGAATCGACTTCAAGTAATGATGATAATAGTGATAATGTTTTTGATGATAACTCAAATTCACAAAATAAAACTATGGCACCAATACAAAGAAAAAAATCAAACAGAGTAGTTAAACCCATTGAGAGATTTGGTAACCCCGTTGCTCATTTTATTTATGTTAACTATGTGAATGCAAACGTACCAAGTACATTTGAGGAGGCAATTAACTCCAAAGAGTCGAAAAATTGGCAGAAAGCTATGAACTCAGAGATAGAAAGTTTAGAAAAAAATAAAACTTGGTTTGTTATAGACAAACCCAAAGATAAAAAGGTAATTGATGTTAAATGGGTATACAAAAAGAAGGATGATAATACATATAAAGCTAGATTAGTTGTCAGAGGTTTCCAACAACAAGAACATTTAGAAAACGTATATTCACCAATCGGCAGAATGCAGACCTTGAAAGTCCTGTTAAGTTATTGTTGTGCGAATAATTTGTACATTGATCTGATGGATATGGAAACTGCCTTCTTGAACGGCAAAGTAAAATCAGAAATTTATATTAATGAACCGACAGGTTATGAAACAGGTCAAAACAAGGTTTGCAAACTGCAAAAGGCTCTATATGGCCTTAGAGAAAGTCCCAGAGCATGGTACAACTGTTTTAACCAGTGTGTAAAAAAGTTGAACTTTATAAGAAGTAATTATGATTACTGCTTATACGTAAATAATACGAGCAAAGATTCAATATATATTCTAGTGTTTGTTGATAATCTTCTAATATGTTGCAAAAATAAAAATAAAATCGATGAAGTGAAAGCGAGTTTGATGCAAAATTTTTCCATGAAAGATTTAGGAAAAGTTAAGACTTATATAGGAATAAATATTGACTATAGTGATGATCGAAAAATAATGTCATTAAGCCAAACAAAATACATTGAATCCTTGGCTGTAAAATACAATCTAGATAACGCAAAACTGTACGATACTCCTATGGAGAGCAATTTAAAATTAGAACAAGCAAACGAAATCGATGAAACAATTAAATACAGAAATTTAATAGGTGAACTTCTATACATAAGTACAGGTACGAGACCGGATATCTCATACAGCATAAATTATTTAAGTAGATTTCAAGGTTGTTACAATGCCACGCATTTTAAATATGCATTAAGAGTTTTAAAATACCTGTATAAGACTAAAGACTTGCAACTAACATATTCTGATGACAATTTAAAGACTGATAGTTTAATTTGTATGGTAGATTCTGATTATGCTGGTGACAACTTAGATAGAAAATCTACAACTGGCTATGTTATAAGCTTGTATGGAAATGTAGTGTATTGGAAAACACGTAAACAAAATAGTGTTACTAAGTGTTCCACTTTTGCCGAATATGTTGCCTTATCTGAAGCCGTAACCGAAATTTTATTTCTAAGAAATCTTTTGAGAGAATCTTCAATTTGAAAATTACAGAACCTATCAAAGTATACGAAGATAATTCCGGCGCGATAGCTATAGGCAAATTTGGCAACTATACAAAGAACTCAAAGCATATTGAAGTGCAATATCATTTTATTAATGAGAACTATGAAAAAGGTATAATAGACATTGTAAAAATTGATTCAGATTCAAATCAAGCAGATATACTTACAAAAAGTTTAAATAAAGTGAAGTTTGTCAAGAATAGAGAATCGTTAAGATTAATTTGAGCTGTTTAACACAATAGTAAACAAAATTTTTTACAAGTAAATAAATAGAAAGTTAAGAATACAAGTGACCAATCAAATAAGAGTCACTGTACAACTAAAGCTAATATCAAATTTTATAATATGATGTTGAAAAATCAAGGAGGCTTGTTGTAAATAATGATTTATCTCAACATCATTAATCATAGTTTATCTGACTATCCGTGGCGCCATCTCACAGTGTACAATGTCACGGTTGTAAGACAATTGAATTAAGCAGTCAGTCGTGCTAGAACTCTTGTAGAATAAGGACTATGTTATAATTTTGTAAAACCTAATTTGAAGAACCATATTATAATAAATTACTTAACCAAATTACAACACGGGGAAATTAAGAAAACTATAAAGAAAATTCTCGGGTTCAAGCGGTTGATTCCCACGCAACGTTGAAAGTTCGAGTTATTCGAACTTTCACAACGCGGGCAACCGATGTATAGCCGCAGTTTTACGGGATTAGCTTGCGTAAGCAAACTGCCCCCAGTAAACTACGTGTAATTCCGGTTGTCGAATCAAACCAGTTAATCGATTCGGTCGTGAGTACGACCCGGTTAAAAGACTGCGGGAAACTCTTTGGTATCATCGAGTTCCCGAATTTTCCGCGTATTGCCGCAAACAGCGGTCGTGCGAGAGGTATCGAGGTTAAAACTCGATCCTCCCTTGATTTGATCGAACGGCCTTACTCCCACCTAAAGTGGCCTTATTGGCACAAATACCCTGCGTGGACTTGCCGCCTTCTAGTCGGAGCGTGGGACGAGTTACTCTAAGCCCAGCTTCCGGCGAATGCCAGAGCGTTGTTCTCTGATCGCCAGTCTTGTACGGTCACTGCGCGTAGAACGCGACTCAAAAGGCGTCGTGGTGACAGTCTCAATAGTAAGTTGTCCTATACGCCACTGAAAGACTGCACCACATCGTGTTCCGTACACACGCATACGAAGACGGTAAGGGGCCCAGGATCGGGTGATGGTTGGAGCCTTACAACCTCCCTCTAGGCACCCTCTCCTGCGACAATCAAGTGTTGCAGTCTAACAGAAAAACCGAAACGAAATTCCATAATTGGAAGGAAGCGAGCGATTCCCGGTTTAAAGGGAACGCTCACACACATACAGTCCACTAGCTTAGCTGCGTATCGCGGCGGCAGAGATTCCCGCTCCTAGGTGCGACAAGCACAAACCAGGAGCGTACGGAAAAGAGAAAGACAAACGACGTGACTCACGTCGATAGGTATTTAACGCCTAGTCGTGTCTCTTTCTGTCCCGGGGCATCAACAGAGGCAGGAAGAATACAAAGTCTGGCAGAAGCAGACGTACGGCTTGCACTTATACATGAAATATACAGGGTGTCCCGTAAATAGTGTAAGAGCCGGAAATGTGGGGTAGCTGAGACGATTCTGAACAACAATTTCCTTTGCAAAAATGTCGGATGGAGCTTCGTTTTTGAATTATTAACGAAAAACACTGACGAATCACGGCGCTTGCCTGCCGCGCGCTCAGGGCCGTCCGAACTAAGAGAGCCACCGTGTCGGGTAGGTAGCAAGATGTGCATCGGAGATACGTCGAGGAACGAATACAAATAATTAAAAATACTACCACTGCAACTGTTACCTCTGCGGATTGGATAAATCAGTTAGCTAAATCGAATTTATTAATTATTTGTATTCGCTGTTTTCAAGGAAGAAGAAATAAAATGTGGGAAGATGCTCTCGGAATTTTTAGGAAATTAATTCTTCGCACCTGAGTGACGCTTCTCGCCAGAGTGTGTTAAAATTAAAATAAGAATTATTTTCAGAAAATTAAAATTAATACGGTAAGAACCATTTGTAATCGTTTGTTATTAAAAACTGTACTGGAAAAGCAGACTGGATTTGTGCGTACCGAAACATTTTTCGCATGCAAGGGGTTAATAGAGAATTAATTGAAATTCGCCTTACCCATTTACTTGCAAGTTGCAATAGGGCCAGTTAGTGCACCCCTGTCGATCATGGAAAGGTCGAAGACCCCAATAAAAATCAGCTGATGGGACGGCCCGGTCACTGCACCCGCTTCTTACCCCGAAAATGTAAAAGTGAAAAGTGCTAGTGACCGTGCTGTAAAGTGTTTTCGGGGTAAGAAGCGAGTGCAGTGACCGGGCCGTCCCATCAGCTGATTTTTATTGGGGTCTTCGACCTTTCCATGATCGACAGGGGTGCACTAACTGGCCCTATTGCAACTTGCAAGTAAATGGGTAAGGCGAATATATGTATATGTATATGTATATGTATATATATATATATATATATTGTATATATTTCTCAAAACATATATTCTTTTCTCCAATTTTATTTACCCATCCTATCCTCCTCCTTCTCTCCTCGCATAATTTTAAGATTCGACGTTTCCAAAGTATTGTATTGCGTTCGTGCATTCTTCGAGTCGTCAAATAATACTATCCCGCACGGCTGCTCCAGAGGAGACAAATTACGCGTAATCGCGCGATACGCTGCGATGTTAAATCGGAACGCTTGAAAAAACTGACATATATAAGTAGGAATCCTATTATTTCTACATTTACTAACCCATCTTCCTCTTTTTCCCCTCATCAATTTCTATCGACACAGCATAATTCTCTCTATGATTCTCGACTGCAACGCCATATTCTTATATGTAACAATATATAAGTAGGAATACTATTATTTCTCCATTTACTTACCCATCTTCCTTTCCTTTATTTCATTGAACATTACTATTCAAATATATTATGTACAGAACTTATAAATTGAAGTCATGATTTCCCAGACCTAACCGGCGTTATCCTCTAAAATATTGATCAAAACTAGGTTGATTCTCGACTGCAACGCACCTCTGGCAATTACCAACCGTTAATACCAATTACCGATCGATGATACTAATTACCAACAATAGATACAAATTACCGACTGTAGATACTAATTACCCACCGTCGGTAATATTTATCGACCACCCACCCAGACTCCCCGCCCCCTCCCCCACCACCCACGCCCGACGGGCGCAACACAGCCCCCACTATATATATATATATATATTTCTTAAAACATATGCTAGTAAGGAAGCAGTATGCTAGTACGCAAGCAATAATCTAGTAAGCAACCAGGAAACTTGTAAGCAAGCAGTGAGCTAGTAAGCGAGGAGGAAGCTAGAAAGCAAGCAGTATGCTAGTAAGCAAGCAGTAAGCTAGTAATCAACCAGCAAGATAGTAAGGAAGCATTCGGCTAGTAAGAGAGCAGTAGGCTAGCAAGCAAGCAGTAAGCTAGAAAGCCAGCAGCAATCTATTAAGAAAGCAGTTAGCTATTGAGCAAGCAGAGAGCTAGGAAGCAAGCATTAAGCTAATAAGCAAGCAGTGACCAAGTAAGCGAGCAGGGAGCTAGCAAGGAAGCATAATGCTAGTAAGCAAGTAGTAAGCTAGTAAGCAACCAGTAAGCAAGTAAGCAAGCAGCAAGCTTGTAAGCAACAAGTAAGCTAGTAAGCAAGCAGCAGGCTAATAAGCAACAAGTAAGCTAGTAAGCAAGCTGCAGGCTAGCAAGAAAATAGATAGCTAGTAAGATATCAGTAAGATAGGAAGGAAGCAGAAAGGTAGTAAGCAAGCAGTGAGCCAGTAAGCAAGCAGTAAGCTAATAAGCAACCACTAAGATAGTGAGCAAGCAGCAGGCTATGAAGAAAGCAGTTAACTAGTAACCAGGCAGTGAGTTAGTACGCCAGGAAGAAGCTAGTGAGGAAGCAGTATGCTAGTAGGCGAGAGGTAAGCTAGAAAGCAAGAAGAAGGCTAGTAATAAAGCAGTTGGCTATTGAGCAAGCTGTAAGCTAGTAAGCAAGCAGTAAGCTAGTAAGCAAGCAGTAAGCTAGTAAGCAAGCAGGATGCTGGTAAGGAAGCAGTATGCTAGTAGGCAAGCAGTAAGACAGTAAGTAACCAGAAAGCTAGTATGCAAGCAGTAAGCTTGTAAGAAAGACGTTAGCTAGTAAGCAAGTAGTAAGGTAGTAAGCATGCAGTAAGCTAGTATGCTAGCAGTGAGCTACTAAGCGATTAGGAAGCTACTAAGGAAGCAGCATGCCAGTAAGCACGCAGGAAGCTGGTAGGCATGCAGCGAGCTAGTAAGGGAGCAGTAATCAGGTAAGGAAGCAGTTAGCTAGTAAGCAAACAGTAAGCTAGAATGCAAGCAGCTGGCTAGTAAGAAAGCATTTACCGAGTAAGCATGTGGTATCCTAGTAAGCAACCAGTAAGCCAGAAAGTAACAACTAAGCTAGTAACAAGCAGCAGACTAAAAAGGAAGCGGTAAGGGAGGAAGGAGCAGTATATTAGTAAGTAAGCAGTAAGGTAGAAAGCAAGCAGCAGGCTAGTAAGAAAGCAGTTAGCTAGAAAGCAAGCAGTAAACTAGTAAGCTAGCAGCAAGCTGATAAGCAAACAGTGATCTAGTAAGCGAGGGGGAAGCTAATACGGAAGCAATATGCTAGTAAGCAAGCGGCAGGCTAGTAAGGAAGCAGTTAGGTAGTAAGCAAGCTGTAAGCTAGTAAGCTAGGAGCTAATAAGCAAGCAGTGAGCTGGTATGCAAGCAGGAAGGTAGTTAGCAATCAGTAAGCTAGCAAGCAAACAGTATGCTAGAAAGCAAGCAGTTTGCTTGTAAGCAAGGAGTAAGCTAGTAACCAAGCAGTGAGCTAGTATGCAAGCAGTAAGCTAGTAAGCAAGCAGTATGTTAGTAAGAAAGCATTATGCTAGTAAGCACGCAGTCAGCTATCGAGCAAGGAGCTAGCTAGTAAGCAAGCAGCAAGCGAGTAAGCAAGCAGTAAGCTAGAAAGCAAGCAGCAGGCTAGTAAAGCAAACCGTAAGCTTGAAAGCAAGCAGCATGCTAATAGCATGCAGTAAGCTGGTAAGGAAGCAGTAAGCAAATTAGCAAACTTTAAGTTAGTAAGAAAGCAGAAAGCTTGTAACAAAGCATTAAGCTAGAAAGCAAGGTGGCAGCTAGTAAGGAAGCATTAGGCTTGTAAGAGAGCAGTAAGTTAGTAAAGAAGCAGTAAGTTAATCAGAAAGCAGTAATTTAGGAAGAAAGCAGGAAGGTAGTAATGAAGCAGTTAGTTAGTGAGCAATCAGTAAGCTAGTAAGAAAACTGAAAGTTAGTGGGAAAGCAGAAAGTTTTTATGCGAGCTGTAAGCTAGTTAGCAAGCTGTGAGCTCGTAAGGAAGCAGTATGATAGTATCAACGCAGTAAGTTAGTAACAAAGCTGTAAGCTATTACAAGCAGGAATGTAGTGAGGAAGCATTAGGCTAGTAAGAATGCAATAAGCTGGCGTGCAGACAGTAAGCTAGTAAGCAAGCATTAAGCTAATTAGAAAGTCGAACGTTAGTTACAAAGCAATAAACTAGCAAGCAAGCTGGAAGCTAGTAAGGGAGCATTAGGCTAGTAAGGAAGCAGTGAGGTACTAACAAAGCAGCAATCTAGTAAGCAAGCAGTAAGCAGGTAAGCATGCAGTAAGCTAGTAAGCAAGCAGTGAGCTAGTAAGAAGGCAGTAAGCAAGTAACAAAGCAGTAAGTTAGTAACAAAACAGTGAGCTAGGAAGCGAGCAGGTAGCTAGTAAGCAAGCACTGAGCTAGTAAGAAAGCATTAGGCTGGTAAGAAAGCAGTAAGGTAGTAAGAAAATAGTATGTTAGGAAGAAAGTTGGAAGGTAGTGAGAAAGCTGTTAGCTAGTAAGGAAGCATTATGCTAGTAAGCATGCAGTAAGCTGGAAAGTAAGCAGCAATCTAGTAAGCAAGCAGTAAGCAGGTAAGCATGCAGTAAGCTAGTAAGCAGGCAGTGAGCTAGTAAGAAGGCAGTAAGCTAGTAACAAAGCAGTAAGTTAGTAACAAAGCAGTGAGCTAGTAAGCGAGCAGGTAGCTAGTAAGCAAGCACTGAGCTAGTAAGAAAGCATTAGGCTGGTAAGAAAGCAGTAAGGTAGTAAGAAAATAGTATGTTAGGAAGAAAGTTGGAAGGTAGTGAGAAAGCTGTTAGCTAGTAAGGAAGCATTATGCTAGTAAGCATGCAGTAAGCTGGAAAGTAAGCAGCAAGCTAGTAAGCAAGCAGTAAGCGAGTAAGCTAGCAGTAAGTTAGTAAGCATGCACTGAGCCAGTAAGCGACTAGGAAGCTAGTGAGGAAGCAGTATGCTAGTAACCAAGCAGTAGGATAGTATTGTTGCGACGGATTGAAGATGCATCGTTGCGGCAACGTGATGGCTGTTCCGCAACGATGTGAAGCTGCCCCTGCGAACGAGCGGATGCGAAATCCCGTGCCTTCCGGTTGCTGAGAAACCGGCAACGATTTGAAGAGGAGAACTACGATAGATCTCGTGACGAACGAACGTATTTAAAAGGATTGTCAATAAAGTTCATAGTTTGCGTTAACAGTTGGGTTACGTTGAATATTTGTTGTGTTAACATGAGTTTCTGGAAAAACGCACCGCCCCGGTGCAACAGTGGTGTCAGAAGCGGGATTACGACTCGTTCTGCTGCCAGGGCGGAGACTTTTTCGTCGTTGGAGGTGCTCTTAGAAGGACTGCAGCGGATCATCTCAACGCAGTTCCAGGAGCAGCAACGCTTATTTGTTGATGAACGGGAGCGAGCTGAAGATAGGCGGACAATGGAGAGGGCTGCCGCTTCGGCCAGAGACGCTGCCGTCGAGGAGAGGATCGGAGCTGTCGAAGACCAGTATCAGGTCCTATCCTCAAATGTTGAGCGAATATTAGAACGGCTTTCGGGAGCCACGGTCCGCGATAGGGAGCGCGAGCCTGTTACTTCTGACAGGCTCGCGGGCCTTTCAGCCTCACAGTCGGTCCCTCAAAGTGGGAAAAGGGTAAATCAGAGTGTTTCCGATTTGGGTTACACTCTGAAACCCTCTGGGTTTGATGGAAAATCTTGTTGGGAGGAGTACACGATTCAATTCGAGACCGTTGCGGAGACGAATGGTTAGGATGGACCAAGGAAGGCGTTGGCCTTGGTCTCATCGTTGGAGGGGCCGGCTCGAAGCATTTTGACGTCTTACCCCGTTGAAAGACGCTTCGATTATACCGCGTTGATTTCGGCTTTGGAATTCCGTTATGGAATGAAAAATTTCGCTAATTTAAATTACGTAAAGTTCCAAAATTATAAACAACGGAGTGGGGAGTCCATCTCCGATTTGTCAGCAGAGATTGAGAGGCTGGCACAGGCTGCCTTCGGCGATTGTCCGGCAGAAGTCAGAGACAAGCTCGCGGCCTCTCAATTCATTGATGCGCTGGTCAATGAAGAGATGAAGCGGACCTTGCGACTCGGCAGTTACATTTCGTTGTGAGCCGCCATCGTGAGGGCTCTCGAAATTGAAGCCGTCGAGGCAGTATCGACGCCGTACATTTGGCCCGAACGGTCATTCAAATCTTTTTCTTTTCCGGAGGGAGAGTCTCGAAAGAGGAGATATCCGGACGAAGAAGAGGATACACCGGAAAAGGAGACTGAAAGCGAAAGACCCATGGAATGTTGGAGCTGCAGGTAAACGGGACACATGCGGTGGAACTGCCCCAAAAAGAACCAGAAGAAGGCGGTGTAGAGGGAGAAACTTCGATTTTGTCTTCTTCCATCCCGTTGCACGGAATAATTATTGAGCGTTGAAGGAATCGCCGAGATGATCTGGAAAATAAATCGTCGTCATGGTCGGCTGTCTGCGATGGAAGGACCTTTTAAGAAGGGAAAAGGAGCACCCCTTTGGAGGGATAGGGCTCGCCGGAGTACCTTCTGGAGGGATGGCGCTCGGCGGGGCATGCCAAGGTCTTTGCTGAAGGTGACGACAAGAAGGCGATATGAAGAATTGGCTGGATGAGTTGGGTTTCCGTATAGTCCGTTCCCCGAAGTCCAAACCAAGGGTTGAGCATGTGAATCGACTGGCTCGGTACGATTTACGAGAGGCCCCCTGCGAAGATACTGCGAGGTGAGGATCGAGGAAGATGGTCGACATCTTCGCCCAAGAAGAGGACGTTTCATCGCAGAAGGCGAGGATCGGGTTTTCTTACCGGCCGCGGAGGACTCTCCATTTCCGCAGGTCAGAACGGCCGGGGAAGTGCGATTCTCCCCGGGGAGGGTCGCCCCCCCAGTCATGCTCGACTCTAATAGCGGAGTGGGGCACAGACGGTAGGACGGCGGAATTGTGGTATGTTCCACAACCGATCTTCGAGGAAATTCTCCTTGGAGATTGGGGAACATCCCATGGGAAATTCTCTCGTGAGGCTGGGGGGAATCCGCATCCAGGAAGCCCTCAAGAAAGAAGCGCGCAAGCCGCAAGAATTCAAGGGGAAGGGCGAGGAGCAGTCGGGATTTCCTCATCCGCGAAGAAGTCTGAGTTCAGACGAAGTATTCCGAAGGTTACACCGGCGTCTTGCTCAAGGTTTTTGAGTGGTTTTCCTTGGGACGCAGGACGAATGTCAAGGCGCTGTCTGTCTGATAAAGGCCACTCAAGTAAATGTTCGATCTATTAGCTTATCTACTTTACAGACAGATGTGTTGGAAATTCGAGGCAGATTCGGAGGTTAGAGGCTCGTATTGAAGTTGCCAGTTTGAGCTGAATCTGCCGCGGTCGGGACGTCCGCGTTTTGAAGAGGGGGAGCAGTGTTGCGACGGATTGAAGATGCATCGTTGCGGCAACGTGATGGCTATTCCGCAACGATGTGAAGCTGCCCCTGCGAACGAGCGGATGCGAAATCCCGTGCCTTCCGGTTGCTGAGAAACCGGCAACGATTTGAAAAGGAGAACTACGATAGATCTCGTGACGAACGAACGTATTTAAAAGGATTGTCAATAAAGTTCATAGATTGCGTTAACAGTTGGGTCACGTTGAATAATTGTTGTGTTAACATGAGTTTCTGGAAAAAAGCCCCACCCCGACGCAACAGTATGTAAGCGGTAAGCTAGTATGCAAGCAGTAAGCTTGTAAGAAAGCAGGTAGGTAGTAAGGAAGTAGTAACTTGGTAAGCCACCAGTAAGCTAGTAAGCAAACAGTAAGCTGGTAGGAAAGCAATTCGCTTGTCAGCAAGCTGTAATTTAGTATGCAAGACGTGTGCTTGTAAGCGTGGAGGAAGCCAGTAAGCAAGCAGAAAGCTGGAATGCAAGCAGCACGCTAGTAAGAAAGGAGTAAGCTTGCAAGCAAGCAGTAAGCTAGTAACAAAACTGTATGTTAGTAAGCAAGCAGTACGCTAGTAAGCAAGCAGTAAGCTAGTAAGCAACAAGTAAACTAGTAAGCTAGCAGCAGGCTAGTAGGACAGCAATTAGCCAGTATGAAACCAGTGGGCCAGTAAGCAAGCAGTAAGCTAGAAAACAAGAAGCAAGCTAGTAAGAAAGCAGCTGGCTACATAGAAAGCAGTATGCAAGTAAGCAAGCAGTAAGCTGGAATGCAAGCAGCA
The DNA here is from genome assembly GCF_051014445.1 of Colletes latitarsis. Taxonomy (NCBI): domain Eukaryota; kingdom Metazoa; phylum Arthropoda; class Insecta; order Hymenoptera; family Colletidae; genus Colletes; species Colletes latitarsis. The sequence goes on along the minus strand of NW_027488377.1, from coordinate 1,213,204 downwards.
CGCTAGTAAGCGAGGAGTAAGCTTGCAAGCAAGAAGTAAGCTAATAACAAAGCAGTATGCTAGTTAGCAAGCAGTAAACTAGTAAGCGAGCAGTAAGCTAGTAAGTATGCAGTAAGCAAAGAAGCAAGCAGTAAGCTAGTAAGCAAACATTAAGCTTGAAATCAAGCAGTAAGCTAGTAACAAAACTGTATGTTAGTAAGCAAGCAGTACGCTAGTAAGCAAGCAGTAAGCTAGTAAGCAACAAGTAAACTAATAAGCTAGCAGCAGGCTAGTAGGACAGCAATTAGCCAGTATGAAACCAGTGGGCCAGTAAGCAAGCAGTAAGCTAGAAAACAAGAAGCAAGCTAGTAAGAAAGCAGCTGGCTACATAGAAAGCAGTATGCAAGTAAGCAAGCAGTAAGCTGGAATGCAAGCAGCACGCTAGTAAGCGAGGAGTAAGCTTGCAAGCAAGAAGTAAGCTAATAACAAAGCAGTATGCTAGTTAGCAAGCAGTAAACTAGTAAGCGAGCAGTAAGCTAGTAAGTATGCAGTAAGCTAGTAAGCAAGCAGTGAGCTAGTAAGCGAGCAGGATGCTAGTAAGGAAGCAGTTATATAGTAAGCAAGCAGTAAGCTAGAAAGCAACAGGTAAGCTATTAAGCATGAAGTAAGCTAGTAAGCAAGCACTGAGTTAGTACGCACGCATTAAGCTATTAAGCAAGCAGCGGGCTAGTAAGGAAGCAGTAAGCTAGTAAGAAAGCAGATAGGCAGTCAGAAAGCGGTATGCAAATCAGCAAGCAGTATGCTAGAAAGCCAGCAGCAAGCTAGTAAGCACGCAGTAAGCAAGAAAGCAAGGAGCTGGCTAGTAAGAAAGCAGTTAGCTAGTAAGAAAGTAGCATGCTAGTAAGCATGTAGTAAGCTAGAAAGCAAGCAGTGAGCTAGTAAGCACGCAGTAAGCAAGAAAGCAAGGAGCTGGCTAGTAAGAAAGCAGTTAGCTAGTAAGAAAGTAGCATGCTAGTAAGCATGTAGTAAGCTAGAAAGCAAGCAGTGAGCTAGTAAGCAAGCAGTTAGCTAGTAAGCAAGCAGTAAGCTAGTCCCTCAGGGGCTGCCAGCCTTTCAGCTGCAGTACGGGCTTAACGAACCCGGGATACCCGAGTCATACACACACCGTAAGCCTCCTGTTGGTCGTCACAACGACCCATTCACAATTCCCTATTGGTTTTGTGAATGGTACGTGACGGCAGGAGGAACGGGGGTCTTGGCTTAACCGCCTGGGCCACGAGTATGGCGACTCTATAAAATCGCCCTCCAATCCTAAGCTATGGTGCGCGGCGATGGGATGCATGGTTGGGGGAGAAGGCCCAATCCCAAGCGACCACCTCCGGGGAACCTGCCGAACCCCCGGAGTATTAGGCTTACCCGGGTAAGGCGGCTCTGCCCGGGTGGACCTTTATTTCCGACCATCTCGTGGGATAATTATGGACACAGAAAATAAAATGGGGATGGGGCGGGTTTTGTCGGTTGGGGAGGACGGAGACGGGGTTGGGGTCAGGGTGGCGGCGCTCGCGCCCCACTCAGCGCCAGGTCCGGCTTCGTGGAGGGTGGAGGAGGACGACGAGACGGCGTCGGTCTCGTCCTTCTCCTCCAGCACGAGCCACATAGGCTCTAAGAGGAAGAGGATGGGGCAGGCCGTCGTCGAGGTGGGCGGGGCGATGAGCCCGTCGGTGAGGCTGAGTTGCCTCAGGGACGAGGTGACCGAGGAGATATCGGAGAGGATCTCCTCGTCCCTGAGGCGGGTGGAGAAAGTCGCCGCTGCCTGCGCCTTTAAGGGGCAGAATAGCGGTGGCGCGGAGGCCCTGAAGGCCGCGGCGGAGGAAATGAGGGAGGCGGCGCGGGAGCTCAGAGGGCGGAACGCCCGTCTGCAGCTCCTGTTGGAGGAGGAGCGACAGGGGAGGAGGAGGGCAGAGGCGCTGTGGAACAGCGCGGCCCTCCCTCCCATCCTCCCTCCTCCTCCACCGCCGCGTCCCTCGGCGGAGGTAAATAAGCGGGGTGCGGCGGCAGTGGTGCGGGGCACCGCGGGCCCCTCCACCCGCACTCCGTCCGTGAAGAAGTCCCCGTCCTCCTCAGAAGACGATCTTCTGAGGAGGATTGGGGACATGATTGATGGCAAGCTGGCCGCCTTCCGGGACGAGCTCCTCGCCGGAAGAGCGGTCAGCAGGAAGGCGGTGCCTCCCCGACCTGTTCCGGTACAGTCGGGGAAGGCAAAGAAGGGCGGAGTGAAGGCTACGCCCAGCGTTGCGGCACCAAGGCCCCGGGTCGCGACCCCCAAGGGGGGTGGTGTACCCGTGGTCGCGGTGGTCGCGTCCTCCACAGCACCCTCCCAAGGGGGGGTGGCGTGGAGTGAGGTGGTGGGGCGGAAGGCGAAGCGGGCGGCGAGGAAGGCCTCGCAACCGCAGCCTCCGCCTCCGCCGCCGGCGGCCAAGGTAAAGGCCGCGAAGGTCGGGAAGGCACGACCAGGTCGTCCCCCAAAAACGGCAGCGGTGACGCTGACCGTTGCGCAGGGGGGCGACCTGACCCTCGCGGAGGCGATGCGGCTCGCCAGGGAGAATATCTCCCTGGAAGAGCTGGGCATCGCCTCCGTGAGGGCGAAGAGGGCCGTGACCGGGGGTCTCTTGCTGGAGATCCCCGGTGCAGAAGGCGGCGCGAAGGCGGATCGTCTCGCCCAGAGGCTCCGGGAGCAGCTGGGCGAGCGAGGTGTCCGGGTCGCCCGGCCCACGAAGCGCACGGAGATGCGCGTTTGTGGGCTGGACGACTCGGTCAGCGCACAGGATGTGTCCCGTGCCCTTGCGAGGGCGGGGGACTGTCCTGTGGAGGACCTGCGGATCGGAGAGATCCGCAGGTCGCCCTCCGGCCTCGGGTCGGTGTGGGCCCGGTGCCCCCTCTCCGCCGCCCGTAAGGTGGCGGAATCCGCGAGGGTGTTGGTGGGGTGGGTTTCGGCGCGAGTGGAAATCCTCGCGCCGCGCCCGCTCCAGTGTCACCGCTGCCTCGAATTGGGGCACGTGAGGCAGTGGTGCACCTCGCCGGTGGACCGCAGCGGTCAGTGTTACCGCTGCGGTGCCAAAGAGCACCGTGCGAGCCAGTGCTCGGCGGCCCCCCACTGCCCGCTGTGTGCGGACATGGGGAGGCCAGCCGATCACAGGGTGGGGAGCAAGAAGTGCACCCCCCCTCCCGGAAGGAGAGAAAGAGGCGGGCTGCACCGGCTCCGGTGCCGAGGGCGGTCGCATCGTCCTCCATGGAGGTGGACGGTGCTACGGGGACGGACGGCCGGGAGGAGGCTGGCGCGGCCATTAATTAATGCCGCCCCGCCTCCTCCTCCAGGCCAACCTCAACCACTGCCGCGCGGCACAGGACTTGATGTCCCATGTCCTCGCGGAGTGGGCGGTTGGCCTGGCAGTCGCCGCCGAGCCGTACCCCGTCCTTGATCACCCTCATTCGATGGGGGACGCGGACGGCTTGGTGGCAGCGGTATTGGTAGGAGGCGATGGGTACCCGCCTTTCTCCATCCTGAAGCGCGGTCGGGGATTCGTCGCCGTGGACTGGGGGGGAGTCGCCGTGGTGGGGTGCTACATTTCGCCCCGCAGCGGTCACGCCGCGTTCGAGCAGTACTTGGCCGAGGTCGCGGCATGCGTGCAGCGCTGCGCGGCTCGGCTGGTGCTGGTCCTGGGGGACATTAACGCCAAGTCGGTGGCGTGGGGATCCCCCGGGACCTCCGTTTGGGGTGGGATCCTGGACGACTGGGCGGCCGGGCTCGACCTTCGGTTACTGAACCGGGGTCGGAGCACACGTGCGTGCGGCGATATGGGGGGTCCATCGTAGATGTTGGATTCGCGACCCCCAACGCCGTGCGCATGGTGTCGGGATGGCAGGTGGCTGGGGGGGGGGCAGAGACTCTCTCGGACCACCGGTATATCCGGATGGAGGTCTCTGCCCCCGGATGTACATCCCGATACCACCGCCCGCGTGACACCTCACCGCGTCGATGGGCGCTTCGGCGCCTGGACAAGGGCGCTATAATGGCAGCTGCTCTCGCTGCAACTTGGCCGCAAGGGGCGGCCGAGTTTCCGAGCATAGAGGAGGAGGTCGCCGGGTTCGGGCGATTAGTCGCAAATATTTGCGACGCGGCGATGCCCGGGTCGCGCGGGCTTCTCGTCGCCGGGCGGTGTATTGGTGGTCGGCCGCCATCGCAGAACTGCGCGTCGCGAGTGTGCGCGCCCGACGCCAGTACTCTCGCGCGTGCCGTCGTCTACGATGAGGCGATGGCGTGGCGCGAGCGAGGGCAGATAACCTGTATGAGTCACACAGTACGGCTCGGAAGGAGCTCCTCCAGACCCTCGATGACGATCCTCGGGGGCGCCCGTATAAGGTGGTGCTAAATAAGTTCCGCCCGTGAGCGCCCTCTGTCACCGAGGGTCTTGACCCCCGGCTGTTGGTAGACGTGGTCAATACTCTCTTCCCAATTGAGGAAGGGAGGACCACGTCCACCGGCGGCGTCGGCTGTCCCGATTGAGTGGGCGGCCGAGCTGGGAGTCGCACAGGGGGAACTGGCCACGGCCATCCAACGGCTCGGCGTGCGTAACACGGCCCCGGGGCCGGATGGTGAGCCAGCCGGGTGTAGGTTTTGACCCGGGGCGTCCTTGGGGCCGACCTCAGGCGGTTGTAAAGTGGCGAGGATGGTCCTCCTCCGGAAGGCGGGTCGGACCGCAGAGTCTCCCTCCGCATACCGGCCCATCTGTCTCCTCGACGAGGTGGACAAGCTCTTCGCGCGCGTGATTGCTGCCCGCCTCGTCGAGCACCTGTCGCGGGGTGTCCCCGGCCTGGCCGACTGCCAAAAGGCCTCCCGGGAGTATCGATCCACGATCGACGCGGTAGGTCGCGTGAGAGCCCTCTCGGAATCGGCCGTCTCCCGGGGAGGGGTGACTTTGGCAGTATCCTTGGATATTGCCAACGCCTTTAACACCCTTCCCTGGGAAGAGATAAGGAGGAGGCTCGAAAATCATCGGGTCCCCCCTCATCTCAGGGCAGTCGTCGGGGATTATCTCCGTGGCAGGTGGATCGAGTATCCGAGCCGGGATGGAGATATGCGAAGAGAGGTGTACCGCGGCGTTCCGCAGGGGTCGGTCCCCGGGCCACTCCTGTGGAACGTCGTGTACGATAAGGTGTTGCGGGCCGACCTCCCAGACGGCGTCAGCGCCGTGTGTTATGCAAATGATACACTGTTGTTGGCCGTCGGGGTGCACTGGGGGAGCGCCAAAAGTCTCGCGGAAGAAGGGGCGCAGCGTGTCGTCGGCCGGATCAGAGGGATGGGTATGACGGTGGCGGTCCATAAGACCGAGGTAATAGCGTTCCATTCACCTCGGCAGGATCCGCCATCCCCTTTGATCCGGGTGGGTGAGGTTGATATCGAGGTGAAGCCCCAGATGAAGTATCTGGGGCTGATCCTGGATAGCCACTGGCGCTTCGGGGAGCATTTCCGTTGCCTGGTCCCCCGGTTGGAAGGGATGGTCGCGGCTTTATGCCGAATCCTACCCAACCTGGGGGGCCCGGCTGGCAGAGTGCGCCGCCTCTATGTGGCAATGGTACAGTCGGTGGCACTTTACGCTAGTAAGCGAGCAGTAAGATGGCATGAAAGCAATTAGCCTGCAAGCAAGGAGTAAGCTAGTATGCAAGGAGTGAGCTAGTAAGCAATCAGTAAGCTTGTAAGCAAGCAGGAGGCTGGTAAGGAAGCAATTAGCTAGTAAGGAAGCAGTTTGCTAGTAAGGAGGCAGTATGCTAGTAAGCAAGCAGTAAGCTAGTAAGCTATCAGTAAGCTAGAAAGCAAGCAGCAAGCTAGTAAGAAAGCAGTTAGCTAGTAAGCAAGCAGTAAGCTAGTAACCAAGCAGTAAGCTAGTAAGCATGCAGCGAGCCAGTAAGCGAGCAGGAAGCTAGCAAGGAAGCAGCATGCTTGTAAGCAAGCAATAAGCTAGTAAGCAAACATTAAGCTTGAAATCAAGCAGTAAGCTAGTAACAAAACTGTATGTTAGTAAGCAAGCAGTACGCTAGTAAGCAAGCAGTAAGCTAGTAAGCAACAAGTAAACTAATAAGCTAGCAGCAGGCTAGTAGGACAGCAATTAGCCAGTATGAAACCAGTGGGCCAGTAAGCAAGCAGTAAGCTAGAAAACAAGAAGCAAGCTAGTAAGAAAGCAGCTGGCTACATAGAAAGCAGTATGCAAGTAAGCAAGCAGTAAGCTGGAATGCAAGCAGCACGCTAGTAAGCGAGGAGTAAGCTTGCAAGCAAGAAGTAAGCTAATAACAAAGCAGTATGCTAGTTAGCAAGCAGTAAACTAGTAAGCGAGCAGTAAGCTAGTAAGTATGCAGTAAGCTAGTAAGCAAGCAGTGAGCTAGTAAGCGAGCAGGATGCTAGTAAGGAAGCAGTTATATAGTAAGCAAGCAGTAAGCTAGAAAGCAACAGGTAAGCTATTAAGCATGAAGTAAGCTAGTAAGCAAGCACTGAGTTAGTACGCACGCATTAAGCTATTAAGCAAGCAGCGGGCTAGTAAGGAAGCAGTAAGCTAGTAAGAAAGCAGATAGGCAGTCAGAAAGCGGTATGCAAATCAGCAAGCAGTATGCTAGAAAGCCAGCAGCAAGCTAGTAAGCACGCAGTAAGCAAGAAAGCAAGGAGCTGGCTAGTAAGAAAGCAGTTAGCTAGTAAGAAAGTAGCATGCTAGTAAGCATGTAGTAAGCTAGAAAGCAAGCAGTGAGCTAGTAAGCACGCAGTAAGCAAGAAAGCAAGGAGCTGGCTAGTAAGAAAGCAGTTAGCTAGTAAGAAAGTAGCATGCTAGTAAGCATGTAGTAAGCTAGAAAGCAAGCAGTGAGCTAGTAAGCAAGCAGTTAGCTAGTAAGCAAGCAGTAAGCTAGTCCCTCAGGGGCTGCCAGCCTTTCAGCTGCAGTACGGGCTTAACGAACCCGGGATACCCGAGTCATACACACACCGTAAGCCTCCTGTTGGTCGTCACAACGACCCATTCACAATTCCCTATTGGTTTTGTGAATGGTACGTGACGGCAGGAGGAACGGGGGTCTTGGCTTAACCGCCTGGGCCACGAGTATGGCGACTCTATAAAATCGCCCTCCAATCCTAAGCTATGGTGCGCGGCGATGGGATGCATGGTTGGGGGAGAAGGCCCAATCCCAAGCGACCACCTCCGGGGAACCTGCCGAACCCCCGGAGTATTAGGCTTACCCGGGTAAGGCGGCTCTGCCCGGGTGGACCTTTATTTCCGACCATCTCGTGGGATAATTATGGACACAGAAAATAAAATGGGGATGGGGCGGGTTTTGTCGGTTGGGGAGGACGGAGACGGGGTTGGGGTCAGGGTGGCGGCGCTCGCGCCCCACTCAGCGCCAGGTCCGGCTTCGTGGAGGGTGGAGGAGGACGACGAGACGGCGTCGGTCTCGTCCTTCTCCTCCAGCACGAGCCACATAGGCTCTAAGAGGAAGAGGATGGGGCAGGCCGTCGTCGAGGTGGGCGGGGCGATGAGCCCGTCGGTGAGGCTGAGTTGCCTCAGGGACGAGGTGACCGAGGAGATATCGGAGAGGATCTCCTCGTCCCTGAGGCGGGTGGAGAAAGTCGCCGCTGCCTGCGCCTTTAAGGGGCAGAATAGCGGTGGCGCGGAGGCCCTGAAGGCCGCGGCGGAGGAAATGAGGGAGGCGGCGCGGGAGCTCAGAGGGCGGAACGCCCGTCTGCAGCTCCTGTTGGAGGAGGAGCGACAGGGGAGGAGGAGGGCAGAGGCGCTGTGGAACAGCGCGGCCCTCCCTCCCATCCTCCCTCCTCCTCCACCGCCGCGTCCCTCGGCGGAGGTAAATAAGCGGGGTGCGGCGGCAGTGGTGCGGGGCACCGCGGGCCCCTCCACCCGCACTCCGTCCGTGAAGAAGTCCCCGTCCTCCTCAGAAGACGATCTTCTGAGGAGGATTGGGGACATGATTGATGGCAAGCTGGCCGCCTTCCGGGACGAGCTCCTCGCCGGAAGAGCGGTCAGCAGGAAGGCGGTGCCTCCCCGACCTGTTCCGGTACAGTCGGGGAAGGCAAAGAAGGGCGGAGTGAAGGCTACGCCCAGCGTTGCGGCACCAAGGCCCCGGGTCGCGACCCCCAAGGGGGGTGGTGTACCCGTGGTCGCGGTGGTCGCGTCCTCCACAGCACCCTCCCAAGGGGGGGTGGCGTGGAGTGAGGTGGTGGGGCGGAAGGCGAAGCGGGCGGCGAGGAAGGCCTCGCAACCGCAGCCTCCGCCTCCGCCGCCGGCGGCCAAGGTAAAGGCCGCGAAGGTCGGGAAGGCACGACCAGGTCGTCCCCCAAAAACGGCAGCGGTGACGCTGACCGTTGCGCAGGGGGGCGACCTGACCCTCGCGGAGGCGATGCGGCTCGCCAGGGAGAATATCTCCCTGGAAGAGCTGGGCATCGCCTCCGTGAGGGCGAAGAGGGCCGTGACCGGGGGTCTCTTGCTGGAGATCCCCGGTGCAGAAGGCGGCGCGAAGGCGGATCGTCTCGCCCAGAGGCTCCGGGAGCAGCTGGGCGAGCGAGGTGTCCGGGTCGCCCGGCCCACGAAGCGCACGGAGATGCGCGTTTGTGGGCTGGACGACTCGGTCAGCGCACAGGATGTGTCCCGTGCCCTTGCGAGGGCGGGGGACTGTCCTGTGGAGGACCTGCGGATCGGAGAGATCCGCAGGTCGCCCTCCGGCCTCGGGTCGGTGTGGGCCCGGTGCCCCCTCTCCGCCGCCCGTAAGGTGGCGGAATCCGCGAGGGTGTTGGTGGGGTGGGTTTCGGCGCGAGTGGAAATCCTCGCGCCGCGCCCGCTCCAGTGTCACCGCTGCCTCGAATTGGGGCACGTGAGGCAGTGGTGCACCTCGCCGGTGGACCGCAGCGGTCAGTGTTACCGCTGCGGTGCCAAAGAGCACCGTGCGAGCCAGTGCTCGGCGGCCCCCCACTGCCCGCTGTGTGCGGACATGGGGAGGCCAGCCGATCACAGGGTGGGGAGCAAGAAGTGCACCCCCCCTCCCGGAAGGAGAGAAAGAGGCGGGCTGCACCGGCTCCGGTGCCGAGGGCGGTCGCATCGTCCTCCATGGAGGTGGACGGTGCTACGGGGACGGACGGCCGGGAGGAGGCTGGCGCGGCCATTAATTAATGCCGCCCCGCCTCCTCCTCCAGGCCAACCTCAACCACTGCCGCGCGGCACAGGACTTGATGTCCCATGTCCTCGCGGAGTGGGCGGTTGGCCTGGCAGTCGCCGCCGAGCCGTACCCCGTCCTTGATCACCCTCATTCGATGGGGGACGCGGACGGCTTGGTGGCAGCGGTATTGGTAGGAGGCGATGGGTACCCGCCTTTCTCCATCCTGAAGCGCGGTCGGGGATTCGTCGCCGTGGACTGGGGGGGAGTCGCCGTGGTGGGGTGCTACATTTCGCCCCGCAGCGGTCACGCCGCGTTCGAGCAGTACTTGGCCGAGGTCGCGGCATGCGTGCAGCGCTGCGCGGCTCGGCTGGTGCTGGTCCTGGGGGACATTAACGCCAAGTCGGTGGCGTGGGGATCCCCCGGGACCTCCGTTTGGGGTGGGATCCTGGACGACTGGGCGGCCGGGCTCGACCTTCGGTTACTGAACCGGGGTCGGAGCACACGTGCGTGCGGCGATATGGGGGGTCCATCGTAGATGTTGGATTCGCGACCCCCAACGCCGTGCGCATGGTGTCGGGATGGCAGGTGGCTGGGGGGGGGGCAGAGACTCTCTCGGACCACCGGTATATCCGGATGGAGGTCTCTGCCCCCGGATGTACATCCCGATACCACCGCCCGCGTGACACCTCACCGCGTCGATGGGCGCTTCGGCGCCTGGACAAGGGCGCTATAATGGCAGCTGCTCTCGCTGCAACTTGGCCGCAAGGGGCGGCCGAGTTTCCGAGCATAGAGGAGGAGGTCGCCGGGTTCGGGCGATTAGTCGCAAATATTTGCGACGCGGCGATGCCCGGGTCGCGCGGGCTTCTCGTCGCCGGGCGGTGTATTGGTGGTCGGCCGCCATCGCAGAACTGCGCGTCGCGAGTGTGCGCGCCCGACGCCAGTACTCTCGCGCGTGCCGTCGTCTACGATGAGGCGATGGCGTGGCGCGAGCGAGGGCAGATAACCTGTATGAGTCACACAGTACGGCTCGGAAGGAGCTCCTCCAGACCCTCGATGACGATCCTCGGGGGCGCCCGTATAAGGTGGTGCTAAATAAGTTCCGCCCGTGAGCGCCCTCTGTCACCGAGGGTCTTGACCCCCGGCTGTTGGTAGACGTGGTCAATACTCTCTTCCCAATTGAGGAAGGGAGGACCACGTCCACCGGCGGCGTCGGCTGTCCCGATTGAGTGGGCGGCCGAGCTGGGAGTCGCACAGGGGGAACTGGCCACGGCCATCCAACGGCTCGGCGTGCGTAACACGGCCCCGGGGCCGGATGGTGAGCCAGCCGGGTGTAGGTTTTGACCCGGGGCGTCCTTGGGGCCGACCTCAGGCGGTTGTAAAGTGGCGAGGATGGTCCTCCTCCGGAAGGCGGGTCGGACCGCAGAGTCTCCCTCCGCATACCGGCCCATCTGTCTCCTCGACGAGGTGGACAAGCTCTTCGCGCGCGTGATTGCTGCCCGCCTCGTCGAGCACCTGTCGCGGGGTGTCCCCGGCCTGGCCGACTGCCAAAAGGCCTCCCGGGAGTATCGATCCACGATCGACGCGGTAGGTCGCGTGAGAGCCCTCTCGGAATCGGCCGTCTCCCGGGGAGGGGTGACTTTGGCAGTATCCTTGGATATTGCCAACGCCTTTAACACCCTTCCCTGGGAAGAGATAAGGAGGAGGCTCGAAAATCATCGGGTCCCCCCTCATCTCAGGGCAGTCGTCGGGGATTATCTCCGTGGCAGGTGGATCGAGTATCCGAGCCGGGATGGAGATATGCGAAGAGAGGTGTACCGCGGCGTTCCGCAGGGGTCGGTCCCCGGGCCACTCCTGTGGAACGTCGTGTACGATAAGGTGTTGCGGGCCGACCTCCCAGACGGCGTCAGCGCCGTGTGTTATGCAAATGATACACTGTTGTTGGCCGTCGGGGTGCACTGGGGGAGCGCCAAAAGTCTCGCGGAAGAAGGGGCGCAGCGTGTCGTCGGCCGGATCAGAGGGATGGGTATGACGGTGGCGGTCCATAAGACCGAGGTAATAGCGTTCCATTCACCTCGGCAGGATCCGCCATCCCCTTTGATCCGGGTGGGTGAGGTTGATATCGAGGTGAAGCCCCAGATGAAGTATCTGGGGCTGATCCTGGATAGCCACTGGCGCTTCGGGGAGCATTTCCGTTGCCTGGTCCCCCGGTTGGAAGGGATGGTCGCGGCTTTATGCCGAATCCTACCCAACCTGGGGGGCCCGGCTGGCAGAGTGCGCCGCCTCTATGTGGCAATGGTACAGTCGGTGGCACTTTACGCTAGTAAGCGAGCAGTAAGATGGCATGAAAGCAATTAGCCTGCAAGCAAGGAGTAAGCTAGTATGCAAGGAGTGAGCTAGTAAGCAATCAGTAAGCTTGTAAGCAAGCAGGAGGCTGGTAAGGAAGCAATTAGCTAGTAAGGAAGCAGTTTGCTAGTAAGGAGGCAGTATGCTAGTAAGCAAGCAGTAAGCTAGTAAGCTATCAGTAAGCTAGAAAGCAAGCAGCAAGCTAGTAAGAAAGCAGTTAGCTAGTAAGCAAGCAGTAAGCTAGTAACCAAGCAGTAAGCTAGTAAGCATGCAGCGAGCCAGTAAGCGAGCAGGAAGCTAGCAAGGAAGCAGCATGCTTGTAAGCAAGCAATAAGCTAGTAAGCAACAAGTAAGCTATTAAGCAAGCAACAGGGTAGTAAAAAAGCAATTAGCTAGTAAGAAAGGAGTATGCTAGTAAGGAAGCAGTATGCTAGTAAGCAAGCAGTAAGCTAATAAGGATGGAGAAAGCTAGTAACAAAGTAGTAAGTTACTAACAAACCAGTAAGCTAGTAAGCAAGCAGGAAGCTAGTAAGGAAGCATTCGGCTAGCAAGAGTGCAGTTGGTTAGGAAGAAACCAGGAATGTATTAAGAAAACAGATGGATAGTAAGCAAGCAGTAAGCTAGAATGCGAGGGGGAAGCTAGTAAGGAAGCAGTATGCTAGTATGCAAGCAGTAAGCTAGTAAGCACGCAGCTAGCTGGTATGCAACCAGTGACCAAGAAAGCAAGCAGTATGCTAGTAAGCACGCAGCTAGCTGGTATGCAACCAGTGACCAAGAAAGCAAGCAGTATGCCAGTATGCAAGCAGTTAGCTATTAAGCAACCATTAAGCTAGTAAGCACGCATCGGGGTAGTCAGAAAGCAGTTAGCTAGTAGGAAAGCAGTATGCTAGTAAGGAAGCAGTAAGCTAGAAAGCAAGCAACAAGCTAGTAAGCAAGCAGTAAGCTAGTAAGCAAGCAGTAAGCTAGTGAGCAAGCAGTAAGCTAGTAACAAAGCAGTTGTTACGTATGCCGAACATTTCGTTCGCCAATTTTTCTGTACCAATTGCGTGTATTAGGAAATCTCCCTGCTACTTATCTACCCTTTGGAATGTAGAGTCAGTTCTCACGAGATGCAGCTGCTCGGTGACAAACGCAATTGGGAGATTACCATACGTGGTAACGTCTAATGTGCATCTGAATCCTCTCCCACGGATTTTTGGGTATATAAACCCCTTGATTTTCTTTCTCAGGGAATCATAATCGTTCCGTCACGTTAGAGTCAACGTCACAACGTCGTTGTATTTTGTGAAATCGGGCTACCGTACCCTTTCGTATCAATATTAAACAATATAGAATCCGTGAACCAACATAAATTCTATTACGGCCATTATTTTCAATCGACTTACCCCCGCATCGCCAATGCATCAACTCCGTGCAAGGTCCTTTTAGGTAAATATAATCATTCTTTGATCGCGACATATGCTACACGAAACACTTGTATTTTACTTGTTGATTTAAGAATGTAGCTACTTTTATTATTAAATCAGAGTTATCCAAATTCTTTAACCCATAATTATATAAAGCGATTATTATTAGTTAATCGTTCCCATAATAATATAAGCTTACCGCTCGTGTTATATTATATTTAATAATTCGTAGTTAGGAGTTCAATTAACACATCTCAAATCCAAATACAACCTCTTACAACCTAGTGGCTCCTCGATTACGCATCGAGTTCGTGCACGCAATCTATTACCATCCTAGCGGCTCCCTGATAACGCATCAGGTTCGTCCGCATCATACAGCTCCCTGATTTCGCATCAGGTTCGTCTGTGATTTATCCAACCTCCCAGCAGCTCCTCGATGAAGCGCCGAGTTCGTCTGCGATTGTCCCAACCTCCTAGCAGCTCCCCGATTTCGCATTGAGTTCGTCCTGCGTCGTTATAAACAATTCTAGTGATTCCCCGATTTCGCGTCTGGTTCGATCACGACGTTTCACCCTCCTACGGCACCCTGGTTTCGCACCACGTTCGTCCGTACGTGACTCAATCCTAGAGGCTCCGTGATTTCGCATCACATTCGTCCCCGTTATCAACTATCCCAGCGGCTCCCCGATTTCGCATCGGGTTCGTCCGTGTACCTAACTAACAAATTAACACCATATTCCATACTCTCTCTCGCAATCGCCAGCCACGCGCGTTGCACGGCACTAGCTCGTAACACAGTAAGTTAGTAAGCAAGCAGTGATCTAGTAAGCGAGGAGGAAGATAGTAACGGAGCAGTATGCTAGTAAGCAAGCAGTAAGCTAGAAGCAAGCAGGAAGTTAGTAAGCTAGCAGTAAGCTGGAATGCTAGCAGCAGGGTAGCAAGATAGCAGTTAGCTATTGAGTAAGCAGTAAGCTAGTTAGCAAGCAGAAAGCAAGTAAGCAAGCAGTGAGCCAGAAAGCGAGCAGTGAGCTAGGAAGGAAGCAGTAAGCAAGTAAGCAAGCAGTCAGCTAGTAAGCGAGCAGGGAGCTAGTAAGGAAACAGTATGCTAGTAAGCCAGCTGTAAGCTAGTGTGCAAACAGTAAGTTAGTAAGCAAGCAGTGAGCTAGTGAGCGAGCAGTGAGTTAGTGAGAGAGCAGGACAGTAGTAAGGAAGCAGCAAGCGAGTAAGCTAGCATTAAGCTAGTAAGCGAGTAGTGAGCAAGTAAGCAACAAGTTGGCTAGTAAGCAAGCAGCAGGCTGACAAGGATGCAGTTAGCTAGTAAGAAAACAGTAAGTGTTGAAGAAAGCAAGAAGGTAGTAAGAAAGCGGTTAGCTAGTATGAAAGCAGTGAGGTAGTAAGCGAGCAGGAAGCTAGCAAGCAAGCAGTGAGCTAGTAAGACAGCAGGGAGCTAGAAAAGAAGCAGTATGCTAGTTAGCAAGCAATAAGCTAGGAGGCACGCAGCGAGTTAGCAAGCTAGCAGTGAGCGAGTAAGGAAGCAGTTAGCTATTAAGCAAGCAGTAACCTAGTAAGCAAGCAGTAGGCTAGTACGCAAGCAGTAAGATAGGCAGAAAGCAGGATCATAGTAAGAAAGCTAGTAGCTACTGAGGAAACAGTAAGTTATTATGCAAGGACTATTTTTTTTTTTTTTTTTGTCGTGGGGAAAATCTTCGAAAGACTCCCTCCCACCTCCTTGGGGAGAGGTGGGAGGGGTGTGTGGGATTCCCCGCGCCCGTACAACGACAGGCGCGGGACCTACCCACTAAAAACCCCACGGTGACCCTTCGGCACGCTTTGGGAGGATACCGGGAATCGCTCGAAGCATTCTTCCGGTATCCTCCCCGTGCCCGCGCTTTCGCGCCCATCCCCCGGGGGGACAATCGGTCCCCCCAGTAGACACACTGCCTCATAGCGGCGGGACGGGGCCACTCCATCCCGCCGCTATCCGTCCCGGGGCCGCGTTTAGTGGCAGCTGCGAGCCCCAACTCGCAACCGCCCGCGACCCCGTTTCCACCCCTCGGCGGCCGGGCGTTCATGGCCGCTCCAGACCGCCGAGGGTGCCTCCCCTTGCGTCGGACCGGTAGGGGGAGGCACTCCTACCACCAACCGGTCCGACCCGGCGCCGCCTGGCGGGAGGAGGGTCCCCTCAGGACCCCCCTCCCAGCCTAGGTCATCCGCCACGCCGAGGCGGCCACCCGCGACGCCTCGCGACCGGGCGACGACCTCGGGCCACCGCACGAGCGCGAGCTTCAGCGCGCCGCTTTTTTTTTTTTTTTTTTGTCGTGGGGAAAATCTTCGAAAGACTCCCTCCCACCTCCTTGGGGAGAGGTGGGAGGGGTGTGTGGGATTCCCCGCGCCCGTACAACGACAGGCGCGGGACCTACCCACTAAAAACCCCACGGTGACCCTTCGGCACGCTTTGGGAGGATACCGGGAATCGCTCGAAGCATTCCTCCGGTATCCTCCCCGTGCCCGCGCTTTCGTGCCCATCCCCCGGGGGGACAGTCGGTCCCCCCAGTAGACACACTGCCTCATAGCGGCGGGACGGGGCCACTCCATCCCGCCGCTCTCCGTCCCGGGGCCGCGTTTAGTGGCGGCTGCGAGCCCCAACTCGCAACCGCCCGCGACCCCGTTTCCACCCCTCGGCGGCCGGGCGTTCATGGCCGCACCAGACCGCCGAGGGTGCCTCCCCTTGCGTCGGACCGGTAGGGGGAGGCACTCCTACCCCCAACCGGTCCGACCCGGCGCCGCCTGGCAGGAGGAGGGTCCCCTCAGGACCCCCCTCCCAGCCTAGGTCATCCGCCACGCCGAGGCGGCCGCCCGCGACGTCTCGCGACCGGGCGACGACCTCGGGCCACCGCACGAGCGCGAGCTTCAGCGCGCCGCTGAAGCTCGCGCTCCCTCCCCGCGGCCTCCTTCTGCAACATTACGTTCTCGCAGAAGGAGGCCACGGCCCTCCACTTCTCCTCGCTGCCGAGCATGGCGCGCACCACGCCCGGCAGCGAGACATCCCGCCCGACGACGCCGACCAGGACACGGCGCTCCCCCTCCCACGCGGGGCATACCTCCAGGGTATGATCCGCCGTGTCCTGCTCAGCGTCGCAGTGGCAGCAACGCGCCGTCGGCTCCTTCCCTATCCGGCACAGGTATCTTCCGATGCTGCCATGCCCGGAAAATACCTGTGCCAGCCGGTAGGTGAGGCTGCCATGGCCTCTGTCCAGCCACTCCTTCAGGAGTGGCCGAACAGCCCCGACAGTCCGGTGCCCCGCGGTTGGCAGAGCCAGCCGCTCCTGCCACGCGAGCAACACGGACTGCCGGGCCTGGCGCTTCAAATCGCCCCAAGCAGGTTCCTGCCCGCCCGGGACCGCCCCCACCCCCGCGCGACGGTCGACGCGGTGCCGGTACATCACCGCGTGCGACCGCGCGAGCAGGTCCATGGGCGGCATCCCCGCTAGAACCGTCGCCGCCTCATGTGACATGGTCCGATACCCGCGGACGACCCTGAGCGCCATGCGCCTCTGCACCCGACGCAGCATAGTCATGCTGCGCCGGGAGGCAGCCAGGTCGTCCGCCCAGACGGGGGCCCCGTATAGGGCCACCGACTGGACCCTTGCCACATAGAGGCGACGAACTCGGCCCGCCGGGCCCCCCAGGTTGGGCAGGATCCGGCCCAGAGCCGCAACCATCCTTTCCAACCGGGGGACCAGGCAGCGGAAATGCTCCTCGAAACGCCAGTGGCTATCGAGGATCAGCCCTAGATACCTGATCTGGGGCTTCACCTCGATGTCAGCCCCACCCACCCGGATCAGAGGGGGTGGCGGATCCTGCCGAGGTGAATGAAACGCAATCACCTCGGTCTTATGGACCGCCACCGTCATCCCCATCCCCCTGATCCGGTCGACGACGCGTTGCGACCCCTCCACCGCGCGACGCATGGCCCTCACCCAGTGCGCCCCGACGGCCAGCACCAGTGTGTCATCCGCATAACACACCGTGCTGACGCCGTCGGGGAGGCCGGCCCGCAACACCGAGTCGTACGCGATGTTCCACAGGAGTGGCCCGAGGATCGACCCCTGCGGAACACCGCAGTACACCTCCCTCCGCATATCACCATCCCGGCCCGGATACTCGATCCACCTGCCGCGGAGATAATCCCCGACGACCGCCCTGAGACAAGGGGGGACTCGATGATATTCGAGTCCCCTCCTTATCTCTTCCCAGGGGAGGGTGATAAAGGCATTGGCAATATCCAAGGATATTGCCAATGCCACCCCTCCCCGGGAGACGGCCGCCTCCGAGAGGGCCCTCACACGACCTATCGCGTCGATAGTCGATCGGCCCCCCCGGAAACCGAACTGGCAGTCGGCCAGACCGGGATCACCTCGCGACAGGTGCTCGACGAGGCGGGCAGCAATCACACGCTCGAAGAGCTTGCCCACCTCGTCGAGGAGACAAATGGGCCGGTATGCGGAGGGAGACTCCGCGGGCCGACCCTCCTTCCGGAGGAGGACCATCCTCGCCACCTTCCAACTGGGGGGGAATCGCCCGTCCCTCAGGCAGCGGTCGAACAACCGCCTGAGGTCGGCCCCAAGGACGCCCTGGGTCAAGACCCAAACCCGGCCGGGCACACGATCCGGACCCGGGGCCGTGTTACGAACCCCGAGCCGTCTGATGGCCGCTGCCAGCTCCTCCTGCGTGACCCCCTGCTCGGCCGTCCACTCCACTGGGACAGCCGCCGCCGCCGGAGGACGCGGTCCCCTCTCCCCAATTGGGAAGAGTGTATTGACCACGTCCTCCAGCAGCCGGGGGTCAAGACCCTCGGTGACGGGGGGCGCCCACGGGCGGAGCTTATTCAGCACCACCTTATATGGGCGCCCCCATGGATCGTCATCAAGTGTCTGGAGGAGCTCCTTCCATGCCTGGGTCTTGGCCCGTTTGATGGCGACCTGCAGAGCAACCCGCGCCACGCGGTATGCTCCATACAGGTCATCAGCTGCCCTCGCTCGCGCCACGCCGTCGCCTGTACGTTGACGACGGCGCGCGCGGGTGTACTGGCGTCGGGCGCGGACAGTCGCGACTCGCAACTCCGCGATCGCGTCCGACCACCAGTACACCGCCCGGCGAGGAGAAGCCCGCCCGACCCGAGGCATCCCCGCGTCGCAAATACCCGCGACCAATGCTCCGAGCCGGGCGACCTCCTCCTCTATGCTCGGCAACTCGGCCGCTCCCTGCGGCCAAGTTGCAGTGAGGGCAGCTGCCATCAAGGCGTCCTTGTCCAGGCGCCTAAGCGCCCAGCGGCGTGGTGGGGTGCCACGCAGGCGGCCGTGTCGGGATGCACTCGCGGCGGCAGAGACCTCCATCCGGATGTACCGGTGATCGGAGAGTGTCTCTGCCCCCGCGACCACGTGCCAACCCGACACCATGCGCACGGCGTTGGGGGTCGCGAATCCAACATCCACGAGGGACCCCCCATATCGCCGCACGCATGTGTGCTCCAACCCCGGTTCAATACCCGGAGGTCGAGCCCCGCCGCCCAATCGCCCAGGATCCCGCCGCGAACGGAGGTCCTGGGGGATCCCCAAGCCACGGACTTGGCATTAAAATCCCCCAGGACCAGCACCGGCCGGGCCGCGTAGCGCTGCACGCATGCCGCGACCTCGGCCAAGTACAGCTCGAACGCAGCGTGACCGCTACGGGGCGAAATGTAGCACCCCACCACAGCGACTCCCCCCCAGTCCACGGCGACGAATCCCCGACCGCGCTCCAACAAGGAGAACGGTGGGGACCCGTCGCCCCCTCCTCATACCGTCGCCACCAAGCCGTCCGCGTCGCCCACCCAATGAGGGTGATCAGGGACGCGGTACGGCTCGGCGGCGACCGCCAGGCCAACCCCCCACTCCGCGAGGACTTGGGACATCAAGTCCTGTGCCGCGCGGCAGTGGTTGAGGTTGGCCTGGAGTAGGAGGCGGGGCGGCATTAATTAATGGCCGCGCCAGCCTCCTCCCGGCCGTCCGTCCCAGTAGCACCGTCCACCTCCATGGAGGACGATGCCACCGCCCTCGGCACCGGAGCCGGTGCAGCCCGCCTCTTCCACTCCTTCCGGGAGGGGGGGGAGCACTTCTTGCTCCCCACCCTGTGATCGGCTGGCCTCCCCATGTCCGCACACAGCGGGCAGTGGGGGGCCGCCGAGCACTGGCTCGCACGGTGCTCTTTGGCACCGCAGCGGTAACACTGACCGCTGCGGTCCACCGGCGAGGTGCACCACTGCCTCACGTGCCCCAATTCGAGGCAGCGGTGACACTGGAGCGGGCGCGGCGCGAGGATTTCCACTCGCGCCGAAACCCACCCCACCAACACCCTCCCGGATTCCGCCACCTTACGGGCGGCGGAGAGGGGGCACCGGGCCCACACCGACTCGAGGCCGGAGGGCGACCTGCGGATCTCTCCGATCTGCAGGTCCTCCACAGGACAGTCCCCCGCCCTCGCAAGGGCACGGGACACATCCTGTGCGCTGACCGAGTCGTCCAGCCCACAAACGCGCATCTCCGTGCGCTTCGTGGGCCGGGCAACCCGGACACCTCGCTCGCCCAGCTGCTCCCGGAGCCTCTGGGCGAGACGATCCGCCTTCGCGCCGCCTTCTGCACCGGGGATCTCCAGCAAGAGACCCCCGGTCACGGCCCTCTTCGCCCTCACGGAGGCGATGCCCAGCTCTTCCAGGGAGATATTCTCCCTGGCGAGCCGCATCGCCTTCGCGAGGGTCAGGTCGCCCCCCTGCGCAACGGTCAGCGTCACCGCTGCCGTTTTTGGGGGACGACCTGGTCGTGCCTTCCCGACCTTCGCGGCCTTTACCTTGGCCGCCGGCGGCGGAGGCGGAGGCTGCGGTTGCGAGGCCTTCCTCGCCGCCCGCTTCGCCTTCCGCCCCACCACCTCACTCCACGCCACCCCCCCTTGGGAGGGTGCTGTGGAGGACGCGACCACCGCGACCACGGGTACACCACCCCCGTTGGGGGTCGCGACCCGGGGCCCTGGTGCCGCAACGCTGGGCGGAGCCTTCACCCCGCCCTTCTTTGCCTTCCCCGACTGTACCGGAACAGGTCGGGCAGGCACCGCCTTCCTGCTGACCGCTCTTCCGGCGAGGAGCTCCTCCCGGAAGGCGGCCATCTTGCCATCAATCATGTCCCCAATCCTCCTCAGAAGATCGTCTTCTGAGGAGGACGGGGACTTCTTCACGGGCGGAGTGCGGGTGGAGGGGCCCGCGGTGCCCCGCACCACTGCCGCCGCACCCCGCTTATTTACCTCCGCCGAGGGACGCGGCGGTGGAGGAGGAGGGAGGATGGGAGGGAGGGCCGCGCTGTTCCACAGCGCCTCTGCCCTCCTCCTCCCCTGTCGCTCCTCCTCCAACAGGAGCTGCAGACGGGCGTTCCGCCCTCTGAGCTCCCGCGCCGCCTCCCTCATTTCCTCCGCCGCGGCCTTCAGGGCCTCCGCGCCACCGCTTTTCTGCCCCTTAAAGGCGCAGGCAGCGGCGACTTTCTCCACCCGCCTCAGGGACGAGGAGATCCTCTCCGATATCTCCTCGGTCACCTCGTCCCTGAGGCAACTCAGCCTCATCGACGGGCTCATCGCCCCGCCCACCTCGACGACGGCCTGCCCCGTCCTCTTCCTCTTAGAGCCTATGAGGCTCCTGGTGGAGGAGAAGGACGAGACTGACGCAGTCTCGTCGTCCTCCTCCACCTTCCACGAAGCCGGGCCAGGCGCTGGAGGCGGCGCGAGCGCCTTCACTCCAGTCCCAACACCGCCTTCGTCCTCCCCCTCTGACTTACCCCGTCCCATCCCCGTTTTAATATTGAACTCCATAATATTCCCACGAGCAGGTCGGAAGAAAAGGGCAGAGCCGCCTTACCCGGGTAAGCCTATATACTCCGGGGGTTCGGCAGGTTCCCCGGAGGTGGTCGCTTGGGATTGGGCCTTCTCCCCCAACCATGCATCCCATCGCCGCGTACCATAGCTTAGGATTGGAGGGCGATTTTATAGAGTCGCCATACTCGTGGCCCAGGCGGTTAAGCCAAGACCCCCGTTCCTCCTGCCGTCACGTACCATTCACAAAACCAATAGGGAATTGTGAATGGGTCGTTGTGACGACCAACAGGAGGCTTACGGTGTGTGTATGACTCGGGTACCCCGGGATCGTTAAGCCCGTACTGCAGCTGAAAGGCTGGCAGCCCCTGAGGGCATCCGGGCCGGGATGGTGATATGCGGAGGGAGGTGTACTGCGGTGTTCCGCAGGGGTCGGTCCTCGGGCCACTCCTGTGGAACATCGCGTACGACTCGGTGTTGCGGGCCGGCCTCCCCGACGGCGTCAGCACGGTGTGTTATGTGGATGACACACTGGTGCTGGCCGTCGGGGCGCACTGGGGGAGGGCCATGCGTCGCGCGGAGGAGGGGTCGCAACGCGTCGTCGACCGGATCAGGGGGATGGGGATGACGGTGGCGGTCCATAAGACCGGGGTGATTGCGTTTCATTCACCTCGGCAGGATCCGCCACACCCTCTGATCCGGGTGGGTGGGGCTGACACCGAGGTGAAGCCCCAGATCAGGTGTCTAGGGCTGATCCTCGATAACCACTGGCGATTCGAGGAGCATTTCCGCTGCCTGGTCCCCCGGTTGGAAAGGATGGTTGCGGCTCTGGGCCGGATCCTGCCCAACCTGGGGGGCCCGGCGGGCCGAGTTCGTCGCCTCTATGTGGCAATGGTCCAGTCGGGGGCCCTATACGGGGCCCCCGTCTGGGCGGACGACCTGGCTGCCTCCCGGAGCAGCATGACTATTCTGCGTCGGGTGCAGAGGCGCATGGCGCTCAGGGTCGTCCGCGGGTATCGGACCATGTCACAGGAGGCGGCGACGGTTCTAGCGGGGATGCCGCCCATGGACCTGCTCGCGCGGTCGCACGCGGTGATGTACCGGCACCGCGTCGACCGTCGCGCGGGGGTGGGGGCGGTCCCGGGCGGGCAGGAACCTGCTTGGGGCGATTTGAAGCGCCAGGCCCGGCAGTCCGTGTTGCTCGCGTGGCAGGAGCGGCTGGCTCTGCCAACCGCGGGGCACCGGACTGTCGGGGCTGTTCGGCCACTCCTGAAAGAGTGGCTGGACAGAGGCCATGGCAGCCTCACCTACCGGCTGGCACAGGTATTTTCCGGGCATGGCAGCTTCGGAAGATACCTGTGCCGGATAGGGAAGGAGCCGACGGCGCGTTGCTGCCACTGCGACGCTGAGCAGGACACGGCGGATCATACCCTGGAGGTATGCCCCGCGTGGGAGGGGGAGCGCCGTGTCCTGGTCGGCGTCGTCGGGCGGGATGTCTCGCTGCCGGGCGTGGTGCGCGCCATGCTCGGCAGCGAGGAGAAGTGGAGGGCCGTGGCCTCCTTCTGCGAGAACGTAATGTTGCAGAAGGAGGCCGCGGGGAGGGAGCGCGAGCTTCAGCGGCGCGCTGAAGCTCGCGCTCGTGCGGTGGCCCGAGGTCGTCGCCCGGTCGCGAGGCGTCGCGGGCGGCCGCCTCGGCGTGGCGGATGACCTAGGCTGGGAGGGGGGTCCTGAGGGGACCCTCCTCCCGCCAGGCGGCGCCGGGTCGGACCGGTTGGGGGTAGGACTGCCTCCCCCTACCGGTCCGACGCAAGGGGAGGCACCCTCGGCGGTCTGTTGCGGCCATGAACGCCCGGCCGCCGAGGGGTGGAAACGGGGTCGCGGGCGGTTGCGAGTTTGGGCTCGCAGCCGCCACTAAACGCGGCCCCGGGACGGATAGCGGCGGGATGGAGTGGCCCCGTCCCGCCGCTATGAGGCAGTGTGTCTACTGGGGGGACCGATTGTCCCGCCGGGGGATGGGCTCGAAAGCGCGGGCACGGGGAGGACACCGGAAGAATGCTTCGAGCGATTCCCGGTATCCTCTCAAAGCGTGCCGAAGGGTCACCGTGGGGTTTTTAGTGGGTAGGTCCCGCGCCTGTCGTTGTACGGGCGCGGGGAATCCCACACACCCCTCCCACCTCTCCCCAAGGAGGTGGGAGGGAGTGTTTCGAAGATTTTCCCCACGACAAAAAAAAAAAAAAAAAAAAAAAAAAGAGTTCTGAACTTTGTATTTAGTTCGATGTAATCGCGAAGCCATGGGGATTGGGAAAACTGTAATACGCGGTGAACTTCAGTTACGCGAAGGCCGTGACGAATACATTGCTGCAGATTGCGATAGTGTATTACGTAACGCTTCTTATCGTATAGAGTTGCGAGGAGCTTCTCCTGGCGCTTGCCAGGCGGTTTATCATGTGTTGGGCAGAACGGTAGGTCAGTGTGCGAATCATGCAGATGTTGCGGATACTCTAGATCGACTTCCAAAATATACCCCGTCGATGAGTCTAACGCTACGGTCATTACATCTACATCTTGGTTGTTGACCCACTGAAAATTGGCATATGGTAATGGTTGACACATTGCCCAGCCGTACAAATTATTTACATCGAAATACATTAAATATGACGACGGTTGCGATGGATCGTGCGATTGCGTGTATTTGTTGTTGGCTCGTGCGCGTCTGTTGGAACATTGACTCAAACCACCACGTATACCACGTTCGATAAATAGGACCATGTCGATATCGGTAAGAAGTTCGAAATTGATACGTGTATGCTTCAGCATGGCATCCCACGTAAAACCAGGCAAAGTATAATAGTGCGCGGGGTCGAGTCCATAACTTGCGGTGCTACTATTGCGAAAATTTTCAAAAATATCAGCCAACAGCAAGACATCCGTCTTCAGATACAAATCGCTATACTCGCCGAGCGTTTCAATGGAGAACCGCTTCCACACGTTGACAGCGTGTGCGTAGTCGTTTTCGGATACTGTATCGCCAGTTAAGGAACTGTAAAATGAATTGCGTGATGGTAAACATGATTGGTCCAACTTTTCAATACAGTCAATGTACTCGTATGGAAACACCCCTTTTCGCGTCAATAAATCAAATTCTTCCGCAGATAATTTTTGAAACTCGGACCGTGTAATTTCAAGTTTATCTTTACTAAGAAAAGATACCAATTTCTCGAGACTTGTATTTAAAAATTTAAATGAATCGATGAATTGCAATTTTATGCGCTTGTGCGAGTTTGATTCTTCATTCGCGTTTTCAACGTATTTTGTAAATGAAATGTACTTCTCTTTTGTTATCGGCAATACAGTGACATCACCCTCAAATGCTGTGGCTATCTCCTTGATAATAAAATGTGAATCATAACCGGATAAATTGTGAAAGACTATAGGGATGGCAAATGCGTCTTTATAATTTAGATTGTGATTTGAATGTGCAGGACCTCTCTACCGACCGATTAAGTGGCAATGATCGCGTACTCGCATATCATCTCGCGTAAACGGTGTTTCGCATATATGGCAATGTGTTGCCGTATTAAAATTTCGTAATTGTTCAGCTGATAAATTTTCCATGGGTACATTGGTCGATAAGATGGACTTTACACGATCTGACAAATCTTGAAGTTGTCTCACAAACCATGATACGCAATCAGGATCGCGACGACATTGAAACGTAGATAACGAGTCGTCGTACGAGCACCGCACATAATATCCCACGCTAAATACTCGATGATGCTGGTACGTGTATCTTGACGCTTCTCGATCAGTATCCGTTTTCTCCAGGATGCATTCCAGATCGGCATACACGATAAACGGAACACGCTCTTTCCTGTTGTAGTTGCTGAAGCTGAGCCACTTACTGCAATCATCATTTGGCAATATGATTGCGCAATCGTTCATCTTCTCACAATCCATGGAGTGAGCTTCCAGCTTCTCATTCGAACTAAAGTAGTGTAAGCATCTGCAATAAGAGGCATAATTTTTATCTAACATAAAATATTTAAAAGATTTATTATATACATACCTATCACAAAAGTATTTCCTGCCATTATGTTTACTCAATTGTGTGCATACGAGGCGAGATCAGTTCTTAATCCATGTGAAATGTCCCACGTCGTTTGCTCCTTCTAAATACAACAAATTGACATGTCTTTCCATCTTCTTATCAGTGACTCGTATTGGTAACACCTTCTTATTCTCAATGGTATAGACATTGATGGAGATGTTGTTGATATGTTCAAACTTTTTAATTTGGTTCAATGTCATTGGAAATTCAATATCCTGGATATTCAACACTGTTGTATAATGAGGATATGACGATGCGAGAGATACGTGACTTTCGGCTGGATACAGAGCGGCCACCACCGACCACGCAAAACATGCATTGTCCGTCGAGCATACATTGATTACTGCTTTCTTTAGTCGTACCTCTCGCGGTAATTGTATGGCACATCCTGCATGCATTGGCATATATTTATTTACATTAACAATTAAATTCAGTATCCGCGACAGCGCCCACCCACTATCGCGTTCCTGAAATTCGTCTAAGGATGCTAGAATGGGTTCGATGACACGTAAATCATACCATTTGCGTAGGTCAGACAAGCGAAAAAGTTCACAATTTTTCGTGTTAACACTTTTGTTTGCACATTTGTTACCAACAACAAATTCACCATTAAGTATAGTATTTATTTTTACACTATCATGTTTCAGCAGAATGTTTCGCACATGATCGACTACAATATCCCTCGCATCTTCGAGAAAATTGCGAGGTTCTATGTGGTTAGAATTTATCACTGCACCGGTCAATATACGGTTAACGAAAGCCGTATCAATTTCACGCCATCTGAGTCTTGCACTATGTCCAGCACCCGCATGTACAAATCGATTGCGTGTCGAATCTTTTAGACTTTCTAATCTAGCGATACGAGCAATCAATGATTGTTTTTCACCGATTGAGAGTCGCAGTCTCTTGATTCGGCTTCGTTCCTCCAACGAATCGAGATAATCGCCAAATCGATGTTCCCATAAATTGTATTCTTCCATCGACCTTAATTGAGCGGCTTGTTCGTACAGCTCCTGCTCTTGATGATCCATACTGTCGTCTTTTGTGTTAATGTGTATAGTGATGCATACGATATATTACAAAAAATCACTGTTCCCGATGATGCTTTCGGTGATGCTCGCGATATATTACAGAAATCTGTGTCCGCGAATGCGCTGTTATAGGTTTTGCAGAGGTTGTGTTTTTTGCGCGTGTTCATCCACAAATGTATTGTATACGTTTTTGCACATGTTCAGTGTAATCTAAAACACTTTGCAAAAGAGTTGCGCTTTTCGCAGAAGAACATGTAACATAAAATAGTAAGAAGGGGGAACAACGTGTACGTAAATATGGTTGGGGTTCAATAACTCGCACAATTCATGGATCGAACACGAGTTGCAACGCGTTGCAAATTCCGACGTGTATCTAGTTGAAAAAGTATTGCGTAAGAAGGGGAACAACGTGTACGTAAAATGGTTGGGGCTCAATAACTCGCACAATTCGTGGATTCACAAAAGTAATGTTTTGTAACATAATTATTCATTGCTTTAATAAATATATCATATTTTTAAATCATCAAAACATGGTATCTAATTTCTTTCCCATGGTAAGGGTCTCCATATATATATGTTACAGAATTCTTTGCCTGTGAATGCAATGTATACGTTTGCAGAAGTTGCGTTTTTGCACGTGTTCAGTGTAATCTAAAACGTCTTGCAAAAAAAAAAAAACGTTGCGCTCTTCGCAAAAGAAGAACATGCGACATAAAATAAGAATATGAATAGCGTGTACGTAAAATGATTAGAACCCCAATAGCTCGCACAATTCGTGTGTAATGTTATACGCTTTGCAGAAGTTGCATGTTTAGACATGTTCAAGGTAATCTAAAAAACAATTTTTGCAAAAAGTTGCACTTTTCACAGAAGAAGAACACGTGATATAAAAAATTCCTCCTTCCCCACAAATGATCTATGTCGCGAAGAATATTATTTGTTTGCATCATCCTGCGAATGTAATGTTATACGCTTTGCAGAAGTTGCATGTTTAGACGTGTTCAAGGTAATCTAAAAGACATTTTTGCAAAAGTTGCACTTTTCGCAGAAGAAGAACATGTGATATAAAAAATTCCTTCCCCCACTACGCGCCACCCGCTTCCCTGAAATTCGTCCCCCCACTACGCGCCACCCGCTTCCCTGATACATATGATGCAACGTTCCATTTAAGTGCTGCACAATATTCACACTCGTTTGATAGTATCGTCGTGAAACATTATCTATTGAATTCTACGTTCAAATTTTTTCTGAAAAAATGAATTATTGCATTCCTTACGATACAGCATGCACAAGTAATGAGTAAGTATTATTACCACAATTTTTTTCTTATCCATTTTTTCTTATTGTTATTACTTATTGTCATTACTTACCTTTTATTCTTTATTTACTTTTCTACATGTGACAGTAGCAAGAAACAGCATCCAACGCCTCATATACTGGGAAAGAGGTTTGCCCTCACATCCACAGCATACAAGTATTTGGATATTGCAATCGGTGTAGGATCTGTATCCGCCGTGGAAATTATACTTGGCGATACTCGAGGAAATAAATTGTTGCTGTCTTACTCAACATGAATGGTGTTTATTCAGAAACGCGAGGACATCAAACAACATGTGCTATCAGCTCCTTCTCCAACATCGTTATCAATTTGTGATTTGGTGCTTACGGTTGTTGCAATGATGCTTGCATGTATATGAAACCGACAACTCTATTGTTTTTATTCGAACTGGAACAGTGCATCGAGCATGCATATTCGTGGCTATGCCAAAATGCGCACTATGTTGGTGAGAAATACCAAGAATTTACAAATATTTTGAAACGCAATAGTATTATGCGTAAACGTGATGCAGACAAAATCCTTCGTGAATATTACGATAAAAATTCGCCTGTAGATTGCGAGCTGTTGGCATATGCGCTGGATAACATTTTATATGATGCTATTAATAATTAAAAATAAAAACTGTATCTAATTTTTGTGGAATAAAATTTCGAAATAGTCAAAAGACGTCTAATTTCTTTCCCCACCTCCTCTTTATCGACCTTTGATAATTACCTTTGATAATTACCACTTCTTTTTACCAGATGCATCTCTTTTATCCCCCCTTCCCTTTTTATCGATACCAGGCAATTACCCTCTTTCATTTTCAAACCTCTGCTAATTACCAGCCGTTAATGTCAATTATCGATCGTTGATACTAATTACCGACCATAAATACTAATTACCAACCATAGATACTAATTACCGACCGTAGATACCAATTATCGACTGTCGGTAATAGTTACCGACCTCCCACTCCGACTAACCCCCCCCCCCCCCCGACGGACCCACCACGGGCCCCCCACTCCGGCGCACAGGCCCCCTCCCCCCTCTCACCCTCATCTCCCCCTTCCCCGCACCCCCCTCGGAGCCCCCTGTCCAGAACTCCCCTTACTCACCTACTCGTAATGTTGCAGAAGGAGGCCGCTGGCAGGGAACGCGAGCTTCAGCGGCGTGCTGAGGCTCGCGCACGTGTGGTGGCGGGAGAGCGTCGTCCAGGCGCCGGGCATCGTGGGCGGCCCCTGCGGCGTGGCGGATGACCGTGGCTGGGAAGGGGTTTCTGAAGGGAGCCTCCACCAGACACAAGGCGCAGAGCCGGTCCGCATTGGGGTGGAAGTGTCACCCCAATTCCGGTCCGACTCATCGGGAGGCACCCTCGGTGGCATGGTGCGGCCATGAGCCACTAGCCGCCGTGGGGTACAAATGGAGTTGCGCGCGGTTGCGAGTTGGGGCTCGCAGCCGCCACTGACCGAGGCCCCGAGACGGATGGCGGCTGGAAGGAGTGCTCTCTCCCTGCCGCCACGACATAGTGTGACTGTCGGGAGGAACCTTTTGTCCCTCCGTGGATGGGGGCACAGCGCTGGCACGGGGAGGATACCGGAAGTATGCATCGAGCGATTCCCGGTATTCTCCCAAATCGTGCGGAAGTGTCACCGCGGGATTTTTAGTGGGTAGGTCACGCCCCCGTCATTCCATGGGCGCGGGGAATCCCACACACCTCTCCTGACTCACCCCAAAGAGGTGGGAGGGAGACTTACGAAGATTTTCCCTACGAAAAAAAAGGCTAGTAAGGAAGCAGTATGCTAGAAAGAAACAAATAAGCTAGTAAGCAAGCAGCAGGCTAGTAAGGAAGCAATTAGCTAGTAAGAATGCAGCAAGCTGCTAAGAAAGCAGGTAGCTAGTAACCAAGCAGTAAGCTAGAAAGCAACCTGCAGGCCATTAAGAAAGCAGTTAGCTATTGAGCAGGCAGTAAGGTAGTAAGCAAGCAGTAAGCTAGTGAGCAAGCAGTAAGCTAGTAAGCCAAGAGGAAGCTAGTAGTAAGCTAGAAAGCAAGCAGCAAGCTAGTAAGCAAGCAGTAAGCTACAAAGCAGGGAGCTAGATAGTAACCAAGCATTAAGGTAGAATGCAACCGGCAGGCTATTGAGAAAGCAGTTAGCTATTGAGCAGGCAGTAAGTTAGTGAGCAAGCAGTAAGCTAGTGAGCAAGCAGTAAGCTAGTTCCCTCAGGGGCTGCCAGCCTTTCAGCTGCAGTACGGGCTTAACGAACCCGGGGTACCCGAGTCATACACACA
Organism: Colletes latitarsis; assembly: GCF_051014445.1. Taxonomy (NCBI): domain Eukaryota; kingdom Metazoa; phylum Arthropoda; class Insecta; order Hymenoptera; family Colletidae; genus Colletes; species Colletes latitarsis. The sequence goes on along the minus strand of NW_027488377.1, from coordinate 1,183,641 downwards.
CCGTAAGCCTCCTGTTGGTCGTCACAACGACCCATTCACAATTCCCTATTGGTTTTGTGAATGGTACGTGACGGCAGGAGGACCGGGGGTCTTGGCTTAACCGCCTGGGCCACGAGTATGGCGACTCTATAAAATCGCCCTCCAATCCTAAGCTATGGTGCGCGGCGATGGGATGCATGGTTGGGGGAGAAGGCCCAATCCCAAGCGACCACCTCCGGGGAACCTGCCGAACCCCCGGAGTATTAGGCTTACCCGGGTAAGGCGGCTCTGCCCGGGTGGACCTTTATTTCCGACCATCTCGTGGGACTATTATGGACACAGAAAATAAAATGGGGATGGGGCGGGTTTTGTCGGTTAGGGAGGACGGAGACGGGGTTGGGGTTAGGGTGGCGGCGCTCGCGCCCCACTCAGCGCCAGGTCCGGCTTCGTGGAGGGTGGAGGAGGACGACGAGACGGCGTCGGTCTCGTCCTTCTCCTCCAGCACGAGCCACATAGGCTCTAAGAGGAAGAGGACGGGGCAGGCCGTCGTCGAGGTGGGCGGGGCGATGAGCCCGTCGGTGAGGCTGAGTTGCCTCAGGGACGAGGTGACCGAGGAGATATCGGAGAGGATCTCCTCGTCCCTGAGGCGGGTGGAGAAAGTCGCCGCTGCCTGCGCCTTTAAGGGGCAGAATAGCGGTGGCGCGGAGGCCCTGAAGGCCGCGGCGGAGGAAATGAGGGAGGCGGCGCGGGAGCTCAGAGGGCGGAACGCCCGTCTGCAGCTCCTGTTGGAGGAGGAGCGACAGGGGAGGAGGAGGGCAGAGGCGCTGTGGAACAGCGCGGCCCTCCCTCCCATCCTCCCTCCTCCTCCACCGCCGCATCCCTCGGCGGAGGTAAATAAGCGGAGTGCGGCGGCAGTGGTGCGGGGCACCGCGGGCCCCTCCACCCGCACTCCGCCCGTGAAGAAGTCCCCGTCCTCCTCAGAAGACGATCTTCTGAGGAGGATTGGGGACATGATTGATGGCAAGCTGGCCGCCTTCCGGCAGGAGCTCCTCGCCGGAAGAGCGGTCAGCAGGAAGGCGGTGCCTCCCCGACCTGTTCCGGTACAGTCGGGGAAGGCAAAGAAGGGCGGAGTGAAGGCTCCGCCCAGCGTTGCGGCACCAGGGCCCCGGGTCGCAACCCCCAAGGGGGGTGGTGTACCCGTGGTCGCGGTGGTCGCGTCCTCCACAGCACCCTCCCAAGGGGGGGTGGCGTGGAGTGAGGTGGCGGGGCGGAAGGCGAAGCGGGCGGCGAGGAAGGCCTCGCAACCGCAGCCTCCGCCTCCGCCGGCGGCGGCCAAGGTGAAGGCCGCGAAGGTCGGGAAGGCACGACCAGGTCGTCCCCCAAAAACGGCAGCGGTGACGCTGACCGTTGCGCAGGGGGGCGACCTGACCCTCGCGGAGGCGATGCGGCTCGCCAGGGAGAATATCTCTCTGGAAGAGCTGGGCATCGCCTCCGTGAGGGCGAAGAGGGCCGTGACCGGGGGTCTCTTGCTGGAGATCCCTGGTGCAGAAGGCGGCGCGAAGGCGGATCGTCTCGCCCAGAGGCTCCGGGAGCAGCTGGGCGAGCGAGGTGTCCGGGTCGCCCGGCCCACGAAGCGCACGGAGATGCGCGTTTGTGGGCTGGACGACTCGGTCAGCGCACAGGATGTGTCCCGTGCCCTTGCGAGGGCGGGGGACTGTCCTGTGGAGGACCTGCGGATCGGAGAGATCCGCAGGTCGCCCTCCGGCCTCGCGTCGGTGTGGGCCCGGTGCCCCCTCTCCGCCGCCCGTAAGGTGGCGGAATCCGGGAGGGTGTTGGTGGGGTGGGTTTCGGCGCGAGTGGAAATCCTCGCGCCGCGCCCGCTCCAGTGTCACCGCTGCCTCGAATTGGGGCACGTGAGGCAGTGGTGCACCTCGCCGGTGGACCGCAGCGGTCAGTGTTACCGCTGCGGTGCCAAAGAGCACCGTGCGAGCCAGTGCTCGGCGGCCCCCCACTGCCCGCTGTGTGCGGACATGGGGAGGCCAGCCGATCACAGGGTGGGGACCAAGAAGTGCTCCCCCCCCTCCCGGAAGGAGGGGAAGAGGCGGGCTGCACCGGCTCCGGTGCCGAGGGCGGTGGCATCGTCCTCCATGGAGGTGGACGGTGCTACGGGGACGGACGGCCGGGAGGAGGCTGGCGCGGCCATTAATTAATGCCGCCCCGCCTCCTCCTCCAGGCCAACCTCAACCACTGCCGCGCGGCACAGGACTTGATGTCCCAAGTCCTCGCGGAGTGGGGGGTTGGCCTGGCGGTCGCCGCCGAGCCGTACCGCGTCCCTGATCACCCTCATTGGGTGGGCGACGCGGACGGCTTGGTGGCGACGGTATGGGGAGGGGGTGACGGGTCCCCACCGTTCTCCTTGTTGGAGCGCGGTCGGGGATTCGTCGCCGTGGACTGGGGGGGAGTCGCTGTGGTGGGGTGCTACATTTCGCCCCGTAGCGGTCACGCTGCGTTCGAGCTGTACTTGGCCGAGGTCGCGGCATGCGTGCAGCGCTACGCGGCCCGGCCGGTGCTGGTCCTGGGGGATTTTAATGCCAAGTCGGTGGCTTGGGGATCCCCCAGGACCTCCGTTCGCGGCGGGATCCTGGGCGATTGGGCGGCGGGGCTCGACCTCCGGGTATTGAACCGGGGGTCGGAGCACACATGCGTGCGGCGATATGGGGGGTCCATCGTGGATGTTGGATTCGCGACCACCAACGCCGTGCGCATGGTGTCGGGTTGGCACGTGGTCGCGGGGGCAGAGACACTCTCCGATCACCGGTACATCCGGATGGAGGTCTCTGCCGCCGCGAGTGCATCCCGACACGGCCGCCTGCGTGGCAGCCCACCACGCCGCTGGGCGCTTCGGCGCCTGGACAAGGACGCCCTGATGGCAGCTGCCCTCGCTGCAACTTGGCCGCAGGGAGCGGCCGAGTTGCCGAGCATAGAGGAGGAGGTCGCCCGGCTCGGAGCATGGGTCGCGGCTATTTGCGACGCGGCGATGCCTCGGGTCGGGCGGGCTTCTCCTCGCCGGGCGGTGTACTGGTGGTCGGACGCGATCGCGGAGTTGCGAGTCGCGACTGTCCGCGCCCGACGCCAGTACACTCGCGCGCGCCGTCGTCAACGTACAGGCGACGGCGTGGCGCGAGCGAGGGCAGCTGATGACCTGTATGGAGCATACCGCGTGGCGCGGGTTGCTCTGCAGGTCGCCATCAAACGGGCCAAGACCCAGGCATGGAAGGAGCTCCTCCAGACCCTTGATGACGATCCATGGGGGCGCCCATATAAGGTGGTGCTGAATAAGCTCCGCCCGTGGGCGCCCCCCGTCACCGAGGGTCTTGACCCCCGGCTGCTGGAGGACGTGGTCAATACACTCTTCCCAAATGGGGAGAGGGGACCGCGTCCTCCGGCGGCGCCGGCTGTCCCAGTGGAGTGGACAGCCGAGCTGGGGGTCACGCAGGAGGAGCTGGCAGCGGCCATCAGACGGCTCGGGGTTCGTAACACGGCCCCTGGTCCGGATGGTGTGCCCGGCCGGGTTTGGGTCTTGACCCAGGGCGTCCTTGGGGCCGACCTCAGGCGGTTGTTCGACCGCTGCCTGAGGGACGGGCGATTCCCCCACAGTTGGAAGGTGGCGAGGATGGTCCTCCTCCGGAAGGAGGGTCGGCCCGCGGAGTCTCCCTCCGCATACCGGCCCATTTGTCTCCTCGACGAGGTGGGCAAGCTCTTCGAGCGTGTGATTGCTGCCCGCCTCGTCGAGCACCTGTCGCGGGGTGATCCCGGTCTGGCCGACTGCCAGTTCGGTTTCCGGGGGGGCCGATCGACTATCGACGCGATAGGTCGTGTGAGGGCCCTCTCGGAGGCGGCCGTCTCCCGGGGAGGGGTGGCATTGGCAATATCCTTGGATATTGCCAATGCCTTTAACACCCTCCCCTGGGAAGAGATAAGGAGGGGACTCGAATATCATCGAGTCCCCCCTTGTCTCAGGGCGGTCGTCGGGGATTATCTCCGCGGCAGGTGGATCGAGTATCCGGGCCGGGATGGTGATATGCGGAGGGAGGTGTACTGCGGTGTTCCGCAGGGGTCGGTCCTCGGGCCACTCCTGTGGAACATCGCGTACGACTCTGTGTTGCGGGCCGGCCTCCCCGACGGCGTCAGCACGGTGTGTTATGCGGATGACACACTGGTGCTGGCCGTCGGGGCGCACTGGGGGAGGGCCATGCGTCGCGCGGAGGAGGGGTCGCAACGCGTCGTCGACCGGATCAGGGGGATGGGGATGACGGTGGCGGTCCATAAGACCGAGGTGATTGCGTTTCATTCACCTCGGCAGGATCCGTCACCCCCTCTGATTCGGGTGGGTGGGGCTGACATCGAGGTGAAGCCCCAGATCAGGTATCTAGGGCTGATCCTCGATAGCCACTGGCGTTTCGAGAAGCATTTCCGCTGCCTGGTCCCCCGGTTGGAAAGGATGGTTGCGGCTCTGGGCCGGATCCTGCCCAACCTGGGGGGCCCGGCGGGCCGAGTTCGTCGCCTCTATGTGGCAATGGTCCAGTCGGTGGCCCTATACGGGGCCCCCGTCTGGGCGGACGACCTGGCTGCCTCCCGGCGCGGCATGACTATGCTGCGTCGGGTGCAGAGGCGCATGGCGCTCAGGGTCGTCCGCGGGTATCGGACCATGTCACATGAGGCGGCGACGGTTCTAGCGGGGATGCCGCCCATGGACCTGCTCGCGCGGTCGCACGCGGTGATGTGCCGGCACCGCGTCGACCGTCGCGCGGGGGTGGGGGCGGTCCCGGGCGGGCAGGAACCTGCTTGGGGCGATTTGAAGCGCCAGGCCCGGCAGTCCGTGTTGCTCGCGTGGCAGGAGCGGCTGGCTCTGCCAACCGCGGGGCACCGGACTGTCGGGGCTGTTCGGCCACTCCTGAAGGAGTGGCTGGACAGAGGCCATGGCAGCCTCACCTACCGGCTGGCACAGGTATTTTCCGGGCATGGCAGCTTCGGAAGATACCTGTGCCGGATAGGGAAGGAGCCGACGGCGCGTTGCTGCCACTGCGACGCTGAGCAGGACACGGCGGATCATACCCTGGAGGTATGCCCCGCGTGGGAGGGGGAGCGCCGTGTCCTGGTCGGCGTCGTCGGGCGGGATGTCTCGCTGCCGGGCGTGGTGCGCGCCATGCTCGGCAGCGAGGAGAAGTGGAGGGCCGTGGCCTCCTTCTGCGAGAACGTAATGTTGCAAAAGGAGGCCGCGGGGAGGGAGCGCGAGCTTCAGCGGCGCGCTGAAGCTCGCGCTCGTGCGGTGGCCCGAGGTCGTCGCCCGGTCGCGAGGCGTCGCGGGCGGCCGCCTCGGCGTGGCGGATGACCTAGGCTGGGAGGGGGGTCCTGAGGGGACCCTCCTCCCGCCAGGCGGCGCCGGGTCGGACCGGTTGGGGGTAGGAGTGCCTCCCCCTACCGGTCCGACGCAAGGGGTGGCACCCTCGGCGGTCTGGTGCGGCCATGAACGCCCGGCCACCGAGGGGTGGAAACGGGGTCGCGGGCGGTTGCGAGTTGGGGCTCGCAGCCGCCACTAAACGCGGCCCCGGGACGGATAGCGGCGGGATGGAGTGGCCCCGTCCCGCCGCTATGAGGCAGTGTGTCTACTGGGGGGACCGATTGTCCCCCCGGGGGATGGGCGCGAAAGCGCGGGCACGGGGAGGATACCGGAAGAATGCTTCGAGCGATTCCCGGTATCCTCCCAAAGCGTGCCGAAGGGTCACCGTGGGGTTTTTAGTGGGTAGGTCCCGCGCCTGTCGTTGTACGGGCGCGGGGAATCCCACACACCCCTCCCACCTCTCCCCAAGGAGGTGGGAGGGAGTCTTTCGAAGATTTTCCCCACGACAAAAAAAAAAAAAAAAAAAGAAAAAGCAGTAAGCTAGTAAGCGAGCAGGAAGGTAGTAAGGAAGCAGTATGCTTGTAAGCAAGAAGTAAGCTAGAAAGCAAGTTGTAATCTAGCAAGCAAGCAGTATGTGATAAGCTAGCACTAAGCTAGTAATCAAGCAGTAATCTAGTAAGCAAGCATTGAGCTAGTAAGCAAGCAGGAAGCTAGTGAGGAAGCAGTAAGCTGGTAAGAAATCAGTGAGCTAATGAGGGAGCAGGGAGCTTGCAAGGGAGCAGAATGGTAGAAAGCAAGCAGCGGGCTAGTAAGCAAGCAGTAAGGGACTAAGCTTGTAGTAAGCTAGTAAGCAAGAGGTAAACTAGTAAGCGAGCGGGAAGCTAGTAAGCAAACAGTATGCTAGTAAGCATCCAGTAAGATAGTAAGTTACAAGTAAGCTAGTAAGCAAGCAGTATGAATGCAATTAGCTGGTATGGAAGCAGTAAACTAGGAAGCATGCAGCATGCTTACGAGGGTGCAGTAAGCGAGTTAGTAAGCAGTAAGCTAGTAAGCAACAACGAAGCTTGTAAGCATGCAGCAAGCTAGTAAGGAAGCAGTTAAGTAGTAAGAAAGCAGTATGATACTAAGCAACCAGTAAGTGAGTAAGCACGGAGCAGGCTTTTTTTTTTTTTTTTTTTTTTTGTCGTGGGGAAAATCTTCGAAAGACTCCCTCCCACCTCCTTGGGGAGAGGTGGGAGGGGTGTGTGGGATTCCCCGCGCCCGTACAACGACAGGCGCGGGACCTACCCACTAAAAACCCCACGGTGACCCTTCGCCACGCTTTGGGAGGATACCGGGAATCGCTCGAAGCATTCTTCCGGTATCCTCCCCGTGCCCGCGCTTTCGCGCCCATCCCCCGGGGGGACAATCGGTCCCCCCAGTAGACACACTGCCTCATAGCGGCGGGACGGGGCCACTCCATCCCGCCGCTATCCGTCCCGGGGCCGCGTTTAGTGGCGGCTGCAAGCCCCAACTCGCAACCGCCCGCGACCCCGTTTCCATCCCTCGCCGGCCGGGCGTTCATGGCCGCACCAGACCGCCGAGGGTGCCTCCCCTTGCGTCGGACCGTTAGGGGGAGGCACTCCTACCCCCAACCGGTCCGACCCGGCGCCGCCTGGCGGGAGGAGGGTCCCCTCAGGACCCCCCTCCCAGCCTAGGTCATCCGCCACGCCGAGGCGGCCGCCCGCGACGCCTCGCGACCGGGCGACGACCTCGGGCCACCGCACGAGCGCGAGCTTCAGCGCGCCGCTGAAGCTCGCGCTCCCTCCCCGCGGCCTCCTTCTGCAACATTACGTTCTCGCAGAAGGAGGCCACGGCCCTCCACTTCCCCTCGCTGCCGAGCATGGCGCGCACCACGCCCGGCAGCGAGACATCCCGCCCGACGACGCCGACCAGGACACGGCGCTCCCCCTCCCACGCGGGGCATACCTCCAGGGTATGATCCGCCGTGTCCTGCTCAGCGTCGCAGTGGCAGCAACGCGCCGTCGGCTCCTTCCCTATCCGGCACAGGTATCTTCCGAAGCTGCCATGCCCGGAAAACACCTGTGCCAGCCGGTAGGTGAGGCTGCCATGGCCTCTGTCCAGCCACTCCTTCAGGAGTGGCCGAACAGCCCCGACAATCCGGTGCCCCGCGGTTGGCAGAGCCAGCCGCTCCTGCCACGCGAGCAACACGGACTGCCGGGCCTGGCGCTTCAAATCGCCCCAAGCAGGTTCCTGCCCGCCCGGGACCGCCCCCACCCCCGCGCGACGGTCGACGCGGTGCCGGAACATCACCGCGTGCGACCGCGCGAGCAGGTCCATGGGCGGCATCCCCGCTAGAACCGTCGCCGCCTCATGTGACATGGTCCGATACCCGCGGACGACCCTGAGCGCCATGCGCCTCTGCACCCGACGCAGCATAGTCATGCTGCGCCGGGAGGCAGCCAGGTCGTCCGCCCAGACGGGGGCCCCGTATAGGGCCACCGACTGGACCATTGCCACATAGAGGCGACGAACTCGGCCCGCCGGGCCCCCCAGGTTGGGCAGGATCCGGCCCAGAGCCGCAACCATCCTTTCCAACCGGGGGACCAGGCAGCGGAAATGCTTCTCGAAACGCCAGTCGCTATCGAGGATCAGCCCCAGATACCTGATCTGGGGCTTCACCTCGATGTCAGCCCCACCCACCCGAATCAGAGGGGGTGGCGGATCCTGCCGAGGTGAATGATACGCAATCACCTCGGTCTTATGGACCGCCACCGTCATCCCCATCCCCCTGATCCGGTCGACGACGCGTTGCGACCCCTCCTCCGCGCGACGCATGGCCCTGCCCCAGTGCGCCCCGACGGCCAGCACCAGTGTGTCATCCGCATAACACACCGTGCTGACGCCGTCGGGGAGGCCGGCCCGCAACACCGAGTCGTACGCGATGTTCCACAGAAGTGGCCCGAGGACCGACCCCCGCGGAACACCGCAGTACACCTCCCTCCGCATATCACCATCCCTGCCCGGATACTCGATCCACCTGCCGCGGAGATAATCCCCGACGACCGCCCTGAGACAAGGGGGGACTCGATGATATTCGAGCCCCCTCCTTATCTCTTCCCAGGGGAGGGTGTTAAAGGCATCGGCAATATCCAAGGATATTGCCAATGCCACCCCTCCCCGGGAGACGGCCGCCTCCGAGAGGGCCCTCACACGACCTATCGCGTCGATAGTCGATCGGCCCCCCCGGAAACCGAACTGGCAATCGGCCAGTCCGGGATCACCCCGCGACAGGTGCTCGACGAGGCGGGCAGCAATCACACGCTCGAAGAGCTTGCCCACCTCGTCGAGGAGACAAATGGGACGGTATGCGGAGGGAGACTCCGCGGGCCGACCCTCCTTCCGGAGGAGGACCATCCTCGCCACCTTCCAACTGGGGGGGAATCGCCCGTCCCTCAGGCAGCGGTCGAACAACCGCCAGAGGTCGGCCCCAAGGACGCCCTGGGTCAAGACCCAAACCCGGCCGGGCACACCATCCGGACCCGGGGCCGTGTTACGAACCCCGAGCCGTCTGATGGCCGCTGCCAGCTCCTCCTGCGTGACCCCCAGCTCGGCCGTCCACTCCACTGGGACAGCCGCCGCCGCCGGAGGACGCGGTCCCCTCTCCCCAATTGGGAAGAGTGTATTGACCACGTCCTCCAGCAGCCGGGGGTCAAGACCCTCGGTGACGGGGGGCGCCCACGGGCGGAGCTTATTCAGCACCACCTTATATGGGCGCCCCCATGGATCGTCATCAAGTGTCTGGAGGAGCTCCTTCCATGCCTGGGTCTTGGCCCGTTTGATGGCGACCTGCAGAGCAACCCGCGCCACGCGGTATGCTCCATACAGGTCATCAGCTGCCCTCGCTCGCGCCACGCCGTCGCCTGTACGTTGACGACGGCGCGCGCGGGTGTACTGGCGACGGGTGCGGACAGTCGCGACTCGCAACTCCGCGATCGCGTCCGACCACCAGTACACCGCCCGGCGAGGAGAAGCCCGCCCGACCCGAGGCATCGCCGCGTCGCAAATACCCGCGACCAATGCTCCGAGCCGGGCGACCTCCTCCTCTATGCTCGGCAACTAGGCCGCTCCCTGCGGCCAAGTTGCAGCGAGGGCAGCTGCCATCAGGGCGTCCTTGTCCAGGCGCCGAAGCGCCCAGCGGCGTGGTGGGGTGCCACGCAGGCGGCCGTGTCGGGATGCACTCGCGGCGGCAGAGACCTCCATCCGGATGTACCGGTGATCGGAGAGTGTCTCTGCCCCCGCGACCACGTGCCAACCCGACACCATGCGCACGGCGTTGGGGGTCGCGAATCCAACATCCACGATGGACCCCCCATATCGCCGCACGCATGTGTGCTCCGACCCCCGGTTCAATACCCGGAGGTCGAGCCCCGCCGCCCAATCGCCCAGGATCCCGCCGCGAACGGAGGTCCTGGGGGATCCCCAAGCCACCGACTTGGCATTAAAATCCCCCAGGACCAGCACCGGCCGGGCCGCGTAGCGCTGCACGCATGCCGCGACCTCGGCCAAGTACAGCTCGAACGCAGCGTGACCGCTACGGGGTGAAATGTAGCACCCCACCACAGCGACTCCCCCCCAGTCCACGGCGACGAATCCCCGACCGCGCTCCAACAAGGAGAACGGTGGGGACCCGTCGCCCCCTCCCCATACCGTCGCCACCAAGCCGTCCGTGTCGCCCACCCAATGAGGGTGATCAGGGACGCGGTACGGCTCGGCGGCGACCGCCAGGCCAACCCCCCACTCCGCGAGGACTTGGGACATCAAGTCCTGTGCCGCGCGGCAGTGGTTGAGGTTGGCCTGGAGGAGGAGGCGGGGCGGCATTAATTAATGGCCGCGCCAGCCTCCTCCCGGCCGTCCGTCCCCGTAGCACCGTCCACCTCCATGGAGGACGATGCCACCGCCCTCGGCACCGGAGCCGGTGCAGCCCGCCTCTTCCTCTCCTTCCGGGAGGGGGGGGAGCACTTCTTGCTCCCCACCCTGTGATCGGCTGGCCTCCCCATGTCCGCACACAGCGGGCAGTGGGGGGCCGCCGAGCACTGGCTCGCACGGTGCTCTTTGGCACCGCAGCGGTAACACTGACCGCTGCGGTCCACCGGCGAGGTGCACCACTGCCTCACGTGCCCCAATTCGAGGCAGCGGTGACACTGGAGCGGGCGCGGCGCGAGGATTTCCACTCGCGCCGAAACCCACCCCACCAACACCCTCCCGGATTCCGCCACCTTACGGGCGGCGGAGAGGGGGCACCGGGCCCACACCGACCCGAGGCCGGAGGGCGACCTGCGGATCTCTCCGATCCGCAGGTCCTCCACAGGACAGTCCCCCGCCCTCGCAAGGGCACGGGACACATCCTGTGCGCTGACCGAGTCGTCCAGCCCACAAACGCGCATCTCCGTGCGCTTCGTGGGCCGGGCGACCCGGACACCTCGCTCGCCCAGCTGCTCCCGGAGCCTCTGGGCGAGACGATCCGCCTTCGCGCCGCCTTCTGCACCGGGGATCTCCAGCAAGAGACCCCCGGTCACGGCCCTCTTCGCCCTCACGGAGGCGATGCCCAGCTCTTCCAGGGAGATATTCTCCCTGGCGAGCCGCATCGCCTCCGCGAGGTTCAGGTCGTCCCCCTGCGCAACGGTCAGCGTCACCGCTGCCGTTTTTGGGGGACGACCTGGTCGTGCCTTCCCGACCTTCGCGGCCTTTACCTTGGCCGCCGGCGGCGGAGGCGGAGGCTGCGGTTGCGAGGCCTTCCTCGCCGCCCGCTACGCCTTCCGCCCCACCACCTCACTCCACGCCACCCCCCCTTGGGAGGGTGCTGTGGAGGACGCGACCACCGCGACCACGGGTACACCACCCCCCTTGGGGGTCGCGACCCGGGGCCCTGGTGCCGCAACGCTGGGCGGAGCCTTCACTCCGCCCTTCTTTGCCTTCCCCGACTGTACCGGAACAGGTCGGGGAGGCACCGCCTTCCTGCTGACCGCTCTTCCGGCGAGGAGCTCCTCCCGGAAGGCGGCCAGCTTGCCATCAATCATGTCCCCAATCCTCCTCAGAAGATCGTATTCTGAGGAGGACGGGGACTTCTTCACGGGCGGAGTGCGGGTGGAGGGGCCCGCGGTGCCCCGCACCACTGCCGCCGCACTCCGCTTATTTACCTCCGCCGAGGGACGCGGCGGTGGAGGAGGAGGGAGGATGGGAGGGAGGGCCGCGCTGTTCCACAGCGCCTCTGCCCTCCTCCTCCCCTGTCGCTCCTCCTCCAACAGGAGCTGCAGACGGGCGTTCCGCCCTCTGAGCTCCCGCGCCGCCTCCCTCATTTCCTCCGCCGCGGCCTTCAGGGCCTCCGCGCCACCGCTTTTCTGCCCCTTAAAGGCGCAGGCAGCGGCGACTTTCTCCACCCGCCTCAGGGACGAGGAGATCCTCTCCGATATCTCCTCGGTCACCTCGTCCCTGAGGCAACTCAGCCTCACCGACGGGCTCATCGCCCCGCCCACCTCGACGACGGCCTGCCCCGTCCTCTTCCTCTTAGAGCCTATGTGGCTCGTGCTGGAGGAGAAGGACGAGACCGACGCCGTCTCGTCGTCCTCCCCCACCCTCCACGAAGCCGGACCTGGCGCTGAGTGGGGCGCGAGCGCCGCCACCCTAACCCCAACCCCGTCTCCGTCCTCCCCAACCGACAAAACCCACCCCATCCCCATTTTATTTTCTGTGTCCATAATAATCCCACGAGATGGTCGGAAATAAAGGTCCACCCGGGCAGAGCCGCCTTACCCGGGTAAGCCTAATACTCCGGGGGTTCGGCAGGTTCCCCGGAGGTGGTCGCTTGGGATTGGGCCTTCTCCCCCAACCATGCATCCCATCGCCGCGCACCATAGCTTAGGATTGGAGGGCGATTTTATAGAGTCGCCATACTCGTGGCCCAGGCGGTTAAGCCAAGACCCCCGTTCCTCCTGCCGTCACGTACCATTCACAAAACCAATAGGGAATTGTGAATGGGTCGTTGTGACGACCAACAGGAGGCTTACGGTGTGTGTATGACTCGGGTACCCCGGGTTCGTTAAGCTCGTACTGCAGCTGAAAGGCTGGCAGCCCCTGAAGGAATGCGAAATCAAGTCTTGTAAATAGTTTCCGTATGATTTTAAACTTTCATTATCCGGGAGCGAGCTGGGTTCTCGAGCTACCTTCCCAAAGATTAACTCGTATGGTGTGAAATTTGTTGCTTCGTGTACGGATGTGTTGTATGAGAACATTGCAAAAGGGATTAGTAAGTCCCAATCTTCGTAATTATCCATGTAGTGTTTAAGATATTCGGTGAGCACGATGTGACTTCTTTCCAATGATCCGTTAGTTTGTGGTCTATACCCGGAAGTTGTTATTTGTTTGATTTTAAATATTTCTGCCAAATTCGTCATTAAATTTCCAATGAAGCTAGTTCCTTTGTCTGTTAATATTGCGCGAGGGGTGCCGTAAATTGCGATAAAGTGTCGGGCGAAGGCATCTGCAATGGTCGCGGCTCGAATATTAGGTATTGCCTCTGCCACGCAGTATTTCGTCAAATTGTCCTGTATGGTAAGGATATGTCTATTTCCATTAGGCGTAATCAGAAGAGGTTCCACGGTGTCCAGTGATATTTTGTCGAATGCATCCAGCAGTGTGTCGGTAATTAACATGGGTTGGCGAGTCTTTGCTCGAACTAATTTTTGTTCTTGGCAATTTTGGCATGTCCTAATATACTCTTGAATTTCGTTGCGCATTTTTGGCCAATGGAACTTTGATCGGATGCGTTTGTATGTTTTTGTTACCCCTTTATGTCCTCCAATTAAACTATCGTGAGCTTCGCGGATTATGTTCAGTCTGTCCGTTTCGGATGGTGTGGTAATGGTACAATTGCATAAGGTAATTTGATGGTCTGATCCGGTAAAAACTTCTTCTAATATCTTGTAAAATCTATTGGCTGGTAATTTGTGTAAATCTCCTGCTGCAGATATTCGAAAAGAATTTATTTTATTCTGTTCTAAGGTGTGTTTAAGAGTTTTCAATCCATTGAATAAGTCCTCTGCCGTAATATTGTCGTAAAAATTATCGGAAATTACTATTCCGAAGGTTTTATACAATCCATTGTCTGAAGTTAATATGTATCCCTTTTTCGGTTGAGCCCTCAAAATGTCCGATTTATTAATTATTTCTGTGTCCATTAATACTTTCCCAACGGTGGATATTAAATTGCAATCTGCGGATATGAAGTATGCGTAATGCCCGTGTTCGGCAGTGAGGTTGTTAGAAGAAATCGTTATTTTGTGCATTTGTTTTGGCTCGGTGTACCGGTGCTCGTTTTCGTCAGTTGAAACATCTGTGTCGGACGCGTATGGCAGGTAAGGGTCAGGCGTGCGGTCGAAGGCGTCAGGTTGCATTGACCTACGCTCAGGTAGCTGTCCTGCACTTGTTTCAGCTACAACCCTTGCAGGTGAATGAGTTATGGATGGTTGTAAAATTTCGTTGGTAATATGCGGTAATACATGTGGAGTATTGCGTAAGTTTTTCCGAGGTTTTTCTATAATTGTGTTTTCGTCATCTGTAACTTCGAGCGGTTCTTCAAAAGATATTAAGTTGTCGGGTAAATTGTCGTTTTTCTCCGGTGGAATGTTTCGAGTGGAATTTGCTGCTGGCAAAAGGTTGTTTATGATTTCCTGAGGTTCATCTGGCAATGTTACCTCGTGCGATAAGCTGGGTAGGGCTCGGTGTCTAGCTAATATTGGAGAATGTTGAACTTTTCCATAAGTGGGGCACTGTTCTTCGTCTGAGCTGCTGCTGGTCTCCCGGTACTTGGGTCGGTTCTCCCTGTCTCGCCGTAACTTTTGTATACGGTGACCTATAGACTGTTTGTCGGTAGCCGGTGGTACTTGAATCTGGAAGTCGGGATCGTTTCTAGATTCCCGTGGAATAAGTGGTAGACAGACAGACGGAGGGTTGCGCGACAACGCGTCTGCGTTCATGTTCGTTCTCCCACACTTGTGGATGACTTGATACTCGTATTCTGAAAGTCTTAATTTCTATTTTATTAGCCTGGAAGTCGGGTCCTTAACTGAATGTAGCTAGACTAAAGGACGGTGATCTGTGACGAGGGTGAATTTTGTCCCATAGATGTAGGGTCGGAAATACTTGACTGCGTAAACCATTGCGAGACATTCCTTCTCCGTTGCCGAATAATTCTTTTCAGGTTTATTAAGGCTCCGAGATGCATATGCTATTGGTAAATCCTTTCCTATTTCCCCCTGGCTAAGTATAGCTCCTATGGCGTATTCGGATGCATCTGTAGTCACGATGAAGGGTTTAGTAAAATCCGGGTACTGCAATATAGGTTATTGACAAAGTTCTTTACGTAACTGATTAAAACTTTGATCTTATTCTTCTGTCCATATAAATTTAACGCCCTTTCCTAGTAAATTGATGAACGGTTTTGACTTCACGGTGAAATCTGGTATAAATCTTCTGTAGTATCCTGCTAAGCCCAAAAATTGTTGAATATTCTTCTGCGTTTTCGGTGTGGGAAAGTCTTGCACAGCTTTCAATTTCCTTGGATCCGGTCTTACTCCCTTTTCGGAAATTATATGTCCTAAGTATGCAACTTCTTTGCGTAGAAATTCGCATTTGTCGGTTTGAAGGGTTAAGCCCTGTTCCCGAAGGCGGTTCAATAATTTTTTAACTTTGATATTATGTTCTTGTAATGATGAAGCGTAAACAACAATGTCATCCAGGTAAACGAAAAGGTCCGTTCCTTGTAATCCGGTGAGAACTTGATCCATGAGGCGTTGAAATGTAGGTGGAGCGTTCTTTAAGCCAAAAGGCATCCTTGAAAATTCGTAATGTCCATGCGGTGTAGTAAATGCTGTTTTTTGCTTATCCTTTGGGTTTATTTCTATCTGGTGAAATCCACTGGCGAGATCGAAAACGGAAAAATATTTTGCTCCTCCTAATCGGTCCAAAATTTCGGTGATTTGTGGTAATGGATATTTGTCGGAGATTGTCTTTTCATTTAATGCGCGAAAGTCTATTACCATACGCCAACGTTTGTTTCCCTGTGAGTCAGCTTTCTTCGGTACTATCCATAAAGGCGAGTTGTAGGGTGATTTTGATGGTGTAATTATGCCTTGTGATAATAATGCGCTAACCTGCTTTTGGATTTCGTCCTGTTGTACGGGCGGATAGCGATATTGTCTTGTGTTTACTGGTATTTCGTCTATGGTGTGAATTGAATGATTAAAATCGGCTGCTTTTCCTAATTTGTCTCCAAGCAGGAAAAATCGGTCTGGAAATTCTTTTATTAAATCAATGACGGACGCTCGTTCTTCTCTGTTTAAATGGTTGGTATTTAGTGTATTTACAAGGTTTTCTATTCTATCTTCTTTGGTCCTAAATTTTGTTGGGTGTTCTGCATATGAACAAAGGTCTTCGTCGGATGTACTCAAAAAATCGTACGGTTCTATTGTTTGTGGTTCTATCTCTACGTCGAGGTCTTCGCTGCTGGTGTTTGTTGCTATGACGTGACATTTTCCGCTATTATTTGTTACAGCTGCTTCCCCTATGTATAGGTGATCGTGAGTTTTAATACGTGGTAAATACCCTTCCTTTAACGACGGGTTTGCTATTTTTACCGCGATCTGTTGTATCGTGCGAGCTTCGAATCGGTGTTTAGTCGGAGATTGCGGATTCAAAGATGAAAGTAAATTCTGATGGTTTGAAAAACGTAATGGTTTAACAGGCTTGTTTTTTAATACCATGGTTCCATGATAATACGAAATTTCGACTTCTTCTTGCATTAAAAATGGGCTTCCGATGAGTCCATCGGCGTCTATTGCGAGAGTTTTTACTACGTAGAAAAATGCGGGTGTATCGTGAATGTGCAATATTGTGGTTCCTAACGTGCGAATTGGAGTTGTCGTTAATCCAATTATTTCTATTTCTTCGCGAGAATTTATTATTGCTTTTTTCCCTAAAACATCGATAGGTACTAAATTAATGGCTGCACCGCAATCAATCAAAAATGTTCCCTTTCTTGATTCCAGTTCTGGGATTTTGATTTCGAGACATGGAGCAGGTGTTACTTTGATAAGGAGTCGTTTTCGAAGTGTACTGTCTTTTGACGACGGTTTTCGTTTCCGCTCATCGTGTCGCCGGTACGGTGAGCGCGATTGAAGTTTAAAGACCCATTCGATTCGGCCGACGAGTCCCGCGAGTCGCGTCTATATTTCGGATTACGCGGGTTCTTCTTACAAGATTTTCCGTCGTGTCCCGTGGTTTCGCAATGCCAACAATATAATTTTGGTTCGCGGAATCTGTCAGAATTTTTTAATATGGAATAATGATTTCCTTCATCTTTAGGGAAATCGTAAGAGCGCCTCGAAGGGGAAATCGAGGGGCTCCTTTGTCGCACGGTCCATGCGGCCGCACGTGGTTGCTCTTCTCGATCCTCTTGAGATTCATATGACCTAGCGTACCGCCCTCGGTCATAACGACTTGGCGAGCCAGGATACGACACTTGACTGTCGCGGTGGCGATAATCATCAGTCCCACGGTCCTTTCGTGACCACCTTGCAGGCGATTCGTTCCGGGGCATCTGTCTTCGGTTCCTTAGTTTTCTGTCTATTTGCAGCACGGCGTCGTAAGCATCTTCAAGAGTCCGTATGTCTCTAAACTGTGCCGACACCTTCCAAGAAATCCGATCCGGTAGGCCTTCGATGAAGTTTTCCAACACATCTCTTTCCATCTCCTTGATGAAATCTTCGGCGTTGTCCGGGTATCTTTCTCGAATGGCTCCGCGCGCGCAATAAACCAGGTGGCTAGTCCTGTCGACATACTGTCGCAGACTTTCACCCTCGCGAATACGTAAACTCGCGATGTCCACTTGGAAGTATGACAAACTTTTTCCCGGCGCGAATCTCTTTTTTAAATGTTTAATTAACTCGTTAACATTCACAAATTTATGCTCTAAGGTACACCTACGTGCGGGACCTATAAGTTTAGTCAGAACTATCGCGAGATAATCGGCTTCCGAACCCTCAGGTATCAATGTTAACCCGTCCTCCACACTTTGTGCAAAACGCGATAAAGATGGAGTTTCTCCGTCGAAAGTCGGTATCGTCGATGTAACGTTCTGTATGCATGTCTTTTGTGTCAACAGTGACATTGAATTTGCCAGCGATAATGTTAAGTTCATAATATCGTTCGACGAAATATTTGCTTGTGAACTTGTCATTTCTAATAATTTATTTTAGTACAACTAGAGGAAACTAGTATATTTTAATCCAATTAATAATGTGTATTAACTAGCGAAAACTAGTATATTCTTAACAAGAGTTAACTGGTTGACTTAACTAGCGAAAACTAGTATATCGTCTAAATACAATAAGAAAAATTTTAACTTCTCAAGAAACCCAAAAATTACGTAGCGATTCTAAAATAGTTAAATCCCACCGCTGTCACCAGTTTCTGTTACGAGCCAGGGCCGTGCAGCGCACGTGGCTGGCGAGTGCGAGAGAGAGTATGGAATATGGTATCAATTTGTTAGTTAGGTACACGGACGAACCCGATGCAAAATCGGGGAGCCGCTAGGATAGTTGATAACGAGGACGAACCTGACGCGAAATCAGGGAGCCTCTGGGATGGAGTCACGTACGGACGAACCTGGTACGAAACTAGGGAGCCGTAGGAGGGTGAAACGTCGTGAACGAACCCGATGCGAAATCGGGGAGTCACTAGGATTGTTGATAACGACGCAGACGAACCCAATGAGAAATCGGGGAGCTGCTAGGAGGTTGGAAGAAACGCAGACGAACTCGATGCGTAATCGAGGAGCTGCTGGGAGGTTGGATAAATCACAGACGAACCTGATGCGAAATCAGGGAGCTGTAGGATGCGGACGAACCTGATGCGTGATCAGGGAGCCGCTAGGATGGTAATAGATTGCGTGGACGAACTCGATGCGTAATCGAGGAGCCACTAGGTTGTAAGAGGTTGTATTTTTTTTTTTTTTTTTTTTTTGTCGTGGGGAAAATCTTCGAAAGACTCCCTCCCACCTCCTTGGGGAGAGGTGGGAGGGGTGTGTGGGATTCCCCGCGCCCGTACAACGACAGGCGCGGGACCTACCCACTAAAAACCCCACGGTGACCCTTCGGCACGCTTTGGGAGGATACCGGGAATCGCTCGAAGCATTCTTCCGGTATCCTCCCCGTGCCCGCGCTTTCGCGCCCATCCCCCGGGGGGACAATCGGTCCCCCCAGTAGACACACTGCCTCATAGCGGCGGGACGGGGCCACTCCATCCCGCCGCTATCCGTCCCGGGGCCGCGTTTAGTGGCGGCTGCAAGCCCCAACTCGCAACCGCCCGCGACCCCGTTTCCATCCCTCGCCGGCCGGGCGTTCATGGCCGCACCAGACCGCCGAGGGTGCCTCCCCTTGCGTCGGACCGTTAGGGGGAGGCACTCCTACCCCCAACCGGTCCGACCCGGCGCCGCCTGGCGGGAGGAGGGTCCCCTCAGGACCCCCCTCCCAGCCTAGGTCATCCGCCACGCCGAGGCGGCCGCCCGCGACGCCTCGCGACCGGGCGACGACCTCGGGCCACCGCACGAGCGCGAGCTTCAGCGCGCCGCTGAAGCTCGCGCTCCCTCCCCGCGGCCTCCTTCTGCAACATTACGTTCTCGCAGAAGGAGGCCACGGCCCTCCACTTCTCCTCGCTGCCGAGCATGGCGCGCACCACGCCCGGCAGCGAGACATCCCGCCCGACGACGCCGACCAGGACACGGCGCTCCCCCTCCCACGCGGGGCATACCTCCAGGGTATGATCCGCCGTGTCCTGCTCAGCGTCGCAGTGGCAGCAACGCGCCGTCGGCTCCTTCCCTATCCGGCACAGGTATCTTCCGAAGCTGCCATGCCCGGAAAACACCTGTGCCAGCCGGTAGGTGAGGCTGCCATGGCCTCTGTCCAGCCACTCCTTCAGGAGTGGCCGAACAGCCCCGACAGTCCGGTGCCCCGCGGTTGGCAGAGCCAGCCGCTCCTGCCACGCGAGCAACACGGACTGCCGGGCCTGGCGCTTCAAATCGCCCCAAGCAGGTTCCTGCCCGCCCGGGACCGCCCCCACCCCCGCGCGACGGTCGACGCGGTGCCGGAACATCACCGCGTGCGACCGCGCGAGCAGGTCCATGGGCGGCATCCCCGCTAGAACCGTCGCCGCCTCATGTGACATGGTCCGATACCCGCGGACGACCCTGAGCGCCATGCGCCTCTGCACCCGACGCAGCATAGTCATGCTGCGCCGGGAGGCAGCCACGTCGTCCGCCCAGACGGGGGCCCCGTATAGGGCCACCGACTGGACCATTGCCACATAGAGGCGACGAACTCGGCCCGCCGGGCCCCCCAGGTTGGGCAGGATCCGGCCCAGAGCCGCAACCATCCTTTCCAACCGGGGGACCAGGCAGCGGAAATGCTTCTCGAAACGCCAGTGGCTATCGAGGATCAGCCCCAGATACCTGATCTGGGGCTTCACCTCGATGTCAGCCCCACCCACCCGAATCAGAGGGGGTGGCGGATCCTGCCGAGGTGAATGAAACGCAATCACCTCGGTCTTATGGACCGCCACCGTCATCCCCATCCCCCTGATCCGGTCGACGACGCGTTGCGACCCCTCCTCCGCGCGACGCATGGCCCTGCCCCAGTGCGCCCCGACGGCCAGCACCAGTGTGTCATCCGCATAACACACCGTGCTGACGCCGTCGGGGAGGCCGGCCCGCAACACCGAGTCGTACGCGATGTTCCACAGAAGTGGCCCGAGGACCGACCCCTGCGGAACACCGCAGTACACCTCCCTCCGCATATCACCATCCCTGCCCGGATACTCGATCCACCTGCCGCGGAGATAATCCCCGACGACCGCCCTGAGACAAGGGGGGACTCGATGATATTCGAGCCCCCTCCTTATCTCTTCCCAGGGGAGGGTGTTAAAGGCATTGGCAATATCCAAGGATATTGCCAATGCCACCCCTCCCCGGGAGACGGCCGCCTCCGAGAGGGCCCTCACACGACCTATCGCGTCGATAGTCGATCGGCCCCCCCGGAAACCGAACTGGCAGTCGGCCAGACCGGGATCACCCCGCGACAGGTGCTCGACGAGGCGGGCAGCAATCACACGCTCGAAGAGCTTGCCCACCTCGTCGAGGAGACAAATGGGACGGTATGCGGAGGGAGACTCCGCGGGCCGACCCTCCTTCCGGAGGAGGACCATCCTCGCCACCTTCCAACTGGGGGGGAATCGCCCGTCCCTCAGGCAGCGGTCGAACAACCGCCAGAGGTCGGCCCCAAGGACGCCCTGGGTCAAGACCCAAACCCGGCCGGGCACACCATCCGGACCCGGGGCCGTGTTACGAACCCCGAGCCGTCTGATGGCCGCTGCCAGCTCCTCCTGCGTGACCCCCAGCTCGGCCGTCCACTCCACTGGGACAGCCGCCGCCGCCGGAGGACGCGGTCCCCTCTCCCCAATTGGGAAGAGTGTATTGACCACGTCCTCCAGCAGCCGGGGGTCAAGACCCTCGGTGACGGGGGGCGCCCACGGGCGGAGCTTATTCAGCACCACCTTATATGGGCGCCCCCATGGATCGTCATCAAGGGTCTGGAGGAGCTCCTTCCATGCCTGGGTCTTGGCCCGTTTGATGGCGACCTGCAGAGCAACCCGCGCCACGCGGTATGCTCCATACAGGTCATCAGCTGCCCTCGCTCGCGCCACGCCGTCGCCTGTACGTTGACGACGGCGCGCGCGGGTGTACTGGCGTCGGGCGCGGACAGTCGCGACTCGCAACTCCGCGATCGCGTCCGACCACCAGTACACCGCCCGGCGAGGAGAAGCCCGCCCGACCCGAGGCATCGCCGCGTCGCAAATACCCGCGACCAATGCTCCGAGCCGGGCGACCTCCTCCTCTATGCTCGGCAACTCGGCCGCTCCCTGCGGCCAAGTTGCAGCGTGGGCAGCTGCCATCAGGGCGTCCTTGTCCAGGCGCCGAAGCGCCCAGCGGCGTGGTGGGGTGCCACGCAGGCGGCCGTGTCGGGATGCACTCGCGGCGGCAGAGACCTCCATCCGGATGTACCGGTGATCGGAGAGTGTCTCTGCCCCCGCGACCACGTGCCATCCCGACACCATGCGCACGGCGTTGGGGGTCGCGAATCCAACATCCACGATGGACCCCCCATATCGCCGCACGCATGTGTGCTCCGACCCCCGGTTCAATACCCGGAGGTCGAGCCCCGCCGCCCAATCGCCCAGGATCCCGCCGCGAACGGAGGTCCTGGGGGATCCCCAAGCCACCGACTTGGCATTAAAATCCCCCAGGACCAGCACCGGCCGGGCCGCGTAGCGCTGCACGCATGCCGCGACCTCGGCCAAGTACAGCTCGAACGCAGCGTGACCGCTACGGGGCGAAATGTAGCACCCCACCACAGCGACTCCCCCCCAGTCCACGGCGACGAATCCCCGACCGCGCTCCAACAAGGAGAACGGTGGGGACCCGTCGCCCCCTCCCCATACCGTCGCCACCAAGCCGTCCGCGTCGCCCACCCAATGAGGGTGATCAGGGACGCGGTACGGCTCGGCGGCGACCGCCAGGCCAACCCCCCACTCCGCGAGGACTTGGGACATCAAGTCCTGTGCCGCGCGGCAGTGGTTGAGGTTGGCCTGGTGGAGGAGGCGGGGCGGCATTAATTAATGGCCGCGCCAGCCTCCTCCCGGCCGTCCGTCCCCGTAGCACCGTCCACCTCCATGGAGGACGATGCCACCGCCCTCGGCACCGGAGCCGGTGCAGCCCGCCTCTTCCTCTCCTTCCGGGACGGGGGGGAGCACTTCTTGCTCCCCACCCTGTGATCGGCTGGCCTCCCCATGTCCGCACACAGCGGGCAGTGGGGGGCCGCCGAGCACTGGCTCGCACGGTGCTCTTTGGCACCGCAGCGGTAACACTGACCGCTGCGGTCCACCGGCGAGGTGCACCACTGCCTCACGTGCCCCAATTCGAGGCAGCGGTGACACTGGAGCGGGCGCGGCGCGAGGATTTCCACTCGCGCCGAAACCCACCCCACCAACACCCTCCCGGATTCCGCCACCTTACGGGCGGCAGAGAGGGGGCACCGGGCCCACACCGACCCGAGGCCGGAGGGCGCATCTCCGTGCGCTTCGTGGGCCGGGTGACCCGGACACCTCGCTCGCCCAGCTGCTCCCGGAGCCTCTGGGCGAGACGATCCGCCTTCGCGCCGCCTTCTGCACCGGGGATCTCCAGCAAGAGACCCCCGGTCACGGCCCTCTTCGCCCTCACGGAGGCGATGCCCAGCTCTTCCAGGGAGATATTCTCCCTGGCGAGCCGCATCGCCTCCGCGAGGGTCAGGTCGCCCCCCTGCGCAACGGTCAGCGTCACGGCTGCCGTTTTTGGGGGACGACCTGGTCGTGCCTTCCCGACCTTCGCGGCCTTTACCTTGGCCGCCGGCGGCGGAGGCGGAGGCTGCGGTTGCGAGGCCTTCCTCGCCGCCCGCTTCGCCTTCCGCCCCACCACCTCACTCCACGCGACCCCCCCTTGGGAGGGTGCTGTGGAGGACGCGACCACCGCGACCACGGGTACACCACCCCCCTTAGGGGTCGCGACCCGGGGCCCTGGTGCCGTAACACTGGGCGGAGCCTTCACTCCGCCCTTCTTTGCCTTCCCCGACTGTACCGGAACAGGTCGGGGAGGCACCGCCTTCCTGCTGACCGCTCTTCCGGCGAGGAGCTCCTCCCGGAAGGCGGCCAGCTTGCCATCAATCATGTCCCCAATCCTCCTCAGAAGATCGTCTTCTGAGGAGGACGGGGACTTCTTCACGGGCGGAGTGCGGGTGGAGGGGCCCGCGGTGCCCCGCACCACTGCCGCCGCACTCCGCTTATTTACCTCCGCTGAGGGACGCGGCGGTGGAGGAGGAGGGAGGATGGGAGGGAGGGCCGCGCTGTTCCACAGCGCCTCTGCCCTCCTCCTCCCCTGTCGCTCCTCCTCCAACAGGAGCTGCAGACGGGCGTTCCGCCCTCTGAGCTCCCGCGCCGCCTCCCTCATTTCCTCCGCCGCGGCCTTCAGGGCCTCCGCGCCACCGCTTTTCTGCCCCTTAAAGGCGCAGGCAGCGGCGACTTTCTCCACCCGCCTCAGGGACGAGGAGATCCTCTCCGATATCTCCTCGGTCACCTCGTCCCTGAGGCAACTCAGCCTCACCGACGGGCTCATCGCCCCGCCCACCTCGACGACGGCCTGCCCCATCCTCTTCCTCTTAGAGCCTATGTGGCTCGTGCTGGAGGAGAAGGACGAGACCGACGCCGTCTCGTCGTCCTCCTCCACCCTCCACGAAGCCGGACCTGGCGCTGAGTGGGGCGCGAGCGCCGCCACCCTGACCCCAACCCCGTCTCCGTCCTCCCCAACCGACAAAACCCGCCCCATCCCCATTTTATTTTCTGTGTCCATAATTATCCCACGAGATGGTCGGAAATAAAGGTCCACCCGGGCAGAGCCGCCTTACCCGGGTAAGCCTAATACTCCGGGGGTTCGGCAGGTTCCCCGGAGGTGGTCGCTTGGGATTGGGCCTTCTCCCCCAACCATGCATCCCATCGCCGCGCACCATAGCTTAGGATTGGAGGGCGATTTTATAGAGTCGCCATACTCGTGGCCCAGGCGGTTAAGCCAAGACCCCCGTTCCTCCTGCCGTCACGTACCATTCACAAAACCAATAGGGAATTGTGAATGGGTCGTTGTGACGACCAACAGGAGGCTTACGGTGTGTGTATGACTCGGGTACCCCGGGTTCGTTAAGCCCGTACTGCAGCTGAAAGGCTGGCAGCCCCTGAGGGGAAGAGGTTGTATTTGGATTTGGGGATGTGTTAATTCGACTCGTAACTATGAATTATTAAGTAGAATATAACCCGAGCGGTAAGGTTATATTATTATGGGAACGTTTAACTAATAATAATCGCTTTATATAATTATGGGTTAAAGAAGTTGGATAACTCTGATTTGATAATAAAAGTAGATATATTCTTAAATCAACAAATAAAATACAATTGTTTCGTGTATCATGTGTCGCGATCAAAGAATGATTATATTTACCTAAAATGACCTTGCACGGTGTTGACGCACTGGCGATGCGGGGGTATGTCAGTTGGAAATAAAGGCCGCAATAGAATTTATGCCGGTTCACGGATTCTATATGGTTTGATATGAAAGGGTACGGTAGCCCGATCTCGCAAGATACAACTGACTATCAAATCGTATACGCGTGACAAGAGACGTGTCGTTGACTCAAACGTGACGGTACGATTATGATCCCACGAGTAAGAAACTCAAGGGGTTTATATACCCAAAAATCCGTGGGGGAGGATTCAAATGCACGTTAGACATCACCATATTTGGTAATCTCCGAATTGCGTTAGTCACCGAGCAGCTGCATCTCGTGAGAACTGACTCTACATTCCAAAGGGTAGATAAGTAGCAGGGCGTTTTCCTAATGCACGCAAGTGGCACAGAAAAATTGGGGAACGAAACGTTCGGCATACGTAACAATGCAAATAAGCACGTAGCCAGATAGTATGCGAGCAGGGACCCAGTAAGGAAGTAGTTAGGTAGTAAGCAAGCAGAAAGTTAGTAAGCAAACAGTAAGCTAGTAAGCAAGCAGTATAGTAGTAAGCAAGCAGGAGGCTAGTAAGAAAGCAGCTAGCTAGTAAGCAAGCAGTTAGCTAGTAAGCAATCAGTAAGCGAGTAAGCTAGCAGTAAAATTGTAAGCAAGCAGCGAGCTAGTAAGCGAGCAGAGTGCTAGTAAGGTAGCATTATGCTAGTAAGCAAGCACATAGGAAGTAGTGAGCTAGTAAGAAGGTAGAATGCTTGTAGCAAAGTAGTAATCTATTAAGCAAGCAGTTTACTGGTAGGAAAGCAGTTAGCTAGTGAGCAAATAGTAAGCTTGTAAGCAAGCAGTACGCTAGTAACCATGCAGTGAGATAGAAAGCGAGCCGGAAGCTAGTAAGCATGCAGTAAGCGAGTAGCAAACTGGTAAACAAGGAGTAAGCTAGTAAGCGAGCAGGAAGCTAGTACGAGAACAGGAAGATTGTAAGAAAGTAGTATGCTAGTAAGCAAGCAGTAAGCTAGTAAGCAACCGGTAAGTTAGTAAGCAAGCATTGAGCTAGTAAGAAAGCAGTAAGTTAGAGAGCAAGCAGAGAGCTAGTGAGGAAGCATTTAGTTAGCAACAAAGCAGTAAGTTTGTAGCAAAGTAGTAAGCTGGTAAGCAAGCTGGACGCTAGTAAGCATTCGTCTGGTAAGAGAGCGGTAAGTTAGTAAGAATGCAGTATGTTAGGAAGAATGCAGGAATGTTGTAAGCAAGCACTAAGATAGTAAGCAAGCAGTACGATAGTAAGCAAACAGTAACATTGCAAGCAAGCAGCAGGATAGTGAGCGTGCAGTAAGCGAGTTAGCTAGCAGTGAGCATGTAAGCCAGTAATAAGCTAGTAATCAAGCTGTAAGCTGGTAAGCATGCAGTAAGTTAATAAGCAAGCAGTGAGCTAGTAAGCGAGCAGAAGCTAGTAAGGCAGCAGTATGCTAGAAAGCAAGCAGGTGGTTAGCAAGAATGCAGCGAGCTAGTGGGCAAGCAGTTAGCTAGTAAGCTAGCAGTATGCTAGTAAGCAAGCAGTAAGCTAGTAAGCAAGTAGTAATCTCGTATACAAGCAGTGACCTAGTAAGCGAGCTGGAGGCTAGTAATGAAGCAGTATGCTAGAATCCAAGCAGTTAGCTAGTAACAAAGTGGTGTGCTAGTACGCAAGCAGTTGGCTAGCAAACAAGCAGCTGGCTAGTAAGAAAGCAGTTAGCTAGTAAGACTGCAGTATGCTAGTAGGCAAGCAGCAAGCTAGAAAGCATGCAGAAGGCTAGTAAGAATGGAGTTAGATATTGAGGAAGCAGTAAACTCGCAAGCAAGCAGTAATCCTGTATGCAAGCGGTGGGCTAGTAAGCGAGCAGGAAGCTAGTAAGGAAGCAGTACGCTAGTAAGCAAGCAGTAAGATAGTAAGCAACAAGTAAGCTCGTAAGCAAGCAGCAGGCTAATAAGGAAGCAGTTTGCTAGTATGAAAGTAGTGGGCTAGTAAGAAAGCAGTAAGGCAGTAAGCAACCAGTAAGCTAGTAAAAAAGCAGTTGTGTAGTGAGCAAACAGCAAGCTACTACGCATGCAGTAAGCAAGCAAGAAAGCAGTTGGCTAGTGAGCAAACGGCAAGCTAGTAAGCAAGCAGAAAGCTAGTAAGCATGTAGTGAGCTAGTAAGCAAGCGGAGTACCAGTAAGAAAGCAGTTGGCTATTGAGCAAACAGCAAGCTAGTAAGCAACCAGTGAGCTAGTAAGCCAGGAGGAAGCTAGTGAGGAAACAGTAGGCTAGTAGGCAAGCGGTAAACTAGAAAGCAAGCAGCAGGCTAGTAAGAAAGCAGTTAGCTACTAAGCAAGCAGTAAGCTAGTAAGCAAGCAGTAAGCTAGCAAGCAATCAGTAAGATAGTAAGCAAGTAATAAGCTGTTCAACAAGCAGTTAGTTACTAAGCAGACAGGAAGCTAGTAAGCATGCAGTAAGCTAGAAAGGAAGCACTTGGCTAGTGAGCAAACGGCAAGCTAGTAAGCAAGCAGAAAGCTAGTGAGCATGTAGTGAGCTACTACGCAAGGAGTAAGCTAGATTCAACCATTAGGAGAGTATGCAAGGAATAAGCTGGTAAGCAAGCAGTAAGTAGGCGGGTAGTAAGCTAGGAAGCGTGCAGTAAGCTATCTTGCAAGCTGTGTGCTAGTAAGCGAGGTGGAAGCTTGTGAGCATGCTGTAATCGAGCAACCTAGTAGTAAGCTTGTAAGCAAGCAGTAAGCTAATAAGCAAGCAGTAAGCTGGCATGAAAGCAATTAGCATGTAAGCAAGCAGTAACCTTGGATGCAAGCAGTGAGCTAGTAAGCGAGGAGGATGCTAGTAAGCAAGCAGTAAGCTTGAAAGCAAGCAGTGAGCTAGTAAGAAAGCTGTAAGTTTGAAACAAAGCACTAAGCTAGTAAGCAAGCAGTAAGCTAGAAAGCAAGCAGTCAGCTAGTAACAAAGCAGTAAGTTTGTAGCAAAGGAGTATTCTGGTATGCGAGCTCGAAGCTAGTAAGCATTCGTCTGGTAAGAGAGCGGTAAGTTAGTAAGAATGCAGTATGTTAGGAAGAATGCAGGAATGTTGTAAACAAGCACTAAGGTAGTAAGCAAGCAGTACGATAGTAAGCAAACAGTAAGATTGTAAGCTAGCAACAGGATAGTCAGAAAGTAGATAGCTAGTTAGAGAGCAGTATGCTAGCAAGCAATCAGTAACCTAGAAAGCAAGCAGCAGGCTAGTGAGCGTGCAATTAGCGAGTATGCTAGCAGTAGGCAAGTAAGCCACCAGTAAGCCAGTAAGCAAGTAGTAAACTAGTAAGCAAGCAGCTGGCTAGTAAGCAAGTAGCAGGCCAGTAAGAATGCTGGTGGCTACTAGGGAAGCTGAAAGGTAGTAAGCATGCAGAGAGCTAGTATGCGAGCATGAAGCTAGTAAGAAAGTAGTATGCTAGTAAGCAAGCAGTATGCTAGTAAGCAGCCGGTACGCTAGTAAGCAAGCAGTAAGCTGTGAGCTAGTAAGCGAGTAGCAAGATAGTAAGGTTGCAGTAAGCTAGTAACAAAGCAGTATGTTAGTAAGCAAGCAGTAAGCGAGTTAGCAACAGGTAAATTAGTAAGCCAGCAGCGGGCTAGTAATAGAGCAATTTGGTAGTGAGGAAACAGTGTGCTAGTAAGCAAGCAGTAAGCTAGAAAGCAAGCTGCAAGATAGAAAGCATGCAGTAAGCTAGAAAGCAAGCAGCAAGCTAGTAGGCAAGCACTATGCTCAGAGGAATCAAGCAAGCTAGTAAGCCAGCAGCAGGCTGGTCAGACACGTCTTTGCTAGTAAGAATGCAGCGGGCTAGTTAGCGAGCAGGGTGCTAGTAAGGAAGGAGTAAGCTAGTAAGCAAGGAGGAATAAGCGAGGAGGAATCTAGTATGGAAGCAGTATGCTAGAAGGCAAGCAGTAAGCTAGGAAGGAAGCAGTAAGCTACTAAGCATGCATTGAGCTAATAAGCGAGGAGGAAGCTAGTAAGAACGCAGTGTTCTGGTAAGCATGCAGTAAGCTAGTGTGCAAGCAGCAGGCTAGTCAGAAAGCAGCTATCTGGTAGGAAAGCAGTATGATTGTAAGCATGGTGTAAGCTGGGAAGCAAGCAGCAAGATAGTAAGCAAGCAGTGATCTAGAAAGCAATTAGCAGGCTAGTAGGAAAGCAGTTACCTATTAAGCAAGCAGGAAGCTAGTAAGCAATCAGTGAGCTGGAAGGCAAGCAGCCGGCTAGTAAGCAAGCAGTGATCTAGTAAGTAAGATGTAAGCCAGTAAGGTAGCAGTGAGCTACTAGGCAACCATTGAGCTGTTAGGCGAGCAGAATGCTAGGTGGTTAACTGTGTTCTAGTAAGCAAGCAGTAAGCTGGTAAGCTATAAGTAAGCTAGCAAGCAAGCCGCAAGCTAGTAAGGAAGCAGTTAGCTAGTATGTACGCGGCGTACGTATAGACGGACCGAGTGCCGTTAGGTCCCGAAGGAATGCCAGTGGGTTTCGAAGACGACGCTGCACGATCGCCGCCCGTCGGCGCTTCGACACTCGTCGCGGGAACGTGTAACAGACTGTGGTGATTGCGGTTACATCGCGAGCACATGGTGCGAACCGGATACGTCGAAACCATGTGTCCATCGCGAAGACAGTTAAAACAGGCGTTGGGGAGGCGCGTGGCCGATGTTTCGGGCTTGTCGTGAAGCGCCTCGAGAGAGCGGATCCGCGCAACGAGGAATTGATCGAGCTCGTCGATGGTGGGGGGCCTCGGTGCTTTTTTTTTTTTTTTTTTTTTTGTCGTGGGGAAAATCTTCGAAAGACTCCCTTCCACCTCTTTGGGGAGAGACGGGAGGGGTGTGTGGGATTCCCCGCGCCCGTAGAATGGCGGGCGCGGGACCTACCCACTAAAAACCCCACGGTGACCCTTCCGCACGATTTGGGAGGATACCGGGTATCGCTCGAAGCATTCTTCCTGGATCCTTCCCGTGCCCGCGCTTTGCGCCCATCCCCGAGGGGGACAAACGGTCACCCCGGAAGACACTCTGTCTCAAAGCGGCAGGACGGGGCCACTCCATCCCGCCGCCATCCGTCCCGGGGCCGCATTTAGTGGCGGGCTGCGAGCCCCAACTCGCAACTGCCTGCGACCCCGTTTCTACCCCTCGGCGGCCGGGAGCTCATGGCCGCTCCAGGCCACCGAGGGTGCCTCCCCGTGGGCCGGACCCACCCGGTCCGACTCATTGCCGCCTGGCGGGGGAGGCTCCCCTCAGGGCCCCCCTCCAAGCCAGGGTCATCCGCCGCGCAAAGGCCGCCGCCCGCGACGCCCTCGCGCCACCATACGAGCGCGAGCCTCAGCGCGCCGCTGAAGCTCGCGCTCCCTTCCCGCGGCCTCCTTCTGCAACATTACGGTCTCGCAGAAGGAGGCCCCGGTCCTCCACTTCCTCTCGCTGCTGAGCATGGCGCGCACCACACCCGGCAGCGAGACTTCCCGCCCTATGACACCGACCAGGACACGGCGCTCCCCCCCCCCCCCCCCACGCTGGGCATACCTGGAGGGTATGATCATTCGTGTCCTGCTCGGCGTCACAATGGCAGCAACGCGCCATCGGCTCCTTCCCTATCCGGCACAGGTATCTTCCGAAGCTGCCATGCCCAGAAAATACCTGTGCCAGCCGGTAAGTGAGGCTTCCATGGCTTCTGTCCAGCCACTCCCTCAGGAGTGGCCGAACAGCCCCGACTGTCCGGTGCCCCGCGGTTGGCAGGGCCAACCGCTCCTGCCACGCGAGGACCACGAACTGCCGGGCCTGGCGGGACCTCGGTGTTTGCTCCGCGAGATATCTCCCACTCTCGTAGCGTACGGCGGACTAGCTTAGCGGTAAGCAGGAAGACGATGACGTCATCCCATGTATCCACCGGGCGACTGATACTGCGCAACATGGCGATCGACTCCTTCGTCGTGTCGCGAAGACGAGATAATTCGTCCGCGGACTCGCTAACAATAACCGGCAGCGAGATGAAATTGCTTAGTAATGTTGATACTATCACGCGCTTATTAACGTACCGGTCGGCTAGCGTCTTTCAGGCTGGTTCAAAATTCGCGTCGGTTATCGAGAAATGCGCGAGCAGGTTCGTGGCGTGACCTTCGACGGACGATTTTAAATAGTGTAACCGTTGCACGTTCGTTAGGGACTTATTGTCTAACACGAGCGATTTGAACAGATCGCGGAAACTTTGCCATTCGGCGTACGACCCAGCGAATTTGGGCAGCGGGATTCGCGCGAGTTTCGCGATGCAGATGGAGTCGCCTGTGGGCGCGGGAGAGGGACTCGGTTGCGCTGCGCTGGTCGCAGTGCATTTCGCTGCAACGTCGGCGAAAAAGTCGCACGAGCCCCAATAGGTCTCCTGCACCTTTTCGAAGATTTCCTCGGTAAAGTACGGCATGATAGACTAAGCTTGAGTGGGGACTAACTGCAGAAACTCCAGGTGCAGCCTCTCGAAGCGCATCCGCTCGCCGTCCAATCTCTTGAGCCGTCCCTCGGCGGAAGCTGTGGAGAACTTGGACCGCCCTTCCTTCCGGTAGTTAACCTCCATCCGGGTGATGGTGTGGGCGATGACCTGCAGCTGGTGTAGGTGGGCTTTCACGGTCTGATTGGTCAGCGGCGCTGATGTTGTTGCAGCTCGTGCGGTCTCCATTCTGCGTCGTCCTCAAATCCGGCTCGAAGGACCACTTTGTTAATGCACAGACGAAAAGATGCGCGGACGAGGAACAGGGCCGCGAAGAATGGCGGAGCAATTCACACAGTCACAAATTTATTGTAAGATTGCACAATGTTCACATTGCGGCAAGCGTAACTGGGACGCGGCGGGCACGTGTCCGATAACAGTTGCAAGGGCAAATCCCTAGAAGAATGCGCAAGGGCGACGAATGTCCGCACTCGATATCACTTACAATCGGATCGACAGCTTGGATCGTTCTGCCGTTACAGGATCGCGCATGACAAACCGTTGATCTTTCAAATCTCGTCCATAGATCGGTGACGGTCGCGCCAACCGTCAGCACACACGCCACGCTCCCACAACACTCATTCACTCTCTCTCACGCAATCCACACCGCAGGCACCTTAATCTAAACACGCAGACGGTACAATAAACGTATTTCTCCATCTTATCCTAATTCTTATACCATATTCTAAACAGAAGCAGTATGCTAGAAGGCAAGCAGTAAGCTAGGAAGCAAGCAGCAAGCTAGTAAGTAAGCAGTGATCTAGAAAGCAAGCAGCAAGCTAGTAAACATGCAGTAAGCAAGAAAGCAAGCAGCAGGCTAGTAAGAATGCAGTAAGTGAGTAAGCTAGCAGTAATCTCGTAAGCAAGCAGTGAGCTAGAAAGCGAGGTGGAAGCCAGTAAGGAAGCAGTATGATAGTAAACAAGCAGCAAGTTAGTAAGCAACAAGTAAGCTAGTAAGCATGCAGCAGGCTAGTAAGAAAGCAGTTAGCTATTGAGCATGCCGTGATTAAATAAGCAAGCAGTAAGCTTGTAAGGAACTAGTAAGCAACTAAGCAAGCAGATAGCTGGTAAGGAAGGAGGTAGCTAGATAGGAAGTAGTATGTGAGTAAGCATTGCAGTAAGTTAGTAAGGCAGCAGTGAGCTAGTAATCGAGTAGGAAGCTAGTAAGAAAGCAGCATGATAGTAAGCAAGCAGTAAAGTAGTAAGCAACAAGTAAGCTAGTAAGCAAGGAGTAAGCAACTAAGCAAGCAGCACGCTAGTAAGCAAGCAGTAAGCTTGTAACGAAGCAACAGGCTAGTCAGATAGCAGTTAGCTAGTAAGAAAGCTGCGTGCTATTACGCAAGCAATATGCTAGAAAGCAAGCTGTAAGCTAGTAAGCAAGCAGTGAGCTTGTAAGCAAGCAAGGAGCTAGTAAGGAAACACTAAGCTAGAAAGGAACCAGCAGACTAGTAAGGAAGCAGTAAGCGAGTAAGATGGCAGTAAGCTAGAAAGCAAGCAGCAAGCTATCTAGCAACGAGGAAGCGAGTAAGCTAGCAGTAAGCTAGTAAGCAAGCTGTAATCTAGTGAATTAGCAGTGAGCTAGTAAGCATGCAGAAAGCTAGTAACGAAGCACTAACCTAGGAAGCAAGTAGCAAGCTGTTCCAGACCCTTGATGACGATCCATGGGGGCGCCCATATAAGGTGGTGCTGAATAAGCTCCGCCCGTGGGCGCCACCCGTCACCGAGGGTCTTGACCCCCGGCTGCTGGAGGACGTGGTCAATACACTCTTCCCAATTGGGGAGAGGGGACCGCGTCCTCCGGCGGCGGCGGCTGTCCCAGTGGAGTGGACGGCCGAGCTGGGGGTCACGCAGGAGGAGCTGGCAGCGGCCATCAGACGGCTCGGGGTTCGTAACACGGCCCCGGGTCCGGATGGTGTGCCCGGCCGGGTTTGGGTCTTGACCCAGGGCGTCCTTGGGGCCGACCTCAGGCGGTTGTTCGACCGCTGCCTGAGGGACGGGCGATTCCCCCCCAGTTGGAAGGTGGCGAGGATGGTCCTCCTCCGGAAGGAGGGTCGGCCCGCGGAGTCTCCCTCCGCATACCGGCCCATTTGTCTCCTCGACGAGGTGGGCAAGCTCTTCGAGCGTGTGATTGCTGCCCGCCTCGTCGAGCACCTGTCGCGGGGTGATCCCGGTCTGGCCGACTGCCACTTCGGTTTCCGGGCGGGCCGATCGACTATCGACGCGATAGGTCGTGTGAGGGCCCTCTCGGAGGCGGCCGTCTCCCGGGGAGGGGTGGCATTGGCAATATCCTTGGATATTGCCAATGCCTTTAACACCCTCCCCTGGGAAGGGATAAGGAGGGGGCTCGAATATCATCGAGTCCCCCCTTGTCTCAGGGCGGTCGTCGGGGATTATCTCCGCGGCAGGTGGATCGAGTATCCGGGCCGGGATGGTGATATGCGGAGGGAGGTGTACTGCGGTGTTCCGCAGGGGTCGGTCCTCGGGCCACTCCTGTGGAGCATCGCGTACGACTAGGTGTTGCGGGCCGGCCTCCCCGACGGCGTCAGCACGGTGTGTTATGCGGATGACACACTGGTGCTGGCCGTCGGGGCGCACTGGGGGAGGGCCATGCGTCGCGCGGAGGAGGGGTCGCAACGCGTCGTCGACCGGATCAGGGGGATGGGGATGACGGTGGCGGTCCATAAGACCGAGGTGATTGCGTTTCATTCACCTCGGCAGGATCCGCCACCCCCTCTGATTCGGGTGGGTGGGGCTGACATCGAGGTGAAGCCCCAGATCAGGTATCTGGGGCTGATCCTCGATAGCCACTGGCGTTTCGAGAAGCATTTCCGCTGCCTGGTCCCCCGGTTGGAAAGGATGGTTGCGGCTCTGGGCCGGATCCTGCCCAACCTGGGGGGCCCGGCGGGCCGAGTTCGTCGCCTCTATGTGGCAATGGTCCAGTCGGT
Source organism: Colletes latitarsis (assembly GCF_051014445.1). Lineage (NCBI taxonomy): Eukaryota > Metazoa > Arthropoda > Insecta > Hymenoptera > Colletidae > Colletes > Colletes latitarsis. The sequence continues at coordinate 1,149,611 of NW_027488377.1, read as the reverse complement.
GGCCCTATACGGGGCCCCCGTCTGGGCGGACGACCTGGCTGCCTCCCGGCGCAGCATGACTATGCTGCGTCGGGTGCAGAGGCGCATGGCGCTCAGGGTCGTCCGCGGGTATCGGACCATGTCACATGAGGCGGCGACGGTTCTAGCGGGGATGCCGCCCATGGACCTGCTCGCGCGGTCGCACGCGGCGATGTACCGGCACCGCGTCGACCGTCGCGCGGGGGTGGGGGCGGTCCCGGGCGGGCAGGAACCTGCTTGGGGCGATTTGAAGCGCCAGGCGCGGCAGTCCGTGTTGCTCGCGTGGCAGGAGCGGCTGGCTCTGCCAACCGCGGGGCACCGGACTGTCGGGGCTGTTCGGCCACTCCTGAATGAGTGGCTGGACAGAGGCCATGGCAGCCTCACCTACCGGCTGGCACAGGTATTTTCCGGGCATGGCAGCTTCGGAAGATACCTGTGCCGGATAGGGAAGGAGCCGACGGCGCGTTGCTGCCACTGCGACGCTGAGCAGGACACGGCGGATCATACCCTGGAGGTATGCCCCGCGTGGGAGGGGGAGCACCGTGTCCTGGTCGGCGTCGTCGGGCGGGATGTCTCGCTGCCGGGCGTGGTGCGCGCCATGCTCGGCAGCGAGGAGAAGTGGAGGGCCGTGGCCTCCTTCTGCGAGAACGTAATGTTGCAGAAGGAGGCCGCGGGGAGGGAGCGCGAGCTTCAGCGGCGCGCTGAAGCTCGCGCTCGTGCGGTGGCCCGAGGTCGTCGCCCGGTCGCGAGGCGTCGCGGGCGGCCGCCTCGGCGTGGCGGATGACCTAGGCTGGGAGGGGGGTACTGAGGGGACCCTCCTCCCGCCAGGCGGCGCCGGGTCGGACCGGTTGGGGGTAGGAGTGCCTCCCCCTACCGGTCCGACGCAAGGGGAGGCACCCTCGGCGGTCTGGTGCGGCCATGAACGCCCGGCCGCCGAGGGGTGGAAACGGGGTCGCGGGCGGTTGCGAGTTGGGGCTCGCAGCCGCCACTAAACGCGGCCCCGGGACGGATAGCGGCGGGATGGAGTGGCCCCGTCCCGCCGCTATGAGGCAGTGTGTCTACTGGGGGGACCGATTTTCCCCCCGGGGGATGGGCGCGAAAGCACGGACACGGGGAGGATACCGGAAGAATGCTTCGAGCGATTCCCGGTATCCTCCCAAAGCGTGCCGAAGGGTCACCGTGGGGTTTTTAGTGGGTAGGTCCCGCGCCTGTCGTTGTACGGGCGCGGGGAATCCCACACACCCCTCCCACCTCTCCCCAAGGAGGTGGGAGGGAGTCTTTCGAAGATTTTCCCCACGACAAAAAAAAAAAAAAAAAAAAAAAAGTAGCAAGCTGTGATGCAAGCAGTATGCTAGTAGGCAAGTAGTGAGCTAGCAAGAAAGCAGACTGCTAGTAAGCAAGCTGTGAGCTAGAGAGCAACCGGTATGTTAGTAAGCAAGCAGGGAGCTAGTAAGGAAGAAGTATGCTAGAAAGCAAGCAGCAAGCTAGTAAGCAAGAAGTAAGCTAGAAAGCATGCAGCAAACTAGTAAGAAAGCATTTAGCTGTTAAGCAAGCAGTAGGCTAGTAACAATGCAGGAAGTTACCAACAAAGCACTAAGCTGGTAAGCAAGCAGGAAGCTCGTACGGAAGCAGTATGCTAGTAAGCAAGCAGTAAACTAGTAAGCAAGCAGTAAGATGGTAAGCAAGCAGTGAGCTCTTAAGTTTGCAGAGAGCTCGTAAGGAAGCTGTATGCTAGTAAGCAAGCAGTAAGATAGTGAGCAAGCACTAAAGAAGTAAGCAAGCATCGAGCTAGTCAGAAAGCAGTTAGACAGTAAGCAAGCATTAAGCAAGTAAGCATGCATTGAGCTAGAAAGCAAGCAGCAGGCTAGTAAGGAAGCAGTTAGCTATTAAGCAAGCAGAAAGCTAGTAAGCATGCAGTATGTTAGTAAGCAAGCAGTAAACTAGTAAGCAAGCAGTTAGATAGTAAGCAAGCAGTAAGCTTGTAAGCGACAAGTAAGGTAGTAAACAAGCAGCAGGCTAGTATGAAAGCAATTAGCTAGTAAGAGGGCAGTGTGCTAGTAAGCAAGCAGAAAGCTTGTAAGCAAGCAGTATGATATTAAGCATGCAGTGATCTAGTAAGCGTGCACGGAGCTAATAACAAAGCAGTATGCTGATGAGAAAGCAGTAAGCTAGTATGCAAGTAGTAAGCTTGTAAGCAAGCAGTACGCCAGTAAGCATGCAGTGAGATAGTAAGCGAGCAGGAAGCCAGTAGGGAAGCAGCATGCTAGTTACCAAGCAATAAGCTAGTAAGCATCATGTAAGCTAGTCGGCAATCGGCGAGATAGTAAGTAAGGAGGCAGCTAGGAGGTTAGCAGCATGCTATTAAGCAAGCAGTGAGTTAGTAAGCCAGCTGTAAGCTAGTAAGCCAGCAGTGTGCTAGTGAGCGAGCAGTAAAGTAATAGACATGTAGTAGACAAGCAAGCAAGCAGTGAACTCGTAAGCGAGCAGCGAGGTAGTAAGGAAGCAGTGTGCTAGTAAGCGAGCAGGGAGCTGGTAAGGAAGCTGTATGGTAGTAAGCAAGCAGTAGGCTAGTATGCAAGCAGTCAGCTAGTAAGGAAGCAGTTAGCAATTATGCAGGCAGTAATTTAGTAAAAAACCAGTAAGCTATTAAGCAAGCTGTATGCTAGGCAGCAAGCAGTAAGCTAGTATGGATGCAGTAAGCCAGTAAGCATGCAGTATGCTGGTAGGAATGCAGTATGCAAGCAAGCTAGCAGTAAGATAGTAAGCAAGCAGTAAGCTAGAACGCAAGCAGTAATCTAGTAACAAGGCAGTAAGCTAGTAAGCAAGAGGAAAGCCAGTAAGCAAGCAGTAAGCTAGTAAGGAAGCATTAAGCGATTATGCTGGCAGTAAGCCATTAAGCAGCCAGTGAGCTAGTAAACAAGCACTGAGCTAGTAAGCAAGCAGTGAGCTAATAAGCCTGGAGGAAGCTAGTAAGGAAGCAGTATGCTAGAAAGCAAGCAGTAAGCTAGTAAGCAACATGTAAGATAGTAAGCAAGCAGCAGGCTAGTGAGAAAGCTGGTACCTACTTAGAAAGCATGAAGGTAGTAAGCAAGCCGTGAACTAGTAAGCGACCACGAACTAGCATGGATGCAGTAAGCTAGTTGGCAAGCAGTAAGCTAGTGAGCAAGGAGCAGGCTTGTAAGATAGCAGTTTGCTAGTATGCAAGTTGTAAGCTAGCTAGCAAGCAGTAAGCTAGGAAGCAAGCAGTGTTCTAATTTGCGAGCGGTAAGCAAGTATGCAACCAGTAATCTAGTAGGCAAGCTGTAAGACAGCAAGCAAGCAGGATGCTAATAAGGAAGCAGTAAGTTACTACGAAAACAGTAAGCTAGTAAGCATGCATTAAGCTAGTAAGCAACTAGTAAACTAGTAAGCAGGCAGTAGGCTAGAAACCGTGCTGCAAGCTAGTTAGGAAGCAGCTAGCTAGTACGAAAGCAATTAGCTAGTAAGAAAGCAATTAACTAGTAAGAAAGCAGTTAGCTAGTAAGCAAGCAGTAAGCTAGCAAGCAAGCAGTACGGTAGTAAGCAAGCAGTGAGTTAGTAAGCAAGCAGTAAGCTAGTAAGCAAGGAGCAGGCTAGTAAGATAGCAGTGAGCTAGGAAGCAACCAGTAAGCTAGTAAGCAACCACTAATCTAGTGTGAAAGCAGTATGCTAGTAAGCAAGCAGTGGGCTAGAAGCCGAGCTGTAAGCTAGTCAGCAAGCAGCTAGCTGGCACGGAAGCATTTAGCTATTAAGAAAGCAGTTAGCTAGTAAGCAAGTAGTAAGCTAGTAAGCAAGCCGTAAGTTTGAAATCCAACAGGATTCTAGTAAGGAAGCAGTATGCTAGTAACCAAGCAGTAAGCTAGTAAGCAGCATGTAAGATAGTAAGCAAGCAGCAGCCTAGTAAGAAAGCTGGTAGCTACTTCGAAAGCAGGAAGGTAGTAAGCAAACCGTGAAGTAGTATGCAAGCAGGAAGCTAGTAAGGAAGCAATATGTTAGCAAGCATGCTGAGAGCTAGTTAGAAACAAATAAGCTGGTAAGCAAGCAGTGAGCTAGTAAGCGAGGAGGAAGTTAGTAAGCAAGCAGGAAGCTAGAAAGCAGGCATCAGACTAGTAAGGAAGCTGTAAGCTAGTAGCATAGCAGTAAGCTGATAAGAATATAGTTAGCTAGTAAGCAAGTAGTAAGCTATTCCCTCAGGGGCTGCCAGCCTTTCAGCTGCAGTACGGGCTTAACGAACCCGGGGTACCCGAGTCATACACACACCGTAAGCCTCCTGTTGGTCGTCACAACGACCCATTCACAATTCCCTATTGGTTTTGTGAATGGTACGTGACGGCAGGAGGAACGGGGGTCTTGGCTTAACCGCCTGGGCCACGAGTATGGCGACTCTATAAAATCGCCCTCCAATCCTAAGCTATGGTGCGCGGCGATGGAATGCATGGTTGGGGGAGAAGGCCCAATCCCAAGCGACCACCTCCGGGGAACCTGCCGAACCCCCGGAGTATTAGGCTTACCCGGGTAAGGCGGCTCTGCCCGGGTGGACCTTTATTTCCGACCATCTCGTGGGATTTTTATGGACACAGAAAATAAAATGGGGATGGGGCGGGTTTTGTCGGTTGGGGAGGACGGAGACGGGGTTGGGGTTAGGGTGGCGGCGCTCGCGCCCCACTCAGCGCCAGGTCCAGCTTCGTGGAGGGTGGAGGAGGACGACGAGACGGCGTCGGTCTCGTCCTTCTCCTCCAGCACGAGCCACATAGGCTCTAAGAGGAAGAGGACGGGGCAGGCCGTCGTCGAGGTGGGCGGGGCGATGAGCCCGTCGGTGAGGCTGAGTTGCCTCAGGGACGAGGTGACCGAGGAGATATCGGAGAGGATCTCCTCGTCCCTGAGGCGGGTGGAGAAAGTCGCCGCTGCCTGCGCCTTTAAGGGGCAGAAAAGCGGTGGCGCGGAGGCCCTGAAGGCCGCGGCGGAGGAAATGAGGGAGGCGGCGCGGGAGCTCAGAGGGCGGAACGCCCGTCTGCAGCTCCTGTTGGAGGAGGAGCGACAGGGGAGGAGGAGGGCAGAGGCGCTGTGGAACAGCGCGGCCCTCCCTCCCATCCTCCCTCCTCCTCCACCGCCGCGTCCCTCGGCGGAGGTAAATAAGCGGAGTGCGGCGGCAGTGGTGCGGGGCACCGCGGGCCCCTCCACCCGCACTCCGCCCGTGAAGAAGTCCCCGTCCTCCTCAGAAGACGATCTTCTGAAGAGGATTGGGGACATGATTGATGGCAAGCTGGCCGCCTTCCGGGAGGAGCTCCTCGCCGGAAGAGCGGTCAGCAGGAAGGCGGTGCCTCCCCGACCTGTTCCGGTACAGTCGGGGAAAGCAAAGAAGGGCGGAGTGAAGGCTCCGCCCAGCGTTGCGGCACCAGGGCCCCGGGTCGCGACCCCCAAGGGGGGTGGTGTACCCGTGGTCGCGGTGGTCGCGTCCTCCACAGCACCCTCCCAAGGGGGGGTGGCGTGGAGTGAGGTGGTGGGGCGGAAGGCGAAGCGGGCGGCGAGGAAGGCCTCGCAACCGCAGCCTCCGCCTCCGCCGCCGGCGGCCAAGGTAAAGGCCGCGAAGGTCGGGAAGGCACGACCAGGTCGTCCCCCAAAAACGGCAGCGGTGACGCTGACCGTTGCGCAGGGGGGCGACCTGACCCTCGCGGAGGCGATGCGGCTCGCCAGGGAGAATATCTCCCTGGAAGAGCTGGGCATCGCCTCCGTGTGGGCGAAGAGGGCCGTGACCGGGGGTCTCTTGCTGGAGATCCCCGGTGCAGAAGGCGGCGCGAAGGCGGATCGTCTCGCCCAGAGGCTCCGGGAGCAGCTGGGCGAGCGAGGTGTCCGGGTCGCCCGGCCCACGAAGCGCACGGAGATGCGCGTTTGTGGGCTGGACGACTCGGTCAGCGCACAGGATGTGTCCCCTGCCCTTGCGAGGGCGGGGGACTGTCCTGTGGAGGACCTGCGGATCGGAGAGATCCGCAGGTCGCCCTCCGGCCTCGGGTCGGTGTGGGCCCGGTGCCCCCTCTCCGCCGCCCGTAAGGTGGCGGAATCCGGGAGGGTGTTGGTGGGGTGGGTTTCGGCGCGACTGGAAATCCTCGCGCCGCGCCCGCTCCAGTGTCACCGCTGCCTCGAATTGGGGCACGTGAGGCAGTGGTGCACCTCGCCGGTGGACCGCAGCGGTCAGTGTTACCGCTGCGGTGCCAAAGAGCACCGTGCGAGCCAGTGCTCGGCGGCCCCCACTGCCCGCTGTGTGCGGACATGGGGAGGCCAGCCGATCACAGGGTGGGGAGCAAGAAGTGCTCCCCCCCCCCTCCCGGAAGGAGAGGAAGAGGCGGGCTGCACCGGCTCCGGTGCCGAGGGCGGTGGCATCGTCCTCCATGGAGGTGGACGGTGCTACGGGGACGGACGGCCGGGAGGAGGCTGGCGCGGCCATTAATTAATGCCGCCCCGCCTCCTACTCCAGGCCAACCTCAACCACTGCCGCGCGGCACAGGACTTGATGTCCCAAGTCCTCGCGGAGTGGGGGGTTGGCCTGGCGGTCGCCGCCGAGCCGTACCGCGTCCCTGATCACCCTCATTGGGTGGGCGACGCGGACGGCTTGGTGGCGACGGTATGGGGAGGGGGCGACGGGTCCCCACCGTTCTCCTTGTTGGAGCGCGGTCGGGGATTCGTCGCCGTGGACTGGGGGGGAGTCGCTGTGGTGGGGTGCTACATTTCGCCCCGTAGCGGTCACGCTGCGTTCGAGCTGTACCTGGCCGAGGTCGCGGCATGCGTGCAGCGCTACGCGGCCCGGCCGGTGCTGGTCCTGGGGGATTTTAATGCCAAGTCGGTGGCTTGGGGATCCCCCAGGACCTCCGTTCGCGGCGGGATCCTGGGCGATTGGGCGGCGGGGCTCGACCTCCGGGTATTGAACCGGGGGTCGGAGCACACATGCGTGCGGCGATATGGGGGGTCCATCGTGGATGTTGGATTCGCGACCCCCAACGCCGTGCGCATGGTGTCGGGTTGGCACGTGGTCGCGGGGGCAGAGACACTCTCCGATCACCGGTACATCCGGATGGAGGTCTCTGCCGCCGCGAGTGCATCCCGACACGGCCGCCTGCGTGGCACCCCACCACGCCGCTGGGCGTTTCGGCGCCTGGACAAGGACGCCCTGATGGCAGCTGCCCTCGCTGCAACTTGGCCGCAGGGAGCGGCCGAGTTGCCGAGCATAGAGGAGGAGGTCGCCCGGCTCGGAGCATTGGTCGCGGGTATTTGCGACGCGGCGATGCCTCGGGTCGGGCGGGCTTCTCCTCGCCGGGCGGTGTACTGGTGATCGGACGCGATCGCGGTGTTGCGAGTCGCGACTGTCCGCGCCCGACGCCAGTACACCCGCGCGCGCCGTCGTCAACGTACAGGCGACGGCGTGGCGCGAGCGAGGGCAGCTGATGACCTGTATGGAGCATACCGCGTGGCGCGTGTTGCTCTGCAGGTCGCCATCAAACGGGCCAAGACCCAGGCATGGAAGGAGCTCCTCCAGACCCTTGATGACGATCCATGGGGGCGCCCATATAAGGTGGTGCTGAATAAGCTCCGCCCGTGGGCGCCACCCATCACCGAGGGTCTTGACCCCCGGCTGCTGGAGGACGTGGTCAATACACTCTTCCCAATTGGGGAGAGGGGACCGCGTCCTCCGGCGGCGGCGGCTGTCCCAGTGGAGTGGACGGCCGAGCTGGGGGTCACGCAGGAGGAGCTGGCAGCGGCCATCAGACGGCTCGGGGTTCGTAACACGGCCCCGGGTCCGGATGGTGTGCCCGGCCGGGTTTGGGTCTTGACCCAGGGCGTCCTTGGGGCCGACCTCAGGCGGTTGTTCGACCGCTGCCTGAGGGACGGGCGATTCCCCTCCAGTTGGAAGGTGGCGAGGATGATCCTCCTCCGGAAGGAGGGTCGGCCCGCGGAGTCTCCCTCCGCATACCGGCCCATTTGTCTCCTCGACGAGGTGGGCAAGCTTTTCGAGCGTGTGATTGCTGCCCGCCTCGTCGAGCACCTGTCGCGGGGTGATCCCGTTCTGGCCGACTGCCAGTTCGGTTTCCGGGGGGGCCGATCGACTATCGACGCGGTAGGTCGTGTGAGGGCCCTCTCGGAGGCGGCCGTCTCCCGGGGAGGGGTGGCATTGGCAATATCCTTGGATATTGCCAATGCCTTTAACACCCTCCCCTGGGAAGGGATAAGGAGGGGGCTCGAATATCATCGAGTCCCCCCTTGTCTCAGGGCGGTCGTCGGGGATTATCTCCGCGGCAGGTGGATCGAGTATCCGGGCCGGGATGGTGATATGCGGAGGGAGGTGTACTGCGGTGTTCCGCAGGGGTCGGTCCTCGGGCCACTCCTGTGGAACATCGCGTACGACTCGGTGTTGCGGGCCGGCCTCCCCGACGGCGTCAGCACGGTGTGTTATGCGGATGACACACTGGTGCTGGCCGTCGGGGCGCACTGGGGGAGGGCCATGCGTCGCGCGGAGGAGGGGTCGCAACGCGTCGTCGACCGGATCAGGGGGATGGGGATGACGGTGGCGGTCCATAAGACCGAGGTGATTGCGTTTCATTCACCTCGGCAGGATCCGCCACCCCCTCTGATTCGGGTGGGTGGGGCTGACATCGAGGTGAAGCCCCAGATCAGGTATCTGGGGCTGATCCTCGATAGCCACTTTTTTTTTTTTTTTTTTTTTTTTTTTTTGTCGTGGGGAAAATCTTCGAAAGACTCCCTCCCACCTCCTTGGGGAGAGGTGGGAGGGGTGTGTGGGATTCCCCGCGCCCGTACAACGACAGGCGCGGGACCTACCCACTAAAAACCCCACGGTGACCCTTCGGCACGCTTTGGGAGGATACCGGGAATCGCTCGAAGCATTCTTCCGGTATCCTCCCCGTGCCCGCGCTTTCGCGCCCATCCCCCGGGGGGACAATCGGTCCCCCCAGTAGACACACTGCCTCATAGCGGCGGGACGGGGCCACTCCATCCCGCCGCTATCCGTCCCGGGGCCGCGTTTAGTGGCGGCTGCGAGCCCCAACTCGCAACCGCCCGCGACCCCGTTTCCACCCCTCGGCGGCCGGGCGTTCATGGCCGCACCAGACCGCCGAGGGTGCCTCCCCTTGCGTCGGACCGGTAGGGGGAGGCACTCCTACCCCCAACCGGTCCGACCCGGCGCCGCCTGGCGGGAGGAAGGTCCCCTCAGGACCCCCCTCCCAGCCTAGGTCATCCGCCACGCCGAGGCGGCCGCCCGCGACGCCTCGCGACCGGGCGACGACCTCGGGCCACCGCACGAGCGCGAGCTTCAGCGCGCCGCTGAAGCTCGCGCTCCCTCCCCGCGGCCTCCTTCTGCAACATTACGTTCTCGCAGAAGGAGGCCACGGCCCTCCACTTCTCCTCGCTGCCGAGCATGGCGCGCACCACGCCCGGCAGCGAGACATCCCGCCCGACGACGCCGACCAGGACACGGCGCTCCCCCTCCCACGCGGGGCATACCTCCAGGGTATGATCCGCCGTGTCCTGCTCAGCGTCGCAGTGGCAGCAACGCGCCGTCGGCTCCTTCCCTATCCGGCACAGGTATCTTCCGAAGCTGCCATGCCCGGAAAATACCTGTGCCATCCGGTAGGTGAGGCTGCCATGGCCTCTGTCCAGCCACTCCTTCAGGAGTGGCCGAACCGCCCCGACAGTCCGGTGCCCCGCGGTTGGCAGAGCCAGCCGCTCCTGCCACGCGAGCAACACGGACAGCCGGGCCTGGCGCTTCAAATCGCCCCAAGCAGGTTCCTGCCCGCCCGGGACCACCCCCACCCCCGCGCGACGGTCGACGCGGTGCCGGTACATCACCGCGTGCGACCGCGCGAGCAGGTCCATGGGCGGCATCCCCGCTAGAACCGTCGCCGCCTCATGTGACATGGTCCGATACCCGCGGACGACCCTGAGCGCCATGCGCCTCTGCACCCGACGCAGCATAGTCATGCTGCGCCGGGAGGCAGCCAGGTCGTCCGCCCAGACGGGGGCCCCGTATAGGGCCACCGACTGAACCATTGCCACATAGAGGCGACGAACTCGGCCCGCCGGGCCCCCCAGGTTGGGCAGGATCCGGCCCAGAGCCGCAACCATCCTTTCCAACCGGGGGACCAGGCAGCGGAAATGCTCCTCGAAACGCCAGTGGCTATCGAGGATCAGCCCCAGATACCTGATCTGGGGCTTCACCTCGATGTCAGCCCCACCCACCCGGATCAGAGGGGGTGGCGGATCCTGCCGAGGTGAATGAAACGCAATCACCTCGGTCTTATGGACCGCGACCGTCATCCCCATCCCCCTGATCCGGTCGACGACGCGTTGCGACCCCTCCTCCGCGCGACGCATGGCCCTCCCCCAGTGCGCCCCGACGGCCAGCACCAGTGTGTCATCCGCATAACACACCGTGCTGACGCCGTCGGGGAGGCCGGCCCGCAACACCGAGTCGTACGCGATGTTCCACAGGAGTGGCCCGAGGACCGACCCCTGCGGAACACCGCAGTACACCTCCCTCCGCATATCACCATCCCGGCCCGGATACTCGATCCACCTGCCGCGGAGATAATCCCCGACGACCGCCCTGAGACAAGGGGGGACCCGATGATATTCGAGTCCCCTCCTTATCTCTTCCCAGGGGAGGGTGTTAAAGGCATTGGCAATATCCAAGGATATTGCCAATACCACCCCTCCCCGGGAGACGGCCGCCCCCGAGAGGGCCCTCACACGACCTATCGCGTCGATAGTCGATCGGCCCCTCCGGAAACCGAACTGGCAGTCGGCCAGACCGGGATCACCCCGCGACAGGTGCTCGACGAGGCGGGCAGCAATCACCCGCTCGAAGAGCTTGCCCACCTCGTCGAGGAGACAAATGGGCCGGTATGCGGAGGGAGACTCCGCGGGCCGACCCTCCTTCCGGAGGAGGACCATCCTCGCCACCTTCCAACTGGGGGGGAATCGCCCGTCCCTCAGGCAGCGGTCGAACAACCGCCTGAGGTCGGCCCCAAGGACGCCCTGGGTCAAGACCCAAACCCGGCCGGGCACACCATCCGGACCCGGGGCCGTGTTACGAACCCCGAGCCGTCTGATGGCCGCTGCCAGCTCCTCCTGCGTGACCCCCAGCTCGGCCGTCCACTCCACTGGGACAGCCGCCGCCGCCGGAGGACGCGGTCCCCTCTCCCCAATTGGGAAGAGTGTATTGACCACGTCCTCCAGCAGCCGGGGGTCAAGACCCTCGGCGACGGGGGGCGCCCACGGGCGGAGCTTATTCAGCACCACCTTATATGGGCGCCCCCATGGATCGTCATCAAGGGTCTGGAGGAGCTCCTTCCATGCCCGGGTCTTGGCCCGTTTGATGGCGACCTGCAGAGCAACCCGCGCCACGCGGTATGCTCCATACAGGTCATCAGCTGCCCTCGCCCGCGCCACGCTGTCGCCTGTACGTTGACGACGGCGCGCGCGGGTGTACTGGCGTCGGGCGCGGACAGTCGCGACTCGCAACTCCGCGATCGCGTCCGACCACCAGTACACCGCCCGGCGAGGAGAAGCCCGCCCGACCCGAGGCATCGCCGCGTCGCAAATACCCGCGACCAATGCTCCGAGCCGGGCGACCTCCTCCTCTATGCTCGGCAACTCGGCCGCTCCCTGCGGCCAAGTTGCAGCGAGGGCAGCTGCCATCAGGGCGTCCTTGTCCAGGCGCCGAAGCGCCCAGCGGCGTGGTGGGGTGCCACGCAGGCGGCCGTCTCGGGATGCACTCGCGGCGGCAGAGACCTCCATCCGGATGTACCGGTGATCGGAGAGTGTCTCTGCCCCCGCGACCACGTGCCAACCCGACACCATGCGCACGGCGTTGGGGGTCGCGAATCCAACATCCACGATGGACCCCCCATATCGCCGCACGCATGTGTGCTCCGACCCCCGGTTCAATACCCGGAGGTCGAGCCCCGCCGCCCAATCGCCCAGGATCCCGCCGCGAACGGAGGTCCTGGGGGATCCCCAAGCCACCGACTTGGCATTAAAATCACCCAGGACCAGCACCGGCCGGGCCGCGTAGCGCTGCACGCATGCCGCGACCTCGGCCAGGTACAGCTCGAACGCAGCGTGACCGCTACGGGGCGAAATGTAGCACCCCACCACAGCGACTCCCCCCCAGTCCACGGCGACGAATCCCCGACCGCGCTCCAACAAGGAGAACGGTGGGGACCCGTCGCCCCCTCCCCATACCGTCGCCACCAAGCCGTCCGCGTCGCCCACCCAATGAGGGTGATCAGGGACGCGGTACGGCTCGGCGGCGACCGCCAGGCCAACCCCCCACTCCGCGAGGACTTGGGACATCAAGTCCTGTGCCGCGCGGCAGTGGTTGAGGTTGGCCTGGAGGAGGAGGCGGGGCGGCATTAATTAATGGCCGCGCCAGCCTCCTCCCGGCCGTCCGTCCCCGTAGCACCGTCCACCTCCATGGAGGACGATGCCACCGCCCTCGGCACCGGAGCCGGTGCAGCCCGCCTCTTCCTCTCCTTCCGGGAGGGGGGGGAGCACTTCTTGGTCCCCACCCTGTGATCGGCTGGCCTCCCCATGTCCGCACACAGCGGGCAGTGGTGGGCCGCCGAGCACTGGCTCGCACGGTGCTCTTTGGCACCGCAGCGGTAACACTGACCGCTGCGGTCCACCGGCGAGGTGCACCACTGCCTCACGTGCCCCAATTCGAGGCAGCGGTGACACTGGAGCGGGCGCGGCGCGAGGATTTCCACTCGCGCCGAAACCCACCCCACCAACACCCTCCCGGATTCCGCCACCTTACGGGCGGCGGAGAGGGGGCACCGGGCCCACACCGACCCGAGGCCGGAGGGCGACCTGCGGATCTCTCCGATCCGCAGGTCCTCCACAGGACAGTCCCCCGCCCTCGCAAGGGCACGGGACACATCCTGTGCGCTGACCGAGTCGTCCAGCCCACAAACGCGCATCTCCGTGCGCTTCGTGGGCCGGGCGACCCGGACACCTCGCTCGCCCAGCTGCTCCCGGAGCCTCTGGGCGAGACGGTCCGCCTTCGCGCCGCCTTCTGCACCGGGGATCTCCAGCAAGAGACCCCCGGTCACGGCCCTCTTCGCCCTCACGGAGGCGATGCCCAGCTCTTCCAGGGAGATATTCTCCCTGGCGAGCCGCATCGCCTCCGCGAGGGTCAGGTCGCCCCCCTGCGCAACGGTCAGCGTCACCGCTGCCGTTTTTGGGGGACGACCTGGTCGTGCCTTCGCGGCCTTTACCTTGGTCGCCGGCGGCGGAGGCGGAGGCTGCGGTTGCGAGGCCTTCCTCGCCGCCCGCTTCGCCTTCCGCCCCACCACCTCACTCCACGCCACCCCCCCTTGGGAGGGTGCCGTGGAGGACGCGACCACCGCGACCACGGGTACACCACCCCCCTTGGGGGTCGCGACCCGGGGCCCTGGTGCCGCAACGCTGGGCGGAGCCTTCACTCCGCCCTTCTTTGCCTTCCCCGACTGTACCGGAACAGGTCGGGGAGGCACCGCCTTCCTGCTGACCGCTCTTCCGGCGAGGAGCTCCTCCCGGAAGGCGGCCAGCTTGCCATCAATCATTTCCCCAATCCTCCTCAGAAGATCGTCTTCTGAGAAGGACGGGGACTTCTTCACGGGCGGAGTGCGGGTGGAGGGGCCCGCGGTGCCCCGCACCACTGCCGCCGCACTACGCTTATTTACCTCCGCCGAGGGACGCGGCGGTGGAGGAGGAGGGAGGATGGGAGGGAGGGCCGCGCTGTTCCACAGCGCCTCTGCCCTCCTCCTCCCCTGTCGCTCCTCCTCCAACAGGAGCTGCAGACGGGCGTTCCGCCCTCTGAGCTCCCGCGCCGCCTCCCTCATTTCCTCCGCCGCGGCCTTCAGGGCCTCCGCGCCACCGCTTTTCTGCCCCTTAAAGGCGCAGGCAGCGGCGACTTTCTCCACCCGCCTCAGGGACGAGGAGATCCTCTCCGATATCTCCTCGGTCACCTCGTCCCTGAGGCAACTCAGCCTCACCGACGGGCTCATCGCCCCGCCCACCTCGACGACGGCCTGCCCCGCCCTCTTCCTCTTAGAGCCTATGAGGCTCCTGGTGGAGGAGAAGGACGAGACTGACGCAGTCTCGTCGTCCTCCTCCACCTTCCACGAAGCCGGGCCAGGCGCTGGAGGCGGCGCGAGCGCCGTCACTCCAGTCCCAACACCGCCTTCGTCCTCCCCCTCTGACTTACCCCGTCCCATCCCCGTTTTAATATTGAACTCCATAATATTCCCACGAGCAGGTCGGAAGAAAAGGTCCGCCCGGGCAGAGCCGCCTTACCCGGGTAAGCCTATATACTCCGGGGGTTCGGCAGGTTCCCCGGAGGTGGTCGCTTGGGATTGGGCCTTCTCCCCCAACCATGCATCCCATCGCCGCGCACCATAGCTTAGGATTGGAGGGCGATTTTATAGAGTCGCCATACTCGTGGCCCAGGCGGTTAAGCCAAGACCCCCGTTCCTCCTGCCGTCACGTACCATCCACAAAACCAATAGGGAATTGTGAATGGGTCGTTGTGACGACCAACAGGAGGCTTACGGTGTGTGTATGACTCGGGTACCCCGGGTTCGTTAAGCCCGTACTGCAGCTGAAAGGCTGGCAGCCCCTGAGGGGATCCTCGATAGCCACTGGCGTTTCGAGAAGCATTTCCGCTGCCTGGTTCCCCGGTTGGAAAGGATGGTTGCGGCTCTGGGCCGGATCCTGCCCAACCTGGGGGGCCCGGCGGGCCGAGTTCGTCGCCTCTATGTGGCAATGGTCCAGTCGGTGGCCCTATACGGGGCCCCCGTCTGGGCGGACGACCTGGCTGCCTCCCGGCGCAGCATGACTATGCTGCGTCGGGTGCAGAGGCGCATGGCGCTCAGGGTCGTCCGCGGGTATCGGACCATGTCACATGAGGCGGCGACGGTTCTAGCGGGGATGCCGCCCATGGACCTGCTCGCGCGGTCGCACGCGGCGATGTACCGGCACCGCGTCGACCGTCGCGCGGGGGTGGGGGCGGTCCCGGGCGGGCAGGAACCTGCTTGGGGCGATTTGAAGCGCCAGGCCCGGCAGTCCGTGTTGCTCGCGTGGCAGGAGCGGCTGGCTCTGCCAACCGCGGGGCACCGGACTGTCGGGGCTGTTCGGCCACTCCTGAAGGAGTGGCTGGACAGAGGCCATGGCAGCCTCACCTACCGGCTGGCACAGGTATTTTCCGGGCATGGCAGCTTCGGAAGATACCTGTGCCGGATAGGGAAGGAGCCGACGGCGCGTTGCTGCCACTGCGACGCTGAGCAGGACACGGCGGATCATACCCTGGAGGTATGCCCCGCGTGGGAGGGGGAGCGCCGTGTCCTGGTCGGCGTCGTCGGGCGGGATGTCTCGCTGCCGGGCGTGGTGCGCGCCATGCTCGGCAGCGAGGAGAAGTGGAGGGCCGTGGCCTCCTTCTGCGAGAACGTAATGTTGCAGAAGGAGGCCGCGGGGAGGGAGCGCGAGCTTCAGCGGCGCGCTGAAGCTCGCGCTCGGGCGGTGGCCCGAGGTCGTCGCCCGGTCGCGAGGCGTCGCGGGCGGCCGCCTCGGCGTGGCGGATGACCTAGGCTGGGAGGGGGGTCCTGATGGGACCCTCCTCCCGCCAGGCGGCGCCGGGTCGGACCGGTTGGGGGTAGGAGTGCCTCCCCCTACCGGTCCGACGCAAGGGGAGGCACCCTCGGCGGTCTGGTGCGGCCATGAACGCCCGGCCGCCGAGGGGTGGAAACGGGGTCGCGGGCGGTTGCGAGTTGGGGCTCGCAGCCGCCACTAAACGCGGCCCCGTGACGGATAGCGGCGGGATGGAGTGGCCCCGTCCCGCCGCTATGAGGTATGAGGCAGTGTGTCTACTGGGGGGACCGATTGTCCCCCCGGGGGATGGGCGCGAAAGCGCGGGCACGGGGAGGATACCGGAAGAATGCTTCGAGCGATTCCCGGTATCCTCCCAAAGCGTGCCGAAGGGTCACCGTGGGGTTTTTAGTGGGTAGGTCCTGCGCCTGTCGTTGTACGGGCGCGGGGAATCCCACACACCCCTCCCACCGCTCCCCAAGGAGGTGGGAGGGAGTCTTTCGAAGATTTTCCCCACGACAAAAAAAAAAAAAAAAAAAAAAAAAAAAAAAAAAAAGTAGTAAGCTATTAAGCATGCTTTAAGCTAGCAAGCAAGCAGTGTGCTAGTAAGAAAGCAATTAGCTGGTATGAATGCTGTATGCTAGTAAGTAGAGAGTCAGTTAGAACGCAAGCAGCAAGTACGTAAGCAAGCAGTAGGCTTGCCTACAACAGGTAAGCTAGTAAGCATGCTGTGAGCTAGTAAGAGAGGAGGAAGCTCGTAAGGAAGCGGTATGCTGGTACGCAAACAGTAAGCTAGAATGCAAGCAGCAAGTTGGTAAGCAAATAGTAAGCTAGTAACCGAGCAGGGAACAAGTAAGGGAGCAGAATGCTATTAATCAAGCAGTAAGCTAGTAAGCAAGCAGCTGGCTAGTAAGAAAGTAGTATGCTACTCAGCAAGCAGTAAGCTAGTAAGCAAGCAGTAAGCTAGTAAGCATTCAGTGAGCTTGTAAGCAAGTTGAAAGCTAGTAAGCAGGCAGTAAGCTTGTAAACAAGCAGTGAGCTAGTAGGCAACCAGTAAGCTAGTAAGGAAGCAGTAAGCTAGGAAGAAAACAGCAAGCTAGTGTGCAACCCTCTGGGGCTGTGTCCGGCAATCGTCGGCCGCAGTACGGGGCGTAGCGACCCCTAGGTACCTGATGCTTATCACACCGTAAGCCTCCTGTTAGTCGTCACAGCGACCCATCCACAATTCCTGCTTTGGTTTTGTGAATGGTACGTGAGGGCAGGAGGAACTGGGGCTTTGGTTTTGCCGACCGGGCCGCGAGTATGGCGACTCTATAAAATTGCCCTCGAATCCTAAGCTATGGTGCGCGGCGATGGGATGCATGGTTGGGCGAGAAGGCCCAATCCCAAGCGCCCACATCCGTGGGCACCTGCCGAACCCCCGGAGTATCACGCTTGCCCGGGTAAGGCGGCTCTGCCCGGGTGGAATTTTTCCGACTTACGCGTGGGAACTAAATGGATTTTCATAACAAATGGGGTTGGTGCGGGTTATTGCGGAGAGGGAGGTCGAAGACGGTGTTGGGGCTAGGGTGACGGCGCTCGCGCCTCACTCGGCGCCTGGCCCGGCTTTGTGGAGGGCTGAGGAGGACGACGAGACTGCGTCAGTCTCATCCTTCTCCTCCGCCAGGAGCCACATAGGCTCCAAGAGGAAGCGGACGGGGCAGCCCGTCTCCGGAGTGACTCAGGGACGAGGTAACCGAGGAGATTTCTGAGAGGATATCCTCGTCTCTGAGGCTGGTGGAGAAGGTGGCCGCATCCTGCTCCTTTAAGGTGCGGAAGAGCGGCGGCGCAGAGGCCCTGAGAAAGGCTGCGCAAAAGATGAGGGAGGCGGCACAGGAGCTGAGCGTACGGAACGCCCGTCTGCAGCTCCTGTTGGAGGAGGAGTGACGGGGGAGAAGGAGGGCAGAGGCGTGCGGGAATGGCGCAACCCTCCCTCCAATCCTCCCGCCTCCTCCGCCGCGTGCCACGGCGGTGGCAAATAAGCGGGGTGCGGCGGCGGTGATGCGAGGCTCTACAGGCCCTTCCGCCACGCACTCCGTTCGCGCAGAGTTCCCCGTTCTCCTCAGAGAACGAACTTCTGAGGAGGATTGGGGAAATGATTGACCGGAAGCTGGCCGCCTTCCGGAATGAGCTCCTCCCCGGTAGAGCGGTCAGCAGGAAGGCGGTGCCCCCCCGACGAATACCGGTACAATAGGGGACGGCGAAGCAGGGGGGAGCGAAGGCTCCGCCCTCCGTGGTCACTCCGGGTCTCGGGTCGCGGCCTCCAAGGGGACCAGACTACCCGCGGTCCCGGATCGGACGCCATCCATGGCACCGTCCCAAGGGGGGGGTGTCCCGGAGCTAGGTGGTTGGGCGGAAGGCGAGAAAGCGGAAGGCGAGAAGGCGAGAGAGCGGCGACAAAGGCCTCGCTGCCGCAACCTCCGCCCTCGCCGCACGCGGCCAAAGTAAAGGCCGCGAAGACGTGACCTGTGCGCCCCCCCCCCAAAACGGCAGCGGTGGTGCTGACCGTCGCGCAGTGTGGTGACCTGACACCCGCGGCGGCGTTGTCGCTCGCCAGGAAGAACATCTCCCTGGAGGAGCTTGGCATCGCTTCCGTGAGGGCGAAGAGGGCGGTGACCGGGGGTCTCCTCCTGGAGATCCCCGGACCGGAGGGCGTGGAGATGGCGGACCGACTCGCACAGAGGCTCCGGGAGCAGCTGGGCGAGCGGGGTGTCCGGGTCGCCAGGCCCACGAAGCGCATGGATATGCGCGTTTGTGGGCTGGACGACTCGGTCACAGCGCAGGAGGTGTCTCATGCCCTAGCGTGGGCGGAGGTCGGAGCACACGTGCTTGCGGCGATATGGGGGGTCCATCATAAATGTTGGATTCGCGACCACCAACGCCGAGCGCATGGTGTCGGGATGGCAGGTGGTTGGGGGGGGGGGGAGACACTCTCGGACCACCGGTATATTCGGATGGATGTCTCTGCTCCCGGATGTACATCCCGACACCGCCGCCCGGTTGGCGCCCCACCGCGCCGCTGGGCGCTTCGGTGCCTGGACAAGGACGCCATGAGGGCAGCTGCTCTCGCTGCAGGGGGCGGCCGAGTTGCCGAGCATAGAGGTGGAGGTCGCCCGGCTCGGGGAATTAGTCGCAAATATTTGCGACGCGGCGATGCCCCAGATCGGGCGGGCTTCTCCTCGCCGGACGGTGTACTGGTGGTCGGCCGCCATCGCAGAATTGCGCGTCGCAAGGCTGCGCGCCCGACGCCAGTACACCCGCGCGCGCTGTCGTCTATGAAGAGGCGATGGCGTGGCGCGAGCGACGGCAGATGACCTGAATGAGTCATACCGTACAGCTCGGGTTGCTCTGCAGGTCGCCATCAGACGGGGCAATACCCGGGCATGGAAGGAGCTCCTCCAGACCCTCGATAACGATCCTTGGGGGCGCCTGTATAAGGTGGTGCTAAATAAGCTCCGCCCGTAGGCGGCCCCTGTCACCGAGGGTCTTGATCCCCTGCTGCTGGAGGCCGTGGTCAATACTCTTTCCAATTGGGGTGGGAGGATCACGTCCTCCGGCGGCGTCGGCTGTCCCAATTGAGTGGTCGGCCGAGCTGGGGGTCAAGCAATGGGAGCTGGCCACGGCCATCAAACGGCTCCAGGCGCGTAACACGGTCCCGGGGCCGGATGGTGTGCCTGGCCGGGTTTGGGTTTTGACCCACGGGCGTCCTTGGGGCCGACCTCAGGCGGTTGTTCGATCGATGCTTGAGGGACGGGCGATTCCCCGCTAGTTGGAAAGTGGCGAGGATGGTCCTGCCAATCGGCAAGTTATATGCTAGAAAGCAGGCAGCAAGCTTGACAACAAACAGGGAGCAAGAAAGCGCGCGGTGAGATAGAGAGCACGCAAGAGGCTAGCAGAAAAGCAGTTGGCTATTAAGCAGCCAGCAAGCTAGTAACCAAGCAGTGAGCTAGCAAGGGAGGAGGACGCTAGTAAGGAACCAGTAGGCTAGTAGGGAAGCAATAAGCTAATAAGCGAGAGGGAAGCTAGCAAGGGAGCAGTATGCTAGTAATCATGCAGTAAGCTAGTGAGCAAGCTACAAGCAAGTACGACGGAGTTAGCTATTAAGAAGCAGTAAGCTTGTAAGCAAGCAGTAAGCTTGTAAGCAAGCAGTAAGGTGGTAAGCAAGCAGTGACCCAGTAAGCGAGCAGAGGGCTACTACGGGAGCAGTATGCTAGAAAGGAAGCAGTAAGGTAGTAAGCAAGCAGTAAGCTAAAAAGCAAGCAGCAAGCTAGTAAGGATGTAGCATGCCAGTAAGCAACCTGTAAGCTTGTAAGCAAGCAGTAGGCTAGTAAGAAACGAGTTAGATATTGAGCAAGCATTAAGCTAGTAGGCAAGCAGTAAGCTACTAAGCAAGCAGTGAACTAGTAAGTCAGCAGTGAGGTAGCAAACGGACAGGCAGCCAGTAAGGAAGCAGTATGCAAGTAAGCAAGCACTAGGCTAGGAAGCATGCAGTGAGCTAGCATGCAAGCAACAAGCGATTAAGCTAGCAGTAAGCAAATAAGCAAGCAGTAATCGAGTAAGCAAGCAGTGAGCTGGCCAGCAAAGCAGTGAGCTAGTAAGCATGCAATGAGCTAGGGCGCTAGCAGTAAACTAGTCAGCAAGCAGTATGCTAGTAAGCAAGCAGTAAACTGGCAATCAAGCAGTAAGCTAGCAAGCATGCAAAGAGCTAGAACGCTAGCAGTAAGCTAGCAAGCAAGCAGTAATCGAGTAAGCAAGCAGGGTGCTAGTAAGCTAGTGGGAAGCTAGTAAGGAAGCAGTAAGCTAGTGTGCATCCTGTAGGCTAGTAAGCAAGCAGTAAGCTAGAAAGCAAGCAGCAAGCTAGTAAGCAAGCAGTAGACTAGAAAGCAAGCAGCAGGCTAGTCAGAATGCAGTTAGCTAGTAAGAGTGCAGTAGGCTAACAAGCAAGCACTAAGCTAGTAAGCAAGAAGTAAGCCAGTAAGCTAGCAGTAAGCTAGTAAGCGAGCAGGGAGCTGGTAGGTAAGCAGTGAGTTAGTAAGGTAGCAGGGAGCTAGTAAGAATGCAGTAAGCAAGTAAGCTAGCAGTAAGCTAGTAAACAAGCATTAAGCTTGTGAGCAACCAGTAAGCTGGTAAGCAAGCAGGGAGATGGTAAGCGACAAGGGAGTTAGTACGCGAGAAGGGAGCTAGTGGGGAAGCATTATGGTAGTAAGCAACCAGTAAGCTTGTAAGCAAGCAGCAGCCTAGTTACATAGCAGTTAGCTAGTAAGAAAGCTGTGTGATAGTAAGCAAGCAGTAAGCTAGAAATCAAGCAGCAAACTGTTAAGCAAGCAGTAAGATAGAAAGCTAGCAGCAGGCTAGTAAGCATGCACTAAGCAAGTAAGCTATCAGTAAGATAGCAAGCAAGCTGTAAGCTAGTAAGCAAGCAGTAAGCTAGTAAGTAAGCAGTGAGCTAGAAACCTAGCAGTGAGGTAGTAAGCGAGCAGGAAGCTAGTAAGGAAGCAGTATGCTAGTAACCAAACTGCAAGCAACAAGTAAGCTAGCATGCAAGAAGCAGGCTAGTAAGCTAGCAGTAAGCTAGAAAGCAAGCAATAAGCTAGTAAGCGAGCAGTGAGCTAGTAAGCGAGCAGGAAGCTAGTAGGGAAGCAGTTTGATAGTAAGCGAGCTGTAAGCTAGTAAGCAACTAGTAAGCCAGTAAACAAGCAGTAAGCTGGTAAGAAAGTAGTTAGCTAGTAACCAGGTAGGAAGTTAGTAAGCACGCAGTAAGGTAATAAGCAAGCAGTGAGCTTGTAAGCGAGGAGAGAGCTAGTAAGGAAGCAGTATGCTAGTAAGCAAGCAGTAAGCAAGTAAGCAAGGAATAAGCTAGAAAGCAAGGAGCAGGCTAGTAAGAAAGCAGTTAGCTGGTGTTTAAAGATTTGCATAATGCCGAGCGATTGTCCTCGGCCACGATTACTGTTAATCCTGTTAGCGTACAATAATCGGCAGATTATCTCTAAGAGAATTGGTACAGCGAGCAGTGATTGAAAAACGCGTTTATTACTAGTTTTTCTGGCATCGGTAACGGCACATTACCTTCGCTTCGAATGTGATAACGGTGTTGATGACATCAGTACCGTGAGAGAGTAGTGCGCTAAGAATCAGACGAAGAAAGACTGCTGAAATTTAGACAGCGCCGCGTAGCGTCTAATTAGTGTAACGCGGCCGCGTCTACGGCTGTTAATCCGCGCAATCCTACGTAGACTTCCAAATAGAGCGGATCGGCTCCTGATTGCACTCGAACGGAAAGATTTAAAGGAGGAATGTTCTAATTGTTTAATATTCAGGACGATTCTGCCTGTAGTTAAAGGGTGTAAAGAGTAGATGGTCAGTCTGGTGCGGGTCCACTGATTGACCTCGCACAGCTGAGAATTCGATAAAACTCGAGAAAAGTGTGGAAATAATCCGCCTTTTCCTTGACAAACGGATCGGTTTAGATTTGGTCAAGTACGCCCCGGAATCTTGTATGGGATTTCCCAAATCGAAATTCCACGAAATCATTCCTGCGACAGGAGATCGAGAAAATACACGAGTAAGGTGTTCGATATCCTGTGGAGTGATCGAGAATATACACCAGTAAAGTGTTCGATCTCTCCGTGCAGAATTGAGCGGCCGTCTCGATCGTATAAACGATCGAAACATAAGAAAGTTGACAAAATTACGTTTCAATTTTCTTGTGATTACCGCCAGGCTGAGGAGACACCAAAGGGAGGCACCTACGTGATGAACCATCCAGGTGGGTCCATTGTAGTCGGGTCGACGTCCACCAAGGACGTCTGACTTTTCCGGTCTGCGAGTCCTTACTCCTACAGATCCCGCCGGTGTAACGTTTAGAGGAGCACCTGTGCGGAGGAGTAACGAAGTCGTGGGTCAGGCCCCCACGTGGTTCAAATACTGCTAAGTGCAACGAATAGATGTGCAACGTGCAGTGAACCACGTGCAGTCGGGCTCCGTAGTGCAACCCCTGACCAATAAGTCGAGTGTTGAAGCATCCAAGAGCAGCCACAGTTCGACGGTTGGGCTGTTGCACTGCACTGCATTTCGACGCATAGACTCAGTGGACAGACTCACGGGAAGTGTGCATTTGGAGCCTTACAACCTCCACTTGCAAACCCGTTCACAAGGTAATCGATTGCAAATGGCGTAGATGAGGAATTGATTCTTTATCAAAAGCCAAAATTAAAAATACAGTCCACTAGCGATCTTGTATATTACGAGCGAGCGTAGTTCTTCGCTCCAATACATTCGAATCCCGAAGTCAGGAGCGTGAGGACACAAACGCGGCATAGATACGTATAACGTGTTTACGTGTGTCTAACACATAGCCGTGTTTTTCTGATTATAGGAACCTTGGCCTACCTCAACCCGGCGAGTTCGGCGACCGGCACAGACGAGGCAGGCAACGTCCCAGTACGGATTTCCTTAGTCCTTATAATTTTCTATTTGGTTTTCTTTTGTTTGTTTAAATTTATTTTACAATAAAAGGTCGGCATAGAAGGCCGACGAAAAGAAAACCTGACGCCCGTAATAATTTTCCCTGAAAACTCCTGTACCTCTATCCGGACTTCGTCGTTAAAAGCATCAGCTGTTTAATAGGCTGCTTTTGCAAAGGCTTAGTAAAGATATCAGCCAATTGTTCTTTCGTTTGAACATATCTAATTTCTACTTCTCCGCGATTAACGACATCACGAGTAAAATGGTACTTTATATCGATGTATTTCGAGCGCTTATGGTTTTTGGAACTATTAGCAATTTTTATGGCCGCTTGGTTATCAACAAACACAGGGACGATATTGCACACAATATCCAATTCATTCAACATACGACGTAACCAAACCGTTTCTTTCACGCCGTGACCTAACGCGATATATTCCGACTCAGCGGTCGAAAGGGCAACGACCTTTTCCAATTGACTGGACCACGAAATTGGTCCACTATTCAAAATATAGACAAATCCACTCCTAGATCATCGAGTCTCTGAGCATCCGGCATAATGAGCATCCGTGAATCCCGAAATATAAAGCGAACTCCCACTATTTCCGTAAACTATTCCGTAATCACGTGTTCCATTTAAATAACGCATTATTTTTATTACCGATTGCCAATGAGTGTCGTCGTAAGAGCTCAAAAATTGACTTGCGTAATTGACCGCAAATTCGATATCTGGGCGACAAACTCGTGCAGCGAATAATAAAGAGCCTATTGCCTCACGAAACGGTATTTTACTGTCAGTCGTAGGTGTTTGTTTTTGCAAGGGCATACCTGGCTCCGCAGGTACACTTGACGGATTTGCTTCAAGCATATTAAAGGTCTTTAATATTTTTTTAATATAGCCCGGTTGAGAAATTTTTAAGAGTCGTCGTTCGCGATCGCGTTTAATCTCGAAACCGAGAAATTCATCGGCCCGATCTACCGAGATTTTAAGGTTACCTTCTAAATAATCTAAGACGCTCTTAATTGCATTCCCACTTTTGCTCATAATCTAACCATCATCCACATACAGGGCTAAATACACTTTTGAACTTTCCACTACACCGACAAGCACGCACTTATCACTTGCGATGTTCACGAGATTAAATTCGTTCAGAAACCTCGTGAACTTCTCGTTCCAGCATTTGGGTGACTGCTTCAATCCATACAGGCTGTGATGTAGCTTGAAGACTGCATCCCGTTGGCTCTAAATTGTGTACCCTGGAGGCTGCTCCAAATAAATTTCTTCTTGAAGATCGCCATTTAGAAAAGCGGTTTTCACATCGAACTTCATTATTTCACAATCTTCTTTCGCAGCTATTGCAAGAAGAGTTCTAATGGACTCGTAGCGAACGACAGGTGCGAATGTGTCAAAATAATCGATTCCTTCTCGTTGTCGGAATCCTTTCGCTACGAGTCTCGCCTTGTATGTCTTCAGATTTCCAGCTGCATCATTTTTGATTGAGAAAACCCATTTGCAACCGATTGCACGTTTTCCTTGCGGCAGTGCACATATGGTCCATGTGCGATTTTTTTCAAGCGCCAGCATCTCTTCGTCCATGGCTTTCTTCCATTTGCTGGTGTCGTCACTGGATATTGCCTCAGTGTAGATCATAGGCACCGTATCAGCCAAAAAAGCAATAGGTATGCCGTATCGGTCAGGTGCTTGTAATGTTCTTCTATTGCGCAGTTGTCTACTTTCCCGAGCATTTTCATTGGCGGCTACCTGCTCTGTCTCTGGCAAAGCTGCGCTTTCTTTATTTCCATTGTTTTCCAGTTCTCGTGTTTCGGCGACATGTTCCACAACTGGAGCTTGGTGTTCGGCTGCACCTTCTGGAGTAGGAATCGTCTCTCTTTCGTCTTCAATTCCGAACTTGATTATTATATCGGTTTCGGCACGCGTTTCGGCGCTGGGCAAGGCATTTTCGTTGAAGGTTACGTCACTGCTTATTGAAATTTTCTTCAATTTATTATCCCAGAGTCTATAATTAGTAGACTCCCCATCGTAACCGACGAATATGACCTGTCTGCTTTTTGGGTCGAATTTTTGCCGTCTTTCCTTCGGCACGTTCAGGTAAGCTACGGATCCAAACACCTTTAAATGTTTTATATCAGGTTGGTGTTTAACTTCTCGAACGGAGTAATGGTCTCCCCTGGCTTTAGGATGGTCCGATTCAGCGGGTAGCACGCGGTATTTACTGCTTCTGCCCATAATTTTTGATCCATGTTCTTTGCGTGAATCATAGAACGTGTACTTTCAATGAGCGTACGAATTTCGCGTTCAGCGCGACCATTCTGCTTATGAATGTATGGTGACGAGCATTCGTGGATTATACCTTTTTCCTCTAAAAAGGTCCGGAGCTGGCTGCAGGTGTACTCTGCCCCGTTGTCCGAGCGCAGGACTTTGATTTTCGTTCCTGTTTGCGTCGATACGAATGCCTCGTACTCCTTAAATTTGCTGAATACTTTTGATTTATGGCTCATGAAGTATACCGTTCTATAGCTGGTACTCTCGTCCTTAAACAGTAAAAAGAACCGCGTGTTGCTCGGTGAGTTTATGTTTACAGGGCCACAGACATCGATATGAATTTTCTCCCCTCGCCCGTAATTGTCTTCAACCCCGATGCTTGGATGCGGCCTTCGGGACTGCTTGCCCATAATGCATCCTTCACAAAAAAATTTGTCAAATTGTCCTTTTCAATTCCATGGATGCCGAGTTGTTCACACGTGTGTTTTACGGCGCGCTCATTTACGTGTCCCATTCGCTCATGCCAAAGTTTTAATTTTTCCTGGCCATCTGTTAATTTCAGCGCTTTACAGTCAATGGGCACTTTCACTTTGAAACACATTTTAAACAGTTTTCCGTGCGGTATTCCACGTGCGGCGAGTTTTCGTTTATTATCGCGAACTTCACATTTGTTTTCAAACGAATGAAAAGAGTACCGTTTTTTGTTCACTGAGCCTATAGAAAACAAACTACACTTTAGTTCAGGTATATAGAGCACATCTTGTAATTCGCGTTTGTATAGCACTCCCTCAAGCACTTCTTGGATTTTAATTGTTCCGATGCCAGCCGCTAAGATGATGCGATCATCCGCTACTTTAACCGCATGACCATTTGAATTCGGCTGCAGTGCCGAAGAAGTCTTTGCGGAAAGTCATATGCATTCCGGCACCCGAATCCGCAATCCACACGTCACTGTCACTTTCACTGGTGCATTTATATGTTGCAACAATGTCACACGCCAACGCTGGCGCATTTCTCGCTAAACTGTCCGATGATTTTCCAGCTTGATTTTTTGGACATTCACGTGCCCAGTGGCTTTTTTCTTTGCAGACTCCACACCGCGTTCGTTTTTTCAACTCCTCGATATCCTTCTTGGAGCGTTTCTTTCTCTTTGCGTCGTTCAGGGACGTCTTTTGAACACGAAGTGCAAGCGTCAACACGTCATCCTCAGCAAAACGCCTGTCTTCCTTGATCAGTCTGCTGATCAAGTTGGTTTCCCTTTTTTCCGTAGCAGGAGTGCAATCCCACGTGTGACGAAAAATGGAGAACTTCGCGGGTAAACTGCGCAGCAGTTTTGTCATGACAGCTTTGTCCGACGGTTCCTCACCCGCATCCTGCAGGCGTCTGCAGATGCTCTCCAGTATCTCCAAATGATCTGCAATGGGCCCCTCTCCATTAACGCGAAAATTATAAAACTGCTCCCAGGTAGTCTGTGCAACGTCTTCACTTGCATCTCCGTACAGGTCCCTCAGCTTGTTCCACATTTCCTTCGCAGTGGAGCATTTGTACAAATTGCGGCGACGATTTGGGGCGATTGTACTCAGTATAATCATTTTTACCTGCGCTGATTTTTGACCGTGCACTTTGAACTCCGTTGCTTTGTCTTCTGCAGGTTTTACTATTGTACCATCTACGAAGCCAAGCAAACCTTTTGCTTCTAGCGCAATCACTACTCCAGATTTCCACATGGAGTAGTTAGTGCCGCCCAGATTCACGATTTCCAATCCAACTTCTATGTCAAACATTGCGAAGAAATCACTTACACAATTAGTACCCAGTAAAAAAAACCTTTATTCACCCAGCCAGAGTGGCTTATCAACAAACAAATTCTTTCTAACAGGCGCAGTGGAAGCATACTGGGCCCATAAACTATTAAGGATCTATCTTTGAGATAGATTTCCCCAATCGCTTACAGCAGAAAGAAGAAAAAATATTTTGTTGAAACGGAATAAGGTGCAAGACACGGAGGCGACAAAATATATGGAAGACGTTTCTCCACGGTCAGGGTTATCGCACACCAAACTACAAACCAAGAAAAATCCCGGCTATATATGCATCGCCAAACGGTCGGCAGACCTATTGGTTTTATGACATGACCTGTGCTGACGTCAAACAGAGAAAAATAGCGAAGATTCGGAAATACAAAATATATCTCTTCTAAATCTCTTCTCATCAGCTAGTAAGCAAGCAGTGAGCTAGTAAGCAAGCAGTAAGCTGGAAAGCAAGCAGCAGCCTAGTCAGAAAGCAGTTCGCTAGTAGGAAAGGTGTATGCTAGTAAGCAAGCAGTAAGCTAGTAAGCAAGCAGTAAGCTAGTTAGCAAGCAGTGAGCTATTAAGCTAGCAGGGAGCTCGTAAGGAAGGACTAGGCTAGTAAGAAAGCAGAAAGCCTGTAAGCAACCAGTAAGGTAGTAATCAAGCATCGGTCTAGTCAGAATGCAGTAAGCTGGTAGTAAAGCAGTATGCTAGTAAAGAAGCAGTAAGCCAGAAAGCGAGCAACACGCCAGTAAGCAAGCAGCAGGCCAGTATGAAAGCAATTAGCTACTAAGAAAGCAGTGTGCTAGTGAGCTCGCAGTAAACTAGAAATCAAGCAGCTATCTAGTAAGCAAGCAGCAAGCTAGAAAACAAGGTGGGGGCTAGTAAGCAAGCAGTAAGCTAGAAAGCAAGCAGTAAGCTTGTATGCAAGCAACAAGCTGGTAAGCGAGCACTGAGATAGCAAGCGAGCTAGTAAGTGAGTTAGTAAGCAAGCACCAAGCGAATAAGCGAGCATTAAGCGATTAAGCTAGGACTAAGCTATTTAGCTGCCAGTAAGCTAGTAAGCAAGCAGTGAGCTTGTAAGCAAA
This sequence comes from Colletes latitarsis, assembly GCF_051014445.1. NCBI lineage: Eukaryota > Metazoa > Arthropoda > Insecta > Hymenoptera > Colletidae > Colletes > Colletes latitarsis. The sequence goes on along the minus strand of NW_027488377.1, from coordinate 1,121,280 downwards.
CAGTGAGCTAGTAAGCTAGCAGCAAGCAAGTAAGCCAGCAGTGAGCTAGCAAGCAAGCAGCAAGCGAGTAAGCGAGCATTAGGCGATTAAGCTAGCACTAAGCTATTAAGCAGCCAGTAAGCTAGTAAGCAAGCAGTGAGCTAGTAAGCAAACAAGAAGCTAGTAAGGAAGCACTAAGCTAGAAAGCAAGCAGCAGGCTAGTAAGCAAGCAGTAAGCGAGTAAGATGGCAGTCAGCTAGTAAGCAAGCAGTAAGCTAGTAGGCATCCACTAAGCTAGTAAACATGCAGTGAGCCAGTAAGCGAGCAGGAAGCTAGTACGGAAGCAGCATGGTAGTAAGCAAGCAATAAACTGGAAGCAAGCAGCAAGCTGGCAAGCATGCACTATGCTGGAAAGCAAGCAGCAGGCTAGCAAGAGAGCAGTTAGATATTGAGGATGCAGTGAACTAGTAAGCAAGCAGTAAGCTAGTAAGCAAGCAGCAGGCTACTCAGAATGCAATTAGCTAGTAGCAAAGCAGTATGCCTGTAAGGAGACAGTATGCTACTAAGCAAGCTGTAAGCTAGTAAGCAAGCAGTAAGCTAGTAAGCAAGCAATAAGCTTGCAAGCCAGCAGTATGATAGTAAGCAACCAGTAAGCTAGGAGGCAAGCAGTAAGCTGGTAAGAAAGCAGTTGGCTAGTATGGAACTAGTAGGCAAGTTAACAAGCAGCAAGTTAGTAAGCTCGAAAGCAAGCAGCAAGCCAGTAAGCAAGCAGAATGCGAGTAAGCTAGCAGTAAGCTAGTAAGCAAGCAGTAAGCTAGTATGCAAGCAGCTGGCTAGTAAGAAAGCAGTTAGTTACTAAGCAAGCAGCAGGCTAGTAAGGCAGCAGTTAGTTAGTAAGGAAGCAGTAAGCTAGTAACAAAGCAGTAAGTTAGTAACAAACCAGTAAGCTATTAAGCAAGCAGTAAGTTAGTAAGGAAGCAGTATGTTAGTATACAAGCAATAAGTTAGTAGCAAAGCAGTATGCTAGTAAGCAAGCAGCCGGCTAGTAAGAAAGCAGTTAGTTAGTAAGGAAGCAGTAAGCTAGTAACAAAGCAGTAAGTTAGTAACAAACCAGTAAGCTAATAAGCAAGCAGTAAGCTAGTAAGAAAGCAGCAAGCTATTCAGCAAGCTGCAATCTAGTGAGCAAGCTGTAAGCGAGTAGGAAACTAGTAAACAAGGAGTAAGCTAGTGAGCAAGCAGTAAGCTAGAAAGCAAGCAGTAAGTTAGTAACCAAGCAGTAAGCTAGTAAGCATCAAGTATACTAGTAAGCAAGCAGCAGGCTAGTAAGAAAGCAATTAGCTAGTAAGAAAGCTGTTAGCTAGTAAACAAGCAGTAAGCTTGTAAGCAAGCAGTAAGCTATTAAGCAAGCAGTAGGCTTGTAAGCAATCAGTGAGCTAGTAAGCAAGCAGTGATCTCGTATGCGTGCAGCGAGCTAGTAACAAAGCAGCAATGTAGTAAGCAAGCTGTATGCCTTTGAGAAAGCTGTAAGCTAGTATGCAAGCAGTAAGCTAGTAAGCAAGCAGTAAGCTAGTATGCAAGTTGTAAACTTGTAAGCAAGCAGTAAGCTTGTAAGCAAGCACTAAGCCACTCAGCAAGTAGTGTGCTAGCAAGAAAACAATTAGCTAGTAAGAAAGCAGTATGCTAGTAAGCAAGTAGTATGCTAGTAAGCCAGCAGTAAGCTAGTAAGCAGCCAGGAAGCTTGTAAGCAAGCAGCAGGCTAGTTAGAAATCAGTTAGGTAGTAAGAACGCAGCATGCTAGTAAGCAGGCGGAAAGCTAGAAAGCAAGCAGCAAGTTAGGAAGCAAGCTGTAAGCTAGTAAGAAAGCAGTATGCTGGTAGGCAAGCAGTGAGATAATATGCGAGCAGATGAGGTATCTGGGGCCGATCCTCGATAGCCCCTGGCGCTTCGAGGAGCATTTCCGTTGCCTGGTTACCCGGTTGGATGGGATGGTCGCGGCTTTAGGCCGAATACTACCCAACCTGGGGGGCCCGGCTGGCAGAGTGCGCCGCCTCTATGTGACAATGGTACAGTCGGTGGCCCTTTACGGGGCCCCTGTCTTGGCGAACGACCTGGCGGCCTCTCCGCGCAGCATGACGATACTGCGTCGGGTGCAGAGGCGGAGGGCGTTGCGGGTCGTTCGCTGGTTCCGGACCGTGTCGTATGAGGCGGCGACGGTTCTTGCTGGGATGCCGCCCATGGACCTCCACGCGCGGTCGCACACGGTGCTGTATCGTCACCGCGTCGACCGTCCCGCGGGGGTGGGAGCGGTCCCGGGAGAGCAGGAACCTGCTTGGGGAGATTTGAAGCGACAGGCCCGGCAGTTCGTGGTGCTCGCGTGGCAGGAGCGGTTGGCCCTGCCTACTGCGGGGCACCGGACAATTCGGGGCTGTTCGGCCACTCCTGTGTGAGTGGCTGGACAGCGGCCATGGAAGCCTCACTTACCGGATGGCACAGGTGTTCTCCGGGCATGGCAGCTTCGGGAGATACCTGTGCCGTATAGGGAAGGAGCCGACGGAGCGTTGCTGCCATTGTGACGCTGAGCAGGACACGGCTGAACACACCCTCGAGGTGTGCCCTGCGTGGGAGGGGGAGCGCCGTGTCCTGGTCGGCGTCATCGGGCGGGATGTCTCGCTGCCGGGCATGATACGCGCCATGCTCGGCAGCGAGCGAAAGTGGACGGCCGTGGCCTCCTTCTGCGAGAAAGTAATGTTGCAGAAGGAGGCCGCGGGCAGGGAGCGCGAGCTACAGCGGCGTGCTGAGGCTCGTGCTCGTTTGGTGAAAGGAGGGAGTCGCCCAGGCGCCGGGCGTCGTGGGTGGCCACCGCGGCGTGGCGGATGACCCTGGCTGGGAGGGGGTTCCTGAAGGGAGCCTGCTCCAGCCACGAGGTGCGGGATCGGACCGAAGTGGGAGTGCAACCCCAATTCCGGTCCGGCGCATCGGAAGGCACCCTCGGTGGCATGGAGCGGTCACCAACCACCAGCCGCCGAGGGGTAAAAATAGGGTCGCCGGCGGTTGCGAGCCCCAACTCGCGGCCCCGAGACAGATGGCGGTAGAACGGAGTGACCTCGTCCTGCCGCCATGAGATAGGGAGACAGCCAGGAGGAACCTTTTGTCCCCCGTGGATGGACGCACAGCGCAGGCACGGGGAGGATACCGGAAGTATGCTTCGCGCGATTCCCGGTATCCACCCAAATCGCGCGGAAGGGTCACCGTGGGGTTTTTAGAGGGTTGGACCCGCGCCCGTCATTCTGCGGGCGCGGGGAATCCCACACACCCCTCCCGCCACTCCCCAAAGAGGTGGAAGTGAGTCTTTCGAAGATTTTCCCGAAGCAGAAATAAAAAAGCTAGTATAGAAGCAGTAAGCTAGTAAGCGACGAGGAAGCTAGTAAGGAAGCAGTATGCTAGTAAGCGTGCAGTAATATAGAAAGCAAGCAGCAGGCTAGCAAGATAGCCGCTAGTTACTACGCATGCAGTAAACTAGTAAGCAAGCAGTAAGCAAAAACGCAACCAGTAAGTTAGTAAGGAGGCAGAAAGCAGGTAAGATAGCAGTTAGCTAGTAAGGAACTGCTAAGCTAGTAAGCAAGTAGTGAGCTAGCAAGCGTGCGGGAAGCTAGTAAGGAAGCAGTATGCTAGTAAGCAACCAGTGTGCTAGAAAGCATGCAGCAGGCTAGTAAGAAATCCGTTAGCTATTGAGCATGCAGCAAACTAGTAAGCAAGCAGTAAGCTAGTATGCAACCAGTGAGCTAGAAAGCAGGCAGTAACCTGGTAAGATAGCAGTTAGCTAGTAGGGAAGGTCTAAGCCAGTAAGCAAGCAGTGAGCTAGCAAGCGAGCGGGAAGCTAGTAAGGAAGTAGTATGCTAGTAAGCAAGCAGTATGCTAGTAAGCAAGCTGTAAGCTGGTAACAAAGCTGTTAGCTAGAAAGCAAGCAGCAAGCTAGTAAGCAAGCAGAGAGCTAGTAAGCAAGCCGGATGCTAGTAAGCAAGCAGTGAGCTGGTAAGCGAGCAGGTAGCTAGTAAGCGGGCAGGGACCTAGTAAGAGAGCAGAATGCTAGGAAGCTAGCAGTAAGATATTAAGGAACCAGTAAGGTAGTAAGCGGGCAGGGAGCTAGTAAGGAAGCATTATGCTAGTAAGCAAGCAGTAAGCTGGTAAGCGAGCATGGACCTAGCAAGAGAGCAGGATGCTAGTAAGCTAGCAGAAATCTATTAAGGTACCAGTAATCTAGTAAGCAAGAAGGAAGCTGGTAAGGAAGCAGTATGCAAGAAAGCAAGCAGTAAGCTAGTAGGCAAGCAGTGAGCTAGAAAGCAAGCAGCAGGCTAGTAAGGCGGCAATTAGTCAGTAAGGAGGCAGTAGGCTAGTAAGCAAGCAGCAGGCTTGTAAGCAAGCAGTAAGTCAGAAAGCAAGCAGCAATCTAATAAGCAAGCACTAGGATAGAATGCATGCAGTATGTTACTAAGCAAACAGTAAGCTTTTATGCACGTAGCAGGCTAGTCAGAAAGCTGCTAGCTAGTAAGAAAGCAGTATGCCAGTAAGAAAGAAGTAAGCTAGTAAACGTCTAGTAAGCTAGAAGGCATGCAGTGAGCTGGTAAGACAGCAGGAAGCTAGTAAGGAAACAGTGTGCTAGGAAGCAACCAGTGAGCTGGTATGAGAAAGTAATCTAGTTATCAAGCAGCAGGCTAGTAAGACAGGAATTAGCTAGTGTTAAAAAGCTGATGCTTTTAACTACGAAGTCTGGATAGAGGGATCGGATCTTTATTGTGGGAAGTGATTGAGAATGTGTAAGACTTTCTTTTTCAAAAAAAACTGTTTATTATAAGAATAGAAATATAATAAACAATAAGAAATGAAGAAAATTCTTATTTAATCGTTTCCAATCCTGGCCAGAACCGACACGTTGGGGTAGGCCAGGGTTCTGTGAACAGAAAAACACGGCAATGTGTTAGACATGTGAACATGTTACACGTATATTCGCCGCGTGTGTGTCCTCACGCTCCTGGCTTCGATATTCGAATGTATAGGAGCGGAGAATTTCGGTCACTCGTAATATACGAGTTCGCAAGTGGACTGTATTTAATTTATGGCGTGAAAAGAATTAAATTTCCTTTCGACGCCGAACTGAGTCGATTGTCTAGTGGACGGGGATGCAAGTGGAGGTTGTAAGGCTCCAAATGCACTGATCCCGTGAGTATGCCCACGGAGTCTGTGCGTCGAGTCGCACTGCAGTACAACGTCACGACCGTCGATCTGCGGCTTCTCTTTAACGTTCCAACAGATGACTTGTTGGTCGAGAATTGTACTGCGAAGCCCGACAGCACGTGGTTCACTGCACGTATGCACCACTCGATGTGATTCGTGACAGTATTTGAACTACGTGGGGGCCTGACCCGCGACTCCTTAACCTCTCCGCACAGGTGCTCCTCTAAGCGTTACACCGGCGGGGTCTGTAGAGGGAAGGAATCGAAGACCGAATGTCAAGCGTCCGAAGTGGACGCTGACCTGACTCCAGTGAGCGCACCTGGAGGTTCACCACGTAGGTGCCTCCCTTCGGTGTCTCCTAAGCCGAACGACAATCACAGTGAAGTTTGAACGGTATCCGCCCACTTCTCTGTATTTCAAACGTTTATATGCTTGAAACGACAAAATAATACTGCACGAGGGGGTCGAACACATTATTGGTGTATTTTCGAACCCTCCAAACTAGACAGTAAATGGGAATTGAGCTCGTTTGGGAATTTCCCGAACGAAACTCCTGAATGCTCTTATTCGAATCGAAAGTCGACTCGTTTGATAAGAAAAGTCTAAATTAATTGATGCTAATTTGAATCGCAATGAATTCCCAGCTGTGCGAGGTCAATCAGAGGACCCGCACCAGACTGAACATCGGCTCGTTGCACCCCTTATTTAATAATCGTCTACTAGCTGTATCTCAAGAGTTTCACTCTCAAGATTCGCTCGATATCTGTTCGGACACGATCGGGAGCAGATGTGTCTTCTTCAGAAGTCGTTGTGAGACTGTGCGGATTGACAGCCGAAGACGTCGCCGTGGTACTCTAATTAATCGTTCCGCGGCGCTGTCTAAATTTCGGCAGTCTATCTTTGTCTAATTATTTGCGCGCTACTCTCTCACAATACTGACGTCATCAACACCGTTGGCACACTCGAATCGAAGGTAACGCGCCGTTACCGATGCCAGAAAAACTAGTAATACACGTGTTTTTCTATCGCTGCTTGCTGTACAAATACTATTAGAGATAATCTCCTTCGAATTGTACGTTAACAGGATTAACGGTAATTGTGACCGAGAATAATCGCTCGGCATTATGCGAACTTTAAAAAGCAAGTAAGAAAGCAGTATGCCAGTAAGCAAGCAGTAAGCTGGTAAGAAAGCAGTTAGCTAGTAAGCAAGTAGTAAGCTAGTAAGCAAGCAGAAAGCTAGTAATCTAGCAGTGTGCTAGTAAGCGTGCAGGAAGCTAGTAGGGAAGCAGTATGCTAGTAAGCACGCAGTAAACCAGAAAGCAAGCAGCAAGCTAGTAAGCAAGCAGTCAGCTAGAAAGTAAGCCGTGCGCTAGTAAGCTACCAGTAAGCTACTAAGCAAACAGTCAGCTTGTAAGCAAGCAGCAGACTAGTCAGAAAACTGCTAGCTAGTAAGAAAGCAGTATGCTAGTAAGCAACCTGGAAGCTAGAAAGCAAGTAGCAAGCCAGTAAGCAAGCAGCAAGCTACTAAGCAAACAGTAAGCTAGTAAGCAACAAGTATGTAAGTAAGCAAGCAGCAACCTAGTAAGAAATCAGGTAGCTAGTAAGGATGCAGTATGCAAGTAAGGAAGCAGTAAGCTAGAATGCAAGCAGCAAGCTAGTAAGCAAGCAGCAAGGTAGTAAGCAAAGGGTAATCTAGTAAGCGAGCAGGGAGCTGTTAAGAGAGCAGAATGCTCGTAAGCATGCAGTAAGCTATAAACCAACCAGTAAGCTAGTAAGCAAGCAGTAAGCTAGAACACAAGCAGCAGGCTTGTAAGCATGCAGTAAGCGTGTACGCTAGCAGTAAGCTAGTATGCAAGCTATGAGATAGTAAGCGACAAGGAATCTAGTAAGGAAGCAGCATGATAGTAAGCAAGCAGCAAGCTGGTATGAAACAAGTAAGCTAAAAAACAAGCAGTGAGCTAGTTAGCGAGGAGGAAGCTAGTATGCAAGCTGTAAGCGAGTAATCTTGCAGTAGGTCAGAAACAAAGCAGTAGGCTAGTAAGGAAACATTAGTCTTGTAAGAATACAGTATGTTAGTAAGAAAGCAGTAAGTTAGGAAGAAAGGTGGAAGGTAGTACGAAAGCAGTTAGCTACCAAGCAAGGAGTAAGCTAATAAGCATACAGTAAGCTAGTATGCAAGGAGTGAGCTAGTAATAGAGCTTGAAGCTAGTACGGATGCCGCAAGCTTGTTTGTGTGCAGGAAAGTAGTAAGGATGCTGCAAGCGAGAAAGCTAGCAGTAAGCTAGTAAGCAAGCAGTGAGATAGTATGCAACAAGTAGGCTAGTAAGCAAACTGTGAGATAGTAAGCGAGCAGGAAGCTAGTAAGTAAGCAGCCGCCTAGTACAATTGCAGTTAGTTGGTAAGGGATCCGTAGGTTTGTAACAAAGTTGTAAGCTGGTAAGCAAGCAGCAAGCTATTAAGCAAGCTAGAAGCTAGTAAGCAAGCTGTTAGCTAGCAAGCAACCAGTAAGCTAGTAAACAAGCAGCTTGCCAGTAAGAAAGCAGTCAGTTAACACATTGTACGCCGGTGGCATCTGAGACTTTTAAAATCTGAGCGCCAGCACAGTATCGACCGCGTAAAGCCTAGGCGCCGGCATGATTCGCTTGTTGACGACCAATGAGTACGTGAAGAAAATATTTAAAATTTTATACATTATTGTAAAACACTAAAATTGATTTACATATTCATTTTAAGCAATTTAACGATAACGAAAAATGGAGGCAAAATAAAAAATTTTAATTTATAGTTATTAAAAAATACACCTGTTTTATTTGATGATTGATTATTACATATATATAATATAAACGGAAAGAAAAATATTAATATTTAAGAGATATATGGTATTTTTCGAAACATTTTCCAAGATGTAAAGGTACTAGGCACAGAGAGCACATAAAGCTACTCTCGCTTCTTTTTTTGCTAGCAGAGCAAACTTTACATGGACGTCGTACATATCGGTTTTTCCTAGATCCAATAATTCGAGTAACGTTATGCTTCTTTATATCACCCGATAGTCTCTAAGGGTGATCATATTTTGATGTGCGAGGTGTAGGAACTAATGCAGAAGTTCGTTCCACACAATCATTCGATACATCTTGAGTACTTGGATATTCCTCGATCCATAAACATGCAACAGTATGTAAAAATTTTTAATATTTTATAGTGTTACCATTGAACTCAACATATAATCTATATGCATTGAACAGTGCACAATTTAAAAGAAACAAAACTGTTTTCTTTGTCCATTTCACTGTTTTCCTCATAATGGAAAAATATGATAAAAACTGATCGGCTAAATCTACGCCCATCATATATTTGTTATAATCTATGACAGATTGAGGTTTTATAATTTCTTGTTTTGTTTTCCAATGTACTTTTTTTGTGTTTGTTAGTTCTCCCGAATGTATTGTAGAAACCATGTATACGATTTTGTGTTTTGGCTTCCACGCCTGTACCAAAATTTCATTTTTTGTTTTAAATGTATAATCTCCAGTTTTTAATCTGATATGCTTCATAGATTCGGGAACACCTCTATTCGCTCTAATTGTACCGCAAACTCGTGTACCATTTTTCAGAAGCAATTCTGCGGTACAAATACTGTTATAATAATTATCCGTATATACATGATACCCCAGTCCTATATGTTTATCGAGCAACGACATTATAGTTTGACCCAGTTTTTTGCCATTCGCACAGTATATTTCCAAATTGCAAATATATCCACTTTTAGCTTCACATAACATACGACACAGTAGGCCATACTATATTATTTTTGCGGGATTGTACGTTTTTATAGATAATTTTCCACGCCATGGAATAATAGATTCGTCAAGCCAAAGCTCCTTTTTCGGCGTGTATACTGATTTAAATTTATCTAATAAATAATTCAGTATTGGCTGAATCTTCCCGAGCATATTAGAACCAGCTGTTGTACGATTATTTGAAAAATGCCATGTGTCCCAAAACTGGCGAAATCTGTTACGCGACATTACCGTGGAGAACGATGGTGTTTTGGTATAAAAGTCTATGGACCAGTAATCATCTTTTCGATCTTTCTTTACTTGGCTCATCAATATAATCAAACCAAGAAATTTCTTCATGTCGCCTAGAGAAACATCTCTCCACTTAGGCCTTTTTTTACCATTACGATTCATTTACCATCAATTGAAATAAATCATTGCCAATAAACATTTCGACGATTTCTTTTATGCTCTGCTTATTAGTAGGAACAATCTTTGGACCAGATTCCGCAATAAAATCTGGAACGTTAGGAGCTTTATCAACATCTAACCATGATTCAGTGTCACTATGTGATTCTGCGAACATTTCACTATCAATTAGATCATCGGAATCACTGGAATACTGCAATGGAACAGTTCTTGTTTTTCTTTTTGGAATCACATCACTATCACTGTTCTCGATCATTATATCAGAATCTTCCGATTGTATAGAATAATCTGATAGAGGATCACCGACATATACTCAGTAAATTCACTCATATTATAGGAGTAAAAATGCTCAGAATAAGAAGGCCTAATTAAGCTGTTCAACTAAAAGCGTAAAGCCATGAAAGATGTACTGGCAACAGTATACGATGCTCAAGAGTAACTCTTGCATCAGCGTAGTCATGACAACAACCAACAAATCGCCTAAGAAAAGAATGCTGTATTATCGCAGACCCAGCGCTGAAGCGGCAGACTTTGAAACCCGCGTTTTCACGGGGCCGGCGTTGAAGCGATAGACTTCGAATCCCGCGTTTTCGCGGGGCCGGCGTACAATGTGTTAAGAAGTAAGCAGGAATGCAGTAGGAGTGCAGTTAGGTAGTAAGCAAGCAGTAAGCAAGTAAGCATGCAGTACGCCAGTAAGCAAGGGGCCAGCTAGAAAGCATGTAGCAATCTAGTAACCAAGCAGAAAGCTTCTAAGCAAGCAGTAAGCTAATAAGCAAGCAGTAGGCTTGTAAACAAGCAGTAAGCTGGTAAGATAGCAGGTAGCTAGTAAGGAGGTAGTAAGCTAGTAAGCAAGTTGTAAGATAGTAAGCAAGCAGTGAGCTAGTAAGCGAGGAAGAAGCTAGAAAGGAAGCAGTATGCTAGTAAGCAAGCAGTAAGTTAGTAACAAAGCAGTATGCTAGTAAGCAAGCAGAAAGCCAGTAAGCAAGCAGTAAGTTTGTATCAAAGCAGTATGCTAGTAAGCAAGCAGAAGGCTAGTAAAAATACAGTGAATTAGTAAGGGAGCTGCAAGTTTGTAGCAGAGCAGTTAGCTGGTAAGCAAGCAGTAAGCTAGTAAGCAAGCAGTAAGCTGGTAAGAAAGCAGGTAGTTAGTAAGCAGTTAGTAAGCTAGTAAGAAAGCAGCAGGCTAGTCAGGAAGCTGCTAGCTAACAAGAATGCAGTATGCTAGTAAGCAAGCAGTAAGCTAGTAAGCGAGCAGGGATCTAGTAAGGAAGCAGAAAGTTAGAAAGCAAGCAGCGGGCTGGTATGCAAGCAGTGAACGAGTAAGCGAGCTGTAAGCTAGTAAGCAAGCAGTAAGGTAGTAGGCAAGCAGCTGGCTAGTATGAAAGCAGGGACCCTTTAAGGGAGCAGAATGCTACTAAGCATCCAGTTGGCTAGTAAGCATCCAGTAAGATAGTAAGCAAGCAGGAAGCTAGTAAGGAAGCAGAAAGTCAGAAAGCAAGCAGCGGGCTGGTATGCAAGCAGCGAGCGAGTAAGCGAGCTGTAAGCTAGTAAGCAAGCAGTAAAGTAGTAGGCAAGCAGCTGGCTAGTAAGAAAGCAGTATGCTAGTAAGCAAGCAGGAAGCATGTAAGCAAGCAGTAAGCTGGCAGGCAAGTAGTGAGCTTGTAAGACAGCAGTAAGCTAGAAAGCAAGCAGGAGGCTAGTAAGGAAGCAGTCAGCTAGTGTTAATGCGCAGACAAAAAGTGGCGCGGAAGAGGAACAGGGACGCGAAGAATGGCGGAGCAATTCACACAGTCACAAATTTATTGTAAGGTTGCACAACGTTCACACTGCGGCAAGCGTAACTGGGACGCGGTGTGCATGTGTCCGATAACAGTTGCAGGGGCAACTCCCCAGGAGAATGCGCAACGGCGACGAAGGTCCGTTCTCGATATCACGTACAATCGGATCGACAGCTTGGATCGTTCTGCCGTTACAGGATCGCGCACGACAAACCGTTGATCTTTCAAATCTCGTCCATAGATCGGTGACGGTCGCTCCAACCGTCGGCACACATGACGCGCTCTCACAACACTCATTCAATCTCTCTCTCGCAATCCGCACCGCTCGATCCTTAATCTAAACACGAAGACGGTACAGTAAACGTATTTCTAAATCTTATCCTAATTCTTATACCTTATTCTAAACAGCTAGTAAGCAAGCTGTTAGCTAGTAAGCAAGCAGTAACCGAGTAAGCTAGCAGTAAGATAGTAAGCAAGCAGCAAGCTAGTATGCATGCAGTGAGCTACTAAGCGAGTAGTGAGCTAGAAAGCTCGCTGTAAGCTAGTAAGCAAGCAGTAAGCGTGTAGGCAAGCAGTGGGCTAGTAACAAAGCAGTATGCTAGTAAGCAAGGAGTAAGCTAGAAAGCAAGCAGCAATATAGTAATCAAGCAGTAAGCTAGTATGCGAGCAGGGACCTTGTATGGGAGCAGCATGCTACCAAGCATCCAGTTAGCTACTAAGCAGGCAGTAGGATAGTATACAAGCAGGAAACTAGTAAGGAAACAGTGAGGTAGAAAGCAAGTAGGAGGCTAGCAAGAAAGCAGCTAGCTAGTAAGCAAGCAGTTAGCTAGTAAGCAAGCAGTGAGCAAGTAAGCGTGCAGGGAGCAAGTAAGCGACCAGGAAGCTAGAATGCAAGCAGTAAGCTAGAAAGCAAGCAGAAAGTTTGTAAGCAAGCAGTGAGCTAGTAAGCGAGGAAGAAGCTAGAAAGGAAGCAGTATGCTAGTAAGCAAGCAGTAAGTTAGTAACAAAGCAGTATGCTAGTAAGCAAGCAGAAAGCCAGTAAGCAAGCAGTAAGTTTGTATCAAAGCAGTATGCTAGTAAGCAAGCAGAAGGCTAGTAAAAATACAGTGAATTAGTAAGGGAGCTGCAAGTTTGTAGCAGAGCAGTTAGCTGGTAAGCAAGCAGTAAGCTAGTAAGCAAGCAGTAAGCTGGTAAGAAAGCAGGTAGTTAGTAAGCAGTTAGTAAGCTAGTAAGAAAGCAGCAGGCTAGTCAGGAAGCTGCTAGCTAATAAGAATGCAGTATGCCAGTAAGCAAGCAGTAAGCTAGTAAGCGAGCAGGGATCTAGTAAGGAAGCAGAAAGTTAGAAAGCAAGCAGCGGGCTGGTATGCAAGCAGTGAACGAGTAAGCGAGCTGTAAGCTAGTAAGCAAGCAGTAAGGTAGTAGGCAAGCAGCTGGCTAGTAAGAAAGCAGGGACCCTTTAAGGGAGCAGAATGCTACTAAGCATCCAGTTGGCTAGTAAGCATCCAGTAAGATAGTAAGGAAGCAGGAAGCTAGTAAGGAAGCAGAAAGTCAGAAAGCAAGCAGCGGGCTGGTATGCAAGCAGTGAGCGAGTAAGCGAGCTGTAAGCTAGTAAGCAAGCAGTAAAGTAGTAGGCAAGCAGCTGGCTAGTAAGAAAGCAGTATGCCAGTAAGCAAGCAGGAAGCATGTAAGCGACCAGGAAGCTAGAATGCAAGCAGTAAGCTAGAAAGCAAGCAGAAAGTTTGTAAGGAAGCAGTGAGCTAGTAAGCGAGCAGGAAGCTAGTAAGGAAGCAGTATTCTAGTTGGCAACCAGTAAGCTAGCAAGAAAGCAGTATGCCGGTATGCAAGCAATTAGCTAATAAGCAAGCAGTAAGCTAGTATGCAAGCAGTAGGCTACAAGACAAGCGCAGGCTAGTAAGCATGCAGTAAGCTTGTAACGAAGCAGCATGCTAGTCAGATAGCAGTTAGCTAGTAAGAAAGCTGCGTGTTATTGAGCAAGCAATAAGCTAGAAAACAAGCGGTAAGCTAGTAAGCAAGCAGTGAGCTAGTAAGCAAGCAAGAATCTAGTAAGGAAGCACAAAGCTAGAAAGCAAGCAGCGGTCTAGTACGCAAGCAGTAAGCGAGTAAGATGGCAGTAAGCTAGTAAGCAAGCAGTAAGCTAGAATGCAAGCAGCAAGCTAGCAAGCAAGCAGGAAGCGACTAAGCTAGCAGTAAGCTAGTAAGCAAGCAGTAATCTAGTGAGTTAGTAGTGAGCTAGTAAGCATGCAGAAAGCTAGTAACGAAGCACTAACCTAGGGAGCAAGCAGCAAGCTGTGTTGCAAGCAGTAGGCTAGAAAGCAAGCAGCAGTTATCCAGTAAGCGAGCAGGGTGGTAGGAAGCGAGCAGAATTCTAATACGCAAGCAGTGTGCTAGTAAGCGAGCAGGAAGCTGGAAAGCAAGCAGTAAGCTAGTAGGCAAGTAGTGAGCTAGAAAGAAAGCAGACTGCTAGTAAGCAAGCTGTAAGCTAGAGAGCAACCAGTTAGTTAGTAAGCAAGCAGGGAGCTAGTAAGGAAGCGGTATGCTAGAAAGCAAGCAGCTGGGTAGTAAGAGAGCAGTAAGAGAGTAAGATGGCAGTAAGCTTGTAAGCAAGCTGTAAGCTAGAAAGCAACAAACAAGCTGGTAAGCAAGCAGTAAGTTAGTAAGCCACAACTAAGCTAGTAAGCAGGCAGCGAGCCAATAAGCGAGGGGGAAGTTAGAAAGCCAGCAGTAATCGAGCAAGCTAGCAGTAAGCTACTAAGCAAGCAGTAAGCTGGTAAGCAAGCAGTGACCTAGCAAGCGAGCAGGGAGGTAGTAAGATAGCAGTATGCTAGTAGGCAAGCAGTAAGTTAGAAAGCAAGCAGCAGGCTAGTATGAAAGCAATTAGATATTGAGCAAGCAGTAAACTAGGAAGCAAGCAGTAATCCTGTAAGCAAGCGGTGCGCTAGTAAGCGAGCAGGGAGCTAGTAAGGTAGCACTATGCTAGTATGCAAGCAGTAAGTTACTAAGCATCAAGTAAGCTAGTAAGCTAGCAGTAAGCTGGTATGAATGCAATCAGCTTGTAATCAAGCAGTAAGCTACTGTGCAAGCAGTGAGCTAGGAAGCGAGGAGGAAGCTAGTTGGCAAGCACTAAGCGAGCAAGCTAGCAGTAAGCTAGTAAGGTTGCAGTATGATAGTAAGCAAGCAGCAGGCTAGTAAAGATGTAGTTAATTAGTAAGGAAGCAGTAAGTTAGTAAGCAAGCAGCAAGCTAGTAAGCACGCAGTAAGCTACTAAGCGAGGAGGATGCTAGTCCGCTAGCAGTAAGCTAGTAACAAAGCAGCAGGCTGGTAAGAAGGTAATTAGCTAGTAAGAAAGCAGTGTGCAAGTAAGCTGTCAGTATGCTAGCTAGCACGTAGCAAGCTAGTAAGGGAGCTGTATGTTAGTACGAAAGCAGTATGCTTATAAGCAAGCAGTAAGCTGGGAAGCAAGCAGTGAACCAGTAAGCGAGGAGGAAACTAGTAAGGAAGCAGCATGCTACGAAGGTAGCAGTGTGCTAGTAAGCAAGCAGTTACCTAGATGGAAGCAGTAAGCTGGTAAGCACGCACTGAGCTAGTAAGCGAGCAGAAAGCTTGTAAAGGGACTGTATGCTAGAGAGGAAGCAGACAGCTAGTAAGCAAAAAGTAAGCTAGTAAGCAAGCAGCAGGCCTGTAAGCAAGCCGCAGGCTAGCAAGAAACCTGGTAGCTAGTAAGGAAGCAGTATGTTAATAACAAAGCAGCAAGCTAGTATGCAAGCATTATGCCGGAAAGCATGCAGCAGGCTAGGAAGAAGGCAGCTAACTATTGAGCAAGCAGTAAACGAGTAAGAAAGCAGTAAGCTAGTATGCAAGCAGTTAGCTAGTAAGCAGGCAGTAAGCTTGTAAGCAAGCAGTAAGTTAGTAAGGGAGCAGGAAGCTAGTAAGGAAGCAGTATGCGGATAACCAAGCAGTAAGCAAGCTGTCAGCTACTTAGCAAGCATTAAGCTAATAAGTAATCAGTAAGCTTGTAAGAAATAAGCAAGCAAGTAAGCAAGCAGGAAGCTAGTAAGAGAGCAGTGTGCTAGTAAGCAAGCTGTAAGCTAGAAAGCAAGCACCATGCAAGTGAGCAAGCAGTAAGATAATAAGCAAGGAGCAGGCTAGTAGGGAAGCAGTAAGCTAGTAAGCAAGCAGCTGGATAGAAAGAAAGCAGCAAATTAGGAAGAAAGCAGGAATGTAGTAAGAATGCAGTTAGGTAGCAAGCAAGCAGTAAGCTAGTAAGCAACCAGTGAGCTAGTATGCAGCCAGTGAGCTGGTAAGCGAGGAGGAAGCTAGTAAGAAAGCAGTAAGCTAGTAAGCAACCAGTGAGCTAGTAAGCAGCCAGTGAGCTGGTAAGCGAGGAGGAAGCTAGTAAGGAAGCAGTATGCTAGTAAGCAAGCAACTGGCTAGTAAGAAAGCAGCAAATTAGGAAGAAAGCAGTAATGTAGTAAGAATGAAGTTAGGTAGCAAGCAAGCAGTAAGCTAGTAAGCAACCAGTGAGCTAGTAAGCAACCAGTGAGCTGGTAAGCGAGGACGAAGCTAGTAAGGAAGCTGTCTGCTAGTAAGCATGCAGCATGCAAGTATGAAACGAGTAAGCTAGTAAGAAAGCAGTAAGCTAGAAAGCAAGCAGGAGGCTACTAAAAAAGCAGCTAACTATTATGCGAGCAGTAAGCTAGATGGCAAGCAGTGTGCTAGTAAGCGAGCGATTAAGTTAGATAGCAAGCAGTGAGCTAGTGAGCTAGCGGTGATCTGGTAAGCAAGCAGCAAGCTAGTAAGCATGCAGTAAGCTGGTAGGAAAGCAGTTAGTCAGTAAGTGAGCAGAATGCGAGTAAGCAAGCAGTAAGCTAGTAAGCAAGCAGGAAGCTTGTAAGCAAGCAATAAGCGTGTAAGAAAGCAGGTAGCTAGTAAGCAGGTAGTAAGCTAGTAAGCAAGTAGTAGGATAGTAAGCCAGCAGTCAGATAGTAAGCGAGCAGGAAGGTGTTAAGGAAGCAGTATGCTAGTAAGCAAGCAATAAGTTAGTAACAAAGCAGTATGATAGTAAGCAAGCAGCAGGCTAGAAAGAAAGAAATTAGTTTGTAAGGAAGCAGTAAGCTAGTAACAAAGCAGTAAGTTAGTAACAAACCACTAAGCTATTAAGCAAGCAGTAAGATTGTAAGGAAGTAGTTGGTAAGTAAGCAAACAGTAAGTTATTAAGCCAGCTGTAACCTCGAAAGCCCACGCACCCGCTTAATTGTCCAGCCGGCAGGGGAAGTGAACCCCTAGGTGGCGCATCCCCAGGTGGCGGATAGGGGCAGCCGCTGGGATGGGATTCGGGGATGGGGTCACCAACCTGAGGGAGCTGGTGACCGCATCCTCGCATGGCATCCCGGAGGTTGGAGCGAAAGCTTCCGCGGACCAAACACCGGTATGAATGCTTTGCGTGGGTGAATGTGCGTGTGAGTGGCCCAGGGCATGGGATATTTGCCGCGGGTGTTACCTAAGGCTGCAGGTTGGCCCGTCGGCTGCGGATGAATCCAGCTGCCAATGTGGCCACACAGACGGCGGCTTAGTCCTATGTCACGGGGCCGTGGGCGCTGGTGACCAGGCGCCTGCGGTTGAGTAGGAATGCTGTGGGAGGAGTGCCTCTCACCGGGAGGGGCCCGAAAAGGCACGCCGCGGCGGGGGACTCTGTGATGTCTCACTAGAGTTCCCGGTCACTCGCCAGGCGTCTGAGGATGGTCACCGTGGGGTTTTAGTCGGTATGAGTCCGACACTACCTACCAGCCCGCTCTTCGGGTGGGTTCGCGGGTGTTCATAAGGACTTCCCCACGTACAAAAAAAAAAAGTAACCTCGAAAGCAAGCAGCAAGATAGTAAGCGAGCAGGAAGCTAGTAAGGAAGCAGTATGCTTGTAAGCAAGCAGTATGCTAGAAAGCAAGTTGTAAGGTACGTAAGCATGCAGTAAGCGATTAAGCTAGCAGTAAGTTAGTAAGCCAGCAGTAAGCTGGTGAGCAAACAGAAAGCTAGTAAGCGAGCAGGAAGCTAGTAAGGAAGCAGTATGCTTGTAAGCAAGCAGTAAGCTTGTAAGCAAGTAGTAAGCTAGAAAGCATGTTGTAAGCTACGTAAGCAAGCAGTAAGCGATTAAGCTAGCAGTAAGCTAGTAATCAAGCTGTAATCTAGTAAGCATGCAATGAGCTAGTAAGCGAGCAGGAAGCTAGTAAGGAAGCAGTAAGGTAGTAAGCAAGCAGTATGTTAGTAAGCAAGCAGTGAGCTAGTAAGGGACCAGGAATCTTCTATGAAACCAGTAAGAAAGTAAGCAACTAGTAAGCTAGTAAGGAAGCAGTTAGCAATTATGCTAGCAGTAAGCTAGTAAGCCAGCATCTGGTAAGTAAGAAAGCTGTAAGTTAAGAAGAAAGCAGGTATGTAGTAAGAAAGCAGTTAGCTAGTAAGCAAGCATTAAGCTAGTAAAACAAGCAGTGCTCTAGTAAGCAAGCAATGAGCTTGTAAGCGAGAATGGATCTAGTAATAAAGCAGTAATCTCGAAAGCGAGCAGCAGGCTAGTGCAGATGCAGTTAGTTAGAAAGCGAGCCGTAGGATTATGGCAAAGCAGTAAGCTGGTAAGCAAGCAGGAAGCTAGTAAGGATGCGGTAAGCTAGTAAGCAAGCAGTAAGTTAGTAAGAAAGCAGTATCCTAGTAAGGAAGCAGCAGGCTAGTATGAAAGCAGTTAGTCAGTAAGCAAGAAGCAGGCTAGTAAGAAAGCAGTTCGTTAGTAAAGTGTCAGTAAGCTAGTAACAAAGCAGTAGGTTAGTAACAAACCTGTAAGCTAGTAAGCAAGCAGTAAGGTAGTAAGCAAGCAGTACGCTAGTAAACAAGCCACAAGCTAGAAAGCATGTAGCAATCTACTAAGCAAGCAGTAAGCTTATAAGCTAGCAGTAAGTCAGTAAGCAAGCAGTAAGCCTGTGAGCAATTAATAAGCTGGTAAGAAAGCAGGTAGATAGTAAGGAGGTAGTAAGCTAGTAAGCAAGCACTAAGCTAGTAAGCAAGCAGTATGCTAGTTAGCAAGCAGTGAGCTGGAAAGCATGCGGTAAACTAGTACGCAAGCAGTATGCTGGTAAGAAGGCAGTTAGTTTGTCCGTCAGTACTGAGCCTGTAAGCCAGCCGTAAGCTGGTAAGGAAGCTGTTAGCTAGTAAGCAAGCAGTAAGCTAATACCAAAAGCAGTATGCTAGTAAGCAAGTAGTAAGTTAGTAAACATGGAGTAAGCTTGAAGAGCAAGGCGGAAGCTAGTATGGGACCAGGATGCTAGTAAGCAGGCAGTAAGCTAGAACGCAAGCAGCAAGCACCTAAGCAAGCAGTTAGCTAGTAAGCAAGTAGTAAGTTAGTAAGCAAGCAGTGAGCCAGTAAGCGAGCAAGATGCTAGTAAGCAACCGGTAAGCGAGCAGGAAGCTAGTAAGCAACCGGTAAGCTAGCAAGTAAGCAGCAGGCCAGGAAGCAAGCAGCAGGCTATAAAGAAAGCTAGTAGCTACTAAGAAAGCAGGAAGGTATTAAGCAAGCAGTGAGCTAGTAAGCGAGCGGGAAGCTATAAAAATGTAGTATGCTATTAAGCAAGCACTAAGCTAGTAAGCAACCGGTAAGCTAGTAAGCAAGCAGTGAGCTGGTAAGAAAGCAGTAAGTTAGTTATAAAGCCGTAAGTTAGTAACAGAACTGCAAGCTGGTAAGCAAGCAGTAAGCAGGTAAGCAAGCACTAAGCTAGTAAGCAAGTAGTATTGTTTAGAATAAGGTATAAAAATTAGGATCAGATGTAGAATTACGTTTATTGTGCCGTCTTCGTGTTTAGATTATGGTGCGAGCGGTGTGGATTGCGTGGGAGAGAGAGTGAATGAGTGTTGTGAGAGGGTGTCATGTGTGCCGACGGTTGGCGCGACCGTCACTGATCTATGGACGAGATTTGAGAGATTAACGGTTTGTCGTGCGCGATCCTGTAACGGCAGAACGATCCAAGCTGTCGATCCGATTGTACGTGATATCGAGAACGGACCTTCGTCGCTCTTGCGCATTCTCCTAGGGAGTTTCCCCTGCAACTGTTATCGGACACGTGCACACCGCGTCCCAGTTACGCTTGCCGCAGTGTGAACGTTGTGCAACCTTACAATAAATTTGTGACTGTGTGAATTGCTCCGCCATTCTTCGCGTCCCTGTTCTTCGTCCGCGCCTCTTTTTGTCTGTGCATTAACAAAGTGGTCCTTTGAGCCGGATTTGAGGACGGCGCAGAGTGGAGACCGCACGAGCTGCAACATCAGCGCCGCTGTCCAATCAGACCGTGGAAGCCCACCTACACCAGCTGCAGGTCATCGCCCACACCATCACCCGGATGGAGGTTAACTACCGGAAGGAAGGGCAGGTCAAGTTCTCCACAGCTTCCACCGAGGGACGGCTCAAGAGACTGGACGGCGAATGGATGCGCTTCGAGAAGCTGCACCTGGAGTTTCTGCAGTTAGTCCCCGCTCAAGCTAAGTCTATCATGCCGTACTTTACCTTATCGAAAAGGTGCAGGAGACCTATTGGGCCTCGTGCAACTTTTTCGCTGACGTTGCTGCGAAATGCACTGCGACCAGCGCCGCGCAACCGAGTCCCTCTCCCGCGCCCACAGGCGACTCCATCTGCGTCGCGAAACTCGCGCGAATCCCGTTGCCCAAATTCGCTGGGTCGTACACCGAATGGAACAGTTTCCGCGATCTGTACAAATCGCTCGTGTTAGACAATAAGTCCCTAACGAACGTGCAACGGTTACACTACTTAAAATCGTCCGTCGAAGGTCACGCCGTGAACCTGCTCGCGCATTTCTGGACAACCGACGCGAATTTTGAACCGGCCTGGAAGACGCTAGCCGACCGGTACAATAACAAGCGCGTGATAGTATCAACATTATTAAGCAATTTCATCTCGCTGCCGGTTATTGTTAGCGAGTCCGCGGACGAATTATCTCGTCTTCGCGACACGACGATGGAGTCGATCGCCATGTTGCGCAGTATCGGTCGCCCGGTGGATACATAGGATGACGTCATCGTTTTCCTGCTTACCGCCAAGCTAGACCGCCGTACGCTACGAGAGTGGGAGAGCCCCCCACCTTCGACGAGCTCGACCAATTCCTCGTTACGCAGATCCGCGCTCTCGAGGCGCTTCACGACAAGCCCGAAACTTCGGCCGCGCGCCTCGCCGCGCCGCGATCGGCACCCTCGACGGGAGTTCGCACGCACGCAGCGAATACAGCTGTGAACCGGTGCCCGATGTTCCGATCAAAGCATCCGTTATATCGATGTCCGGCGTTCCATAGCCTACAACCTACGCAGCGGCGAGACATAGTGACTCGGACCAACGCCTATTTTAACTGTTTTCGCGATGGACACATGGTTTCGACGTGTCCGGTTCGCACCACGTGCTGGCGATGTAACCGCAAACACCACAGTTTGTTACACTTTCCCGCGACGAGTGTCGAAGCGCCGACGGGCGGCGATCGTGCAGCGTCATCTTCGAAACCCACTGGTATTCCTTCGGGATCTAACGGCACTCGGTCCTTCTATAGGTGCGCCGCGGCCCCTCCAGAGCGCGCGAGTACCACTGTACTGCTCGCGACAGCTGTCGTGCAAGCGCGGTCGGCATCCGGGGGGCACTTCTCGGTCCGCGTATTACTCGACCAGGGTTCGGAGGCCTCCTTTGTGTCCGAGTCTTTGGTACAGACACTCCACCTGCAAAAACGCAAGGCCGCTACAGAAATCACGGGGGCGGGGGGAGTCTTAGTGGGAACATCGCTCGCGAAGGTCGAAATATTACTCCGGCATGCAGGTACTGACGTGGCTTATACAACAGTGACGGCTCTCGTCCTACCCCGCCTCACCGCCTATTCCGGAGTGTCCGGCTTCTCTCCGACTGCGTGGCCTCACATCCGAGACTCCCCCCCCCCCCCCCACAGATTTCAGTTCGTCTGAATCTCGTGGCATCGACGTCTTATTAGGGGCAGATTATTTCGGTGCGATCCTGCTCCCGGGATTGCGTCGTGGTCGAGCGCAGGACCCCATTGCGCAGCACACCATGTTCGGGTGGGTGGTCTCCGGGCCCACTGCTCGCGAGACGTCCTCGGTGGGTGTGTATCATGCCCGCGCGCTCGCTCCGCCGAAGGGAGATGACGTCGACTCCCTACTGCGTCGGTTCAGGGAGATTGAGGAGGTCGCGTCTTCTTCTTCGCTATCGCCGGAAGAAGCTCGATGCGAACAACACTTCGCGCGCACGCAACGTCGCGCGGCTGACGGGCGGTACATTGTACGACTGCCCTTTCGTACCGAGCCGCCTGTAGACATTGGCGAGTCCCGTTCCCGCGCGGTCGCACTCCTGCGATCCCTCGATCGCAGATTGAAAAACAACACGACACTAGAAGCGCAATATGTCGAGTTTTTGCGCGAATATGAGGATCTTGGCCATATGGCTCCCGTCAGCACTCCGTTCGCGACGGAGCCGGTCTATTTACCACACCATGCAGTGGTGCACGAGCAGACCTCCAAGCTCCGCATAGTTTTTAATGCGTCCTCTGTGACCTCGAACGGCACGTCGCTCAACGACCACCTCCTGGTGGGACCGAAATTATGGGCCAATTTGATTGCAATTCTGCTCCGGTGGCGAATCCCGCGCGTCGTTCTAAAGGCCGACATACAAAAAATGTTCCGTCAAATTTTAGTTGATTCGGAAGATCACGCGTACCAATACATCTTGTGTCGTCGCGAATCAACACAAGAACGGGGCACCTTCGCATTACGTACCGTTACGTATGGCACTGCCTCCGTACCATTTTTAGCGCAGCGGGTCCTACGGGCACCGCGTCGACCGTCGCGCGGGGGTGGGGGCGGTCCCGGGCGGGCAGGAACCTGCTTGGGGCGATTTGAAACGCCAGGCCCGGCAGTCCGTGTTGCTCGCGTGGCAGGAGCGGCTGGCTCTGCCAACCGCGGGGCACCGGACTGTCGGGGCTGTTCGGCCACTCCTGAAGGAGTGGCTGGACAGAGGCCATGGCAGCCTCACCTACCGGCTGGCACAGGTATTTTCCGGGCATGGCAGCTTCGGAGGATACCTGTGCCGGATAGGGAAGGAGCCGACGGCGCGTTGCTGCCACTGCGACGCTGAGCAGGACACGGCGGATCATACCCTGGAGGTATGCCCCGCGTGGGAGGGGGAGCGCCGTGTCCTGGTCGGCGTCGTCGGGCGGGATGTCTCGCTGCCGGGCGTGGTGCGCGCCATGCTCGGCAGCGAGGAGAAGTGGAGGGCCGTGGCCTCCTTCTGCGAGAACGTAATGTTGCTGAAGGAGGCCGCGGGGAGGGAGCGCTGAAGCTCGCGCTCGTGCGGTGGCCCGAGGTCGTCGCCCGGTCGCGAGGCATCGCGGGCGGCCGCCTCGGCGTGGCGGATGACCTAGGCTGGGAGGGGGGTCCTGAGGGGACCCTCCTCCCGCCAGGCAGCGCCGGGTCGGACCGGTTGGGGGTAGGAGTGCCCTCCCCCCTACCGGTCCGACGCAAGGGGAGGCACCCTCGGCGGTCTGGTGCGGCCATGAACGCCCGGCCGCCGAGGGGTGGAAACGGGGTCGCGGGCGGTTGCGAGTTGGGGCTCGCAGCCGCCACTAAACGCGGCCCCGTCCCGCCGCTATGAGGCAGTGTGTCTACTGGGGGGACCGATTGTCCCCCCGGGGGATGGGCGCGAAAGCGCGGGCACGGGGAGGATACCGGAAGAATGCTTCGAGCGATTCCCGGTATCCTCCCAAAGCGTGCCGAAGGGTCACCGTGGGGTTTTTAGTGGGTAGGTCCCGCGCCTGTCGTACGAGCGCGGGGAATCCCACACACCCCTCCCACCTCTCCCCAAGGAGGTGGGAGGGAGTCTTTCGAAGATTTTCCCCACGACAAAAAAAAAAAAAAAAAAAAAAAAAAAAAAAAGCGGGTCCTACGGCAGCTGGCCGATGACGACGGAGACTCTTTTCCACGAGGTCGCCTCGTTCTCACCCACAACTTCTACGTCGATGACGTCATCTTCGGGGCTGACACTCTGGCCGAAGCCATCGCGACGCGTCACGACCTAACCTCGTTGCTCGCGAAAGGCGGGTTCACGCTGGGGAAATGGGCAGCAACTGAGGCGGCTGCTCTCCCGGAAGGAGCCTTGCCGGAAAATTCCCTACCCTTAGGATCGGAGGATGAGCCCTCCCATTCCGTTTTAGGGCTTCAGTTGAACCCCGTGGACGACGTGTTCGCGTATCGTGTGGACAAGCCCAGCACAGCGACTCCCACGAAGCGGTCCGTATTATCCATGACGGCGCGGCTATTCAACCCTCTTGGTTGTGTGTCACCGGTCATCATTGTCGCGAAAATTATCTTACAAAGCCTATGGATTCGCGGGCTCGACTGGGACACCCCTTCAGCCGGAATTGCTGCAGGAGTGGTGTCGCTATGCAGCGGAACTGCATTTACTGCGTCACGTGCGCGTACCACGATGGTGCGGGCTGTCGCCGGGCAACATGGCGTTGGAGCTGCACGGGTTTGCCGACGCGTCCTCTCGTGCGTACGCGGCGGTGGTCTACGCCCGAGTCGCGTCGGAAGGGGGAGCGGCGATACGAGTCACGCTTCTGGTAGCTAAGACGCGCGTCGCCCCGGTCAAAACGATGAGCATTCCTCGCCTCGAGTTGTGCGCCGCGGTGCTGCTCACGCGCCTCCTCGCACGCATTCACGCCGAAACACCCTTCGTACGGGCTAGCATTTTTGCTTGGACGGACTCCCGGGTTGTCCTAGAATGGCTCCACCGACACCCTTCTACGTGGCAGGTTTTTGTGGCGAACCGCGTCTCCGAGATCCAGACTGCACTTCCCTCAGCGTCCTGGCAACACGTGCCGACCCGCGACAATCCCGCCGACTGCGCATCCCGGGGAATGTTACCCGAAGCCTTTCTCGCCCATACTCTGTGGTGGCACGGCCCCGCCTGGCTCTCGAGCCCTCGCTCAGACTAGCCCGCTCAGGACGACGCGTCCCCAACGGTCGCACCGGAAGTGCGTACGACAATCGCGCATTGCTCGGCTGCTCCCGCGAGTAGTCCCCTCGAACCCCTTCCGAATAGCGTCTCATCGTGGCCGCGACTTCTACGCATCACCGCACATATTCTGCGTTTCATCCACGCGAGCGAAGCAACCCTTGCTACACGCGACCCGGGGTCCTCGATGTTCGCAACATACCGGATAGCCGCCCGGCGCGTGTATTTTGGCTTCGGTGGATACAGCTTAACGAGTTTCGAGCGGAATTACGTAATCTTCGGGAGGGAAAGCCCGTCTCCGCGTCGAGTCCGCCGACCACGCTCGTCCCATTTGTCGACGAAGACGGGGTCATCCGGGTGGGGGGACGCATCCATCACGCGCCAGGCCCATATGACGCCCGGCATCCGATAATCCTTCCGCGGTCACCACTCATGGCCCGCATCTTTGAGCATGCGCATCTACGGACAATGCATGGTGGCCCCCAACTCACTCTCGGGGTGTTAAAAAGCACCTATTGGATGTTGGGCGCCAGATCAGCGGTTCGCTCCGTGGTACACCGTTGCGTGGTCTGCACCCGATATCGCGCGCAGACTGGAGTACAGTTGATGGCTGATCTATCTCTCGCTCGGATTACCCCCTAGCGTCCATTCTCACGTGTGGGAGTCGACTACGCTGGGCCCTTGTCCACTAGGATCGCTCGAGGTCGCGGGCCTAGGACCCGCAAGGCCTATATCTGCGTGTTCGTATGCGTTGCCACAAGGGCAGTTCACTTAGAACTGGTGTCCGATTGCTCTTCCGCCGGCTTCCTTGCTGCGCTTCAACGCTTCGTTTCTCGACGCGGTAGGCCAACCGAGGTTTGGAGTGACAACGGCACCAACTTCCGCGGCGCGGATCGTGAGCCGCGGGCCTCCATCCTGTCGGCAACGCGGTCTGCCGAGTTCACCGCGTTCATTCAGGCCGAGGAGTTATCGTGGCGCTTCATCCCCCCCCCCCCCCAATGCCCCGCACCTCGGAGGCTTGTGGGAAGCCGGGGTGAAAAGCGTGAAGCATCATCTTCGTCGGGTCACCCGCGAGCACCCTCTCACCTTCGAGGAACTCGCGACTCTGTTAGCCATGGTCGAGACGTGCCTAAATTTGCGTCCGCTTACACCTCTGTCGACGGATGTGGACGATAGTGCGGCACTCACTCCGGGACATTTTCTAATCGGCGGCCCCCTGCTAGCGCTTCCGCTTCGCGTTCCCGAAGCAGCGGCGACGTCGCTGCTCTCCCGTTGGCAGCTCGTCACCCGAATACGCGATCATTTTTGGAAGCGGTGGCAGCGCGACTACGTGCTGTCCCTTGAGCAGCGATATCGGTCGTTGCGGCCAGCACGCGACTTCCAACCCAATGACCTCGTGGTCATCAGGGAGGACAATCTTCCCCCGGGTCAGCGGAGATTAGGACGAATATTCCGAGCACTCACCGATCGAGATGGGCGAGTCCGCGTGGTCTCCATCCGCACGTCGCGCGGAGAAATTGAGCGACCTATCACTCGCCTGGTCCTCCTGCCGGTCGCGAAGGACCCCGACGGCGTGACGGCGGGCGGTGAAAATCCCTAAGAGGCATCGGTCGAGCTTAACGCAGCCGAGGCGGGCAGCATGTTTAGAATAACGTATAAGAATTAGGATAAGATGTAGAAATACGTTTATTGTACCGTCTTCGTGTTTAGATTAAGGTGCGAGCGGTGTGGATTGCGTGAGAGAGAGCGTGAATGAATGTTGTGAGAGCGTGTCATGTGTGCCGACGGTTGGCGCGACCGTCACCGATCTATGGACGAGATTTGAAAGATCAACGGTTTGTCGTGCGCGATCCTGTAACGGCAGAACGATCCAAGCTGTCGATCCGATTGTACGTGATAGCAAGAACGGACCTTCGTCGCCCTTGCGCATTCTCCTAGGGAGTTGCCTCTGCAACTGTTATCGGACACGTGCCCACCGCGTCCCAGTTACGCTTGCCGCAGTGTGAACGTTGTGCCCACAGGGGCTGTGTCCGGCAATCGTCGGCTGCAGTACGGGGCGTAGTGACCCCGAGGTACCTGATGCTTATCACACCGTAAGCCTCCTGTTGGTCGTCACAAAGACCCATTCACAATTCCTTTTTTGGTTTTGTGAATGGTGCGTGACGGCTGGAGGAACGGGGGCCTTGCCTTAACCGCCCGGGACCGCGAGTATGGCGACTCTATAAAATCGCCATCCAATCCTAAGGTATGGTGCGCGGCGGTGGGATGCATGGTTGGGGGAGGAGGCCCAATCCCAAGCGACCACCTCCGGGGCATCTGCCGAACCCCCGGAGTATATAGGCTTACCCGGGTAAGGCGGCTCTGCCCGGGCGGACCTTTTCTTCCGACCTGCTCGTGGGATTAATCTGGAGTTCAAAATTAAAACGGGGATGGGACGGGGTAAGTCAGAGGGGGATGACGAAGGCGGTGTAGGGACTGGAGTGACGGCGCTCGCGCCGCCTGCAGCGCCTGGCCCATCTTCGTGGAGGGTGGAGGAGGACGACGAGACTGCGTCAGTCTCGTCCTTCTCCTCCACCAGGAGCCTCATAGGTTCCAAGAGGTAAGATGACGGGGCAGGCCGTCAATGGAGTGGGCAGGGCGATGAGCCCGGTTGTCCGGATGAGTTGCCTCAGGGACGAGGTGACCGAGGAGATATCCGAGAGGATCTCCTCGTCCCTGAGACGAGTGGAGAAAGAGACCCTTGATGACGACCCTTGGGGGCGCCCTTATAAGGTGGTGCTGAACAAGCTCCACCCGTGGGCGCCCCCCGTCACCTAGGGTCTTGTCCCCCGGCTGCTGGAGGGCGTGGTCAATACTCTCTTCCCAATTGGGGAGATGGGACCACGTCCTCCGGCAGAGGCGACGGCACGGTTGGAGTGGGTGGCCGAGCCGGGGGTCACGCAGGGGGAGCTGGCCGCAGCAATCGGACGGCTCGGGGCGCGTAACACGGCCCCGGGTGCGGATGGTGTGCCTGGCCGGGTTTGGGTCTTAACCCACGGCGTCCTTGGGGCCGACCTCAGGCGGTTGTTTAACCGATGCCTGAGGAACGGGCGATCCCCCCCCCCCAGTTGGAAGGTGGCGAGGATGGTCCTCCTCCGGAAGGAGGGTCGGCCCGCGGAGTCTCCATCCGCATACCGGCCCATCTGTCTCCACGACGAGATGGGCAAGCTCTTCGAGCGTGTGATTGCTGCCCGCCTCGTCGAGCACCTGTCGCGGGGTGCTCCGGGCCTGGCCGACTGCCAGTACGGTTTCCGGGGGGGCCGGTCGACGGTCGACGCGATCAGTCGGGTCAGGGTCCTCTCGGAGTCGGCCGTCTCCCGGGGAGGGGTGGCGTTGGCGGTATCGCTGGATATTGCTAACGCGTTTAACACCCTTCCCTGGGGGGAGATACGGAGGGGGCTCGAATATCATCGGGTCCCCCCGTGTCTCAGGGCAGTCGTCGGGGATTATCTCCGCGGCAGGTGGATCGAGTATCCGGGCCGGGATGGTGATATGCGGAGGGAGGTCTACTGCGGGGTTCCGCAGGGGTCGGTCCTCGGGCCACTCATGTGGAACATCGCGTACGACGCGGTGTTGTGGGCCGACCTCCCCGACGGCGTCAGTGCCGTGTGTTACGCGGATGACACATTGGTGCTGGCCGTCGGGGCTCAGTGGAGGAGGACCAAGCGCCTCGCCGAGGAGGGGGCGCAACGCGTCGTCGACCGGATCAGGGGGATGGGGATGGCGGTGGCCGTCCATAAGACCGAGGTGATAGCGTTCCACTCACCTCGGCAGGATCCGCCACCCCCTCTGATCCGGGTGGGTGGGGCTGCTATCGAGGTGAAGCCCCGGATGAGGTATCTGGGGCTGATCCTCGATAGCCACTGGCGCTTCGAGGAGCATTTCCGCTGCCTGGTTCCCCGGTTGGAGAGGATGGTCTCGGCTTTAGGCCGGATCCTCCCCAACCTGGGGGGCCCGGCGGGACGAGTTCGCCGCCTCTATGTGGCAATGGTTCAGTCGGTGGCCCTATACGGGGCCCCCGTCTGGGCGGACGACCTGGCGGCCTCCCGGCGCAGCATGACGATGCTGCGTCGGGTGCAGAGGCGGATGGCGCTGAGGGTCGTCCGCGGCTACCGGACCGTGTCGCATGAGGCGGCGACGGTTCTTGCGGGGATGCCGCCCATGGATCTCCTCGCGCGGTCGCACGCGATGATGTATCGTCATCGTGTCGACCGTCGCGCGGGGGTGGGGGCGGTCCCGGGAGAGCAGGATCCTGCTTGGGGCGATTTGAAGCGCCAGGCCCGGCAGTTCGTGGTGCTCGCGTGGCAGGAGCGGTTGGCCCTGCCAACTGCGGGGCACCGGACAGTCGGGGCTGTTCGGCCACTCCTGTGTGAGTGGCTGGACAGAGGCCATGGAAGCCTTACTTACCGGATGGCACAGGTATTTTCCGGTCATGGTAGCTTCGGAAGATACCTGTGCCGGATAGGGAAGGAGCCGACGGCGTGTTGCTCCCACTGCGACGCTGAGCAGGACACGGCGGATCATACCCTGGAGGTATGCCCCGCGTGGGAGGGGGAGCGCCGTGTCCTGGTCGGCGTCGTCGGGCGGGATGTCTCGCTACCGGCCGTGGTGCGCGCCATGCTCGGCAGCGAGGAGAAGTGGAGGGCCGTGGCCTCCTTCTGCGAGAACGTAATGTTGCAGAAGGAGGCCGCGGGGAGGGAGCGCGAGCTTCAGCGGCGCACTGAAGCTCGCGCTCGTGCGGTGGCCCGAGGTCGTCGCCCGGTCGCGAGGCGTCGCGGGCGGCCGCCTCGGCGTGGCGGATGACCTAGGCTGGGAGGGGGGTCCTGAGGGGACCCTCCTCCCGCCAGGCGGCGCCGGGTCGGACCGGTTGGGGGTAGGAGTGCCTCACCCTACCGGTCCGACGCAAGGGGAGGCACCCTCGGCGGTCTGGTGCGGCCACGAACGCCCGGCCGCCGAGGGGTGGAAACGGGGTCGCGGGCGGTTGCGAGGTGGGGCTCGCAGCCGCCACTAAACGCGGCCCCGGGACGGATAGCGGCGGGATGGAGTGGCCCCGTCCCGCCGCTATGAGGCAGTGTGTCTACTGGGGGGACCGATTGTCCCCCCGGGGGATGGGCGCGAAAGCGCGGGCACGGGGAGGATACCGGAAGAATGCTTCGAGCGATTCCCGGTATCCTCCCAAAGCGTGCCGAAGGGTCACCGTGGGGTTTTTAGTGGGTAGGTCCCGCGCCTGTCGTTGTACGGGCGCGGGGAATCCCACACACCCCTCCCACCTCTCCCCAAGCAGGTGGGAGGGAGTCTTTCGAAGATTTTCCCCACGACAAAAAAAAAAAAAAAAAAAAAAAAAAGTAAGGAAGCACTAAGCTAGAGAGCAAGCAGCAGGCCAGTAAGGAAGCAGTAAGCGAGTACGCTAGCTGTAAGCTAGTATGCAAGCAGTAAGCTAGTATGCAAACAGTGAGCTAGTAAGCAAGCAGGAAGCTAGTGAGGAAGCACTAAGCTAGAAATCAGCAGCAGACTAGTAAGCACGCAGTAGGCGAGTAAGCAACCAGTAAGCTAGTAAGGAAGCAGTAAGCTAGTAAGCAAGCAGTAAGCTAGTAACCAACCAGTAAGCTACTAAGCAAGCAGGAAGCTAGTAAGCTAGCTGGAAGCTAGTAAAGCTAGCAGTACGCTGGTAAACAAGCAGTAAGCTAGTAAGGATCGATCAAGCTAGTCAGCATGCAGTAGGCTAAGGAGCATGCAGCGAGCTAGTAAGAATGCGGTAAGCTAGAAAGGAAGCAGCAAGCTAGTAAGCAAGCAGTAAGTTAGTAAGCAAGTAGTGATCTAGTAAGCATGCAGCAAGCTAGTAAGCGAGCAGCAAGCTAGTAATGAAGCTGTGAGCTAGTAAGCACGCAGTAAGCTAGTAACCAAGCTGCCGGGGGTTACGCAGGGGTAGCTGGCCCCCCTCAGGGGCTGCCAGCCTTTCAGCTGCAGTACGGGCTTAACGAACCCGGGGTACCCGAGTCATACACACACCGTAAGCCTCCTGTTGGTCGTCACAACGACCCATTCACAATTCCCTAATGGTTTTGTGAATGGTACGTGACGGCAGGAGGAACGGGGGTCTTGGCTTAACCGCCTGGGCCACGAGTATGGCGACTCTATAAAATCGCCCTCCAATCCTAAGCTATGGTGCGCGGCGATGGGATGCATGGTTGGGGGAGAAGGCCCAATCCCAAGCGACCACCTCCGGGGAACCTGCCGAACCCCCGGAGTATTAGGCTTACCCGGGTAAGGCGGCTCTGCCCGGGTGGACCTTTATTTCCGACCATCTCGTGGGACTATTATGGACACAGAAAATAAAATGGGGATGGGGCGGGTTTTGTCGGTTGGGGAGGACGGAGACGGGGTTGGGGTAAGGGTGGCGGCGCTCGCGCCCCACTCAGCGCCAGGTCCGGCTTCGTGGAGGGTGGAGGAGGACGACGAGACGGCGTCGGTCTCGTCCTTCTCCTCCAGCACGAGCCACATAGGCTCTAAGAGGAAGAGGACGGGGCAGGCCGTCGTCGAGGTGGGCGGGGCGATGAGCCCGTCGGTGAGGCTGAGTTGCCTCAGGGACGAGGTGACCGAGGAGATATCGGAGAGGATCTCCTCGTCCCTGAGGCGGGTGGAGAAAGTCGCCGCTGCCTGCGCCTTTAAGGGGCAGAAAAGCGGTGGCGCGGAGGCCCTGAAGGCCGCGGCGGAGGAAATGAGGGAGGCGGCGCGGGAGCTCAGAGGGCGGAACGCCCGTCTGCAGCTCCTGTTGGAGGAGGAGCGACAGGGGAGGAGGAGGGCAGAGGCGCTGTGGAACAGCGCGGCCCTCCCTCCCATCCTCCCTCCTCCTCCACCGCCGCGTCCCTTGGCGGAGGTAAATAAGCGGAGTGCGGCGGCAGTGGTGCGGGGCACCGCGGGCCCCTCCACCCGCACTCCGCCCGTGAAGAAGTCCCCGTCCTCCTCAGAAGACGATCTTCTGAGGAGGATTGGGGACATGATTGATGGCAAGCTGGCCGCCTTCCGGGAGGAGCTCCTCGCCGGAAGAGCGGTCAGCAGGAAGGCGGTGCCTCCCCGACCTGTTCCGGTACAGTCGGGGAAGGCAAAGAAGGGCGGAGTGAAGGCTCCGCCCAGCGTTGCGGCACCAGGGCCCCGGGTCGCGACCCCCAAGGGGGGTGGTGTACCCGTGGTCGCGGTGGTCGCGTCCTCCACAGCACCCTCCCAAGGGGGGGTGGTGTGGAGTGAGGTGGTGGGGCGGAAGGCGAAGCGGGCGGCGAGGAAGGCCTCGCAACCGCAGCCTCCGCCTCCGCCGCCGGCGGCCAAGGTAAAGGCCGCGAAGGTCGGGAAGGCACGACCAGGTCGTCCCCCAAAAACGGCAGCGGTGACGCTGACCGTTGCGCAGGGGGGCGACCTGACCCTCGCGGAGGCGATGCGGCTCGCCAGGGAGAATATCTCCCTGGAAGAGCTGGGCATCGCCTCCGTGAGGGCGAAGAGGGCCGTGACCGGGGGTCTCTTGCTGGAGATCCCCGGTGCAGAAGGCGGCGCGAAGGCGGATCGTCTCGCCCAGAGGCTCCGGGAGCAGCTGGGCGAGCGAGGTGTCCGGGTCGCCCGGCCCACGAAGCGCACGGAGATGCGCGTTTGTGGGCTGGACGACTCGGTCAGCGCACAGGATGTGTCCCGTGCCCTTGCGAGGGCGGGGGACTGTCCTGTGGAGGACCTGCGGATCGGAGAGATCCGCAGGTCGCCCTCCGGCCTCGGGTCGGTGTGGGCCCGGTGCCCCCTCTCCGCCGCCCGTAAGGTGGCGGAATCCGGGAGGGTGTTGGTGGGGTGGGTTTCGGCGCGAGTGGAAATCCTCGCGCCGCGCCCGCTCCAGTGTCACCGCTGCCTCGAATTGGGGCACGTGAGGCAGTGGTGCACCTCGCCGGTGGACCGCAGCGGTCAGTGTTACCGCTGCGGTGCCAAAGAGCACCGTGCGAGCCAGTGCTCGGCGGCCCCCCACTGCCCGCTGTGTGCGGACATGGGGAGGCCAGCCGATCACAGGGTGGGGAGCAAGAAGTGCTCCCCCCCCTCCCGGAAGGAGAGGAAGAGGCGGGCTGCACCGGCTCCGGTGCCGAGGGCGGTGGCATCGTCCTCCATGGAGGTGGACGGTGCTACGGGGACGGACGGCCGGGAGGAGGCTGGCGCGGCCATTAATTAATGCCGCCCCGCCTCCTCCTCCAGGCCAACCTCAACCACTGCCGCGCGGCACAGGACTTGATGTCCCAAGTCCTCGCGGAGTGGGGGGTTGGCCTGGCGGTCGCCGCCGAGCCGTACCGCGTCCCTGATCACCCTCATTGGGTGGGCGACGCGGACGGCTTGGTGGCGACGGTATGGGGAGGGGGCGACGGGTCCCCACCGTTCTCCTTGTTGGAGCGCGGTCGGGGATTCGTCGCCGTGGACTGGGGGGGAGTCGCTGTGGTGGGGTGCTACATTTCGCCCCGTAGCGGTCACGCTGCGTTCGAGCTGTACTTGGCCGAGGTCGCGGCATGCGTGCAGCGCTACGCGGCCCGGCCGGTGCTGGTCCTGGGGGATTTTAATGCCAAGTCGGTGGCTTGGGGATCCCCCAGGACCTCCGTTCGCGGCGGGATCCTGGGCGATTGGGCGGCGGGGCTCGACCTCCGGGTATTGAACCGGGGGTCGGAGCACACATGCGTGCGGCGATATGGGGGGTCCATCGTGGATGTTGGATTCGCGACCCCCAACGCCGTGCGCATAGTGTCGGGTTGGCACGTGGTCGCGGGGGCAGAGACACTCTCCGATCACCGGTACATCCGGATGGAGGTCTCTGCCGCCGCGAGTGCATCCCGACACGGCCGCCTGCGTGGCACCCCACCACGCCGCTGGGCGCTTCGGCGCCTGGACAAGGACGCCCTGATGGCAGCTGCCCTCGCTGCAACTTGGCCGCAGGGAGCGGCCGAGTTGCCGAGCATAGAGGGGGAGGTCGCCCGGCTCGGAGCATTGGTCGCGGGTATTTGCGACGCGGCGATGCCTCGGGTCGGGCGGGCTTCTCCTCGCCGGGCGGTGTACTGGTGGTCGGACGCGATCGCGGAGTTGCGAGTCGCGACTGTCCGCGCCCGACGCCAGTACACCCGCGCGCGCCGTCGTCAACGTACAGGCGACGGCGTGGCGCGAGCGAGGGCAGCTGATGACCTGTATGGAGCATACCGCGTGGCGCGGGTTGCTCTGCAGGTCGCCATCAAACGGGCCAAGACCCAGGCATGGAAGGAGCTCCTCCAGACCCTTGATGACGATCCATGGGGGCGCCCATATAAGATGGTGCTGAATAAGCTCCGCCCGTGGGCGCCCCCCGTCACCGAGGGTCTTGACCCCCGGCTGCTGGAGGACGTGGTCAATACACTCTTCCCAATTGGGGAGAGGGGACCGCGTCCTCCGGCGGCGGCGGCTGTCCCAGTGGAGTGGACGGCCGAGCTGGGGGTCACGCAGGAGGAGCTGGCAGCGGCCATCAGACGGCTCGGGGCGCGTAACACGGCCCCGGTGCCGGATGGTGTGCCTGGCCGGGTTTGGGTCTTGACCCAGGGCGTCCTTGGGGCCGACCTCAGGCGGTTGTTCGACCGCTGCCTGAGGGACGGGCGATTCCCCCCCAGTTGGAAGGTGGCGAGGATGGTCCTCCTCCGGAAGGAGGGTCGGCCCGCGGAGTCTCCCTCCGCATACCGGCCCATTTGTCTCCTCGACGAGGTGGGCAAGCTCTTCGAGCGTGTGATTGCTGCCCGCCTCGTCGAGCACCTGTCGCGGGGTGATCCCGGTCTGGCCGACTGCCAGTTCGGTTTCCGGGGGGGCCGATCGACTATCGACGCGATAGGTCGTGTGAGGGCCCTCTCGGAGGCGGCCGTCTCCCGGGGAGGGGTGGCATTGGCAATATCCTTGGATATTGCCAATGCCTTTAACACCCTCCCCTGGGAAGAGATAAGGAGGGGACTCGAATATCATCGAGTCCCCCCTTGTCTCAGGGCGGTCGTCGGGGATTATCTCCGCGGCAGGTGGATCAAGTATCCGGGCCGGGATGGTGATATGCGGAGGGAGGTGTACTGCGGTGTTCCGCAGGGGTCGGTCCTCGGGCCACTCCTGTGGAACATCGCGTACGACTCGGTGTTGCGGGCCGGCCTCCCCGACGGCGTCAGCACGGTGTGTTATGCGGATGACACACTGGTGCTGGCCGTCGGGGCGCACTGGGGGAGGGCCATGCGTCGCGCGGAGGAGGGGTCGCAACGCGTCGTCGATCGGATCAGGGGGATGGGGATGACGGTGGCGGTCCATAAGACCGAGGTGATTGCGTTTCATTCACCTCGGCAGGATCCGCCACCCCCTCTGATCCGGGTGGGTGGGGCTGACATCGAGGTGAAGCCCCAGATCAGGTATCTAGGGCTGATCCTCGATAGCCACTGGCGTTTCGAGGAGCATTTCCGCTGCCTGGTCCCCCGGTTGGAAAGGATGGTTGCGGCTCTGGGCCGGATCCTGCCCAACCTGGGGGGCCCGGCGGGCCGAGTTCGTCGCCTCTATGTGGCAATGGTCCAGTCGGTGGCCCTATACGGGGCCCCCGTCTGGGCGGACGACCTGGCTGCCTCCCGGCGCAGCATGACTATGCTGCGTCGGGTGCAGAGGCGCATGGCGCTCAGGGTCGTCCGCGGGTATCGGACCATGTCACATGAGGCGGCGACGGTTCTAGCGGGCATGCCGCCCATGGACCTGCTCGCGCGGTCGCACGCGGTGATGTACCGGCACCGCGTCGACCGTCGCGCGGGGGTGGGGGCGGTCCCGGGCAGGCAGGAACCTGCTTGGGGCGATTTGAAGCGCCAGGCCCGGCAGTCCGTGTTGCTCGCGTGGCAGGAGCGGCTGGCTCTGCCAACCGCGGGGCACCGGACTGTCGGGGCGGTTCGGCCACTCCTGAAGGAGTGGCTGGACAGAGGCCATGGCAGCCTCACCTACCGGATGGCACAGGTATTTTCCGGGCATGGCAGCTTCGGAAGATACCTGTGCCGGATAGGGAAGGAGCCGACGGCGCGTTGCTGCCACTGCGACGCTGAGCAGGACACGGCGGATCATACCCTGGAGGTATGCCCCGCGTGGGAGGGGGAGCGCCGTGTCCTGGTCGGCGTCGTCGGGCGTGGTGCGCGCCATGCTCGGCAGCGAGGAGAAGTGGAGGGCCGTGGCCTCCTTCTGCGAGAACGTAATGATGCAGAAGGAGGCCGCGGGGAGGCAGCGCGAGCTTCAGCGGCGCGCTGAAGCTCGCGCTCGTGCGGTGGCCCGAGGTCGTCGCCCGGTCGCGAGGCGTCGCGGGCGGCCGCCTCGGCGTGGCGGATGACCTAGGCTGGGAGGGGGGTCCTGAGGGGACCCTCCTCCCGCCAGGCGGCGCTGGGTCGGACCGGTTGGGGGTAGGAGTGCCTCCCCTACCGGTCCGATGCAAGGGGAGGCACCCTCGGCGGTCTGGTGCGGCCATGAACGCCCGGCCGCCGAGGGGTGGAAACGGGGTCGCGGGCGGTTGCGAGTTGGGGCTCGCAGCCGCCACTAAACGCGGCCCCGGGGAGTATACCGGAAGAATGCTTCGAGCGATTCCCGGTATCCTCCCAAAACGTGCCGAAGGGTCACCGTGGGGGGTCAACCTGTCGTTGTACGGGCGCGGGGAATCCCACACACCCCTCCCACCTCTCCCCAAGGAGGTGGGAGGGAGTCTTTCGAAAAAAAAAAAAAAAAAAAAGAAAAAAAGTACAAGCCAGATGAGGGCTAATCCCAGACCTAACCCAGACCTAGCCACTGTTATTCTCTAAAGTATTGACCAAATCCAGGTTTAGTTGACGGTTACAGTGTGGTACCACATTGCTACGTGATGCAAATCAGAAAAAGCCCAGGATCAGGCCAGCAAGTATGCGATAAATGCGAAAGTATGAGGCAGATGTTTGCAAATACCAGACCTAACCCAGACATAACCGGCGTGATCCTCTAAACTATTAATCGGAACTAGGTTGTGTTGTTTATTTCAATGTGGTACCACATTAATACGTGGTCCTAACTACAAAACAAACCCAGGATCTGGCCAACAATTATGCCAAAAATGCGAAAGTATGAGGCAGATGATTGCAAATACCAGACCTAACACAGACCTAACCGGTGTTATCCTCTAAAATATACATCGGAACCAGGTTTAAATCACTATTTCGGTGTGGCACCACATCAATACGTGATCCTAACCAGAAAAAAACGCAGGATCAGGCCAACAAATATGCGAAAGTGCGAAAGTACGAGCCAGATGAGGGCTAATCCTAGACCTAATCCAAAACTAACCGGTGCTATCCTCTAAAATATGGATCTAATGCAGGTTGAATTCACTTTTTCAGTGTGGCACCACATTAATAAGTGGTCCTAACCGCAAAAAAAACCCTGGATCTGGCCAACAAGTATGCGAGAAATGCGAAAGTATGAGGCAGATGAAGGCAAGTAACAGACCTATCACAAACCTAACCGGTGTTAGCCTCTAAAGTATTGACCAAATCCAGGTTTAATTGACGGTTTCAGTGTGGTACCACACTACTACCTGATCCAAATCAGAAAAAACACAGGGTCTGGCCAAAAAGTATGCGAAAAATGCGAAAGTATGTGGCAGATGTTGGCAAATAATAGACCTAACCCTGACATAATCGGCGTTATCCTCTAAAATATTGATCGAAACCAGGTTTCAGTGACTGCTTCAGTGTGGTACCACATTACTACGGGATCCGAACCAGAAAAAGCCCAGGTTCTGGCCAACAAGTATGCGAAAAATGCGAAAGTATGAGGCAGATGACGGCAAATAACAGACCTAACCCAGCCCTAACCGGTGTTGTCCTCCAAAATATTGATCACAACCAGGTTTAATTGACTGCTTCAGTGAGGTACAACATTACTTTTTTTTTTTTTTTTTTTTTTTTTTTTTGTCGTGGGGAAAATCTTCGAAAGACTCCCTCCCACCTCCTTGGGGAGAGGTGGGAGGGGTGTGTGGGATTCCCCGCGCCCGTACAACGACAGGCGCGGGACCTACCCACTAAAAACCCCACGGTGACCCTTCGGCACGCTTTGGGAGGATACCGGGAATCGCTCGAAGCATTCTTCCGGTATCCTCCCCGTGCCCGCGCATTCGCGCCCATCCCCCGGGGGGACAATCGGTCCCCCCAGTAGACACACTGCCTCATAGCGGCGGGACGGGGCCACTCCATCCCGCCGCTATCCGTCCCGGGGCCGCGTTTAGTGGCGGCTGCGAGCCCCAACTCGCAACCGCCCGCGACCCCGTTTCCACCCCTCGGCGGCCGGGCGTTCATGGCCGCACCAGACCGCCGAGGGTGCCTCCCCTTGCGTCGGACCGGTAGGGGGAGGCACTCCTACCCCCAACCGGTCCGACCCGGCGCCTCCTGGCGGGAGGAAGGTCCCCTCAGGACCCCCCTCCCAGCCTAGGTCATCCGCCACGCCGAGGCGGCCGCCCGCGACGCCTCGCGACCGGGCGACGACCTCGGGCCACCGCACGAGCGCGAGCTTCAGCGCGCC
This sequence comes from Colletes latitarsis, assembly GCF_051014445.1. NCBI lineage: Eukaryota > Metazoa > Arthropoda > Insecta > Hymenoptera > Colletidae > Colletes > Colletes latitarsis. Next base: position 1,083,410 of record NW_027488377.1, on the reverse strand, counting down.
GCTGAAGCTCGCGCTCCCTCCCCGCGGCCTCCTTCTGCAACATTACGTTCTCGCAGAAGGAGGCCACGGCCCTCCACTTCTCCTCGCTGCCGAGCATGGCGCGCACCACGCCCGGCAGCGAGACATCCCGCCCGACGACGCCGACCAGGACACGGCGCTCCCCCTCCCACGCGGGGCATACCTCCAGGGTATGATCCGCCGTGTCCTGCTCAGCGTCGCAGTGGCAGCAACGCGCCGTCGGCTCCTTCCCTATCCGGCACAGGTATCTTCCGAAGCTGCCATGCCCGGAAAATACCTGTGCCATCCGGTAGGTGAGGCTGCCATGGCCTCTGTCCAGCCACTCCTTCAGGAGTGGCCGAACCGCCCCGACAGTCCGGTGCCCCGCGGTTGGCAAAGCGAGCCGCTGCTGCCACGCGAGCAACACGGACTGCCGGGCCTGGCGCTTCAAATCGCCCCAAGCAGGTTCCTGCCCGCCCGGGACCGCCCCCACCCCCGCGCGACGGTCGACGCGGTGCCGGTACATCACCGCGTGCGACCGCGCGAGCAGGTCCATGGGCGGCATCCCCGCTAGAACCGTCGCCGCCTCATGTGACATGGTCCGATACCCGCGGACGACCCTGAACGCCATGCGCCTCTGCACCCGACGCAGCATAGTCATGCTGCGCCGGGAGGCAGCCAGGTCGTCCGCCCAGACGGGGGCCCCGTATAGGGCCACCGACTGGACCATTGCCACATAGAGCCGACGAACTCGGCCCGCCGGGCCCCCCAGGTTGGGCAGGATCCGGCCCAGAGCCGCAACCATCCTTTCCAACCGGGGGACCAGGCAGCGGAAATGCTCCTCGAAACGCCAGTGGCTATCGAGGATCAGCCCTAGATACCTGATCTGGGGCTTCACCTCGATGTCAGCCCCACCCAGAGGTACAACATTACTACGTGATCCAAATCAGAAAAATCCCCGGATCTGGCGAACAAGTATGCGAAAAATGCGAATGTATGAGGAAGATGATTGAAAATACCAGACGTAACCCAGACCTAACCGGTGTTATCCTCTAAAATATTGATCGAATCCAGGTTGAATTGACTGCTTCAGTGAGGTACAACATTACTACGTGATCCTAACCAGGAAAAAACCCAGGATCTGGCCAACAAGTATGCGAGAATTGCGAAAGTATGAGGCAGATGATTGCAAATACCAGACCTAACCCAGTCCTAACCGGTGTTGTCCGCCAAAATATTGATCACAACCAGGTTTAATTGACTGCTTCAGTGAGGTACAACATTACTACGTAATCCGAACCAGAAAAAGCCCAGGATCTGGCCAACAGGTATGCGAAAAATGAGAAAGTATGAGGCAGATGATTGCAAATACCAGACCTAACCCAGCCCTAACCGGTGTTGTCCTCCAAAATATTGATCACAACCAGGTTTAATTGACTGCTTCAGTGTGGTTCAACATTACTGCGTGATCCGAACCAGAAAAAGCCCGGGATCTGGCCAACAAGTATGCGAAAAATGCAAAAGTATGAGGCAGATGTTTGCAAATACCAGACCTAACCCAGACATAACCGGCGGGATACTCTATACTATTAATCGGAACCAGGTTTAATTGTCTATTTCAATGAGGTACCACATTTATACGTGGTCCTAAGTACAAAAGAAACCCAGGATCTGGCCAACCAGTATACGAAAAATGCGAAAGTATGAGGATGATTTCCGCTGCCTGGTCCCCCGGTTGGAAAGGATGGTTGCGGCTCTGGGCCGGATCCTGCCCAACCTGGGGGGCCCGGCGGGCCGAGTTCGTCGCCTCTATGTGGCAATGGTCCAGTCGGTGGCCCTATACGGGGCCCCCGTCTGGGCGGACGACCTGGCTGCCTCCCGGCGCAGCATGACTATGCTGCGTCGGGTGCAGAGGCGCGTGGCGCTCAGGGTCGTCCGCGGGTATCGGACCATGTCACATGAGGCGGCGACGGTTCTAGCGGGGATGCCGCCCATGGACCTGCTCGCGCGGTCGCACGCGGTGATGTACCGGCACCGCGTCGACCGACGCGCGGGGGTGGGGGCGGTCCCGGGCGGGCAGGAACCTGCTTGGGGCGATTTGAAGCGCCAGGCCCGGCAGTCCGTGTTGCTCGCGTGGCAGGAGCGGCTGGCTCTGCCAACCGCGGGGCACCGGACTGTCGGGGCTGTTCGGCCACTCCTGAAGGAGTGGCTGGACAGAGGCCATGGCAGCCTCACCTACCGGATGGCACAGGTATTTTCCGGGCATGGCAGCTTCGGAAGATACCTGTGCCGGATAGGGAAGGAGCCGACGGCGCGTTGCTGCCACTGCGACGCTGAGCAGGACACGGCGGATCATACCCTGGAGGTATGCCCCGCGTGGGAGGGGGAGCGCCGTGTCCTGGTCGGCGTCGTCGGGCGGGATGTCTCGCTGCCGGGCGTGGTGCGCGCCATGCTCGGCAGCGAGGAGAAGTGGAGGGCCGTGGCCTCCTTCTGCGAGAACGTAATGTTGCAGAAGGAGGCCGCTGGGAGGGAGCGCGAGCTTCAGCGGCGCGCTGAGGCTCGCGCTCGTGCGGTGGCCCGAGGTCGTCGCCCGGTCGCGAGGCGTCGCGGGCGGCCACCTCGGCGTGGCGGATGACCTAGGCTGGGAGGGGGGTCCTGACGGGACCCTCCTCCCGCCAGGCGGCGCCGGGTCGGACCGGTTGGGGGTAGGAGTGCCTCCCCCCACCGGTCCGACGCAAGGGGAGGCACCCTCGGCGGTCTGGTGCGGCCATGAACGCCCGGCCGCCGAGGGGTGGAAACGGGGTCGCGGGCGGTTGCGAGTTGGGGCTCGCAGCCGCCACTAAACGCGGCCCCGGGACGGATAGCGGCGGGATGGAGTGGCCCCGTCCCGCCGCTATGAGGCAGTGTGTCTACTGGGGGGACCGATTGTCCCCACGGGGGATGGGCGCGAAAGCGCGGGCACGGGGAGGATACCGGAAGAATGCTTCGAGCGATTCCCGGTATCCTCCCAAAGCGTGCCGAAGGGTCACCGTGGGGTTTTTAGTGGGTAGGTCCCGCGCCTGTCGTTGTACGGGCGCGGGGAATCCCACACACCCCTCCCACCTCTCCCCAAGGAGGTGGGTGGGAGTCTTTCGAAGATTTTCCCCACGAGAAAAAAAAAAAAAAAAAAAAAAAAAAAAAAAAAAGTATGAGGATGATGTTTGCAAATACCAGACCTAACACAAACCTAACCGGTGTTAGCCTCTAAAGTATATGACCAAACCAGGGATTAATTGACTGTTTCAGTGTGGTACCACAATCCTACGTGATCCAAATCAGAATAAGCCCAGGATCTGGTCAACAAGTATGCGAAAATGCGAAAGTTCGAGCAAGATGAGGGCTAATGCCAGACCTAACCCAGACCTAACCGGTGTTATCCTCTAAAATTTTGATCAAATCCAGGATTAATTGACTGTTTCAGTATGGTACCACATCACTACGTGATCCAAATCCGAAAAAACCCAGGATCTGGCCAACAAGTAAGCGAAAAATGCGAAAGTATGAGCTAGATAATGGCACATACCAGACCTAACCCAGTCCTAACCGACGTTATCCTCTAAAATATTGGTCGAAACCAAGTTCAATTGACTGTTTCAGTGTGGTACCACGTTACTACGTGAACCAAACCACAAAAAGCCCAGGTTCAGGCGAACAGGTATGCGAATAATGAGAAAGTACGAGTCAGATGAGGGCAAATCCCAGACCTAAACGAGACCAAGCCTCTGTTATCCTTTTAAATATTGATCGACGCCAGGTTCAATTGACTGTTACTAGCATACTGCTCCCTTACTAGCATCCGGCTCGCTTACTAGCTCCCTGCTTGCTTGCTAGCATACAGCTTGCTTACTATCAAACTGCTTCCTTACTAGATTGCTCCTCGCTTACCAGCTCACTGCAACCTTTCTCGCTTACTGCTCGCTTACTGGCCCGCTTCTTGCTTTCTAGCTCACTGCTTTCTTAATAGCTTCCTGCCTGCTTTTTATCTCACTGCTAGCTTACCAGATTATTGCTTGCTTACTAGCTTACTGCTACCGTACTCGCTTACTGCACGCCTACTAGCTTACTGCTTGCTCACTAGCTTACTGCGTTGATACTAACATACTGCTTTCTTACTAACTTACTTCTTCGATTCTAGCTTACTGCTTGTTTTCTAGCTTACTGCTTGCTTTCTAGCTTACTGCATGCTTACGAGGATACTGCTTCCCTACTAGCTTCCTGCACGGTTACTATCGCAGTGCTGGGTTAGTAGCTTCTTGCTCGCTTACTAGCTCACTACTTCCTTACTAGCTAACTGATTCCTTACCAGCTTACTGTTTGCTCACTAGCTTACTTGTTGCTTACTGGGTTACTGCTTGCTTACTAGCATACAGCTTGCTTACTAGCATACAGCTTCCTTACTAGCTTCACCCAGGCTTACTAGCTCACTGCTTGCTTACTACATTCCTGCGTGCTTACTAGCTTCCTACTTGCATACTAGCTTACTGTTCTCTTACCAGCTTACCGCTTGCATACTTGCTTACTGGTTGCTTGCCAGCATACAGCATACTTACTATCAAACTGCTTCCTTACTACCTTCCTGCTCTCTTACCAGCACACTCCATGCTTTCTAGCTTACAGCTTACCTACTAGACTCCTGCTTGCTATCTACCTTAGTGCGTCCTTACTAGCTTACTGCTTGCTTGGTAGCTAGCTGCTTGCTTTCTAGCTTACTGCTTGCTTACTATATAACTGCTTCCTTACTAGCATCCTGCTCGCTTACTAGCTCACTGCTTGCTTACTAGCTTACTGCATACTTACTAGCTTACTGCGTGATTACTATCATACTGCTCCCTTACTAGATCGCTGCTCGCTTACTAGCCTTCTGCTTTCTTACTAGCTAAGTGCTTCCTTAGTAGCTTCCTGCTCGCTTAGTTGCTCATTGCGTGCTTAACAGCTTACAGCTTGCATACTAGCTTACTGCTTGCTTACCAGCATACTGCTCCCTTACTAGCGCCATGCTCGCTTACTAGCTCACTGCTTGCTTACTAGTTTACTGCTAGCTTACTAGCATACTGCTTGCTTACTAGCTTTCTGCTTACTTACTACCTAACTGCTTTCTTGCCAGCATACAGCTTGCTTACTAGGTTACAGCTTGCTAACTGGCGTACTGCTTCCATACTAGTGCCCTGCTCGTTTTGTAGCTCACTGCTTGCTTGCTAGCATACAGCTTGCTAACTATCAAACTGCTTGCTTACTAGATTGCTCCTCGCTTACCAGCTCACTGCAACCTTTCTCGCTTACTGCTCGTTTACTGGCCCGCTTCTTGCTTTCTAGCTCACTGCTTTCTTAATAGCTTCCTGCCTGCTTTTTAGCTCACTGCTAGCTTACTAGATTATTGCTTGCTTACTAGCTTACTCCTACCTTACACGCTTACTGCATGCTTACTGGCTTACAACTTGCTTACTAGCTAACTGCTTTTTTTTTTTTTTTTTTTTGTCGTGGGGAAAATCTTCGAAAGACTCCCTCCCACCTCCTTGGGGAGAGGTGGGAGGGGTGTGTGGGATTCCCCGCGCCCGTACAACGCAGGCGCGGGACCTACCCACTAAAAACCCCACGGTGACCCTTCGGCACGCTTTGGGAGGATACCGGGAATCGCTCGAAGCATTCTTCCGGTATCCTCCCCGTGCCCGCGCTTTCGCGCCCATCCCCCGGGGGGACAATCGGTCCCCCCAGTAGACACACTGCCTCATAGCGGCGGGACGGGGCCACTCCATCCCGCCGCTATCCGTCCCGGGGCCGCGTTTAGTGGCGGTTGCGAGCCCCAACTCGCAACCGCCCGCGACCCCGTTTCCACCCCTCGGCGGCCGGGCGTTCATGGCCGCACCAGACCGCCGAGGGTGCCTCCCCTTGCGTCGGACCGGTAGGGGGGGGGGAGGCACTTCTACCCCCAACCGGTCCGACCCGGCGCCGCCTGGCGGGAGGAGGGTTCCCTCAGGATCCCCCTCCCAGCCTAGGTCATCCGCCACGCCGAGGCGGCCGCCCGCGACGCCTCGCGACCGGGCGACGACCTCGGGCCACCGCACGAGCGCGAGCTTCAGCGCGCCGCTGAAGCTCGCGCTCCCTCCCCGCGGCCTCCTTCTGCAACATTATGTTCTCGCAGAAGGAGGCCACGGCCCTCCACTTCTCCTCGCTGCCGAGCATGGCGCGCACCACGCCCGGCAGCGAGACATCCCGCCCGACGACGCCGACCAGGACACGGCGCTCCCCCTCCCACGCGGGGCATACCTCCAGGGTATGATCCGCCGTGTCCTGCTCAGCGTCGCAGTGGCAGCAACGCGCCGTCGGCTCCTTCCCTATCCGGCACAGGTATCTTCCGAAGCTGCCATGCCCGGAAAATACCTGTGCCATCCGGTAGGTGAGGCTGCCATGGCCTCTGTCCAGCCACTCCTTCAGGAGTGGCCGAACCGCCCCGACAGTCCGGTGCCCCGCGGTTGGCAGAGCCAGCCGCTCCTGCCACGCGAGCAACACGGACTGCCGGGCCTGGCGCTTCAAATCGCCCCAAGCAGGTTCCTGCCTGCCCGGGACCGCCCCCACCCCCGCGCGACGGTCGACGCGGTGCCGGTACATCACCGCGTGCGACCGCGCGAGCAGGTCCATGGGCGGCATCCCCGCTAGAACCGTCGCCGCCTCATGTGACATGGTCCGATACCCGCGGACGACCCTGAGCGCCATGCGCCTCTGCACCCGACGCAGCATAGTCATGCTGCGCCGGGAGGCAGCCAGGTCGTCCGCCCAGACGGGGGCCCCGTATAGGGCCACCGACTGGACCATTGCCACATAGAGGCGACGAACTCGGCCCGCCGGGCCCCCCAGGTTGGGCAGGATCCGTCCCAGAGCCGCAACCATCCTTTCCAACCGGGGGACCAGACAGCGGAAATGCTCCTCGAAACGCCAGTGGCTATCGAGGATCAGCCCTAGATACCTGATCTGGGGCTTCACCTCGATGTCAGCCCCACCCACCCGGATCAGAGGGGGTGGCGGATCCTGCCGAGGTGAATGAAACGCAATCACCTCGGTCTTATGGACCGCCACCGTCATCCCCATCCCCCTGATCCGGTCGACGACGCGTTGCGACCCCTCCTCCGCGCGACGCATGGCCCTCCCCCAGTGCGCCCCGACGGCCAGCACCAGTGTGTCATCCGCATAACACACCGTGCTGACGCCGTCGGGGAGGCCGGCCCGCAACACCGAGTCGTACGCGATGTTCCACAGGAGTGGCCCGAGGACCGACCCCTGCGGAACACCGCAGTACACCTCCCTCCGCATATCACCATCCCGGCCCGGATACTCGATCCAGGTGGAGATCCCCGCGGAGATAATCCCCGACGACCGCCCTGAGACAAGGGGGGACCCGATGATATTCGAGTCCCCTCCTTATCTCTTCCCAGGGGAGGGTGTTAAAGGCATTGGCAATATCCAAGGATATTGCCAATGCCACCCCTCCCCGGGAGACGGCCGCCCCCGAGAGGGCCCTCACACGACCTATCGCGTCGATAGTCGATCGGCCCCCCCGGAAACCGAACTGGCAGTCGGCCAGACCGGGATCACCCCGCGACAGGTGCTCGACGAGGCGGGCAGCAATCACCCGCTCGAAGAGCTTGCCCACCTCGTCGAGGAGACAAATGGGCCGGTATGCGGAGGGAGACTCCGCGGGCCGACCCTCCTTCCGGAGGAGGACCATCCTCGCCACCTTCCAACTGGGGGGGAATCGCCCGTCCCTCAGGCAGCGGTCGAACAACCGCCTGAGGTCGGCCCCAAGGACGCCCTGGGTCAAGACCCAAACCCGGCCGGGCACACCATCCGGACCCGGGGCCGTGTTACGAACCCCGAGCCGTCTGATGGCCGCTGCCAGCTCCTCCTGCGTGACCCCCAGCTCGGCCGTCCACTCCACTGGGACAGCCGCCGCCGCCGGAGGACGCGGTCCCCTCTCCCCAATTGGGAAGAGTGTATTGACCACGTCCTCCAGCAGCCGGGGGTCAAGACCATCGGTGACGGGGGGCGCCCACGGGCGGAGCTTATTCAGCACCACCTTATATGGGCGCCCCCATGGATCGTCATCAAGGGTCTGGAGGAGCTCCTTCCATGCCCGGGTCTTGGCCCGTTTGATGGCGACCTGCAGAGCAACCCGCGCCACGCGGTATGCTCCATACAGGTCATCAGCTGCCCTCGCTCGCGCCACGCCGTCGTCTGTACGTTGACGACGGCGCGCGCGGGTGTACTGGCGTCGGGCGCAGACAGTCGCGACTCGCAACTCCGCGATCGCGTCCGACCACCAGTACACCGCCCGGCGAGGAGAAGCCCGCCCGACCCGAGGCATCGCCGCGTCGCAAATACCCGCGACCAATGCTCCGAGCCGGGCGACCTCCTCCTCTATGCTCGGCAACTCGGCCGCTCCCTGCGGCCAAGTTGCAGCGAGGGCAGCTGCCATCAGGGCGTCCTTGTCCAGGCGCCGAAGCGCCCAGCGGCGTGGTGGGGTGCCACGCAGGCGGCCGTGTCGGGATGCACTCGCGGCGGCAGAGACCTCCATCCGGATGTACCGGTGATCGGAGAGTGTCTCTGCCCCCGCGACCACGTGCCAACCCGACACCATGCGCACGGCGTTGGGGGTCGCGAATCCAACATCCACGATGGACCCCCCATATCGCCGCACGCATGTGTGCTCCGACCCCCGGTTCAATACCCGGAGGTCGAGCCCCGCCGCCCAATCGCCCAGGATCCCGCCGCGAACGGAGGTCCTGGGGGATCCCCAAGCCACCGACTTGGCATTAAAATCCCCCAGGACCAGCACCGGCCGGGCCGCGTAGCGCTGCACGCATGCCGCGACCTCGGCCAAGTACAGCTCGAACGCAGCGTGACCGCTACGGGGCGAAATGTAGCACCCCACCACAGCGACTCCCCCCCAGTCCACGGCGACGAATCCACGACCGCGCTCCAACAAGGAGAACGGTGGGGACCCGTCGCCCCCTCCCCATACCGTCGCCACCAAGCCGTCCGCGTCGCCCACCCAATGAGGGTGATCAGGGACGCGGTACGGCTCGGCGGCAACCGCCAGGCCTACCCCCCACTCCGCGAGGACTTGGGACATCAAGTCCTGTGCCGCGCGGCAGTGGTTGAGGTTGGCCTGGAGGAGGAGGCGGGGCGGCATTAATTAATGGCCGCGCCAGCCTCCTCCCGGCCGTCCGTCCCCGTAGCACCGTCCACCTCCATGGAGGACGATGCCACCGCCCTCGGCACCGGAGCCGGTGCAGCCCGCCTCTTCCTCTCCTTCCGGGAGGGGGGGGAGCACTTCTTGCTCCCCACCCTGTGATCGGCTGGCCTCCCCATGTCCGCACACAGCGGGCAGTGGGGGGCCGCCGAGCACTGGCTCGCACGGTGCTCTTTGGCACCGCAGCGGTAACACTGACCGCTGCGGTCCACCGGCGAGGTGCACCACTGCCTCACGTGCCCCAATTCGAGGCAGCGGTGACACTGGAGCGGGCGCGGCGCGAGGATTTCCACTCGCGCCGAAACCCACCCCACCAACACCCTCCCGGATTCCGCCACCTTACGGGCGGCGGAGAGAGGGCACCGGGCCCACACCGACCCGAGGCCGGAGGGCGACCTGCGGATCTCTCCGATCCGCAGGTCCTCCACAGGACAGTCCCCCGCCCTCGCAAGGGCACGGGACACATCCTGTGCGCTGACCGAGTCGTCCAGCCCACAAACGCGCATCTCCGTGCGCTTCGTGGGCCGGGCGACCCGGACACCTCGCTCGCCCAGCTGCTCCCGGAGCCTCTGGGCGAGACGATCCGCCTTCGCGCCGCCTTCTGCACCGGGGATCTCCAGCAAGAGACCCCCGGTCACGGCCCTCTTCGCCCTCACGGAGGCGATGCCCAGCTCTTCCAGGGAGATATTCTCCCTGGCGAGCCGCATCGCCTCCGCGAGGGTCAGGTCGCCCCCCTGCGCAACGGTCAGCGTCACCGCTGCCGTTTTTGGGGGACGACCTGGTCGTGCCTTCCCGACCTTCGCGGCCTTTACCTTGGCCGCCGGCGGCGGAGGCGGAGGCTGCGGTTGCGAGGCCTTCCTCGCCGCCCGCTTCGCCTTCCGCCCCACCACCTCACTCCACGCCACCCCCCCTTGGGAGGGTGCCGTGGAGGACGCGACCACCGCGACCACGGGTACACCACCCCCCATGGGGGTCGCGACCCGGGGCCCTGGTGCCGCAACGCTGGGCGGAGCCTTCACTCCGCCCTTCTTTGCCTTCCCCGACTGTACCGGAACAGGTCGGGGAGGCACCGCCTTCCTGCTGACCGCTCTTCCGGCGAGGAGCTCCTCCCGGTAGGCGGCCAGCTTGCCATCAATCATGTCCCCAATCCTCCTCAGAAGATCGTCTTCTGAGGAGGACGGGGACTTCTTCACGGGCGGAGTGCGGGTGGAGGGGCCCGCGGTGCCCCGCACCACTGCCGCCGCACTCCGCTTATTTACCTCCGCCGAGGGACGCGGCGGTGGAGGAGGAGGGAGGATGGGAGGGAGGGCCGCGCTGTTCCACAGCGCCTCTGCCCTCCTCCTCCCCTGTCGCTCCTCCTCCAACAGGAGCTGCAGACGGGCGTTCCGCCCTCTGAGCTCCCGCGCCGCCTCCCTCATTTCCTCCGCCGCGGCCTTCAGGGCCTCCGCGCCACCGCTTTTCTGCCCCTTAAAGGCGCAGGCAGCGGCGACTTTCTCCACCCGCCTCAGGGACGAGGAGATCCTCTCCGATATCTCCTCGGTCACCTCGTCCCTGAGGCAACTCAGCCTCACCGACGGGCTCATCGCCCCGCCCACCTCGACGACGGCCTGCCCCGCCCTCTTCCTCTTAGAGCCTATGAGGTTCCTGGTGGAGGAGAAGGACGAGACTGACGCAGTCTCGTCGTTCTCCTCCACCTTCCACGAAGCCGGGCCAGGCGCTGGAGGCGGCGCGAGCGCCGTCACTCCAGTCCCAACACCGCCTTCGTCCTCCCCCTCTGACTTACCCCGTCCCATCCCCGTTTTAAGATTGAACTCCATAATATTCCCACGAGCAGGTCGGAAGAAAAGGTCCGCCCGGGCAGAGCCGCCTTACCCGGGTAAGCCTATATACTCCGGGGGTTCGGCAGGTTCCCCGGAGGTGGTCGCTTGGGATTGGGCCTTCTCCCCCAACCATGCATCCCATCGCCGCGCACCATAGCTTAGGATTGGAGGGCGATTTTATAGAGTCGCCATACTCGTGGCCCAGGCGGTTAAGCCAAGACCCCCGTTCCTCCTGCCGTCACGTACCATTCACAAAACCAATAGGGAATTGTGAATGGGTCGTTGTGACGACCAACAGGAGGCTTACGGTGTGTGTATGACTCGGGTACCCCGGGTTCGTTAAGCCCGTACTGCAGCTGAAAGGCTGGCAGCCCCTGAGGGTACTAGCTAACTGCTTTCTCAGCAGCTTTCTGCGTGCTTACTAGCATACTGCTATCTTACCATCTAACAGCTTTCTGACAAGCCTGCTGCTTGCTTACTAGCATACTGCTTCCTCACTAGCTTCCTCCTCGCTTACTAGCTAATTGCTCTAATACTAGCATGCTGCTTACTTACTAGTTTACTTGTTGCTCACTAGGTTACTGCTTGCTTACTAGTTTGCTGCTTACTTACCAGCTTACTGCTGGGCTACTATCTCACTGCTTGCTTACTAAATTACAGCTTGCTTACTAGAATACAGCTTCCTTACTAGCTTCCACCAGGTTTACTAGTTCACTGCTTGCTTACTAGCTTACTGCGTGCTTACTAGCTCACTGCTTCCTTACTAGCTTCCTGCTCGCTTCCTAGCTTAATGCTCGCATACTAGCTTACTGCTTGCTTACGCGCTTGTTGCTTGCTTTCTAGCTTACTGCTTGCTTAATTGCAAACTGCTTACTTACTAGCTTACGACTTGCTTCCTAACTTGCTGCTTTCTTTCTAGCTTTCCGCCTGCATACTAGCATGTTGCGTTCTTAGTAGCTCACTGCTTGCTTACTAGCTCACTGCTTGCATACCAGCTTAGTGCTTGCTTATTAGCTTGTGGCTTGCTTTCTAGCTTACTGCTTGCTTACTAGCTTACTGCTTGCAGACTAGCTTACTGCTTGCTTTCTAGCTTTCCGCCTGCTTACTGGCATGCAGCGTTCTTACTAGCACACTGCTTGCTTGCTAGCTCACTGCTTGCTTACAAGCTTACCGCGTGATTACTACCTTACAACTTGCTTACTAGCTTACTGATTGCTTACTAGCTTACCGCTTCCTTACTAGCTTACTGCTTCCTTACTAGCTTCCTGCTCGCTTACTAGCTCACTGCTTGCTTACTAACTTACTGCATGCTTACAAGCTTACAGCTTGATTACTAGCTTACTGCTTGCTTAATAGCTTACAGCCAGCTTTCTAGCTCACTACTCGCTTAGTAGCTCACTCCATGCATACTAGCTTGCTGCTTGCTTTCTAGCTTACAGTTTGCTTACTAGCTGTTTAGAATAAGGTATAAGAATTAGGATAAGATGTAGAAATACGTTTACTGTACCGTCTTCGTGTTTAGATTAAGGTTCGAGTGGTGTGGATTGCGTGAGAGAGAATGAATGAGTGTTGTGAGAGCGCGTCATGTGTACCGACGGTTGTCGCGACCGTCACCGATCTATGGACGAGATTTGAAAGATCAACGGTTTGTCGTGCGCGATCCTGTAACGGCAGAACGATCCAAGCTGTCGATCCGATTGTACGTGATATCGAGAACGGACCTTCGTCGCCCTGGCGCATACTCCTAGGGAGTTGCCCTTGCAAGTGTTATCGGACACGTGTCCACCGCGTCCCAGATACGCTTGCCGCAGTGTGAACGTTGTGCAATCTTACAATAAATTTGTGACTGTGTGAATTGCTCCGCCATTCTTCGTCTGTGCATTAACAAAGTGGTCCTTCGAGCCGGATCTGAGGACGACGCAATATAGAGACCGCACGAGCTGCAACATCAGCACCGCTGATCAATCAGACCATGGAAGCCTACCTACATCAGCTGCAGGTCATCGCCCACCCCATCATCCGGATGGAGGTTAGCTACCGGAAGGAAGGGCAGGCTAAGTTCTCCGCAGCTTCCGCCGAGGGACGGCTCAAGAAACTGGTCGGCGAGTGGATGCGCTTCGAGAAGCTGTACCTGGAGTTTCTGCAGTTAGTCCCCGCTCACGCTAAGTCTATCATGCCGTACTTTACCGAGGAAACCTTCGAAAAGGTGCAGGAGACCTATTGGGCCTCGTGCGACTTTTTCGCCGACGTTGCAGCGAAACGCACTGCGACCTGCGCCGCGCAACCGAGTCCCTCTCCCGCGTCCTCAGGCGACTCCATCTCCGTCGCGAAACTCGCGCGGATCCCGCTGCCCAAATTCGCTGTGTCGTACGCCGAATGGCAGAGTTTCCGCGATCTGTTCAAATCGCTCGTGTTAGACAATAAGTCCCTAACCAACGTGCAACGGTTACACTATTTAAAATCGTCCGTCGGAAGAGCCCGCCGCGAACCTGCTCGCGCATTTCTCGATAACCGACGCGAATTTTGAACCAGTGTTACGTATGCCGAACGTTTCGTTCCCCAATTTTTCTGTACCACTTGCGTGCATTAGGAAAACGCCCTGCTACTTATCTACCCTTTGGAATGTAGAGTCAGTTCTCACGAGATGCAGCTGCTCGGTGACTAACGCAATTCGGGGATTACCAAATATGGTAATGTCTAACGTGCCTTTGAATCCTCCCCCACGGATTTTTGGGTATATAAACCCCTTGATTTTCTTACTCGGGGGATCATAATCGTACCGTCACGTTACAGTCAACGACACGTCTCTTGTCACGCGTATACGATTTGATAGTCAGTTGTATCTTGCGAGATCGGGCTACCGTACCCTTTCGTATCAAACCATATAGAATCCGTGAACCGGCATAAATTCTATTGCGGCCTTTATTTCCAACTGACATACCCCCGCATCGCCAGTGCGTCAACACCGTGCAAGGTCATTTTAGGTAAATATAATCATTCTTTGATCGCGACATAAGATACACGAAACACTTGTATTTTATTTGTTGATTTAAGAATATATCTACTTTTATTATCAAATCAGAGTTATCCAACTTCTTTAACCCATAATTATATAAAGCGATTATTATTAGTTAAACGTTCCCATAATAATATAACCTTACCGCTCGGGTTATATGATACTTAATAATTCATAGTTACGAGTTGAATTAACACATCCCCAAATCCAAATACAACCTCTTACAACCTAGTGACTTCTTGATTACACATCGAGTTCGTCCACGCAATCTATTACAATCCCAGCGGCTCCCTGATTACGCATCAGGTTCGTCCGCATCCTACAGCTCCCTGATTTCGCATCAGGTTCGTCTGTAATTTATCCAACCTCCCAGCAGCTCCTCGATTACGCATCGAGTTCGTCTGCGTTTCTTCCAACCTCCTAGCAGCTCCCCGATTTCGCATTGGGTTCGTCTGCGTCGTTATCAACAATCCTAGTGACTCCCCGATTTCGCATCGGGTTCGTTCACGACGTTTCACCCTCCTACGGCTCCCTGGTTTCGTACCAGGTTCGTCCGTACGTGACTCCATCCCAGAGGCTCCCTGATTTCGCATCAGGTTCGTCCTCGTTATCAACTATCCTAGCGGCTCCCCAATTTCGCATTGGGTTCGTCCGTGTACCTAACTAACAGATTGATACCATATTCCATACTCTGTCTCGCACTCGAAGGCCACGCGCGCTGCACGGCCCTGGCTCGTAACAGAAACTGGTGACAGCGGTGGGATTTAACTATTTTAGAATCGCTACGTAATTTTTGGGTTTCTTGAGAAGTTGAAATATCTCTTATTGAATTTAGACGATATACTAGTTTTCGCTAGTTTAGTCAACCAGTTAACTCTTGTTAAGAATATACTAGTTTTCGCTAGTTAATACACATTGTTAATTGGATTTAAATATACTAGTTTTCTCTAGTTGAATTAAAATATATTATTAAAAATGACAAGTTCACAAGCAAATATTTCGTCGTACGATATTATGAACTTGACATTATCGCTTGCAAATTCAATGTCACTGTTGACACAAAAGACATGCATACAGAACGTTACATCGACGATACCGACTTTCGACGGAGAAACTCCATCTTTATCGCGTTTTGCACAAAGTGTGGAGGACGGGTTAAAATTGATACCTGAGGGTTCGGAAGCCGATTATCTGGGGATAGTTCTGACTAAACTTATAGGTCCTGCACGTAGGTGTACCTTAGAGCATAAATTTGTGAATGTTAACGAGTTAATTAAACATTTAAAAAAGAGACTCGCGCCGGGAAAAAGTTTGTCATACTTCCAAGTGGGCATCGCGAGTTTACGTATTCACGGGGGTGAAAGTCTGCGACAGTACGTCGACAGGACTAGCCACCTGGTTTATTGCGCGCGCGGAGCTATTCGAGAAAGATACCGAGACAACGCCGAAGATTTCATCAAGGAGATGGAAAGAGATGTGTTGGAAAACTTCATCGAAGGCCTACCGGATCGGATTTTTTGGAAGGTGTCGGCACAGTTTAGAGACATACGGACTCTTGAAGATGCTTACGACGCCGTGCTGCAAATAGACAGAAAACTAAAGAACCGAAGACAGATGCCCCGAAACGAATCGCCTGCAAGGTGGTCACGAAAGGACCGTGGGACTGATGATTATCACCACCGCGACAGCCAAGTGTCGTATCCTGGCTCGCCAAGTCGTTATGACCGAGGGCGGTACGCTAGGACATATGAATCTCAAGAGGATCGAGAAGAGCAACCATGTGCGGCCGCATGGACCGTGCGACAAAGGAGCCCCTCGATTTCCCCTTCGAGGAGCTCTTACGATTTCCCTAAAGATGAAGGAAATCAATTATTCCATATTAAAAAATTCCGAAAGATTCCGCGAACCAAAATTATATTGTTGGCATTGCGAAACCACGGGACACGACGGAAAATCTTGTAAGAAGAACCCGCGTAATCCGAAATATAGACGCGACTCGCGGGACTCGTCGGCCGAATCGAATGGGTCTTTAACCTTCAATCGCGCTCACCGTACCGGCGACACGATGAGCGGAAACGAAAACCGTCGTCAAAAGACACTACACTTCGAAAACGACTTCTTATCAAAGAAACACCTGCCCCACGTCTCGAAATCAAAATCCCAGAACTGGAATCAGGAAAGGGAACATTTTTGATTGATTGCGGTGCAGCCATTAATTTAGTACCTATCGATGTTTTAGGGAAAAAAGCAATAATAAATTCTCGCGAAGAAATAGAAATAATTGGATTAACGACAACTCCAATTCGCACGTTAGGAACCACAATATTGCACATTCACGATACACCCGCATGTTTCTACGTAGTAAAAACTCTCGCAATAGACGCCGATGGACTCATCGGAAGCCCATTTTTAATGCAAGAAGAAGTCGAAATTTCGTATTATCATGGAACCATGGTATTAAAAAACAAGCCTATTAAACCATTACGTTTTTCAAACCATCAGAATTTACTTTCATCTTTGAATCCGCAATCTCCGACTAAACACCGATTCGAAGCTCGCACGATACAACAGATCGCGGTAAAAATAGCAAACCCGTCGTTAAAGGAAGGGTATTTACCACGTATTAAAACTCACGATCACCTATACATAGGGGAAGCAGCTGTAACAAATAATAGCGGAAAATGTCACGTCTTAGCAACGAACACCAGCAGCGAATACCTCGACGTAGAGATAGAACCACAAACAATAGAACCGTACGATTTTTTGAGTACATCCGACGAAGACCTTTGTTCATATGCAGAACACCCAACAAAATTTAGGACCAAAGAAGATAGAATAGAAAACCTTGTAAATACACTAAATACCAACCATTTAAACAGAGAAGAACGAGCGTCCGTCATTGATTTAATAAAAGAATTTCCAGACCGATTTTTCCTGCTTGGAGACAAATTAGGAAAAGCAGCCGATTTTAATCATTCAATTCACACCATAGACGAAATACCAGTAAACACAAGACAATATCGCTATCCGCCCGTACAACAGGACGAAATCCAAAAGCAGGTTAGCGCATTATTATCACAAGGCATAATTACACCATCAAAATCACCCTACAACTCGCCTTTATGGATAGTACCGAAGAAAGCTGACTCACAGGGAAACAAACGTTGGCGTATGGTAATAGATTTTCGCGCATTAAATGAAAAGACAATCTCCGACAAATATCCATTACCACAAATCACCAAAATTTTTGACCGATTAGGAGGAGCAAAATATTTTTCCGTTTTCGATCTCGCCAGTGGATTTCACCAGATAGAAATGAACCCAAAGGATAAGCAAAAAACAGCATTTACTACACCGCATGGACAGTACAAATTTTCAAGGATGCCTTTTGGCTTAAAGAACCCTCCACCCACATTTCAACGCTTCATGGATCAAGTTTACCTGGATAACATTGTTGTTTACGCTTCATCATTACAAGAACATAATATCAAAGTTAAAAAATTATTGAACCGCCTTCGGGAACAGGGCTTAACCCTTCAAACCGACAAATGCGAATTTCTACGCAAAGAAGTTGCATACTTAGGACATATAATTTCCGAAAAGGGAGTAAGACCGGATCCAAGGAAATTGAAAGCTGTGCAAGACTTTCCCACACCGAAAACGCAGAAGAATATTCAACAATTTTTGGGCTTAGCAGGATACTACAGAAGATTTATACCAGATTTCACCGTGAAGTCAAAACCGTTAATCAATTTACTAGGAAAGTGCGTTAAATTTATATGGACAGAAGAACAAGATCAAAGTTTTAATCAGTTACGTAAAGAACTTTGTCAACAACCTATATTGCAGTACCCGGATTTTACTAAACCCTTCATCGTGACTACAGATGCATCCGAATACGCCATAGGAGCTATACTTAGCCAGGGGGAAATAGGAAAGGATTTACCAATAGCATATGCATCTCGGAGCCTTAATAAACCTGAAAAGAATTATTCGGCAACGGAGAAGGAATGTCTCGCAATGGTTTACGCAGTCAAGTATTTCCGACCCTACATCTATGGGACAAAATTCACCCTCGTCACAGATCACCGTCCTTTAGTCTGGCTACATTCAGTTAAGGACCCGACTTCCAGGCTAATAAAATGGAAATTAAGACTTTCAGAATACGAGTATCAAGTCATCCACAAGTGTGGGAGAACGAACATGAACGCAGACGCGTTGTCGCGCAACCTTCCGTCTGTCTGTCTACCACTTATTCCACGGGAATCTAGAAACGATCCCGACTTCAAGATTCAAGTACCACCGGCTATCGACAAACAGTCTATAGGTCACCGTATACAACAGTTACGGCGAGACAGGGAGAACCGACCCAAGTACCGGGAGACCAGCAGCAGCTCAGACGAAGAACAGTGCCCCACTTATGGAAAAATTCAACATTCTCCAATATTAGCTAAACACCGAGCCCTACCCAGCTTATCGCACGAGGTAACATTGCCAGATGAACCTCAGGAAATCATAAACAACCTTTTGCCAGCAGCAAATTCCACTCGAAACATTCCACCGGAGGAAAACGACAATTTACCCGACAACTTAATATCTTTTGAAGAACCGTTCGATGTTACAGATGACGAAAACACAATTATAGAAAAACCTCGGAAAAACTTACGCAATACTCCGCATGTATTACCGCATATTACCAACGAAATTTTACAACCATCCATAACTCATTCACCTGCAAGGGTTGTAGCTGAAACAAGTGCAGGACAGCTACCTGAGCGTAGGTCAATGCAACCTGACGCCTTCGACCACACGCCTGACCCTAACCTGCCATACGCGTCCGACACAGATGTTTCAACTGACGAAAACGAGCACCGATACACCGAGCCAAAACAAATGCACAAAATAACGATTTCTTCTAACAACCTCACTGCCGAACACGGGCATTACGCATACTTCATATCCGCAGATTGCAATTTAATATCCACCGTTGGGAAAGTATTAATGGACACAGAAATAATTAATAAATCGGACATTTTAAGGGCTCAACCGAAAAAGGGACACATATTAACTTCAGACAATGGATTGTATAAAACCTTCGGAATAGTAATTTCCGATAATTTTTACGACAATATTACGGCAGAGGACTTATTCAATGGATTGAAAACTCTTAAACACACCTTAGAACAGAATCAAATAAATTCTTTTCGAATATCTGCAGCAGGAGATTTACACAAATTACCAGCCAACAGATTTTACAAGATATTAGAAGAAGTTTTTACCGGATCAGACCATCAAATTACCTTCTGCAATTGTACCATCACCACACCATCCGAAACGGACAGACTGAACATAATCCGCGAAGCTCACGATAGTTTAATTGGAGGACATAAAGGGGTAACAAAAACATACAAACGCATCCGATCAAAGTTCCATTGGCCAAAAATGCGCAACGAAATTCAAGAGTATATTAGGACATGCCAAAGTTGCCAAGAACAAAAATTAGTTCGAGCAAAGACTCGCCAACCCATGGTACTTACCGACACGCCGCTGGATGCATTCGACAAAATATCACTGGACACCGTGGGACCTCTTCCGATTACGCCTAATGGAAATAGACATATCCTTACCATACAGGACAATTTGACGAAATACTGCGTGGCAGTTGCAATACCTAATATTCGAGCCGCGACCATTGCAGATGCCTTCGTCCGACACTTTATCGTAATTTACGGCACCCCTCGCGCAATATTAACAGACAAAGGAACTAAACTATTTACAAGACTTGATTTCGCATATGACCAAAAACCGTAACATCACATCAAATAATTTAAATAAAGCAAAAATTCCGTTCAAAAAATTACTATGACAGACATTCAGAACCAGTAGATTTCAACATAGACGATACAGAAGATGGAATCACCACGACACTGCACCTGGACCGTCTTCCAGGACAGCCACCAATAGACGTAACACAGCATTGGTTGGAGGTGGGCTACGTCGTGCGGAACTAAAAGGCAACATTATCGATAAGTACACGCCACAACACAACACTACACCCGACACGTTTAGCTTCGAATTATTTTACTTTGCGCGACCTTTATTATTTTCTTTTATAAATAAGTAACAGTGCGTTTTCCAATGTGAAAGCATCACGCATAACGCGATGTTTCATCTTGGGGGGGAGATGTTACGTATGCCGAACGTTTCGTTCCCCAATTTTTCTGTACCACTTGCGTGCATTAGGAAAACGCCCTGCTACTTATCTACCCTTTGGAATGTAGAGTCAGTTCTCACGAGATGCAGCTGCTCGGTGACTAACGCAATTCGGGGATTACCAAATATGGTAATGTCTAACGTGCCTTTGAATCCTCCCCCACGGATTTTTGGGTATATAAACCCCTTGATTTTCTTACTCGGGGGATCATAATCGTACCGTCACGTTACAGTCAACGTCACGTCTCTTGTCACGCGTATACGATTTGATAGTCAGTTGTATCTTGCGAGATCGGGCTACCGTACCCTTTCGTATCAAACCATATAGAATCCGTGAACTGGCATAAATTCTATTGCGGCCTTTATTTCCAACTGACATACCCCCGCATCGCCAGTGCGTCAACACCGTGCAAGGTCATTTTAGGTAAATATAATCATTCTTTGATCGCGACATAAGATACACGAAACACTTGTATTTTATTTGTTGATTTAAGAATATATCTACTTTTATTATCAAATCAGAGTTATCCAACTTCTTTAACCCATAATTATATAAAGCGATTATTATTAGTTAAACGTTCCCATAATAATATAACCTTACCGCTCGGGTTATATGATACTTAATAATTCATAGTTACGAGTTGAATTAACACATCCCCAAATCCAAATACAACCTCTTACAACCTAGTGACTTCTTGATTACACATCGAGTTCGTCCACGCAATCTATTACAATCCCAGCGGCTCCCTGATTACGCATCAGGTTCGTCCGCATCCTACAGCTCCCTGATTTCGCATCAGGTTCGTCTGTAATTTATCCAACCTCCCAGCAGCTCCTCGATTACGCATCGAGTTCGTCTGCGTTTCTTCCAACCTCCTAGCAGCTCCCCGATTTCGCATTGGGTTCGTCTGCGTCGTTATCAACAATCCTAGTGACTCCCCGATTTCGCATCGGGTTCGTTCACGACGTTTCACCCTCCTACGGCTCCCTGGTTTCGTACCAGGTTCGTCCGTACGTGACTCCATCCCAGAGGCTCCCTGATTTCGCATCAGGTTCGTCCTCGTTATCAACTATCCTAGCGGCTCCCCAATTTCGCATTGGGTTCGTCCGTGTACCTAACTAACAGATTGATACCATATTCCATACTCTCTCTCGCACTCGCACTGCACGGCCCTGGCTCGTAACACCAGCCTCGAAGACGCTAGCCGACCGGTACAATAACAAGCGCGTGATAGTATCAACATTATTAAGCAATTTCATCTCGCTGCCAGTTATTGTTAGCGAGTACGCGGACGAATTATCTCGTCTTCGCGACACGACGAAGGAGTCGATCGCCATGTTGCGCAGTATCGGTCGCCCGGTGGATACATGGGATGACGTCATCGTCTTCCTGCTTACCGCCAAGCTAGACCGCCGTACGCTACGAGAGTGGGAGATATCTCGCGGAGCAAGCACCGAGGCTCCCCACCTTCGACGAGCTCGACCAATTCCTAGTTGCGCGGATCCGCTCTCTCGAGGCGCTTCACGACAAGCCCGAAACATCGGCCGCGCGCCTCCCCGTGCCGCTATCGGCGCCCTCGACGGGAGTTCGCACGCACGCAGCGAATACAGCTGTGAACCGGTGCCCGATGTGCCGATCGAAGCATCCGTTATATCGATGTCCGGCGTTCCATAGCCTACAACTTACGCAGCGGCGAGACCTAGTGACTCGGACCATTTTTTTTTTTTTTTTTTTGTACATGGGGAAATCCTCATGGACACCCGCGGGCCCACCCAAAGGGCGGGCCGGCGGGTAGTGTCGGACTCTTACCGACTACAACCCCACGGTGACCATCCTCAGACGCCTGGCGAGGGACCGGGAACTCTAGTGAGACATCACAGAGTCCCCCGCCGCGTCGTGCCTTTTCAGGCCCCTCCCGGTGGGAGGCACTCCTCCCACCGCATTCCCACTCAATCGCAGGCGCCTGGTCACCAGCGCCCACGGCCCCGTGACATAGGACTAAGCCGCCGACTGGGTGGCCACGTTGGCCGCTGGACTCATCCGCAGCCAACGGGCCAACCTGCAGCCTTAGGTAACACGCACGGCAAATTTCCCATGCCCGGGCCACACACACACACACATTCACCCACGCAAAGCATTCATACCGGTGTTTGGTCCGCGGGAGCTTTCGCTCCAACCTCCGGGATCACATGCGAGGATGTGGTCACCAGCCTCCACAGGTTGGTGACCCCATCCCCGCACCCCATCCCAGCGGCTAACCCTATCCGCCACCTGGGGACGCGCCACGTAGGGGTTCACCTCCCCTGCCGCCTGGACAACCAAACGGGTGCGTGGAGTGACTCGGACCAACGCCTGTTTTAACTGTCTTCGTGATGGACACATGGTTTCGACGTGTCCGGTTCGCACCACGTGCTCGCGATGTAACCACAATCACCACAGCCTGTTACACGTTCCCGCGACGAGTGTCGAAGCGCCGACGGGCGGCGATCGTGCAGCGTCGTCTTCGAAACCCACTGGCATTCCGTCGGGATCTAACGGCACTCGGTCCGTCTATACGTACGCCGCGTACTTACTAGCTAACTGCTTCCTTACTAGCTTGCGGCTTGCTTACTAGCTTACGTACTGCTTACCAGCTTACTGCTTGCTTACTAGCACGCAGTTAACCACCTAGCATTCTGCTCGCATAACAGCTCACTGGTTGCCTAGTAGCTCACTGCTACCTTACTGGCTTACAGCTTGCTTACTAGATCACTGCTTGCTTACTCGCTTTCTGCTTGCCTACTAACTTTCTGCATGCTTCCTAGCTTACTGCATGCCTTCTAGCATACTGCTTCCTTACTAGCTAATTACTTCCTTACTAGCCTGCTTCATGCTTACTACCTTGCTTGTTTCCTACTAGCATACTGCTTGCTTACTAGCATACTCCTTCCTTACTAGATTCCTCCTCGTTTATTAGCTCACTGCTTACTTAGTAGTTTACTGGTTGCTAACTAGCTAACTACTTGCTTACTAGCATACTGGTAACTTTCTAGCTCACTGCTTGCTCACTAGCTTACAGCTATCTTAACCGCTTACTGCATGCTTACTAGCCTGATGCGTGCTTTCTAGCTTTCTGCTTGCATACTAGCTTTCTGCTTGCTTACCAGCTTACTGCTTGCTTACTAGCTAACTGCTTTCTTACAAGCTTACTGCTTGCTTACCAGCTAACTGCTTCTTTTTTTTTTTTTGTCGTGGAGAAAATCTTCGAAAGACTCCCTCCCACCTCTTTGGGGAGAGGCGGGAGGGGCGTTCGGGATTCCCCGCGCCCGTAGAATGACGGGCGCGGGACCTACCCACTAAAAACCCTACGGTGACCCTTCCGCACGATTAGGGAGGATCCCGGGAATCGCTCGAAGCATTCTTCCGGTATCCTCCCCGTGCCCGCGCTTTGCGCCCATCCCCGGGGGGGGGGGGACAAACGGTCCCCCCGGTAGACACTCTGTCTCATAGCGGCAGGACGGGGCCACTCCATCCCGCCGCCATCCGTCCCGGGGCCGCATTTAGTGGCGGGCTGCGAGCCCCAACTCGCAACCGCCTACGACCCCGTTTCT
Source organism: Colletes latitarsis (assembly GCF_051014445.1). Classification (NCBI taxonomy): domain Eukaryota; kingdom Metazoa; phylum Arthropoda; class Insecta; order Hymenoptera; family Colletidae; genus Colletes; species Colletes latitarsis. The sequence goes on along the minus strand of NW_027488377.1, from coordinate 1,059,490 downwards.
ACCCCTCGGCGGCCGGGAGCTCATGGCCGCTCCAGGCCACCGAGTGTGCCTCCCCGTGGGCCGGACCTACCCGGTCCGACCCATCGCCGCCTGGCGGGAGGAGGCTCCCCTCAGGGCCCCCCTCGCAGCCAGGGTCATCCGCCGCGCACAGGCCGCCGCCCGCGACACCTAGCGCCTGGGCGACGCCCTCGCGCCACCATACGAGCGCGAGCCTCAGCGCGACGCTGAAGCTCGCGCTCCCTTCCCACGGCCTCCTTTTGCAGCATTACGGTCTCGCAGAAGGAGGCCACGGCCCTCCACTTCCTCTCGCTGCCGAGCATGGCGCGCACCACACCCGGCAGCGAAACATCCCGCCCTATGACGCCGATCAGGACACGGCGCTCCCCCTCCCACGCTGGGCATACCTGGAGGGTATGATCAGCCGTGTCCTGCTCGGCGTCACAATGGCAGCAACGCGCCGTCGGCTCCTTCCCTATCCAGCACAGGTATCTTCCGAAGCTACCATGCCCGGAAAATACCTGTGCCAAACGGTATGTGAGGCATCCATGGCCACTGTCCAGCCATTCGCTCAGGAGTGGCCGAACAACCCTGACTGTCCGGAGCCCCGCCGTTGGCAGGGCCAACCGCTCGTGCCACGCGAGCACCACGAACTGCCGGGCCTGGCGCTTCAAATCGCCCCAAGCAGGTTCCTGCTCTCCCGGGATCACCCCCACTCCCGCGCGAGGAGATCCATGGGCGGCATCCCCGCAAGAACCGTCGCCGCCTCATGCGACACGGTCCGGTGGCAACGGACGACCCTCAGCGCCATCCGCCTCTGCATCCGACGCAGCATCGTTATGCTGCGCCGGGAGGCCGCCAGGTCGTCCGCCCAGACGTGGACCCCGTATAGGGCCACCGACTAAACCACATAGAGGCGACGAACTCGTCCCGCCGGGCTCCCCAGGTTGGGGAGGATCCGGCCTAAAGCCGAGACCATCCTCTCCAACCGGGGAACCAGGCAGCGGAAATGCTCCTCGAAGCGCCAGTGGCTATCGAGAATCAGCCCCAGATACCTCATCCGGGGCTTCACGTCGATATCAGCCCCACCCACAAGGATCAGAGGGGGTGGCGGATCCTACCGAGGTGAATGGAACGCTATCACCTCGGTCTTATGGACCGCCACCGTCCCCCATGGGATGGATCCCCATCCCACTGATCCGGACGACGACGCGTTGCGCCCCCTCCTCGGCGAGGCGCTTGGCCCTCCTCCGCTGAGCCCCGACGGCCAGCACCAGTGTGTCATCTGCGTAACACACGGCACTGACGCCGTCGAGGAGGTCGGCCCGCAACACCGCGTCGTACGCGATGTTCCACAGGAGTGGCCCGAGGACCGACCCCTGCGGAACCCCGCAGTACACCTCCCTCCGCATATCACCATCCCGGCCCGGATACTCGATCCACCTGCCGCGGAGATAATCCCCGACGACTGCCCTGAGACATGGGGGACCCGATGATATTCCAGCCCCCTCCGTATCTCCCCCCAGGGAAGGGTGTTAAACGCGTTGGCAATATCTAGCGATACAGCCAACGCCACCCCTCCCCGGGAGACGGCCGACTCCGAGAGGGCCCTGACCCGACTGATCGCGTCGACCGTCGACCGGCCCCCCCAGAAACCGTACTGGCAGTCGGCCAGGCCCGTAGCACCCCGCGACAGGTGCTCGACGAGGCGGCAGCAATCACTCGCTCGAAGAGCTTGCCCACCTCGTCGAGGAAACAGATGGGCCGGTATGCGGATGGAGACTCCGTGGGCCGACCCTCCTTCCGGAGGAAGACCATCCTCGCTCCCTTCCAACTGGGGGGGCATCGCCCGTCCCTCAGGCATCGGTTAAACAACCGCCTGAGGTCGGCCCCAAGGACGCCGTGGGTTCAGACCCAAACCCGGCCGCGCACATGATCCGGACCCGGGGACGTGTTACGCGCCCTGAGACGTCTGATGGCCGCGGCCAGCTCCCCTTGCGTGACCCCCGGCTCGGCCACTAACTCCAACGGGGCCGTCGCCTCTGCCGGAGGACGCGGTCCCATCTCCCCAATTGGGAAGAGAGTATTGACCACGTCCTCCAGCAGCCGGGGGCCAAGACCCTCGGTGAAGGGGGGCGCCCACGGGTGGAGCTTGTTCAGCACCACCTTATAAGGGCCCCCCAAAGGTCGTCATCAAGGGTCTCGAGGAGCTCCTTCCATGCCCGGGTCTTGTCCCGTTTGATGGCGACCTGCAGAGCCATCCGCGACATGCGGTATGCCTCATACAGGTCATCTGCCCTCGCTCGCGCCACGCTATCGTCTCTTCGTAGACGGCGGCGCGCGCGGGTGTACTGGCGTCGGGCGCGCACACTCGCGACGCGCAATTGTGCGATCGCGGTCGACCACCAGTACACCGCCCGGCGAGGAGAAGCCCGCCCGAACCGGGGCATCGCCGCGTCGCAAATATTTGCGACTAATCCCCCGAGCCGGGCGACCTCCTCCTCTATGACCGGCAACTCTGCCGCCCCCTGCGGCCAAGATGCAGCGAGAGCAGCTGCCATCATAGCGTCCTTGGGGGGCGCCAACCGGGCAGTTAAGTCGGGATGTACGTCCGGGGGCAGAGACCTCCATCCGAATATACTGGTAGTCCGAGAGTGTCTCTGCACCCACACCCAACCACCTGCCATCCCGACACCATGCGCACGGCGTTGGTGGTCGCGAATCCAACATCCACGATGGAACCCCCATATCGCCGCACGCACGTGTGCTCCAACCCCGGTTCAGTAACCGAAGGTCGAGCCCGGCTGTCCAGTCGCCCAGGATTCCACCGCGAACGGAGGTCCTGGGGGATCCCCACGCCACCGACTTGGCGTTAAAGTCCCTCAAGACCAGCACCGGTCTGGCCGCGCATCGTTGCACGCATGCCGTGACCTCGGCCAGGTACTGCTCGAACGCGGTGTGGCCGCTGCGGAGCGAGATGTAGCACCCCACCACGGCGACTCCCCCCCAGTCCACGGCGAGGAAGCCGCGACCGCGTTCCAGGATGGGGAAAGGCGGGGGACCCGTCGCCACCTACCCATACCGCCGTCACCAAGCCGTCCGCGTCCCCCACCCAATGAGGGTGATCAAGGACGCGGTACGGTTCGGCGGCGACCGCCAGGCCAACCCCCCACTCCACGAGGACCTAAGATATCATGTCCTGTGCTGCGCGGTAGTGGTTGAGTTTGGCCTGGAGGAGGAGACGGGGCGGCAATACTTAGCGGCCGCCCCAGCCTCCTCCCAGCTGTCCGTCCCCGTGGCACCGTCCACCTCCATTGTGGACGATGCCACCATCCGCGGAGCCTGAACCGGGGAGGGCCGATTCTCCCGCTTCTTCCGGGAGGTGGGAGAGCACTTTTTGCTCCCCACCGGGCCCACACCGACCCCAGGCCGGGAGGAGACCTGCGGATCTCTCCGACCCGCACGTCTCCTTCGGGGCAGTCCCCCGCCCTCGCTAGGGCATGAGACACCTCTTACGCTGTGACCGAGTCGTCCAGCCCACAAACGCGCATCTCCGTGCGCTTCGTGGGCCTGGCGACCCGGACACCCCGCTCGCCCAGCTGCTCCCGGAGCCTCTGTGCGAGTCGGTCCGCCATTTCCCCGCCCTCCGGTCCGGGGATCTCCTGCAGGAGACCCCCGGTCACCGCCCCCTTCGCCCTCACGGAAGCGATGCCAAGTTCCTCCAGGGAGATGTTCTTCCTGGCGAGCTGCATCGCCGCCGCGAGGGTCAGGTCGCCACCCTGCGCGATGGTCAGCACCACCGCTGCCGTTTTGGGGGGGGGGGGGGGGGTCGCACAGGTCGCGTCTTCGCGGCCTTTACATTGGCCGCGTGCGGTGAGGGCGGAGGTTGCGGCTGCGAGGCCTTCCTCGCCGCTCTCCTCGCCTTCCGCCCAACCACTTCGCTCCAGGACACCCCCCCCCCTTGGGACGGTGTCATGGATGGCGTCCGATCCGGAACCGCGGGTAGTCTGGCCCCTTTGGAGGCCGCGACCCGAGACCCCGGAGTGACCACGGTGGACGGTGCCTTCGCTCCCACCACACTCGCCTTCCTCGATTGTACCGGTATTGGTCGGGGGGGAGGGGGCACCGCCTTCCTGCTGACCGCTCTAATGGGGAGTAGCTCATCCCGGAAGGCGGCAAGCTTCCGGTCAATCATTTCCCCAATACTCCTCAGAAGTTCGTCCACTGAGGAGAACGGGGAACTCTGCGCGGACGGAGTGCTGACGGAAGGGTCTGTAGAGTCTCGCACCACCGCCGCCGCACCCCGCTTATTTGCCACCACCGGGCCACGCGGCGGAGGAGGCGGGAGGATTGGAGGGAGGGCCGCGCCATTCCAGCACGCCTCTGCCCTCCTCCTCCCCCGTCACTCCTTCTCCAACAGGAGCTGCAGACGGGAGTTCCGTCCGCTCAGCTCCTGCGCCGCCACCCACACCTTTTGCGCAGCTTCTCTCAGGGCCGCTGCGCCGCCGCTCTTCTGCCCCTTAAAGGAGCATGATGAGGCCACCTTCTCCACCAGCTCCAGAGATGAGGATATCCTCTCGGAAATCTCCTCGATTAGCTCGTCCCTGAGGCAACTCACCATTACCACCGGGTTCATTGCCCTATCCACTCCGGAGACGGCCTGCCCCGTCCGCTTCCTCTTGGAGAGGAACGCAGTCATTCTGAAGCAGTCTCGTCGCCCTCCTCCGCCCTCCACGAAGCCGGGCCAGGTGCTGAGTGAGGCGCGAGCGCCGTCACCCTAGCCCCAACACGGTCTTCGACCTCCCTCCCCGCAATAACCCGCCCCAACCCCGTTTTGTTATGAAAATCCATATAGTTCCCACGCGTAGGTCGGAGAAAAGGTCCACCCGGGCAGAGCCGCCTTACCCGGGCAAGCCTAATAACCCGGGGGTTCAGCAGGTGTCCCCGGAGGTGGTCGCTTGGGATTGGGCCTTCTCCCATAACCATGCAACCCATCGCCACGCACCATAACTTAGGATTCGAGGGCGATTTTATAGAGTCGCCATACTCGCGGCCCGGGCGGCTAAGCCAAGGCCCCCGTTCCTCCTGCCGTCACGTACCATTCACAAAATCAAAGAAGGAATTGTGCATGCGTCGCTGTGACGACCAACGGGACGCAACGCCCCTTACTGCGGCCGACGATTGCCGGACACAGACCCAGAGGGTTGCATACTAGCTTGCTGTTTTCTTCCTAGCTTACTGCTTCATTACTAGCTTACTGATTGCCTACTAGCTTACTGCTTGCTTACTAGCTTACTGCTTGCTGAGTAGCATACTGCCTTCTTACAAGCCAGCTGCTTGCTTACTAGCTTACTGCTTGCTTATTAGCATTCTGCGCCCCTACTAGCTCCCTGCTCCCTTACTAGCTTACTATTTGCTTACTAGTTTGCTGCTTGCCTTCTAGCTTACTGCTTTCTCACAAGCGTACAGCTTGCTTACTAAATTACTGCATTATTACTAGCTCCCTACTCGCTTACTAGCTTACCGCTTGCCTACACGCTTGCTGCTTGCTTTCGAGCTTACTGCTGGCTTACTAACTTACTGCTTGCTTACTTGCCTACCACTTCCTCACTAGCTTACTGCTTGCTTACTAGCTTACTGACTGCTTAATTGCTTACAGATATGTTACCAACTTACTGCTTTGTTACTAGCTTACTGCGTCCTTACTAACTAACTGCTTTCTTACTAGCCTGCTGCTTGCTTACTAACTAACTGCTTCCTTACTAGACTGCTTCTCGCTTACTGGGATACTGCATTGCTAGGATACTAACCTACTGCTTACTAACTAGCTTACAGCTTCCTTACTAGCTTCCTGCATGCATACCAGCTTCCTGCTTTGCTACATAGCTACGGCTCCCCTACCAACTAACTGCATTTGTGCTAGCTTGCTGCTTGCTTACTAGCATACTGCTTCGTTACTAGCATCCTGCTCGCTTACTAGCTCACTGCTTGTTTACTACCTTACTAATTGCATACTAGCTTACTACCTCCATACTAGGTACCTGCTTTCTTACCAGCTTACTGCTTGCTTACAAGCTTACTGCTTGTTTACTAGCTCACTGCTTGCTTACAAGCTTACTGCTTGCTTACTAGCTTACTGCTTGCTTACAAGCCAGCTGCTTGCTTACTAGCTTACTGCTTGCTTATTAGCATTCTGCGCCCCTACTAGCTCCCTGCTCCCTTACTAGCTTACTATTTGCTTACTAGTTTGCTGCTTGCCTTCTAGCTTACTGCTTTCTCACAAGCGTACAGCTTGCTTACTAAATTACTGCATTATTACTAGCTCCCTACTCGCTTACTAGCTTACCGCTTGCCTACACGCTTGCTGCTTGCTTTCGAGCTTACTGCTGGCTTACTAACTTACTGCTTGCTTACTTGCCTACCACTTCCTCACTAGCTTACTGCTTGCTTACTAGCTTACTGACTGCTTAATTGCTTACAGATATGTTACCAACTTACTGCTTTGTTACTAGCTTACTGCGTCCTTACTAACTAACTGCTTTCTTACTAGCCTGCTGCTTGCTTACTAACTAACAGCTTCCTTACTAGACTGCTTCTCGCTTACTGGGATACTGCATTGCTAGGATACTAACCTACTGCTTACTTACTAGCTTACAGCTTCCTTACTAGCTTCCTGCTTGCATACCAGCTTCCTGCTTTGCTACATAGCTACGGCTCCCCTACCAACTAACTGCATTTGTGCTAGCTTGCTGCTTGCTTACTAGCATACTGCTTCCTTAGTAGCTTACTGCTTCCTTACTAGCTTCCTCCTGGCTTACTAGCTCACTGGTTGCATACTAGCTTTCTGCTTGCTTACAAGCTAATTGCATTCACGCCAGCCTTCTGCTTGCTGACTAGCTTACTCGTTACTTCCTATCTTACTGCTTCCTTACTAGCTTCCTGCTCGCTTACTAGCTCACTGCTTGTTTACTACCTTACTAATTGCATACTAGCTTACTACCTCCATACTAGGTACCTGCTTTCTTACCAGCTTACTGCTTGCTTACAAGCTTACAGCTTGCTTACTAGTTTGCTGCTTGCTCAGTAGCTAACTGCTTCCTTACTAGCCGGCTGCTTGTTTACTAGCATACTGCTTCCTTACTAGTTTTCTGCTCGCTTACTAGCTCAATGCTTGCTTACTGTCTTACTACTTGCTTACTAGCTTACTACCTCCTTACTAGATACCTGCTCTCTTACCAGCTTACTGCTTGCTTACTATCTTACAGCTAGCTTACAAGATTACTGTTTGCTTACTAGATTGCTACATACTTTCTAGCTTGCCGTTTGCTTACCAGCGTACTGCTTGCTTAATAGGTAACTGCTTTATTACTAGCCTCCTGCATGCTTTCTAGCTTATTGCTTTCTTACTAGTTTACTGCGTCCTTACTAGCTTACTGTTTGCTTACCAGCTAACTGCTCTGCGACAAACTTACAGCTCCCTTACTAACTGACTGTATTTTTAATAGCCTGCTGCTTGCTTACTAGCATACTGCTTTGATACTAGCATACTACTGGCTTACTCGCATCATGCTTGCTTACTATCTTGCAGCTTGCTTTCAAGCTTAGTGCTGGCTTACTCACTTACTGCTTGCTTACTTGCCTACAACATCCTTACTAGCTTACTGCTTGCTTAATAGCTTACTGGTTCGTTACTAACATACTGCTTCGTTAGCAGCTTACTGCTTCCTTACTAACTAACTGATTCCTTACAGGCCTGCTGCTTGCTTTCTAGGTGACGGCTTGCTTACTAGCATACTGCTTCCTTATGACCATCCTACTCCCTTACTAGTTAACTGCTTTCTTACTAGCCTGCTCCTTGCTTTAAAGCTTACTGCTTGCTTACTAGCTTGTTGCTCGTTTTCTAGCTTACTGCTGGCTTACTTGCACACTGGTTCCTTACTAGCCTGCTGCCTGCTTACTAGCTTACTTGCTGCTTACAGTCTTAATGCTTTCTCCCTAGCATACTTCTTCCTTGATAGATTCCAGCTCGCTTATTAGCTCTCTACGTGATTACCAGCTTACTGCTTACTTACTAGCTTACTACTCGCTTACTAGATAACTGGTTCCTTACCAGCTTACTGCTTGCTTACTAGTTTACTGGTTACATACCAGCTTGCTACTTCCTTACTGGCTTCATGCTCGCTTACTGTCTCAATGCTTGCTTACCTGCTTACTGCTTACTTACTAGCTTACTACTCGCTTACTAGCTCACTGCTTGCTTACAAGCTTACTGGTAGCTTACTAGCTTACTGCTTGCTTAGTAGCATACTGCTTCCTTACTAGCGCCCTGCTCGCTTACTAGCTCACTGCTAGCTCACTCGCTAACTGCTCGCTTAGTGGCCCGCTGATTGCTTTCTAGCTCGCTGCTTCTTTACTAGTTTCCTGCTTGCTTACTTGCTCGCTGCTTGCTTACTAGATTACTGCTTGCATACTAGGTTACTGCTAGCTTACTGGATTACTGCTTGCTTGCTAGCCTCCTGCTTGCTTTCTAGCTTAGTGCTTCGTTACTAGCTTACTGCTTGCTTACTAGCTTACTGCTTGCTTACTAGCTTACTGCTTGCATACTAGGTTACTGCTAGCTTACTGGATTACTGCTTGCTTGCTAGCCTCCTGTTTGCTTCATAGCTTAGTGCTTCCTTACTTGCTTCCTTCTTCATTAGTGTCTCACTGCTTGCTTACTAGATTACTGCTTGCTTACTAGCTTACTTCTAGCTTACAGGTTTCCTGCTTGCTTGCTAGCTTGCTGCTTGCTTTCGAGCTCACTGCTCGCTTTCTAGCTTACTGCTAGCTTACTCGCTTACTGCTTGCTTAGTAGCCTGCTGCTTGCTTTGTAGCTTAGTGCTTCCTTAGCAGCGTGCTGCTTGCTTACGTTCATACTGCACCCATACAAGCTCCCAGATCGCTTACTATCTCTGTTTAAATATCGCGTTAATTCGACGGATTTTCGAGTAAAACATAATTCGTCACCCGGTATTGTTTTTTCAGCGTACGTAAGACCAGAGGTACCTCGGTCGTCGTGTCCGCTTGGCGAAAACAGTACGGGATAGAAAAACAGCCGCTCTTGGGTTTTTTTCGAGACCTCACGCGATCGACCACGTAACGCTCAATTTCGTAACGAAAGTTTCGTCGCGCGTGTCTAGAGAAGGTACGACAATTTTGTATTAGACAAAGATGGACTCAAAAAACGTTTACAGCGCCGCTCTACGAAGGTTTCACCCTTCGAGCGAACATTTTGACTGTCCGTGCTCGTCCGTCACTCTTAATCTGGAACCGGCAGGGAGCACATGGGCATACGACCCCGCTCCTCGGACATTCCATTGTTCTCGAATAGTTACGAGTTACTCGAACTTTTCGAATAAATTCTAAACGTGGAATAGGAAGGACTCCATACGAGAATGGATTGTAAAAGCAATCCTTTACCGTGACTCCTTCCGTAACCCGTTTCCAATTTAAATTAAAAAATCGCAAACGAGGAAAGGAATCGAGTACGAGGACGGATTGTGAATGAATCCCTTCCCGTGATTCCTTTCGCATCTCGCTATAATACGATATAGATCAGGTCGGGTTTCGACCAGATCAAAGGGACTGCAAAATTTCGTGAGTTACAATCCGAAATTTCTATTCAGCGGTGGCTATAGTCCACGCCAGTCTGAAATCAGACACGTATCGCTGCAATCAGAGGTCGTGTCCGAGGTTTCGAATTTGAATCTCGACTCTCTCTCGACTGTCGAACGGTGCAAACCCACCCTTAGGGGCCTTCGTGGCGTGCATACCCTGGGTGGTCTTGCCGTCCTCCAGTCGGTGTTCGGGACAATCTTTGAGTTTCGGCATCCGGCGACCAGCTAGAGCGCAGTTCAATCATCGCCAGTGTGTACGGACACTGTGCGCAGAACCACTCAGTATAGCGCCGTGGTGTACGCACTATAATTACAAGTCGCTGCATGCGCTGTAAAGGTGCTGCACCACACAGTGCCCGTACGCATTACGAGGACGGTGAGCGGCCGAGGAGCAGGCAAATAGTTGGAGCCTTACAATCTCCTTCTGTTAACCTCTCCTGCGACAGTCGAAATTAGCAGTCGGGAAAAATCGAGATCGATTCTCGTCTTCCAAATCTGCGTTTCCTGGTTTAAAGGGAACGTTCACACATACAGTCCACTAGCTTAGCTGCGTAACGCGGCGGCCGAGTTCCCCGCTCGTGAGTGCGACAAGCACAACCAAGAGCGCGTGAACCTTAGAACAAAACGGACAACGTGACTCAAGTTACTCGGTATTTACGTATAGTCTCGTCTCTTTTGTTTCAGGGTAGAGGGACGCGAACCGCCAAAGGAGACGGCCCATCGGCGGGGCTTTTTTCTGGCCAGACGCCGGCCAGACGTCCAGGCGTTTAATATTAAGAGTCTGTGTTTGTGTTTGTCCTGAAAAAACGTGCAAAATAAACGTATATAATAAAATAAAATCAACGTGCAATTACTACTTTTCCAACGTCCTTTCCATCGTGATCCGGACCTCCGCTAGACGAGGCGTTCAATTAAAATATTTGAACCCTCCCTATTCTAACAAGCTCAATGGTTGCATACTAACTTACTGCTTGCTTACATGCTTGCTACTTCCAATACTAGATAATTGCTTTCTTACCAGCATACTGCTTGCTTGCTAGCTTACTGGTTGCTTACTAGCTAACTGCTTACTGACTAGTTTACTGCATGCTCAATAGCCAACTGTTGCCTTGCTAGCCTGCTGCTTGCTTTCTAGCTTACAGCACGCTTACTTGCTTCCTGCTTGTTTTCAAGCTTACTGCGTGCTTACTAGCTAACTGCACTCATACCAGCTTACTGCTTGCTTGCTGGCTTACTGGTTGCTTACTATCACGCAGCTTGCTTACTATCAAACTGCTTCCTTACTAGCTTCGTCCAAGATTACTCGCTCAATGCTAGCTTACTAGCTTACTGCGTGCGTACTAGCTTGTTGCTTGCTTTCCATCTTACTGCATGCTTTCTAGCTCACTGCTTGCCTACTAGCTTACTGCTTGCTTTCTAGCATACTGATTCCTTACTAGCTTCCTGCTTGCTTACTAGCCTGCTGCTAGCTTTCTAGCATACTGCTTGCTTAATAGCATCCTGCTCGCTTACTATTTCACAGCTTGCTTACTGTCTTACTGCAAGCTTGATAGCCTACTGCGTGATTACCAGCTTACTACTTCCTTACTAGCTACCCGCTTTCTTACCAGATAACTGCTTGCTTACAAGCTTAGTGCTAGCTTACTAGCTCACTGCTTGCTTACAAGTGTACAGCTTGTTTACTAGCACACTGCTTGCTTAATAGCTAACTACTTTCTCTCTAGCCTGCTGCTTGCTTACTAGCTTGTTTCATGTTTTCTAGCTTACTGCTTGCTTACTAGCACACTGGTTCGTTACCAGCTAATTGCTTCCTTTCTAGCCAGCTGCCTCCTTACTAGCTTACTTGTTGCTTACAAACTTAATGCTTTCTCCCTAGCATACCTCTCCCTTAATAGATTCCTGCTCGCTTACTAGCGCTCCACGTGCTTACCAACTTACTGCTCACTTACTAGCTTACGACTCACTTACTAGATAAGTCCTTCCTTACCAGCTTACTGCTTGCTTACTAACTTCCTGCTCACTTACTAGCTCACTGCTTGCTTACTAGCTTACTGATTGCGCACTAGCTGTGTGCTTGCTTACTACCTTACTGCTTGCTAACTAGCGTACTGCTTCCTTTCTAGCTTCCCCCATGCTTACTAGCTCACTGCTTGCTTACCATATTACTGGTAGCTTACTAGCTTACTGCTTGCTTACTAGCATAATGCAGTTTTACTAGCACACTGCTCTCTTACTAGCTAATTGCTTTCATACTAGCCTGTTGCTTGCTTACTAGCTTTCTCGTTGCTTACTAGCTTACTGCTTGCTTACTAGCATACTGGTAGCATACTAACTTACTGCTTGCCTAGTAGCATACTGCTTCCTTAGTAGCGCCCTGCTGGCTTACTAGCTCAATGCTAGCTCACTCGCTTACAGCTCGCTTAGTGGCCCGCTGGTTGCTTTCTAGCTCGCTGCTTCCTTACTAGCTTCCTGCTTGCTTACTAGCTCGCTGCTTGCTTACGAGATTACTGCTAGCTTACTCGCTTACTGCTTGCTTACTAGCCTGCGGCTTGCTTTCTAGCTTAGAGCATCCTTACTCGCTTCCTGCTTGCTTACTTGCACACTGCTTGCTTACTAGACCGCTGCTTGCTATCTAGCATACTGCTTCCTAACCAGCTTCCTGCTTGATAACTAGCTTGCTCTTTGATTACTAACTTACTTGTTCCTTAGTAGGTTACTGCTTGCTTACTAGCTTGGTGCTTGCTTTCTAGCTTCCTGCTTGCTTACTGGCTCACACCTTGCTTACTAGCTCGATGCTCGCTTACTAGCATACTGCTTGCTTACTAGTTTACTGCTAGCTAACTAGCCCTCAGCTTGCTTACTAGTTTGCTGTATGCTCAATTGCTAACGGATATCTTACTAGCCTGCTCCATGCTTTCTAGGTTATTGCTTGCTTACTAGCGTCCTGCTTGCTTACTAACCTGCAGATTGCTTTCTAGCATACTGCTTACATTCTAGCTCTCTGCTCACTTACTGGCCCACTGCTTGCATACTAGCTTACTGCTTGCTTACAAGCTATATGCTTTCTTACCAGCTTGCTGCTTACTTACTAGCTTCCTGCTTGTTTACTAACTCGCTGCTTGCTTACTAGATTACTGCTTGCTTACTAGCTAACTGCTTACTGACTAGTTTACTGCATGTCCAATAGCTAACTTCTGCCTTGCTAGCCTGCTGCTTGCTTTCTAGCTTAGTGCTTCCTTTCTAGCTTACTGCTAGCTTATTCGCTTACTGCTTCCTTACTAGCTTCCTCCTGGCTTACTAGCTCACTACTTGCTTACTAGCTTACTGCGTGGGTACTAGCTTCCTATTTGCTTACTAGCTAACTGCTTTCTTACCATGTTACTACTAGATTGCTGGCTTACTGGTTGCTTACCATCATATAGCTTGCTTACTATCTAACTGCTTTCTTACCAGCTTACTGCTTGCTTACTAGCTTATTGCTACCATACTAGCATTCTGCTTTCTTACTAGATTACTGTATCCTGACTAGCTTAATGCGTTCCTACTATGTTCCTGCATGCTTCCTAGCTAACAGCTTGCTAACTAGCATACTGCTTTCTTACTAGCTACCAGCTTTCTGACTAGCCTGCTGCGTGCATACAAGCTTACTGTTTGCTTAGTAGCTTACTGCATGCTTTCTAGCTCACTGCTTGCCTACTAGCTTACTGCTTGCTTTCTAGCATACTGATTCCTTACTAGCTTCCTGCTTGCTTACTAGCTTACTGCTTGCTTACTAGCTTGCTGCTTGCTTTCTAGCATACTACTTGCTCAATATCTATCTGCTTTCTTAATAGCCTGCTGATTGCTTTATAAATTTGTAACGCGCATGTCCGAGGCGGGACCGCGACCCGAGCACCGTCGCGGCCGAGTCCCCGCGACCGGTGGTTTCCCGCGCGGCCGCTAGTCGTCCGCGACTTCTCACCGCAAATTACGCGCCGCGCGTGTATTAATACCGGGTCACCGGCCGAATTCGGCGGACTCGTGTCTTGCTCGTCGAAGCCGAATTAAGTGGCGAGAGATACGTACGAACCATACGTGTCTACACGAGCTCCGACTTTTTGCGAACACGAGAGTGCGAGGGGCACTCTCGCGACCATTCCGCCGAACCTCCCATAACCCTGGATACTGGGTCGAACCGTTCCTTCTCTCCTACCCTGGCCCTACCGACATCGCGGCCTTGTAACAGCGTAGGTAGGGTATTGCCTGACTCCGCACCCACTGTGGCCTTCGACCGACACCGCACCTCCAATAACCCTGGATACTGGGTCGAACCTCTTCCCTACTTCCTACCCTGGCCCTACCGACATCGCGGCCTCGTAGCAGCGTAGGTAGGGTATTGCATTACCGTCCCGCACCGACCCCCTCGGCCACATCCCGCCGCCCACCGAACCTCCAATAACCCTGGATACTGGGTCGAACCTCTTCCTTCTCTCCTATCCTGGCCTTACCGACATCGCGGCCTCGTAGCAGCGTAGGTAGGGTACTGTATGCCCTCTCCCCTCCGCTGAGCGCCTGAACGCTCATTGCGCCGCTCTCTTCGAGCGACCGACCGCTCGCCGCGCTTCCCCTCCGCTGAGCGCATGAACGCTCATTGCGCCGCTCTCTTCGAGCGACAGACCGCTCGCCGCAGTCCTCTCCGCTGAGCGCCTGAACGCTCATTGTGCCGCTCTCTTCGAGCGACCGACCGCTCGCCGCGCTTCCCCTCCGCTGAGCGCCTGAACGCTCATTGCGCCGCTCTCTTCGAGCGACCGACCGCTCGCCGCGCCGTCCTCCGTAGCCATAAGAATAAGTTTTGTAAGTAGGTTAAGTTAGCAATAAACACGCTCAAAACATCCACCCGGCCTACGTCACTCACCGCTGCGAACCCTCGACCGCCGACTGAGTCGGCACCGACCACCTTCCTCCGCGCCCCCCCTCGAATCGGACCGTCCAAGGGGGAACGGTCATAAATTACTGCCTGCTTAATAGCTTACTACTAGCTTACAAGCTTACTGGTTGCCTACTAGTTTACTGCCTGCTTACTAGCTTACTGCTTGCTTAGTAGCATACTGCTTTCTTACTAATCTACTGCGTTCTTACTAGCCGAATGCTACCTGACAAGCTTACTGCATGCTTACTAGCTCACTGGTGGCTTACTAGCATACTGCTCGCTTAGTATCATACAGCTTGCTTACTATCTTACTGCTTGCTTACTGGCATACTGCCTTCTTACTAGACAGATGCTTGCTCCATAGCTTACTGGTTGCTGTATAGCATAGTGCTTCCTTACTAGCCTACTGCTTGCTCAACAGCTGACAGCTTTCTTAATAGCATGCTGCTTGTTTTCTAGCTTACTGCTTGCTTACTGGCTTACAACTTGCTTACTAGCTAACAGCTTTCTTACCAGCCTACTGATTGCTTACATTCTTACTGTATGCTTACTAGCTTACAGCTTGCTTACTATCATACACCCTCCTTTCTAGCTTCCTCCTCGCCTACTAGCTCACTGCTTGCTTACCAGCTTGCTGCTAACTTACTCGCTTGCTGCTTGCTTGATAGCCAGCTGCTTGCTTGATAGCCAGCTGCTTGCTTTAAGGCTTACTGCTTGCGTACTAGCATACCGCTTTGTTACTTGATTACTGCTTGCATACTTGCTTACTGCTTGCTTTCTAGCTTACTGCAAGCTTACTACATTACCACCTGCTTACTAGCTTACTGCTTGGTTACTAGCTTACTGCTTCCTTACTCGCTTGCTGCTTGCTTGATAGCCAGCTGCTTGCTTTAAGGCTTACTGCTTGCGTACTAGCATACCGCTTTGTTACCCTACGGTGACCCTTCGGCACGCTTTGGGAGGATACCGGGAATCGCTCGAAGCATTCTTCCGGTATCCTCCCCGTGCCCGCGCTTTCGCGCCCATCCCCCGGGGGGACAATCAGTCCCCTCAGTAGACACACTGCCTCATAGCGGCGGGACGGGGCCACTCCATCCCGCCGCTATCCGTCCCGGGGCCGCGTTTAGTGGCGGCTGCGAGCCCCAACTCGCAACCGCCCGCGACCCCGTTTCCACCCCTCGGCGGCCGGGCGTTCATGGCCGCACCAGACCGCCGAGGGTGCCTCCCCTTGCGTCGGACCGGTAGGGGGAGGCACTCCTACCCCCAACCGGTCCGACCCGGTGCCGCCTGGCGGGAGGAGGGTCCCCTCAGGACCCCCCTCCCAGCCTAGGTCATCCGCCACGCCGAGGCGGCCGCCCGCGACGCCTCGCGACCGGGCGACGACCTCGGGCCACCGCACGAGCGCGAGCTTCAGCGCGCCGCTGAAGCTCGCGCTCCCTCCCCGCGGCCTCCTTCTGCAACATTACGTTCTCGCAGAAGAAGGCCACGGCCCTCCACTTCTCCTCGCTGCCGAGCATGGCGCGCACCACGCCCGGCAGCGAGACATCCCGCCCGCCCTTACTAGCTACCTGCTCGCATAATAGCTTACTGCTTGCGTACTAGCTTACTGCTAGCTTACTCGCGCACTGCTTGCTTACCAGGTTGCTGCTAGCTTACGCGCTTGCTGCTTGCTTGCTAGCCTGATGCCTGCTTTCGAGCTTACTGCTTGCTTTTTAGCATACTGCTTCCTTACTAGCTAATTGCTATCTTACTAGCCAGCTGCATGCTTACTAGATCCCTGCTCGCTAACTAGCTTTCTGCTTACTCACAACCTAACAGCATTCATCCCATCCTACTGCTTGCATACTAGCTTACAGATTTGTTACTAATATACTGCTTTCCTACTAGCTTCCTGCTCGCTTACTAGTTCACTGCTTGTATACTAGATTACTACCTGCCTACTAGCTAATTGCTTTCTTACAAGCTCACTGCTTGCTTACTGGCTTGCTGCTTGCTTTCTAACATACTGCTTCCTTACTAGCTTCCTGCTTGCTTAATATCTTACTGGCTGCTTACTAGCATAATGCTTCCTTACTAGCTCCCTGCTCGGTTACTAGCTCACTGCATGCTTACCAGCTTACTCCTCGCTTACTAGCTGACAGCTAGCTTACTAGCTTACCGCTAGCTTACACGCTTACTGCTTGCTTACTAGCCTGCAGCTTGCTTTCTAGCTTACTGCCTGCTTACTAGCTTCCTACTTGCTTTCTCGCCTACTGCTTGCTTACTAGCATACTGCTAGCTTACTAGCTAACTGCTTGCTTACTAGCTCGCTGCATTCTTACTAACCACCAGCTTGCTTTCTTGCATACTGCTTCCTTACTAGTTTCCTGCATGCTTACTAGATTACTGGTTCCTTAATAGCTTACTGCTAGCTTACTAGCATCCTGCTCTCTTACTGGGTCCATGCTCGCTTACTAGCTTACTGCTTGCTTACTAGCTTACTGCTTGGTTATTAGCTTACAGCTTGCTTACTGGCATACTGCTTTCTTACTAGCATGCTGCTTGCCTACTACCTTACTGCTTGCTTACTAGCTTACTGCTTGCTTACTTGCTTACGGATAGCTTACTCGCTTCCGGCTTGCTTGCAGCTTGCAGCTTGCTTTCGAGCTTACTGGTGGTATACTGGCATACTGCTTCCTCACTAGCTTACTCTTTGCTTAATAGCATAATGCTTTCTTACTATCTTACTTCTCGCTTACTAGCATACTGCTTCCTTACTAGCCCCAGCAAGCTTACTAGCCCACTGTTTGCTTACAAGACTACTGCCTGCTTACTAGTTTGCAGCTTGCACAATAGCTAACTGATTTCTTACTAGCCTGCTGATTGCTTTCTAGCATACTGCTTCCAATCTAGCTCTCTGCTCACTTACTAGCCCACTGCTTGCTTACAAGATTACTGCTTGCTTACTAGATTGCTGCTTGCTCGATAGCTAACTGCTTCCTTACTAGCCTGCTCCTTGCTTTCTAGCTTATTGCTTGCTTACTAGCTTGCTGCTTGCTTTCTAGCATACTGCTTGCTTCCTGGCATACCGCTCTCTTACGAGCTAACTGCTTTCCTTCTATCTTACTGCGTGCTTACAAGATTACTGCTTGCTTACAAGCTTACCTGATGCTTACTAGCTTACAGCATGCTCACTGTCATATTGTTTCATTACTAGCTTCCTCCTCGCTTACTAGCTCACTGCATGCTTTCTAACTCACTGCATGCTTACTTGCCTGCAGCTTGGTTACTAGATTACTACGTTCTTACCAGCATACCGCTTCCTTACTGCCTCCATGCTCGCTTACTGGCTCACTGCTTGCTTCCTACCTTCCTGCTTTCTTAGTAGCTACTAGCTTTCTTACTAGCCTGCTGCTTGTTTCCTAGCCTGCTGCTTCCTTACTAGCTTAACGGTTGCATACTAGCTTACTGCTTGCTTACTGGCATACTACTTTCTTACTAGCTTCCTGCACGCTTACTAGCTCACTGCTTGCTTCCTACCTTCCTGCTTTCTTAGTAGCTACCAGCTTTCTTACTAGCCTGCTGCTTGCTTACTAGCTTACGGCTAACTTATTCGCATCCTTGCTTGCTTACTATGTTGTTGCTTGCTTTCGAGCTTACTGCTTGCTTGCTTGCCTTACTGCTTGCTTAATAGCTTGCTGGTTTGTTACTAACATACTGCTTTGTTACTAGCTTACTGCTTCCTTGCTAACTAACTGCTTGCTTACTAGCCTTCTGCTTGCTTTCTAGCTAACTGCTTGCCTCACAGCGTGCTGCTTGTTTTGTACCTTACTGCTTGCTTTCTAGCACACAGCTTTCTTACTAGCTTACTGCTTACTTACCAGCTAACTGCTCTGCTACAAACTTGCAGCTCCCTTACTAACTCACTGCATTTTTACTAGCCTGCTGCTTGCTTGCTAGCATACTGCTTTGATACTAACTTACTGCTTGCTTACTGGCTTTCTGCTTGCTCACTAGCATACTGCTTTGTTACTAACTTACTGCTTGCTTACTAGCATACTGCTTCCTTACTAGCTTCTTCCTCGCTTACTAGCTCACTGCTTGCTTACTATCTTACTACTTGCTTACTAGCGTACTACCTCCTTACTAACTACCTACTATCTTACCAGCTTACTGCTTGCTTACAAGCCTACTGCTTGCTTACTAGCTTACTGCTTGCTTAGAAGCTTACTGCTTGGTTACTGTATTGCTACATGCTTTCTAGCTTGCCGCTTGCTTACTGGCGTACTGCATGCTTACTTGCTTACTGCTTGCTTACTTGCTTACTGCTTGCTTACTACCTAACTGCACTCTTACTGCATTCCTGCTTACTTCTTAACACATTGTACGCCGGCCCCGCGAAAACGCGGGATTCGAAGTCTATCGCTTGAGCGCCGGGCCCGGGAAAACGCGGGTTTCGAAGTCTATCGCTTGAACGCCGGCCCCGTGAAAAAGCGGATTTCAAAGTCTGCCGCTTCAGCGCTGGGTCTGCGATAATACAGCATTCTTTTCTTTGGCGATTTGTTGGCTGTTTTCATGACTACGCTGATGCAAGAGTCATTCTTGAGCATCGTATACTGTAGCCAGTACATCTTTCATGGCTTTACGCTTTTAGTTGAACAGCATAATAGGCCTTCTTATTCTGTGCATTTTTACTCCTATAATATGAGTGAATTTACTGAGTATATGTCGCTGATCCTCTATCAGATTATTCTATACAATCGGAAGATTCTGATATACACGTCGAGGACAGTGATAGTGATGTGATTCCAAAAAGAAGAACAAGAACTGTTCCATTGCAGTATTCCAGTGATTCCGATGATCTAATTGATAGTGAAATGTTCACAGAATCACATAGTGGCACTGAATCATGGTCAGATGTTGATAAAGCTCCTAACGTACCAGATTTTATTGCGGAATCTGGTCCAAAGATTGTTCCTGCTAATAAGCAGAGCATAAAAGAAATCGTCGAAATGTTTATTGGCAATGATTTATTTCAATTGATGGTTGTTTAAAGACCTTAACCGCCCTAAGGGGGGTTATTTTAGTCTGACGTGGTCCGGATTACGAGGGAAAGGACACTGGGAAAAAGTATTGAATAAATTGATGCACCAGAATTTGCTCAAGAAATTAAACTTTTATTTTTAATCAAAAAAAGAAAAAAAGGAAAAAAAACCGCCTAGACGTCGGTCCGACGTCTCGAGAAAAAAAACCTGGGCCGGCTGCTCCTGGCCAAGTTCGGGATGTGTTGTTCTGTAACAAGGAAAGACAAGGCTGGATTTAAATACCCATTAACGCTTGTCGCGTCGCCTGTCTCGCTCTATCTCGCACGCTCCTGTCTGTGCCGTTCGCACTCGAGAGCGGAGATTACAAACACGTCTCGACGAACTGAGATATGTATGTGGACTGTATATATGAACGTTCTCACAAATCGAGAACCGTTCGATCGCTGTGCGGAAGAAGAGATCTAATTTCTCAATTCTCCGCTTTTTAGCGATCGTTGAATGCCGCAGGAAAGGACAACAGGTGGAAGTCGTAAAGCTCCAAATGTTGTCCAAACCGCAGTTTCTCACCGTTCCCTGCGTACAAGACGCGGTGTGGTGTAGCCCTTAACGGCGCACGTAGCGTCTTACGTTTAAAGGAGCATACACCACGGTGCTCATTATGCGTTGCTCTACGCACAGGGTACGTACTCACTGGCGGTCAAGGATCGTTGCTCGAGCAGGTTGAGCTAAGAAGTCCGGAATTTCTTAGCCCCGACCTGAGAAACGGTGAGCCCACGTAGGGTATCGGTCAGAGACCACCCTAGGGGTGATATACAAAACCGTGCGGACAATTCAACTTGTCGCACGACCGCGTCAAATGCAGCAGTCCGTACGACAAATTCTTACACGACCGCGAAACTCAAACGTCACGTGAAGATAATCAGCCTCACTCGACCGCGTCAAATGCAGCAGTCCGTGGAGAAATCAGTATTGAGTTGGCCGTAGCCACTGGCCGAAACTGGACTTCCGACGACCGCTGGTTGCACCGAGACGTTGGAAAGTCAGCCTCACGACCGCGTCAAATGCAGCAGTCCGTGATAATGCCAGTCTCACACGACCGCGTCAAATGCAGCAGTCCGTGGAGTCGTCAGTACTGATCGGGCCGTAGCCCTTGCTGAGACTGGAGTTTCGACACACGGGAAACGATTCTTATCGCGATTCCCCTTTCATGACCGCGTAGCACAAACGTCACATGAAAGTTGGACGAAAACCCACAGTCTTTTAAATTTTGTTAATAATCTTGCCAAGCGGGAACCGAAGTTTTTCAATTCCCTCACACGACCACGTAACTCGAGCGTCACGTGCTATTCGGCGAGATTGTACAGTCAATAATCGGGGCTGATAAAATGCCTCACCGATTTAGTTAATTTTGAGCAACAATTTAAAATTCTCAACGAAAGGTTCGAGTGTTCTCAGAACCTATATTCGGAGATTTGGTTTCGTCGCGGAGCGGAATCGTTTGTCGATCTGCTCGCTGCGCGGACTCGCTATCGAGTCTCGAAGCTAAGAAGCGAACAGACATCCGCAGTCGCGGCCACGAGTGGGGTAATCACCACCTCGCGGCGCTATCCCTGCTCTTCAATGTCTATCTCTTCTTAATTTCAATATTCCTCTACCCTCTCTGTTTATGGATCTTCGACGATCGATCCCAAGTAAATATATTGGGTCGATCACGTGACTGAGAGCAGCCAACACTCGCGTATGGTTTTTCTAACCTGTATCGTTCCGTGTACCGAACTATGCATCAGAGAGTCTCTGGAATGTCGCGTACACGAAAAACAATACCGTACGAGAAATTTATTGTTCTCAGTTATAATTCACGTCAACTTGAATATTTCTCTAAACGGTTCTCAAATCCGTCAATTAACGCGATATTTAAACATACCGCCCCCCTTGCACGGTCCGTGCAACAAACGGAAGGAGCGGTAATTCGCGGAGAAAATCTTAATGTCCAGTTACAGAGAGGGTGGGTCAGTTTCACTTAATAAAAATTAAGTTACTTACTTTTTAGCGGCGGAAAACGTCCGTTCGACCCTGCAAGAACTGCAGGGTCGTGAGCACGGCCTCATTGATCGCCGCCTGGTCTCTGCG
This sequence comes from Colletes latitarsis, assembly GCF_051014445.1. Classification (NCBI taxonomy): domain Eukaryota; kingdom Metazoa; phylum Arthropoda; class Insecta; order Hymenoptera; family Colletidae; genus Colletes; species Colletes latitarsis. The sequence goes on along the minus strand of NW_027488377.1, from coordinate 1,037,774 downwards.
GGATCGGTTTCGTGGCCGCGCTGGAGGAGCCGGTCGCTCGATGAGGCGACTCACTCCCCGCTCCTCCGAAGCCCGATGGCGTCGGCGTGGCCTCCTTCCTGCCGATTGTGGTGACGGGCCTGGTGTCGCGACTTGCGGGACCTTCGTGAGCTGCGGCTGCACGGGGTTGCTCGCCGTGACCGCCGCCTCCGCCTCGTGGAAGTCGCATGCCACGAGGCGTCCGGTCTGGTTCCACTTTATAACGTAGTGGCCTCCTGGGACCGCCATTTTTCGGCGTCTTGATGTCCAGGGGACATGGACCGGAATTTGAAGGACATCCTGCCCCAGGTCGATCCGGAAGGTCGGCGTCGGTGGTGGCTGCCGGAAGGGCCACCGAGGCCTCGCCAACCTCCATGGCTGCTGGCTCGCTCGCCGTTGCTGCCTGTGTTGCAGCTGCGGTCGGTACTGCTGATGCTGAGGATCGGAGGCCCTCCCCCAGCTGCAGGTGGCGTTGGAACTGGGCCTCCATTTCCGGGTCCAGACCGCGAGCTGGCTCGTTTACTGATTTCTCGCTGTTTGGTGACTGTGACATATTGCTGTATGTAACTAGCAACTGAGGGAATCCGCCAGCGGGTCCTGCTTTTATGCTAAGGAACACTCGCGTTTCGCGGATTCTCCTTCCCTTAAATTATTACGGGATGGTAGGAAGTATATTCCCCTATCCTCGTAATTGTCACCAAAGACAAAGGTAGTTGTGGATCACCGCCGTCTTTATCTTCAACGGTGGTTCACACTTCCTCTTTGTCTAGACAGTGGAGCTCGACAGTTTTTCTATCCCATCGGCGTCTTCGACGGCCGGCGTCGATGTTTACTCATCGACAGGCAGTTTACACAAGCGTACAATTAGGTGTGTGTACGTAGACGTAATTGTACGTACTTTAACCACGCGTACATGTGTATCCTTGCCCGGGAAAACTTCCTCTATTCTTCCCATCGGTTAAGGGGGAGAAGAGGATTTTTGCACTAAAACCAAATCGTTTGGTTTTAACTGCATGTCCAACCTCTCCAGAACTGTTCGTGGAATTTTGAGTCGCTCTCCAACGCGTAAGTCGCGTGAGCTTTTCAGTCTTCACTGATTTTTTACCGGAAGTGCATTTATTGAACTTCCGATGAAAAGTGGCCCGGTGTGATACGCATAATTCTCTGGACAAACACTTCAAGCGGCGATCGTTCGCGAGTTTAAACTCGCGAACGATCTTGCAGAGCAATTTCTGCATTTCCTCGCTTGTGTGAGTGCAGTCTCCGAGTATGCGTCTCAGATGTTGTTTCACCGATTTCACACCGATTTGTTACATATCACCGAACTCGATGCGCCTGTACAGTGCGACGTCGAGACGGTGTTTGTATTGATATTTGAAGCCGAACTTTTCGTTTTCGGCTTCGACCGTGCTGGTCTACGTGGTGGGGCGTCCGTACGCCTCTCCTCACGATGACCGTACGAGTTATTCGCAAACGGTCTTGGATTATTTTTTTCCTGGTTTTGCGCGTAATGTAGCAGGGAATGGTGCTTGCCACTGCACTTCGCGTATACTTCGGGGCTTTGGCACCGTAGCACTGTGTGGGTGGAGGCCAGGCATTGTACACACCAATGGCGACCCTGCACAAATTGGCTACGTGTCTTTTCCGGCAAAACCAAAAAGGAGCTGCAATGCAATAAGCTGTGCGGTCCGGTACAGAATCCGCACATCTGCTTTTGCACAGGGCCAACCTGCCCTTCGGCGTCGGTTCTCGACCCTCGTGGCTGTGCAGCCGAGTCGGTTTCCAAAACGGCGTTATGGCTGCGCACGTGTCTCGAAGCAGATCTCGTTTCCCGAGTCCTGCTATGACTACGTGCGCTCAGTTTCGTGGCAGGCTCCAGCGCAGCCTCCCGACGCTTCTCGTCTATGGAGAGCAGTGCGCGGGAGTGCATCTCGATAAACCTCCGTACGTCCTCAAACGTAGGATATTCTGTCGAGAGGTTGAGTGTTTTCTGCCACTCTAACTCAAGCGCAGGCGAGAATTTTTGCTTCGCCCAATGCGCGAGTAACCAATCCCGTTGTTGTTCGGGCGTGCCCTTCTTATCGAGGGCAGCGAGCACCTGTGTACAACCCACGGTGATCTGCTGCATGCTAGCCAGATCACCGGTATCAATTGGTTTTAGGAACAGGAGCTTATCCAGCAATTTTCCCGTGACCATGCGTGGGAGGCCGAAGGTGTTCTTCAGCTTCGACCATGCCACTGGAAAATTACGGCCGACGATCTCGATCGAAGCAATGGACGCTAGAGCTGGTCCCTCTAGGCAGGCATTCAGGTAATGCAATCTTTGCACATCTGACAGTCCTGCATTTCGTACGACCCCGGAGGTGAACAGGTCCTCGAAATGTTCCCATTCCTGAGGATCCCCTCCGAATTTGGGTAATCGTTGCTTCGGGAGCTCGATCGGTATGTTACTTTGAACTTCCGGTGTTGCTGGTTTGGTTTCAGCGCTCAGCCGGCCAAGTTCAGTAAGGACAAGATCCTGGAAATCCTGGAAATCGTCCTCGGCATCCCTCATATAATTCAGCTTAAAGATGTCGTGAGACGGTCTTTCCGCTGGAGGAATTTGTTTTCGCACGTTAGCATACTTGGTGCGTATATCGCGCCAAGTTTCTTTAGCGTGCTCGAGTTTTACCTCAAGCATTCGCTCTGAGTACTTCGCTCGTCCTAGTTTTTTAAGGTTTACGCCCAGCCGTTTTAGTTGACCACATAGATCGACCAAGTCTTCGATTTCGTCGTCGAGGTCGATTTCTATGGATAACTGTGCTACGGCCATAGTGTGCGTTTTCGAGGAGCAATCAACTCGAAAAAACCTCTTACGTGGTTAACTTCACACGTGAAAAAATGTGCACCCTTTTTTCCTGGCCCGATTAAACTCGTTTTAATCCGGCTCGAAGGACCTTTGTTTAAAGACATTGTTAAAAAGCTGATGCTTTTAACGACGAAGTCCGGATAGAGGGATCGGATTTTTATTGTGGGAAGTGAGTTGGGAATGTAAGATTTTCTTTTTCAAAAAAACTGTTTATTATAAAAATAAATAAAATAAACAATAAGAAATGAAGAAATTCTTAGATAGTTTTCCAATTCTGGTCGGAACCGACACGTTGAGGTAGGCCAAGATTCTGTGAACAGAAAAACACGGCAATGTGTTAGACACGTAAACACGTTACACGTATATTCGCCGCGTGTGTGTCCTCACGCTCCTGGCTTCGATATTCGAATGTATAGGAGCGGAGAATTTCGCTCGCTCGTAATATACGAGCTCGCAAGTGGACTGTATTTAATATCTGGCGTGAAAAGAATTAAATTTCCTTTCGACGCCGAACTGAGTCGATTGTCTAGTGGACGGGGATGCAAGTGGAGGTTGTAAGGCTCCAAATGCACTGATCCCGTGAGTATGCCCACGGAGTCTGTGCGTCGAGTCGCACTGCAGTACAACGGCACGACCGTCGATCTGCGGCTTCTCTTTAACGTTCCAACAGATGACTTGTTGGTCGAGAATTGTACTGCGAAGCCCGACAGCACGTGGTTCACTGCACGAATGCACCACTCGATGTGATTCGTGACAGTATTTGAACTACGTGGGGGCCTGACCCGCGACTCCCTGACCTCTCCGCACAGGTGCTCCTCTAAGCGTTACACCGGCGGGGTCTGTAGAGGGAAGGAATCGAAGACCGAAAGTCAAGCGTCCGAAGTGGACGCTGACCTGACTCCAGTGAGCCCACCTGGAGGTTCACCACGTAGGTGCCTCCCTTCGGTGTCTCCTAAGCCGAACGACAATCACAGAGAAGTTTGAACGGTATTCGCCCACTTCTCTGTGCTTCAAACGTTTATACGCTTGAAACGACAAAATAATACTGCACGAGGGGGGTCGAGCACCTTATTGGTGTATTCTCGAGCCCTCCAAACTAGACAGAAAATAGAAATTGAGCTTGTTTGGGACTTTCCCGAACGAAACTCCTGAATGCTTTTATTCGAATCGAGAGTCGACTCGTTTGATAAGCAAAGACTAAAATTAATGAGTGCTAGTTTGAGTTTTAATGAATTCTCAGCTGTGCGAGGTCAATCAGAGGACCCGCACCAGACTGAACATCGACTCGTTGCACCCTTTATTCAGTAGTTGTCTGCTAGCTTTATCTCGAGAATTTCACTCTCGAGATTCGCTCGAAATCTGTTCGGACACGATCGGGAGCCGATGTGCCTTCTTCAGAAGTCATTGTGAGACTGTACGGATTGACAGCTGAAGACGTCGCCGTGGTACTCTAATTAATCGTTCCGCGGCGCTGTCTAAATTTTCGGCAGTCGATCTTTGTCTAATTCTCTACGCGCTACTCTCGCACGGTACTGACGTCATCAACACCGTTGGCACACTTGAATCGAAGGTAATGAGCCGTTACCGATGGCAGAAAAACTAGTAATACACGCGTTTTTCTATCACTGTTTGCTGTACAAATCCTATTAGAGATAATCTCCTTCGAATTGTACGTTAACAGGATTAACGGTAATCGCGGCCGAGGACAATCGCTCGGCATTATGCAAATCTTTAAACATACCGCCCCCCTTGCACGGCTCGTGCAATGAACCAGGGAGCGATAGAACCGATCGGCCAAGATCCGAGTGAGAGTAGGCGGGTACACAATTCAAATATGTAATGTACTTACAATTTTTGGAGGGTCCGGCAGTATTCCTTCCCTGCATCATCTGCAGGGAAGTGAGAACGGCCTGAATCGCCTTCATTGGCAGGTCGTTATGGGGTGCCCTGTTCGGATTGCCGGGCCTCCGGCGTCGCCTCTCCCTGCGGGTTTCCGGCCGCTGTACCCTGGGCTTTGCTAACCCTTCGGCCGTGGAGGGTTTGCGGTGCCGGTTCCTTTTCTTCCGTGCCGTCTCGACCTTGGCTGCGGTCGTGGTCGTGGCCGCGACCGGTGCAGCGGCTGAGGTGGCAGCTGCGGCTGGGACGGCGGTAGCGGCTGAGATGGCCTCCGTCGGCACGTCCTCCCGGTAAAGGCAGGACTTCAAACTGCCGTCCTTCGCCCACCGCAAGACGTATCGTCCGCCCGGTACCGGGCATTTGTAACGGCGTGTTGTGGTCGGGATGTGCGCCGGGACGGATATTATTTGGCGGCCCACCGGGAACAGCAGCGGGGGTTGTACGCCCCCGCTGGTCGTCGGTACCGGCTGATCTTCGCACTCCGGTTTCGTGCTGGCCGTGGCCAGCTGGCCGAGTTGCAGGATGCGCTCGAACGCTATGTCGAACCCGGGGGACGACACTCCCGTTTCCGGCGTACTTGCACTCTCGCTTTCCATGGTTAATCAGTAACTGATCTTTTCCGGCGAGGTGTCGTACGAATTTCGATTTAGGGGCGCTAGCGTAGGCTCAATGTCCCCGTACCTAAGCGATAACGAGATTGGCGGATTTTTCCCCCTACTCTTCGTTTTCGCACAGGAGTCAAGTGGCCGGTGAGAATCAACCGTTCTCACCTTCCAAAATCCTTGCCTTTTCGAACTCGAACGGTTTTGTTTAGATCACCTGCTCGGCTTCGGGAACCGTCGCCCAAGGTGACTCAAACAAAGACTCAGCCACAGGCAGCGTACACAATCGCGTAATTGGTCGCGTATATGTGGATTTGGCTGTGCGTACTTTAACTACGCCTACATGCCCATCCTTTCCCGGAAATATTTCCTCTATTCTTCCCATTTCCCACTGATTCGGGGGGAGGAGAGGATTCTGCACTAAAACAAGATCATTCTTTTTTAGGCGTGTATTTTCCGTCTGCCATTTGTAGCGGTTCTGGAGGTGCATGAGATAATCTCTTGTCCAGTGCCTCCAGAGTTGCTCGTGGAATTTTTGCATAGTTCTCCATCTTGTCAGATGCGAAATATTAACATTTTCTACGGATTCCATTGGGGGTGCCATCATGGGCCCTCCAATTAGGAAGTGTGCCGGTGTGAGCGGCGCATAATCATCAGGGCTATCACTCAGAGCGGCAATCGGTCGCGAGTTTAAACTGGCTTCGATTTTACAGAGTAACGTCTGTAATTCCTCGCTCGTGGGAGTGAATTCTCCTATGATGCGCTTTAAATGATGCTTCACAGATTTGACTCCGGCTTCCTGCATCCCACCGAAATGGGGGGCACTGGGTGGGTTAAACTGCCACCGAATGCCCTTTTCGCCGCATTGGTTTTGCATTTCCGGCGTTTTACACACCTTATTGAAATGTTTTCTCAATTCACGATCTGCACCGACGAAGTTTGTCCCATTGTCACTGCGTATGCAAGACGGGATTCCTCGTCGGGCCATGAACCGATCCAATGCAGCTAAAAATGCACTCGTCGTGTAATCATGGACGAGTTCAATATGTATGGCCCTTGTAGCGAAGCAGACGAAAACTGCGATGTACGCTTTATGAGCTGTTTTTCCTCGGCCCGCGGAGTCGCGGACTTTATACGGTCCCGCATAATCGACTCCGCAGTTTAAAAAAGCCCTTTTTTTTTTTTTTTTTTTTTTTTTTTTTTTGTCGTGGGGAAAATCTTCGAAAGACTCCCTCCCACCTCCTTGGGGAGAGGTGGGAGGGGTGTGAGGGATTCCCCGCGCCCGTACAACGACAGGCGCGGGACCTACCCACTAAAAACCCCACGGTGACCCTTCGGCACGCTTTGGGAGGATACCGGGAATCGCTCGAAGCATTCTTCCGGTATCCTCCCCGTGCCCGCGCTTTCGCGCCCATCCCCCGGGGGGACAATCGGTCCCCCCAGTAGACACACTGCCTCATAGCGGCGGGACGGGGCCACTCCATCCCGCCGCTATCCGTCCCGGGGCCGCGTTTAGTGGCGGCTGCGAGCCCCAACTCGCAACGGCCCGCGACCCCGTTTCCACCCCTCGGCGGCCGGGCGTTCATGGCCGCACCAGACCGCCGAGGGTGCCTCCCCTTGCGTCGGACCGGTAGGGGGAGGCACTCCTACCCCCAACCGGTCCGACCCGGCGCCGCCTGGCGGGAGGAGGGTCCCCTCAGGACCCCCCTCCCAGCCTAGGTCATCCGCCACGCCGAGGCGGCCGCTCGCGACGCCTCGCGACCGGGCGACGACCTCGGGCCACCGCACGAGCGCGAGCTTCAGCGGCGCGCTGAAGCTCGCGCTCCCTCCCCGCGGCCTCCTTCTGCAACATTACGTTCTCGCAGAAGGAGGCCACGGCCCTCCACTTCTCCTCGCTGCCGAGCATGGCGCGCACCACGCCCGGCAGCGAGACATCCCGCCCGACGACGCCGACCAGGACACGGCGCTCCCCCTCCCACGCGGGACATACCTCCAGGGTATGATCCGCCGTGTCCTGCTCAGCGTCGCAGTGGCAGCAACGCGCCGTCGGCTCCTTCCCTATCCGGCACAGGTATCTTCCGAAGCTGCCATGCCCGGAAAATACCTGTGCCATCCGGTAGGTGAGGCTGCCATGGCCTCTGTCCAGCCACTCCTTCAGGAGTGGCCGAACCGCCCCGACAGTCCGGTGCCCCGCGGTTGGCAGAGCCAGCCGCTCCTGCCACGCGAGCAACACGGACTGCCGGGCCTGGCGCTTCAAATCGCCCCAAGCAGGTTCCTGCCCGCCCGGGACCGCCCCCACCCCCGCGCGACGGTCGACGCGGTGCCGGTACATCACCGCGTGCGACCGCGCGAGCAGGTCCATGGGCGGCATCCCCGCTAGAACCGTCGCCGCCTCATGTGACATGGTCCGATACCCGCGGACGACCCTGAGCGCCATGCGCCTCTGCACCCGACGCAGCATAGTCATGCTGCGCCGGGAGGCAGCCAGGTCGTCCGCCCAGACGGGGGCCCCGTATAGGGCCACCGACTGGACCATTGCCACATAGAGGCGACGAACTCGGCCCGCCGGGCCCCCCAGGTTGGGCAGGATCCGGCCCAGAGCCGCAACCATCCTTTCCAACCGGGGGACCAGGCAGCGGAAATGCTCCTCGAAACGCCAGTGGCTATCGAGGATCAGCCCTAGATACCTGATCTGGGGCTTCACCTCGATGTCAGCCCCACCCACCCGGATCAGAGGGGGTGGCGGATCCTGCCGAGGTGAATGAAACGCAATCACCTCGGTCTTATGGACCGCCACCGTCATCCCCATCCCCCTGATCCGGTCGACGACGCGTTGCGACCCCTCCTCCGCGCGACGCATGGCCCTCCCCCAGTGCGCCCCGACGGCCAGCACCAGTGTGTCATCCGCATAACACACCGTGCTGACGCCGTCGGGGAGGCCGGCCCGCAACACCGAGTCGTACGCGATGTTCTACAGGAGTGGCCCGAGGACCGACCCCTGCGGAACACCGCAGTACACCTCCCTCCGCATATCACCATCCCGGCCCGGATACTCGATCCACCTGCCGCGGAGATAATCCCCGACGACCGCCCTGAGACAAGGGGGGACCCGATGATATTCGAGTCCCCTCCTTATCTCTTCCCAGGGGAGGGTGTTAAAGGCATTGGCAATATCCAAGGATATTGCCAATGCCACCCCTCCCCGGGAGACGGCCGCCTCCGAGAGGGCCCTCACACGACCTATCGCGTCGATAGTCGATCGGCCCCCCCGGAAACCGAACTGGCAGTCGGCCAGACCGGGATCACCCCGCGACAGGTGCTCGACGAGGCGGGCAGCAATCACCCGCTCGAAGAGCTTACCCACCTCGTCGAGGAGACAAATGGGCCGGTATGCGGAGGGAGACTCCGCGGGCCGACCCTCCTTCCGGAGGAGGACCATCCTCGCCACCTTCCAACTGGGGGGGAATCGCCCGTCCCTCAGGCAGCGGTCGAACAACCGCCTGAGGTCGGCCCCAAGGACGCCCTGGGTCAAGACCCAAACCCGGCCGGGCACACCATCCGGACCCGGGGCCGTGTTACGAACCCCGAGCCGTCTGATGGCCGCTGCCAGCTCCTCCTGCGTGACCCCCAGCTCGGCCGTCCACTCCACTGGGACAGCCGCCGCCGCCGGAGGACGCGGTCCCCTCTCCCCAATTGGGAAGAGTGTATTGACCACGTCCGCCAGCAGCCGGGGGTCAAGACCCTCGGTGACGGGGGGCGCCCACGGGCGGAGCTTATTCAGCACCACCTTATATGGGCGCCCCCATGGATCGTCATCAAGGGTCTGGAGGAGCTCCTTCCATGCCTGGGTCTTGGCCCGTTTGATGGCGACCTGCAGAGCAACCCGCGCCACGCGGTATGCTCCATACAGGTCATCAGCTGCCCTCGCTCGCGCCACGCCGTCGCCTGTACGTTGACGACGGCGCGCGCGGATGTACTGGCGTCGGGCGCGGACAGTCGCGACTCGCAACTCCGCGATCGCGTCCGACCACCAGTACACCGCCCGGCGAGGAGAAGCCCGCCCGACCCGAGGCATCGCCGCGTCGCAAATACCCGCGACCAATGCCCCGAGCCGGGCGACCTCCTCCTCTATGCTCGGCAACTCGGCCGCTCCCTGCGGCCAAGTTGCAGCGAGGGCAGCTGCCATCAGGGCGTCCTTGTCCAGGCGCCGAAGCGCCCAGCGGCGTGGTGGGGCGCCACGCAGGCGGCCGTGTCGGGATGCACTCGCGGCGGCAGAGACCTCCATCCGGATGTACCGGTGATCGGAGAGTGTCTCTGCCCCCGCGACCACGTGCCAACCCGACACCATGCGCACGGCGTTGGGGGTCGCGAATCCAACATCCACGATGGACCCCCCATATCGCCGCACGCATGTGTGCTCCGACCCCCGGTTCAATACCCGGAGGTCGAGCCCCGCCGCCCAATCGCCCAGGATCCCGCCGCGAACGGAGGTCCTGGGGGATCCTCAAGCCACCGACTTGGCATTAAAATCCCCCAGGACCAGCACCGGCCGGTTAAAAAAGCCCTTGCTGCACGGCTGCGTTCTGGGGTCAAATCCTGCATGATTTGCGTGGAGGTTTGTGCCCTCCATCTTACGCATTTCATACATTGATGGATGACCTTGCGAGCCGTGGTTCGGCAACCGAGGATCCAAAATTGTTGCTTTACCATGGATATCGTCAGCTGCAAGCCCCCGTGCAACGTATTTACGTGGCACTGCCGAATTATCATGGTAGACACATGGTGTTTTGGCAGAATTATGGGGTGCTTCGCTTCCCATGCCAACGTCGCGTTCTCCAGTCGTCCACCGACCCTCAAAACGTCATTCGTGTCGAGAAAAGGGTTCAGACTTTTTAACGGAGATTTTGCGGGAATTTCCCTGTGCTTTTTTAAACACTGGTACTCGCCCGCAAAATGCGTTCGCTGGATGTAGCGGACGATTCTTTCCTTGGCCAGCTTCAATTCTGATGCTTCGACAACGTTGGCATCGAACGACCTTCGCTCACCTTGCATCGGTCTACGTAATCGGAGACAATATGCAGTCACGCGAAGTAGCTTACTCCAGGTTGAGAATCGGAATACAAATTCCCATTCCTTGTCTGGAGTTGCAACGTGGGCGTGCGGAATGCGCTTGCCCACGGTCGTATCGATGGAATCAGGCGTTTTCGGCCAATTTTCCTCTCGTTGTCTTAACCATGCTGGACCAGAAATCCACAGCTTCGATTGAATGAGCTCCTCCGCTTCGACACCGCGCGAATTCAAATCCGCGGGATTGAAGCGGGTGGGAACATGTCTCCATTCAGCTTTCGGAAGCAAGGTCTGGATTTTCGCGACTCGGTTGGCTATCACAACCTTCCAAGTCGAAGCATGTTTTTTCAACCAAGCTAGTGCAATGGTGGAATCTGACCAACAGATTATACGGTCAATTTTTATGGACAATGACCGTTCCACGTGCACTGCGAGCTCGGTAAGCAGTACGGCTCCGTTCAATTCGAGAATCGGAATTGACTGCGTTTTAATCGGAGCCACCCTCGTCTTTGCCATGATCAAGGTTGTGAAAATTTCCTCGGTCATGGTCGTCACGCGTAAATACGTGACGGCCGAGTACGCTCCGAGTGAAGCATCGCAGAATCCGTGTAATTCCACCGAAACTGCATCTGCTCCGTAACGGATCCATCTGGGAAATTTTACTTTTTCCAAACTGCTCCAATCCTCGCAAAACGTGTTCCACGTTTTTAGCGTATTCGCGGAGACATGATCGTCCCACTGGATTTTCTCCAGCCATTGGGACTGCATCAAAATCTTCGCGCGAATTACGACTGGTGATAACCAGCCGAGCGGATCGTATAGTTTGGCTATTTCAGAAAACAAAGTTCGCTTTGTAATCGGGCCTGCAGCCGGTTGGAACCGTTGCAGGTTGAAATAGAAATAATCTCCCGATGGTATCCATCGCAATCCAAACACCTTGAGTTCGGAATCATCGAACAAGGTGAAGTCGACAGCGTGGGAGTGAGAGCTTTGTGGGATGTTTCGTAGTAATTTCTGCGAGTTACCAGCCCACTTTCTCAATTTAAACCCGCCGCCCTGTAGGAGTTCGCAAACTTGAATATGAATTTTTTCCAACAAGGACGTGTCGGGTGCCCCCATAAATACGTCATCAACGTATATATCTTTCTCGAGTATCGGAGCGGCGAGAGGAAATCTGTCACCGTCCCGTTTTTTCAACTCGAGCAGAGTACGCATCGATAAATACGGTGCACACGCCGTTCCGTACGTAACGGTGTTCAACTCGAATGCTTTAAGCACTTCGGTTTCGGGTGTGCGCCATAAGATGCACTGAAAACGACGATCCTGCGGGGCGACGAGAATTTGCCGAAACATTTTCTCGATATCGGCCACCAGCACGTATTCGTACAGCCTCCATCTCGTCAACACAGACGTGATGTCGTTCTGCAGTTTCGGACCTACGTGTAGGATGTCGTTCAGGGATTGTCCGCCCACCGTACGGCTGGTCGCGTTAAACACGACTCGCAGTTTGGTGGTTGCACTCTCCGTTCGGATAACCGCTCGATGCGGAATGTAGAGTCTGGATTTTTCAGAGGGCTCTATACGAGTCATGTGTTCCAACGACTCATACTCCGCGAGAAATTCTTCATATTCTCGTGCGAGGGTCTGATCCTTGTCCAATTTCCTTCTCATCCTGGTCAACGCGGAGAGAGCGATATGGAGTGAATCTCCCAGCGCTTCTTCCGGTTTCGGATGGTTAAACGACAATCGGACAATAAACCGTCCCGTTGCATCCTGTGCGACAGTCTTTTGGAAATGAGTTTCACACTCTTCCTCAGCTTTTGTAAGCACTGAGGTCGAGGGAATTTCTTCAATTTCCCAGAATCGTCGAATCACGTAATCCAGCGATTCAAGTACGTTGCAATGCAACGTTCGCACGTGACACCGGGTCTTGCTTGCTGCATTTATTGGTCCGGATAATATCCAGCCGAATGCAGTTTCTTGTGCAATTGGTCCTTCGGGCGCTATTCGTCGGAATCCCGATCGAATAACTTGGGCGTACAGATCCGCGCCGATCAAAACTTCAATGTTTTGTCCGGACGCGGGTTCGGGGTCTGCGAGCATAAGGTTTCGTAACGCGTCGTTATTGAACACGTTTACACACGGCGAGGCATAGTTCGTGATTTTTGACACGACGTATGCTCTGGCCGAAACCATCGGGGTAACCCCGTTAGCCGCTCCCAGATTTAACCCTACACTGTACTTAATTTGTTGGGTTCGACCACCCCCCAAGCCCGATACCGTGGCTGAGGTTTTCCTCCTCGGGAGGTTGAGGTCATTCCTCAATCTCGCCGAGATGAAGGATGTCTCGGACCCTTGATCCAACAGCGCGCGAGTTAAACGCGACGCGCCGTTTTCTCCGTACACTCGTACGATCGCGGTAGCTAACAGCACCGGCCTCGGTACGTCTGTACTCGCAGTACAGTGTGACGTAGTAGCCCGTGACGTCGTTGCTTGCGTCGTCGAGGTATCGGCGGCTCTCGCCTTAGACGTACGGCGCTGTGGAGGGGCGTTATCCCGCCGCTCCTCACGCTTACCGTTCGAAAATTTCGTTTTCGGCTTTTGGCTAGGAGCCTCTCTTTCGTATTGCTCGAAATGCAACAGGGCATGATGCCTGCCACTGCATCTCGAACAAACGTGTTGGCTCCGGCAACCCTTTGCGTCATGATCTAGGGCCAGACAGATTATACACCCTTGTCTGTCCCTTATGAGCTGGTATCGCACTCTTGTGGAAAAACTCTTAAATGCACCGCATTCGGTCAGTGCATGCGTTTGTCCGCAAATTATGCACTTCCGCTGCGCAGGGGGGGGAGCCCACGACGGCGTTATGACTCCGTACTCGTGGCTTATGTTCCTTTTTTGAGGCAGTTTTGCGGTTATGTTCGTCAATGACGGTCATAGCGCGTGCTTCCTGGTCAAGGAATCTCAGGATCTCCTCAATCAACGGATATTCCGTTGACATCTTGAGGGATCGTTCCCATTCCCCTTGCAACGTAGCGTCAAATTGACTTGCTACGACGTGTGTTAGCAGCCAGCTAAGCTGCTCTTCCACAGTTCCTTTTTTAGCAAGTATAGCGAGTGCTTGCCGAAAGCCAATGGTGACCTTTTTTTTTTTTTTTTTTTTTTTTTGTCGTGGGGAAAATCTTCGAAAGACTCCCTCCCACCTCCTTGGGGAGAGGTGGGAGGGGTGTGTGGGATTTCCCGCGCCCGTACAACGACAGGCGCGGGACCTACCCACTAAAAACCCCACGGTGACCCTTCGGCACGCTTTGGGAGGATACCGGGAATCGCTCGAAGCATTCTTCCGGTATCCTCCCCGTGCCCGCGCTTTCGCGCCCATCCCCCGGGGGGACAATCGGTCCCCCCAGTAGACACACTGCCTCATAGCGGCGGGACGGGGCCACTCCATCCCGCCGCTATCCGTCCCGGGGCCGCGTTTAGTGGCGGCTGCGAGCCCCAACTCGCAACCGCCCGCGACCCCGTTTCCACCCCTCGGCGGCCGGGCGTTCATGGCCGCACCAGACCGCCGAGGGTGCCTCCCCTTGCGTCGGACCGGTAGGGGGAGGCACTCCTACCCCCAACCGGTCCGACCCGGTGCCGCCTGGCGGGAGGAGGGTCCCCTCAGGACCCCCCTCCCAGCCTAGGTCATCTGCCACGCCGAGGCGGCCGCCCGCGTCGCCTCGCGACCGGGCGACGACCTCGGGCCACCGCACGAGCGCGAGCTTCAGCACGCCGCTGAAGCTCGCGCTCCCTCCCCGCGGCCTCCTTCTGCAACATTACGTTCTCGCAGAAGGAGGCCACGGCCCTCCACTTCTCCTCGCTGCCGAGCATGGCGCGCACCACGCCCGGCAGCGAGACATCCCGCCCGACGACGCCGACCAGGACACGGCGCTCCCCCTCCCACGCGGGGCATACCTCCAGGGTATGATCCGCCGTGTCCTGCTCAGCGTCGCAGTGGCAGCAACGCGCCGTCGGCTCCTTCCCTATCCGGCACAGGTATCTTCCGAAGCTACCATGCCCGGAAAACACCTGTGCCAGCCGGTAGGTGAGGCTGCCATGGCCTCTGTCCAGCCACTCCTTCAGGAGTGGCCGAACAGCCCCGACAGTCCGGTGCCCCGCGGTTGGCAGAGCCAGCCGCTCCTGCCACGCGAGCAACACGGACTGCCGGGCCTGGCGCTTCAAATCGCCCCAAGCAGGTTCCTGCCCGCCCGGGACCGCCCCCACCCCCGCGCGACGGTCGACGCGGTGCCGGTACATCACCGCGTGCGACCGCGCGAGCAGGTCCATGGGCGGCATCCCCGCTAGAACCGTCGCCGCCTCATGTGACATGGTCCGATACCCGCGGACGACCCTGAGCGCCATGCGCCTCTGCACCCGACGCAGCATAGTCATGCTGCGCCGGGAGGCAGCCAGGTCGTCCGCCCAGACGGGGGCCCCGTATAGGGCCACCGACTGGACCAAAGCCAATGGTGTCCTGCTGAACACTCGACAGGTCGCCTTTTCGGATTTTTGATAGTCTCAGTATCTGATCAAGAATCTTGATCAGCACCAAGCGTGGGAGCCCGAATTCTGTTTTCAGGGTCGTCCACGCCACTGAGAAATTTTTATCCGTTATCGCAAGTGATGCGATAGCGGCTGCGGCTCTCCCGGTTATACAGGTGTTCAGGTATTGTAACCTCTGTACATCCGTTAAAGTGGGGTTATTGATTACTCCGGCGGTAAATAGATCTTCGAAATGTTCCCATTTCGAAGAATCCCCGTCGAATTTCTCCAACCTCATCTTCGGGAGTTCGATCGGTATTGATTGCTGGATTTCCGGCATTACTGATCTTGGACCAGTCGTGATACGGGTTATTTCCGTAGACACATAAGCCTGAAAGTCCAAAAACTCGTTTTCGGATTCCCCCATAAAATCCCGTTGGAACAGCTCGTAAGAGTGTCGTTCCCCAGGAGGGAGAAGCCTACACACGACCTTATACTGATCGTTCATCTGTTGCCACAGAGTGTTTACATAATTGAGCCTTTCCTCCAGAATTTTTTCTGTGTACTTAGCTCGACCCATCTTTTTAAGGTTGATGGATGCCCTGTTTATCCGTTCCATCCCTCTGGTCAAATCCTCGAGGTGTGCCTCAAGGTCAGACCACTTGGGATCTTTAGTAACGGACATGGCTGTTGAAGGTTAAACACTTCGAAACAACCGTACACGGGAGAAACTCTCGTGTATTATGTCCAACACCTCCCTTTAGCGATTACCTCAGTATCCGGCTCGAAGGACCTTATGTTAAAAAGCTGATGCTTTTAACGACGAACTCCGGATAGAGGGATCGGATTTTTATTGTGGGAAGTGAGTTGGGAATGTAAGATTTTCTTTTTCAAAAAAAACTGTTTATTATAAAAATAAGTAAAATAAACAATAAGAAATGAAGAAATTCTTAGTTAATTCTCCAGGTAATCGTTTCCAATTCTGGTCGGAACCGACACGTTGAGGTAGGCCAAGATTCTGTGAACAGAAAAACACGGAAATGTGTTAGACACGTAAACACGTTACACGTATATTCGCCGCGTGTGTGTCCTCACGCTCCTGGCTTCGATATTCGAATGTATAGGAGCGGAGAATTTCGCTCGCTCGTAATATACGAGCTCGCAAGTGGACTGTATTTAATATCTGGCGTGAAAAGAATTAAATTTCCTTTCGACGCCGAACTGAGTCGATTGTCTAGTGGACGGGGATGCAAGTGGAGGTTGTAAGGCTCCAAATGCACTGATCCCGTGAGTATGCCCACGGAGTCTGTGCGTCGAGTCGCACTGCAGTACAACGGCACGACCGTCGATCTGCGGCTTCTCTTTAACGTTCCAACAGATGACTTGTTGGTCGAGAATTGTACTGCGAAGCCCGACAGCACGTGGTTCACTGCACGAATGCACCACTCGATGTGATTCGTGACAGTATTTGAACTACGTGGGGGCCTGACCCGCGACTCCTTGACCTCTCCGCACAGGTGCTCCTCTAAGCGTTACACCAGCGGGGTCTGTAGAGGGAAAGAATCGAAGACCGAAAGTCAAGCGTCCGAAGTGGACGCTGACCTGACTCCAGTGAGCCCACCTGGAGGTTCACCACGTAGGTGCCTCCCTTCGGTGTCTCCTAAGCCGAACGACAATCACAGAGAAGTTTGAACGGTATTCGCCCACTTCTCTGTGCTTCAAACGTTTATACGCTTGAAACGACAAAATAATACTGCACGAGGGGGGTCGAGCACCTTATTGGTGTATTCTCGAGCCCTCCAAACTAGACAGAAAATAGAAATTGAGCTTGTTTGGGACTTTCCCGAACGAAACTCCTGAATGCTTTTATTCGAATCGAGAGTCGACTCGTTTGATAAGCAAAGACTAAAATTAATGAGTGCTAGTTTGAGTTTTAATGAATTCTCAGCTGTGCGAGGTCAATCAGAGGACCCGCACCAGACTGAACATCGACTCGTTGCACCCTTTATTCAGTAGTTGTCTGCTAGCTTTATCTCAAGAATTTCACTCTCGAGATTCGCTCGAAATCTGTTCGGACACGATCGGGAGCCGATGTGCCTTCTTCAGAAGTCGTTGTGAGACTGTACGGATTGACAGCTGAAGACGTCGCCGTGGTACTCTAATTAATCGTTCCGCGGCGCTGTCTAAATTTTCGGCAGTCTATCTTTGTCTAATTATTTGCGCGCTACTCTCTCACGATACTGACGTCATCAACACCGTTGGCACACTCGAATCGAAGGTAATGAGCCGTTACCGATGGCAGAAAAACTAGTAATAGACGCGTTTTTCTATCACTGCTTGCTGTACAAATCCTATTAGAGATAATCTCCTTAGAATTGTATGCTAACAGGATTAACGGTAATTGCGGCCGAGAATAATCGCTCGGCATTATGCAATCTTTAAACAATAAGAAAGCAGTAAGTTAGGAAGAAAGCGGGAATGTAGGAAGGTAGCAGTCAGGTAGTAAGCAAGGAGTAAGCTAGTAACAAGCAGTAAGCTAGTAAGCACGCAGTGAGCTATTAAGCGAGGAGGAAGCTAGTAACGAAGCAGTATCATAGCATGCAAGCAGTTTGCTAGCAAGCAACCAGTAGGCTGGCAAGGAAGCAGGAAGCGAGTAAGCTAGCAGTAAGCTAATAAGCAAGCAGTAATCTGGTAAGCAATTCGTGAGCTAGTAAACAATCAGGAAGCTAGTAAGCAAGCAGTAAGCTGGTAAGAAAGCAGCTAGTAAGCTAGTAAGCATGCAGTAAGTTAGTAAGCTTACAGTAAGATAGTGAGAATGCAGTTGACTAGTAAGAAAGCAGAAAGCGAGTAACATAGCAGTATGCTGGAAAGCAAGCAGGAACCTAGTTTACTGATTGCTTCGAGCGTACTGCTTGCTAACTATCATGCTGGTTCCTTACTATCCTGTTGCTTGCTTTCCAGCTTACTACTTGCTTGCCAGATTCCTGCTTTCTTCCTAACTTACTGCCCTCTTGCCAGGCGAATGCTCCTTACTTGCTTACAGTTCATTACTAGCTTACTGCTTGCTTACTTGCTTACTGCTTACTCACTAGCATACTGCCTCCTTACTAGCTTTCTGCTTCCTTACTAGCTAAGAGCAGTCTTACTAGCTTACAGCTTGATTATCTGCTTACTGTTTGCGTACTAACTTGCTGCTTTGTTACTAACTAATTGCTTTCACACTAGCTCACTGCTTGCTTAATAACTTGCTGCTTTCTTACTAACTTACTTCTTTCTTACTAGACGAATGCATCCATACTAGCTTCCTGCTTGCTTACTAGCTTACAGCTCTGTTACTAACTTACTGCTTTCTTACTACTTCACTGCTTGCCTACTAGATTACTTGTTGCTTACTAGCTTACTGCTTGCTTACTAGCATACAGCTTCGTTAATAGCATACTGCTTCGTTACTAGCTTCTTCCTCGCTTACTAGGTCATTGCATGTTTACTAGCTTACTGCTTGCTTACTAGCTAACTGGTTTCTTACCAGCTTACTGCATGCTTACTTGCTTACTGCTTGCTTATTACCTAACTGCAGTCTTACTGCATTCCTGCTTACTTCTTAACACATTGTACGTCGGTCCCGTGAAAACGCGGAATTCGAAGTCTATCGCTTGAGCGCCGGGCCCGGGAAAACGCGGGTTTCGAAGTCTATCGCTTGAACGCCGGCCCCGTGAAAAAGCGGATTTCAAAGTCTGCCGCTTCAGCGCTGGGTCTGCGATAATACAGCATTCTTTTCTTTGGCGATTTGTTGGCTGTTTTCATGACTACGCTGATGCAAGAGTCATTCTTGAGCATCGTATACTGTAGCCAGTACATCTTTCATGGCTTTACGCTTTTAGATGAACAGCTTAATAGGCCTTCTTATTCTATGCATTTTTACTCCTATGATATGAGTGAATTTACTGAGTATATGTCGCTGATCCTCTATCAGATTATTCTATACAATCAGAAGATTCTGATATAGAAGTCGAGGTCAGTGATAGTGATGTGATTCCAAAAAGAAGAACAAGAACTGTTCCATTGCAGTATTCCAGTGATTCCGATGATCTAATTGATAGTGAAATGTTCACAGAATCACATAGTGACACTGAATCATGGTCAGATGTTGATAAAGCTCCTAACGTTCCAGATTTTATTGCGGAATCTGGTCCAAAGATTGTTCCTGCTAATAAGCAGAGCATAAAAGAAATCGTCGAAATGTTTATTGGCAATGATTTATTTCAATTGATGGTAAATGAATCGTAATGGTAAAAAAATGCCTAAGTGGAGAGATGTTTCTCTAGGCGACATGAAGAAATTTCTTGGTTTGATTATATTGATGAGCCAAGTAAAGAAAGATCGGAAAGATGATTACTGGTCCACAGACTTTTATACCAAAACACCATCGTTCTCCACGGTAATGTCGCGTAACAGATTTCGCCAGATTTGGGACACATGGCATTTTTCAAATAATCGTACAACAGCTGGTTCTAATAAACTCGGGAAGATTCAGCCAATACTGAGTTATTTATTAGATAAATTTAAATCAGTATACACGCCGAAAAAGGAGCTTTCGCTTGACGAATCTATTATTCCATATCGTGGAAAATTATCTATAAAAACGTACAATCCCGCAAAAATAATATAGTATGGCCTACTGTGTCGTATGTTATGTGAAGCTAAAAGTGGATATATTTGCAATTTGGAAATATACTGTACGAATGGCAAAAAACTGGGCCAAACTATAATGTCGTTGCTCGATAAACATATAGGACTGGGGTATCATGTATATATGGATAATTATTATAACAGTATTTGTACCGCAGAATTGCTTCTGAAAAATGGTACACGAGTTTGCGGTACAATTAGAGCGAATAGAGGTGTTCCCGAATCTATGAAGCATATCAGATTAAAAACTGGAGATTATACATTTAAAAGAAAAAATGAAATTTTAGTACAGGCGTGGAAGCCAAAACACAAAATCGTATACATGGTTTCTACAATACATTCGGGAGAACTAACAAACACAAAAAAAGTACATTGGAAAACAAAACAAGAAATTATAAAACCTCAATCTGTCATAGATTATAACAAATATATGATGGGCGTAGATTTGGCCGATCAGTTTTTATCATATTTTTCCATTATGAGGAAAACAGTGAAATGGACAAAGAAAACAGTTTTGTTTCTTTTAAATTGCGCATTGTTCAATGCATATAGATTATATGTTGAGTTCAATGGTAACACTATAAAATATCAAAAATTTTTACATGCTGTTGCATGTTTATGGATCGAGGAATATCCAAGTACTCAAGATGTATCGAACAATTGTGTGGAACGAACTTCTGCATTAGTTCCAACACCTCGCACATCAAAATATGATCACCCTCAGAGACTACCGGGTGATATAAAGAAGCATAACGTTACTCGAATTATTGGATCTGGAAAAAACCGATATGTACGACGTCCATGCAAAGTTTGCTCTGCTAGCAAAAAAAGAAGCGAGAGTAGCTTTATGTGCTCTCTGTGCCTAGTACCTTTACATCTTGGAAAATGTTTCGAAAAATACCATACATCTCTTAAATATTAATATTTTTCTTTCCGTTTATATTATATATATGTAATAATCAATCATCAAATAAAACAGGTGTATTTTTTTATAATTATAAATTAAAATTTTTTATTTTGCTTCTATTTTTCGTTATCGTTAAATTGCATATAATGAATATGTAAATCAATTTTAGTGTTTTACAATAATGTATAAAATTTTAAATATTTTCTTCACCTACTCATTGGTCGTCAACAAGCGATTCATGCCGGCGCTTAGGCTTTACGCGGTGGATACTGTGCTGGCGCTCAGATTTTAAATGTCTCAGATGCCATCGGCGTACAATGTGTTAACTGACTGCTTTCTTACTGGCCAGCTGCTTGCTTACAATCTTACTGTTTGCTTACTATCGTACTGCTTGCTTACTACCTTAGTGCTTGCTTACAACATTCCTGCATTCTTCCTAACATACAGCATTCTTACTAACTTACCGCTCTCTTACCAGACGAGTGCTTACTAGCTTCCCGCTTGCTTACCAGATTACTGCTTTGCTACAAACTTACTGTTTTGTGGCTGCTTGCAGATCGTCACGCTTCAGTACTGAGCCGTCGGTGATCCAGAGCAGACCTATTTACGATCTCGCTCCGGTTTTCAATCGAAGCTCAGAAGAGTGTGAGCTAAGCTCACTCTTAAGTATACACAGCAAGTGGACAGCGATAATAATTTATTGGAAAATCTCGTCATCGTGACTTGAGATTTTCCCAGAGATAGGACAATCTGCCTGTTGTTGTAGCGATCGCACGGCACGCCGGGTGTGAAGCGATCGTAGACGCAGGAGTGTGATTGAACGTTGCCGGTCGTGGATGCGACTGCGACGTTGGAGACTCGGTGTGGATCGCCTTGAGTCTTCTTCCGGTTATCCGGTTAGAGCTACTGGAAGGCTGATACTGATATATTAGTATGGCCTGGTGGTAGTTCACCGTTTGTAGAAGTCGAACGAAACCCACTGGAGCCACCCGTCCTGTGTACCGTAGAGAGTACACCGACCGGTGGGGTGGAAAGTTTCACCGACTAGTCTGGAGCTATACGGCGTAGGAGCAACCGGAAGGTAGATATTCAGGAAGGCTATCACCTCGTGGTGCTCTCCGTGCATCGGGCTTCTGAGAACCTGTTCCAATACACCGTCGTGAGGGGAAAATAATTAAAGCCTAAGCGTACGGTGGAGCAAAGGGTTTGAAGAGCCTTCCTCCCACCTCTACACCTACTACCAGCTGTGAGTCGACCACACTGGGCTGTAAAAGTAGGGTGGATAGGTTAGCAGGGGAATTCGTCCTAATCCGGCGAGCCGCAGGCCAGTTCCTCGGACTATAGGAGCCGCCGTCGAGGTCGCTACGGCTGGCTGTCGGGCATTCCTGGTTAAAAGGAATCGCTGGCTAGGCAGCTGCGTAGGCAGGCCGCAGGTCGCTCCTGAGGAGCAGCTGACGAGGGACCCGAACCAGGACAAGACGTCCTCTTGCGTTGGTGGTGTCCAGACGCCACTCGCACGGTGAGCGTGCTCGCGGGATATAGCCTCTTGGAGCCTTACAAACTCCATTTGGTTTCCCGTCCGTGGCATTGCGAGAGCGAACTCGGTAGATCGGAGGAGATCTTCATCTACCCGGTTGTGCACGTCGGTGAGATCGTAAGAAACGAATCTCATCGACCAGAAAGAATATACAGTCCACTGGTTAGAGCGCTAAATTGCCAGCCAGCCCTCCCCTCCAAACACACTAGACTGTCGCTGGAGCGCGAGATAAGCAGCTGACGCGCGCGTTAACGTGTAAGCTGTCCGCAAAATATTCATACTTTGCTGTACAATTGTGTTACAGAAGGCCTCCACCAAGATAAATCAATTGGGAGAGAAAAGAGGAAACCGGTCGAAAAAACCGAGCCGGGCATTCCATAACTTTTTCGTTTTTCCATTATATTTATTTTCACATTTTTAATTTTGTAACAGATTATATTTTGTAAAATAAATTTAATTTTTTGTAAAAGTTGTAACTGTCTCTCAACCTGTCTGTTCCCGCATCTGGACCCACGTTAAAGTCCCTTAGTACTTTAACACTAGCATACTGCTTTCTTACTAGCGTCCTGCTTGGCGTACAAACTTACGGGTTGCTTACTAGCGTACTGCTTGCTTACTAGCTAACTGCGTTCCTACCAGCATACTGCTT
Source organism: Colletes latitarsis (assembly GCF_051014445.1). Classification (NCBI taxonomy): domain Eukaryota; kingdom Metazoa; phylum Arthropoda; class Insecta; order Hymenoptera; family Colletidae; genus Colletes; species Colletes latitarsis. The sequence goes on along the minus strand of NW_027488377.1, from coordinate 1,015,040 downwards.
GCATACTAGATTACTACTTTGTTACAAGCTCCCTACCCGCTTATTAGCTCACTGCTTGCTTACCAGATTACTGCTTGCTTACTAGCTTACTACATGCTTACTAGCTTACTGCTTTCACACTAGCTAATAGCTTTCTTACTTGCCTGCTGCTTCCTTACTGTCTTACAGGTTGCCCACTAGCTCACTGCTTGCTTACTAGCATACTACTTTCTTACAGGATTCCTGCTCGCTTACTTGCTCACTGCTTGCTTACTACCTTCCTGCTTTCTTAGTAGCTACCAGGTTTCTTACTAGCCTGCTGCTTGCTTACTAGCTTACTACTTGCTACTAGCTTACTACCTCCTTACTAGCTAACTTCTTCCTTACCAGCATACTGCGTGCTTGCTAGCTTACTGGTTGCTTACTAGCTAACTGCTTTCCTAGCAGCTGACTGCTTGCTTACCAGTTTACTTGTTGCATACTAGCTTATTGCTTGCTTACTATCATGCTGCTTCCTTTGTAGCTTCTTCGTCGCTTACTAGCTCACTGCTTGCTTACTATCGTGCTGCTTGCTTCCTAGCTTACTGCTTGCTTACCAGCATAATGTTTTCTTACTAGCTCACTGCTTGCTTACTAGCCTACAGCTTGCTTACTAGCTTACAGCTTGCTTGCTACCATACTGCTTCCTTACTAGTTCCCACCTCGCTTACTAGCTCACTGCTTGCATACTAGCTTCATGGCTGCCTACTGCTAGCATAATCGCTTAATGCTTGCTTCCTAGCTTACTACTTGCTTACTAGCTAACTGCTTTCTAACAACCTTACTTCTTCCTTACTTGCTTACTTGTTGCTTACTAGCTTATTGCTTGCTTACTATCATGCTGCTTGCTTACTAGCATTGTGCTCCCTTACTAGCCACCTGCTCGCTTACTAGCTTACTGCTTGCTTACTAGATTACTGCTAGCTTACTCGCTCACTGCTTGCTTACTAGCTTCGTCCTCACTTACTAGCCCACTGCTTGCTTACTAGCTTACCGCTTGCTTACTACCATAATGCATCCTTACTAGCGCACTGCTCGCTTACTAGCTCAATACTGCCTTACCAGCTTACTGCTTGCTTACAAGCTTACTGCTTGCTAACAAGCTTACTGCTTGCTTACAAGCTTACTGCTTGCTAACTAGCTTACTCCTTGCTTATTATCATACTGCTCCCTTACTAACATCCTCCTCGCTTACTAGCTAAGAGCTTGCCTACTTGCTTGCTACTTGCTCTCTAGCTTACTGCATGCTTTCTAGCTTGCTGCTTGCTTTCTAGCTTACTGTCTGCTGACTAGCTTACTGGTTGCTTACTCGCACACTGCTTGTTTACTAGCCCGCTGCTTGCTGTCTAGCATACTGCTTCCTTACAAGCTTACAACTTGGTTTCAAGCTTACTGCTTGCTTAATTGATTACTGCTATGTAACTAGCTCCCTGCTCGCTTACTATCTCCCTGCTTGCTTAATAGAATACTGCTTTCTTACTAGATTACAGATTGCTTCCTATCTTGCTGCTTGCATTCTAGCTTTCCGCAGGCTTACTAGCATGCTGCGTTCTTACTACCTGATTTCTGACTAGCCTGCTGCTTGCTTCCTAGATTTCTGGTTGCCTACTAGTTTACTGCTTTGTTACTAGCTCACTACCCGCATACTAGCTCACTGCTTGCTTACCAGCTTACTGCTTGCTTACCAGCATTCAGCTTCCTTACTAGCTTCCTCCTCGTTTACCAGCTCACAGCTTGCTTACTAGCTAACTGGCTGCTTAATAGCTTACTGCTAGCTAAATCGCTTAATGCTCGCTTACTACTTTGCTGCTTGCTTACGAGCTTGCTGCTTGCTTACTAGCCAACAGCCTCAGAACTAACTAACTGCCTCCTTACTAGGCAGCTGCTTCCTTACCAGCAAAGTGCTTTGTTACTTACTTACAGCTTGCCCATTAGCTTACTGCTTGCTTGCTACCTAACTGCTTCCTTGCAACACTCCTGCTTTCTTCTTAACCTTCTGCTTCCTTACTAGCCAGCTGCTTGCTTACTAGCTTAATGCTTGCTTACTAGCTTGTTGCTTGCATACTGGCTCGCTGCTTGCATACCAGGTTACAGCTTGCTTACTAGCTTACTGCATGCTTACTAGCATACAGCTCGCTTACTATCTCACTGCTCGCTTACTAGCTCACTGCATGCTATCGAACATACCGCCTGCATGCTATCATACTGCTTGCTTAATAGCTAACTGCTTCCTTACTAGCCTGCTGCTGGCTTTCTAGCTTAGTGCTTGCTTACTAGCATGCTGCTTACTTACCAGCTTCCTCCTCGCTTACTAGCATACAGGCTGCTGAACAGCTTACTGCTAGCTTACTCGCTTACTGCTTGCTTACTAGCCAGCGGATTGCTTTCTAGCATACATCTTCCTTACTAGCTTCCTGCTTGCTTACTAGTATAATGCTTACTTACTAGCTTCTTGATTGCTTACTAGCTTACAGCTAACTTACTCGCTTACTGCTTGCCTACTAGATTCTTCCTCGCTCAGTAGATCACAGCTTGCTTACTGTCATACCGCTTGCTTACTAGCTTAGGGCATGCTTACTAACTTGTAGCTTACATTCTAGCTTACTGCTTGCTTACTAGCATATCGCTCCCTTACTTGCTTCCTGCTCGCTTACTAGCATACTGCTTCCTTACTCTCTCCCTGCTCGCATACTAGGTCACTGCACTCTTACTAGCCTGCTGCTTGTTTACTAGCTTTGTTTAAATATGTTAAAAAACGAGTTAAAATCGCGTTCGTCTGAAATATTAAATTTTCGGCTACGATTCCCGTATCCGTTTGTGTACATGACACTGCGGAAGGTTAAGCATCTGTCAGGTTCCTTGAACGTTCGGGCGAGCCCCTCTGCCCGCTGACGTGGCGCTGACATGTTATGCCGATGACACGCTGTTGCTCGTCAGCGGGTCAGATTGGAGAGGGACAGCGCGCGCCGCGGAGATGGCGGTGGCCACCGTCGTCGCCGAAATCCGCAGGCTGGGCCTAGAGGTGGCACCCCTGAAAACGGAGGCCATGTATTTTCAAAAACTTGGCCCCCGTGGGGTGCCGCCGGCCGGCCTGCGGATCCTAGTTGTGACAGCCTACGTCGAGGTGAAGGCCCATATGAAATACCTGGGCCTGATCCTCGACAGCCGGTGGCGCTTCGTCGAGCATTTCGACCGCTTGGCCCCCCGTGTGGAGAAGGCGGCTGCCGCGTTAGGCCGCCTTCTTCCAAATATCGGGGGGCCTGGTGTTGGAGTTCGCCGCCTCTATGTGGAGGTGGTGCGTTCAATTGCCCTCTACGGGGCCCCAATCAGGGCCCCACAACTGGATGCCAGCCGGCACAGCACGGAGATGCTGCGCCGTGTCAACCGTCGGCTGGCAATCCGGGTTGTACGAGGGTATCGCACCATCTCCCACGAGGCGGCGACTACCCTGGCGTGTCTCCCGCCCCTGGAGCTCCTAGCCTGGAGAAACCAGTTGGTTTTCCGGCAATCGAGGGAGCTCCAGGAGGCTGGGAGGCCGCCAGAGGAGAGGAAGCAAGCGGTCGAAGCGACGAGGCACCATGCCCAACGGACCGTTTTGTTTATGTGGTTCCACCAACTCATTCACACTGGTGGAGCCACACAACGGTCCGTTGGTGCAGTCCTGCCACATTGGCAAGAGTGGCAGGACAAACCAGGTAGGCTGTCCTACAGGATGACACAGGTGCTCACCGGGCATGGTTGCTTTGGGGATTACCTGTGTCGAATCGGGAAGGAGGCGACGGCGGTGTGCCACGGCGCAGCACACGCTGACAGCCTGCCCAGCGTGGGCAGATGAGCGCCGTGTCCTGCAACAGCAAGTTGGGAGGAACCTCTCGCTGGCCACAGTAGTTGGCAAGATGGTGGCCAGCGAGAGGACATGGCAAGTGGTGGCCTCCTCCTGTGAGGTAGTTATGTCACAGAAGGAGGCCGCCGAGAGGGCTCGCAAGCAGGCCGCGCATCCCGCTCGGAGAGGGAGGGCTCGGAGAGGGGCGAGGGCGAGGCGACCTTCGCCTCCTGGCCCCCTTCAATATCTCCTGAAGAGGTGGGGCGGCCCGTCAGCTTTCACCTCCGGCCACCACGTCGATGGCCGGGGGATGGACGAGCCGCCCGTGGGGGTTGCCGGTGCTCGGCGTTAGGGGCTCGAGCACCAAAGTCAGCCCCGGCGCAGCGGGCGTCGGGTGACCTGGCGTCCGCGGTGGAGAAATAAGGGGGGAATGATACGTTGTCGTTCCCCCCGGGATGAGCCTCGACAGGCAAGGCGCGGCGGGGGATTCTGTGATGTCTCACTAGAGTTCCCGGTCCCCCGCCACAGCGCCCGAGGACGGTCACCGTGGGGTTTTAGCCGGTAGGAGTCCGGCACTACCCCGAGACCCTCCCCTACTTAAGAGCTTCGGGGTGTCCATGAGGATTTCCCCACGTACAAAAAAAAAAAAAAAAAAAAGCTTAGTAGGTGAGTAAGGGGAGTTCTGGACAGGGGGCTCCGAGGGGGGTGCCGGGGGGGGGGGGGATGAGGGTGAGGGGGGTGGGGGAGGGGGCCTGTGCGCCGGAGTGGGGGGCCCGTAGTGGGTCCGTCGGGGGGGGGGGTAGTCGGAGTGGGGGGTCGGTAACTATTACTGTTTAAATATCGCGTTAATTCGACGTATTTTCGAGTAAAATATAATTCGTCACCCGGTATTGTTTTTTCGGCGTACGTAAGACCAGAGGTACCTCGGTCGTCGTGTCCGCTACGCGAAAACAGTACGGGATAGAAAAACAGCCGCTCTCGGGTTTTTTTTCGAGACCTCACGCGATCGATCACGTAACGCTCAATTTCGAAACGAAAGTTTCGACGCGCGTGTCTAGAGAAGGTACGACAATTTTGTATTAGACAAAGACGGACTCAAAAAACGTTCACAGCGCCGCTCTACGGAGGTTTCACCCTTCGAGCGAACATTTTGACTGTCCGTGCTCGTCCGTCACTCTTAATCTGGAACCGGCAGGGAGCACATGGGCATACGACCCCGCTCCTCGGGAATTCCATAGTTCTCGAATAGTTACGAGTCACTCGAACTTTTCGAATAAATTCTGAACGTGGAAAAGGAAGGACTCCATACGAGAACGGATTGTAAAAACAATCCTTTACCGTGACTCCTTCCGTAACCCGTTCACAATTTAAATTAAAAAATCGTAAACGAGGAAAGGAATCGAATACGAGGACGGATCGTGAATCAATCTCTTCCCGTGATTCCTTTCGCAACTCGTTGTAATTCGATAAAGATCAGGTCGGGTTTCGACCAGATCAAAGCGACTGTAGAATTTCGTGAATTATAATCCGAAATTCCCATTCAGCGGTGGCTATAGTCCACATCAGTCTGACATCAGACACGTATCGCTGCAATCAGAGGTCGTGTCCGAGGTTTCGAATTTGAATCTCGAACCTCTCGACTGTCGAACGGTGCAAACCCACCCTTAGGGGCCTTCGTGGCGTGCATACCCTGGGTGGTATTACCGTCCTCCAGTCGGTGTTCGGGACAATACTTGAGTTCCGGCATCCGGCGACCAGCTAGAGCGCTGTTCAATCATCGCCAGTGTGTACGGACCCTGTGCGTAGAACCGCTCAGTATAGCGCCGTGGTGTACGCACTATAATTATAAGTCGCTGCATGCGCTGTAAAGGTGCTGCACCACACAGTGCCCGTACGCATTACGAGGACGATAAACGGCCGAGGAGCAGGTAAATAGTTGGAGCCTTACAACCTCCCTCTGTTAACCTCTCCGGCGACAGTCGAAATTAGCAGTCGGGAAAAATCGAGATCGATTCTCGTCTCCCAAATCTGCAATCAAACGTTTCCTGGTTTAAAGGGAACGTTCACACATACAGTCCACTAGCTTAGCTGCGTAACGCGGCGGCCGAGTTCTCCGCTCGCAAGTGCGACAAGCACAACCAAGAGCGCGTGAACCTTAGAACGAGACGGACAACGTGACTCACGTTACTCGATATTTACGCATAGTCTCGTCTCTCTTGTTTCAGGATAGAGCAACGCGAACCGCCGAACGGAGACGGCCCATCGGCGGGGTTTTTTCTGGCCAGACGCCGGCCAGACGTCCAGGCGGTTCGAGTTAAAGTTAAGAGTTTGTGTTTTGTGTTCGTCCTGACAAAACTGTGCAAAATAAACGGCTTCGTCGACAATTCGGCGAAGCGAAAAATAAAACTAACGTGCAATTACTACATTTCCAACGTCCTTTCCCTCGTGATCCGGACCTCCGTTAGACGAGGCGTTCAAGTAAAATATTTGAAACCTCCCTATTCTAACATAAGGTCCTTCGAGCCGGATCTAAACGAGGTTTATTGGACCAGGAAAAGGTGCACGATTGTACACGTGTGGAATTACCCACGTAAGAGGTTATTTCGAGCGGTTTTATCCTCGAAAATCCAACTATGGCGGTAGCTAAACAAGCCACGTGGTCGGAGCTCGATGATCACATCGATGCCTTGACCGAGGGTGCATACCGACTCAATAAGTTGGGCATTAACCTCAAGAAGAAGGGAAAAGCGAGCTACTCGGTACGAGGCCTTGAGGAAAAGCTCGAGTTTGCCAAAAACTTATGGAGGGAACTCACAGATCGGTACTCGGCTGTACGGAAGTTAGTACAGCCAGCGCAAAGGCAGGAATACGAATTCTTTAAACAGAACGGTATGGCCACTGCCGAAAACGACTATCACGATTTCGTGGAATTCGTAAGCGCTGAGATAGAACGACTCGCCGGGGATCCAAAACCGGCGGCGTCGGAAGCTCAATGCAGTATACCGATCGAGCTCCCAAAACAAAGATTACCAAAATTCGGAGGGGATCCTCGAGAGTGGGAACACTTCGAGGATCTGTTCACCTCCGGGGTGATCAATAATGCATGGTTGTCCGATGTACAAAAACTGCATCATTTAAACGCATGCTTAGAAGGACCGGCTCTGGCGACGATTTCGTCTATAGAAATCGTCGGTCGCAATTTCCCGGAAGCGTGGAAAAAGCTCAAGAGCAAATTCGGTCTCCCACGTCTAGTAACGGGAAAACTACTAGACAAACTTCTGTACATGAACCCCATCGATCTAAATGATCTAGCTAGTATGCAGCAGATCACGGTGGATTGCACAGAAGCCCTCGCTGCCCTCCGGAAAAAGGGAACCCCAGAACAGCTGGTAGAATGGCTACTAGCGCACTGGGCGAAGCAACATTTCACCCCTGAAATGGAGTTGAAATGGCAGAGGACACTAGGCAGCTCGCCCGACTATCCTACGTTCGAGGACGTAAGGAGGTTCGTGGAACGAGAATCGTGCGCTCTGCTTTCCATGACCGAGGAGCGGCGGAATGCAGCCTTAGGGCTTTCAACCAAAAATGCACGAAATACGAAGGCCACTCGGGTTTCCGGTGACGCCTCCAAACACGTGCGCAGCCATAATGCTGTCCTAGACCACATCCGGGCGGAAAAACCCCGGGAAACGAGTCACGACAACAGGCAGGTTGGAACTACGTCAACAAAGTCGTGTGGATTCTGTACAGGGCCGCACAAGTTGACGAATTGCGACAACTTCATGCGATTGACTGCAAAAATGCGCAGTCAATACGTAAAACGTAGTCGGTGGTGCATACAATGCTTGGGCACCACCCATACGGTAATGAAGTGCAAAAGCCCCACGGCGTGCACGAGGTGCAGCGGAAAACACCATACCCTGCTGCACTTCGAAATATCACGGGAGCCTCAGAATAATCAGCCGGTATCGGAAACCGAGTACGGCGATAAAGAGGAAAGGCGGTCAGAAGCCCCACCCCGGCGGCCTGGAAAATTCAGGCCAAAAGGAAAAACCTCGCCGAGCGCCAACACACCGAAAGCCACGACGTCGCACTGTACGACATTCGGTACACATGTACCGAGGCCCGTGTTGTTGGCTACGGCTCGAGTGCGAGTGTATGGAAAACACGGTGCGTCGCGAATCGCGCGCGCACTGCTCGATCAAGGTTCGGAAACTTCCTTCATTTCCGCGAGTTTGGTGAATGACCTCAAACTCGCACGAAGGAAAACTCCAGCCACGGTAACGGGCTTGGGAGGAAAACGAACAGACGCGATCAAATATAGCGTCGGAATGAACCTCAGCGCGAAGGAAGATAGGAAACCGACATGTACGGTCGACGCGTACGTCGTGCCTCGAATCACGACCTACGCAACGTCGTCCAAAAAAACGCTCGGCTACGAAGCGTTTCGGGACCTACCTCTCGCCGATTCCGACGTCACAGCTGATCAAAACATTGAGATTTTGATCGGCGCCGACCTATACGCGCAGATTCTGCGTCCGGGATTCCGCCGCGTAACAGCGGAAGGTCCGATAGCCCAAGAGACTGCGTTCGGCTGGGTAATCTCCGGGCCGATAAGTGCAGCGGGCGCAACCCCGAATACAGTACGGACGTTGCATTGCACCGTACTCGAATCGCTGGATCAAGCGATTCGGAAATTCTGGGAATCGGAAGAAATTCCCGCGACGCCACTGCGTACAAAGGCAGAGGAAGAGTGCGAAGCATTCTTCCGAAAAACCGTCGTCCGTAACGAGACTGGGAGGTTTCTAGTACGACTCCCCTTCAATTGCCCGAGACCGGAAGAAGCGTTGGGAAATTCATTCCATATCGCGCTCTCCGCTCTCGCAAGGCTGCGAAGGAAACTAGAAACAAATCCGACCCTGGGTCAAGAATACTCGGAGTTTTTAACCGAGTACGAGTCCCTTGGTCATATGGCTCGTATCGAGCCCATCGACCGAACTAGACTCTACATACCCCATAGAGCGGTCGTCCGTACGGACAGTACGACCACGAAACTACGGGTCGTATTCAATGCGACCAGTAGGACGACTGGAGGTCGCTCCCTAAACGACATCCTACACGTAGGTCCGAAATTACAAAACGATATCACCTCGGTATTAACGAGGTGGCGTGTGTACGAATACGTGTTAGTGGCCGACATTGAGAAAATGTTTCGACAGATTCTCGTCGCCCCACAGGATCGTCGATTCCAATGCATCGTGTGGTGTGCACCCGAAACCGAACAGCTGCAAGCGTTCGAACTAAATACCGTCACATACGGAACGGCGTGCGCCCCATACTTATCGATGCGTACCCTTCTCGAATTAAAGGAGCAGGATGGGAGAAAATTTCCCTTAGCCGCCCCGATTCTCGAGAAGGACATTTACGTCGATGATGTATTCATGGGAGCACCGGACAAACCCTTGCTGGAGGAAATCCGCACGCAAGTGTGTGACCTTCTGCAAGGAGGTGGGTTTCAGCTGAGAAAGTGGGCTGGAAATTCGCCACAGTTGCTGCGAAACATCCCCCACAGCGCTCACTCCCACGCCGTGGACCTCACCCTGTTCGAGGATTCCGAACTAAAAGTGCTTGGTCTACGATGGATTCCGTCTGGAGATTATTTCTATTTCAATCTCCAACGGTTTCAACCGTCGGCATCACCGATGACAAAGAGAAATTTGTTTTCGGAAATTGCCAAACTCTTCGATCCGCTCGGCTGGTTATCACCCGTCGTAATTCGCGCAAAGATTTTAATGCAGTCCCAGTGGCTGGAGAAAATCCAGTGGGACGACCAAATCTCCGCGAATACGCAGAAAACGTGGAATACGTTCTGCACGGATTGGAGTAGTTTAAAGGAACTAAAAATTCCAAGATGGATACGTTATGGAGCAGATACCGCGACCGTGGAGTTGCACGGATTCTGCGATGCCTCCCTCGCAGCCTACTCTGCCGTCACGTATTTACGCGTGACGACAACGAGCAATGAAGTCTTTTCGACATTGATAATGGCAAAAACGCGAGTGGCTCCAATTAAAACGCAGTCCATCCCCGTCCTGGAATTAAACGGGGCTGTACTCCTCTCCGAGCTTGTGATGCACGTAAAGCGGTCCCTTCCGATGAAGCTGGACCGCATAATCTGCTGGACAGATTCTACGATTGCACTCGCTTGGTTGAGAAAGCATGCATCGACATGGAAGGTTTTAATCGCCAACCGTGTCTCCAAAATCCAAACTATGCTCCCAAACGCTGAATGGTATCACGTTCCCACACGCTCAAATCCCGCAGATTTAAATTCGCGTGGAGTAGAAGCTGCGGAACTTATTCAGTCGGAGCTATGGATTTCAGGGCCGACGTGGCTTCGACTGGCGGAAGAAAGTTGGCCGAAAATGCCCGCTTCAATCGAGACCGAGGAGGGTAAACGCGTATCGCATACCCTCGTAGCAACTCCGGAAAAGGAATGGGATTTTGTATTCCGATTTTCTGAATGGAGTAAACTACTACGCGTCACCGCCTACTGCCTTCGGTTCCGAAGGGAGTGGGACGGGGAACGCCGGTCATTCGACGCCAAAATTATCGAAGCCTCGGAAATACGGCGTGCAACGGAAAGGATTGCACGCTACTTGCAACGCACGCACTTTGCAGACGAATACCAATGCTTAAAAAAGCAACGGGAAATCCCTGCAAAATCTCCATTAAAAAGCCTAAACCCCTTCCTCGACGACCGAGATGTCTTAAGAGTGGGTGGAAGGTTGGAGAATGCGGCACTCGCATGGGAGACCAAACACCCGATAATTCTGCCGAAACATCATGTTTCAAACATGATAATCAGGCAATGTCACGTGAATACGTTGCACGGGGGTCTGCAATTAACCATGTACACGGTGAGACAGAAATTCTGGATCATCGGCGCTCGTAATGCGGCGCGGACGGTTATCCACAAATGCATGCGATGCGTGAGATGGAAAGCAACCACCTCCACGCAAATAATGCAGGATTTAATCCCAGAACGCAGCCGCCCTGCACGACCTTTCTCGAACTGCGGAGTAGATTACGCTGGACCGTACAAGGTCCGCGATTCCGCCGGTCGAGGGAAAACGGCTCACAAAGCTTACATAGCAGTTTTTATCTGTTTCGCTACAAGAGCCGTGCATATCGAACTCGTTCACGATTATTCAACGAGTGCGTTCTTGGCCGCCTTAGAACGATTCATCGCCCGTCGAGGAGTTCCGTCCTGCATATGCAGTGACAACGGGACAAATTTCGTCGGAGCGGATCGAGAATTGAGAGAGCATTTCAACCTCGTGTATAATACACAGGAAATGCGAAATATGTGCGGCCAGAAAGGCATTCGGTGGAAATTTAATCCACCTAGTGCACCACACTTCGGCGGTATGCAAGAAGCCGGTGTGAAATCGGTGAAACATCACCTGAAACGCATACTCGGTAATTTCGCGCCAACAAGCGAAGAAATGCAGACACTGCTCTGCAAGATCGAAGCGAGCCTAAATTCTCGACCGATCGCCGCTCTAAGCGATAACCCGGAGGATTATGCACCTCTCACACCGGGCCACTTTTTAATCGGAAGTCCGGTAAACGCACTTCCGGTCGAGACCGTGGAAAATGAAAACCTCTCGCGGCTGACGCGATGGAGGGCGATTCAAAAATTCCACGAGCAACTCTGGAGGCATTGGACGCGTGATTATCTCACGCACCTCCAGAACCGCTTTAAGTGGCGTACCGCCCAATTGCAGCTACAACCAAACGATTTGGTATTAGTGCAAAACCCCCTCTTACCCCCCAATCAATGGGAAATGGGAAGAATAGAGGAAACATTCCCGGGTAAGGATAGGCACGTACGGGTTGTAAAAGTACGTACAGCTACTTCCACCTACACACGACCAATCACACGTCTGTGTAAATTGCCCGTGGAACAGTCGACGCCGTCAATAAACGAAGACGACGCTACCGGGACATAAGAAATCCCGAATTCCGCGGTACAAAGAAACAGGAATGTGGTAACCGCTGGTGGTAATAACAACGGTGTTGATTACCACGTGTCCTGCGTATGTGGTGACAAAACGAGGATAGGGGAATCTATTCCCTACCATCCCGTTAACAATTAAGGAAGGGAGCAATTCGCGAGAGTCCCAGGCTTTAAAAGCAGGACCCGTAGGCCGAATTCGCTCAGTTCCAAGTCATACGCGGAAGAAAAATTGAAAAAAAAAACCAACATGGCGTCAAGCAGTTCCGAGGAGAGTGTTGAGACGGTCGTCGGGGCGGTACGAGACCCCGAAATAGATCAACAGTTTGACCGGCTGCTAAAACTGGTCGATACCTCACGACCGCTGCCGACCACTCCCCCGCAAGAGGCACAAGCGGAGGAGACACCGGCTCCGACGGAGACGCCCGGACCGGCTCAGGAGTTCCTCCTAAACCTGGGCCAGGACGTCCTCCGGATACCGGCGCACGTGCCCTGGACGACCAGGCGGCTGAAATGTAAAGCGCCTGGAGGCCACTTCAGGTTGAAGTGGGCGAGAGGGGGGCGCCTGGTGGGGTGCAATTTTAGAGCGACCGTCGCCCCCACATCACAGCGACCGGACGCGACCCAGTCGAACCTCCTACCGGGAGGCAGCAGCACCCCGCCGGTACCACCTCCGAGGGAGGACCGGACCAGAGGGGACCGAGGACAGGCCAGGGTGGCTGGGAGAGGTCGCCCCAGGGACCGGCAGCCGACCACCCGCCGGCCGGGACGCCAACGGCCCTCCAACCGGGGCAGCCTTGATCAGGCCGCGCTACAAGAGGCTGTCCTCACCACCCTCCAAATTTTGGAGGGCAGACGGGCCTTAGCTCGGCGTTAAGTAAGTACTTTGATTTATATAATTATGTGTACAACGACCTTCTCTACGGTAGATTGCATGTGACCGCGAATTACCGCTCCTCCGGATTATTGCACGGACCGTGCAAGGGGGGCGGTATGTTTAAATATCGCGTTAATTCGACGTATTTTCGAGTAAAATATAATTCGTCACCCGGTATTGTTTTTTCGGCGTACGTAAGACCAGAGGTACCTCGGTCGTCGTGTCCGCTACGCGAAAACAGTACGGGATAGAAAAACAGCCGCTCTCGGGTTTTTTTTCGAGACCTCACGCGATCGATCACGTAACGCTCAATTTCGAAACGAAAGTTTCGACGCGCGTGTCTAGAGAAGGTACGACAATTTTGTATTAGACAAAGACGGACTCAAAAAACGTTCACAGCGCCGCTCTACGGAGGTTTCACCCTTCGAGCGAACATTTTGACTGTCCGTGCTCGTCCGTCACTCTTAATCTGGAACCGGCAGGGAGCACATGGGCATACGACCCCGCTCCTCGGGAATTCCATAGTTCTCGAATAGTTACGAGTCACTCGAACTTTTCGAATAAATTCTGAACGTGGAAAAGGAAGGACTCCATACGAGAACGGATTGTAAAAACAATCCTTTACCGTGACTCCTTCCGTAACCCGTTCACAATTTAAATTAAAAAATCGTAAACGAGGAAAGGAATCGAATACGAGGACGGATCGTGAATCAATCTCTTCCCGTGATTCCTTTCGCAACTCGTTGTAATTCGATAAAGATCAGGTCGGGTTTCGACCAGATCAAAGCGACTGTAGAATTTCGTGAATTATAATCCGAAATTCCCATTCAGCGGTGGCTATAGTCCACATCAGTCTGACATCAGACACGTATCGCTGCAATCAGAGGTCGTGTCCGAGGTTTCGAATTTGAATCTCGAACCTCTCGACTGTCGAACGGTGCAAACCCACCCTTAGGGGCCTTCGTGGCGTGCATACCCTGGGTGGTATTACCGTCCTCCAGTCGGTGTTCGGGACAATACTTGAGTTCCGGCATCCGGCGACCAGCTAGAGCGCTGTTCAATCATCGCCAGTGTGTACGGACCCTGTGCGTAGAACCGCTCAGTATAGCGCCGTGGTGTACGCACTATAATTATAAGTCGCTGCATGCGCTGTAAAGGTGCTGCACCACACAGTGCCCGTACGCATTACGAGGACGATAAACGGCCGAGGAGCAGGTAAATAGTTGGAGCCTTACAACCTCCCTCTGTTAACCTCTCCGGCGACAGTCGAAATTAGCAGTCGGGAAAAATCGAGATCGATTCTCGTCTCCCAAATCTGCAATCAAACGTTTCCTGGTTTAAAGGGAACGTTCACACATACAGTCCACTAGCTTAGCTGCGTAACGCGGCGGCCGAGTTCCCCGCTCGCAAGTGCGACAAGCACAACCAAGAGCGCGTGAACCTTAGAACGAGACGGACAACGTGACTCACGTTACTCGATATTTACGCATAGTCTCGTCTCTCTTGTTTCAGGATAGAGCAACGCGAACCGCCGAACGGAGACGGCCCATCGGCGGGGTTTTTTCTGGCCAGACGCCGGCCAGACGTCCAGGCGGTTCGAGTTAAAGTTAAGAGTTTGTGTTTTGTGTTCGTCCTGACAAAACTGTGCAAAATAAACGGCTTCGTCGACAATTCGGCGAAGCGAAAAATAAAACTAACGTGCAATTACTACATTTCCAACGTCCTTTCCCTCGTGATCCGGACCTCCGTTAGACGAGGCGTTCAAGTAAAATATTTGAAACCTCCCTATTCTAACAATTACCGACAGTCGATAATTGGTATCTACGGTCGGTAATTAGTATCTATGGTTGGTAATTAGTATTTATGGTCGGTAATTAGTATCAACGATCGATAATTGACACTAACGGCTGGTAATTAGCAGAGGTTAGAAAATGAAAGAGGGTAATTGCCTGGTATCGATAAAAAGGGAAGGGGGGATAAAAGAGATGCATCTGGTAAAAAGAAGTGGTAATTATCAAAGGTAATTATCAAAGGTCGATAAAGAGGAGGTGGGGAAAGAAATTAGACGTCTTTTGACTATTTCGAAATTTTATTTCACAAAAATTAGATACAGTTTTTATTTTTAATTATTAATAGCATCATATAAAATGTTATCCAGCGCATATGCTAACAGCTCGCAATCTACAAGCGAATTTTTATCGTAATATTCACGAAGGATTTTGTCTGCATCACGTTTACGCATAATACTATTGCGTCTTAAAATATTTGTAAATTCTTGGTATTTCTCACCAACATAGTGCGCATTTTGGCATAGCCACGAATATGCATGCTCGATGCACTGTTCCAGTTCGAATAAAAACAATAGAGTTGTCGGTTTCATATACATGCAAGCATCATGCAATTTCACTTGTACAATGTTCATATCATGCATTGCAACAACCGTAAGCACCAAATCACAAATTGATAACGATGTTGGAGAAGGAGCTGATAGCACATGTTGTTTGATGTCCTCGCGTTTCTGAATAAACACCATCCATGTTGAGTAAGACAGCAACAATTTATTTCCTCGAGTATCACCAAGTATAATTTCCACGGCGGATACAGGTCCTACACCGATTGCAATATCCAAATACTTGTATGCTGTGGATGTGAGGGCAAACCTCCTTCCCAGTATATGAGGCGTTGGATGCTGTTTTTTGCTACTGTTGCATGTAGAAAAGTAAATAAAGAATAAAAGGTAAGTAATGACAATAAGTAATAACAATAAGAAAAAATGGATAGGAAAAAAATTGTGGTAATAATACTTACTCGTTACTTGTGCATGCTGTATCGTAAGGAATGCAATAATTCATTTTTTCAGAAAAAATTTGAACGTAGAATTCAATAGATAATGTTTCACGACGATACTATCAAACGAGTGTGAATATTGTGCAGCACTTAAATGCAACGTTGCATCATATGTATCAGGGAAGCGGGTGGCGCGTAGTGGGGGGACGAATTTCAGGGAAGCGGGTGGTGCGTAGTGGGGGGAAGGAATTTTTTATATCACATGTTCTTCTTCTGCGAAAAGTGCAACTTTTGCAAAAATGTCTTTTAGATTGCCTTGAACACGTCTAAACATGCAACTTCTGCAAAGCGTATAACATTACATTCGCAGGATGATGCAAACAAATAATATTCTTCGCGACATAGATCATTTGTGGGGAAGGAGGAGTTTTTTATCTCACGTGTTCTTCTTCTGCACATATTTTCGGTTATTTTTTACTTTTCCATTAATGCGGGTGGCGCGTAGTGGGGGGACGAATTTCAGGGAAGCGGGTGGCGCGTAGTGGGGGAAGGAATTTTTTATATCACATGTTCTTCTTCTGCGAAAAGTGCAACTTTTGCAAAAATGTCTTTTAGATTGCCTTGAACACGTCTAAACATGCAACTTCTGCAAAGCGTATAACATTACATTCGCAGGATGATGCAAACAAATAATATTCTTCGCGACATAGATCATTTGTGGGGAAGGAGGAATTTTTTATATCACGTGTTCTTCTTCTGTGAAAAGTGCAACTTTTTGCAAAAAATTTTTTAGATTACCTTGAACATGTCTAAACATGAAACTTCTGCAAAGCGTATAACATTACACACGAATTGTGTGAGCTATTGGGGTCCTAATCATTTTACGTACACGCTATTCATATTCTTATTTTATGTCGCATGTTCTTCTTTTGCGAAGAGCGCAACGTTTTTTTTGCAAGACGTTTTAGATTACACTGAACACGTGCAAAAACGCAACTTCTGCAAACGTATACATTGCATTCACAGGCAAAGAATTCTGTAACATATATATATGGAGACCCTTACCATGGGAAAGAAATTAGATACCATGTTTTGATGATTTAAAAATATGATATATTTATTAAAGCAATGAATAATTATGTTACAAAACATTACTTTTGTGGATCCACGAATTGTGCGAGTTATTGAGCCCCAACCATTTTACGTACACGTTGTTCCCCTTCTTACGCAATACTTTTTCAACTAGATACACGTCGGAATTTGCAACGCGTTGCAACTCGTGTTCGTAGAATCCTCCAGCAATTGGTTTTTCATAAATATCTTTCAGTAGATACGTTGCAGGATTAGTTTTCTGTACCTCGGCGATTGTAAATATTTCAGTGCTCCAATTCGGTGTTTAACTTTTTTCAAAAATTGTCTTGAATTTGCTCACGCGTACTGCATCTCCCACTTTGAATCGTGCAGGAGCGGCAATTTTTATATGATTATACGCCATTGTTAAGAGCTTAGCAGCGTTTGTTGGTGTAACATCAATTGGTCGCATAGCGATAGTTCGATGCTTTCGCGCGATGTAATTTGATATGAGATGCTGCAGCGAATCAATCCATTTATAATTTCCATTAAGTGTGAACAGTTTCCACATATCGTTTTTGAGTGTACGATTGAACCGCTCGACGACAGACGCCTTCATCACCGAATACGTTGAATAATGATTTATTGTGTATTTTGACAAAAGTTTTTGCATATTTGCGTTGTAAAATTCCTTTCCTTTGTCGGTCTGCAAATTTTTCGGGTACCTCCCACTGTCTCGGATTATCTTCCCGATCGCTGTAGAAACTTCATTTCCATTCTTGGTTTTGAGGGGTATAGCCCACGCATGCTTACTCAGCACATCGATAACAGTGAGTATGTAATGGAAGCCTCTGTTATATCGCGTGTAAGGTCGCATCTCGACCACGTCCGCTTGCCATAGGTCGTCGTATCCATGTACTATGACGCGTCTTCGAGGAAAATGTCTTCTCGCTGGAGCATGCAATTCTTCCACAAGACATCGTTTCTCGATACTGGAGGTTTTCTTCTCGGCCATGTATGACTCGCCACTAACGCGAAGACCTAACGCACACGTCTTATCAATCAATGTTCAAAGTCTCAACACCCCAACGTCCCCAACATCCCAACGTCCCAACGTCCCAACGTCCCAACGTCCCAACGTCCCAACGTTCCAACGTCCCAACGTTCCAACGTCCCAACGTTCCAACACCCCAACGTTCCAACACCCCAACGTTCCAACGTCCCAACGTTCCAACGTCCCAACATCCAGCTATTGATGCATTTGATTTCGGAATTCGATAATATCCCTCTCCAAGTGATTCAGTTGATCTTTCAAATTCTGAACGTAATCTTGAAACATGATCATCTTCTTGTCGAATTCATCTTGCCGATTTTTTATAAATGTCATGTTTTCTTGCAAGTATAGTTTGTTGATAGCGTCACCATCCTCTACAGGTGGTGCTACTCGACGAATCTTGCGCGCCTTTGCATCATAATCGGCACCGACAATACATAGAGCGTTGTTGTGCACATAATTTCTCACTACTCCATTCCAGCGATAGTATGATTCCATTGTTCCAAACGATGACCCAAACTTGTTGATTGGCATTTTGATAATGATTGATTCTATCGTCAAAGTGCAGCTTAATTTATAATGAGCTCTGCCTCGCGAAGTTCCTCGATAATCGATAACATCTCATCATCGTGAGCATTGTGACCAGCTTGACGCGAAGCCTCGAGCAATCGAAGCCGATCTACGAGTTCGTTAGGATCATTCCAATGAACGTATTCAATCTTGTTGCTGGTTAATCTCATCGAGCTTGGTACACCCTTTCCAACTTTTCTATCTTTCAATAAAGGTTTGATTACATAGTTATACTTGTATCCTTTGTTGCCTAATGTTTTACCATACGAATCATGCTTGTACTTATGTGCACTCGTTGTCAGTAGTATGTCCCTATATTTGCATTCATCAGCCTCAGTATAAATGTCGTTATCTGGAATTTTCTTAAATATCAATTCATAAAGACCGGGTGTACCAGAATATCGTATGCCATCGATAATTATGTTATCAGCATTGTCCACATCAACATGTTTATTACCGAGCATCGGTCCATCATTACCGAGATATACACCATACACATGATCCATACCAACCTCTATGTCTCCACGTAATACAGGCGCGATGTATTTTTGACTCAGCGGACCTAGGTGATTCCGCAACGTTTTTTCACCTTCCGACGTTTGCAACCGACTTCGAACAGATGTTGAGAAACTGCTTTTTGGGCTTTCAAAAACATCTTCGTTTGCTAAGCTTTTTGGACTTTCAAAAGTATCTTCGTTTCCTAAGCTTTTTGTTGCTGGTGTTGTTTTAATCGGTATAGAGGTCATCGTATTCATACCAGGTAAACTGCTTAATCTTGCTGAGGTTTTTATTGTTGGTACTATCTTAATCGGTGTAGAGGCCATCAGATTCGTATCGGGTAGACTTGCTGAGCTTTTTATTGTTGGCATCGTCTTAATCGATGTAGAGGCCGGTGTAGAAATCATGGGATTCATATCGAGTAAACTGCTTAATCTTGGTTTTTTTATTTTTAGTGGTTTCGAAAGATTTAGCCAGTAATTTGATTGTGTTTTATCCAATTCTTTGATATTCGGAGTGGGTAATGGTTCGCTTCCGATATCTGTATTATTGTATAGATCATAATTTTTTGTCGCGTTATCAACAATTGCTTTCAACGGTTCAGTAACAGGCTTAAAGTGTTTTTCCAGCGCAATCTCTTCCTCAATTTTACCAGTTTTCAATTCACGATACTTTTTGCGAATCAAATCACTCGTTCTCGCAATCTGTTTCGTTATCCTCTCACAATCTTCAATATTGTTGCTCATGTTGGAACACTGCTTTGTCAACGTATCGGAATTAACTGAACATGTTATGATATTGCAAAGTCATTAAATCCCTTTCTATAGCGACCATTCCATAATGTGCTGTCTTTATCAATCACTACAAATCCATATTTTTCTTGCCAACAAGCGGTACACAATTTGCAGAAATTCTCAAATGACATGTCAGTGTTAACATGA
The DNA here is from genome assembly GCF_051014445.1 of Colletes latitarsis. Classification (NCBI taxonomy): domain Eukaryota; kingdom Metazoa; phylum Arthropoda; class Insecta; order Hymenoptera; family Colletidae; genus Colletes; species Colletes latitarsis. The sequence continues at coordinate 995,381 of NW_027488377.1, read as the reverse complement.
TCGTTGTATACATGTTTTAGATTTGTACCATCTTGTTTGAACATGATCAGCAGGTTCGCGTTGTCGCGTATCAGATGCTTCGGTATCTTTGCATATGTCTGACAAAGATAGAAACAGTCAACGTCCGAGTGCCTACCCATTGCAAAGTATTCTCTTACCACGTTTTGCTTATCACATGCCACATCATCAAAGATAAAAATGGAATTCGGAAGTGCATCGCTCAGCGGAACGACATCGCTGTTATTCGAAAATGTAAAATAACCAATTTCGTCTATCGATGAGAATATATTTTCTAGATATCGATATTTCGGTTGGTGCAACGATTTCGAGTACATGTATACGTTTTCGAAACGAACACCGTGCGGACTTTCTAACAAACTAATCAACACGTTCGTTTTGCCACAATTCGATGGACCGCAGATGATACCACGTATAGAGGCCGGCAGCATATTTCCATGTTTGCGTAACTCTTTCTCAGACTGTATCTTTTTGTCTAGATTAGTCACTTTGATCATAGGTGATTGGCGTATGAACTGCATATTTTATCAGCATTATACAAATGAAGATACTTTCGAAAGAGTGCTGGTCTATTTATAGCGATGCATAGAGCTGAAACGATCAGTATTCAAATATAACCTGTCGAGTCAGCAGAACACACATTGACTGTCTACCACCACCATCGATAAACAACTGTGACGAATGTCAGCAAAAATTGGGAAAGGCCTATTAAATCGCGTTATAAACACACTTCCGATTGAATTACATATTCCAGGTTATCAGTTTTGTGGCCCCGGAACACATTTAGAGAAACGTTTGGCGCGAGGCGATCAAGGTATCAATCCGCTGGATGCTGCATGTCGCGAGCATGATATAGCGTATTCACAAAATAACGATCTCGTAAAACGACACGCAGCTGACAACATCCTAGCAGCAAAAGCACAAGAACGCATTACTGCGAGAGATTCCAGTCTCGGGGAAAAGGCTGCTGCTACAACCGTTTGGGCGGCTATGAAGGCCAAAACAAAATTCGGCATGGGTTTGAAAAAGAAAAAAAGAGTGCTGTGAAGAAGCGAATACTTCCAACGGCGAAACGTGGCGGTATCCTACCGATTTTACCTTTATTGGGGGTTCTTGGCTCATTGGTCGGAGGGGCGGCAGGAGTCGCGAAGGCTGTGAACGATAAGAAGGCAATGCATCGCCAGCTAGAAGAAATGAAACGTCATAATCTCGCCATGGAAGGTCGCGGACTTTATCTCGCGCCATACAAACGCGGGCGAGGAGTCTCAAAGAGGAAAAGAAAAGTCAAAATTAAAATGCCTGAAGGCGTAACCACAAACATACAACTGCAGCAACTGGCAAAACGTATGCGTATTCCATATTTCAGAGGTATTTTTATGCACAATACTTTACCAACAGATGGGGTACGCAGGAATGAGAGCGGGATCGTAAATTTGGATACTGTTGAGGGACCAGGTACTCATTGGGTGGCATACGCAAAACGGGGAACATGCGCCATATATTTTGATAGTTTTGGCAATCTTCAACCACCAAGGGAACTGATACAATATTTGAAGAATAGTGTAATTGAGTATAATCACATGCCTTATCAGCGCTATAATCAAAGCAATTGTCGACAGCTGTGTTTACAGTTTCTGCTGACAGTTGACAATCAATTTAAGGATAATCATTGTACGCTTTAACTCCAGTATCCGTTGGAACATGTCGCTGACGCTAACGCTCACCGGGCAAAGTAGTATTCTCGCAGTAAGCTATTTTCCAGCCATCGATTTGAGCAATGGTGATTACGAACTCGGTGTTATGGACTTTGAAACATATTACACAATACCGAATGTAAATTTGTCAAATAATAAATTTTACTATGATAATGATGATAAGGAAATCATTATTCCCGAGGGATCTTATGAGCTGGACGACATTCACATGTATTTGCAACGATCGCTTTCATGGGATAATGAAGGGAACCCGCCCTTGATGCTTAGAGCTAACAACAATACGATGAAGAGCGAAATCAGGTGTAATTATAGCATAAATTTTACCAAACCCAATACTATTGGCTCGTTACTGGGGTTTTCAACGAATCGGATGCTACAACCACGAAAATGGCACGAATCGGATACATCAATCAATATAATGAATGTAAATATCATTCGCATTGAATGCAACGTGACAGCTGGCGCTTACAGCAATAACAAGTGTGCGCACACGATACATGAGTTTTCGCCTACCGTTCCACCAGGATATAAGATATCGGAAAGACCAACACAGATCATTTACCTTCCGATTACTGCACGAAGCATTTCGGATTTGACGATTCGCGTTGTGAATCAAGACGATCAATTGCTCGATTTTCGAGGGGAACAGATCACCGTTCGATTGCATGTGCGGAGACGACTGTAATAGGAGATGCTTGTGCTGAACGAAGGGGAGCAAGTGAAACAGACGACGCATGAAAATAAAGAGAAGACAATTCAATCGCTTGCACACCACACTGTATCAAATATTGACTGTCTAAAACCATCAGGCGAGAGGACAATTCGATCACCCACAAAACTTACTGCATCGAATGTTGAATTTCTGAAATCGTTGGGTTTTGTTGTACGAAATGGCTAATATCTTAAACATTGGAAGCGAACCGATCTTTGATGATCGCATTGTCAAGATTGAGACTCACACATACAACCCATACGCCAACACAACGTTTGGACACAACGATGAGATACGAATACCTATACAACAGCAGGATTTATACACGCTACCATGTGAGAGCTTTCTATGCGTTGAAGGAAGATTCATAGTAAAGAAGCCAAACAATGAGTTGGATGCGTTCCTCGGAAATAATTGTGTTGCTTTTATGTTTGATGAAATTCGATATGAACTCAATGGTGTGGAGATCGATCGTAACAGAAACGTTGGGATAACAAGTACCATCAAAACATTTGTGTCCTCAACATATGACAAATCGTTAATTTTACGGAATGCTGGATGGGCCGCACAATCAAACATACCGACAGGTTACTTTAACTTTTGTGTACCGCTCAATATGCTGTTGGGGTTTTGCGAAGATTACAGGCGTATAGTAGTCAATGCTCGACATGAACTCATTCTTATACGCGCTCGCAATGATAACAACTGCATCATTGCAAATTCCGCGCTGGAGCCGGAGATTGAATTACTAAAGATACAGTGGCGAATGCCTCGCATTATACTGAATGATACGAATAAACTATCGATGTTGCGGATTTTGGAAAGCGGACAATACCTAAGCATGAGTTTTCGTTCGTGGGACCTGTATGAGTACCCATTATTGCAAAGTACAACAAAACATTCGTGGGCTGTTAAAACTGCAACTCAGCTGGAGAAGCCACGATACGTCATTTTTGCGCTGCAGACTGGTCGGAAGAACAACATGTCTAAAGATGCAAGCAATTTCGATGAATGTAACTTGACCAATGTGAAACTGTATCTAAACTCTGACTTTTATCCATATGATGACTTGAATCTTGATTTTGATAAAAACAGATATGCTATTCTTTTTGATATGTATGCACGTTTTCGTAAAGCTTATTATGGATACGACTGTTACGAAACGCTTTGCAACAGGAAGAACTTTTCGTTGTATGGACCGTTTGTAGTCATCGATTGTTCGAGACAGAACGAATCAATCAAGAGCGCTACCATAGATGTGCGAATAGAATTTGATTGTAAAGAAAACGTGCCAGCAAATACTACCGCCTATTGTCTTATTTTACATGATCGTGTTGTCGAATACTGTCCCCTGTCCAACGTTGTGCGCAAGATTACCTAAACTGTAACATCAGCAATGTTTGTAATATATATATAACAGGCGGACACGCCGCATTGCAGCATAGTTTCAAAGATATTTTCATGATGATACCAACATTTGTCGACATACAAGGATTCGTTAGCGACACAGAGTTTGTTGTAAAGGAAGTGGCAGTGCTGAAAAAAGGAAGCACTCTAGCGCATTATATCTTCCAAAGTCCATATCCATGGTGTTTATTATCTGCGCCCGATAAATCACGAGCTACTTGGGTGACGAAGAATCACCACGGACTGTCGTGGGACGACGGTTTTATACCCTACAGCATGAGCAAAATGCTTATTACATCGGCAATAGTAGATGAGTCAAACCCAATCGTCTATGTAAAAGGGCTTCAAAAGCGTGATTGGTTAACCAACATGGTGCCTGAACATATTAATGCTGAGAACATCGATGCTGATTATGGTGATATTGAATGCTTAAAAAATCTTGATTGTGCAAACACATGGCGATGTGGTAACCATAAAAAGACATGCGCTATGCAAAATGTATTTAAATTATACAATTGGTGGTTAAAATATAAAAAATAAATGTACCTTTTTTGATTTGTAAAATGTATTTAAATTATGCAATTGGTGGTTAAAATATTGGAAATAAATGTATCTTTTTGAATCAATTTATGTCATTTAAAAAATACATCTAATTTCCTCATCCTCCTCCTTCCTAGCAATTTTTATAAAATTATGAACTTTCAGAATATGTCTAAAAATCTTTTAATGTTTTTGCAAGCTTCTGAAAAACATGTACTTATTAGTGATGGTTGAAATATTAAATATAAATGTATCTTTTTATAAAATTATGAACTTTAGTTTTTGAAAAATGTGTTTGAAAAATCTCGATCGTGCTAATACATTGTAATCCAACAACCATGAAAAGACTTGTGTTTTACAAAAATGTATTTAAATTATACAGCGAGTGGTTGAAATATCAGAAATAATAATTTTTTTTTTTTTTTTTTTTTCTTTTTTTTTTTTTTTTTTTACTGTGAACTTTTCCAAATGTAAAATTAATAACAAATTGGGGTGAGGGAGATGTGTAGAGATACCATGTATATATAAATTGTTTTATTACATACTATAATTACATACATAAAAATATATATAATGAAATGAATAAAAAAATATAAAAATTACATGAAAATATAAATAAAAAATATATGTATTGAAAAATGAATAAGAAATATAAAAATTACATAGAAAATATAAATAAAAATATATATATTGAAAAATGAATAAGAAATATAAAAATTATATAAAAAATATATATATTGAAAAAATGAATAAGAAATATAATTGGTATGTCTAAAGCGGTATTTTATAATGCCCCCACGGCAGCGTCTTGGTTGAATATGGTACAATATATCGTTTGTCATCGTATGGACTCAAAGCAATTTTTGTTTCTGATACCGTGTACACTTCATGCAACATGGATCTTATACACGATTGGTGACAAATCTTTTCAACCTCACCCATCAAACATTGCACATAATCATCAAATGTTATAGTTCGCGCTACAACATTACTCTTGACACCTTTCACCTTTTTCGTATCTTTCTTACCATCGACTTGTATGGCATACATTTTCGCTCTCAATCCAACAAATTCCGTCATAATCGCATCATTATTTTCATCTTTCATTAAACCTGGTACCTTCTTATTAGCAAGCGGAATACCATATCGATTATCTGTGGGATAGTCGCTCGTGTCAAAGCGGATAATATCGCGTATCATAAGTTCATAAATATCGTCACACTCGATGTGGTAGATTAGACTGTCTGTACCGGTGTACATAATTTTACATTTATTCCTATGTGTGGGTAACATGTAATCGTGATGGAATTCATACAAACAAATCTTAGATATATCTAGTATACACATGCCCACATAGATTGGTTTGTTAAATTTTACGAACAATTTATGCAGTTCGATCGCAACTAGGTTTTCCGAAAATATGCTGCGACTGTGGAAATTTGGTTTAGCGATCAGTGCCTCTGCACCGTATCTCCCTTCCCATTTCGTTACTAATTTGACATCTACATGATTGCGCACATTCTCCATGGTTTTGCCAAACACTGCATTATTCATTAACTTATATAAATTTTTCTCAAAATCGTTTGTAGCAAGAGTTCTGAACTTTGTATTTAGTTCGATGTAATCGCGAAGCCATGGGGATTGGAAAAACTGTAATACGCGGTGAACTTCAGTTACGCGAAGGCCGTGACGAATACATTGCTGCAGATTGCGATAGTGTATTACGTAACGCTTCTTATCGTATAGAGTTGCGAGGAGCTTCTCCTGGCGCTTGCCAGGCGGTTTATCATGTGTTGGGCAGAACGGTAGGTCAGTGTGCGAATCATGCAGATGTTGCGGATACTCCAGATCGACTTCCAAAATATACCCCGTCGATGAGTCTAACGCTACGGTCATTACATCTACATCTTTGTTGTTGACCCACTGAAAATTGGCATATGGTAATGGTTGACACATTGCCCAGCCGTACAAATTATTTACATCGAAATACATTAAATATGACGACGGTTGCGATGGATCGTGCGATTGCGTGTATTTGTTGTTGGCTCGTGCGCGTCTGTTGGAACATTGACTCAAACCACCACGTATACCACGTTCGATAAATAGGACCATGTCGATATCGGTAAGAAGTTCGAAATTGATACGTGTATGCTTCAGCATGGCATCCCACGTAAAACCAGGCAAAGTATAATAGTGCGCGGGGTCGAGTCCATAACTTGCGATGCAACTATTGCGAAAATTTTCAAAAATATCAGCCAACAGCAAGACATCCGTCTTCAGATACAAATCGCTATACTCGCCGAGCGTTTCAATGGAGAACCGCTTCCACACGTTGGCAGCGTGTGCGTAGTCGTTTTCGGATACTGTATCGCCAGTTACGGAACTGTAAAATGAATTGCGTGATGGTAAACATGATTGGTCCAACTTTTCAATACAGTCAATGTACTCGTATGGAAACACCCCTTTTCGCGTCAATAAATCAAAATCTTCCACAGATAATTTTTGAAACTCGGACCGTGTAATTTCAAGTTTATCTTTACTAAGAAAAAATACCAATTTCTCGTGACTTGTATTTAAAAATTTAAATGAATCGATGAATTGCAATTTTATGCGCTTGCGCGAGTTTGATTCTTCATTCGCGTTTTCAACGTATTTTGTAAATGAAATGTACTTCTCTTTTGTTATCGGCAATACAGTGACATCACCCTCAAATGCTGTGGCTATCTCCTTGATAATAAAATGTGAATCATAACCGGATAAATTGTGAAAGACTATAGGGATGGCAAATGCGTCTTTATAATTTAGATTGTGATTTGAATGTGCAGGACCTCTGTACCGACCGGTTAAGTGGCAATGATCGCGTACTCGCATATCATCTCGCGTAAACGGTGTTTCGCATATATGGCAGTGTGTTGCCGTATTAAAATTTCGTAATTGTTCAGCTGATAAATTTTCCATGGGTACATTGGTCGATAAGATGGACTTTACACGATGTGACAAATCTTGAAGTTGTCTCACAAACCATGATACGCAATCAGGATCGCGACGACATTGAAACGTAGATAACGAGTCGTCGTACGAGCACCGCACATAATATCCCACGCTAAATACTCGATGATGCTGGTACGTGTATCTTGACGCTTCTCGATCAGTATCCGTTTTCTCCAGGATGCATTCCAGATCGGCATACACGATAAACGGAACACGCTCTTTCCTGTTGTAGTTGCTGAAGCTGAGCCACTTACTGCAATCATCATTTGGCAATATGATTGCACAATCGTTCATCTTCTCACAATCCATGGTGTGAGCTTCCAGCTTCTCATTCGAACTAAAGTAGTGTAAGCATCTGCAATAAGAGGCATAATTTTTATCTAACATAAAATATTTAAAAGATTTATTATATACATACCTATCACAAAAGTATTTCCTGCCATTATGTTTACTCAATTGTGTGCATACGAGGCGAGATAAGTTCTTAATCCATGTGAAATGTCCCACGTCGTTTGCTCCTTCTAAATACAACAAATTGACATGTCTTTCCATCTTCTTATCGGTGACTCGTATTGGTAACACCTTCTTATTCTCAATGGTATAGACATTGATGGAGATGTTGTTGATATGTTCAAACTTTTTAATTTGGTTCAATGTCATTGGAAATTCAATATCCTGGATATTCAACACTGTTGTATAATGAGGATATGACGATGCGAGAGATACGTGACTTTCGGCTGGATACAGAGCGGCCACCACCGACCACGCAAAACATGCATTGTCCGTCGAGCATACATTGATTACTGCTTTCTTTAGTCGTACCTCTCGCGGTAATTGTATGGCACATCCTGCATGCATTGGCATATATTTATTTACATTAACAATTAAATTCAGTATCCGCGACAGCGCCCACCCACTATCGCGTTCCTGAAATTCGTCTAAGGATGCTAGAATGGGTTCGATGACACGTAAATCATACCATTCGCGTAGGTCAGACAAGCGAAAAAGTTCACAATTTTTCGTGTTAACACTTTTGTTTGCACATTTGTTACCAGCAACAAATTCACCATTAAGTATAGTATTTATTTTTACACTATCATGTTTCAGCACAATGTTTCGCACATGATCGACTACAATATCCCTCGCATCTTCGAGGGATATTGTGATTCTATGTGGTTAGAATTTATCACTGCACCGGTCAATATACGGTTAACGAAAGCCGTAACAATTTCACGCCATCTGAGTCTTGCACTATGTCCAGCACCCGCATGTACAAATCGATTGCGTGTCGAATCTTTTAGACTTTCTAATCTAGCGATACGAGCAATCAATGATTGTTTTTCACCGATTGAGAGTCGCAGTCTCTTGATTCGGCTTCGTTCCACCAACGAATCGAGATAATCGCCAAATCGATGTTCCCATAAATTGTATTCTTCCATCGACCTTAATTGAGCGGCTTGCTCGTACAGCTCCTGCTCTTGATGATCCATACTGTCGTCCTTTGTGTTAATGTGTATAGTGATGCATACGATATATTACAAAAAATCACTGTTCCCGATGATGCTTTCGGTGATGCTCGCGATATATTACAGAAATCTGTGTCCGCGAATGCGCTGTTATAGGTTTTGCAGAGGTTGTGTTTTTTGCGCGTGTTCATCCACAAATGTATTGTATACGTTTTTTGCACATGTTCAGTGTAATCTAAAACACCTTGCAAAACAGTTGCGCTTTTCGCAGAAGAACATGTAACATAAAATAGTAAGAAGGGGGAACAACGTGTACGTAAATATGGTTGGGGTTCAATAACTCGCACAATTCATGGATCGAACACGAGTTGCAACGCGTTGCAAATTCCGACGTGTATCTAGTTGAAAAAGTATTGCGTAAGAAGGGGAACAACGTGTACGTAAAATGGTTGGGGCTCAATAACTCGCACAATTCGTGGATCCACAAAAGTAATGTTTTGTAACATAATTATTCATTGCTTTAATAAATATATCATATTTTTAAATCATCAAAACATGGTATCTAATTTCTTTCCCATGGTAAGGGTCTCCATATATATATGTTACAGAATTCTTTGCCTGTGAGTGCAATGTATACGTTTGCAGAAGTTGCGTTTTTGCACGTGTTCAGTGTAATCTAAAACGTCTTGCAAAAAAAAAAAAAAACGTTGCGCTCTTCGCAAAAGAAGAACATGCGACATAAAATAAGAATATGAATAGCGTGTACGTAAAATGATTAGGACCCCAATAGCTCGCACAATTCGTGTGTAATGTTATACGCTTTGCAGAAGTTGCATGTTTAGACATGTTCAAGGTAATCTAAAAAACAATTTTTGCAAAAAGTTGCACTTTTCACAGAAGAAGAACACGTGATATAAAAAATTCCTCCTTCCCCACAAATGATCTATGTCGCGAAGAATATTATTTGTTTGCATCATCCTGCGAATGTAATGTTATACGCTTTGCAGAAGTTGCATGTTTAGACGTGTTCAAGGTAATCTAAAAGACATTTTTGCAAAAGCTGCACTTTTCGCAGAAGAAGAACATGTGATATAAAAAATTCCTTCCCCCACTACGCGCCACCCGCTTCCCTGAAATTCGTCCCCCCACTACGCGCCACCCGCTTCCCTGATACATATGATGCAACGTTGCATTTAAGTGCTGCACAATATTCACACTCGTTTGATAGTATCGTCGTGAAACATTATCTATTGAATTCTACGTTCAAATTTTTTCTGAAAAAATGAATTATTGCATTCCTTGCGATACAGCATGCACAAGTAATCAGTAAGTATTATTATCACCATTTTTTCTTATCCATTTTTTCTTATTGTTATTACTTATTGTCATTACTTACCTTTTATTCTTTATTTACTTTTCTACATGTAACAGTAGCAAGAAACAGCATTCAACGCCTCATATACTGGGAAGGAGGTTTGCCCTCACATCCACAGCATACAAGTATTTGGATATTGCAATCGGTGTAGGACCTGTATCCGCCGTGGAAATTATACTTGGCGATACTCGAGGAAATAAATTGTTGCTGTCTTACTCAACATGGATGGTGTTTATTCAGAAACGCGAGGACATCAAACAACATGTGCTATCAGCGCCTTCTCCAACATCGTTATCAATTTGTGATTTGGTGCTTACGGTTGTTGCAATGCGTGATATGAACATTGTACAAGTGAAATTGCATGATGCTTGCATGTATATGAAACCGACAACTCTATTGTTTTTATTCGAACTGGAACAGTGCATCGAGCATGCATATTCGTGGCTATGCCAAAATGCGCACTATGTTGGTGAGAAATACCAAGAATTTACAAATATTTTAAAACGCAATAGTATTATGCGTAAACGTGATGCAGACAAAATCCTTCGTGAATATTACGACAAAAATTCGCCTGTAGATTGCGAGCTGTTGGCATATGCGCTGGATAACATTTTATATGATGCTATTAATAATTAAAAATAAAAACTGTATCTAATTTTTGTGGAATAAAATTTCGAAATAGTCAAAAGACGTCTAATTTCTTTCCCCACCTCCTCTTTATCGACCTCTGATTATTACCTTTGATAATTACCACTTCTTTTTACCAGATGCATCTCTTTTATCCCCCCTTCCCTTTTTATCGATACCAGGCAATTACCCTCTTCCATTTTCTAACCTCCGCTAATTACCAGCCGTTAATGTCAATTATCGATCGTTGATACTAATTACCGACCATAAATACTAATTACCAACCATAGATACTAAATATCGACCGTAGATACCAATTATCGACTGTCGGTAATAGTTACCGACCTCCCACTCCGACTGCCCCCCCCCCCCTCCCGACGGACCCACCTCGGGCACTCCTCACCCACCTTCCCTCACCCTCATCACCCCTTCCCCCACCTCCCCTCCCCCTCCCCCGCACCCCCCTCGGTGCCCCCTGTCCAGAACTCTCCTTTCTCACCTACTCACGTCTCCATCGGGGCAGTCCCCCGTCGTCGCTATAGCACGAGACACATCCTGCGTTGTGACCGAATCGTCTAGCCCACAAACGCGCATCTCCGTGCGCTTCGCGGGCCTCGCGACCCGGACAACCCGCTCGCCCAGCTGTTCCCAGAGCCTCTGGGAGAGTCGGTCCGCCTTCTCCCAGCCCTACGGTCCGGGAATCTCCAGCAGGAGGCCCCCGGACACGGCTCTCTTCTTCCTTACTAGCCTGCTGCTCGCATACAAGCTTACTGGTTGCTTACTAGCTAACAGGATGCTTAGTAGCATTCTGCTCCCCTACAAGAACCCTGCTCGCTTACCAGCTTACTGCCTGCTTGCTAGCATACTGCTTGCTTCCTAGCCAGCTGCTTGCTTTTTAGCACACTGACTCCTTACTAGCTTCCTGCTTGCTTACTTGCACACTGGTTCCTTAATAGCTTACTGCTAGCTTGCTAGCACTCTGCTCTCTTACTAGGTCCCAGCTCGCTTTCCAGCTTCCTGCTCGCGTACTAGCTTACTGCTGGCTTACTAGCTTACAGCTCCTTTACTCGCTTACTGCTTGCTTACTAGCCCGCTGCTCGCTTATTAGATTACTGCTTGCTTACTGGCATACTGCTTTCTTACTAGCAGGCTGCTTGCTTACTAGTTTACTGCTTTCTTACCAGCTTACTGCTCGCTTACTAACTTACTGCTTGCTTGCTAGCTTACTGCTCCCCTATTAGCTTCTTGCTTGCTTACCAGGATACTGCCTTACTACAAACTTACTTCTTCCACTACTAACGAACAGCATTTTTACTAGCCTGCTGCTTGCTTACTAGCTTACTGTTTGCTTACTAGCTTACTGCATCGTAACTAACTTACTGCTTTGTCACTATCTTACTGCTTTGTTACTAACTTACTGTTTTGATACTAACTTACGGCTTTGTTACTAGCTCACTGCGTGCATACTAGCTTACTCCTTGCTTACTAGCTTACTGCTTGCTTACTAGCACACTACTCGCTTAGTAGCTGACAGCCTGCATACTAGCTTGGTGCTTGCTTTCTAGCTTACAGCTTGCCCACAATCTTACTGCTAGCTTACTCGCTTACTGCTCCCTTACTAGCTCACTGCTTGCTATCGAACATACCGCATGCTTTCCAGCATACTGCTTATGTACTAGCTTCAGCTTGCTTACTAGCTTACTGCTTGCTTACTAGCTTGCTCTTTGCTTTCCAGCTTACTGCTTGCTTACTAGCTGCCTCCTCGTTTAGTAGCTGAGTAATTTCTTGCTAGCTCCCTGCTTGCCTACTAGCTTAATGCTTCGTTACTAGCTCCCTGCTCGCTTACTAGCCCACTGCTAGCTTACAAGATTAATGCTTGCCACTAGTTTGCTGCTCGCTCAATACCTAACTACTTTCTTACTAGCCTGCTGCTAGCTTACTTGCTTACTGCTTGCTTAATATCTTCCGTCTCACTTACTAGCTCACTGCTTGCATACTAGCTTACTGCTTGCATACAAGCTAATTGCATTCGCGCCAGCTTACTGCTTGCTTTCTAGCTTCCAGGTTGCTTGCTAGCTTACTGCTTTCTTACTAGCTAGCAGCTCTCTGACTAGCCTGCTGCTTGCTTACAAGCTGACTGTTTGCTTAGTAGCTTACTGGTTGCTTACTAGCTCCTTGCTCGCTTACTAGATTACCGCTTGCTTACTAGCATACTGCTTCCTTACCAGCTTCCTCCTCGTATACTAGCTCAGTGCTTGCTTACTAGCTAACTGCAAACCTACCAGCCCACTGAAGGCATACTAGCTCTCTGCTTTCAGACTAGCTAACCGCTTTCTTACTACCCTCCTGCTTCCTTCATTACTTACTGCTTCCTTACTAGCTAACTGCATCCTTACCAGCGAGCTGCTTGCTTAGTAGCATACTTGTTTCTTCCTAGCTAACTGCTTGCTTTCTAGCATCCTGCCTCCATTCTAGCTTCCTGCTCCCTAACTATCTCACTGCTTGCTTACTAACTTACAGCTTCCTTACTAGCTATCTGCTTCCTGACCAGCTTACTGCTTGTTCACGTGCTTACTGCTTGCTTACTCCCTTGCTGGTTGCCTTCAAGCTTACTGCTTGCTCTCTAACTTACTACTTGCTTACTAGCATACTGCTTCGTTGCTAGCTCACTGCTTACCTACTAGCTTACTGCTTGCTTACATGCTTACAGCTAGCTTACACGCTTACTGCTTCCTTACTAGCTTCATGCCTACTTACTATCTCACTCCTTGCTTACTAGATTGCAGCTTGCTTACTAGCTTCCTGCTTGCTTACTAGCTAACTGCTAGTTGACTAGCTTATTGGTTGCTTACTAGCATACTGCTTCCTTACTTGCTTCCTCCTCGCTTACTAGCTTACTGGTTGCATACCAGCTTTTTTTTTCGTGGGGAAAATCTTCGTTAGTCTCCCTTCCACCTCTTTGTGGAGAGGCGGAAGGGGTGTGTGGGATTCCCCGCGCCCATGGAATGACGGGCGCGGGACCTACCCACTAAAAACCCCACGGTGACCCTTCCGCACGTTTTGGGAGGATACCGGGAATCGCTCGAAGCATACTTCCGGTATCCTCCCCGTGCCTGCGCTGTGCGCCCATCCACGGGGGGACAAAAGGATCCCCCCGGCTGTCACGCTATCTCATGGCGGCAGGACGAGGTCACTCCGCCCTACCGCCATCCGTCCCGGGGCCGCGTTTAGTGGCGGCTGCGACCCCGTTTCTACTCCTCGGCGGCCGGGAGCTCATGGCCGCTCCAGGCCACCGAGGGTGCCTCCCCGTGTCCCCCACCCGTGACCCACCCGGTCCGACCCTTCGCCGCCTGGCGGGAGGAGGTTCCCCTCAGGGCCCCCCTCCTAGCCAGAGTTATCCGCCGCGCAAAGGCGGCCGCCCGCGACGCCCTCGCGCCACCATACGAGCGCGAGCCTCAGCGCGCTGCTGACGCTCGCGCTCCCTTCCCGCGGCCTCCTTCTGCAGCATTACGATCTCGCAGAAGGAGGTCACGGCCCACCACTTCCTCACGCTGCCGAGCATGGCGCACTAGCATACTACTTGCTCACTAGCTAACTGCTCTCTTACCAGCTTACTGCATGCTTACCAGCTTACTTGTTGCTTACGAGCTTACTACTTGTTTACTATCATGCTGCTTCCTTACTAGCTTCCTGCTCGCTTACTAGCTCACTGCTTGCTTACTAGCGTACTGCTAGCTTAATCGGTTACTGCTTGCTTACTAGCCTGCAACTTGCTTACTAGCATACTGCTTCCTTACTAGCTTCCTGCTCGCTTACTAGCTCACTGCTTGCTTACTGGATAACTGGATACTTACTAGTCTACTGCTTGCTCACTAGCATATTGCTTCCTTACTAGCTTCCCGCTCGCTTACTAGCGCACTGCTTGCTTACTAGCATACTGCTTTCCTACTAGCTAACTGCTTTCTTACTAGCCTGCTGCTAGCTTAATAGCTTACTTGTAGCTTACTAGTGTAGGAAATGAAATTAAAATAGAATAAATGATGTTAAGTTTATTTGAACATGAAATAAAATAAAGGTTGTAAAAAATATAACTCGCTACGTCCTAACTCGCTCGTGTGGACTCTTCGACAGTTCGCTCGACTCTGCCCTTTTTTGTGCGTCTTCTAAACGAATGACGCCACCCGCAACATTGACGGCATCGGCATCGATACCATTGCATAAACAATCATTCGGCTCCAAGCATTCGTCGCTTATTCATACCACTCGAGATTCACACATACCATACACACACACACACCACATTCGGCCATCCTGCAGAGATATCTGCCCTCAGATATCAGATGTATTCTCACTATCCGTCAATGCATCTTCTAAGTCCTCAATCCACGATTTCAAGTATTCTGAAGTTGTCGATGTTTGTCGTGGCCCCTCGTGCTCACCTACTTTCTCTACCAAATACCGATCATTGCGCAGTACACGGGTAATTTGATACGGGCCTAAATATTTATGCGCAAACTTTAAACCTGGTCCTGATTGTGTCCTTTTGATAGCGACCAAATCTCCTTCGTGATAGTGATGAGCCTCTTTACGATTCCGGTTAAAACTACGCCGATTCTTCTGTTGGATTTTCAAAATGTTGTTTTTTACTTGCCGTCTCAATTCGTCTCGATTTTCTTGAAATAGTTCGTTCCACTCGTTGCTTATTATTTCTCGGACCGCGGGATTGTTCTTCAACCTCATATCAGTCCCGAATAGAATCTTAAAAGGTGTATTGCCGATACTGCGGTGAGGAGTTGCATTCAGGTAGTTTTGGCATACCTCTAGGTACCTGTGCCACTCATTAGGTTTTGGTGCGGCCAACTTAGTTAACACAGGAATGATTGTCCTGTTCACCCTTTCTACCTGTCCATTCGCTTTTGGTACCCCCGTTGTAATAAGGCCAGCTTCAATATTTTCTTCTCTGCAGTACTCTTGAAACTCTGCCGAAGTAAATGCAGTTCCATGGTCCGAAATAATCTTTCGGGGATTGCCAAAAATTTTCGCTTGTTTTTTCAAGTGGTTGACGACCTCTCCAGTACCGGTAGATTTTGTAGCATAGAGCCACACAAATTTAGAAAATCCATCTATCACTACGAATATGTGTTTGTAATTCTTCCGAGTTGACGGAAGCGGTCCTAAGTGATCAATGTGGTATACATCTAACGGAACGTCTCCTTTGTCGATAGGGTATAATAGTCCGTCTCGTTTTCCAGATTTTCGTTCAGCTAACATACACGCAATGCAATTCTGAATCACTTTTTCCTCTTTAGATCTTAGACCTTTGAACCAATAATCTTTTCTAACAAGGGTCTCGGTTTTACCACTAGTGAAGTGTCCGTTCTCATGCAACTGTCTTATTATTTGACCCTGCATAGCACGCGGCACTACTATGCGAACATCGTCGTCAATTACCTTAAACAAAAGTCCGTTTTTTATTACGTAGTCGCCATCATTATTTTGTACACTATTCACAGAATCCATTATTTCTGATAACTCTTTGTCCGCACATTGCGCTTTTCGCAATCTCACGAGCACACTCGTCTCACACTCACTGATAAGCATACACACCGGAATAGGCTTTCGACTTAGCACATCGACATGTGGCATATTGCTTCCTGAGCGATGTTCAATAATATAATTGAACTTCTCTAACAATAATGCCCACCTTGCAACTCGAACACATAAGTCTCTTTTTTTCATAGTGAGAGTAAACGCACGACAATCGGTTATTATTCTAAACGGTATTCCTAAAAGATAAACTCTAAACTTATGTAACGCTTTAACTATAGCTAATATCTCCAATTCATAACTAATGTATCGCGATTCTGCCTCTGATGTTTTCCAGCTCGCATAATATGTTGGATGGTAACGTTGATCGACATCGTCTCTCTGTAACAGGATGGCACCGAGTCCGACGCTCAACGCATCCGTATGGAGTTCTGTTTCCGCACCTACGCGGTATAATTTTAAAACCGGCTCACTGCTCAATGCAATTTTCAGTTGTTTAAACGCTAGCATATGTTTTTCATTTAGTTCAAAATTTACGTCTTTTTTCAACAAGTTCGTCAAGGGTTGGGCTATTGCTGAATATTGTGGAATAAATTTGCGAAAATACCCGGTTAATCCTAAGAAGCTCTGTACGTCTCTAACATTTTTTACTAATGGAAAATTCATAACAGCTAATGTCTTACGCTTCGACGGACGTACGTGACCATCCTCAATTATGTGACCTAGATATTCTATGCTACGTTGAAGAAAACGACATTTCTTCCAATTCACTCGCAATCCATAATCACTTGCAATACACAATATCTCACGCAATCTTGATACGGCTTCATTTTCGTCATTCGCAGGAATAATTAAATCATCTATATATGTCAAAACAACACTTGTCTGAATCGGGTTACGAAATATATTATTGATATATTTTTGAAAGATAGCTGGAGAGTTGCAGAGACCAAATGGGGTTCTTAAAAATTCAAAATGCCCATCAGGTACTATAAATGCAGTGAATTTACAACTATTTTCCTCAATCGGGACGTGAAAAAAACCATCTTTTAAATCGAGAGTACTAAATATCGTCGCGCCCTGTAAACGATCCAGCTGATCTTCTATCAACGGAAGCGGATAGCGATCTTTACATACTTTCTTATTAAGTAATCTATAATCTATACACAAACGCATTCCATTATCTTTCTTTTTTACCAGTACAATCGGACTGGCATATTCCGATGTACTTTCTCGCACTATTCCTTGTTGCATCCATTCATCTAACTGTTTATTAACTATTTCTCTTTGCACTGGCGCTAATCTACGTGGAGGTTGATATATAGATATATCATCTTTCAATACAATGTTCATTTTAATGTTAGACTTTTTAATAGTTTTAGGCTCATAATTACTTAATATATCTTCTATTTCTTGTTTAACGGTATCATTTTTAATATGCTGCAAATCTATTAAAGAATTAGTTACATTGTTCTCGGACTCATCGAAAGTATCTATGCAAAATATTTCTGGTACATCATAAGAATTCGTTACCCTGTTATCGCGTTTTGAAACCTCAACACTCTTACCGTCTAACGTCAATTTAGCCTCTTGCAACAATTCCAAGCCAATCAAAAAATTATGTCTCAAATATTCATCCGGTACCACGTGAATTAAGAATCGGAAAATATTTGTATCGATTTGTACGTTCCCATAAAAACTGCCTAAAGTAGTGACCTTACTTAAACCGAATCCTTTACAAGATATTTCTGTACCGTGTAAAGTTGGGCATCCTAACCTAATATATTGTTCGGCCTTCATTAAATGTAAATCGCTACCCATATCTATAAACGCTACTATCTGCTTACCTAGTAATGTAACAGGCTTGTATACTTTATTGTCCTGAACGGCCACTGCCGTATACTCGTTTACCTGCTTGTCCTGCCCCTTCTTACAATCCATGGCTCTGTGTCCGAAGTCTCGGCAAGCGAAACATCTTGGCCCTTTGCTTTTAACAAGACAGTCTACAACTCGATGGTTCCTCTCACAGCAATTGGAGCATCGTAATTGGTTATTCGGCACTTCTTTAACGTCTTGCTTTATTGTCTTCACTGGTGACCACTTGCTTTTCTTTGGCTTGATCGCTGGGTTGAACGGCAACGATCTTCCTTGCAAGGAAATCCTATCGAATGCTGCTAACAGTTCCCCCTTAGTTGCTATCTTCTGCACTCGCGCCAGATCCCTTAATCCTCGATCAGGTATTCCTTCTATAATGTACTCTATGATTTCTGCGTCACTGCTAGGTACGCGGTATCCTAAAATCACTTTTTGATGTACATATTCGCTGAACGTTTCTACTTTCCTCCAAACACGCGCCTCAAAACGTCGTCTCATCTCAAGAACGCTTCCAGGATGGTAAAACATTTCCTGTAGATTCCTCAGTAATTCTTCTACTGACATTGCAATATGTTCAGGTTTCGAATGTAACCACTCAAGTGCATTACCCTTCATTCGCGATCCCATCAACAGTTTAGCCATATCATCCGTCAGTTGATACGTCATTTTCAATGTTTGAACTTGACGCTCCCACGTGACGAATGTATTGCTACTTCCATCAAAATAACTTAATAAATCCGCAATGGCAGAGATATTTACCGGTGGTGGTCGCCTTTGCCCCGTCGGTACGCTTGTTGATTCCCCTGCCTCACCTCTCTCGAGATTAAGCCTCTGCATTTCTCGAAGTAATGCAATTTGTTGGCGAGCTAAATCAAGCTACCGCTCTACTAGTTGCTTCTCTCTTTGCGCAAGTTCCATTTCTCGCCGCATCTGTACCATATCGTATGCGCATCCCGAACTATTGTCACTCGCAGTTTCTTCGACCACGCTGCTTGTACATACTTTTAACCATTCGCCGGTCGGATCGGCTTCATGCAGCCGCTGAATCAATTCCGCTTTCAAACCAGATATTGAAAGTCCCTTCTCTCATAATTTTTCTTTCAATTCTGCGATGCAGAAATCACTTGCATCCCTCCTTACTGAAGCCATTTTATTGACCACCACAACTATGAATCGTGACTTTCAACACTAGTCCTCGCAGTACACACTCTACACTTTCACCTCAACCCTTTTAAGTAAACTCTGTTCTCACAATACTTTACTGTCCACACTAAACGTTCTGCTACGACTCGGTTTAAATTCTGATCGCGGACGTGCCCCCAATTTTGTAGGAAATGAAATTAAAATAGAATAAAAGATGTCAAGTTTATTTCAACATGAAATAAAATAAAGGTGGTAAAAAATATAACTCGCTACGTCTTAAATCGCTCGTGTGGACACTTCGACGGTTCGCTCGACTCTGCCTCTTTCTCCCAGGGCCAGCCACATGCATCTTCTAAACGAAAGACGCCACCCGCAACATTGACGGCATCGGCATCGATACCCTTGCATTAACAATCATTCGGCTCCAAGCATCCGTCGCTTACTCATACCACCCATGATTCACACATACCATACACACACACACACCACACTAGCTTACTGCTTGCTTACTAGCCTCCTACCTGCTTTCTAGCTTCGTGCTTCCTTACTAACTTCCGGCTTGTCTTCTAGCTTACTGCATGCCTACTAGCTTACTGCTAGCTTACTCGCTTCCTGCTCGCTTACTAGCTCAGTGCTTGCTTACTAGATGACTGGATACTTACTAGCCTACTGCTTGCTTACTAGCATACCGCCTCCTTACTAGCCTGCTGCGTGCTTTCTAGCTTAAAGCTTGCATACTAGATAATTGCTTGCATACTAGCTTACAGTTAGAATACTCGCATCCTGCTTGCTTGCTACCTTGCTGCTTGCTTTCGAGCTTACTGCGTGCTTTCTAGCTTACTGCTTGCTCACTAGCTTGCTGCTTGCTTTCTAGCTTACTGCTTGCTTACTAGCATACTGCTTTTTAACTAGCTAACTGCTTTCTTACTGGCTTCCTGCTTGCTTACTATCTTGTTGCTTACTAGGATACTGCTTGCTTACTGGCGAACTGCTTTCTTAATAGCCTGCTGCTTGCTTTCTGGCTTACTGCTTGCTTACTAGCTTGCTGCTTGCATTCTAGCTTACTGCATGATTACTAGCTTACTACTTGCTTACTAACTAACTGCTTTCTTACCAGCTTACTTCTTGCTTACAAGCCTGCTGCTTGCTTACTAGCTTACCGGTTACTTACTAGGTTACTGCCAGCTTACTAGCTTACTACCTGCTTACTAGCATGCTGCTTCCTTACTAGCTAATTGCTTTCTTACTAGCCAGATGCTTGCTTACTAGCTTACCTGTTGTAAACGTGCTTACGCCTTGATTAATAGCAGGCTGCATTCTTACTAGCTTTCTGCTCGCTTACTAGCTCAAGGCTTGCTAACTATCAAATTGCTTTCTTAATAGCCTGCTCCTTGCCTTCTAGATTACAGCTGGCATCCAAGCTTACTGCTAGCTTATTTGCTTACTGCTTGCATACTAGCCAGCTGCTTATTTTCTAGCTTAGTGCTTCCTTTCTATCATCCTGCTTGCTTACTAACTCGCTGTTTGCTTACTAGCTTGCCGCTTGCTTACATGCGTAGTGCTAGCTTACTCGCTTCCTGCTTGCTTGCCAGTTGCAAACGAGCTTACGCCTTGATTAATAGCAGGCTGCATTCTTCCTAGATTCCTGCTCGTATATTAACTCAAGGCTTGCTTACTATCAAACTGCTTTCTTAATAGCCTGCTCCGTGCTTTCTAGATTACAGCTGGCATTCAAGCTTACTGCTTGGTTACTAGCTTACTGGTCGCTGACTAGCTTACTGCATGATTACAAGCATCCTGTTCCTTACTAGCTCCCTGCTCGCTTGCTACCTCACTGCTTGCTTACGAGATTACTGCTTGCTCACTAGCTTGCTGCTTGCTATCTAGCTTACTGCTTGCTTGCTAGCATACTGCATGCTTAATAGCAAACTGCTTTCTTACCAGGCTGCAGCTTGCTTTCTAGCTTACGGCTTGCTTAATAGCTTGCTACTTGCTTACATGCTAATTGCTTCCACTCCAGCTTACTGCATGCTTACTAGCATGCTGCATGCTTTCTAGCATACTGCTTGATTACTTGCATACAACTTTCTTACTAGCTAACTGCTTGCTTACTAGCATGCTGCTTCCTTACAAGCTTCATGCTCGCTTGATTGCTCACAGCTTGCATACGAGCTTACTGCTTGCTAACTAGCTTACTCCTTGCTTACCTTCTCACTGCTTGCATTCCAGCTTACTGCTTGATAACTAGCGTACTGCTTCCTTACTGGATTCCCACTCGCTCACTAGCTCACAGCTTGCTTCCTAGCTTACCTGGTAGCTTACTAGCTTGTTGCCTGCTTTGTAGCAATCTGCTTCCTTACTAGCATACTGCTTTCCTACTAGCTAACTGCTTTCTGTCTAGCCCGTAGCTTGCTTACTACCATACAGCTTGCTTACTAGCTTACTTGTTGCTTACTAGCATACTGCTTCCCTACTAGCGCCATGCACGCTTACTAGATCTCTACTTGCTTACTAGCTTACTACTTGCTTACTAGCATACTGCATCCATACTAGCTTCCCCCTCGCTTACTAGCACGCTGCTTGCTTACTGGTTTACTGCTTGCTTTGTATCTTACTGCTTCTTTACTAGCATAATGCTTTCTTACTAGCTCACTGCATGCTGACTAACTTACTGCTTGCTTAATATACTTATTACTGCATGCCAACTAGCGTACAGCTTCCTTACTGGATTCCCACTCGCTTACTAGTTCATCGCTTGCTCCCTAGCTTGCCTGGTAGCTTACTATCTTGTTGCCCGCTTTGTAGCTATCTGCTTCCTTACTAGCATACTGCTTTCCTTCTAGTTAACTGCTTTCTGTCTAGCCCGATGCTTGCTTACTACCATACAGCATGCTTACTAGCTTACTTGTTGCTTACTAGCTTACTGCACTCTTTCTAGCTACCTCCTCGCTTACTAGCTCACAGCTTGCTTACTAGCTTACTGCGAACTTACACGCTTACTGCATGATTACTAGCCTGTTGCCTGCTTGCTAGCTTACCGCTTGCTTTCTAGCCTACTGCTTGCTACCTAGCTAACTGCTTGTTTACTAGTATACTGCTTGCTTGCTAGCTTGCCGCATGCGTTCTAGCTGACAGCCTGCTTTCTAGCTTACTGCTTGCTTACTAGCATACTGCTTGCTTACAAGCAAACAGCATCCGTACTAGCTCCATGCTCGCTTATTAGCTTACTGCTTGCTTTGTTGTTTATAGCTTGCTTTCTAGCTTAATGCTTGTTTACAAGCTTGCTGCATGCTTTCTAGCTAACAGCTTGCTTTCTAGCTCA
Source organism: Colletes latitarsis (assembly GCF_051014445.1). Taxonomy (NCBI): domain Eukaryota; kingdom Metazoa; phylum Arthropoda; class Insecta; order Hymenoptera; family Colletidae; genus Colletes; species Colletes latitarsis. Next base: position 972,643 of record NW_027488377.1, on the reverse strand, counting down.
CTGCTTCCTTACCAGCTTCCTGCTTGCTTACTAGCACACTCCATGCTTACTAGATTACTACATGCTTACTAGCTTACTCCTACCTTACTCGCTTACTGCTTGCATTCTAGCTTGCTGCTGGTTTTCTAGCTTACTGCTTGCTTACTAGCATACTGCTATGTTCTTAGCATACTGCTTGCTTAGTAGCTAACAACTTTCTTACCAGCTCACTGCTTTCTTACTAGCTTACTGCTTGCATACTAGCATTCCGCTACCTTACTAGCTTCGTGCCAGCTTACTAGCGCACTACTTGCTTACTAGCTTACTACTTGCTTACTTGCTAATTGCTTTCGTTCCAGCTGACTGCTTGCTGACTAGCATACTGCTTCCTTACTAGGTTCCTCCTCGCTTACTACCTCACTGCTAGCTCACTAGTTTGCTGTTTTCTTACTTGCCTACTACTTCCTTACGAGCTAACTGGTTTCTTACAAGCTTACTGCTTGCTTACAAGCTTACTGTTTGCTTACTTGCTTACTGCTTGGTTACCAGTTTACTGCGTGCTCGATAGCTAACTGCTATCTTGCTATCCTGCTGCTTGCTTACTAGCTTACTTCTTGCTTACTACCTTGCTGGTTGCTTACTAGCTTACTACATGCTTACTATCATAATGCTTCCATACGTGCTCCCTGCTGGCTTAATAACTCACTGCTTGCATACTAGCTTACTGCTTCCTTACTAGCATACTGCATTCCAAATAGCCGACTGCTTTCAGACTAGCCCGATGCTTGCTTACTTCCATACTGGTTGCTTACTACCTTACTGTTTCCTTACCAGCCTACTGTTTCCTTACTACCTCACTGCTCACTTACTATCTCACTGCTTGCTTACTAGCTTACTGCTTGCCTACTTGCATGCTGCCTCCATACTATCTTCCAGCTCGCTTACTGGCTCACTGAATGCTTACTAACTTACCGCTCGCTTACTAGATCACTGCTTCCTTACTACCCCGCTGATTACTTACTATCTCACTGCTTGTTTACTAGCTCACTGCTTGCTTACTAGCATGCTGCTTCCCTACTAGAACACTGCGTTCCTACTATCTAACTGCTTTCTGACTAGCGTGATGCTTGCTTACTACCTTACTGGTTGCTTAATAGCTTACTGCTTTCATACTAGCATACTGCTTCCTTACGAGCTCCCTGCTTGCTTACTAGCCTACTGCTTTGTTTGTAACCTACTGCTTTGTTACTAGCTTACTGCTTGCTTAATAGCTAAATGCTTTCTTACTAGCCTGCTGCATGCTTACTAGCTTACTTCTTGCTTACTAGATTGCTGGTTGCTTACTAGCTTACTACATGCTTACTATCATACTGCTTCCTTACTACCATACTGCTTGCTTAATAGGTAACTGCTATTTTTCAAGCCTGATGCTGGCTTTCTAGCGTTCTGCTTGCTTACCGGTTTTTTGCCTGCTTTCTAGCTTACTGCTTGCTTACAAGCACATTGGTTCCTTACTAGCTAATTGCTTCCTTACTAGCCTGCTACTTGCTTACTAGCTTACATGTTCCTTACTAGCTTACTTTTTTTTTTTTTTTTCTTTTTTTTTTGTTGTCGTGGGGAAAATCTTCGAAAGACTCCCTCCCACCTCCTTGGGGAGAGGTGGGAGGGGTGTGTGGGATTCCCCGCGCCCGTACAACGACAGGCGCGGGACCTACCCACTAAAAACCCCACGGTGACCCTTCGGCACGCTTTGGGAGGATACCGGGAATCACTCGAAGCATTCTTCCGGTATCCTCCCCGTGCCCGCGCTTTCGCGCCCATCCCCCGGGGGGACAATCAGTCCCCCCAGTAGACACACTGCCTCATAGCGGCGGGACGGGGCCACTCCATCCCGCCGCTATCCGTCCCGGGGCCGCGTTTAGTGGCGGCTGCGAGCCCCAACTCGCAACCGCCCGCGACCCCGTTTCCACCCCTCGGCGGCCGGGCGTTCATGGCCGCACCAGACCGCCGAGGGTGCCTCCCCTTGCGTCGGACCGGTAGGGGGAGGCACTCCTACCCCCAACCGGTCCGAACCGGCGCCGCCTGGCGGGAGGAGGGTCCCCTCAGGACCCCCCTCCCAGCCTAGGTCATCCGCCACGCCGAGGCGGCCGCCCGTGACGCCTCGCGACCGGGCGACGACCTCGGGCCACCGCACGAGCGCGAGCTTCAGCGCGCCGCTGAAGCTCGCGCTCCCTCCCCGCGGCCTCCTTCTGCAACATTACGTTCTCGCAGAAGGAGGCCACGGCCCTCCACTTCTCCTCGCTGCCGAGCATGGCGCGCACCACGCCCGGCAGCGAGACATCCCGCCCGACGACGCCGACCAGGACACGGCGCTCCCCCTCCCACGCGGGGCATACCTCCAGGGTATGATCCGCCGTGTCCTGCTCAGCGTCGCAGTGGCAGCAACGCGCCGTCGGCTCCTTCCCTATCCGGCACAGGTATCTTCCGAAGCTGCCATGCCCGGAAAATACCTGTGCCAGCCGGTAGGTGAGGCTGCCATGGCCTCTGTCCAGCCACTCCTTCAGGAGTGGCCGAACAGCTCCGACAGTCCGGTGCCCCGCGGTTGGCAGAGCCAGCCGCTCCTGCCACGCGAGCAACACGGACTGCCGGGCCTTTTTTTTTTTTTCTTTTTTTTTTTTTTGTCGTGGGGAAAATCTTCGAAAGACTCCCTCCCACCTCCTTGGGGAGAGGTGGGAGGGGTGTGTGGGATTCCCCGCGCCCGTACAACGACAGGCGCAGGACCTACCCACTAAAAACCCCACGGTGACCCTTCGGCACGCTTTGGGAGGATACCGGGAATCGCTCGAAGCATTCTTCCGGTATCCTCCCCGTCCCCGCGCTTTCGCGCCCATCCCCCGGGGGGACAATCGGTCCCCCCAGTAGACACACTGCCTCATAGCGGCAGGACGGGGCCACTCCATCCCGCCGCTATCCGTCCCGGGGCCGCGTTTAGTGGCGGCTGCGAGCCCCAACTCGCAACCGCCCGCGACCCCGTTTCCACCCCTCGGCGGCCGGGCGTTCATGGCCGCACCAGACCGCCGAGGGTGCCTCCCCTTGCGTCGGACCGGTAGGGGGAGGCACTCCCACCCCCAACCGGTCCGACCCGGCGCCGCCTGGCGGGAGGAGGGTCCCCTCAGGACCCCCCTCCCAGCCTAGGTCATCCGCCACGCCGAGGCGGCCGCCCGCGACGCCTCGCGACCGGGCGACGACCTCGGGCCACCGCACGAGCGCGAGCTTCAGCGCGCCGCTGAAGCTCGCGCTCCCTCCCCGCGGCCTCCTTCTGCAACATTACGTTCTCGCAGAAGGAGGCCACGGCCCTCCACTTCTCCTCGCTGCCGAGCATGGCGCGCACCACGCCCGGCAGCGAGACATCCCGCCCGACGACGCCGACCAGGACACGGCGCTCCCCCTCCCACGCGGGGCATACCTCCAGGGTATGATCCGCCGTGTCCTGCTCAGCGTCGCAGTGGCAGCAACGCGCCGTCGGCTCCTTCCCTATCCGGCACAGGTATCTTCCGAAGCTGCCATGCCCGGAAAACACCTGTGCCAGCCGGTAGGTGAGGCTGCCATGGCCTCTGTCCAGCCACTCCTTCAGGAGTGGCCGAACAGCCCCGACAGTCCGGTGCCCCGCGGTTGGCAGAGCCAGCCGCTCCTGCCACGCGAGCAACACGGACTGCCGGGCCTGGCGCTTCAAAACGCCCCAAGCAGGTTCCTGCCCGCCCGGGACCGCCCCCACCCTCGCGCGACGGTCGACGCGGTGCCGGTACAGCACCGCGTGTGACCGCGCGAGGAGGGCCATGGGCGGCATACCCGCAAGAACCGTCGCCGCCTCATGCGACACGGTCCGGTACCCTAGAACGACCCGCAACGCCATCCGCCTCTGTACCCGACGTAGCATCGTCATGCTGCGTCGCGAGGCCGCCAGGTCGTCCGCCCAGACGGGGGCCCCGTAAAGGGCCACCGACTGTACCATTGCCACATAGAGGCGGCGCACTCTGGCAGCCGGGCCCCCCAGGTAGAGTAGGATTTGGCCTAAAGCCGCGATCATCCCCTCCAACCTGGGGACCAGGCAACGGAAATGCTCCTCGAAGCGCCAGTGGCTATCGAGGATCAGCCCCAGATACCTTATCTGGGATTTCACCTCGATATCAGCCTCGCCTACCAGGATCAGAGAGGGTGGCGGATCCTGCCGAGGTGAATGGAAAGCTATCACCGCGGTCTTATGGACCGCCACCGTCATCCCCATCCCCCTGATCCGACCGACGACGCGCTGCGCCCCCTCCTCCGTGAGGTGCTTGGCCCTCCCCCAGTGCGCCCCGACGACCAGCACCAGTGTGTCATCTGCATAACACACGGCGCTGACGCCGTCGGGGAGGTCGGCCCGCAACACCTTATCGTACGCGATGTTCCACAGGAGTGGCCCGAGGACCGACCCCTGCGGAACGCCGCAGTACACCTCCCTCCGCATATCTCCATCCCGGCCCGGATACTCGATCCACCTGCCACGGAGATAATCCCCGACGACTGCCCTGAGATAAGGAGGGACACGATGATCTCCGAGGCCGCTCCTTATCTCTTCCCAAGGAAGGGTGTTATAGGCTTTGGCAATATCCAAGGATACTGCCAAAGCCACCCCTCCCCGGGAGACGGCAGACTCTGAGAGGGCCCTCACGCGACCTATCACGTCGATCGTCGATCGACCCTCCCGGAAGCCGTACTGGCAGTCGGCCAGGTCGGGGTACACCGCGACAGGTGCTCAACGAGGCGGGCGGCAATCACGCGCTCGAAGAGCTTGCCCACCTCGTCGAGGAGACAGGTGGGCCGGTATGCCGGAGGGAGACTCTGCGGGCCGACCCGCCTTCCGGAGGAGGATCATCCTCGCCACTTTCCGACTAAGGGGGAATCGCCCGTCCCTCAGGCATCGGTCAAACAACCGCCTGAGGTCGGCCCCAAGGACGCCTTGAGTCATAACCCAAACCCAGCCAGGCACACCATCCGGCCCCGGGGCCGTGTTACGCGCCCCGAGCCGTTTGATGGCCGCGGCCAGCTCCCCCTGCGTGACCCCCGGCTCGGCCACCCACTCCAACGGGGCCGTCGCCTCTGCCGGAGGACGTGGTCCTATCTCCCCAATTGGGAAGAGAGTATTGACCACGTCCTCCAGCAGCCGGGGGTCAAGACCCTCGGTGACAGGGTTCGCCTACGGGCGGAGTTTATTTAGCACCACCTTATACGGGCGCCCCCAAGGATCGTCATCGAGGGTCTGGAGGAGCTCCTTCCATGCCCGGGTTTTGGCCCGTTTGATGGCGACCAGCAGAGCAACCCGAGCCGTACTGTATGACTCATACAGGTCATATGCCCTCGCTCGCGCCACGTTATCGTCTCTCCGTAGACGACAGCTCGCGCGGGTGTACTGGCGTTGGGCGCGCACACTCACGACGCGCAATTCTGCGATCGCGGCCGACCATCAGTACACCGCCCGCCGAGGAGAAGCCCGCCCGACCCGGGGCATCGCCGCGTCGCAATATTTGCGGCTAATCCGCCGAACCGCGCGACCTCCTCCTCTATGCTCGGCAACTCGGCCGCCTCCTGCGGCCAAGTTGCAGCGAGAGCAGCTGCCATCATAGCGTCCTTGTCCAGGCGCGGTGTGGCGCCAAGCGGGCGGCGGTGTCGGGATGTACATCCGGGGGCAGAGACCTCCATCCGAATATACCGGTGGTCCGAGAGTGTCTCTGCCCCCTCCCCCAACCACCTACCATCCCGACACCATGCGCACGTCGCGAATCGAACATCCACGACGGATCCCCCATATCGCCGCACGCACGTGTGCTCCGACCCCCTGTTCAGTAACCGAAGGTCGAGCCTGGCCGCCCAGTCGCCCAGGATCCCACCGCGAACGGAGGTCCTGGGGGATCCCCACGCCGCCGACTTGGCGTTAAAGTCCTCCAGGACCAGCACCAGCAGGGCCGCGCAGCGCTGCACGCATGCCGCGACCTCGGCAAGGTACTGCGCGAACGCGGCGTGGCCGCTGCGGGGCGAGATGTAGCACCCCACCACGGCGACAAAGCCCCGATCGCGCTCCAGGATGGAAAAAGGCGGGGACCCGTCGCCTCCTACCCATATCGCCGCCACCTAGCCGTCCGCGTCCCCCACCCAATGAGGGTGATCAAGGACGCGGTACGGCTCGGCGGCGACCGCCAGGGCAACCCCCCACTCCGCGAGGACTTGGGACATCAAGTCCTGTGCCGCGCGGCAGTGGTTGAGGTTGGCCTGGAGGAGGAGACGGGGCGGCATTACTTAGCGGCCACCACAGACTCCTCCCGGCTGTCCGTCCCCGTGGCACCGTCCACCTCCATTGTGGACGATGCCACCAACCGCGGAGCCTGAACCGGAGAAGGCCGATTCGCCTCTTCTTCCGAGAGGTGGGAGAGCACTTTTTGCTCCCCACCCTGTGATCTGCCGGCCTCCACATGTCCGCACATAGCGGGCAGTGGGGGGCCGCCGAGCACTGGCTCGCGCGGAGGTCTTTCGCTCCGCAGCGGTAACACTGATCGCTGCGGTCCACCGGCGAGGTGCGCCACTGCCTCACGTGCCCCAACTCCAGGCAGCGGTGTCACTTGAATGGGCGCGGCGGGAGTATCTCCACTCGCGCCGAAACCCACGCCACCAACGCCCTCCCGGATTCCGCCACTTTGCGGGCAGCGGAGATGGGGCACCGGGCCCACACCGACCCCAGGCCGGAAGGAGACCTGCGGATCTCTCCGACCCACACGTCTCCTTCGGGCCACTCCCCCGCCCTCGCTAAGCACGAGACACCTCCTGCGCTGTGACCGAGTCGTCCAGCCCACAAACGCGCATCTCCGTGCGCTTCGTGGGCCTGGCGACCCGAACACCCTGCTCGCCCAGCTGCTTCCGGAGCCTCTGTGCGAGTCGGTCCGCCATCTCCCCGCACTCCGGTCCGGGAATCTCCAGCAGGAGATCCCCGGTCACTGCCCTCTTCGCCCCAACGGAAGCAATGCCAAGCTCTTCCAGGAAGATGTTCTCCCTGGCGAGCAGCATCGCTGCCGCGAGGGTCAGGTCGTCACTCTGCGCGACGGTCAGCGCCACCGCTGCCGTTTTGGGGGGACGCCCATGTCGCGTCTTCGCGACCTTTACTTTGGCCGCGTGCGGCGAGGGCGGAGGTTGCGGCTGCGAGGCCTTCCTCGCCGCTCTCCTCGCCTTCCGCCCAACCACCTCGCTCCAGGACACCCCCCCTTGGGACGGTGCCATGGATGGCGTCCGATCCGGGACCGCGGGTAGTCTGGCCCACTTGGAGGCCGCGATCTGTGGCCCCGGAATGACTACGGTGGGCGGAGCCTTCGCTCCCCCACCTTCGCCTTCCCCGATTGTACCGGTATTAGTCGGGGAGGGGGGGCACCGCGTTCCTGCTGCCCGCTGTACCGGGGAGGAGCTCATCCCGGAAGGCGGCCAGCTTCCAGTCAATGATTTCCCCAATCCTCCTCAGAAATTCGTCCTCTGAGGAAAACGGGGAACTCTGCGCGGACGGAGTGCGGGCGGAAGGGCCTGTTGAGCCTCGCACCACTTCTGCCGCACCCCGCGTTTTTGCCACCGCCGGGGCACGCGGCGGAAGAGGCGGGGGGATTGGAGGGAGGGCCGCGCCATACCAGCTCGCCTCTGCCCTCCTCCTCCCCCGTCTCTCCTACTCCAACAGGAGCTGCAGACGGACGATCCGTCCGCTCAGCTGCTGCGCCGCCTCCCTCATCTCTTACGCAGCCTCTCTCAGGGCCTCTGCGCCGCAGCTCTTCTGCCCCTTAAAGGAGCAGAATGCGGCCACCATCTCCACCCGCATCAGAGACGAGGATATCCTCTCGGAAATCTCTTCGGTTACCTCGTCCCTGAGGCAACTCACCAGTACCACCGGGCTCATTGCCCTACCCACTCCGGAGATGGCCTGCCCCGTCCGCTTCCCCTTGGAACCTATGTGGCCCCTGGTGGAAGAGAAGGATGAGACTGACGCAGTCTCGTCGTCCTCCACCGCCCTCCACGAAGCCGTGCAAGGCGCTGAGTAAGGCGCGAGCGCCGTTACCCTAGCCCCAGCACCGTCTTCGACCTCCCTCTCCGCAATAACCCGCCCCAACCCCGTTTTGTCATGAAAATCCATTTAGTTCCCACGCGTACGTTGGAAAAAATGTCCACCCGGGCAGAGCCGCCTTACCTGGGCAAGCCTAATACTCCGGGGGATCGGCAGGTGCCCCCGGAGGTGGTCGCTTGGGATTGGGGCTTTTTTTTTTTTTTTTTTTTGTCGTGGGGAAAATTGTTCATCAACCTCATATTAGTCCCAAATAGAATCTTAAAAGGTGTATTGCCGATACTGCGGTAAGGAGTTGCATTCAGGTAGTTTTGGCATACCTCTAGGTACCTGTGCCACTCATTAGGTTTTGGTGCGGCCAACTTAGTTAACACAGGAATGATTGTCCTGTTCACCCTTTCTACCTGGTCGTTCGCTCTTGGTACCCCCGTTGTAATAAGGCCAGCTTCAATATTTTCTTCTTTGCAGTACTCCTGAAACTCTGCCGAAGTAAATGCAGTTCCACGGTCCGAAATAATCTTTCGGGGATTGCCAAAAATTGTCGCTTGTTTTTTCAAGTGGTTGAAAACCTCTCCAGTACAGGTAGATTTTGGAGCATAGAGCCACACAAATTTAGAAAATCCATCTATCTCTACGAATATGTGTTTGTAATTCTTCCGAGTTGACGGAAGCGGTCCTAAGTGATCAATGTGGTATACATCTAACGGAACGTCTCCTTTGTCGATAGGGTATAATAGTCCATCTCCTTTTCCAGATTTTCGTTCAGCTAAAATACACGCAATGCAATTCTGAATCACTTATTCCACTTTAGATCTTAGACCTTTGAACCAATAATCTTTTCTAACAAGGGTCTCGGTTTTACCACTAGAGAAGTGTCCGTTCTCATGCAACTGTCTTATTATTTGACCCTGCATAGCACGCGGCACTACTATGCGAACATCGTCGTCAATTACCTTAAACAAAAGTCCGTTTCTTATTACGTAGTCGCCATCATTATTTTGTACACTATTCACAGAATCCATTATTTCCGATAACTCTTTGTCCGCACATTGCGCTTTTCGCAATCTCACGAGCACACTCGTCTCACACTCACTGATAAGCATACACACCGGAATAGGCTTCCGACTTAGCGCATCGACATGTCGCATATTGCTTCCTGAGCGATGTTCAATAGTATAATTGAACTCCTCTAACAATAATGCCCACCTTGTAACTCGAACACATAAGTCTCTTTTTTTCATAGTGAGAGTAAACGCACGACAATCGGTTATTATTCTAAACGGTATTTCTAAAAGATAAACTCTAAACTTATGTAACGCTTTAACTATAGCTAATATCTTTAATTCATAACTAATGTATCGCGATTCTGCCTCTGATGTTTTCCAGCTCGCATAATATGTTGGATGGTAACGTTGATCGACATCGTCTTTCTGTAACATGATGGCACCGAGTCCGACGCTCGACGCATCCGTATGGAGTTCTGTTTCCGCACCTACGCGGTATAATTTTAAAACCGGCTCACTGCTCAATGCAATTTTCAGTTGTTTAAACGCTAGCATATGTTTTTCATTTAGTTCAAAATTTACGTCTTTTTTCAACAAGTTCGTCAAGGGTTGGGCTATTGCTGAATATTGTGGAATAAATTTGCGAAAATACCCGGTTAATCCTAAGAAGCTCTGTACGTCTCTAACATTTTTTACTAATGGAAAATTCATAACAGCTAATGTCTTACGCTTCGACGGACGTACGTGACCATCCTCAATTATGTGACCTAGATATTCTATGCTACGTTGAAGAAAACGACATTTCTTCCAATTCACTCGCAATCCATAATCACTTGCAATACACAATATCTCACGCAATCTTGATACGGCTTCATTTTCGTCATTCGCAGGAATAATTAAATCATCTATATATGTCAAAACAACACTTGTCTGAATCGGGTTACGAAATATATCATTGATATATTTTTGAAAGATAGCTGGAGAGTTGCAGAGACCAAATGGGGTTCTTAAAAATTCAAAATGCCCATCAGGTACTATAAATGCAGTGAATTTACAACTATTTTCCTCAATCGGGACGTGAAAAAAACCATCTTTTAAATCGAGAGTACTAAATATCGTCGCGCCTTGTAAACGATCCAGCTGATCTTCTATCAACGGAAGCGGATAGCGATCTTTACATACTTTCTTATTAAGTAATCTATAATCTATACACAAACGCATTCCATTATCTTTCTTTTTTACCAGTACAATCGGACTGGCATATTCCGATGTACTTTCTCGCACTATTCCTTGTTGCATCCATTCATCTATCTGTTTATTAACTATTTCTCTTTGCACTGGCGCTAATCTACGTGGAGGTTGATATATAGGTATATCATCTTTCAATACAATGTTCATTTTAATGTTAGACTTTTTAATAGTTTTAGCCTCATAATTACTTATTATATCTTCTATTTCTTGTTTAACGGTATCATTTTTAATATGCTGCAAATCTATTAAAGAATTAGTTACATTGTTCTCGGACTCATCGAAAGTATCTATGCAAAATATTTCTGGTACATCATAAGAATTCGTTACCCTGTTATCGCGTTTTGAAACCTCAACACTCTTACCGTCTAATGTCAATTTAGCCTCTTGCAACAATTCCAAGCCAATCAAAAAATTATGTCTCAAATATTCATCCGGTACCACGTGAATTAAAAATCGGAAAATATTTGTATCGATTTGTACGTTCGCATAAAAACTGCCTAAAGTAGTGACCTTACTTAAACCGAATCCTTTACAAGATATTTTTGTACCGTGTAAAGTTGGGCATCCTAACCTAATATATTGTTCGGCCTTCATTAAATGTAAATCGCTAGCCATATCTATAAACGCTACTATCTGCTTACCTAGCAATGTAACAGGCATGTATACTTTATTGTCCTGAACGGCCACTGCCGTATACTCGTTTACCTGCTTGTCCTGCCCCTTCTTACAATCCATGGCTCTGTGTCCGAAGTCTCGGCAAGCGAAACATCTTGGCCCTTTGCTTTCAACAGGACAGTCTACACCTCGCTGGTTCCTCTCACCGCAATTGAAGCATCGTAATTGGTTATTCGGCACTTCTTTAACGTCTTGCTTTATTGTCTTCACTGGTGACCACTTGCTTTCCTTTGGCTTGATCGCTGGGTTGAACGGCAACGAACTTCCTTGCAAGAGAATCCTATCGAATGCTGCTAACAGTTCCCCCTTAGTTGCTATCTTCTGCACTCGCGCCAGATCCCTTAATCCTCGATCAGGTATTCCTTCTATAATGTACTCTATCATTTCTGCGTCACTGATAGGTACGCGGTATCCTAAAATCACTTTTTGATGTACATATTCGCTGAACGTTTCTTCTTTCCTCCAAACAACGCGCCTCAAAACGTCGTCTCATCTCAAGAACGTTTCCAGGATGGTAAAACATTTCCTGTAGATTCCTCAGTAATTCTTCTACTGACATTGCAATATGTTCAGGTTTCGAATGTAATCACTCAAGTGCATTACTCTTCAGTCGCGATCCCATCAACAGTTTAGCCATATCATCCGTCAGTTGATACGTCATTTTCAATGTTTGAACTTGACGCTCCCACGTGACGAATGTATTGCTACTTCCATCAAAATAACTTAATAAATCCGCAATGGCAGAGATATTTACCGGTGGGGGTCGTCTTTGCCCCGTCGGTACGCTTGTTGATTCCCCTGCCTCACCTCTATCGAGATTAAGCCTCTGCATTTCTCGAAGTAATGCAATTTGTTGGCGAGCTAAATCAAGCTACCGCTCTACTAGTTGCTTCTCTCTTTGCGCAAGTTCCATTTCTCGCCGCATCTGTACCATATCACTTGCGCATCCTGAACTATTGTCACTCGCAGTTTCTTCGACCACGCTGCTAGTACATACTTTTAACCATTTGCCGGTCGGATCGGCTTCATGCAGCCGCTGAATCAATTCCGCTTTCAAACCAGATATTGAAAGTCCCTTCTCTCGTAATTTTTCCTTCAATTCTGCGATGCAGAAATCACTTGCATCCCTCCTTACTGAAGCCATTTTATTGACCACCACAACTATGAATCGTCACGTTCCACACTAGTCCTCGCAGTACACACTCTACACTTTCACCTCAACCCTTTTAAGTAAACTCTGTTCTCACAATACTTTGCTGTTCACACTAAGCGTTCTGCTACGACTCGGTTTAAATTCTGATCGCGGACGAGCCCCCAATTTTGTAGGAAATGAAATTAAAATAGAATAAAAGATGTTAAGTTTATTTGAACATGAAATAAAATAAAGGTGGTAAAAAATATAACTCGCTACGTCTTAACTCGCTCGTGTGGACTCTTCGACGGTTCGCTCGACTCTGCCCTTTTTTCCCAGGGCCAGCCACGTGCGTCTTCTAAACGAATGACGCCACCCGCAACATTGACGGCATCGGCATCGATACCATTGCATAAACAAACATTCGGCTCCAAGCATTCGTTGCTTACTCATACCACTCACGATTCACACATACCATACACACACACACACACACACCACACTAGCTTACTTTTTTTTTTTTTTTTTTTTTTTTTTTTTTTTTTTTTGTCGTGGGGAAAATCTTCGAAAGACTCCCTCCCACCTCCTTGGGGAGAGGTGGGAGGGGTGTGTGGGATTCCCCGCGCCCGTACAACGACAGGCGCGGGACCTACCCACTAAAAACCCCACGGTGACCATTCGGCACGCTTTGGGAGGATACCGGGAATCGCTCGAAGCATTCTTCCGGTGTCCTCCCCGTGCCCGCGCTTTCGCGCCCATCCCCCGGGGGGACAATCGGTCCCCCCAGTAGACACACTGCCTCATAGCGGCGGGACGGGGCCACTCCATCCCGCCGCTATCCGTCCCGGGGCCGCGTTTAGTGGCGGCTGCGAGCCCCAACTCGCAACCGCCCGCGACCCCGTTTCCACCCCTCGGCGGCCGGGCGTTCATGGCCGCACCAGACCGCCGAGGGTGCCTCCCCTTGCGTCGGACCGGTGGGGGGAGGCACTCCTACCCCCAACCGGTCCGACCCGGCGCCGCCTGGCGGGAGGAGGGTCCCGTCAGGACCCCCCTCCCAGCCTAGGTCATCCGCCACGCCGAGGTGGCCGCCCGCGACGCCTCGCGACCGGGCGACGACCTCGGGCCACCGCACGAGCGCGAGCCTCAGCGCGCCGCTGAAGCTCGCGCTCCCTCCCCGCGGCCTCCTTCTGCAACATTACGTTCTCGCAGAAGGAGGCCACGGCCCTCCACTTCACCTCGCTGCCGAGCATGGCGCGCACCACGCCCGGCAGCGAGACATCCCGCCCGACGACGCCGACCAGGACACGGCGCTCCCCCTCCCACGCGGGGCATACCTCCAGGGTATGATCCGCCGTGTCCTGCTCAGCGTCGCAGTGGCAGCAACGCGCCGTCGGCTCCTTCCCTATCCGGCACAGGTATCTTCCGAAGCTGCCATGCCCGGAAAATACCTGTGCCAGCCGGTAAGTGAGGCTGCCATGGGCTCTGTCCAGCCACTCCTTCAGGAGTGGCCGAACAGCCCCGACAGTCCGGTGCCCCGCGGTTGGCAGCGCCAGCCGCTCCTGCCACGCGAGCAACACGGACTGCCGGGCCTGGCGCTTCAAATCGCCCCAAGCAGGTTCCTGCCCGCCCGGGACCGCCCCCACGCCCGCGCGACGGTCGACGCGGTGCCGGTACATCACCGCGTGCGACCGCGCGAGCAGGTCCATGGGCGGCATCCCCGCTAGAACCGTCGCCGCCTCATGTGACATGGTCCGATACCCGCGGACGACCCTGAGCGCCATGCGCCTCTGCACCCGACGCAGCATAGTCATGCTGCGCCGGGAGGTAGCCAGGTCGTCCGCCCAGACGGGGGCCCCGTATAGGGCCACCGACTGGACCATTGCCACATAGAGGCGACGAACTCGGCCCGCCGGGCCCCCCAGGTTGGGCAGGATCCGGCCCAGAGCCGCAACCATCCTTTCCAACCGGGGGACCAGGCAGCGGAAATGCTTCTCGAAACGCCAGTGGCTATCGAGGATCAGCCCCAGATACCTGATCTGGGGCTTCACCTCGATGTCAGCCCCACCCACCCGAATCAGAGGGGGTGGCGGATCCTGCCGAGGTGAATGAAACGCAATCACCTCGGTCTTATGGACCGCCACCGTCATCCCCATCCCCCTTATCCGGTCGACGACGCGTTGCGACCCCTCCTCCGCGCGACGCATGGCCCTCCCCCAGTGCGCCCCGACGGCCAGCACCAGTGTGTCATCCGCATAACACACCGTGCTGACGCCGTCGGGGAGGCCGGCCCGCAACACCGAGTCGTACGCGATGTTCCACAGGAGTGGCCCGAGGACCGACCCCTGCGGAACACCGCAGTACACCTCCCTCCGCATATCACCATCCCGGCCCGGATACTCGATCCACCTGCCGCGGAGATAATCCCCGACGACCGCCCTGAGACAAGGGGGGACTCGATGATATTCGAGCCCCCTCCTTATCTCTTCCCAGGGGAGGGTGTTAAAGGCATTGGCAATATCCAAGGATATTGCCAATGCCACCCCTCCCCGGGAGACGGCCGCCTCCGAGAGGGCCCTCACACGACCTATCGCGTCGATAGTCGATCGGCCCCCCCGGAAACCGAACTGGCAGTCGGCCAGACCGGGATCACCCCGCGACAGGTGCTCGACGAGGCGGGCAGCAATCACACGCTCGAAGAGCTTGCCCACCTCGTCGAGGAGACAAATGGGCCGGTATGCGGAGGGAGACTCCGCGGGCCGACCCTCCTTCCGGAGGAGGACCATCCTCGCCACCTTCCAACTGGGGGGGAATCGCCCGTCCCTCAGGCAGCGGTCGAACAACCGCCTGAGGTCGGCCCCAAGGACGCCCTGGGTCAAGACCCAAACCCGGCCGGGCACACCATCCGGACCCGGGGCCGTGTTACGAACACCGAGCCGTCTGATGGCCGCTGCCAGCTCCTCCTGCGTGACCCCCAGCTCGGCCGTCCACTCCACTGGGACAGCCGCCGCCGCCGGAGGACGCGGTCCCCTCTCCCCAATTGGGAAGAGTGTATTGACCACGTCCTCCAGCAGCCGGGGGTCAAGACCCTCGGTGACGGGGGGCGCCCACGGGCGGAGCTTATTCAGCACCACCTTATATGGGCGCCCCCATGGATCGTCATCAAGGGTCTGGAGGAGCTCCTTCCATGCCTGGGTCTTGGCCCGTTTGATGGCGACCTGCAGAGCAACCCGCGCCACGCGGTATGCTCCATACAGGTCATCAGCTGCCCTCGCTCGCGCCACGCCGTCGCCTGTACGTTGACGACGGCGCGCGCGGGTGTACTGGCGTCGGGCGCGGACAGTCGCGACTCGCAACTCCGCGATCGCGTCCGACCACCAGTACACCGCCCGGCGAGGAGAAGCCCGCCCGACCCGAGGCATCGCCGCGTCGCAAATACCCGCGACCAATGCTCCGAGCCGGGCGACCTCCTCCTCTACGCTCCCTGCGGCCAAGTTGCAGCGAGGGCAGCTGCCATCAGGGCGTCCTTGTCCAGGCGCCGAAGCGCCCAGCGGCGTGGTGGGGTGCCACGCAGGAGGCCGTGTCGGGATGCACTCGCGGCGGCAGAGACCTCCATCCGGATGTACCGGTGATCGGAGAGTGTCTCTGCCCCCGCGACCACGTGCCAACCCGACACCATGCGCACGGCGTTGGGGGTCGCGAATCCAACATCCACGATGGACCCCCCATATCGCCGCACGCATGTGTGCTCCGACCCCCGGTTCAATACCCGGAGGTCGAGCCCCGCCGCCCAATCGCCCAGGATCCCGCCGCGAACGGAGGTCCTGGGGGATCCCCAAGCCACCGACTTGGCATTAAAATCCCCCAGGACCAGCACCGGCCGGGCCGCGTAGCGCTGCACGCATGCCGCGACCTCGGCCAAGTACAGCTCGAACGCAGCGTGACCGCTACGGGGCGAAATGTAGCACCCCACCACAGCGACTCCCCCCCAGTCCACGGCGACGAATCCCCGACCGCGCTCCAACAAGGAGAACGGTGGGGACCCGTCGCCCCCTCCCCATACCGTCGCCACCAAGCCGTCCGCGTCGCCCACCCAATGAGGGTGATCAGGGACGCGGTACGGCTCGGCGGCGACCGCCAGGCCAACCCCCCACTCCGCGAGGACTTGGGACATCAAGTCCTGTGCCGCGCGGCAGTGGTTGAGGTTGGCCTGGAGGAGGAGGCGGGGCGGCATTAATTAATGGCCGCGCCAGCCTCCTCCCGGCCGTCCGTCCCCGTAGCACCGTCCACCTCCATGGAGGACGATGCCACCGCCCTCGGCACCGGAGCCGGTGCAGCCCGCCTCTTCCTCTCCTTCCGGGAGGGGGGGGAGCACTTCTTGCTCCCCACCCTGTGATCGGCTGGCCTCCCCATGTCCGCACACAGCGGGCAGTGGAGGGCCGCCGAGCACTGGCTCGCACGGTGCTCTTTGGCACCGCAGCGGTAACACTGACCGCTGCGGTCCACCGGCGAGGTGCACCACTGCCTCACGTGCCCCAATTCGAGGCAGCGGTGACACTGGAGCGGGCGCGGCGCGAGGATTTCCACTCGCGCCGAAACCCACCCCACCAACACCCTCCCGGATTCCGCCACCTTACGGGCGGCGGAGAGGGGGCACCGGGCCCACACCGACCCGAGGCCGGAGGGCGACCTGCGAATCTCTCCGATCCGCAGGTCCTCCACAGGACAGTCCCCCGCCCTCGCAAGGGCACGGGACACATCCTGTGCGCTGACCGAGTCGTCCAGCCCACAAACGCGCATCTCCGTGCGCTTCGTGGGCCGGGCGACCCGGACACCTCGCTCGCCCAGCTGCTCCCGGAGCCTCTGGGCGAGACGATCCGCCTTCGCGCCGCCTTCTGCACCGGGGATCTCCAGCAAGAGACCCCCGGTCACGGCCCTCTTCGCCCTCACGGAGGCGATGCCCAGCTCTTCCAGGGAGATATTCTCCCTGGCGAGCCGCATCGCCTCCGCGAGGGTCAGGTCGCCCTCCTGCGCAACGGTCAGCGTCACCGCTGCCGTTTTTGGGGGACGACCTGGTCGTGCCTTCCCGACCTTCGCGGCCTTTACCTTGGCCGCCGGCGGCGGAGACGGAGGCCGCGGTTGCGAGGCCTTCCTCGCCGCCCGCTTCGCCTTCCGCCCCACCACCTCACTCCACGCCACCCCCCCTTGGGAGGGTGCCGTGGAGGACGCGACCACCGCGACCACGGGTACACCACCCCCCTTGGGGGTCGCGACCCGGGGCCCTGGTGCCGCAACGCTGGGCGGAGCCTTCACTCCGCCCTTCTTTGCCTTCCCCGACTGTACCGGAACAGGTCGGGGAGGCACCGCCTTCCTGCTGACCGCTCTTCCGGCGAGGAGCTCCTCCCGGAAGGCGGCTAGCTTGCCGTCAATCATGTCCCCAATCCTCCTCAGAAGATCGTCTTCTGAGGAGGACGGGGACTTCTTCACGGGCGGAGTGCGGGTGGAGGGGCCCGCGGTGCCCCGCACCACTGCCGCCGCACTCCGCTTATTTACCTCCGCCGAGGGACGCGTCGGTGGAGGAGGAGGGAGGATGGGAGGGAGGGCCGCGCTGTTCCACAGCGCCTCTGCCCTCCTCCTCCCCTGTCGCTCCTCCTCCAACAGGAGCTGCAGACGGGCGTTCCGCCCTCTGAGCTCCCGCGCCGCATCCCTCATTTCCTCCGCCGCGGCCTTCAGGGCCTCCGCGCCACCGCTTTTCTGCCCCTTAAAGGCGCAGGCAGCGGCGACTTTCTCCACCCGCCTCAGGGACGAGGAGATCCTCTCCGATATCTCCTCGGTCACCTCGTCCCTGAGGCAACTCAGCCTCACCGACGGGCTCATCGCCCCGCCCACCTCGACGACGGCCTGCCCCGCCCTCTTCCTCTTAGAGCCTATAAGGCTCCTGGTGGAGGAGAAGGACGAGACTGACGCAGTGTCGTCGTCCTCCTCCACCTTCCACGAAGCCGGGCCAGGCGCTGGAGGCGGCGCGAGCGCCGTCACTCCAGTCCCAACACCGCCTTCGTCCTCCCTCTCTGACTTACCCCGTCCCATCCCCGTTTTAATATTGAACTCCATAATATTCCCACGAGCAGGTCGGAAGAAAAGGTCCGCCCGGGCAGAGCCGCCTTACCCGGGTAAGCCTATATACTCCGGGGGTTCGGCAGGTTCCCCGGAGGTAGTCGCTTGGGATTGGGCCTTCTCCCCCAACCATGCATCCCATCGCCGCGCACCATAGCTTAGGATTGGAGGGCGATTTTATAGAGTCGCCATACTCGTGGCCCAGGCGGTTAAGCCAAGACCCCCGTTCCTCCTGCCGTCACGTACCATTCACAAAACCAATAGGGAATTGTGAATGGGTCGTTGTGACGACCAACAGGAGGCTTACGGTGTGTGTATGACTCGGGTACCCCGGGTTCGTTAAGCCCGTACTGCAGCTGAAAGGCTGGCAGCCCCTGAGGGAACACTAGCTTACTGCTTGCTTACCAGCTTACTGCTTGATTACTAGCCTCCTAACTGCTTTCTAGCTTCGTGCTTCCTTACTAGCTTCCGGCTTGTCTTCTAGCTCACAGCTAGCATACTGGATTACTGCTTGCTTACTAGCTTACTGCTCCCTTACTCGCTGCCTGCTTGCTTACTAGCTTCTTCCTGGCTTACTAGCTCACCGCTTGCATACTAGCTTACTGCTTGCTTTCTAGCTATTTGCTTCCTTACCAGCCTACCGCATGCTTACTAGCTTACTGCTAGCTTACTCGCTTTCTGCTTGCTTGCTAGCTTGCTGCTTGCTTCTTGCTGACAAGCATACTGCTTTCTTACTAGCTAATTGTTTTCTTACTGGCATCCTGCTTGCTTAATATCTTGTTGCTTACTAGCTTACAGCTTGCTTACAAGCTACCTGCGTTCTTACTAGCCTGCTCCTTGCTTAATAGCTTGCTGCTTGCTTACTACCTAAATGCTCTTTTGTTAGCATACTGCGTGCTTACTAGCATACTGCTTCCACACTATCTTCCTGCTTCTTTACTAGCTCACTGCTTGCTTACTAGATTACTGCTTGCTTACGACCCTACTTCAAGCTTACTGTCTCACTGCTTGCTTACTAGATTACTGCTTGTGCACTAGCTTGCAACTTGCTTAACAGCTTATTGCTTGCTAACTAGCCTACCGGTTAATTACTAGCCTAGTGCTTGCTTTCTAGCATAGTGCTTCCTTACTAGCTTCCTGCTCGCTTACTAGCTCAGTGCTTGCTTACTAGATCACTGGATACTTACTAGCCTACTGCTTGCTTACTAGCATACCGCCTCCTTATTAGCCTGCTGCGTGCTTTCTAGCTTAAAGCTTGCATAATAGATAATTGCTTGCATACTAGCTTACAGCTAGAATTCTCGCTTCCTGCTTGCTCACTAGCTTGCTGCTTGCTTTCTAGCTTACTGCTTGCTTACTAGCATACTGCTTTTTAACTAGCTAACTGCTTTCTTACTGGCTTCCTGCTTGCTTACTATCTTGTTGCTTACTAGGATACTGCTTGCTTACTGGCTAACTGCTTTCTTAATAGCCTCCTGCTTGCTTTCTGGCTTACTGCTTGCTTACTAGCTTGCTGCTTGCATTCTAGCTTACTGCACGATTACTAGCTTACTACTTGGTTACTAACTAACTGCTTTCTTCCCAGCTTACTTCTTGCTTACAAGCATACTGCTTCCTTACTAGCTCCCTGCTTGCTTACTAGCTCACTGCTTGCTTACTAGATTACAGCTGGCTTACTAGCTAATACTCGCTTATTAGCTAACTGCTTTCTGACTAGCCGGCTGCTTGCTTATAACATTACCGTTTGCTTACTAGCTTACAGCCTTCTTGCTAACTTACTGCTCTTTTCCTAGCCGAATGGTTCCTTACTATCTCTCACGTTGCTTACTAGTTTACTCCTTGCTTAGTGGCATACTGCTTTCTTACTAGCTAGCTGTTTGCTTTCTAGCTTATTGCATGCTTACTAGCTTGCTGCCTGCTCACTAGCCTACAGCTTTCTTACTATCTAACTGCTATCTTACAAGCCTGCTGCTTGCTTACTAGATTACCGGTTACTTACTAGCATACAGCTTTCTTACTAGCTAACTGCTTGCTTACTAGCATGCTGCTACCTTACTAGCTTCATGCTCGCTTGATTGCTCACAGCTTGTATACGAGATTACTGCTTGCTAACTAGCTTACTCCTTGCTTACCAGCTCACTGCTTGCTTTCCAGCTTACTGCTTGCTAACTAGCGTACTGCTTCCTTACTGGCTTCCCACTCGCTCACTAGCTCACTGGTTGCTTCCTAGCTTACCTGGTAGCTTACTAGCTTGTTGCCTGCTTTGTAGCTTTCTGCTTCCGTACTAGCATACTGCTTTCCTACTAGCTAACTGCTTTCTGTCTAGCCCGTTGCTTGCTTACTACCATACAGCTTGCTTACTAGCTTACTTGTTGCTTACTAGCATACTGCTTCCCTACTAGCGCCATGCACGCTTACTAGATCTCTACTTGCTTACTAGCTTACTACTTGTTTACTAGCATACTGCTTCCATACTAGCTTCTCCCTCGCTTACTAGCACACTGCTTGCTGACTGGTTTACTGCTTGCTTTGTAGCTTACTGCTTCCTTACTAGCATACTGCTTTCTTACTAGCTCACTGCATGCTGACTAACTTACTGCTTGCTTAGTATCTTACTGCTTGCTAACTAGAGTACTGCTTCCTTACTGGATTCCCACTCGCTTACTTGTTCACCGCTTGCTACCTAGCTTACCTGGTAGCTTACTAGCTTGTTGCCCGCTTTGTAGCTATCTGCTTCCTTACTAGCATACTGCTTTCCTTCTAGTTAACTGCTTTCTGTCTAGCCCGATGCTTGCCTACTACCATACAGCATGCTTACTAGCTTACTTGTTGCTTACTAGCTTACAGCTTTCTTTCTATCTACCTCCTCGCTTACTAGCTCACAGCTTGCTTACTAGCTTACTGCCTTCTTACCAGTTTACTGCTTGCTTACTAGCTTACCAGCTACATACTAGCATGCTGGTTCCTTACTAGCTTCCTGCTCGCTTACTAGCTCACTGCTTGCTTACTAGCATACTGGTTCCTTACTAGCTCACTGCTCTCTTAATAGCCAATTGCTTTCATACTAGCCTACTGCTTGCTTACTAGCTTACTTGTTGCATGCTAGCTCACTGCCTCGCATACTAGCTAACTGCTTGAGTACTATCTCACTGCTCGCTTACTAGCTTGCTGCTTCCTTACTAGCTTGCTGCATGCTTTCTAGCTTACTCCTTGCTTACAGGCATACTGCTTTCTTACTAGCCAGCAGCTTGCCTACTAGCTTACTGCTTGCTTAACAGCTTACAGCTCGCTTACTCGCTTACTGCTTGCTTACTAGCCCGATGCTTGCTTTCTAACATACTGCGTCCTTACTAGCTACCTGCTCGCTTAACAGCTTACTGCAAGCTTACTAGTATTCCGCTCCCTTACTCGGTCCATGCTCGCTTACAAGCTTACTACTCGCTTAGTAGCTCACTGCTTGCATACTAGCTTGCTGCTTGCTTTCTAGCTTACAGCTTGCTTGCTAGCACACTGCTTGCTTAATACCTTACTGCTAGCTTACTCGTTTACTGCTTGCTCACTAGCTAACTGCTTGCCTACTAGCTAGCTGCTTTCTTACCAGCCTCCTGCTTGCTTTCTTGCTCACTGCTTGCCTACTAGCTTACGTCTTGCTTGTCAGTTTGCTGCTTGCTTACTAGCTTCCTCCTCGCCTACTAGCTCGCTGCCTGCTTACCAGCTTAGTGCTTGCTTACTGGCCCGCTGATTACTTTCTAGCATACTGCTTCCTTACTAGCTTCCTGCTCGCTTACTCATTTACTTCTCGCTTACTAGCCAGCCGCTTGCATTCAAGCATACTGCTTGGTTACTAGAGTGCAGCTTTCTTTCTAGCTTACTGATTACATACCAGCTTGCTGCATGCTGTCTAGCTTTCTGCTTGCTTACTAGCATACCGCTTTATTACAATCACACTCTGATTGCCAACTAGCTTACTGCTTGCTTACTAGATTACAGGTAGCTAACTCGCTTATTGTCTGGTTACTAGCTTCCTCCTCGCTTACTAGCTCAGTGTTTGCTTACCAGCTTACTGCTTGCATACAACCTAACTGCTTTCTTACTACATTCCTGCTTTCTTCCTAACGTACTGCTTTCGTACTAGCCAGCTGCTTGCATACTCGATTAGTGCTAGCTTATTCGCATTCTGCTATCATACTGGCTTGCTCCTTGCTCTGAGGTTACTAACCTACTGCTTACTTAATTGCCTACTACTTCCTTACTAGCTAACTGCCTTCTTACTAGCTTACTGCTTGCATACTAGCAATCTGCTTCCTTACTAGCTTCGTGCTCGCTTACTAGCTCACTTCTTGCTTACAAGCTTACAGCTTGCATACTAGAATACTGCTTTCTTACTAGCGTACTTGTTTCTTACTTGCATGCGGCTTGCTTACTAGCATACAGCTACCTTACCAGCTCCCTGCTCGCTTACTAGCACACTGGTTCCTTTCTAGCAAATTGCTTCCTTGTTAGCCTGCTGCTTGCTTACGAGCTTACTACTTGCTTACTAGCTTACAACTTGCTTACTAGCTAACTGCCTTCTTACCATTTTACTGCTTGCATACTAGCTTACTAACTTGTATGTAACCGGTGTTGTCCTATACAATATTGATCGAAACCAGGTTTAATTGACGGTTTCAGCGTGGTACCACATTACTACGTGTTCCAAATCAGAAGAATCCCAGGATCTTGCCAACAAGTATGCGAGAAATGCGGAAGTATGAGCCAGATGATGGCAAATACCAGACCTAACCCTAAAATAACCGGCGTTACCCTCTAAAATATTCATCGGAACCAGGTTTAATTGACTATTTCAGTGTGACTCCACATTAATACGTGATCCTAACCTGAAAAAAACCAGGATCTGGCCAAGAAGTATGCGAAAAATGCGAAGGTACAAGCCAGATAAGGGCAAATGCCAGACCAAACCCAGACTTAACCGGAGTTATCCTCTAAAATATTGATGGAATCCAGGTTGGGTTGACTATTTTAGTGTGGCACCACATTAATACGTGATCCTAACCAGAAAAAAACCCAGGATCTGGCCAACAAGTATGCGAAAAATGCGAAAGTATGAGGCTGATGATTGCAAATTCCAGTCGTACCCCAGACCTAACCGGCGTAATCCTCTAAAATATTCATCGAAACCAGGTTTAATTGGCGGCTTCAGTGTGGTACCACATTAATACGTGATCCTAACCAGAAAAAAAACCCAGGATCTGGCCAACAATTATGCGAAAAATGCGAAAGTATGAGGGTGATGATTGCAAATTCCAGTCGTACCCCAGACCTAACCGGCGTAATCCTCTAAAATATTTATCGAAACCAGGTTTAATTGGCGGCTCCACTGTGGTACGACATTACTACGTGATCCAAATAAGAAGAAGCCCAGGATCTGGCCAACAAGTATGCGAAAAATGCGAAAGTATGAGGCAGATGAAGGCAAATAACAGACCTAATACAAACCTAACCTGTGTTATCCTCTAAAATATTGATCGAATCCAGGTTGAATTGACTATTTCAGTGTGGCACGACATTAATACGTGATCCTAACCAGAAAAAAACCCAGGATCTGGCCAACAAGTATGCGAAAAATTTGAAAGTATGAGGCAGATGATTGCAAATACCAGACCTAACCCAGACGTAACCGGTGTTATCCTCTAAAATATTGATCGAATCCAGGTTAAATTTATTATTTCAGTGTGGCACCACATTAGTACGTGATCCTAACCAGAAAGAAACCCAGGATCTGGCCAACAAGTATGCGAAAAATGCGAAAGTATGAGGCAGATGATTGCAAATATCAGACCTTACACAAACCTAGCCAGTGTTATTCTCTAAAGTATTGATCAAATCCAGGTTTAGTTGACGGTTTCAGTGTGGTACCACATTAATACGTGATCCAAACCAGAAAAAACCTAGCATCTGGCCAACAAGTATGCGGAAAATGCGAAAGTATGAGCCAGATGATTGCAAATATCAGACCTTACACAAACCTAGCCAGTGTTATTCTCTAAAGTATTGTGGAGTAATAATGTGAGTGCGTTGGTATGTAAATGCGTGAGGTGAGTGATTGGAGTCAGCTGATCGTGCCGGGGAAACAAACTAATCGATTGCCTGGTTGCGAGGACGAGTGCAGAATGTATACAGATTTTATCGATTGCCCGGTTGCGAAGACGAATGCAGAATGCTTGCAGGTTTAGTCTTAAGGCGTGCGTGTGTGTGTGTGTGTGTGTGAGTATGAGAGATTAGGAGAGAGTGACCGGCGAAAAAACAGCGTTGCGAGCCATGGTGGAGTGCGGAGCGAGTGTGTGCGCTGATTTTATCCTACAAATTTGGGGGCTCGTCCGTGTCTACGGAGAAGTGAGAGTGCGAGGATTAATTGTCGAGATTGAAATAGTGACGGTTAATGTTATAAGTTATTTTTTTTTACAATGAGTAAAGCTGCCAACGAGTTTTCTGTGGTGCAATTAAAGGAGAAATTACGAATGTTGGGTCTGAGTTCGTCGGGGGTGAAGTCGGAGTTAATAAACCGGCTGATGGAAGCTGATCCATCGGGTAGCTGGGCAAGAGTGTGTGCAATGGAATCGACGGATCATCAGGAAGACTTAGCGGAGCAGTTAGGGGAGGCGAGCATCTCTTCTATGGGTGAGCAGGAACGGGCCAGGATGCAGCGGGAGATTCAACTTTGCCGGGGAGAGAAGAAATTGAAAGAGGACGAACTTAACCTGGCACGTAGAGAAATTGAATTTTTGAAAAGTGTGCAGCGATTTACAATTGGCGACAATAATCAGGCGATTCGTGCATCTCGTTCGATGCAATACGAGACAACACCTCATTTGACTGCACCGATGGTGGCGGACATGTTAAATTATTTTGATGGCAACAGAGAGACGTATAAAACATGGGAAAAACAAGTGCGGTTGCTAAGAGCAACATATCGAGTGACAGATGAAATAGTAAAACTGGCCATTTCGTCACGGTTAAAAGGGAAGGCGTTCGAGTGGTTCCACTCAAAACCCGAGTGCATTGTAATGACGGTCGAAGAGCTCCTGGGAGGCTTACGAGAAATGTTTTTTCACGAGCCAAGTAAGATTCATTTGCGGCAAGAATTTGAGCGGCGTGTATGGAAACAGGAGGAAGCATTTAATCAGTATATGCACGAAAAAGTGATTATGGCGAATCGTATTGGCTTGAGTGACGGGGAGACTGTGGACTACATTATTGAGGGAATTCCGGATTTCACGTTGCGAAATATTGCTCGTGCTCAGAGGCTGAACTCGAAGACATCGTTTTTGGAGGCGTTCGGGAAGGTATCGTTGTATGGGAAATCCTTACCGGCGATGGATCCATACGCAAGGAGGGAAGAAAATATGTTTCGACCATGGAGGACAGAGGAGAGAACATTTCGGCCATGGAGGGCAGAAGAGAGGGCGTTTCAATCGTCGAGAATAGAGGAAAGGATGTACCGTCAACCGAGACCTGACGATAGAGCGTATGGACCGCTGCGACTGGATGAAAGGCCGTTGCGACCAGCGTGGAAAAACGGAAGAATTGCATCACCGAGAGTCGAGAGAAGGGAAGTATCCAGAAATGTTAATCGCTGTTTTAATTGCGGTATGGTAGGTCACTACAGTACGAACTGTCATTTAAAAAATCGCGGCGCGAAATGTTTTAAATGTCAAGCATTTGGTCACGTAGCGGCGAATTGTTCAAAGAAGGACGATGTAAGAAACGTTTGTGATATTTCGCGGCATACGCGCGAGAAATATTATAAGGAAGTAAGGATAAATGGAGAGAATTTAACAGCGTTGGTTGATACTGGTAGCGATTTGTCGGTAATGCGTGCAGAGCAATATGTGAAGATAGGGTCACCACCGTTATTACGACGAGAAATTACGTTTCGCGGAATTGGATCTCAAAGTAACAAAACAATAGGCGAGTTCAATGCGCAAATAGAAATCGATAGTAATCAATATCCAATTAACATTTGGGTAATATCTGATACGTTAATGCAACATGATTTGATAATGGGCGCCGATTTTTTAAATACAGTTGAAATGAATATTAAGAGAGGTGAGATTTCTATTTGTAGTGTTGAAAAAGAAGACCAGTTAGAAAGTAATATAGCCGAAATTTACAAAATAGTTTGTATAGATGAAATAAATGAGATCGATTTGTCGAATATTGCCAGTAGCAAACATAGGAGCATCATTCGCGATTCGATAAAAAATTATGAGCCGGTCAAAACACGAGAAACGGGGGTAAAAATGTCCATAACGGTCAAAGATGATGAACCAGTTTATCAGAGGGCTAGACGATTATCTCCTCTTGAAAAAGAAGAAGTTGACAAACATATAAAGCAGTGGCTTGCTGACGGTATTGTACAGCCGTCTCTTTCTGATTATGCCAGTCCAGTAGTACTTGTAAAGAAAAAAGACAATACGACCAGGCTCTGTGTAGATTATAGAAAACATAATACAAAAATAACTAAAGATCGATACCCGTTGCCGCTAATTGAAGATCAATTGGATGCTCTACAAGGTTCACATATTTTTAGTACTTTAGTTTTAAAAAATGGATTTTTCCACGTGCTTATAGATGAGGATAGTAGGAAATATACTTGTTTAAAGATTTGCATAATGCCGAGCGATTGTCCTCGGCCGCGATTACCGTTAATCCTGTTAACGTACAATTCGAAGGAGATTATCTCTAATAGGATTTGTACAGCAAACAGTGATAGAAAAACGCGTGTATTACTAGTTTTTCTGCCATCGGTAACGGCTCATTACCTTCGATTCGAGTGTGCTAACGGTGTTGATGACGTCAGTACCGTGCGAGTGTAGTGCGTAGAGAATTAGACAAAGATCGACTGCCGAAATTTAGACAGCGCCGCGGAACGGCTAATTGGAGCAACGCGGCGACGTTTTCGGCTGTCAATCGACACAGTCTCACAACGACTTCTGAAGAAGGCACATCGGCTCCCGATCGTGTCCGAACAGATTTCGAGCGAATCTCGAGAGTGAAATTCTCGAGATAAAGCTAGCAGACGATTATTGGATAAAGGGTGCAACGAGTCGATGTTCAGTCTGGTGCGGGTCCTCTGATTGACCTCGCACAGCTGAGAATTCATTAAAACTCAAACTAGCATTCATTAATTTTAGTCTTTGCTTATCAAACGAGTCGACTCTCGATTCGAATAAAAGCATTCAGGAGTTTCGTTCGGGAAAGTCCCAAACAAGCTCAATTTCTATTTTCTGTCTAGTTTGGAGGGTTCGAGAATACACCAATAAGGTGCTCGACCCCCCTCGTGCAGTATTATTTTGTCGTTTCAAGCGTATAAACGTTTGAAACACAGAGAAGTGGGCGAATACCGTTCAAACTTCTCTGTGATTGTCGTTCGGCTTAGGAGACACCGAAGGGAGGCACCTACGTGGTGAACCTCCAGGTGGGCTCACTGGAGTCAGGTCAGCGTCCACTTCGGACGCTTGACTTTCGGTCTTCGATTCTTTCCCTCTACAGACCCCGCTGGTGTAACGCTTAGAGGAGCACCTGTGCGGAGAGGTCAAGGAGTCGCGGGTCAGGCCCCCACGTAGTTCAAATACTGTCACGAATCACATCGAGTGGTGCATTCGTGCAGTGAACCACGTGCTGTCGGGCTTCGCAGTACAATTCTCGACCAACAAGTCATCTGTTGGAACGTTAAAGAGAAGCCGCAGATCGACGGTCGTGCCGTTGTACTGCAGTGCGACTCGACGCACAGACTCCGTGGGCATACTCACGGGATCAGTGCATTTGGAGCCTTACAACCGCCACTTGCATCCTCGTCCACTAGACAATCGACTCAGTTCGGCGTCGAAAGGAAATTTAATTCTTTTCACGCCAGATATTAAATACAGTCCACTTGCGAGCTCGTATATTACGAGCGAGCGAAATTCTCCGCTCCTATACATTCGAATATCGAAGTCAGGAGCGTGAGGACACACACGCGGCGAATATACGTGTAACGTGTTTACGTGTCTAACACATTGCCGTGTTTTTCTGTTCACAGAACCTTGGCCTACCTCAACGTGTCGGTTCCGACCAGAATTGGAAACGATTACCTGGAGAATTAAATAAGAATTTTCTTCATTTCTTATTGTTTAATTTATTTATTTTTATAATAAACAGTTTTTTTGAAAAAGAAAATCTTACATTCCCAACTCACTTCCCACAATAAAAATCCGATCCCTCTATCCGGACCTCGTCGTTAAGAGCATCAGCTTTTTAACAATACTGCTTTTATAGTTCCAAACGGCCAATATGAATTTTTGTATGTTCCATTCGGTTTATGTAACTCACCGGCGGTGTTTCAAAAATTTATAAATGCTGTTTTTAAAGATTTAGTTAATAAGAAAAAAGTTATAATTTATATGGATGATTTAATTATTCCTTCATTGGATTACGAAGATGGTATAGAAAACCTAAAGATGGTGTTGCGCGTGGCAGAAGAATTTGGTTTGAACATTAATTGAAAAAAGTGTAGCTTTTTGCAGACAAAAATAGAGTTTTTAGGGCACATAGTTGAAGACGTAAGCATTCGTCCGTCGGAAAAGAAAGCAGAGGCAGTTATGAGATTTCCCCAGCCACAAAATTTCAAGCAGAATCAAAGTTTTTTTGGGTTTGGCTGGTTACTTTAGAAAATTTATCCGAAATTATTCCGTGATTGCGCGGCCGTTAACAAATTTATTGAAAACAAACGTTAACTTTCATTTTGTGGAAGAAGAAAAATTAGCATTTACGAGGTTAAAAACTATTTTGAGCAGTGGTCCAGTTTTGAGGTTATATAGGTTAAAAGCGGAAACGGAATTACATACGGATGCTTCAATGTATGGTTATGGTGCGATTCTTTTACAGCGTGATAGTAATGATAATAAATTTTATCCAGTATACTTTGCAAGCGGAAAAACAACACCAGCAGAATCGAGATATATTAGTTATGAGCTGGAAGTGTTAGCAATAGTTAAAGCTCTAAAAAAATTTAGAATATATTTGTTAGGTATATTGTTTAAAATAGTTACAGATTGTCAGGCGTTTACACTAACGATGCGTAAGAGAGATTTGTGTGTGCGAGTTGCGAGATGGGCTCTTTTGTTAGAGGAGTTCGATTATAAAATAGAGCACCGTTCGGGAAATAGTTTAAGGCATGTAGACGCGTTAAGCCGGAATCCGCTTCCGGAGTGTATGTTAATAGACGAGTGTGAGGATAGTATGATTGTGAGATTACGTAAAGCGCAGTGTGAGGATGAGAGTTTGAAACCGATTGTCGAAGCGATGAATGAAAAACAGTTAAGAGGGTTTGTGGTGCGGAATGGTCTTTTGTTTAAGGAAATTGAGAGTGACGTAAAATTGATAGTACCGCGTATTATGCAGTCACAAATCATTCGACGTGTACACGAAAACGGTCATATCGGGAGTGCGAAAACGGAAACGCTGGTTAGAAAGGACTATTGGTTCACGGACTTAAAATCAAAGGTAGAAAAGGTTGTGCGTAATTGTGTTCCATGTATTCTTGCTGAAAGGAAACATGGGAGACGGGAGGGATTTTTACATTCTATTGACAAGGGTAGTGTGCCATTAGATACATATTATATTGACCATCTCGGACCACTTCCGTCTACGCGAAAGACATATAAACATATTTTTGTAGTTGTGGATGCATTTTCGAAGTTTGTGTGGCTGTATGCCACGAAGACTGCAGCTACCTCCGAAGTGATGGAACGTTTGAGAAAGCAATCGTCAGTTTTTGGAAATCCTCGGAGAATTATCTCTGATCGGGGTACAGCTTTCACTTCGCATGATTTTCGGGAATATTGTAGATCGGAAGGGATTGAACAGATTTTGATAACTGCGGGAATGCCGCGAGCAAACGGTCACGTAGAGCGCGTAAACAGGACGCTTATACCGGTGGTAACAAAGTTAGCGGCACCAAAGCCGGAAGAGTAGTATCGATATTTAGATATTACGCAGAGGTTTTTAAATGCAACGCCTCATAAGAGCATCGGGACAACGCCGTTTAAGTTACTTTTTGGGACATGCCCAAGAATGAAAGATAATCTGGATATTCGAGAGTTGATAGAGAGGGAATGGATTGATATGTTTCAGACTAGCAGGGAAGAACTGCGGAATTAAGCTAAGGAAAATATTTTGAAGATTCAGAGTGAGAATCGTCGCGGATACGATAAACGTCGAAAGGAAGCTCGACAATACAAGGAGGGAGAGTTGGTTGCCATAAAAAGAACCCAGTGTGGCCCGGGGTTAAAATTAGCGTCCAAATACTTAGGTCCGTATCGGGTTGAGAGGCTTCTAAAGAATGATCGTTTCATTGTACATAAGGTGGGCGAGCACGAAGGTCCGAAGCAAACATCGACTTCGGCGGAACACATGAAACCCTGGGTTAATGAAGCTAGTGATGACTCATCAGGTGAAGAATGAACAATGGATATCTGAGGGCAGATATCATGCAGGATGGCCGAGTGTGGAGTGAGAATCTGAGTGCGCTGGTATGTAAATGCGTGAGGTGAGTGACTGGAGTCAGCTGATCGGACCGGGAAAACAAACTAATCGATTGCCCGGTTGCGAGGACGAGTGCAGAATGTGTACAGGTTTTATCGATTGCCCGGTTGCGAAGACGAATACAAAATGCGTGCAGGTTTTGTCTTAAGGCGTGCGTGTTTGTGAGTGTGTGTGTGAGTATGAGAGATTAGGAGAGAGTGACCGGAGAAAAAACAGAGTGTTGCGAGCCATTGTGGAGTGCGGAGCGAGTGTGTGCGCTGATTTTATCCTACAGTATTGATCAAATCCAGGTTTAGTTGACGGTTTCAGTGTGGTACCACATTGCTACGTGATCGAAATCAGAAAAAGTCCAGGATCTGGCCAACAAGTATGCGAAAAATGCGAAAGCATGAGGCAGATGTTTGCAAATACCAGACCTAACACAAACCTAACCGATGTTAGTCTCTAAAGTATTGACCAAATCAAGGTTTAATTGACGGTTTCAGTATGGTACCACATTATTACATGATCCAAATCAGAAAAAGCTCCGGATCTGGCCAACAAGAATACGAAAAATGCGAAAGTATGAGACAGATGATTGCAAATACCAGACCCAACCCAGACCTAACCGGTATTATCCTCCAAAATATTGATCGAACCAGGTTTAATTGACTGCTTCAGTGTGGTACCACATTACTACGTGATCCGAACCAGGAAATGCCCAGGTTCTGGCCAACTAGTATGCGAAAAATGTGAAAGTATGAGGAAGATGATTGCAAATACCAGACGTAACCCAGACCTAACCGGTGTTATTCTATAAAATATTGATCGAATCCAGGTTTAATTGACTACTTCAATGTGGCACGACATTAATACGTGATCCTAACCAGAAAAAAAACCCAGGATCTGGCCAACAAGTATGCGAAAAATGCGAAAGTATGAGGCAGATGTTTGCAATTACCAGACCTAACACAAACCTAACCGGTGTTAGCATCTAAAATATTAATCGGAACCAGGTTGAGTTAACTATTTCAGTGTGGTACCACATTACTACGTGATCCAAACCAGAGAAAGCCCAGGTTCTGGTCAACAAGTATGCGAAAAATGCGAAAGTATGAGGCAGATGAAGGCAAATAACAGACCTGACACAAACCTAACCTGTGTTAGCCTCTAAAGTATTGACCAAATCCAGGTTTAATTGACGGTTTCAGTGTTGTACCACATTACTACATGATCCAAATCAGAAAAAGCCCAGGATCTGGCCAACAAGTATGCGAAAAATGCGAATGAATGAGGAAGATGAAGGCAAATAACAGACATAACACAGACCTAACCGGTGTTATCCTCTAAAATATTTATCGAAACCAGGTTTAATTGACTGTTTCAGTATGGTACCACATTACTACGAGATCCGAACCAGAAAAAGCTCAGGATCTGGCCATAAGGTATGCGAAAAATGCGAAAGTATGAGGCAGATAATGGCACATACCAGACCTAACCCAGACCTATCGGGCGTTATCCTTTTAAATATTGATGGAGGCCAGGTTTAATTGACTGTTACTAGCATACTGCTCCCTTACTAGCATCCGGCTCGCTTACTAGCTCCCTGCTTGCTTACTAGCTTACTGCTACCTTACTCGCTTACTGCACGCTTACTAGCTTACTGCTTGCTCACTAGCTTACTGCTTTGATACTAACATACTGCTTTCTTACTAACTTAGTTCTTCGATTCTAGATTACTGCTTGCTTTCTATCTTACTGCTTGCTTTCTAGCATACTGCATGCTTACGAGGATACTGCTTCCCTACTAGCTTCCTGCACGGTTACTATCACAGTGCTGGGTTAGTAGCTTCCTGCTCGCTTACTAGCTCACTACTTCCTTACTAGCTAACTGATTCCTTACCAGCTCACTGCTTGCTCACTCGCACACTGCTTCCTTCCTACCTTCCTGCTCTCTTACCAGCACACTCCATGCTTTCTAGCTTACTGCTTACTTACTAGACTCCTGCTTGCTATCTACCTTAGTGTTTCCTTACTAGCTTACTGCTTGCTTGGTAGCTAGCTGCTTGCTTTCTAGCTTACTGCTTGCTTACTAGCTTAATTGTTGCTTACCAGCTTACTGCTTGCTTTCTATTTCACTGCTTGCTGTCTAGATTTCTGCTTGCCTGCTAGCTTACTGGTTGCTTGCTAGCTTACAGCAAGCTTACTCGCTTACTGCTTGCTTATTAGCCCGCTGCTTGCTTTCTAGCTTACTGTTTCCATTCTAGCTTCTTGCTTGATTACTAGCTCAATGCATGATTTCTAGATTACAGCTTGCATACTAGCTTACTGCTAGCTTACTCGTTTACTGCTTGCTTGCTAGCTTGCTGCTTACCTTCTAGCTTACTGCCAGCATAATCGCTTAATTCTTACTTAGTAACATACTGCTTCCTTACTATCTTCCTGATTGCTTACTAGGGCACTGCTTGGTTACTAGCTTACTGCATGCTTTCTAAATAACTACTTGCTTACTAACTAACTGCTTTCTTACTAGCTCGCTGCTTGATTACTAGCTCACTTGTATCTTGCAAGCTTACAGCTTGCTTACTAGCATACTGACTTCTTACTAGCTAATTACCTTCTTACTAGCCTGCGGCTAGATTACTAGCTTACTTGTATCTTACCAGCTTATAGCTTGCTTAATAGCCTACTGCTTCCTTAATAGCTTCCGGCTCGCTTTCCAGCTCACTGCTTGCTTACTAACTTACAGCTTGCATACTCGCTTACTGCTTACTTACTAGACCGCCGGTTGCTTTCTAGCATGCTGCTTCCTTACTAGCTTCCCGCCTGCTTAATAGCTCATTGCTTTCTTACTAGCATACTGCTTTCTAACTAGCTAATTGCTTCCTTACTAGCCTGCTGCTTGCTTTCTAGCTTACTAGTTTCCTACAAGCATACTGCTTGATAACTAGCATACTGCTACCTTGCTAGCTTCCCCCTCGCTTATTAGCTCACCGCTTGCTTAGTAGCTTACTGGATGCCTACTAGCTTACTGCGTGATTACTATCATACTGCTTCCTTACTAGCTTCCTGCTCGCTTAGTAGCTCATTGCGTGCTTAACAGCTTACAGCTTGCATACTAGCTTACTGCTTGCTTACTAGCTAACTGCTTTCCTACTGGCTACCTGCATTCTTACTAGCTTGTTGCTTGCTCACTAGCTCCCGGCTCGCATACTAGCTTACTGCTTGCTTACTAGCCTACTGCGTGCTTACTAGCAGAATGCTTTGTTACTAGCTTACTGCTTGCTCACAAGCTAATAGCTTCCATTCCAGCTCACTGCTTGCCTACTAGCTTATTGCTTTGTTACTAACATAGAGCGTTCTTACTAGCTTCCTGCTCGCTTACTAGTTCATTTCTCGTTTACTAGATTACAACTTGCTTACTAGATAAGTGCTTTCATACCAGCTTACTGCTTTCATGCTAACTTACTTTTTGGTTACTAGCTTACTGCTAGCTTACTATCATGCTGCTTTCTTACTAGCTTCCTCATCGCTTACTGGCTTACTGCTTGCTTACTACCTAACTGCTTCCTTACTGCATTCCGGCTTTCTTCATAACTTACTTCTGTCTTACTAGCCACCTGCTTGCTTACTAGACAGCTGCTTCCATACTAGCTTACTGCTTCCTTACTAGCTTGCAGCTTGCTTACTAGCCTACTGCTTCCGTACTAACTAACTGCTTTCAAACTAGCCCGCTGCATGCTTGCAAGCTTACTGTTTGGTAACTAGCGTACTGCTTGCTTAGCAGCTTACTGCTTGCCTACTACCTAACTGCTTTCTTACTACACTCCTGCCTTCTTCTTAACTTACTTCTGTCTTACGTGCCAGCTGCTTGCTTACTAGCTTCCCGCTTCCTTACTAGCGTCCTGCTCCCTTACTAGCTCACTGCTTACTTACTAACTGCCCGCTCGCTTACTAACTTGTTGCTTGCTTACTAGCTTGCTGCTTGCCTTCTAGCTTACTGCTTTCTTACCAGTTACAGCTTGCTTACTAGCTTACAGCTTGCTTAGTAAAGTACTGCTTGCTTACTAGCTACCAGCTTTCTTGCTACCCTGCTGCAGGCTTTCCATCGCACTGCTTGCTTAAAAGCTTGCTGCTTGCTTCTAGCTTACTGCTCGCTTACTAGCGTACTGCTTCCTTACTAGCTTTCTCCTCGCTTAGTAGCTAACTGCTTGCACACTAGGTTACAGCTTGCTTACTAGCTTAATGGTTACTTACTCGCTTACTGCTTCATTACTAGCCTTCTACTTGCTTTCTAACATAGTGCCTCCTTACCAGCTTCCTGCTTGCTTACTAGCTTACTACTTGCTTACTAGCTAACTGCTTTCTTAGCAGTATACTGCTTGCTACTAGATTACTGCTTTGTTACCAGTTTCCTGCTCGCTTACTAGCTCTCTGGTCGCTTACTAGCACACGACTTGCTATCTAGGTTACTGCTTACTTTCTAGCATACTGCTTCCTTACTGGTTCCCCCCACGCATACTAGCTCACTGCTGGCTTACTAGCTTACTGCTTGCTTACTAACATACAGCTTGCTTACTAGCTTCTTGCTGGCTTTGTAGCTTACTGCAAGCTTACTAGCTTACTGCTAGCTTACTCGCTTACAGCTTGCTTACTAGCGTCCTGCTTTGTTACTAACTTACTGCTTTGATACTAACTTAATGCTTTGATACTAGCTTACTGCATGCTTGCTAGGTTTGTGCTTGCTTACTCTCTTATTGCATGCTTTCTAGCTTACTGCTTGCATACTCGCTTACGCCTCGCCTACTAGCCTGCCGCATGCTTTCTAGCTTACTGCTTGCTTACTAGCCAGCTGCTCGCTATCTAGCTTACTGCTTGCTTACTAGCTTGCTGGTTGCTTACTAGCTTACTTGTTGCTTACTAGGTTACTGCTTGGTTACTAGCATACTGCTTCCTTACTAGCTTTCTGCTCGGTTACTAGCTGACTGCTTGCTTACAAACTTACTGCCAGCTCTCTCGCTTACTGCTTCCTTACTAGCTTACTTCTCGCATACTAACGTACTACTTGCTTACTAGCTTCCTCCTCGCTTACTAGCTAACTGCTTGCACACTAGGTTACTGCTTGCTTGCTAGCATACTGCTTCCTTACTAGCATACATCTTCCTTACTAGCATACTTCTTTCTTACATGCTAATTGCTTTTCTACTAGCCTACTTACTTGTTTCTTACTAGCATACTGGTAGCTTACTAGCTTACTGCTTGCCTACTAGCTTACTGCTTGCCTACTAGCTTACTGGTTGCTTACTAGCATAATTCTTTCTTACCAACTTACTGCTTGCATACTAGCTTACTGTTTGCTTACTGTCCTACTGCTTGTTTATTAGCTTCCTCCCGGCTTACTAGCTCACTGCTTGCTTACTAGCTTACTGCTTGCCCAATAGCTAACTGCTTTCTTGCTAGCCTGCTGCTTGCATTCCAACATTCTGCTTGCTTACTAGCTTGCTGCTTGCTTCTAGCTTACTGCTTGTCTACTGGCATGCTGCCTCCTTACTAGCTTCCTGCTTCCTCACTGGCTTCCTGCTCGCTTACTGGCTCACTGCATGCTTACTAGCGTGCACCGTGCATAGTAGCTTACTTGTTTCTTATTAGCTTGCTGCAAGCTTACTAGAATGCTTCCTGCTCTCCCGGGACGGCCCCACTCCCGCGCGACGGTCGACACGATGACGATACATCATCGCGTGCGACCGCGCGAGGAGATCCATGGGCGGCATCCCCGCAAGGACCGTCGCCGCCTCATGCGACACGGCCCGGTAGCCGCGGACGACCCTCAGCGCCATCCGCCTCTGCACCCGACGCAGCATCGTCATGCTGCGCCGGGAGGCCGCCAGGTCGTCCGCCCAGGCGGGGGCCCCGTATAGGGCCACAGACTGAACCATTGCCACATAGAGGCGGCGAACTCGTCCCGCCGTGCCCCCCAGGTTGGGGAGGATCCGGCCTAAAGCCGAGACCATCCTCTCGAACCGGGGAACCAGGCACCGGAAATGCTCCTCGAAGCGCCAGTGGCTATCGAGTATCAGCCCCAGTTACCTCATCCGGGGCTTCACCTCGATATCAGCCCCACCCACCCGGATCAGAGGGGGTGACGGATCCTGCCGAGGTGAATGGAACGCTATCACCTCGGTCTTATGGATCGCCACCGTCTTCCCCATCCCCCTGATCCGGCCGACGACGCGTTACGCCCCCTCCTCGGCGAGGCGCTTGGCCCTCCCCCACTGAGCCCCGACGGCCAGCACCAGTGTGTCATCTGCGTAACACACGGTACTGACGCCGTCGGGGAGGTCGGCCCGCAACACCGAGTCGTACGCGATGTTCCACAAGAGTGGCCCGAGGACCGACCCCTGCGGAACCCCGCAGTAGACCTCCCACTGCATATCACCATCCCGGCCCGGATAACCGATCCACCTGACGCGGAGATAATCCCCGTCGACTGCCCCGAGACACGGGGGGACCCGAT
This sequence comes from Colletes latitarsis, assembly GCF_051014445.1. NCBI lineage: Eukaryota > Metazoa > Arthropoda > Insecta > Hymenoptera > Colletidae > Colletes > Colletes latitarsis. Next base: position 935,288 of record NW_027488377.1, on the reverse strand, counting down.
GATATTCGATCCCCATTCGTATCTCCCCCCAGGGAAGGGTGTTAAAAGCGTTGGCAATATCCAGCGATACCGCCAACGCCACCCCTCCCCGAGAGACGGCCGACTACGAGAGGGCCCTGACCCGACTGATCGCGTCGACCGTCGACCGGCCCCTTGCTTTATAGCTTGCTGCTTGCTTTCTAGCATACTGCTTCCTTACCCGCCTGCTGCTCCCTTTCTAGGTTACAACATGCTTACTAGCATACTGCATTATTACTAGCTAACAGCTTTCTGACCAGCCGGCTGCTTGCTTAGAAGCTTACTGCTTGCTTACTAGCGTACGTCTGGCTTAATAGCATGCAGCTTCCTTACTAGCTTTCTCTTCGCTTACCAGTTCACTGCAACCTTATTCGCTTACTGCTCGCTTACTGGCCCGCTGCTTGCTTTCTAGCTTACTGCTTCCATACTAGCTTCCTGCTTGCATACTTACTCACACCTTCCTTACTAGATTACTGCTTGCTTACTAGCTTACTGCCACCTTACTCGCTTACTGCTTGCATTCTAGCTTGCTGCTTGCTTTCTAGCTTACAGCATGCTTACTATCAAATTGCTTCCTTACTAACTTCCCCCTCGCTTACCTGCACACTGCAACATTACTCGCTTACCCCTCGTTTTCTGGCTCGGTGCTTGCTTTCTAGCTTACTGCTTGCTTACTGGCATACTGCACCCTTACTAGCTTCCTGCTCTCTTACCAGCTCACTGCATGCTTTCTAGCTTACTGCTCGCTTAACTGCTTGCAGCATGTTTACTACATTGCTGCTTGCATACTAGCTTACTTGTTGCTTACTAGCTTACTTGTTGCTTGCATGGTTACTGCTTGCTTACAAGCATACTGCTTCCCTACTGGCTCCCTGCTCGCTTATAAACTCACTACTAGGTTACTGGCACACTGCTTGCTTACTAGCTTACTGCTTGCACGCAATCTCACAGCTAGCTCACACGCTTACTGCATGATTACTAGCCTGCTGCTTGCTTTCAAACGTACTGCTCGCTTAACAGTTTCCGGCTTGCACTCTAGGTTTCTGCAACTTTACTAGCGCACAGCATTCTTACTAGCTCACTGCCACCTGACAAGGCTGATGCATGCTTACAAGCTTACTGCTTGCATACTAAATTACTGCTTGCTTTCTAGCTTAATGCTAGCTTACGGGCTTCCTGCTTGCTTGCTACGATGGTGCTTCCTTTCGTGCTTACTGCTTGCTCACTAGCTTACCGGTTGCTCACTATCTTACTGCTTGCACACTAGCATACTGCTTCCTTACTGGCTTCCAGCTTGCTTGATAGCTTACTGCTTGCATACTAGCATACAGTTTCCTTTCTAGCTTCATCCGGGCTTACTATATCACTGGTTGCTTACTAGCTCAAAGCGTGCTTACTAGCTTCCTACTTGCTTACTATCTAAGTGCCTTCTTACCAGCTTACTGCTTGGTTACAGACTTACTGGTTGCTTGCCAGCATACAGCTTGCTTACTATCAAACTGCTACGTTACTAGCTTCCTCCTCGCTTACCAGCTCACTGCAACATTACTCGCTTACTGCTAGCTTTCTGGCTCGCTGCTTGCTTGCTATCTAGTGTTAGCTCACTCGCTTACTGCATGCTCACTAGCTTATTGCTTTGATACTGTCATACTGCTTTGTTCCTATCTTTCTGCTTTGTTACTAACTTACTTCTTCGTTACTGGCTTACTGCTTGCTTACCAGCTTCCTGCTTGCTTACTATCTTACTGCTTGCTTACTAGATTCCTGCTTTCTTCCGAACTTACTGCTTTCTTACTAACTTACTGCTCTACGACCAGGCGAATGCTTCCTTACTAGCTAACTGCGTCCTTACCAGCTTACTGCATGCTTACAAGCTATCAGGTTGGTTACTAGCTTACTGGTTGCTTACTTGCTTAATGCTTGCTTCCTAGCATACTGCTATCTTACCAGCTTACTGCTTGCATACTTGCTTACTGGCTGCTTACTATCATACTGCTACATTACTAGCCTGCTGGTTGCATTCTAGCTTACTGCTTGCTTACTATCTAGCTCCTTGCTTTCTAGCTTACTGCTTGCTTACTAGCTTGCTGCTAGCTTTCTAGCTTTCAGCTTGCCTGCTATTATACAGCTTCCATACTAGCTTCCTGTTGGCTTACTAGCTTACGGCTTGCTCACTAGCTTACTGCTTGCTTACTACCTTACTGCCTGCTCAATAGCTAACTGTTTGCTTAATGGCCTGCTGGTTGCTTTCTAGCTTACTGCTTGCTTACTAGCTTACTGCTTGCTTACTAGCATACTGCTTTCTTACTAGCTAGTTGCTTTCTGACTAGCCTGCTGCTTGCTTACTATCTTACTTGTCTCTTAGTAGCTTACTGCTTGCTTACTGTCATGCTGCTTCCTTAGAAGCTTCCTACTCGCTTACTAGCTAACTGCTTGCTTACTAACTTACTACTTCCTCTCTAGCTACCTGCTTTCTTACCAGCTTACTGCATTCTTACTAGCTAATTGCTTTCTTACTAGCCTGCTTGTTTAAAGACCTTCACCGCCCTTAGGGGGTTATTTTAGTCTGACGTGGTCTGGATTACGAGGGAAAGGACACTGGGAAAAAGTATTGAATAAATTGATGCACCTGATTTTGCTCAATGAAATTAACGTTTATTTTTAATGAAAAAGAAAAAAAGGAAAAAAAACCGCCTTGACGTCGGCCAGACGTCCGGGGAAAAAAACCTGGGCCGGCTGCTCCTGGCCAAGTTCGCGATGTGTTGTTCCGTAACAAGGAAAGACAAGGCTGGATTTAAATACCTATTAACGCTTGTCGCGTCGCCCGTCTCGCTCTATCTCGCACGCTCCTGTCTGTGCCATTCGCACTCAAGAGCGGAGATTACAGACACGTCTCGACGAACTGAGATATGTGTGAGTGGATTGTATATTATGAACGTTCTCACAAATCGAGAACCGTTCGATCGCTGTGCGGAAGAAGAGATCTAATTTCTCAATCCTCCGCTTTTTAGCGATGGTTGAATGCCGCAGGAAAGGACAACAGGTGGAGGTCGTAAAGCTCCAAATGCTGTTCAAACCGCAGTTTCTCACCGTTCCCTGCGTACAAGATGCGGTGTTATGTAGCCCTTAACGGCGCACGTAGTGTCTTACGTTTAAAGGAGCATACACCACGGTGCTCATTATGCGTTGCTCTACGCACAGGGTACGTACTCACTGGCGGGCAAGGAGCGTTGCTCGAGCAGGTTGAGAGCTAAAAAGTCCGGAATTTCTTAGCCCCGACCGGAGAAACGGTGAGCCCACGTAGGGTATCGGTCAGAGACCACCCTAGGGGTGATATACAAAACCGTGCGGACAATTCAGCTTGTCGCACGACCGCGTCAAATGCAGCAGTCCGTACGACAATTTCTTACACGACCGTGAAACTCAAACGTCACGTGAAGATAATCAGCCTCCTACGACCGCGTCAAATGCAGCAGTCCGTGGAGAAATCAGTATTGAGTTGGCCGTAGCCACTGGCCGAAACTGGACTTCCGACGACCGCTGGTTGCACCGAGACGTTGGAAAGTCAGCCTCACGACCGCGTCAAATGCAGCAGTCCGTGATAATGCCAGCCTCGCACGACCGCGTCAAATGCAACAGTCCGTGGAGTCGTCAGTACTGATCGGGCCGTAGCTCTTTGCTGAGACTGGAGTTTCGGCACACGGGAAACGATTCTTATCTCGATTCCCCTTTCATGACCGCGAAGCACAAACGTCACATGAAAGTCGGACGAAAACCCACAGTCTTTTAAATTTTGTTAATAATCTCGTCAAGCGGGAACCGAAGTTTTTCAATTCCCTCACACGACCACGTAGCTCGAGCGTCACATGCTATTCGGCGAGATTGCACAGTCAATAATCGGGGCTGATAAAATGCCTCACCGATTTAGTTAATTTTGAGCAACAATTTATAATTCTCAACGAAAGGTTCGAGTATTCTCAGAACCTATATTCGGAGATTTGGTTTCGTCGCGGAGCGGAATCGATTGTCGATCTGCTCGCTGCGAGGACCAGCTATCGGGTCACGAAGCTAAGAAGCGATCAGACATCCGCAATCACGGCCACGAGAGGGGTAATCACCCCCACGCGGCGCTATCCCTGCTCTTCAACGTCTATCTCTTCTTAATATCAATATTTCTCTACCCTGTCTGTTTATGGATCTTCGACGATCGATCACAAGTAAATATATTGAGTCGATCACGTGACTGAGAGCAGCCAACACTCGCGTATGGTTTTTCTAACCTGTATCGTTCCGTGTACCGATTTACGCATCAGAGAGTCTCTGGAATGGAGAGAAAAAACAATACCGTACGAGGAATTTATGGTTCTCAGTTATAATTCACGTTAAATTGAATATTTCTCTAAACGGTTCTCAAATCCGTCAATTAACGCGATATTTAAACACTGCTGCATGCTAACTAGCCTATTTGTTTCTTACTAGCATACTGCTTCCTTACTGGCCTTTTTTTTCGTAAGGAATATCTTCGTAAGACTCCCTCCCACCTCTTTGGGGTGAGTCAGGAGAGGTGTGTGGGATTCCCGCGCACATGTAATGACGGGCGCGTGATCTACCCACTAAAAACCCCACGGTGACCCTTCCGCATGATTTGGGAGGATACCGGGAATCGCTCGATGCATACTTCCGGTGTCCTCCCCGTGCCAGCGCTGTGCCTCCATCCACGGAGGGACAAAAGGTTCCTCCCGGCAGCCACACTGTCTCATGGCGGCAGGGAGAGAGCACTCCTTCCCGCCGCCATCCGTCTCGGGGCCTCGGTTAGTCGCGGCTGCGAGCCCCAAATCGCAACTGCAAGCAACTCCATTTGTACCCCACTGCGGCTGGTGGCTCATGGCCACACCATGCCACCGAGGGTGCCTCCCGATTTGTCGGACCGGCATTGGGGTGACACTTCCACCACAATCCGGTCCGGCTCTGCGCCTCGTGCCTGGAGGAGGCTCCCTTCAGGAACCCCCTCTCAGCCAGGGTTATCCGCCACACCGCGGGAGTCGCCCACGATGGCCGGCGCCTGGACGACGCCCTCCCGCCACCACACGTGTGCGAGCCTCAGCACGCCGCTGAAGCTCGCGTTCCCTACCGGCGGCCTCCCTCTGTAACATTACGCTCTCGCAGAAGGAGGTCACGGCCCTCCACTTCCCCTCGCTGCCGAGCCACATCCCGCTCGATGACGCTGACCAGGACACGGCGCTCCCCCTCCCACGCAGGGCACACCTCGAGGGTATGTTCAGCCGTGACCTGCTCAGCGTTACAATGGCAGCCGCGCGCCGTCGGCTCCTTCCCTATCCGACGCAGGTATCTCCCGAAGCTGCCATATCCGGAGAACACCTGTGCCATCCGGTAAGTGAGGCTCCCATTGCCTCTGTCCAGCCACTCACTCAGGAGTGGCTGAACATCCCCGTCTGTCCGGCGCCCCGCGGTTGGCAGAGCCAACCGCTCCTGCCACGCGAGCATCACGAACTGCCGGGCGTGGCGCTTCAAATCGCCCCAAGCAGGTTCCTGCACTACCGGGACCGTCCACACCCCCGCGCGACGGTCGACGCGGTGAGGATACAGCACCGCGTGCGTCCGCGCGAGGAGGTCCATGGGCGGCATCCCCGCAAGAACCGTCGTCCGCCCAGACGGCGGTCACGTAAAGGACTACCGACTGCACCATTGCCACTTGGTGACGGCGAACTCGGCCCGCCGGTCCCCCCAGGTTGGGTAGGATTCGGTCTAAAGCCGCGACCATTCTCTCCAAGCGTGGGACCAGCCAGCGAAAATGCTCCTCGAAGCGCCAGTGGCTATCGAGGATCAACCCCAGATACCTCATGTGGGGCTTCACCTCGATATCAGCCTCACCCACCTGCATCAGAGGGGGGGGGGCGAATCCTGCCGAGATGAATGGAACGCTATAATCTCGGTCTTATGGACCACCACCTTCATTCCCATCCCCCTGATGCGGCCGACGACGCGCTGCGCCCCCACCTCCGCGAGGCGCTTGGCCCTCTCCAGTACGCCCCGACGACCAGCACCAGTGAGTCATTTGCATAACACCCGGCGTTGACGCCGTCAGGGAGGTCGGCCCGCAACACCTTATCGTATGCGAAGTTCCACAGGAGTGGCCCGAGGACCGACGCCTGCGGAACACCGCAGTACACCTCTCCGCGCATATCTCCATCCCGGCCCGGATTCTCGATCCATCTGCCACGGAGATAATCCCCGACGGCTGCCCTGAGATACGGTGGGACCCGATGATCTTCGAGCCCCCTCCATACCTCTTCCCAGGGATGGGTGTTAAAGGCGTTGGCAATATCCAACGATACTGCCAAAGCCATCCCTCGCCGAGAAACGGCCGACTCCGAGAGGGTCCTGGCGCGACCTATCGCGTCAACTGTCGATCGACCTTCCCGGAAACCGTACTGGCAGTCCGCCAGGCCGGGGGCACCCCGCGACAGGTCCTCCCCGAGGAGGGCAGCAATCACGCGCTCAAAGAGCTTGCCCACCTCGTCGAGGAGACAGATGGGCCGGTATGCGGAGATTCTGCGGGCCGACCCGCCTTCCGGAGGAGGACCATCCTCGCCACATTTCCACCTAGGGGGGAATCGCCCGTCCCTCAGGCATCGGTCAAACAACCGCCTGAGGATGGCCCCAAGGACGCCCTGGGTCAAAACCCAAACCAGGGCGGGCACACCATCCGGCCTCGGGGCCGTGTTACGCGCCCAGAGCCGTTTGATCGCCGTGGCCAGCTCCCCCTGCGTGACCACCAACACGGCCACACACTCAATTGCGACAACCGGCTCCGCCGGAGGACGTGATCCGCCCTCCCCAATTGGAAAGAGAGTATTGACCACGTCCTCAAGCAGCCGGGGGTCAAGACCCTCGGTGACAGAGGGCGCTCACGGGCGGGGCTTATTTAGCACCACCTTATACGGGCGCCCCCAAGGATCGTCATCGAGGGTCTGGCGGAGCTCCTTCCATGCCCGGGTTTTGGTCCGTTCGATGGCGACCTGCAGAGCAACACGAGCAGTAGAGTATGACTCATGCAGGTCATCTGCCCTCGCTCGCGCCACGCCATCGTCTCTTAGTAGACGACGGCGCTCGCGGGTGTACTGGCGTCGGGCGCCCACACTCGCGACGCGCAATTCTGCGATCGCGGCCGACCACCAGTACACTGCCCGGCGTGGAGACGCCCGCCCATCCCAGGGCATCGTCGCGTCGCAAATATTTGCGACTAATCCCCCGAGCCGAACGACCTCCTCCGCTATGCTCGGCAACTCGGCCGCCCCCTGCGGCCAAGTTGCAGCGAGGGCAGCTGCCATCATAGCGTCCTTGTCCAGGCGCTGAAGCGCCCAGCGGCGCGGTGGGGCGCCAATCAGCCGGTGGTGTCGGGATGTATATCCGGGGGCAGAGACCTCCATCCGAATATACCGGTGGTCCGAGAGTGTCTTTCCCCCCCCCCCCAACCACCTGCCATCCCGACACCATGCGCACGGCGTTGGGGGTCCCGAATCCAACATCCACGATGGATCCCCCATAACGCCGCACGCACGTGTGCTCCGACCCCCGGTTCAGTAACCGAAGGTCGATTCCGGCCGCCCAGTCGCCCAGGGTCTCGCCGCGAACAGAGGTCCTGGCGAATCCGCACGCCACCGACTTGGCGTTAAAATCGCCCAGGACCATCACCAGCCGGGCCGCGCAGCGCTGCACGCATGCCGCGACATAGGTCAGGTACTGCTCGAACGCGGCGTGGCCGCTGTGGGGCGAGATGTAGCACCCCACCACGGCGACTCCCCCTTAGTCCACGGCGACGAATCTCCGACCGCGTTCCAGGGCGGAGAAAGGCGGGGTCCCGTCGACTCCTACCAATACCGCCGCCACCAAGCCGTCCGCGTCCCGCACCCAATGAGGGTGATCAAGGACGCGGTACGGCTCGGCGGCGACCGCCAGGCCAACCCCCCACTCCGCGAGGACTTGGGACATCTTGTCCTGTGCCGCGCGGCAGTGGTTGAGGTTGGCCTGGAGGAGGAGACGGGGCGGCATTACTTGGTGTCCGCCCCAGCCTCCTCCTGGCTGTCCGTCCCCGTGCCACCGTCTACCTCCATTATGGACGATGCCACCGACCGCGGTGCCTGAACCGGTGAGGGCCGACTCCCCCTCATCTTCTGGGAGGGGGGAGAGCACTTTCTGCACCCCACCGTGTGATCGGCCGGCCACCCCAAGTCCGCACATAGCGGGCAGTGGGGGGCCGCCGAGCACTGGCTCGCCCGGTGGTCTTTCGCTCCGCGGCGGTAACATTGACCCTTGCGGTACACCGGCGAGGTGCACCACTGCCTCACGTGCCTGAACTCGAGGCAGCGGTGACAATAGAGTGGGCGCGGCGCGAGCATCTCCACTCGCGCCAAAACACACCCCACCAACACCCACCCGGATTCCGCCACCTTGTGGGCAGCGGACAGAGGGCATCGGGCCCACACCGACCCCAGGCCGGAAGAAGACCTGCGGATCTCCCCGACCCGCACGTCTCCATCGGGGCAGTCCCCCGTCGTCGCTATGGAACGAGACAAATCCTGCATTGTGACCGAATCGTGCAGCCCACAAACGCGCACCTCCGTGCTCTTCGCGGGCCTCGCGACCCGGACAACCCGCTCGCCCAGCTGTTCCCAGAGCCTCTGGGAGAGTCGGTCCGCCTTCTCCCAGCCCTACGGTCCGGGAATCTCCAGCAGGAGGCCCCCGGACACGGCCCTCTTCTTCCTTACTAACCTGCTGCTTGCATACAAGCTTACTGCTTGCTTACTAGCTAACTTCTAGCTTACTCGCTTACTGCTTGCTTACTAGTCTGCTGCTTGCTTCCTAGCTTAGTGCTTCCTTACTAGCATAATGCTTCCTTACTAGCACACTGCTCGCTTAGTATCTTACTGGTTGCTTACTAGCTAGCTGCTAGCTTAGTCGCTTACTGCTTGCTTACTAGTCTGCTGCTTGCCTCCTAGCTTAGTGCTTCCTTACTAGCATAATGCTTCCTTACTAGCTCACTGCTCGCTTAGTATCTTACTGGTTGCTTACTAGCTAACTGGATGCCTACTAGCATTCTGCTCTCTTACTAGGTCCCAGCTCGCTTTCCAGCTTCCTGTGCGCGTACTAGCTTACTGCTGGCATACTAGCATACAGGTCCCTTACTCGTTTACTGCTTGCTAACTAGCCCGCTGCTCGCTTATTAGATTACTGCATGCTTACTGGCATACTGCTTTCTTACTAGCCAGCTACTTGCTTACTAGTTTACTGCTTTCTTACCAGCTTACTGCTCGCTTACTAACTTACTGCTTGCTTGCTAGCTTACTGCTTCCTTACTAGCTTCTTGCTTGCTTACCAGGATACTGCCTTACTACAAACTTACTTCTTCCCTACTAACGAACACCATTTTTACTAGCCTGCTGCTTGCTTACTAGCTTACAGCTTGCTTACTAGCTTACTGCTTCCTTACTAGCTTACTGTTTGCATACTAGCTTACTCTATGCTTACTAGCTTACTGCATCGTAACTAACTTACTGCTTTGTCACTAACTTACTGCTTTGTTACTAACTAACTGCTTTGTTACTAACTTACGGCTATGTTACTAGCTTACTGCGTGCTTACTAGCTTAAAGCTTGCCTACTAGCTTACTGCTTGCTTACTAGCTTACTGCTTCCTAACTATCCTACTGCCAGCTTACTCCATTACTGCTTGCTTTCTAGCTTACTGTTTCCTTAGTAGCTTACTGCTTGCTTACAAGCTTGCTGCTTGCTTCCTAGCGAACTGCTTCCTTCCTAGCATTCTGCTTGCTTACTAGCTCACTGTTTCCTTTATAGCTTACTGCTAGCTTACTAGAATTCTGCTGTCTTACTAGGTCCCTGCTCGCTTTCTAGCTTCATCCTCGCTCACTAGCTCACTGCATGTATACCAGCTTACTGCTAGCTTTCTCGCTTACTGCATGCTTACTAGCCCGCTGCTTGATTTCTACCTTACTGCTTGCATAACAGCATGCTGCATGCTTACGAGCTAACAGCTTGCTTACTAGCAAACTGCTTCCTTACTAGCTTCCTGCTTGCTTATTATCCCGCTGCCTGCTTATTAGCTTACTGCTAGCTTACTGGCATACTGCTTTCTTAATAGCCAGCTGCTTGCCTACTAGCTTTCTCCTCGCTTAATAGCTTACTGATTGCTTGCCTGCTTACTGCTTACATACTAGCTTACAGCTTGCTTGCTAGCATACTGCATCCTTGCTAGCTTTTTCCTCGCTCACTAACCTGTTGCTTGTTTACCAGCTTACTTCGTGCTTACCTGCTTACTGCTTGCTTACTAGCTTGCCGCTTTGTTACGACCTCTTTGCTTCCTTTCTAGCTCCCTGCTTGCTTACCATCTCTCTGCTTGCTTGCTTGCTTACTGCTTGCGTACTAGCTTACTAGTTCCTTACTAGCATACTGCATGCTTACCAGCTTCCTCCTCGCTTACAATCTCGCCGCTTGCATACTAGCTTACTGGATGCTTTCTAGCTAGTAAGAAAGCAGTTAGTTAGTAAGGAAGCAGTATGCTTGTAATCAACCCCCGGCTGCTGGAGGACGTGGTCAATACACTCTTCCCAATTGGGGAGAGGGGACCGCGTCCTCCGGCGGCGGCGGCTGTCCCAGTGGAGTGGACGGCCGAGCTGGGGGTCACGCAGGAGGAGCTGGCAGCGGCCATCAGACGGCTCGGGGTTCGTAACACGGCCCCGGGTCCGGATGGTGTGCCCGGCCGGGTTTGGGTCTTGACCCAGGGCGTCCTTGGGGCCGACCTCAGGCGGTTGTGCGACCGCTGCCTGAGGGACGGGAGATTCCCCCCCAGTTGGAAGGTGGCGAGGATGGTCCTCCTCCGGAAGGAGGGTCGGCCCGCGGAGTCTCCCTCCGCATACCGGCCCATTTGTCTCCTCGACGAGGTGGGCAAGCTCTTCGAGCGTGTGATTGCTGCCCGCCTCGTCGAGCACCTGTCGCGGGGTGATCCCGGTCTGGCCGACTGCCAGTTCGGTTTCCGGGGGGGCCGATCGACTATCGACGCGATAGGTCGTGTGAGGGCCCTCTCGGAGGCGGCCGTCTCCCGGGGAGGGGTGGCATTGGCAATATCCTTGGATATTGCCAATGCCTTTAACACCCTCCCCTGGGAAGAGATAAGGAGGGGACTCGAATATCATCGAGTCCCCCCTTGTCTCAGGGCGGTCGTCGGGGATTATCTCCGCGGCAGGTGGATCGAGTATCCGGGCCGGGATGGTGATATGCGGAGGGAGGTGTACTGCGGTGTTCCGCAGGGGTCGGTCCTCGGGCCACTCATGTGGAACATCGCGTACGACTCGGTGTTGCGGGCCGGCCTCCCCGACGGGGTCAGCACGGTGTGTTATGCGGATGACACACTGGTGCTGGCCGTCGGGGCGCACTGGGGGAGGGCCATGCGTCGCGCGGAGGAGGGGTCGCAACGCGTCGTCGACCGGATCAGGGGGATGGGGATGACGGTGGCGGTCCATAAGACCGAGGTGATTGCGTTTCATTCACCTCGGCAGGATCCGCCACCCCCTCTGATCCGGGTGGGTGGGGCTGACATCGAGGTGAAGCCCCAGATCAGGTATCTAGGGCTGATCCTCGATAGCCACTGGCGTTTCGAGGAGCATTTCCGCTGCCTGGTCCCCCGGTTGGAAAGGATGGTTGCGGCTCTGGGCCGGATCCTGCCCAACCTGGGGGGCCCGGCGGGCCGAGTTCGTCGCCTCTATGTGGCAATGGTCCAGTCGGTGGCCCTATACGGGGCCCCCGTCTGGGCGGACGACCTGGCTGCCTCCCGGCGCAGCATGACTATGCTGCGTCGGGTGCAGAGGCGCATGGCGCTCAGGGTCATCCGCGAGTATCGGACCATGTCACATGAGGCGGCAACGGTTCTAGCGGGGATGCCGCCCATGGACCTGCTCGCGCGGTCGCACGCGGTGATGTACCGGCACCGCGTCGACCGTCGCGCGAGGGTGGGGGCGGTCCCGGGCGGGCAGGAACCTGCTTGGGGCGTTTTGAAGCGCCAGGCCCGGCAGTCCGTGTTGCTCGCGTGGCAGGAGCGGCTGGCTCTGCCAACCGCGGGGCACCGGACTGTCGGGGCTGTTCGGCCACTCCTGAGTGAGTAGCTGGACAGTGGCCATGGAAGCCTCACTTGCCGGATGGCACAGGTGTTCTCCGGGCATGGTAGCTTCGGGAGATACCTGTGCCGGATAGGGAAGGAGCCGACGGCGCGTTGCTGGCACTGCGACGCTGAGCAGGACACGGCGGATCATACCCTGGAGGTATGCCCCGCGTGGGAGGGGGAGCGCCGTGTCCTGGTCGGCGTCGTCGGGCGGGATGTCTCGCTGCCGGGCGTGGTGCGCGCCATGCTCGGCAGCGAGGAGAAGTGGAGGGCCGTGGCCTCCTTCTGCGAGAACGTAATGTTGCAGAAGGAGGCCGCGGGGAGGGAGCGCGAGCTTCAGCGGCGCGCTGAAGCTCGCGCTCGTGCGGTGGCCCGAGGTCGTCGCCCGGTCGCGAGGCGTCGCGGGCGGCCGCCTCGGCGTGGCGGATGACCTAGGCTGGGAGGGGGATCCTGAGGGGACCCTCCTCCCGCCAGGCGGCGCCGGGTCGGACCGGTTGGGGGTAGGAGTGCCTCCCCCTACCGGTCCGACGCAAGGGGAGGCACCCTCGGCGGTCTGGTGCGGCCATGAACGCCCGGCCGCCGAGGGGTGGAAACGGGGTCGCGGGCGGTTGCGAGTTGGGGCTCGCAGCCGCCACTAAACGCGGCCCCGGGACGGATAGCGGCGGGATGGAGTGGCCCCGTCCCGCCGCTATGAGGCAGTGTGTCTACTGGGGGGACCGATTGTCCCCCCGGGGGATGGGCGCGAAAGCGCGGGCACGGGGAGGATACCGGAAGAATGCTTCGAGCGATTCCCGGTATCCTCCCAAAGCGTGCCGAAGGGTCACCGTGGGGTTTTTAGTGGGTAGGTCCCGCGCCGGTCGCTGTACGGGCGCGGGGAATCCCACACACCCCTCCCACCTCTCCCCAAGGAGGTGGGAGGGAGTCTTTCGAAGATTTTTCCCCACGACAAAAAAAAAAAAAAAAAAAAAAAAAAAAAAAAAAAAAAAAAGTGTTTCATGTGTGGAACCCATGTCAGTTTGGAATCAAATGTAAGTCCAAGGAGTTTAATATTGTCTACTTTTTTAACTTCGATGTTTTCGATATATAGTTTTGGCAAGTTTTGGTTTTGCTTACGTTGTCTGGAGAATATTGTGTACTGTGTTTTTTGGGGGGAAAGTCTAAGCCCCGATTGTTCGGACCATGTTTGGAGTTTGTTTATGGTTGTTTGCAGCAGTTTTATTACTGTTTTAATGTTTCTTCCACTGCAGGTTAATGTTAAGTCGTCAGCAAACAAGTGTCCTTGAATCGGTGGTGGTATATTTTCCATTATGTTATTGATTCCTACCAGGTATAGTGTGACACTGATTACTGATCCTTGTGGTACTCCATTTTGGATGACTGTTGGGTTGGACAGAGTTCCATTTGCTCTGACTTGGATGGATCTATGGTGGAGGAAGTTTTTGATGAAGACAACCATGTTGCCATTTATTTTTAAGTTGGTGAGGATATCGATGATTCTTCGTCTGTGTATCTTATCGTACGCTTTTTCAATATCTAGACATACTGTAGCAAGTAGTTCGTATTTTAGGAACGCTTCTGATATACTTGTTTCTATGTTGATGAGGACGTCTGTCGTTGATCTGAACTGTCTGAATCCATATTGGTTGGGTGCTAAGATGTTGTTTGTCTCGAGAAACCACCTAAGTCTTCTGTTAAAGATTTTTTCTATGAGTTTGCATAGGCAGTTGGTTAGAGCAATCGGTCTGTAACTTTCTGGATTGTGTTTGTTTTTATTCGGTTTAAGTATGGGTACTACTATGGCTTTCCTCCAGTTATCAGGGAATACTTGATGGGTCCATATGCAGTTGAAAATACGTAATAGGTATTCGATGCCAGTTGGCGGTAGCTCTTTTAACAGTTTGTTTGGTATGTTGTCTAGTCCCGGGGAGGAGTTTTTTGTTGTCTGGAGGGTGTCTTTTAGTTCTTCTATTGTTATATTTGTATTAAGGATAGGGTCTATACAGGTGTCGTCTGTTGCGATGGGGTTGTTGTCGGAGGGGGTTACTGGAGGATAGTGGTCATAGTTTAAGTTGTTTGAATGGTTTTGAAAAGTCATCGCAAGGATATCGGCTATGTCCTTTGGATTGGTTATAGTGTTATCGTTACCGAGGTTGAGGAACTGTATTTCTGTGTAGTTGGGTCTTCCATTGATATTTTTGATTTTTTTTCCATATTGTACTCGTTGGGGTTCGATTAGTGATAGTGGATATGTACGTTTGCCAGGAGTGTCGTTTGCTTTCTTTGATTATTTTGCGGAAATTTGCTCGTAGCTTTTTGAAATTTATTAGGTTTTCGGTTGTAGGGTGTTTCTTTGCTCTGTTGAAGGCTTTGTGGCTTTCTTTCATGGCAGATTGACAGTTTTCGTTCCACCATGGCACATTTCTTCTCTTGTCGGTTCGGATTTTTATTGGTTCAGAAGATTCCTTTGCTGCTGTTTGAATAGTTGTTTCTAATGAATCGATTGTTTGATTTATAGAGGAAGGGTCAACGTCTTGGTTTAGAGATTCCTGGAGGTTATTTGCTATTATTGATTTGTACTTGTGCCAGTCTATTTTTTTAAGGTTCCATTTTGGTGCAGGTTGGTTTTTTGGAGATTGGGCAAGGTCTTCGTAGCTGATTATTATTGGGAGGTGGTCACTGTCGTGGAGGTCATCAAGAGTATTCCATTCCATATATTGTGCCAGTCTGCTACTACAGATTGCCAAGTCTATTGCGCTAAACTTTCCGGTGTTGATGGTGAAGTGTGTTGGATTTCCTGCAATGAGCAAGATTATCTCTGGACTTTTGAGCAGGTTCTCTATGATTTTTCCGCGGCTATCTGTTTTATGCGAGCCCCAAAGATGATGATGGCTATTAAAGTCGCCCATTAATATAAATGGAGGTGGAAGTTGGTTAACTAGTTCCTCCAAGTCTACCAAGTTTAGGGTTTGGCTGTTAGGAATGTATATGCTACATATGCTAATCTTTTTGGGGAGTAAAACTACTACTGCAATCGCTTCTAGATTTGTGTTGAGTGGTATTTCAGAACAGTTAAATTTTTCTGATACTGCGACGCATACTCCTCCACAGGAAAAGTCTTCGCAATTTCTATTTTTTGAAAAGGTAGAGAATCCTTTAAGGGTTGGGTGGTGTTGCTTTTTGAGGTTAGTTTCTTGCAAGCATAGGATGGTTGGATTGATTTGGTTTAGTAGGATTTGCAGCTGTTCGTAGTGGGCGTATAGTCCGTTGATATTCCACTGTAATATTTGTTTCATTGGAGTCGTTATTGGGAGGAATCGCTGTCTAATTCTGATGACCAGTTGTGAGTTGGGTTGTCTATTAGGTTTTGGTTGATTTTGTTGTACAGCCTCCGCAGTCTATTTTTGATACTCCGTTCTTGTAGTAGGGAACGGGTTTTAATAATCATATCAGTTAAGGCAAACGTATTGCTAGTGTATTGTTTTGAGATTTCCAGCGGATTAGGTGATCCTATTGCGTTTTCTAGAAAGCTTTTAAACTGGAGGTAGTTTAGTATGTAGTTGTTGCTTGCATCTTCTATGTGGCTTTTGGCTGATTCAAGTATTTCGTCCATTTTATTCAATGAAAAGGAGGGTGAGGAGGTCCGTTTTTGTTTTTTGGTGGATCAGTTAGCGTTATTGTCGTATTCAATGGTAGATATTGGGAGTGGAGCCTTGAAATTTAAATCACTTAGTTTCACCGTGTATGTGTTTTCTTCTGATGTTATTGATAAAGGTCTTTTCGCTCTTACATTGTCTAAGTTTGTTTCTTCTGGTTCTGTTTCCATAATGTTTACCTTGCCTATCAGCTGGTCGGCTGTCTTAGTGTTAGAGTGGGAATTTACTATTACTTTGGTTTGAGAGTCCTTGGTAATGCTTTCTTGTAATGTTACGGGGAGCGGTCCTGTGGTTTCTATTATGTTTGTGTTTGACTTTCCTGTTTCTATTTCCTTGGTGGAAGCCTTGTTTTTTAGGAGATCTGTGGAGTGAGTAGTAGTGCGGAGGTTCGTACTTATATTAGTCAGGGGATCGTTGTTATTTGTATTGTTATTGTACGGACACTGTTTGGCGATGTGTCCTTTTTGTTTGCAAATAAAACAGTCCAATTTATCGGTAGTGAAAAATATTCTATAGGTTGCGTCGTCCAGTGTAATTGTAAATGAGTTTGGAATCTTTAGGGCGTCGTCTGGGTTCACATACACCTGTCGTCTAAAGCTTAGAATGTGTGCAAATTCTGGGTCTGTGATACCTGCTTTTAAGTGTGTGATTTTGGAGCACGGTTTGATATTATGTTTCTTAAATTCCTGTTCGATTATAGAATTGGGAATTATTGGAGCTACATTAGACAATATAATTCTTTGAGCAGGTGTCATCATAGGTCGAATTTCTATATCAGTGTTATTGATTGTTATCGATTTATGTACAGAGGTTATTTTTGAGACTGTGTCTTTACTGTCGAGGTACATGCACACTCTTCCATTTGAAATTCGAGAAATATATTTTATAGATTTAGGTCCTATAATGCTTCCGATGGCTTTGGCATAATCTCTAATGCTGATGCCGTCGAATGATTGTAATATTATGGCTTGGTCCTTTGATGGTGTATGGTCGTGTTTTATGATACTTTTTTTTTTTTTTTTTTTTTTTTTTTTTTGTCGTGGGGAAAATCTTCGAAAGACTCCCTCACACCTCCTTGGGGAGAGGTGGGAGGGGTGTGTGGGATTCCCCGCGCCCGTACAACGACAGGCGCGGGACCTACCCACTAAAAACCCCACGGTGACCCTTCGGCACGCTTTGGGAGGATACCGGGAATCGCTCGAAGCATTCTTCCGGTATCCTCCCCGTGCCCGCGCTTTCGCGCCCATCCCCCGGGGGGACAATCGGTCCCCCCAGTAGACACACTGCCTCATAGCGGCGGGACGGGGCCACTCCATCCCGCCGCTATCCGTCCCGGGGCCGCGTTTAGTGGCGGCTGCGAGCCCCAACTCGCAACCGCCCGCGACCCCGTTTCCACCCCCCGGCGGCCGGGCGTTCATGGCCGCACCAGACCGCCGAGGGTGCCACCCCTTGCGTCGGACCGGTAGGGGGAGGCACTTCTACCCCCAACCGGTCCGACCCGGCGCCGCCGGGCGGGAGGAGGGTCCCCTCAGGACCCCCCTCCCAGCCTAGGTCATCCGCCACGCCGAGGCGGCCGCCCGCGACGCCTCGCGACCGGGCGACGACCTCGGGCCACCGCACGAGCGCGAGCTTCAGCGCGCCGCTGAAGCTCGCGCTCCCTCCCCGCGGCCTCCTTCTGCAACATTACGTTCTCGCAGAAGGAGGCCACGGCCCTCCACTTCTCCTCGTTGCCGAGCATGGCGCGCACCACGCCCGGCAGCGAGACATCCCGCCCGACGACGCCGACCAGGACACGGCGCTCCCCCTCCCACGCGGGGCATACCTCCAGGGTATGATCCGCCGTGTCCTGCTCAGCGTCGCAGTGGCAGCAACGCGCCGTCGGCTCCTTCCCTATCCGGCACAGGTATCTTCCGAAGCTGCCATGCCCGGAAAATACCTGTGCCATCCGGTAAGTGAGGCTGCCATGGCCTCTGTCCAGCCACTCCTTCAGGAGTGGCCGAACCGCCCCGACAGTCCGGTGCCCCGCGGTTGGCAGAGCCAGCCGCTCCTGCCACGCGAGCAACACGGACTGCCGGGCCTGGCGCTTCAAATCGCCCCAAGCAGGTTCCTGCCCGCCCGGGACCGCCCCCACCCCCGCGCGACGGTCGACGCGGTGCCGGTACATCACCGCGTGCGACCGCGCGAGCAGGTCCATGGGCGGCATCCCCGCTAGAACCGTCGCCGCCTCATGTGACATGGTCCGATACCCGCGGACGACCCTGAGCGCCATGCGCCTCTGCACCCGACGCAGCATAGTCATGCTGCGCCGGGAGGCAGCCAGGTCGTCCGCCCAGACGGGGGCCCCGTATAGGGCCACCGACTGGACCATTGCCACATAGAGGCGACGAACTCGGCCCGCCGGGCCCCCCAGGTTGGGCAGGATCCGGCCCAGAGCCGCAACCATCCTTTCCAACCGGGGGACCAGGCAGCGGAAATGCTCCTCGAAACGCCAGTGGCTATCGAGGATCAGCCCTAGATACCTGATCTGGGGCTTCACCTCGATGTCAGCCCCACCCACCCGGATCAGAGGGGGTGGCGGATCCTGCCGAGGTGAATGAAACGCAATCACCTCGGTCTTATGGACCGCCACCGTCATCCCCATCCCCCTGATCCGGTCGACGACGCGTTGCGACCCCTCCTCCGCGCGACGCATGGCCCTCCCCCAGTGCGCCCCGACGGCCAGCACCAGTGTGTCATCCGCATAACACACCGTGCTGACGCCGTCGGGGAGGCCGGCCCGCAACACCGAGTCGTACGCGATGTTCCACAGGAGTGGCCCGAGGACCGACCCCTGCGGAACACCGCAGTACACCTCCCTCCGCATATCACCATCCCGGCCCGGATACTCGATCCACCTGCCGCGGAGATAATCCCCGACGACCGCCCTGAGACAAGGGGGGACTCGATGATATTCGAGTCCCCTCCTTATCTCTTCCCAGGGGAGGGTGTTAAAGGCATTGGCAATATCCAAGGATATTGCCAATGCCACCCCTCCCCGGGAGACGGCCGCCTCCGAGAGGGCCCTCACACGACCTATCGCGTCGATAGTCGATCGGCCCCCCCGGAAACCGAACTGGCAGTCGGCCAAACCGGGATCACCCCGCGACAGGTGCTCGACGAGGCGGGCAGCAATCACACGCTCGAAGAGCTTGCCCACCTCGTCGAGGAGACAAATGGGCCGGTATGCGGAGGGAGACTCCGCGGGCCGACCCTCCTTCCGGAGGAGGACCATCCTCGCCACCTTCCAACTGGGGGGGAATCGCCCGTCCCTCAGGCAGCGGTCGAACAACCGCCTGAGGTCGGCCCCAAGGACGCCCTGGGTCAAGACCCAAACCCGGCCGGGCACACCATCCGGACCCGGGGCCGTGTTACGAACCCCGAGCCGTCTGATGGCCGCTGCCAGCTCCTCCTGCGTGACCCCCAGCTCGGCCGTCCACTCCACTGGGAGTGTTTTATGATACTTGAGTATGTTATGGGTTGTGGTTCATTTTTAGCTTGAGTTTCGCGCACGTTGGGATTTGGCGACTGGTTTCTGTTGGCAGAACTGTCGTTTGTATGTAGGTTCCTTGGTGTAGACATGGTAGTAATTGAGGTGTGTATATACACGCGTCCGTGACGGGGTCACTACCACTACCCGTTGTCACTTACACATTCACTAGGCACTCGCGATACGACTCTGTATTATCAAATACGTCCTTTCACGTTGCCGGTTGGATTGATACTGGGTCCAAAGATTGTTCCTGCTAATAAGCAGAGCATAAAAGAAATCGTCGAAATGTTTATTGGCAATGATTTATTTCAATTGATGGTAAATGAATCAAACATTTATTATCATCAGAATAAGGACAATATGTGTAATGGTAAAAAAATGCCTAAGTGGAGAGATGTTTCTCTAGGCGACATGAAGAAATTTCTTGGTTTGATTATATTGATGGGCCAAGTAAAGAAAGATCGAAAAGATGATTACTGGTCCACAGACTTTTATACCAAAACACCATCGTTCTCCACGGTAATGTCGCGTAACAGATTTCGCCAGATTTGGGACACATGGCATTTTTCAAATAATCGTACAACACCTGGTTCTAATAAGCTCGGGAAGATTCAGCCAATACTGAGTTATTTATTAGATAAATTTAAATCAGTATACACGCCGAAAAAGGAGCTTTCGCTTGACGAATCTATTATTCCATGGCGTGGAAAATTATCTATAAAAACGTACAAACCCGCAAAAATAATAAAGTATGGCCTACTGTTATGTGAAGCTAAAAGTGGATATATTTGCAACTTGGAAATATACTGTGCGAATGGCAAAAAACTGGGCCAAACTATAATGTCGTTGCTCGATAAACATATAGGACTGGGGTATCATGTATATATGGATAATTATTATAACAGTATTTGTACCGCAGAATTGCTTCTGAAAAATGGTACACGAGTTTGCGGTACAATTAGAGCGAATAGAGGTGTTCCCGAATCTATGAAGCATATCAGATTAAAAACTGGAGATTATACATTTAAAAGAAAAAATGAAATTTTAGTACAGGCGTGGAAGCCAAAACACAAAATCGTATACATGGTTTCTACAATACATTCGGGAGAACTAACAAACACGAAAAAGTACATTGGAAAACAAAACAAGAAATTATAAAACCTCAATCTGTCATAGATTATAACAAATATATGATGGGCGTAGATTTGGCCGATCAGTTTTTATCATATTTTTCCATTAAGAGGAAAACAGTGAAATGGACAAAGAAAACAGTTTTGTTTCTTTTAAATTGCGCATTGTTCAATGCATATAGATTATATGTTGAGTTCAATGGTAACACTATAAAATATCAAAAATTTTTACATGATGTTGCATGTTTATGGATCGAGGAATATCCAAGTACTCAAGATGTATCGAATGATTGTGTGGAACGAACTTCTGCATTAGTTCCTACACCTCGCACATCAAAATATGATCACCCTCAGAGACTATCGGGTGATATAAAGAAGCATAACGTTACTCGAATTATTGAATCTGGGAAAAACCGATATGTACGACGTCCATGCAAAGTTTGCTCTGCTAGCAAAAAAAGAAGCGAGAGTAGCTTTATGTGCTCTCTGTGCCTAGTACCTTTACATCTTGGAAAATATTTCGAAAAATACCATATATCTCTTAAATATTAATATTTTTCTTTCCGTTTATATTATATATATGTAATAATCAATCATCAAATAAAACTAGGTGTATTTTATTATAACTATAAATTAGAATTTTTTATTTTGCCTCCATTTTTCGTTATCGTTAAATTGCATAAAATGAATATGTAAATCAATTTTAGTGTTTTACAATAATGTATAAAATTTTAAATATTTTCTTCACGTACTCAGTGGTCGTCAACAAGCGAATCATGCCGGCGCATAGGCTTTACGCGGTCGATACTGTGCTGGCGCTCAGATTTTAAATGTCTCAGATGCCACCGGCGTACAATGTGTTAACTGACTACTTTCTTACTGGCCAGCTGCTTGCTTACTAGCTCACTGGTTGCTTGCTAGTTAACAGCTTGCTTACTAGCTTCTAGCTTGCTTAATAGCTTGCTGCTCGCCTACTAGCTTACTGCTTGCTTACCAGCTTACAGCTTGCATACTAGCCTACTGCTTCCTTACTAACTAACTGCATTTTTACTAGCCTGCTTCTTGCCTACTAACTAACTGCTTTCTTACTAGCCTGCTGCTTGCTTACTAGGATACAGCTCTGTTACTAACATACTGCTTGCTTACTAGCTTACTGCTTCCTTACCAGCTTCCTGCTTCCTTACCAGCTTACAGCTTTGCTACAAACCTACGGATCCCTTACTAACTAACTGCAATTGTACTAGCCTGCTGTTTGCTTACTAGCGTACTGCTTCCTTACTAGCTTCCTGCTTGCTAACTAGCTCACTGCTTGCTTACTAGATTACTGCTTGCTTACTAGATTACTGCTTGCTTACTAGCTTACTGCTAGCATACTCGCATGCTGCTTGTTTACAATCTTGCTGCTTGCTTTCGAGCTTACTGCAGGCTTACTAACTGCTTGCTTACTTGCCTACTGCTTCCTTACTAGCTTACAGCTAGCTTAATAGCTTACTGGTTTATTACTAACAGCTTTGTTACTAGCTTACTGCTTCCATACTAACTAACTGCTTTCTTACTAGCCTGCTGCTTGCTTACTACCATACTGCCGTGTTACTAACATACTGCTTGCTTACTAGCATACTTTTTTTTTTTTTTTTTTTTTTTTTTGTCGTGGGGAAAATCTTCGAAAGACTCCCTCCCACCTCCTTGGGGAGAGGTGGGAGGCGTGTGTGGGATTCCCCGCGCCCGTACAACGACAGGCGCGGGACCTACCCACTAAAAACCCCACGGTGACCCATCGGCACGCTTTGGGAGGATACCGGGAATCGCTCGAAGCATTCTTCCGGTATCCTCCCCGTGCCCGCGCTTTCGCGCCCATCCCCCGGGGGGACAATCGGTCCCCCCAGTAGACACACTGCCTCATAGCGGCGGGACGGGGCCACTCCATCCCGCCGCTATCCGTCCCGGGGCCGCGTTTAGTGGCGGCTGCGAGCCCCAACTCGCAACCGCCCGCGACCCCGTTTCCACCCCTCGGCGGCCGGGCGTTCATGGCCGCATCAGACCGCCGAGGGTGCCTCCCCTTGCGTCGGACCGGTAGGGGGAGGCACTCCTACCCCCAACCGGTCCGACCCGGCGCCGCCTGGCGGGAGGAGGGTCCCCTCAGGACCCCCCTCCCAGCCTAGGTCATCCGCCACGCCGAGGCGGCCGCCCGCGACGCCTCGCGACCGGGCGACGACCTCGGGCCACCGCACGAACGCGAGCTTCAGCGCGCCGCTGAAGCTCGCGCTCCCTCCCCGCGGCCTCCTTCTGCAACATTACGTTCTCGCAGAAGGAGGCCACGGCCCTCCACTTCTCCTCGCTGCCGAGCATGGCGCGCACCACGCCCGGCAGCGAGACATCCCGCCCGACGACGCCGACCAGGACACGGCGCTCCCCCTCCCACGCGGGGCATACCTCCAGGGTATGATCCGCCGTGTCCTGCTCAGCGTCGCAGTGGCAGCAACGCGCCGTCGGCTCTTTCCCTATCCGGCACAGGTATCTTCCGAAGCTGCCATGCCCGGAAAATACCTGTGCCAGCCGGTAGGTGAGGCTGCCATGGCCTCTGTCCAGCCACTCCTTCAGGAGTGGCCGAACAGCCCCGACAGTCCGGTGCCCCGCGGTTGGCAGAGCCAGCCGCTCCTGCCACGCGAGCAACACGGACTGCCGGGCCTGGCGCCTCAAATCGCCCCAAGCAGGTTCCTGCCCGCCCGGGACCGCCCCCACCCCCGCGCGACGGTCGACGCGGTGCCGGTACATCACCGCGTGCGACCGCGCGAGCAGGTCCATGGGCGGCATCCCCGCTAGAACCGTCGCCGCCTCATGTGACATGGTCCGATACCCGCGGACGACCCTGAGCGCCATGCGCCTCTGCACCCGACGCAGCATAGTCATGCTGCGCCGGGAGGCAGCCAGGTCGTCCGCCCAGACGGGGGCCCCGTATAGGGCCACCGACTGGACCATTGCCACATAGAGGCGACGAACTCGGCCCGCCGGGCCCCCCAGGTTGGGCAGGATCCGGCCCAGTGCCGCAACCATCCTTTCCAACCGGGGGACCAGGCAGCGGAAATGCTTCTCGAAACGCCAGTGGCTATCGAGGATCAGCCCTAGATACCTGATCTGGGGCTTCACCTCGATGTCAGCCCCACCCACCCGAATCAGAGGGGGTGGCGGATCCTGCCGAGGTGAATGAAACGCAATCACCTCGGTCTTATGGACCGCCACCGTCATCCCCATCCCCCTGATCCGGTCGACGACGCGTTGCGACCCCTCCTCCGCGCGACGCATGGCGCTCCCCCAGTGCGCCCCGACGGCCAGCACCAGTGTGTCATCCGCATAACACACCGTGCTGACGCCGTCGGGGAGGCCGGCCCGCAACACCGAGTCGTACGCGATGTTCCACAGGAGTGGCCCGAGGACCGACCCCTGCGGAACACCGCAGTACACCTCCCTCCGCATATCACCATCCCGGCCCGGATACTCGATCCACCTGCCGCGGAGATAATCCCCGATGACCGCCCTGAGACAAGGGGGGACTCGATGATATTCGAGTCCCCTCCTTATCTCTTCCCAGGGGAGGGTGTTAAAGGCATTGGCAATATCCAAGGATATTGCCAATGCCACCCCTCCCCGGGAGACGGCCGCCTCCGAGAGGACCCTCATACGACCTATCGCGTCGATAGTCGATCGGCCCCCCCGGAAACCGAACTGGCAGTCGGCCAGACCGGGATCACCCCGCGACAGGTGCTCGACGAGGCGGGCAGCAATCACACGCTCGAAGAGCTTGCCCACCTCGTCGAGGAGACAAATGGGCCGGTATGCGGAGGGAGCCTCCGCGGGCCGACCCTCCTTCCGGAGGAGGACCATCCTCGCCACCTTCCAACTGGGGGGGAATCGCCCGTCCCTCAGGCAGCGGTCGAACAACCGCCTGAGGTCGGCCCCAAGGACGCCCTGGGTCAAGACCCAAACCCGGCCGGGCACACCATCCGGACCCGGGGCCGTGTTACGAACCCCGAGCCGTCTGATGGCCGCTGCCAGCTCCTCCTGCGTGACCCCCAGCTCGGCCGTCCACTCCACTGGGACAGCCGCCGCCGCCGGAGGACGCGGTCCCCAATCCCCAATTGGGAAGAGTTTATTGACCACGTCCTCCAGCAGCCGGGGGTCAAGACCATCGGTGACGGGGGGCGCCCACGGGCGGAGCTTATTCAGCACCACCTTATATGGGCGCCCCCATGGATCGTCATCAAGGGTCTGGAGGAGCTCCTTCCATGCCTGGGTCTTGGCCCGTTTGATGGCGACCTGCAGAGCAACCCGCGCCACGCGGTATGCTCCATACAGGTCATCAGCTGCCCTCGCTCGCGCCACGCCGTCGCCTGTACGTTGACGACGGCGCGCGCGGGTGTACTGGCGTCGGGCGCGGACAGTCGCGACTCGCAACTCCGCGATCGCGTCCGACCACCAGTACACCGCCCGGCGAGGAGAAGCCCGCCCGACCCGAGGCATCGCCGCGTCGCAAATACCCGCGACCAATGCTCCGAGCCGGGCGACCTCCTCCTCTATGCTCGGCAACTCGGCCGCTCCCTGCGGCCAAGTTGCAGCGAGGGCAGCTGCCAACAGGGCGTCCTTGTCCACGCGCCGATGCGCCCAGGGGCGTGGTGGGGTGCCACGCAGGCGGCCGTGTCGGGATGCACTCGCGGCGGCAGAGACCTCCATCCGGATGTACCGGTGATCGGAGAGTGTCTCTGCCCCCGCGACCACGTGCCAACCCGACACCATGCGCACGGCGTTGGGGGTCGCGAATCCAACATCCACGATGGACCCCCCATATCGCCGCACGCATGTGTGCTCCGACCCCCGGTTCAATACCCGGAGGTCGAGCCCCGCCGCCCAATCGCCCCGGATCCCGCCTCGAACGGAGGTCCTGGGGGATCCCCAAGCCACCGACTTGGCATTAAAATCCCCCAGGACCAGCACCGGCCGGGCCGCGTAGCGCTGCTCGCATGCCGCGACCTCGGCCAAGTACAGCTCGAACGCAGCGTGACCGCTACGGGGCGAAATGTAGCACCCCACCACAGCGACTCCCCCCCCCCCCCCAGTCCACGGCGACGAATCCCCGACCGCGCTCCAACAAGGAGAACGGTGGGGACCCGTCGCCCCCTCCCCATACCGTCGCCACCAAGCCGTCCGCGTCGCCCACCCAATGAGGGTGATCAGGGACGCGGTACGGCTCAGCGGCGACCGCCAGGCCAACCCCCCACTCCGCGAGGACTTGGGACATCAAGTCCTGTGCCGCGCGGCAGTGGTTGAGGTTGGCGTGGAGGAGGAGGCGGGGCGGCATTAATTAATGGCCGCGCCAGCCTCCTCCCGGCCGTCCGTCCCCGTAGCACCGTCCACCTCCATGGAGGACAGCTGCTCCCGGAGCCTCTGGGCGAGACGATCCGCCTTCGCGCCGCCTTCTGCACCGGGGATCTCCAGCAAGAGACCCCCGGTCACGGCCCTCTTCGCCCTCACGGAGGCGATGCCCAGCTCTTCCAGGGAGATATTCTCCCTGGCGAGCCGCATCGCCTCCGCGAGGGTCAGGTCGCCTCCCTGCGCAACGGTCAGCGTCACCGCTGCCGTTTTTGGGGGACGACCTGGTCGTGCCTTCCCGACCTTCGCGGCCTTTACCTTGGCCGCCGGCGGCGGAGGCGGAGGCTGCGGTTGCGAGGCCTTCCTCGCCGCCCGCTTCGCCTTCCGCCCCACCACCTCACTCCACGCCACCCCCCCTTGGGAGGGTGCTGTGGAGGACGCGACCACCGCGACCACGGGTACACCACCCCCCTTGGGGGTCGCGACCCGGGGCCCTGGTACCGCAACGCTGGGGAGCCTTCACTCCGCCCTTCTTTGCCTTCCCCGACTGTACCGGAACAGGTCGGGGAGGCACCGCCTTCCTGCTGACCGCTCTTCCGGCGAGGAGCTCCTCCCGGAAGGCGGCCAGCTTGCCATCATTCATGTCCCCAATCCTCCTCAGAAGATCGTCTTCTGAGGAGGACGGGGACTTCTTCACGGGCGGAGTGCGGGTGGAGGGGCCCGCGGTGCCCCGCACCACTGCCGCCGCACTCCGCTTATTTACCTCCGCCGAGGGACGCGGCGGTGGAGGAGGAGGGAGGATGGGAGGGAGGGCCGCGCTGTTCCACAGCGCCTCTGCCCTCCTCCTCCCCTGTTGCTCCTCCTCCAACAGGAGCTGCAGACGGGCGTTCCGCCCTCTGAGCTCCCGCGCTGCCTCCCTCATTTCCTCCGCCGCGGCCTTCAGGGCCTCCGCGCCACCGCTTTTCTGCCCCTTAAAGGCGCAGGCAGCGGCGACTTTCTTCACCCGCCTCAGGGACGAGGAGATCCTCTCCGATATCTCCTCGGTCACCTCGTCCCTGAGGCAACTCAGCCTCACCGACGGGCTCATCGCCCCGCCCACCTCGACGACGGCCTGCCCCGTCCTCTTCCTCTTAGAGCCTATGTGGCTCGTGCTGGAGGAGAAGGACGAGACCGACGCCGTCTCGTCGTCCTCCCCCACCCTCCACGAAGCCGGACCTGGCGCTGAGTGGGGCGCGAGCGCCGCCACCCTAACCCCAACCCCGTCTCCGTCCTCCCCAACCGACAAAACCCGCCCCATCCCCATTTTATTTTCTGTGTCCATAATAGTCCCACGAGATGGTCGGAAATAAAGGTCCACCCGGGCAGAGCCGCCTTACCCGGGTAAGCCTAATACTCCGGGGGTTCGGCAGGTTCCCCGGAGGTGGTCGCTTGGGATTGGGCCTTCTCCCCCAACCATGCATCCCATCGCCGCGCACCATAGCTTAGGATTGGAGGGCGATTTTATAGAGTCGCCATACTCGTGGCCCAGGCGGTTAAGCCAAGACCCCCGTTCCTCCTGCCGTCACGTACCATTCACAAAACCAATAGGGAATTGTGAATGGGTCGTTGTGACGACCAACAGGAGGCTTACGGTGTGTGTATGTCTCGGGTACCCCGGGTTCGTTAAGCCCGTACTGCAGCTGAAAGGCTGGCAGCCCCTGAGGGATACTAGCTTACTACTTGCTTATTAGCTAATTGCTTTCTTACTAGCTAATTGTTTTCTCATCAGCATACTGCTTTGTTACTAGCTCCCTGCACACTTACTAGATCACTGCTTGCTTAATAGCATACTGCTTGCGTACTAGCTTACTGCTTGATTACAAGCTAATTGCTTTCATACCAGCTTACTGCTTGCTTGCTAGCTTACTGGTTGCTTACTAGCTTACTGCTTGCTTACTGGCATACTGCTTGCTTTCTAGCTAATTGCTTTCTTACTAGCTACCTGCTTTCTTAGTAGCCTGCTGCTTGCTTACTAGCTTTGTTTAAATATCGCGTGAGTCCGAGACGTAGAAACTCGGCCGCGATGCCGGTATCTATATTGAATTCGCGTAATTCTAGATGGTTGTGCTGACGTGGAAATTTTCCATCGTTCAGATTAGTATACCGGGGTTATTGTCGTGGTTTTTCAAGCTAGCTTCACTGAAATTCTCGAGTTTTGGAACAAATTCTAGGAATTGTGTTGTTAGCGCTGAGAGAGATTGAGGAAAGGGATCTATCGGAGAAAGATCGATAGACGAAACGCGGCAGCGCCGCGCTGTGGCCACGCGGCGGGTAGCAGCCCGGGCCCAGCAACGTGAGGCGTAGCTGCCGGGTTCTGCGCTTGCGCGACGGAGCCGGCCGCAGCCGTCGCTGCTTGCAGATCGTCACGGTTCATTCTTGAGCCGTCGGCGATCGAGAGCGGACACTGTGACGGTCGCGTTCCCATTTACCTACGAGCTTCGAGGAGGATGAGTCGATCTCGCTCCTCGTAATAGAATCAGTTTGCGGACAAACAATTTATTGGAAAATCTCGTCATAGCGTCTGGATATTTTCCCCAGAAAAAGGGCAATCTGCCTGACGTGGCAGCGATCGCAAGGCACGCCGAGTGTAAAGCGATCGTAGACGCAGGATTGTGATTGAACGTTGCAGGTCGTCGATGCGACTGCAATGTTGGAGATTCGGTGTGGATCGCCTTGAGTCTTCTTCCAGTTATCCGGTTAGTGCTACTGGAAGGCTGATACCGACATACTGGTATCACCTAGTTGTAGTTCACCGTTCGTAGAGGTCATACGAAACCCACTGGAACCACCCGTCTTGTGTACCACTGAGAGTACACCGACCGGTGGGGTGGAAAGTTTCAACGACCAGATTAGAGCTATACGGCGTAGGGACAACCGGAAGATAGATATTCAGGAAGGATATCACTTCGTGGTGCTCTCCGTGCATCGGGCGTCGGAGAACCCGCTCCAATATACCGTCGTGAGAAGACAATAAGTAGAGCCTAAGCGTACGGTGGATCAAAGAGTTCGAAGAGCCTTCCTTCCATCGCTACACCCACTATCAGCTGTGAGTCGACCACACTGGGCTGTGAACGTAGGGTGGTTGGAATTGCAGGGGATTGAGTCCTGAACCGGTGAGCCACAGGCCAGTTCCTCGGAACATAGGAGCCTCCGTCGAGGTAGCCACGGCTGGCTGCCGGGCGTTCCTTTGATGAAGGAATCGCCGGCTTGGCAACCACGTGTGCATACCGCAGGTTGCTCCTGAGGAGCAGCCGTCGAGGAAGCCGAACCAGGACAAGACGTCCTCTTGCGTGGGTGGTGTAGAAACGCCACCCGCACGGGGAGCGTGCTCGCGGGATATAGCCTCTTGGAGCCTTACAACCTCCATTTGGTTTCCCGTCCGTGGCATTGCGAAGAGAACCCGATAGAACGGAGAAAAGCACGTCTACCCGGTTGTGCGCGTCGGTGAGATCGTAGGAAACGAATCTCATCGACCAGAAAGAGAAGAATATACAGTCCACTAGCTAGAGCGCTAGATAGCCAGCCAGCTCTCCCCTCCGAGCACACCAGACTGTCGCTGGAGCGCGAGAAACATCTGACGAGCGCGCGATTGTTGACTTGTCCGCAAAAGTATTTATTAGGCGGATTCTTTTGTTGCAGAAAGCCTCCGCAGTAGAACAAATTGGAGACAAAAAGAATAGGAGACGCCTGGCCAAAGCAGAGCCACCGTCCAAGATTTTTGTTTTCTGTTTTTCGTTTATTTTTACATTTTGTACTGGTTATAGGACTAACCCAGGATAAGCAGCTGGCCAACAAAGTCAATAGGATGATTAACAAAAATTTATTGTCATCTGACTCGATTGAGCAAATTATAGTTTTAAGCGAAGCACGATAGGAGAGCCAGAGGATCGTCCTGCCGATACGACATCTCAGACAAGAATGTATCCCGGACGCGTACTGCCGCGGAACCGTCTTAATCCTCCCTACCTCAATGTTGTAGGGCTCGTCTCGCGGCTTCGCTCAGCCTAACGGCCTCGGCTCGACCTGATCGGTCTACCGTGCTCGTGGACCTTGATTTTGGGAAGACGCTCACGTTTTCCCCCTTTGGTCTACCGGGTCTAGGATGCCGCTTACGACAACCTTACCCGTAGGCTTGGGAAAGAATCCCGACGATGCGGGGTTTTTATCCAATCCGCGAATCCGCGAGACGCCTCCAATCTCGTTTCTGACGGACAAATTAACCCCAAAGGCCTCTCGTTCTCCTCTCGCGCTTCCTTGTACATTCTTCTTTACTTTATTTGTCATCACATTAAACACCAGCGTTTACAACCTAATACATTTACCATATTATATTAGAGAGGTTTTTAAATAGCTGTAGGAACTGAACGATAAACGATTGAAGAAACTGAAACGATAAGTGCTTGAAGAAAACTGAAACGGAGAAACTTATTTAAATAATATGATAATATAATAACTCATTGTTAAAATAGGTACGAGTTCGTGCAAAGGTTATGACAAAACCTTGTCTCGTACCCTTTAACGAAATATGATCCGGATCACGAGGGATTGGAAATATGGGGGAAAGTGAATGTACAATTGATAATTTACTTTCGCCTAGTCCAAGGGACTAGGCCGTTTATTTAGAGGAAAAACTCAAAAATTAAATAAACGTAAAAAAAAGAAAATTTATAGAAAATTAGCTGGATAAACTGCAGTTGGGCTGAGCCGGCTTGCCTTCAAGGCTCTCGCCTCGGTCTTCTGTAACAAAAAGAGACCGAAATCCAGCTGTTAATAAAGGACAACGCTCATCGCGTTGTCGGACTCGCTTTAATCCACTCGCTCCTTACTCCGTTTATTTGTAAACTGGAGCGGGAATTTTCACCACAGCGATACGCAGCCGGGTTCGTGGACTGTAAAATATTTCAACGTTTCAGATTTTGGAAACGTTGAATTGCAGATGGGGAAGACGAGATTCTAATCTCGATCTTCCCACTGCTGTAGGTTTGGTTTTTGCAGGAGAGGACAACAAGTGGAGGTTGTAAGGCTCCAAGGGTTGTCAACTCCGCGGTCTTTCGCTGTTCCCTGATCCGTACGGGACCGGTGTGATGCAGAGCCTTAACTGCGCAGAAGCGACTGATTATTAAGGTTCTAACACCACGGTGCCCTTTGAACGTAGTTCTACGTCGAGTAACCGTACCCACTGACGATCTGGAACCCATGCTCGAGCAGGTCGAAACCAGCCGAGATATTTACCCAGGGAATGCCAATAAGGCCCCTATCGGGTGTTATCTGAAACTTTTGTTTCGACCCTGGAAAACGACGAACCCAACCCAGGGATTTTGCAACGAAGGCTCCCCATAGGTTGGGGTTCTGAACCGTGCAATAGCCAAACAGAGAATCAAGAAATTCTCTCGGTTCTCAAACACGACCACTGATTTCAGCAACACGTGTTTGTCCGTCACAACAGTGGCGATAATCAAGCACTGTGTAAGTGTAATCTGATTATATTCAGTCACCGATGGCGGGTTGTGAAAATTACTCAAATTATCGAGTAAATTTTCCCGTTCCTATAATTCATTTACCGCGGAAATCGAGATATTCTCACAAACCGTAGGGTACGAAATTCGACTTGGCGTGATTCCTTCGAATCCGCAGCAGTCTCTGTTTTGTACCGTTTCGGTTAAGTGGATCCACGATCGTATTAGACGAATCTAATTAATCGTATGTATCGATTCCGATAGATTGGCGAGGTCGGCTCAGGAGATCCGCACTCGTCGAGAACCAGGTAGCAAGTATTCCCGAGACATCCCCTCAGGGGCTGCCAGCCTTTCAGCTGCAGTACGGGCTTAACGAACCCGGGGTACCCGAGTCATACACACACCGTAAGCCTCCTGTTGGTCGTCACAACGACCCATTCACAATTCCCTATTGGTTTTGTGAATGGTACGTGACGGCAGGAGGAACGGGGGTCTTGGCTTAACCGCCTGGGCCACGAGTATGGCGACTCTATAAAATCGCCCTCCAATCCTAAGCTATGGTGCGCGGCGATGGGATGCATGGTTGGGGGAGAAGGCCCAATCCCAAGCGACCACCTCCGGGGAACCTGCCGAACCCCCGGAGTATTAGGCTTACCCGGGTAAGGCGGCCCTGCCCGGGTGGACCTTTATTTCCGACCATCTCGTGGGATTTTTATGGACACAGAAAATAAAATGGGGATGGGGCGGGTTTTGTCGGTTGGGGAGGACGGAGACGGGGTTGGGGTTAGGGTGGCGGCGCTCACGCCCCACTCAGCGCCAGGTCCGGCTTCGTGGAGGGTGGAGGAGGACGACGAGACGGCGTCGGTCTCGTCCTTCTCCTCCAGCACGAGCCACATAGGCTCTAAGAGGAAGAGGACGGGGCAGGCCGTCGTCGAGGTGGGCGGGACGATGAGCCCGTCGGTGAGGCTGAGTTGCCTCAGGGACGAGGTGACCGAGGAGATATCGGAGAGGATCTCCTCGTCCCTGAGGTGGGTGGAGAAAGTCGCCGCTGCCTGCGCCTTTAAGGGGCAGAAAAGCGGTGGCGCGGAGGCCCTGAAGGCCGCGGCGGAGGAAATGAGGGAGGCGGCGCGGGAGCTCAGAGGGCGGAACGCCCGTCTGCAGCTCCTGTTGGAGGAGGAGCGACAGGGGAGGAGGAGGGCAGAGGCGCTGTGGAACAGCGCGGCCCTTCCTCCCATCCTCCCTCCTCCACCACCGCCGCGTCCCTCGGCGGAGGTAAATAAGCGGAGTGCGGCGGCAGTGCTGCGGGGCACCGCGGGCCCCTCCACCCGCACTCCGCCCGTGAAGAAGTCCTCGTCCTCCTCAGAAGACGATCTTCTGAGGAGGATTGGGGACATGATTGATGGCAAGCTGGCCGCCTTCCGGGAGGAGCTCCTCGCCGGAAGAGCGGTCAGCAGGAAGGCGGTGCCTCCCCGACCTGTTCCGGTACAGTCGGGGAAGGCAAAGAAGGGCGGAGTGAAGGCTCCGCCCAGCGTTGCGGTACCAGGGCCCCGGGTCGCGACCCCCAAGGGGGGTGGTGTACCCGTGGTCGCGGTGGTCGCGTCCTCCACAGCACCCTCCCAAGGGGGGGTGGCGTGGAGTGAGGTGGTGGGGCGGAAGGCGAAGCGGGCGGCGAGGAAGGCCTCGCAACCGCAGCCTCCGCCTCCTCCCTCAGGGGCTGCCAGCCTTTCAGCTGCAGTACGGGCTTAACGAACCCGGGGTACCCGAGTCATACACACACCGTAAGCCTCCTGTTGGTCGTCACAACGACCCATTCACAATTCCCTATTGGTTTTGTGAATGGTACGTGACGGCAGGAGGAACGGGGGTCTTGGCTTAACCGCCTGGGCCACGAGTATGGCGACTCTATAAAATCGCCCTCCAATCCTAAGCTATGGTGCGCGGCGATGGGATGCATGGTTGGGGGAGAAGGCCCAATCCCAAGCGACCACCTCCGGGGAACCTGCCGAACCCCCGGAGTATTAGGCTTACCCGGGTAAGGCGGCTCTGCCCGGGTGGACCTTTATTTCCGACCATCTCGTGGGACTATTATGGACACAGAAAATAAAATGGGGATGGGGCGGGTTTTGTCGGTTGGGGAGGACGGAGACGGGGTTGGGGTTAGGGTGGCGGCGCTCGCGCCCCACTCAGCGCCAGGTCCGGCTTCGTGGAGGGTGGAGGAGGACGACGAGACGGCGTCGGTCTCGTCCTTCTCCTCCAGCACGAGCCACATAGGCTCTAAGAGGAAGAGGACGGGGCAGGCCGTCGTCGAGGTGGGCGGGGCGATGAGCCCGTCGGTGAGGCTGAGTTGCCTCAGGGACGAGGTGACCGAGGAGATATCGGAGAGGATCTCCTCGTCCCTGAGGCGGGTGGAGAAAGTCGCCGCTGCCTGCGCCTTTAAGGGGCAGAAAAGCGGTGGCGCGGAGGCCCTGAAGGCCGCGGCGGAGGAAATGAGGGAGGCGGCGCGGGAGCTCAGAGGGCGGAACGCCCGTCTGCAGCTCCTGTTGGAGGAGGAGCGACAGGGGAGGAGGAGGGCAGAGGCGCTGTGGAACAGCGCGGCCCTCCCTCCCATCCTCCCTCCTCCTCCACCGCCGCGTCCCTCGGCGGAGGTAAATAAGCGGAGTGCGGCGGCAGTGGTGCGGGGCACCGCGGGCCCCTCCACCCGCACTCCGCCCGTGAAGAAGTCCCCATCCTCCTCAGAAGACGATCTTCTGAGGAGGATTGGGGACATGATTGATGGCAAGCTGGCCGCCTTCCGGGAGGAGCTCCTCGCCGGAAGAGCGGTCAGCAGGAAGGCGGTGCCTCCCCGACCTGTTCCGGTACAGTCGGGGAAGGCAAAGAAGGGCGGAGTGAAGGCTCCGCCCAGCGTTGCGGCACCAGGGCCCCGGGTCGCGACCCCCAAGGGGGGTGGTGTACCCGTGGTCGCGGTGGTCGCGTCCTCCACAGCACCCTCCCAAGGGGGGGTGGCGTGGAGTGAGGTGGTGGGGCGGAAGGCGAAGCGGGCGGCGAGGAAGGCCTCGCAACCGCAGCCTCCGCCTCCGCCGGCGGCGGCCAAGGTAAAGGCCGCGAAGGTCGGGAAGGCACGACCAGCTCGTCCCCCAAAAACGGCAGCGGTGACGCTGACCGTTGCGCAGGGGGGCGACCTGACCCTCGCGGAGGCGATGCGGCTCGCCAGGGAGAATA
Source organism: Colletes latitarsis (assembly GCF_051014445.1). Lineage (NCBI taxonomy): Eukaryota > Metazoa > Arthropoda > Insecta > Hymenoptera > Colletidae > Colletes > Colletes latitarsis. Next base: position 900,688 of record NW_027488377.1, on the reverse strand, counting down.
TCTCCCTGGAAGAGCTGGGCATCGCCTCCGTGAGGGCGAAGAGGGCCGTGACCGGGGGTCTCTTGCTGGAGATCCCCGGTGCAGAAGGCGGCGCGAAGGCGGATCGTCTCGCCCAGAGGCTCCGGGAGCAGCTGGGCGAGCGAGGTGTCCGGGTCGCCCGGCCCACGAAGCGCACGGAGATGCGCGTTTGTGGGCTGGACGACTCGGTCAGCGCACAGGATGTGTCCCGTGCCCTTGCGAGGGCGGGGGACTGTCCTGTGGAGGACCTGCGGATCGGAGAGATCCGCAGGTCGCCCTCCGGCCTCGGGTCGGTGTGGGCCCGGTGCCCCCTCTCCGCCGCCCGTAAGGTGGCGGAATCCGGGAGGGTGTTGGTGGGGTGGGTTTCGGCGCGAGTGGAAATCCTCGCGCCGCGCCCGCTCCAGTGTCACCGCTGCCTCGAATTGGGGCACGTGAGGCAGTGGTGCACCTCGCCGGTGGACCGCAGCGGTCAGTGTTACCGCTGCGGTGCCAAAGAGCACCGTGCGAGCCAGTGCTCGGCGGCCCCCCACTGCCCGCTGTGTGCGGACATGGGGAGGCCAGCCGATCACAGGGTGGGGAGCAAGAAGTGCTCCCCCCCCTCCCGGAAGGAGAGGAAGAGGCGGGCTGCACCGGCTCCGGTGCCGAGGGCGGTGGCATCGTCCTCCATGGAGGTGGACGGTGCTACGGGGACGGACGGCCGGGAGGAGGCTGGCGCGGCCATTAATTAATGCCGCCCCGCCTCCTCCTCCAGGCCAACCTCAACCACTGCCGCGCGGCACAGGACTTGATGTCCCAAGTCCTCGCGGAGTGGGGGGTTGGCCTGGCGGTCGCCGCCGAGCCGTACCGCGTCCCTGATCACCCTCATTGGGTGGGCGACGCGGACGGCTTGGTGGCGACGGTATGGGGAGGGGGCGACGGGTCCCCACCGTTCTCCTTGTTGGAGCGCGGTCGGGGATTCGTCGCCGTGGACTGGGGGGGAGTCGCTGTGGTGGGGTGCTACATTTCGCCCCGTAGCGGTCACGCTGCGTTCGAGCTGTACTTGGCCGAGGTCGCGGCATGCGTGCAGCGCTGCGCGGCCCGGCCGGTGCTGGTCCTGGGGGATTTTAATGCCAAGTCGGTGGCTTGGGGATCCCCCAGGACCTCCGTTCGCGGCGGGATCCTGGGCGATTGGGCGGCGGGGCTCGACCTCCGGGTATTGAACCGGGGGTCGGAGCACACATGCGTGCGGCGATATGGGGGGTCCATCGTGGATGTTGGATTCGCGACCCCCAACGCCGTGCGCATGGTGTCGGGTTGGCACGTGGTCGCGGGGGCAGAGACACTCTCCGATCACCGGTACATCCGGATGGAGGTCTCTGACGCCGCGAGTGCATCCCGACAAGGCCGCCTGCGTGGCACCCCACCACGCCGCTGGGCGCTTCGGCGCCTGGACAAGGACGCCCTGATGGCAGCTGCCCTCGCTGCAACTTGGCCGCAGGGAGCGGCCGAGTTGCCGAGCATAGAGGAGGAGGTCGCCCGGCTCGGAGCATTGGTCGCGGGTATTTGCGACGCGGCGATGCCTCGGGTCGGGCGGGCTTCTCCTCGCCGGGCGGTGTACTGGTGGTCGGACGCGATCGCGGAGTTGCGAGTCGCGACTGTCCGCGCCCGACGCCAGTACACCCGCGCGCGCCGTCGTCAACGTACAGGCGACGGCGTGGCGCGAGCGAGGGCAGCTGATGACCTGTATGGAGCATACCGCGTGGCGCGGGTTGCTCTGCAGGTCGCCATCAAACGGGCCAAGACCCGGGCATGGAAGGAGCTCCTCCAGACCCTTGATGACGATCCATGGGGGCGCCCATATAAGGTGGTGCTGAATAAGCTCCGCCCGTGGGCGCCCCCCGTCACCGAGGGTCTTGACCCCCGGCTGCTGGAGGACGTGGTCAATACACTCTTCCCAATTGGGGAGAGGGGACCGCGTCCTCCGGCGGCGGCGGCTGTCCCAGTGGAGTGGACGGCCGAACTGGGGGTCACGCAGGAGGAGCTGGCAGCGGCCATCAGACGGCTCGGGGTTCGTAACACGGCCCCGGGTCCGGATGGTGTGCCCGGCCGGGTTTGGGTCTTGACCCAGGGCGTCCTTGGGGCCGACCTCAGGCGGTTGTTCGACCGCTGCCTGAGGGACGGGCGATTCCCCCCCAGTTGGAAGGTGGCGAGGATGGTCCTCCTCCGGAAGGAGGGTCGGCCCGCGGAGTCTCCCTCCGCATACCGGCCCATTTGTCTCCTCGACGAGGTGGGCAAGCTCTTCGAGCGGGTGATTGCTGCCCGCCTCGTCGAGCACCTGTCGCGGGGTGATCCCGGTCTGGCCGACTGCCAGTTCGGTTTCCGGGGGGGCCGATCGACTATCGACGCGATAGGTCGTGTGAGGGCCCTCTCGGGGGCGGCCGTCTCCCGGGGAGGGGTGGCATTGGCAATATCCTTGGATATTGCCAATGCCTTTAACACCCTCCCCTGGGAAGAGATAAGGAGCGGACTCGAATATCATCGGGTCCCCCCTTGTCTCAGGGCGGTCGTCGGGGATTACCTCCGCGGCAGGTGGATCGAGTATCCGGGCCGGGATGGTGATATGCGGAGGGAGGTGTACTGCGGTGTTCCGCAGGGGTCGGTCCTCGGGCCACTCCTGTGGAACATCGCGTACGACTCGGTGTTGCGGGCCGGCCTCCCCGACGGCGTCAGCACGGTGTGTTATGCGGATGACACACTGGTGCTGGCCGTCGGGGCGCACTGGGGGAGGGCCATGCGTCGCGCGGAGGAGGGGTCGCAACGCGTCGTCGACCGGATCAGGGGGATGGGGATGACGGTGGCGGTCCATAAGACCGAGGTGATTGCGTTTCATTCACCTCGGCAGGATCCGCCACCCTCTCTGATCCGGGTGGGTGGGGCTGACATCGAGGTGAAGCCCCAGATCAGGTATCTAGGGCTGATCCTCGATAGCCACTGGCGTTTCGAGGAGCATTTCCGCTGCCTGGTCCCCCGGTTGGAAAGGATGGTTGCGGCTCTGGGCCGGATCCTGCCCAACCTGGGGGGCCCGGCGGGCCGAGTTCGTCGCCTCTATGTGGCAATGGTCCAGTCGGTGGCCCTATACGGGGCCCCCGTCTGGGCGGACGACCTGGCTGCCTCCCGGCGCGGCATGACTATGCTGCGTCGGGTGCAGAGGCGCATGGCGCTCAGGGTCGTCCGCGGGTATCGGACCATGTCACATGAGGCGGCGACGGTTCTAGCGGGGATGCCGCCCATGGACCTGCTCGCGCGGTCGCACGCGGTGATGTACCGGCACCGCGTCGACCGTCGCGCGGGGGTGGGGGCGGTCCCGGGCGGGCAGGAACCTGCTTGGGGCGATTTGAAGCGCCAGGCCCGGCAGTCCGTGTTGCTCGCGTGGCAGGAGCGGCTGGCTCTGCCAACCGCGGGGCACCGGACAGTCGGGGCGGTTCGGCCACTCCTGAAGGAGTGGCTGGACAGAGGCCATGGCAGCCTCACCTACCGGATGGCGCAGGTATTTTCCGGGCATGGCAGCTTCGGAAGATACCTGTGCCGGATAGGGAAGGAGCCGACGGCGCGTTGCTGCCACTGCGACGCTGAGCAGGACACGGCGGATCATACCCTGGAGGTATGCCCCGCGTGGGAGGGGGAGCGCCGTGTCCTGGTCGGCGTCGTCGGGCGGGATGTCTCGCTGCCGGGCGTGGTGCGCGCCATGCTCGGCAGCGAGGAGAAGTGGAGGGCCGTGGCCTCCTTCTGCGAGAACGTAATGTTGCTGAAGGAGGCCGCGGGGAGGGAGCGCGAGCTTCAGCGGCGCGCTGAGGCTCGCGCTCGTGCGGTGGCCCGAGGTCGTCGCCCGGTCGCGAGGCGTCGCGGGCGGCCGCCTCGGCGTGGCGGATGACCTGGGCTGGGAGGGGGGTCCTGAGGGGACCCTCCTCCCGCCAGGCGGCGCCGGGTCGGACCGGTTGGGGGTAGAAGTGCCTCGCCCTACCGGTCCGACGCAAGGGGAGGCACCCTCGGCGGTCTGGTGCGGCCATGAACGCCCGGCCGCCGAAGGGTGGAAACGGGGTCGCGGGCGGTTGCGAGTTGGGGCTCGCAGCCGCCACTAAACGCGGCCCCGGGACGGATAGCGGCGGGATGGAGTGGCCCCGTCCCGCCACTATGAGGCAGTGTGTCTACTGGGGGGACCAATTGTCCCCCCGGGGGATGGGCGCGAAAGCGCGGGCACGGGGAGGATACCGGAAGAATGCTTCGAGCGATTCCCGGTATCCTCCCAAAGCGTGCCGAAGGGTCACCGTGGGGTTTTTAGTGGGTAGGTCCCGCGCCCGTCATTCTACGGGCGCGGGGAATCCCACACAACCCTCCCACCTCTCCCCAAGGAGGTGGGAGGGAGTCTTTCGAAGATTTTCCCCACGACAAAAAAAAAAAAAAAAAAAAAAAAAAAAAAAAAAAAAAAAAAAAAAAAAAGCCTCCGCCTCCGCCGCCGGCGGCCAAGGTAAAGGCCGCGAAGGTCGGGAAGGCACGACCAGGTCGTCCCCCAAAAACGGCAGCGGTGACGCTGACCGTTGCGCAGGGAGGCGACCTGACCCTCGCGGAGGCGATGCGGCTCGCCAGGGAGAATATCTCCCTGGAAGAGCTGGGCATCGCCTCCGTGAGGGCGAAGAGGGCCGTGACCGGGGGTCTCTTGCTGGAGATCCCCGGTGCAGAAGGCGGCGCGAAGGCGGATCGTCTCGCCCAGAGGCTCCGGGAGCAGCTGGGCGAGCGAGGTGTCCGGGTCGCCCGGCCCACGAAGCGCACGGAGATGCGCGTTTGTGGGCTGGACGACTCGGTCAGCGCACAGGATGTGTCCCGTGCCCTTGCGAGGGCGGGGGACTGTCGTGTGGAGGACCTGCGGATCGGAGAGATCCGCAGGTCGCCCTCCGGCCTCGGGTCGGTGTGGGCCCGGTGCCCCCTCTCCGCCGCCCGTAAGGTGGCGGAATCCGGGAGGGTGTTGGTGGGGTGGGTTTCGGCGCGAGTGGAAATCCTCGCGCCGCGCCCGCTCCAGTGTCACCGCTGCCTCGAATTGGGGCACGTGAGGCAGTGGTGCACCTCGCCGGTGGACCGCAGCGGTCAGTGTTACCGCTGCGGTGCCAAAGAGCACCGTGCGAGCCAGTGCTCGGCGGCCCCCCACTGCCCGCTGTGTGCGGACATGGGGAGGCCAGCCGATCACAGGGTGGGGAGCAAGAAGTGCTCCCCCCCCCCCTCCCGGAAGGAGAGGAAGAGGCGGGCTGCACCGGCTCCGGTGCCGAGGGCGGTGGCATCGTCCTCCATGGAGGTGGACGGTGCTACGGGGACGGACGGCCGGGAGGAGGCTGGCGCGGCCATTAATTAATGCCGCCCCGCCTCCTCCTCCAGGCCAACCTCAACCACTGCCGCGCGGCACAGGACTTGATGTCCCAAGTCCTCGCGGAGTGGGGGGTTGGCCTGGCGGTCGCCGCCGAGCCGTACCGCGTCCCTGATCACCCTCATTGGGTGGGCGACGCGGACGGCTTGGTGGCGACGGTATGGGGAGGGGGCGACGGGTCCCCACCGTTCTCCTTGTTGGAGCGCGGTCGGGGATTCGTCGCCGTGGACTGGGGGGGAGTCGCTGTGGTGGGGTGCTACATTTCGCCCCGTAGCGGTCACGCTGCGTTCGAGCTGTACTTGGCCGAGGTCGCGGCATGCGTGCAGCGCTACGCGGCCCGGCCGGTGCTGGTCCTGGGGGATTTTAATGCCAAGTCGGTGGCTTGGGGATCCCCCAGGACCTCCGTTCGCGGCGGGATCCTGGGCGATTGGGCGGCGGGGCTCGACCTCCGGGTATTGAACCGGGGGTCGGAGCACACATGCGTGCGGCGATATGGGGGGTCCATCGTGGATGTTGGATTCGCGACCCCCAACGCCGTGCGCATGGTGTCGGGTTGGCACGTGGTCGCGGGGGCAGAGACACTCTCCGATCACCGGTACATCCGGATGGAGGTCTCTGCCGCCGCGAGTGCATCCCGACACGGCCTCCTGCGTGGCACCCCACCACGCCGCTGGGCGCTTCGGCGCCTGGACAAGGACGCCCTGATGGCAGCTGCCCTCGCTGCAACTTGGCCGCAGGGAGCGTAGAGGAGGAGGTCGCCCGGCTCGGAGCATAGGTCGCGGGTATTTGCGACGCGGCGATGCCTCGGGTCGGGCGGGCTTCTCCTCGCCGGGCGGTGTACTGGTGGTCGGACGCGATCGCGGAGTTGCGAGTCGCGACTGTCCGCGCCCGACGCCAGTACACCCGCGCGCGCCGTCGTCAACGTACAGGCGACGGCGTGGCGCGAGCGAGGGCAGCTGATGACCTGTATGGAGCATACCGCGTGGCGCGGGTTGCTCTGCAGGTCGCCATCAAACGGGCCAAGACCCAGGCATGGAAGGAGCTCCTCCAGACCCTTGATGACGATCCATGGGGGCGCCCATATAAGGTGGTGCTGAATAAGCTCCGCCCGTGGGCGCCCCCCGTCACCGAGGGTCTTGACCCCCGGCTGCTGGAGGACGTGGTCAATACACTCTTCCCAATTGGGGAGAGGGGACCGCGTCCTCCGGCGGCGGCGGCTGTCCCAGTGGAGTGGACGGCCGAGCTGGGGGTCACGCAGGAGGAGCTGGCAGCGGCCATCAGACGGCTCGGGGTTCGTAACACGGCCCCGGGTCCGGATGGTGTGCCCGGCTGGGTTTGGGTCTTGACCCAGGGCGTCCTTGGGGCCGACCTCAGGCGGTTGTTCGACCGCTGCCTGAGGGACGGGCGATTCCCCCCCAGTTGGAAGGTGGCGAGGATGGTCCTCCTCCGGAAGGAGGGTCGGCCCGCGGAGTCTCCCTCCGCATACCGGCCCATTTGTCTCCTCGACGAGGTGGGCAAGCTCTTCGAGCGTGTGATTGCTGCCCGCCTCGTCGAGCACCTGTCGCGGGGTGATCCCGGTCTGGCCGACTGCCAGTTCGGTTTCCGGGGGGGCCGATCGACTATCGACGCGATAGGTCGTGTGAGGGCCCTCTCGGAGGCGGCCGTCTCCCGGGGAGGGGTGGCATTGGCAATATCCTTGGATATTGCCAATGCCTTTAACACCCTCCCCTGGGAAGAGATAAGGAGGGGACTCGAATATCATCGAGTCCCCCCTTGTCTCAGGGCGGTCGTCGGGGATTATCTCCGCGGCAGGTGGATCGAGTATCCGGGCCGGGATGGTGATATGCGGAGGGAGGTGTACTGCGGTGTTCCGCTGGGGTCGGTCCTCGGGCCACTCCTGTGGAACATCGCGTACGACTCGGTGTTGCGGGCCGGCCTCCTCGACGGCGTCAGCACGGTGTGTTATGCGGATGACACACTGGTGCTGGCCGTCGGGGCGCACTGGGGGAGGGCCATGCGTCGCGGGGTGGAGGGGTCGCAACGCGTCGTCGACCGGATCAGGGGGATGGGGATGACGGTGGCGGTCCATAAGACCGAGGTGATTGCGTTTCATTCTCCTCGGCAGGATCCGCCACCCCCTCTGATTCGGGTGGGTGGGGCTGACATCGAGGTGAAGCCCCAGATCAGGTATCTGGGGCTGATCCTCGATAGCCACTGGCGTTTCGAGAAGCATTTCCGCTGCCTGGTCCCCCGGTTGGAAAGGATGGTTGCGGCTCTGGGCCGGATCCTGCCCAACCTGGGGGGCCCGGCGGGCCGAGTTCGTCGCCTCTATGTGGCAATGGTCCAGTCGGTGGCCCTATACGGGGCCCCCGTCTGGGCGGACGACCTGGCTGCCTCCCGGCGCAGCATGACTATGCTGCGTCGGGTGCAGAGGCGCATGGCGCTCAGGGTCGTCCGCGGGTATCGGACCATGTCACATGAGGCGGCGACGGTTCTAGCGGGGATGCCGCCCATGGACCTGCTCGCGCGGTCGCACGCGGTGATGTACCGGCACCGCGTCGACCGTCGCGCGGGGGTGGGGGCGGTCCCGGGCGGGCAGGAACCTGCTTGGGGCGATTTGAAGCGCCAGGCCCGGCAGTCCGTGTTGCTCGCGTGGCAGGAGCGGCTGGCTCTGCCAACCGCGGGGCACCGGACTGTCGGGGCTGTTCGGCCACTCCTGAAGGAGTGGCTGGACAGAGGCCATGGCAGCCTCACATACCGGCTGGCACAGGTATTTTCCGGGCATGGCAGCTTCGGAAGATACCTGTGCCGGATAGGGAAGGAGCCGACGGCGCGTTGCTGCCACTGCGACGCTGAGCAGGACACGGCGGATCATACCCTGGAGGTATGCCCCGCGTGGGAGAGGGAGCGCCGTGTCCTGGTCGGCGTCGTCGGGCGGGATGTCTCGCTGCCGGGCGTGGTGCGCGCCATGCTCGGCAGCGAGGAGAAGTGGAGGGCCGTGGCCTCCTTCTGCGAGAACGTAATGTTGCAGAAGGAGGCCGCGGGGAAGGAGCGCGAGCTTCAGCGGCGCGCTGAAGCTCGCGCTCGTGCGGTGGCCCGAGGTCGTCGCCCGGTCGCGAGGCGTCGCGGGCGGCCGCCTCGGCGTGGCGGATGACCTAGGCTGGGAGGGGGGTCCTGAGGGGACCCTCCTCCCGCCAGGCGGCGCCGGGTCGGACCGGTTGGGGGTAGGAGTGCCTCCCCCTACCGGTGCGACGCAAGGGGAGGCACCCTCGGCGATCTGGTGCGGCCATGAACGCCCGGCCGCCGAGGGGTGGAAACGGGGTCGCGGGCGGTTGCGAGTTGGGGCTCGCAGCCACCACTAAACGCGGCCCCGGGACGGATAGCGGCGGGATGGAGTGGCCCCGTCCCGCCGCTATGAGGCAGTGTGTCTACTGGGGGGACCGATTGCCCCCCGGGGGATGGGCGCGAAAGCGCGGGCACGGGGAGGATACCGGAAGAATGCTTCGAGCGATTCCCGGTATCCTCCCAAAGCGTGCCGAAGGGGCACCGTGGGGTTTTTAGTGGGTAGGTCCCGCGCCTGTCGTTGTACGGGCGCGGGGAATCCCACACACCCCTCCCACCTCTCCCCAAGGAGGTGGGAGGGAGTCTTTCGAAGATTTTCCCCACGACAAAAAAAAAAAAAAAAAAAAAAAAAAAGTGTTCCCGAGACATACCTGCTTAACCGTGGCCACGAGAGAGAGGAAAATTTTCGTCTCGTGGCGCTGTCTGGTCTAAGCTGTCTGTCTCTTATTAATTTTGTATCCTCTCTGTAATTTCGGCGTAGTAACACCTGTTCTCTGGGAGCCGTTACTAGGCCGATCGCGTGATTTGTATCGAAAGTAAGTTTGTAGTTTTTCTACACGGTATTGCTCAAAACATATTACGCCGCAGAAAAGGCTCTGGAATGTCGCGTAAACAGAGAATAACCGTATAAGAAATGTCCTGCTTTTTCTATCGATCACGCGACGGTTTAACCGACGTTTTTCAATTAACGAATTAACGCGTTATTTAAACACTGATATAAATTGATACAGAACGAAAAACATTTCTAACTCATTCCTCATTAATATAAATAACACGCCACTATTAGCCGCCATGGATTATATATTATTGGGTTCTTAACAGTACTTAAATTTTCATTTATATTTTTGTAAAATAAAAACTTTATTGAAAAACTTGTAACAATTTCTCTCTCTGTCTGTTTCCTCATCCGGACTCACGTTAAAGTCCCTTAGTACTTTAACAAGCTTACTGCTAGCTTACTAGCTTCCTCCTCGCTCACTAGCGCACTGCTTGCTTACAAGATTACTGCTTGCTTACTAGCTTACTGCTTGCTCAATATCTAACTGCTTTCTTACTAGCCTGCTGCATGCATTCTAGCTTACTCCTTGCCTACTAGCATACTGCTTTCTTACTAGATTACTGCTTTGCGACTAGCCTGCTGCTTGCTTACAAGCTTAATGCTAGCTAACTCGCTTACTGCTTGCTTTCTAGCTTCCTCCACGCTTACTAGCTCACTGCTTGCTTATTAGCTTACTGCTCGCTTACTAGCTCACTGCTTGCTCTACTAGCTTACTGCTTGCTTACTAGCTTACTGCTTGCTTAATTCCTAACTGCTTCCTTACTAGCATGCTCCTTGCTTCCTAGATTGCTGCTACCTTTCTAGCTTGCTGCTTGCTTATTAGCTTGCTGCTTGAATTCTAGCTTACTGCTTGCTTACTAGCATACTGCCTCCTCACTAGCTTTCTCCTTGCTTACCAGCTCACTGCTTGCTTACTACCTTACTGGCTAAATAAAAGCTTATTGCTTGCTAAGTAGCTTACTGCATGCTTACTAGCTTATAGCTTGCTTACTAGCTTACTGATGGCTTACAAGCTTACTTCTAGCTTAGTAGATTGCTACATGCTTTCAAGCCAGCTGCTTGCTTTCTAGCAGTCTGGCTTGTTACTTACTTACTGCTCTCTTACTAACATACTGCTTTGTTACTAGCTTACTGCTTGCTTGATAGCTTAATGCTTGCTTTCTGGTTTTCTGGATCCTTACTAGCTTCCTGCTTGCTTGCTAGCTTACTGCTTGCTTACCTGGTTACTGCTTGCTTACCAGCTTAATGCTAGCATTATCGCTTACTGGATGCTTGCTAGCTTACTGCTAGCTTACTCGCTTATTGCTTGCTTAATAGCACAATGCTAACCTCCTAGCTTCCTCATCACTTGCTATCTCGCTGCTTGCTTACTAGCTTACTGGTTGCTTTCTAGCTTACTGCTTGCTTACTAGCACAAAGCTTGCTAACTAGCTTACTGCTAAGTTACTACATAACCACTTTCTTACTACATTCCTGCTTTCTTCCTAACTAACGGCTTTCTTACTAACTTACTGCTCTCTTACTAGCGAATGCTTCCTTACTAGCTACCTGCTTGCTTACTAGCTTACTGCTTTGTTGGTAATTTACTGCTTTGTTGGTAGCCTATTGCTTGCTTAATAGCTAAATGCTTTCTTACTAGCTTGCTACATGCTTTGTAGCTTACCACTTTTTTTTTTTTTTTTTTTTTTTTTCGTGGGGAAAATCTTCGAAAGACTCCCTCCCACCTCTTTGGGGAGTGGCGGGAGTGGTGTGTGGGATTCCCCGCGCCCGTGGAATGACGGGCGCGGGACCTACCCACTAAAAACCCCACGGTGACCCTTCCGCACGATTTGAGAGGATACCGGGAATCGCTCGAAGCATTATTCCAGTATCCTCCCCGTGCTCGCGCTTTGCGCCCATCCCCGGGGGAGACAAACGGTCCCCCCAGTAGACATTCTTTCTCATAGCGACAGAACGGGGCCACTCCATTCCGCCGCCATCCGTCCCGGGGCCGCGTTTAGTGGCGGATGCGAGCCCGAAGTCGCAACCGCCTGCGACCCCGTTTCTACCCCTCGGCGGCCGGGAACTCATGGCCGCTCCATGCCACCGAGGGTGCCTCCCCGTGGGCCGGACCGACCCTTCGCCGCCTGGCGGGAGAAGGCTCCCCTCAGGGCCCCCCTCCCAGCCAGGGTCATCCGCCGCGCAAAGGCGGCCGCCCGCGACGCCTGGCGCCTGGCAGACGACCTCGCGCCACCATACGAGCGCGAACCTCAGCGCGCCGCTGAAGGTCGCGCTCCCTTCCCGCGGCCCCCTTCTGCAGCATTACAATCTCGCAGAAGGAGGCCACGGCCCTCCAATTCCTCTCGTTGCCGAGCATGGCGCGCACCACACCCGGCGGCGAGACATCCCGCCCTATGACGCCGACCAGGACACGTCGCTCCCCCTCCCAAGCTGGGCATACCTGGACGGTATGATCAGCCGTGTCCTGCTCGGCGTCACAATGGCAGCAACGCGCCGTCGGCTCCTTCCCTATCCGGCACAGGTATCTTCCGAAGCTACCATGCCCGGAAAATACCTGTGCCATCCGGTAAGTAAGGCTTCCATGGCCTCTGTCCAGCCACTCACACAGGAGTGGCCGAACAGCCCCGACTGTCCGGTGCCCCGCAGTTGGCAGGGCCAACCGCTCCTGCCACGCGAGCACCACGAACTGCCGGGCCTGGCGCTTCAAATCGCCCCAAGCAGGTTCCTGCTCTCCCGGGACCGCCCCCACTCCCGCACGACGGTCGACACGATGACGATACATCATCGCGTGCGACCGCGCGAGGAGATCCATGGGCGGCATCCCCGCAAGAACCGTCGCCGCCTCATGCGACACGGTCCGGTAGCGCCACCCTCACGACCCTCAGCGCCATGCGCCTCTGCACCCGACGCAGCATAGTCATGCTGCGCCGGGAGGCAGCCAGGTCGTCCGCCCAGACGGGGGCCCCGTATAGGTCCACCGACTGGACCATTGCCACATAGAGGCGACGAATTCGGCCCGCCGGGCCCCCCAGGTTGGGCAGGATCCGGCCCAGAGCCGCAACCATCCTTTCCAACCGGGGGACCAGGCAGCGGAAATGCTCCACGAAACGCCAGTGGCTATCGAGGATCAGCCCCAGATACCTGATCTGGGGCTTCACCTCGATGTCAGCCCCACCCACCCGGATCAGAGGGGGTGGCGGATCCTGCCGAGGTGAATGAAACGCAATCCTGATACGGTCGACGACGCGTTGCGACCCCTCCTCCGCGCGACGCATGGCCCTCCCCCAGTGCGCCCCGACGGCCAGCACCAGTGTGTCATCCGCATAACACACCGTGCTGACGCCGTCGGGGAGGCCGGCCCGCAACACCGAGTCGTACGCGATGTTCCACAGGAGTGGCCCGAGGACCGACCCCTGCGGAACACCGCAGCACACCTCCCTCCGCATATCACCATCCCGGCCCGGATACTCGATCCACCTGCCGCGGAGATAATCACCGACGACCGCCCTGAGACAAGAGGGGACTCGATGATATTCGAGTCCCCTCCTTATCCCCTCCCAGGGGAGGGTGTTAAAGGCATTGGCAATATCCAAGGATATTGCCAATGCCACCCCTCCCCGGGAGACGGCCGCCTCCGAGAGGGCCCTCACACGACCTATCGCGTCGATAGTAGATCGGCCCCCCCGGAAACCGAACTGGCAGTCGGCCAGACCGGGATCACCCCGCGACAGGTGCTCGACGAGGCGGGCAGCAATCACCCGCTCGACGAGCTTGCCCACCTCGTCGAGGAGACAAATGGGCCGGTATGCGGAGGGAGACTCCGCGGGCCGACCCTCCTTCCGGAGGAGGACCATCCTCGCCACCTTCCAACTGGGGGGGAATCGCCCGTCCCTCAGGCAGCGGTCGAACAACCGCCTGAGGTCGGCCCCAAGGACGCCCTGGGTCAAGACCCAAACCCGGCCGGGCACACCATCCGGACCCGGGGCCGTGTTACGTACCCCGAGCCGTCTGATGGCCGCTGCCAGCTCCTCCTGCGTGACCCCCAGCTCGGCCGTCCACTCCACTGGGACAGCCGCCGCCGCCGGAGGACGCGGTCCCCTCTCCCCAATTGGGAAGAGTGTATTGACCACGTCCTCCAGCAGCCGGGGGTCAAGACCCTCGGTGACGGGGGGCGCCCACGGGCGGAGCTTATTCAGCACCACCTTATATGGGCGCCCCCATGGATCGTCATCAAGGGTCTGGAGGAGCTCCTTCCATGCCTGGGTCTTGGCCCGTTTGATGGCGACCTGCAGAGCAACCCGCGCCACGCGGTATGCTCCATACAGGTCATCAGCTGCCCTCGCTCGCGCCACGCCGTCGCCTGTACGTTGACGACGGCGCGCGCGGGTGTACTGGCGTCGCGCGCGGACAGTCGCGACTCGCAACTCCGCGATCGCGTCCGACCACCAGTACATCGCCCGGCGTGGAGAAGCCCGCCCGACCCGAGGCATCGCCGCGTCGCAAATACCCGCGACCAATGCTCCGAGCCGGGCGACCTCCTCCTCTATGCTCGGCAACTCGGCCGCTCCCTGCGGCCAAGTTGCAGCGAGGGCAGCTGCCATCAGGGCGTCCTTGTCCAGGCGCCGAAGCGCCCAGCGGCGTGTTGGGGTGCCACGCAGGCGGCCGTGTCGGGATGCACTCGCGGCAGCAGAGACCTCCATCCGGATGTACCGGTGATCGGAGAGTGTCTCTGCCCCCGCGACCACGTGCCAACCCGACACCATGCGCACGGCGTTGGGGGTCGCGAATCCAACATCCACGATGGACCCCCCATATCGCCGCACGCATGTGTGCTCCGACCCCCGGTTCAATACCCGGAGGTCGAGCCCCGCCGCCCAATCGCCCAGGATCCCGCCGCGAACGGAGGTCCTGGGGGATCCCCAAGCCACCGACTTGGCATTAAAATCCCCCAGGATCAGCACCGGCCGGGCCGCGTAGCGCTGCACGCATGCCGCGACCTCGGCCAAGTACAGCTCGAACGCAGCGTGACCGCTACGGGGCGAAATGTAGCACCCCACCACAGCGACTCCCCCCCAGTCCACGGCGACGAATCCCCGACCGCGCTCCAACAAGGAGAACGGTGGGGACCCGTCGCCCCCTCCCCATACCGTCGCCACCAAGCCGTCCGCGTCGCCCACCCAATGAGGGTGATCAGGGACGCGGTACGGCTCGGCGGCGACCGCCAGGCCAACCCCCCACTCCGCGAGGACTTGGGACATCAAGTCCTGTGCCGCGCGGCAGTGGTTGAGGTTGGCCTGGAGGAGGAGGCGGGGCGGCATTAATTAATGGCCGCGCCAGCCTCCTTCCGGCTGTCCGTCCCCGTAGCACCGTCCACCTCCATGGAGGACGATGCCACCGCCCTCGGCACCGGAGCCGGTGCAGCCCGCCTCTTCCTCTCCTTCCGGGAGGGGGGGAGCACTTCTTGCTCCCCACCCTGTGATCGGCTGGCCTCCCCATGTCCGCACACAGCGGGCAGTGGGGGGCCGCCGAGCACTGGCTCGCACGGTGCTCTTTGGCACCGCAGCAGTAACACTGACCGCTGCGGTCCACCGGCGAGGTGCACCACTGCCTCACGTGCCCCAATTCGAGGCAGCGGTGACACTGGAGCGGGCGCGGCGCGAGGATTTCCACTCGCGCCGAAACCCACCCCACCAACACCCTCCCGGATTCCGCCACCTTACGGGCGGCGGAGAGGGGGCACCGGGCCCACACCGACCCGAGGCCGGAGGGCGACCTGCGGATCTCTCCGATCCGCAGGTCCTCCACAGGAAAGTCCCCCGCCCTCGCAAGGGCACGGGACACATCCTGTGCGCTGACCGAGTCGTCCAGCCCACAAACGCGCATCTCCGTGCGCTTCGTGGGCCGGGCGACCCGGACACCTCGCTCGCCCAGCTGCTCCCGGAGCCTCTGGGCGAGACGATCCGCCTTCGCGCCGCCTTCTGCACCGGGGATCTCCAGCAAGAGACCCCCGGTCACGGCCCTCTTCGCCCTCACGGAGGCGATGCCCAGCTCTTCCAGGGAGATATTCTCCCTGGCGAGCCGCATCGCCTCCGCGAGGGTCAGGTCGCCCCCCTGCGCAACGGTCAGCGTCACCGCTGCCGTTTTTGGGGGACGACCTGGTCGTGCCTTCCCGACCTTCGCGGCCTTTACCTTGGCCGCCGGCGGCGGAGGCGGAGGCTGCGGTTGCGAGGCCTTCCTCGCCGCCCGCTTCGCCTTCCGCCCCACCACCTCACTCCACGCCACCCCCCCTTGGGAGGGTGCTGTGGAGGACGCGACCACCGCGACCACGGGTACACCACCCCCCTTGGGGGTCGCGACCCGGGGCCCTGGTGCCGCAACGCTGGGCGGAGCCTTCACTCCGCCCTTCTTTGCCTTCCCCGACTGTACCGGAACAGGTCGGGGAGGCACCGCCTTCCTGCTGACCGCTCTTCCGGCGAGGAGCTCCTCCCGGAAGGCGGCCAGCTTGCCATCAATCATGTCCCCAATCCTCCTCAGAAGATCGTCTTCTGAGGAGGACGGGGACTTCTTCACGGGCGGAGTGCGGGTGGAGGGGCCCGCGGTGCCCCGCACCACTGCCGCCGCACTCCGCTTATTTACCTCTGCCGAGGGACGCGGCGGTGGAGGAGGAGGGAGGATGGGAGGGAGGGCCGCGCTGTTCCACAGCGCCTCTGCCCTCCTCCTCCCCTGTCGCTCCTCCTCCAACAGGAGCTGCAGACGGGCGTTCCGCCCTCTGAGCTCCCGCGCCGCCTCCCTCATTTCCTCCGCCGCGGCCTTCAGGGCCTCCGCGCCACCGCTTTTCTGCCCCTTAAAGGCGCAGGCGGCGGCGACTTTCTCCACCCGCCTCAGGGACGAGGAGATCCTCTCCGATATCTCCTCGGTCACCTCGTCCCTGAGGCAACTCAGCCTCACCGACGGGCTCATCGCCCCGCCCACCTCGACGACGGCCTGCCCCGTCCTCTTCCTCTTAGAGCCTATGTGGCTCGTGCTGGAGGAGAAGGACGAGACCGACGCCGTCTCGTCGTCCTCCTCCACCCTCCACGAAGCCGGACCTGGCGCTGAGTGGGGCGCGAGCGCCGCCACCCTAACCCCAACCCCGTCTCCGTCCTCCCCAACCGACAAAACCCGCCCCATCCCCATTTTATTTTCTGTGTCCATAATAATCCCACGAGATGGTCGGAAATAAAGGTCCACCCGGGCAGAGCCGCCTTACCCGGGTAAACCTAATACTCCGGGGGTTCGGCAGGTTCCCCGGAGGTGGTCGCTTGGGATTGGGCCTTCTCTCCCAACCATGCATCCCATCGCCGCGCACCATAGCTTAGGATTGGAGGGCGATTTTATAGAGTCGCCATACTCGTGGCCCAGGCGGTTAAGCCAAGACCCCCGTTCCTCCTGCCGTCACGTACCATTCACAAAACCAATAGGGAATTGTGAATGGGTCGTTGTGACGACCAACAGGAGGCTTACGGTGTGTGTATGACTCGGGTACCCCGGGTTCGTTAAGCCCGTACTGCAGCTGAAAGGCTGGCAGCCCCTGAGGGGGTACTAGCTTGCTGCTTGCTTGCTAGCTTAATTGTTCCTTACTAGCTTAGTGTTTGCTTAATAGCATACTGCTTTCTTACTATCTCGCTGCTCGATCACTAGCTCACGATTTGCGTACTAGCGTACCGCTTCCTTACTAGCATACTGCTTTCTTACAAGTTAATTGCATTTTCACTAGCCTGCTGCTTTCTTACTAGCTTACTTGTTTCTTACTAGCTTACTGCTTCCTTACTAGCTTGATGCTTCCTTACTCGGTTCCTGCTCGCTTACTGGCTCACTGCATGCTTACTAGCTTACTGCGTGCTTACTAGCTTACTGCTTGCTTACTAGTTTACTGCTTGCACAATAGCTAGCTGCTTTCTTGCTAGCCTGCGTCTTGCTTTCCAGCATAATGTTTGCTTACTAGCTTACTTCTTCCTTACTAGCTAGCTGCTTTCTTACCAGCTCAATGCTTGCTTACTAGCTTACATGTTAGTTACTAGCTCTCTTCTTGCTTACTGGCTTACTACTTGCGTAATAGCTAACTGCTTTCTTACTAGCCTGCTGATACCTTACTAGCATATTGTTTCCTTGCTGGCACACAGCATTCTTACTAGCTACTTGCTTTCTTAGTAGCCTGCTGCTTATTTACTAGCATACTTGTTGCTTACTAGCTTACTGCTTCCTTTCTAGATTCCTGCTCGCTTACTAGCTCATTGCTCGCTTACTGATTGCTTACTAGCTTTCTGCTTCCTTACTAGCTGACTGCTTTCTTACCAGCTTACTGCATGCTGTCTAGCTTCCTGCTTGCTTACTAGCTTGTTGCTTGCTTTCCGTCTTACTGCTTGCTTACTAGCATACTGCTTCCTTACTAGCTTCCCCCTCGCTTACTAGTTTACTCCTTGCTTACTAGCTTACTGCAAGTTTACTCGCTTACTGATTGCTTACTAGCCCGCTGCTTGCTTTCTAGCATACTGCTTCCTTGCAAGCTCCTTGCTCCCTCATTAGCTCACTGATTTCTTACCAGCTAACTGCTTCCTCACTAGCTTCCTACTTGCTTACTAGCTCAATGCTTTCTTACTAGACTACTGCTTGCTTACTAGCTTACTGCATTCTTACTAGCTAATTGCTTTCTTACTAGCCTGCTTGTTTGAAGACCTTCACCGCCCTTAGGGGGTTATTTTAGTCTGACGTGGTCCGGATTACGAGGGACAGGACACTGGGAAAAAGTATTGAATAAATTGATGCACCTGATTTTGCTCAATAAAATTAACGTTTATTTTTAATGAAAAAGAAAAAAAGGAAAAAGAAACGCCTAGGCGTCGGCCCGACGTCCGGGGGAAAAAAACCTGTGCCAGCTGCTCCTGGCCAAGTTCGCGATGTGTTGTTCTGTAACAAGGAAAGACAAGGCTGGATTTAAATACCTATTAACGCTTGTCGCGTCGCCCGTCTCGCTCTATCTCGCACGCTCCTGTCTGTGCCGTTCGCACTCAAGAGCGGAGATTACAGACACGTCTCGACGAACTGAGATATGTGTGAGTGGATTGTATATTATGAACGTTCTTACAAATCGAGAACCGTTCGATCGCTGTGCGGAAGAAGAGATCTAATTTCTCAATTCTCCGCTTTTTAGCGATCGTTGAATGCCGCAGGAAAGGACAACAGGTGGAGGTCGTAAAGCTCCAAATGCTGTCCAAACCGCAGTTTCTCACCGTTCCCTGCGTACAAGACGCGGTGTGATGTAGCCCTTAACGGCGCACGTAGCGTCTTACGTTTAAAGGAGCATACACCACGGTGCTCATTTTGCGTTGCTCTACGCACAGGGTACGTACTCACTGGCGGTCAAGGAGCGTTGCTCGAGCAGGTTGAGTACTGATCGGGCCGTAGCCCTTTGCTGAGACTGGAGTTTCGACACACGGGAAACGATTCTTACCTCGATTCCCCTTTCATGACCGCGAAGCACAAACGTCACATGAAAGTCGGACGAAAACCCACAGTCTTTTAAATTTTGTTAATAATCTCGCCAAGCGCGAACCGAAGTTTTTCAATTCCCTCACACGACCACGTAGCTCGAGCGTCACGTGCTTTTCGGCGAGATTGCACAGTCAATAATCGGGGCTGATAAAATGCCTCACCGATTTTGTTTATTCTGAGCAACAATTTAATATTCTCAACGAAAGGTCCGAGTGTTCTCAGAACCTATATTCGGTGATTTAGTTTCGTCGCGGAGCAGAATCGATTGTCGATCTGCTCGCTGCGAGGACCAGCTATCGAGTCTCGAAGCTAAGAAGCGAACAGACATCCGCAGTCGCGGCCACGAGAGGGGTAATCACCACCTCGCGGCGCTATCCCTGCTCTTCAATGTCTATCTCTTCTTAATTTCAATATTTCTCTATCCTCTCTGTTTATGGATCTTCGACGATCGATCACAAGTAAATATATTGGGTCGATCACGTGACTGAGAGCAGCCAACAATCGCGTATGGTTTTTCTAACCTGTATCGTTCTGTGTACCGATCTACGCATCAGAGAGTCTCTGGAATGTCGCGTACACGAAAACAATACCGTACGAGGAATTTATGGTTCTCAGTTATAATTCACGTTAAATTGAATATTTCTCTAAACGGTTCTCAAATCCGTCAATTAACGCGATATTTAAACACTGCTGCATGCTTACTAGCTTATTTGTTTCTTACTAGCATACTGCTTCCTCACTAGCCTTTTTTTCGTAAGGAATATCTTCGTAAGACTCCCTCCCACCACTTTGGGGTGAGTCAGGAGAGGTGTGTGGGATTCCCGCGCCCATGGAATGACGGGCGCGAGACCTACCCACTAAAAACCCCACGGTGACCCTTCCGCATGATTTGGGAGGATACCGGGAATCGCTCGATGCATACTTCCGGTGTCCTCCCCGTGCCAGCGCTGTGCCTCCATCCACGGAGGGACAAAAGGTTCCTTCCGGCAGTCACACTGTCTCATGGCGGCATGGAGAGAGCACTCCTTCCCGTCGCCATCCGTCTCAGGGCCTCGGTTAGTGGCGGCTGCGAGACCCAAATCGCAACTGCAAGCAACTCCATTTGTACACCACGGCGGCGGGTGGCTCATGGCCACACCATGCCACCGAGGGTGCCTCCCGATTTGTCGGACCGGAATTGGGGTGACGCTTCCACCACAATCCGGTCCGGCTCTGCGTCTCGTGCCTGGAGGAGGCTCCCCTCAGGAACCCCCTCCCAGCCAGGGTCATCCGCTACGCCGCGGGGGTCGCCCACGATGGCCGGCGGTTGGACGACGCCCTCCCGCCACCACACGTGTGCGAGCCTCAGCACGCCGCTGAAGCTCGCGTTCCCTGCCGGCGGCCTCCTTCTGTAAAATTACGCTCTCGCAGAAGGAGGTCACGGCCCTCCACTTCCCCTCACTGCCGAGCATGGCGTGCACCATGCCCGGCAGCGAGACATCCCGCTCGATGACGCTGACCAGGACACGGCGCTCCCCCTCCCACGCAGGGCACACCTCGAGGGTATGTTCAGCCGTGTCCTGCTCAGCGTTACAATGGCAACAGCGCGCCGTCGGCTCCTTCCCTATCCGACGCAGGTATCTCCCGAAGCTGCCATGTCCGGAGAACACCTGTGCCATCCGGTAAGCGAGGCTTCCATTGCCTCTGTCCAGCAACTCACTCAGGAGTGGCCAAACAGCCCCGTCTGCCCGGTGCCCCGCGGTTGGCAGAGCCAATCGCTCCTGCCACGCGAGCATCACGAACTGCCGGGCGTGGCGCTTCAAATCGCCCCAAGCAGGTTCCTGCACTACCGGGACCGTCCACACCCCCGCGTGACGGTCGACGCGGTGATACAGCACCGCGTGCGTCCGCGCGAGGAGGTCTATGGGCGGCATACCCGCAAGAACCGTCGTCCGCCCAGACGAGGGCCCCGTAAAGGACTACCTTGGGGTCCCCCCAGGTTGGGTAGGATTCGGCCTGTAGCCGCGACACTTCCCTCCAAGCGTGGGACCAGGCAGCGAAAATTCTCCTCGAAGCGCCAGTGGCTATCGAGGATCAACCCCAGATACCTCATGTGGGGCTTCACCTCGATATCAGCCTCACCCACCTGCATTAGGGGGGGGGGGGGAATCCTGCCGAGGTGAATGGAACGCTATAACCTCGGTCATATGGACCACCACCTTCATTCTCATCCCCCTGATCCGGCCGACGACGCGCTGCGCCCCCACCTCCGCGAGGCGCTTGGCCCTCCCCAATGCGCCCCGACGGCCAGCACCAGTGTATCATCTGCATAACACCCGGCGCTGACGCCGTCGGGGAGGTCGGCCCGCAACACCCTATCGTACGCGATGTTCCACAGGAGTGGCGCGAGGACCGACCCCTGCGGAACCCCGCAGTACACCTCCCTCCGCATATCACCATCCCGGCCCGGATACTCGATCCACCTGCCGCGGAGATAATTTCCGACGACTGCCTTTAGACAAGGGGGGACCCGATGATATTCGAGCCCCCTCCGTAACTCCCCCCTCAGGAAGGGTGTTAAACGCGTTGGCAATATCCAGCAATATCGCCAACGCCACCCCTCCCCGGGAGACGGCCGACTCTGAGGGGGCCCTGCCACGACTGCTCGCGTCGACCGACGACCGACCCCCCCGGAAACCGTACTGGCAGTCGGCCAGGCCCGGAGCACCCCGCGGCAGGTGCTCGACGAGGCGGGCAGCAATCACTCGCTCGAAGAGCTTGCCCACATCGTCGAGGAGACAGATGGGCCGGTATGCGGATGGAGACTCCGCGGGCCGACCCTCCTTCCGGAGGAGGACCATTCTCGCTACCTTCCAACTGGGGGGGGATCGCCCGTCCCTCAGGCATCGGTTAAACAACCGCCTGAGGCCGGCCCCAAGGACGCCGTGGGTTAAGACCCAAACCCGGCCGGGCACACCATCCGGACCCGGCGCCGTGTTACGCGCCCCGAGCCGTCTGATGGCCGCGGCCAGCTCCCCCTGCGTGATCCCTGGCTCGGCCACCCACTCCAACGGGGACGGGGGGCGCCCACGGGCGGAGCTTGTTCAGCACCACCCTATAAGGGCCCCCCAAAGGTCGTCATCAAGTGTCTCGAGGAGCTCCTTCCATGCCCGGGTCTTGGCCCGTTTGATGGCGACCTGCAGAGCCATCCGCGACATGCGGTATGCCTCATAAAGGTCATCTGCCCTCGCTCGCGCCACGCTATCGTCTCTCCGTAGACGACGGCGCGCGCGGACACTCGCGTCTCGCGTTTCCGCGACCGCGGCCGACCACCAGTACACCGCCCGGCGAGGAGAAGCCCGCCCGACCCGGGGCATCGCCGCGTCACATATGTTCGCGACCATCCCCCCGAGCCCGGAGACCTCCTCCTCTATACTCGGCAACTCGGCCGCCCCCTGCGGCCAAGTTGCAACGAGGGCACCTGCCATCAGGGCGTCCTTGTCCAGGCGCCGAAGCGCCCAGCGGCGCGGTGGGGTACCACCCGGACGGTGGTGTCGGGATGCATCCCCCGCGGCGGCAGAGACATTCATCCGGATATACCGGAGGTCCGAGAGTGTCACTGTCCCCGCAACCACATGCCACCCCGACACCATGCGCACGGCGTTGGGGGTCACGAATCCAACATCCACGATAGACCCCCATATCGCCGCACACACGTGTGATCCGACCACCGGTTCAGTAACCGAAAGTCGCCCAGTCGCCCAGGATCCCACCGCGAACGGAGGTCCTGGGGGATCCCCACGCCACCGACTTGGCGTTGAAGTCCCCCAGGACTAGCACCGGCCGGGCCACGCAGCGCTGCACGCATGCCGCGACCTCGGCCAGGTACTGCTCGAACGCGACGTGACCGCTGCGAGGCGAGGTGTAGCTACTAGGTCACTGTTTGCTTACTATCTTGCTGCTTGCTTTCGAGCTTACTGCAGGCTTACTAACAGCTTGCCTACTAGCATACTGCTTGCTTACTAGCTTGTTGCTTGCTTTCTAGCTTACTGCTTGTTTAATTGCTAACTGGCTTCTTACTAGCTTACTACATGCTTCCTAACATGCTGCTTGTTTTCTAGCTTTCTGCCTGCATACTAGCATACCGCGTCCTTGGTTGCTTCCTCCTCGCTTAGTAGCTTACTGCTCCCTTACTAGGTCCCTGCACACTTACTAGCTTACTGCATGCTTACTAGCTTGTTGCTTGCTTTCTAGATTACTGCGTACTTACTAGCTAACTGCGTTCTCACCAGCATACTGCTAGCTTACTGGATTACAGCTTTGTTACTAGCTCCCTACTCGCTTACTAGCACGCTGTTTGAATATTAGCATACAGCTAGCTTAAAAGCAAATTGCTTTAATACCAGCTTACTGCTTGCCTACTAGCTTACTGGTTACCTACTAGTTTCCTGCTCGCCTGCTGGCTCACTGCTTGCTTACTACCTTACTACATCCTTACTAGGTCCATGCTCGCTTACTCGCTTACTGCTAGCTTACTAGCCCGCTACTTGCTTATTAGCTTACTGCTTGCTTACTTGCATACTGCTTTCTTTCTAGCCAGCTGCTTGACTACTAGCTTACTGCTTGCATACTACCTTACTGATTGCTTACTCGCTTGCTGCTTGCTTTCGGGAATACTGCTTCATTACTAGCCTGCAGCTTGCTTCCTAGCTTACTGCTTGCTTACTAGCATACAGATTTCTTACTAAGTTACTGCTTTCTTAACAGCTTATTGCTTGCTTACGAGTTCACTGGTAGCTTACTAGTTTACTGCTAGCTTACTCACTTACAGCTTGCCTGCTACATTGCTGCTTGCTTACCAGCATGCTGCTTGCTCACCAGCCTACTGAATTCTTACAAGCTAACTGCTTTCTTACTATCGTGCTGCTTGCTTACTATTTAACTGCTTGCGTACTAGCATACCGCTTTGTTACTAGCCTGCTGCATTCTTTCTAGCTTACCGCTTGCCTACTAGCCTCCAGCTTCCTCCATAGCTTCCTCCTGGCTCACTAGCTCACTGCTTGCTTACTTGCTAACTCCTTTCTTACTAGCCTGCTACTTGCTTGCTAACTTACTTTTTGCTTACTGGCATACTAGCATACTGCTTCCTTACTAGCTTCATGCTTGCTCACTAGCTTACCGCTTGCTTACAAACTTCCACGTGGCTTACTAGCTCACTGCTTGCATATTAGCTTACTACTTGCTTACTAACTAACTGCATTCTTACCAGATTTCTGCTTGCATACATGCTTACTGGTCGCTTACTAATTTACTGCTTGCCCAATAGCTAGCTTCTCTCTTACTAGCCTGCTGCTTGCTTTCAAGCTTCTGCTTGCCTACTAGCTTACTGCATACTGAATACCAAGCGGCTTTCTTACTAGCCTGCAGCATGTTTTCGAGCTCACTGTTTGCTTACTAACGTACTGCTTTGTCACTGGCTTTCTACTTGCTTACAACCTTACTGGTTGCTTACTAGTTTACAGCTTGCTTACTGGCATGCTACCTCCATACTAGCTTCCAGCTCGCTTACTGTCTCACTGGATGCGTACTAGCTTCCTGCTTGCTTACTGTCATGCTGCCTCCATGCTGTCTTCCTTCTCGCTTACTGGCTCACTGCGTGTTTACTAGCTTACTGCGTGCTTACTAGCATACTGCATCCTTAGTACCTTCATGCTCGCTTACTAGTTTACTGCTTGCTTACAAACTTCCACCTGGCTTACAAGTCCACTGCTTGCATACTAGCTCACTTCTTGCTTACTAACTAAGTGCTTCTTACCAGCTGACTGCTTGCTTACAAGCTTACTGGTTGCTTACTCATTTACAGCGTGCCCAACAGCTAACAGCTTTCTTACTAGCATTCCGCTTGCTTACGTGCTCAGTACATGCTTCCTAGCTTACTGCTTGCTTACTAGCTTACTGCTTGCTTCCTGGCATACTGCTTCCTTACGAGCTCCCTGCTTGCTTACTGTCTATACTGGTTGCTTACTAGCTTACTGCTTGCTCACTGTCATACAGCCTCCTTTCGGGCTCCCGGCTCGCTTACTAGCATACCGCTTGCTTACTAGCTGACTGCTCTCTTAATAGCATACTCTTTCCTTACTAGCTTGCTGTTCGCTTACTAGCTCACTACGTGCTTACTAGCTCCCTGCTCGCTTACTAGCTCAATGCTTGCTTACCAGCTTACTGCCTGTTTACTAGCTTACTGCTAGGTTGCTCGCTTACTGCTTTCTTACTAGCTTGCTGCTCGCTTACTAGCTAGCTGCTTGCTTACTAGCTTACAGCTTGCTTAATAGCTTACTGCTAGCTTTCTAGCTTAGTGCTTCCTTACTAGCTTCCTGCTTGCTTACTATCTCGCTGCTCGTTTACTAGATCACTGCTTGCATATTAGCTTACTGCTTGATTAGAAGCTAATTGCTTTCATACCAGTTTACTGGTTGCTTACTAGCTTACTGCTTGCTTTCTAGTTTACTGCTTGCTTACTAGCTTACTGCTAGCTTACTAGCAGGACTCAGGACAGTAAGCGTCCTGAGTGAGTGGCTGGACAGAGGCCATGGATGCCTCACTTACCGGAAGGCACAGGTATTTTCCGGGCATGGTAGCTTTAGAAAATACCTGAGCCGGATAGGGAAGTAGCCGACGGCGCGTTGCTGCCATTGTGAGGCCGAGCAGGACACGGCTGATCATACCCTCCAGGTATGCCCAGCGTGGGTGGGGGAGCGCCGAGTCCTGGTTGGCGTCATAGGGCGGGAAGTCTCGCTGCCGGGTGTGGTGCGCGCCATGCTCGGCAGCGAGAGGTATTGGAGGGCCGTGGCCTCCTTCTGCGAGACCGTAATGCTGCAGAAGGAGGCCGCGGGAAGGGAGCGCGAGCTTCAGCGGCGCGCTGAGGCTCGCTCTCGTATGGTGGCGCGAGGGCGTCGCCCAGGCGCCAGGCGTCGCGGGCGGCGGCCTTTGCGCGGCAGATGGCCCTGAGGGGAGCCTCCTCCCGCCAGGCGACGATGGGTCGGAACGGGTGGGTCCGGCCCACGGGGAGGCACTCTCGGTGGCCTGGAGCGGCCATGAGCTCCCGGCCACCGAGGGGTAGAAACGGGGTCGCAGGCGGTTGCGAGTTGGGGCTCCACTAAATGCGGCCCCGGGACGGATGGCGACGGGATGGAGTGGCCCCGTCCTGCCGCTATGAGACAGAGTGTCTACCGGGGGGACCGTTTGTCCCACCCGGAGATGGGCGCAAAGGGCGGGCACGGGGAGGATACCGGAAGAATGCTTCGAGCGATTCCCGGTATACTCCCAAATCGTGCGGAAGGGTCACCGTGGGGTTTTTAGTGTGTAGGTCATTCTACGTCATTCTACGGGCGCGGGGAATCCCACACACCTCTCCCACCTCACCCCAAAGAGGTGAGAGGGAGTCTTTCGATGATTTTCACCACGACAAAAAAAAAAGCTAGTAAGCAAGCAGGAAGCTAGTAAGCAAGCAGTACGCTAGTAAGCGAGCAGGGACCTTTTAAGGGAGCAGAATGCTACTAAGCATCCTGTTAGGTAGTAAGCAACCAGTAAGGAAGTAAGCAAGCAGGAAGATAGTAAACAAGCAGTAAGCTAGAAAGGAACCAGCAAGCTAGCAAGCAGGCAGTAAGCTAGTAAGCGTGCATGTACCAAGTAAGGGAGCAGAATGCTAGTGAGCTTGCAGTATGCTATTAAGGAGCCAGTAAGATAGTAAGCATGCAATAAGCTAGTAAGCAACCAGTAAGTTAGTATACAACAAGATAGCTAGTAAGCAAGCCGTAAGGTAGTAAGCAAGCATCGGGCTAGACAGGAAGCAGATAGCTAGTAAGCAAGCAGTGATCTCGTATGCGAGCAGGGAGCTAGTAACATAGCAGTAATCTAGTAAGCAAGCAGTATGCTTGTGAGAAAGAAGTAAGCTAATATGGAAGCAGTAAGCTAGTAAGCAAGCAGTAAGATTCTAAGCAAGCACTAAACTAGTAAGCGGGTAGGGAGCTGGTAACAAAGTAGTAATCTAGTAAGCAAGCAGTATGCTGGTCGGAAAGCAGTTAGCTAGTAAGCAAGCAGTAAGCTTGTAAGCAAGCAGTACGCTAGTAAGCATGCAGTGAGATAGTAAGCAAGCAGTGGGCTAGTTCCCTCAGGGGCTGCCAGCCTTTCAGCTGCGGTACGGGCTTAACGAACCCGGGGTACCCGAGTCATACACACACCGTAAGCCTCCTGTTGGTCGTCACAACGACCCATTCACAATTCCCTATTGGTTTTGTGAATGGTACGTGACGGCAGGAGGAACGGGGGTCTTGGCTTAACCGCCTGGGCCACGAGTATGGCGACTCTATAAAATCGCCCTCCAATCCTAAGCTATGGTGCGCGGCGATGGGATGCATGGTTGGGGGAGAAGGCCCAATCCCAAGCGACCACCTCCGGGGAACCTGCCGAACCCCCGGAGTATTAGGCTTACCCGGGTAAGGCGGCTCTGCCCGGGTGGACCTTTATTTCCGACCATCTCGTGGGATTATTATGGATACAGAAAATAAAATGGGGATGGGGCGGGTTTTGTCGGTTGGGGAGGACGGAGACGGGGTTGGGGTTAGGGTGGCGGCGCTCGCGCCCCACTCAGCGCCAGGTCCGGCTTCGTGGAGGGTGGAGGAGGACGACGAGACGGCGTCGGTCTCGTCCTTCTCCTCCAGCACGAGCCACATAGGCTCTAAGAGGAAGAGGACGGGGCAGGCCGTCGTCGAGGTGGGCGGGGCGATGAGCCCGTCGGTGAGGCTGAGTTGCCTCAGGGACGAGGTGACCGAGGAGATATCGGAGAGGATCTCCTCGTCCCTGAGGCGGGTGGAGAAAGTCGCCGCTGCCTGCGCCTTTAAGGGGCAGAAAAGCGGTGGCGCGGAGGCCCTGAAGGCCGCGGCGGAGGAAATGAGGGAGGCGGCGCGGGAGCTCAGAGGGCGGAACGCCCGTCTGCAGCTCCTGTTGGAGGAGGAGCGACAGGGGAGGAGGAGGGCAGAGGCGCTGTGGAACAGCGCGGCCCTCCCTCCCATCCTCCCTCCTCCTCCACCGCCGCGTCCCTCGGCGGAGGTAAATAAGCGGAGTGCGGCGGCAGTGGTGCGGGGCACCGCGGGCCCCTCCACCAGCACTCCGCCCGTGAAGAAGTCCCCGTCCTCTTCAGAAGACGATCTTCTGAGGAGGATTGGGGACATGATTGATGGCAAGCTGGCCGCCTTCCGGGAGGAGCTCCTCGCCGGAAGAGCGGTCAGCAGGAAGGCGGTGCCTCCCCGACCTGTTCCGGTACAGTCGGGGAAGGCAAAGAAGGGCGGAGTGAAGGCTCCGCCCAGCGTTGCGGCACCAGGGCCCCGGGTCGCGACCCCCAAGGGGGGTGGTGTACCCGTGGTCGCGGTGGTCGCGTTCTCCACAGCACCCTCCCAAGGGGGGGTGGCGTGGAGTGAGGTGGTGGGGCGGAAGGCGAAGCGGGCGGCGAGGAAGGCCTCGCAACCGCAGCCTCCGCCTCCGCCGCCGGCGGCCAAGGTAAAGGCCGCGAAGGTCGGGAAGGCACGACCAGGTCGTCCCCCAAAAACGGCAGCGGTGACGCTGACCGTTGCGCAGGGGGGCGACCTGACCCTCGCGGAGGCGATGCGGCTCGCCAGGGAGAATATCTCCCTGGAAGAGCTGGGCATCGCCTCCGTGAGGGCGAAGAGGGCCGTGACCGGGGGTCTCTTGCTGGAGATCCCCGGTGCAGAAGGCGGCGCGAAGGCGGATCGTCTCGCCCAGAGGCTCCGGGAGCAGCTGGGCGAGCGAGGTGTCCGGGTCGCCCGGCCCACGAAGCGCACGGAGATGCGCGTTTGTGGGCTGGACGACTCGGTCAGCGCACAGGATGTGTCCCGTGCCCTTGCGAGGGCGGGGGACTGTCCTGTGGAGGACCTGCGGATCGGAGAGATCCGCAGGTCGCCCTCCGGCCTCGGGTCGGTGTGGGCCCGGTGCCCCCTCTCCGCCGCCCGTAAGGTGGCGGAATCCGGGAGGGTGTTGGTGAGGTGGGTTTCGGCGCGAGTGGAAATCCTCGCGCCGCGCCCGCTCCAGTGTCACCGCTGCCTCGAATTGGGGCACGTGAGGCAGTGGTGCACCTCGCCGGTGGACCGCAGCGGTCAGTGTTACCGCTGCGGTGCCAAAGAGCACCGTGCGAGCCAGTGCTCGGCGGCCCCCCACTGCCCGCTGTGTGCGGACATGGGGAGGCCAGCCGATCACAGGGTGGGGAGCAAGAAGTGCTCCCCCCCCTCCCGGAAGGAGAGGAAGAGGCGGGCTGCACCGGCTCCGGTGCCGAGGGCGGTGGCATCGTCCTCCATGGAGGTGGACGGTGCTACGGGGACGGACGGCCGGGAGGAGGCTGGCGCGGCCATTAATTAATGCCGCCCCGCCTCCTCCTCCAGGCCAACCTCAACCACTGCCGCGCGGCACAGGACTTGATGTCCCAAGTCCTCGCGGAGTGGGGGGTTGGCCTGGCGGTCGCCGCCGAGCCGTACCGCGTCCCTGATCACCCTCATTGGGTGGGCGACGCGGACGGCTTGGTGGCGACGGTATGGGGAGGGGGCGACGGGTCCCCACCGTTCTCCTTGTTGGAGCGCGGTCGGGGATTCGTCGCCGTGGACTGGGGGGGAGTCGCTGTGGTGGGGTGCTACATTTCGCCCCGTAGCGGTCACGCTGCGTTCGAGCTGTACTTGGCCGAGGTCGCGGCATGCGTGCAGCGCTACGCGGCCCGGCCGGTGCTGGTCCTGGGGGATTTTAATGCCAAGTCGGTGGCTTGGGGATCCCCCAGGACCTCCGTTCGCGGCGGGATCCTGGGCGATTGGGCGGCGGGGCTCGACCTCCGGGTATTGAACCGGGGGTCGGAGCACACATGCGTGCGGCGATATGGGGGGTCCATCGTGGATGTTGGATTCGCGACCCCCAACGCCGTGCGCATGGTGTCGGGTTGGCACGTGGTCGCGGGGGCAGAGACACTCTCCGATCACCGGTACATCCGGATGGAGGTCTCTGCCGCCGCGAGTGCATCCCGACACGGCCGCCTGCGTGGCACCCCACCACGCCGCTGGGCGCTTCGGCGCCTGGACAAGGACGCCCTGATGGCAGCTGCCCTCGCTGCAACTTGGCCGCAGGGAGCGGCCGAGTTGCCGAGCATAGAGGAGGAGGTCGCCCGGCTCGGAGCATTGGTCGCGGGTATTTGCGACGCGGCGATGCCTCGGGTCGGGCGGGCTTCTCCTCGCCGGGCGGTGTACTGGTGGTCGGACGCGATCGCGGAGTTGCGAGTCGCGACTGTCCGCGCCCGACGCCAGTACACCCGCGCGCGCCGTCGTCAACGTACAGGCGACGGCGTGGCGCGAGCGAGGGCATCTGATGACCTGTATGGAGCATACCGCGTGGCGCGGGTTGCTCTGCAGGTCGCCATCAAACGGGCCAAGACCCAGGCATGGAAGGAGCTCCTCCAGACCCTTGATGACGATCCATGGGGGCGCCCATATAAGGTGGTGCTGAATAAGCTCCGCCCGTGGGCGCCCCCCGTCACCGAGGGTCTTGACCCCCGGCTGCTGGAGGACGTGGTCAATACACTCTTCCCAATTGGGGAGAGGGGACCGCGTCCTCCGGCGGCGGCGGCTGTCCCAGTGGAGTGGACGGCCGAGCTGGGGGTCACGCAGGAGGAGCTGGCAGCGGCCATCAGACGGCTCGGCGTTCGTAACACGGCCCCGGGTCCGGATGGTGTGTCCGGCCGGGTTTGGGTCTTGACCCAGGGCGTCCTTGGGGCCGACCTCAGGCGGTTGTTCGACCGCTGCCTGAGGGACGGGCGATTCCCCCCCAGTTGGAAGGTGGCGAGGATGGTCCTCCTCCGGAAGGAGGGTCGGCCCGCGGAGTCTCCATTCGCATACCGGCCCATCTGTCTCCTCGACGATGTGGGCAAGCTCTTCGAGCGTGTGATTGCTGCCCGCCTCGTCGAGCACCTGTCGCGGGGTGATCCCGGTCTGGCCGACTGCTAGTTCGGTTTCCGGGGGGGCCGATCGACTATCGACGCGATAGGTCGTATGAGGGCCCTCTCGGAGGCGGCCGTCTCCCGGGGAGGGGTGGCATTGGCAATATCCTTGGATATTGCCAATGCCTTTAACACCCTCCCCTGGGAAGAGATAAGGAGGAGACTCGAATATCATCGAGTCCCCCCTAGTCTCAGGGCGGTCGTCGGGGATTATCTCCGCGGCAGGTGGATCGAGTATCGGGGCCGGGATTTTTTTTTTTTTTTTTTTTTTTTTGTCGTGGGGAAAATCTTCGAAAGACTCCCCCCCACCTCCTTGGGGAGAGGTGGGAGGGGTGTGCGGGATTCCCCGCGCCCGTACAACGACAGGCGCGGGACCTACCCACTAAAAACCCCACGGTGACCCTTCGGCACGCTTTGGGAGGATACCGGGAATCGCTCGAAGCATTCTTCCGGTATCCTCCCCGTGCCCGCGCTTTCGCGCCCATCCCCCGGGGGGACAATCGGTCCCCCCAGTAGACACACTGCCTCCTAGCGGCGGGACGGGGCCACTCCATCCCGCTGCTATCCGTCCCGGGGCCGCGTTTAGTGGCGGCTGCGAGCCCCAACTCGCAACCGCCCGCGACCCCGTTTCCACCCCTCGGCGGCCGGGCGTTCATGGCCGCACCAGACCGCCGAGGGTGCCTCCCCTTGCGTCGGACCGGTAGGGGGAGGCACTCCTACCCCCAACCGGTCCGACCCGGCGCCGCCTGGCGGGAGGAGGGTCCCCTCAGGACCCCCCTCCCAGCCTAGGTCATCCGCCACGCCGAGGCGGCCGCCCGCGACGCCTCGCGACCGGGCGACGACCTCGGGCCACCGCACGAGCGCGAGCTTCAGCGCGCCGCTGATGCTCGCGCTCCCTCCCCGCGGCCTCCTTCTGCAACATTACGTTCTCGCAGAAGGAGGCCACGGCCCTCCACTTCTCCTCGCTGCCGAGCATGGCGCGCACCACGCCCGGCAGCGAGACATCCCGCCCGACGACGCCGACCAGGACACGGCGCTCCCCCTCCCATGCGGGGCATACCTCCAGGGTATGATCCGCCGTGTCCTGCTCAGCGTCGCAGTGGCAGCAACGCGCCGTCGGCTCCTTCCCTATCCGGCACAGGTATCTTCCGAAGCTGCCATGCCCGGAAAATACCTGTGCCAGCCGGTAGGTGAGGCTGCCATGGCCTCCGTCCAGCCACTCGTTCAGGAGTGGCCGAACAGCCCCGACAGTCCGGTGCCCCGCGGTTGGCAGAGCCAGCCGCTCCTGCCACGCGAGCAACACGGACTGCCGGGCCTGGCGCTTCAAATCGCCCCAAGCAGGTTCCTGCCCGCCCGGGACCGCCCCCACCCCCGCGCGACGGTCGACGCGGTGCCGGTACATCACCGCGTGATCCGGGCCGGGATGGTGATATGCGGAGGGAGGTGTACTGCGGTGTTCCGCAGGGGTCGGTCCTCGGGCCACTCCTGTGGGACATCGCGTACGACTCGGTGTTGCGGGCCGGCCTTCCCGACGGCGTCAGCACGGTGTGTTATGCGGATGACACACTGGTGCTGGCCGTCGGGGCGCACTGGGGGAGGGCCATGCGTCGCGCGGAGGAGGGGGCGCAACGCGTCGTCGACCGGATCAGGGGGATGGGGATGACGGTGGCGGTCCATAAGACCGAGGTGATTGCGTTTCATTCACCTCGGCAGGATCCGCCACCCCCTCTGATCCGGGTGGGTGGGGCTGACATCGAGGTGAAGCCCCAGATCAGGTATCTGGGGCTGATCCTCGATAGCCACTAGCGTTTCGAGGAGCATTTCCGCTGCCTGGTCCCCCGGTTGGAAAGGATGGTTGCGGCTCTGGGCCGGATCCAGCCCAACCTGGGGGGCCCGGCGGGCCGAGTTCGTCGCCTCTATGTGGCAATGGTCCAGTCGGTGGCCCTATACGGGGCCCCCGTCTGGGCGGACGACCTGGCTGCCTCCCGGCGCAGCATGACTATGCTGCGTCGGGTGCAGAGGCGCATGGCGCTCAGGGTCGTCCGCGGGTATCGGACCATGTCACATGAGGCGGCGACGGTTCTAGCGGGGATGCCACCCATGGATCTGCTCGCGCGGTCGCACGCGGTGATGTACCGGCACCGCGTCGACCGTCGCGCGGGGGTGGGGGCGGTCCCGGGCGGGCAGGAACCTGCTTGGGGCGATTGGAAGCGCCAGGCCCGGCAGTCCGTGTTGCTCGCGTGGCAGGAGCGGCTGGCCCTGCCAACCGCGGGGCACCGGACAGTCGGGGCTGTTCGGCCACTCCTGAGTGAGTGGCTGAACAGAGGCCATGGAAGCCTCACTTACCGGCTGGCACAGGTATTTTCCGGGCATGGCAGCTTCGGTAGATACCTGTGCCGGATAGGGAAGGAGCCGACGGCGCGTTGCTGCCATTGAGACGCCGAGCAGGACACGGCTGATCATACCCTCCAGGTATGCCCTGCGTGGGAGGGGGAGCGCCGTGTCCTGGTCGGCGTCATAGGGCGGGATGTCTCGCAACCGGGTGTGGTGCGCGCCATGCTCGGCAGTGAGAGGAAGTGGAGGGCCGTGGCCACATTCTGCGAGACCGTAATGCTGTAGAAGGAGGCCGCGGGAAGGGAGCGCGAGCTTCAGCGGCGCGCTGAGGCTCGCACTCGTATGGTGGCGCGAGGGCTTCGCCCAGGCGCCAGGCGGCGCGGGCGGCCGCCTTTGCGCGGTGGATGACCCTGGCTGGGAGGGGGACCCTGAGGGAAGCCTTCGCCCACCAGGCGGCGAAGGGTCGGACCGGGTGGGCCCGGCCCACGGGGAGGCACCCTCGGTGGCCTGGAGCGCCCATGAGCTCCCGGTCGCCGAGGGGTAGAAACGGGGCCGCAGGCGGTTGCGAGATGGGGCTCGCAGCCGCCACTAAACGCGGCCCCGGGACGGATGGCGGCGGGAATGAGTGGCCCCGTCCTGCCGCTATGAGACAGTGTGTCTACTGGGGGGGGGGGGGCTGTTTGTCCCCGCCACCGGGGATGGGCGCAAAGCGCGGGCACGGGGAGGATACCGGAAGAATGCTTCGAGCGAATCCCGGCATCCTCCCAAACCGTGCGGAAGGGTCACCGTGGGGTTTTTAGTGGGTACGTCCCGCGCCCGTTATTCTGCGAGCGCGGGGAAACCCACACACCCCTCCCGCCTTTCCCCAAAGAGGTGGGATGGAGTCTTTCGAAGATTCTCCCCACGACAAAAAAAAAAAAAAGCAGTGACCCAATAAGCGAGGGGGAAGCTAGTAAGCCAGCAGTACGCGAGCAAGCTAGCAGTGGTTAGTAAGCAAGCAGTAAGCTGGTAACCCAGCAGTGAGCTAGTAAGCGAGCAGGGAGCTAGTAAGGTAGCAGTAAGCCAGTAAGCAAGCAATAAGTTAGTAAGCAACCAGTAAGGTAGTAAGCACCACGCACCCGTTTGGTTGTCCAGACGGCAGGGGAGGTGAACCCCTATGTGGCGCGTCCTCAGGTGGCGGATAGGGGTAGCCGCTGGGATGGAATGCGGGGATGGGGTCACCCACCTGAGGATGCTGCTGACCACATCCTCGCATGGCATCCCGGAGGTTGGAGCGAAAGCTCCCGCGGACCAATCACCGGTATGAAAACTTTGCGTAGGTGAATGTGTGTGTGAGTCGCCCGGGGCATGGGATATTTGCCGCGGGTGTTACCTAAGGCTGCAGGTTGGCCCGGTGGCTGCGGATTAGTCCAGCGGCCAACGTGGCTACCCAGTCGGCGGCTTAGTCCTATGTCACGGGGCCGTGGGCGCTGGTGACCAGGCGCCTGCGGGTGAGTGGGAATGCGATGGGAGGAGTGCCTCCCACCGGGAGGGGCCTGAAAAGGCACGATACGGCGGGGGAATCTGTGATGTCTCACTAGAGTTCCCGGTCCATCGCCAGGCGTCTGAGGATGGTCACCGTGGGGTTTTAGTCGGTAAGAGTCCGACACTACCCGCCGGCCCGCCCTTCGGGTTGGCTCGCGGGTGTCCATGAGGATTTCCACACGTACAAAAAAAAAAAAAAAAAAAAAAAAGTAAGGTAGTAAGCTAGCAGTAAGCTGGTATGAAAGCAATTAGCTTGTAATCAAGCAGTAAGCTAGTATGCAAGCAGTGAGGTAGTAACTGAGGAGGAAGCCAGTAAGCATGCAGTAAGCTGATAAGCAAGCTGTAGGCTAGTAAGCGAGCATGGAGCTAGCAAGCAGCAAGTAATCTAGTATGCAAGCAGCAAGCTATTAAGAAACAAGTAAGCTGGTAAGCAAGCAGCTGGCTCGAAAGAAAGCAGTTGGCTAGCAAGAATGCAATTAGCTTCTAAGCAAGCAGTAATCTAGTATGCAAGCAGTGAGCTAGTAAGCATGGAGGAAGCTAGTAAGCAAGCAGTATGCTGGTAAGCAAGCAGTGAGCTCGTAAGCAACAAGTAAGCTAGTAAGCAAGCAGCATGCTAGTAAGGTTGCAATTAGCTAGCAAGACAGCAGTTAGCTAGTACGCAAGTAGTAAGCTAGTAAGCAACCAGTGAGCTAGTAAGCAAACAGTGACCCAATAAGCGAGGGGGAAGCTAGTAAGCCAGCAGTAAGCGAGCAAGCTAGCAGTGGCTAGTAAGCAAGCAGTAAGCTGATAAGCAAGCTGTGGGCTAGTAAGCGAGCATGGAGCTAGTAAGCAGCAAGTAATCTAGTATGCAAGCAGCAAGCTATTAAGAAACAAGTAAGCTGGTAAGCGAGCAGCAAGCTAGTAAGCAAGGAGGAAGCTAGCAAAAAAGCTGCAAGCAAGTAAGCGTGCTGTAAGCTAGAAAGCAAGCAGTATGCTGGTAAGAAAGCTGGTAGCTAGTATGGAGGTAGTAAGCTAGTAAGA
The DNA here is from genome assembly GCF_051014445.1 of Colletes latitarsis. Classification (NCBI taxonomy): domain Eukaryota; kingdom Metazoa; phylum Arthropoda; class Insecta; order Hymenoptera; family Colletidae; genus Colletes; species Colletes latitarsis. The sequence continues at coordinate 864,946 of NW_027488377.1, read as the reverse complement.
AAGCAGTATGCTAGTAAGCAAGCAGTAAGCTAGTAAGCAAGCAGCAGGCTAGTAAGGAAGAAGAAGGCCGTGACCGGGAAAGTGGCCTCCTGCTGGAGATTCCCAGATCGTAGGGCGGGGAGAAGGCGGACCGACTCGCCCAGAGGCTCCGGGAGCAGATGGGCGAGCGGGTTGTCCGGGTCGCCAGGCCCACGATGCGCACGGAGATGCGCGCTTGTGGGCTCGACGACTCGGTCACAGCGCAGGAGGTGTCTCATGCCATAGCGAGGGCGGGGGACTGCCCCGAAGGAGACGTGCGGGTCGGAGAGATCCGCAGGTCTCCTTCCGGCCGGGCGTCGGTGTGGGCCCGGTGCCGCCTCTCCGCTGCCCGCAATGTGGCGGAATCCGGGCGGGTTTTGTTGGGGTGGGTTTCGGCGCGAGTGGAGATACATGAGCCGCGCCCACTCCAGTGTCACCGCTGCCTCGAGTCGTGGCACGTGAGGCAGCGGTGCACCTCACCGGTGGACCGCACGGTTCAATGTTACCGCTGCGGAGCGAAAGACCACCGCGCGAGTTAGTGCTCGGCGGCCCCACGCTGCCCGCTATGTGCGGACTTGGGGAGGCCGGTCGATCACAGGGTGGGGAGCAAAAAGTGCTCTCCCACCTCCCGGAAGATGAGCGGGAGTCGGCCCTCTCTGGTTCAGGCACGGCGGTCGGTGGCATCGTCCACAATGGAGGTGGACGGTGCCACGTGGACGGACAGACGGGAGGAGGCTGGGGCGGCCGCTAAGTAATGTCGCCCAGTCTCCTCCTCCAGGCCAACCTCAACCACTGACGCGCGGCACAGGACGTGATGTCCCAAGTCCTCGCGGAGTGGGGTGTTGGCCTGGCGGTCGCCGCCAAGCCGTACCACATCCTTGATCACCCTCATGGGGGGGGGGGGGGGGGGACGCGGACGGCTTGGTGGCGGCGGTATGGGTAGGAGGCGACGGGTCCCTGCCTTTCTCCATCCTGGAGCGCGGTCGGGGCTTCGTCGCCGTGGACTGGGGGGGAGTCGCCGTGGTGGGGTGCCACATCTCGCCCTGCAGCGGCCACGCCGCGTTCGAGCAGTACCTGGCCGAGGTCGCGGCATGCGTGGACCGCTGCGCGGCCAGGGCGGTGCTGGTCCTGGGGGACTTTAACGCCAAGTCGGTGGCGTGGGGATCCCCCAGCACCTCCGTTCGCGGTGGGATCCTGAGCAACTGGGCGGCCGGGCTCGACCTTCGGTTACTGAATCGGGGGACGGAGCACACGTGCATGCGGCGATATGCGGGGTCCATCGTGGATGTTGGATTCGGGGCCCCCAACGCCGTGCGCATGGTGTCGGGATGGCAGGTGGTTTGGGGGGGGGCAGAGACACTCTCGGACCTGCGGTATATTCGGATGGAGGTCTCTGCCCCCGGATGTACATCCCGATACCACCGGCTCTTTGGCGCCCCACCACGCCGCTCGGCGCTTCGGCGCCTGGACAAGGACGCTATGATGGCAGCTGCTCTCGCTGCAACGTGGCCGCATGGGGCGGCCGAGTTGCCGAGCATAGTGGAGGAAGTCGTTCGGCTCGGGGGATTAGTCGCAAATATTTGCGACGCGACGATGCCCTGGGTCAGGCGGGCTTCTCCACGCCGGGCGGTGTACTGGTGGTCGGCCGCGATCGCAGAATTGCGCGTCGCGTGTGTGCGCGCCCGACGCTAGTACACCCGCGCGCGCCGTCGTCTACGAAGAGACGATGGCGTGGCGCGAGCGAAGGCAGATGACCTGTGTGAGTCATGGCGTACGGCTCGTGTTGCTTTGCAGGTCGCCATCAAACGGACCAAAACCCGGGCATGGAAGGAGCTCCTCCAGACCCTCGATGACGATCCTTGGGGTCGCCCGTACAAGGTAGTGTTAAATATGCTCCGCCCGTGGGCGCCCCCTGTCACCGAGGGTCTTGACCCCGGCTGCTGGAGGACATGGTCAATACACTCTTTCCAATTGGGGAGGGAGGATCACGTCCTCCGGCGGCGTCGGCTGTCCCAATTGAGTGGGTGGCCGTGCTGGGGGTCACTCAGGGGGAGCTGGCCACGGCCATCAAACGGCTCGGGGCGCGTATCACTGCCCGGGGGCCGGATGCTGCGCCCGGCCTGGTTTGGGTTTTGACCCAAGGCGTCCTTGTGGCCGACCTCAGGCGGTTGTTTGACCGATGCCTGAGGGACGGACGATTCCCCCCTAGTTGGAAAGTGGCGAGGATGGTCCTCCTCCGGAAAGCGGGTCGGCCGGCAGAGTCTCCCTCCGCATACCGGCCTATCTGTCTCCTCGACGAGGTGGGCAAGCTCTTCGAGCGCGTGATTGCTGCCCCCCTCGTCGAGCACCTGTCGCGGGGTGCCCCAGGTCGCGTCGGGGCCCTCTCGGAGTCGGCCGTCTCCCGGGGTGGGATGGCTTTGGCAGTATCCTTGGATATTGCCAACGCCTCTAACACCCTTCCCTGGGAAGAGATGTTACGAGCCAGGGCCGTGCAGCGCGCGTGGCCTGCGAGTGCGGGAGAGAGTATGGAATATGGTATCAATTTGTTAGTTAGGTGCACGGACGAACCCAATGCGAAATTGGGGAGCCGCTAGGATAGTTGATAACGAGGACGAACCTGATGCGAAATCAGGGAGCCTCTGGGATGGAGTCACGTACGGACGAACCTGGTGCGAAACCAGGGAGCCACTAGGATGGTAATAGATTGCGTGGACGAACTCGATGCGTAATCGAGGAGCCACTAGGTTGTAAGAGGTTGTATTTGGATTTGGGGATGTGTTAATTGAACACGTAACTATGAATTATTAAATATAATATAACCCGAGCGGTAAGGTTATATTATTATGGGAACGTTTAACTAATAGTAATCGCTTTATATGATTATGGGTTAAAGAAGTTGGGTAACTCTGATTTGATAATAAAAGTAGTGTTAGAAACTAAGGGTTCTAACCGGGGTCCGGACGAGGGAAATACTAGGGAGAGTGATTGATAAGTTTTTTATTTCGTAATTTTCGCTTGTCGCAAAGCGACAAGCCTTTTATTTAATTTTAACAAAAAAATGAAAAAAAATAAAAAAAATATAAATTACAAAAAAACGAGAATTATTTTATAATCCAGCCGGGGGTGGAGATTCACCGGCGTTGCCCCGGTTGGGATGGACCTTGGTTGCTGTAACAAAGGTTTGTTCAGATTAAATACGTGCGTACACGTATCGTAAACACGCTCGTCAGCTGTTCGCCTCGCTCTCCTAGCGGCTAGCGGTGCGCTGGGAGGGGGGAATCAGCTGTCGTTCAACGTGAATCAGTGGACTGTAAATTTGTACTTGTACGCTGATAATTATTTATTGAAACTATGAGCGATACTTTTGCCCTGAACAAAAGAGAATTCACTCGTATCTGTCGGGGGCGACTTAGCCACGGACGGGTCACCAAATGGAGGTCGTAAATCTCCAAATGGGTGGATCCCGTGAGCACGCTCTCCGTGCGGGTGACGTAGGAACGTCGTGCGAGGAGATTTCCTGCGACACTGTAAAATTACTGCACGGCGACCGTTTCTACCGGGGACCGTGACAGTAAAGTGTCCTTTGCAAAAAATCCCTCGCGGGTCCAACCGCACTATAAAGCCTACCCGGCGATCGTGTTGCACGGGGACCGTATTTGGTAGGCGGCGTGACGGAAGGTGAGGCGACCTTGAACCCGAACTCCTCCGTAGGGTGTACGGTCGACTCGTACACCGACGGGTTTTTGGAGAAGGTTTTTTGGCGACCTTTGCACGAAGAGCACTCCACGAGGCGGTACCGATTCAACGGTATGACCTTTGGGAGGCTCCAAAGCCGTATAGCTTTAAAGGGATTCTGGGTGGGTGCACCCTGAGTCCCTTACGTCGCGGTCGCGGCAACGACTGCAACGTACAATCCTTCCTAGCGAAGGCGGTCGCGCCACGCGCTGCGTGTATTATGACCTCCCTTTTGTCGCAGGTAGATTGTTCTGGGAAACTCTAACCGCAGAAACGGAGAGAATTCTTTTTTATACAAGTCCGAATATTATGTGCGAGTCCGTACTTGAGGAGCGAGATCTTCTGGAATCCGCTCCCGCTGGCAGTCGGCTCGTGAATAATTGCGAATATCGTCGCGGATCGACAGACGAAGACTCGGTCGCGCCTTGTCGTCGCGACGCGGCGCTGCCGAATTCAGCTGTCGATCTCTTTTCAATATATTATACGGTTCTCTCTCTCGACGCTGACGTCACGATACCGTTTAAACCGGTGCGAAGCGAATCTTCGCGTGAGGTCGGCGTACAAAACACGTAAACGGCCGCGGTTTTAAATCGTCCGAACGTTCAACGAACCTGACGAACGCTTAACCTTCCGCAGTGTCACATACACAAACGGATACGGGAATCGCAGCCGAGAATTTAATGTTTTCAGACTAACGCGATTTTAAATAGTTTTTTAACATATTTAAACATACCACCCCCCTTGCACGAATTGTGCAATACCCGGAGAACGCGGTAGTCCCGTACGGTCACTTTTTTACGCGGAGAGAGAGAACTCGCGCACTTTTAATTGTAAATAATCAAAAGTTCTTACTGTTGACCAGCTGCAGCCTGTTGAAGGAATCTCATGGACGTGGTCAGCATCTGGTCCGCCATGGCGCAAGCCATGGCGATCTGACCGAACGCCGGCTGCCAGGTCCTTCTTTTTTTCTTTGCCGGGGTCGCTGGGGTCTGCGGCTGCAGGCCGCTGGTGGACGGTCCAGGGGTGGCCGGGGCGGGTTTCGCCTGTTTCCTCCGTTTCCGCTTTTGTTGCGGAGCTCGGTCGGTGGGGGCAGCCGAAGTCGACCCTGGCACTGCTGGTGGTGGCGACGGGGTCGATTCCTCCGGTTTGTCGGCCCGCCACGCACAGGACCGCATGTGTCCGTCCTTGTCCCATCGGAGGACGTATTGGCCTCCGGGGGCCCGGTAGTGGTATTTTCGGGTTGTCGTTATAACCCTGGCCGGAATCCTGAATGAGTCGACCCCGAAATTGAGGGTCACCTCCGGTTCTCCTGGCGCCTGTACGGTGGTAGGCTCCTCTTTACTGCCTCTCGGGGATATGGGCCTTTCCCCGAGCTGCAAAATGCGCCCGAATCGCTCATCGATTTCCGGGTCCCCGGAAAAGGATACCGCACTACTCTCGCAAGATATGTTGGACGCGGTGTCACTCATGATGCTGTCGTTTAGGAACTGAGCGGTTTTCGATTCCGCGAATTCCGTTACGATTCGGGGGCGCTCGGATTATTCGTTACGCCCTACCAATAATCCAACTCAGATTGGTGGATTCGTAACCCCCACTAATCCGTTTGAACTTTCAGTGACAACGGTCAGGTGAGAATCAACACCGTTTATTTCTAGAAACGGTCGTTTCTCACCTTTCGATCACTTTCGGCCGTTGGATGTTATGGTTTTTATGTGACCTCGTCGGCGTCGCTAACCGTCGCCGACTCGGTTTCTTCCACAGGCAGCTTACACAACCGCGTAATAGGTCGCGTAAAAATGGATTTTTCCGTGCGTATTTTAACAACACGTGCATTTCCATCCCTGCCGGTGAATACCTCCTCTACTCGTCCCATTTCCCATTGATTCGGGGGGAGGAGAGGATTTTGCACTAAAACTAAGTCGTTTAGTTTTAATGTTTTTTGGGCTGTACGCCACTTATAACGATTCTGGAGGTGCGTGAGATAATCACGTGTCCAATGCCTCCAGATTTGTTCGTGGAATTTTTGAATCGCTCTCCATCGTGTCAAACGGGAGAGTTTTTCAATTTCCACTGATTGTGTCGGAAGCGCGTTCAGCGGACTTCCGACTAAGAAATGCCCCGGTGTGAGCGGCGCGTAATCGTCCGGGCTATCACTCAAAGCGGCAATCGGTCGCGAGTTTAAACTCGCTTCGATTTTACAAAGCAATGTTTGTAACTCTTCGCTTGTGGGAGTGAATTCGCCCAGAGTCCGCTTCAGGTGAAATTTCACCGATTTCACACCGGCCTCTTGCATGCCACCGAAGTGCGGTGCACTCGGTGGGTTAAATTTCCATCTAATTCCTTTTTGACTGTATTTATTACGCATTTCTTGCGTGTTGTACACTGCTTCGAAATTTTCGCGTAATTCTCGATCTGCCCCGACAAAGTTCGTTCCATTGTCACTGAAAATGCAGGACGGAACTCCCCTTCGTGCAATGAATCGATCTAATGCTGCCAAAAAGGCACTCGTCGTATAATCGTGGACGAGTTCGATGTGGATGGCCCGTGTCGCGTAACAGACAAAAACTGCTATGTACGCTTTGTGGGCGGTTTTTCCTCGACCGGCGGAGTCGCGGACACGAAAAGGTCCCGCATAATCCACTCCGCAGTTCGAAAATGCTCTCGCCTCGCGGCAACGCTCAGGTATTAAATCCTGCATGATTTGCGTGGAGGTTTTTGCCCTCCATCTAACGCATCGCATGCATCCGTGGATTACCGTTCGCGCTGCATTTCGACAGCCGAGAATCCAAAATCTTTGTCTTACTGTGTACATGGTCAACTGCAATCCCCCGTGCAACGTGTCAATGTGGCACTGCCGAATTATCATCGTGGAAACGTGATGTTTCGGCAAAATTATGGGGTGCTTGGTTTCCCATGACAGCGTTGTATTTTCCAGTCTGCCTCCGACTCTCAAGACATCTTTGTCATCGAGAAAAGGGTTCAGACTTTTTAATGTTGATTTTGCTGGGATTTTTCGGTGGTTTTTCAAACACCGGTATTCCTCTGCAAAATGCGTGCGCTGGATGTAGCGGACAATTCTCTCGCTTGCGAGCTGCATCTCAGACGCGTCAACGATCGTCGCATCATACGACCTTCGCTCACCTTGCATCGGTCCCCTCAGTCGGAGACAGTATGCGGTTACGCGAAGTAGCTTATTCCAGGTCGAGAATCGAAATACAAATTCCCATTCTTTCTCCGGAATTGCTACGTGGGCGTGCACTTTGCGCTTCCCTTCTTCGGTCTCGATGGACGAAGGCGTTTTCGGCCAACAATCTTTCGATTCCGTTAGCCAACTTGGTCCTGAAATCCACAGCTTAGATTGAAGGAGTTCCGCAGCTTCCACTCCGCGCGAATTCAGATCCGCGGGATTGAAGCGGGTGGGAACGTGCCTCCATTCAGCATTCGGAAGTAACGTTTGGACCTTTGACACACGGTTGGCGATTAAAACCTTCCATGTGGAGGCGTGCTTTCTCAACCATGCTAATGCGATCGTGGAATCTGTCCAGCAGATTATTCTGTCGACCTTCAATGAAAGTGACTTCTCCACGTGTACAATAAGCTCGGCGAGCAGCACGGCGCCGTTCAATTCCAGTACAGGAATTGACTGCGTTTTAATTGGAGCCACTCGCGTTTTTGCCATTATCAATGTCGAGGAGGTGACATTGCTCATTGTGGTCACTCGTAAGTAAGTGACCGCTGAGTAGGCTGCGAGCGAAGCGTCACAAAATCCATGAATTTCCACGGAAATTGTGTCGGCTCCATAATTAATCCATCTGGGGATTTTTAGCTTATTTAAGCTGCTCCAATCCACGCAAAACGTATTCCACGTATTGAGCGTATTCGCTGAGATTTGATCATCCCACTGGATTTTCTCCAGCCATTGGGATTGCATCAGAATCTTTGCGCGAATCACGACTGGTGATAACCAGCCGAGCGGATCGAACAACTTAGCAATCTCCGAAAACAAATTTCGTTTTGTCATCGGCAAGGCAGACGGCTGAAACCGTTGCAGATTGAAATAAAAATAATCGCCGGACGGTATCCAGCGTAAACCTAATACCTTTAATTCGCTGTCATCGAACAAGGTAAGGTCGACGGCGTGGGAGTGAGCGCTTTGGGGGATATTTCGCAATAACAATGGTGAATTTCCTGCCCATTTTCGCAGCTTAAACCCACCTCTTTGTAGGAGCTCGCAAACTTGGTTGCGAATTTTCTCCAACAAAGACGTATCGGGTGCTCCCATAAAAACGTCGTCTACGTAAATGTCCTGCTCGAGAATCGGGGCGGCAAGGGGGTACCTGTGCCCGTCCTGATTTTTTAACTCAAGGAGGGTTCGCATCGACAGGTATGGTGCACACGCCGTACCGTACGTTACGGTATTTAATTCGAACGCATTGAGCTGTTCGTTTTCGGGTGTGCCATAGGATGCATTGAAAACGACGATCCTGCGGGGCGACGAGAATCTGTCGGAACATTTTCTCAATGTCAGCCACCAACACGTATTCATACAGACGCCATCGGGTCAAAACTGACGTGATGTCGTTCTGCAATTTTGGACCTACGTGTAGGATGTCATTTAATGAACGACCGCCGGTAGTTCGGCTTGTCGCGTTAAATACGACTCTTAATTTAGTCGTTGCACTCTCGGTGCGTATGACCGCTCGATGCGGAATATAGAGTCTGGTCTCGTCAATAGGCTCTATGCGAGTCATATGACCCAGCTCCTCATATTCCTCGAGAAACGTCGTATATTCTCTTACGAGAGTCAGGTCTGTGTCCAATTTTTTCCTCAACCTCCCAAGGGCGGAGAGAGCGATTCAATAGGAGTTTCCTAACGCTTCGTCCGGTCTCGGGTGAGAAAAAGGCAATCGGACGACAAACCGTCCTGTCGCATCTCGAGCGACGGTTTTTTGGAAGTGCGTTTCACACTCCTCCTCCGCCTTGGTGTGTACCGAGGTCGAAGGGAGTTCTTCGACTTCCCAAAACTTGCGAATCGCCGTGTCCAGCGATTCGAGGACGTTACAGTGCAACGTCCGCAAAGTTTTGTTTTTACTGCCCTTAGCATTTATTGGGACGGAAAGAATCCAGCCAAATGCAGTTTCTTGGGCGATTGGACCTGTACTGCTTATTCGACGGAAACCCGGTCGAATAATTTGCGCGTACAGGTCCGCACCGATCAACACTTCAATCGGTTGACCGGAAGCTGGATTTGGATCTGCTAGCGGCAGATCCCGCAGCGCGTCGCATTTGAGTGCACCGGCCAAGGGCGAGGCGTAGCTCGTAATTTTGTGTACGATGTACGCTCTCGTCTCGACTATCGGCGCGGTATCTTGTACCGTTCCCAAATGCATCTGCACGCTGTATTTAATTTGTTGGGTTCGGCCGCCCCCCCAAGCCCGTCACTGTGGCTGGGGATTTCCTCCGCGAGAATTTGAGGTCATTTGTCAAATTCGCGGAGATGAAAGACGATTCGGAACCCTGATCGATCAGTGCGCGCGCGATTCGCGACGCACCGTTCTCTCCGTACACACGCACGCTCGCTGTGGCTAACAACACAGCCTTCGGTACGTCTGCACCGAGCGCGGTACAGTGTGACGTACCGGGCTGTGACGTCGTTGCCTGTGACGTCGTGGTACGAGCTGCTCGTACGGCAGGTTGCGGCCGGCTCGGTGGAGCCGTATACCGCTTTTTCGGGCGTTTGTCCGACGGAACCGTTGTCGCAGGTTTGCGACTTTCGGTTTCGCTCCGAAAGGTCTCAAAATGCAGCAGAGCATGATGTCTGCCTTTGCACTTCGGGCACCCCTCCTCGGATGGACAACGCGCGTTTCCATGCTGAGGTGACAAGCAGAGAATGCACCGCTGGCTATCTTTTATAAACTGATAGCGGCGGTTCGGCGTCAAGTTTCTGAATGCACCACATTTGGTCATTCTGTGCTCAAGGCCGCAAAATCCGCAGGTCACAGTTTTATCAGCTGGACTTTCTAGAACGGAGTTGTGACTCCGTACTTTATGTTTCGGTGGGTGTTCGGTCGCAGGCTTGCTTGGACCTTCATCTAACATAGTTAGAGCCCTTGCATGCCCCTCCAGGAACTCTATCAACTCGACATGCGAGGGATAGTCCGGGGTGAGACGCTGCGACCTTTCCCACTCAGCTTTCAGAGGCCCTTCTAAATGGCTTCGAATAGTATGGGCTAGCAGCCAATTTCGCTGCTGTAAAATCGTGCCCTGTTTTTCGAATGCCGCAAGGGCCTGTTTGAAAACGACGACGACCTGATTTAGGCTATCGAGATCATCTCTTTTGATCGTTTTCAATTTGGTCAGTTGATTAAGCAATTTGGCGGTCACGATACGTGGTAACCCGAATTGTTCTTTCAGGGGTTTCCACGCCACTTCGAAGTTCTCATCGGTAACTTCGAGGTGCGCGATCGCTGCCAACGCTTTATCCTCCAGACAGGCGTTCAGATATTGCAATCGATGCACATCTGCCAGCCTCGGATTATTTATTATGCCGGACGTGAACAGATCCGCGAAATGTCTCCATTTACGTGGGTCACCTCCGAACTTGGGGAGCCGTTGTTTTGGAAGTTCGATAGCGACGTCATGGGGGCTGACCGACGTGGGTGCCGCTTTTGATTCAGCGGCCAGTCTGGTCAGCTCCGTGGTAACGTACGCCTGGAATTCCATATATTCCGTCTCCTTATTCTCTACGCCACCTTTTGCGAGGAAGTCGCACGTGTTGCGTTTCGCAGGGGCATATTTTCTCCGAATCGACAAGTACTGCTCAATAGCTTCCTTGTATTGTTCGGATACGGTGGCGAGCTTTGTCCTGAGGAGCTCCTCAGTGAACTGAGCTCGGCCACGTTTCTTTAAGTAAGAGATCGACCTTGACATCATGTCGAACCGGGTGATCAGGTCGTCGAGTTCGCCTTCGAACTCGCTTCGACCTTCATCCTTGGCGACAGACATGGTGATCTCTAATTCGAGGATTTTACAATCTACTCGAAATTAAGTGGTCCCATAAGCAGCGACTTACGTGAACGTACTGCAACTCTTTCCTGTTCTTTCAACCTCAATCCGGCTCGAAGGACCGTTTGTTAGAAACTAAGGGTTCTAACCGGGGTCCGGACGAGGGAAATACTAGGGAGAGTGATTGATAAGTTTTTTATTTCGTAATTTTCGCTTGTCGCAAAGCGACAAGCCTTTTATTTAATTTTAACAAAAAAATGAAAAAAAATAAAAAAAATATAAATTACAAAAAAACGAGAATTATTTTATAATCCAGCCGGGGGTGGAGATTCACCGGCGTTGCCCCGGTTGGGATGGACCTTGGTTGCTGTAACAAAGGTTTGTTCAGATTAAATACGTGCGTACACGTATCGTAAACACGCTCGTCAGCTGTTCGCCTCGCTCTCCTAGCGGCTAGCGGTGCGCTGGGAGGGGGGAATCAGCTGTCGTTCAACGTGAATCAGTGGACTGTAAATTTGTACTTGTACGCTGATAATTATTTATTGAAACTATGAGCGATACTTTTGCCCTGAACAAAAGAGAATTCACTCGTATCTGTCGGGGGCGACTTAGCCACGGACGGGTCACCAAATGGAGGTCGTAAATCTCCAAATGGGTGGATCCCGTGAGCACGCTCTCCGTGCGGGTGACGTAGGAACGTCGTGCGAGGAGATTTCCTGCGACACTGTAAAATTACTGCACGGCGACCGTTTCTACCGGGGACCGTGACAGTAAAGTGTCCTTTGCAAAAAATCCCTCGCGGGTCCAACCGCACTATAAAGCCTACCCGGCGATCGTGTTGCACGGGGACCGTATTTGGTAGGCGGCGTGACGGAAGGTGAGGCGACCTTGAACCCGAACTCCTCCGTAGGGTGTACGGTCGACTCGTACACCGACGGGTTTTTGGAGAAGGTTTTTTGGCGACCTTTGCACGAAGAGCACTCCACGAGGCGGTACCGATTCAACGGTATGACCTTTGGGAGGCTCCAAAGCCGTATAGCTTTAAAGGGATTCTGGGTGGGTGCACCCTGAGTCCCTTACGTCGCGGTCGCGGCAACGACTGCAACGTACAATCCTTCCTAGCGAAGGCGGTCGCGCCACGCGCTGCGTGTATTATGACCTCCCTTTTGTCGCAGGTAGATTGTTCTGGGAAACTCTAACCGCAGAAACGGAGAGAATTCTTTTTTATACAAGTCCGAATATTATGTGCGAGTCCGTACTTGAGGAGCGAGATCTTCTGGAATCCGCTCCCGCTGGCAGTCGGCTCGTGAATAATTGCGAATATCGTCGCGGATCGACAGACGAAGACTCGGTCGCGCCTTGTCGTCGCGACGCGGCGCTGCCGAATTCAGCTGTCGATCTCTTTTCAATATATTATACGGTTCTCTCTCTCGACGCTGACGTCACGATACCGTTTAAACCGGTGCGAAGCGAATCTTCGCGTGAGGTCGGCGTACAAAACACGTAAACGGCCGCGGTTTTAAATCGTCCGAACGTTCAACGAACCTGACGAACGCTTAACCTTCCGCAGTGTCACATACACAAACGGATACGGGAATCGCAGCCGAGAATTTAATGTTTTCAGACTAACGCGATTTTAAATAGTTTTTTAACATATTTAAACATACCACCCCCCTTGCACGAATTGTGCAATACCCGGAGAACGCGGTAGTCCCGTACGGTCACTTTTTTACGCGGAGAGAGAGAACTCGCGCACTTTTAATTGTAAATAATCAAAAGTTCTTACTGTTGACCAGCTGCAGCCTGTTGAAGGAATCTCATGGACGTGGTCAGCATCTGGTCCGCCATGGCGCAAGCCATGGCGATCTGACCGAACGCCGGCTGCCAGGTCCTTCTTTTTTTCTTTGCCGGGGTCGCTGGGGTCTGCGGCTGCAGGCCGCTGGTGGACGGTCCAGGGGTGGCCGGGGCGGGTTTCGCCTGTTTCCTCCGTTTCCGCTTTTGTTGCGGAGCTCGGTCGGTGGGGGCAGCCGAAGTCGACCCTGGCACTGCTGGTGGTGGCGACGGGGTCGATTCCTCCGGTTTGTCGGCCCGCCACGCACAGGACCGCATGTGTCCGTCCTTGTCCCATCGGAGGACGTATTGGCCTCCGGGGGCCCGGTAGTGGTATTTTCGGGTTGTCGTTATAACCCTGGCCGGAATCCTGAATGAGTCGACCCCGAAATTGAGGGTCACCTCCGGTTCTCCTGGCGCCTGTACGGTGGTAGGCTCCTCTTTACTGCCTCTCGGGGATATGGGCCTTTCCCCGAGCTGCAAAATGCGCCCGAATCGCTCATCGATTTCCGGGTCCCCGGAAAAGGATACCGCACTACTCTCGCAAGATATGTTGGACGCGGTGTCACTCATGATGCTGTCGTTTAGGAACTGAGCGGTTTTCGATTCCGCGAATTCCGTTACGATTCGGGGGCGCTCGGATTATTCGTTACGCCCTACCAATAATCCAACTCAGATTGGTGGATTCGTAACCCCCACTAATCCGTTTGAACTTTCAGTGACAACGGTCAGGTGAGAATCAACACCGTTTATTTCTAGAAACGGTCGTTTCTCACCTTTCGATCACTTTCGGCCGTTGGATGTTATGGTTTTTATGTGACCTCGTCGGCGTCGCTAACCGTCGCCGACTCGGTTTCTTCCACAGGCAGCTTACACAACCGCGTAATAGGTCGCGTAAAAATGGATTTTTCCGTGCGTATTTTAACAACACGTGCATTTCCATCCCTGCCGGTGAATACCTCCTCTACTCGTCCCATTTCCCATTGATTCGGGGGGAGGAGAGGATTTTGCACTAAAACTAAGTCGTTTAGTTTTAATGTTTTTTGGGCTGTACGCCACTTATAACGATTCTGGAGGTGCGTGAGATAATCACGTGTCCAATGCCTCCAGATTTGTTCGTGGAATTTTTGAATCGCTCTCCATCGTGTCAAACGGGAGAGTTTTTCAATTTCCACTGATTGTGTCGGAAGCGCGTTCAGCGGACTTCCGACTAAGAAATGCCCCGGTGTGAGCGGCGCGTAATCGTCCGGGCTATCACTCAAAGCGGCAATCGGTCGCGAGTTTAAACTCGCTTCGATTTTACAAAGCAATGTTTGTAACTCTTCGCTTGTGGGAGTGAATTCGCCCAGAGTCCGCTTCAGGTGAAATTTCACCGATTTCACACCGGCCTCTTGCATGCCACCGAAGTGCGGTGCACTCGGTGGGTTAAATTTCCATCTAATTCCTTTTTGACTGTATTTATTACGCATTTCTTGCGTGTTGTACACTGCTTCGAAATTTTCGCGTAATTCTCGATCTGCCCCGACAAAGTTCGTTCCATTGTCACTGAAAATGCAGGACGGAACTCCCCTTCGTGCAATGAATCGATCTAATGCTGCCAAAAAGGCACTCGTCGTATAATCGTGGACGAGTTCGATGTGGATGGCCCGTGTCGCGTAACAGACAAAAACTGCTATGTACGCTTTGTGGGCGGTTTTTCCTCGACCGGCGGAGTCGCGGACACGAAAAGGTCCCGCATAATCCACTCCGCAGTTCGAAAATGCTCTCGCCTCGCGGCAACGCTCAGGTATTAAATCCTGCATGATTTGCGTGGAGGTTTTTGCCCTCCATCTAACGCATCGCATGCATCCGTGGATTACCGTTCGCGCTGCATTTCGACAGCCGAGAATCCAAAATCTTTGTCTTACTGTGTACATGGTCAACTGCAATCCCCCGTGCAACGTGTCAATGTGGCACTGCCGAATTATCATCGTGGAAACGTGATGTTTCGGCAAAATTATGGGGTGCTTGGTTTCCCATGACAGCGTTGTATTTTCCAGTCTGCCTCCGACTCTCAAGACATCTTTGTCATCGAGAAAAGGGTTCAGACTTTTTAATGTTGATTTTGCTGGGATTTTTCGGTGGTTTTTCAAACACCGGTATTCCTCTGCAAAATGCGTGCGCTGGATGTAGCGGACAATTCTCTCGCTTGCGAGCTGCATCTCAGACGCGTCAACGATCGTCGCATCATACGACCTTCGCTCACCTTGCATCGGTCCCCTCAGTCGGAGACAGTATGCGGTTACGCGAAGTAGCTTATTCCAGGTCGAGAATCGAAATACAAATTCCCATTCTTTCTCCGGAATTGCTACGTGGGCGTGCACTTTGCGCTTCCCTTCTTCGGTCTCGATGGACGAAGGCGTTTTCGGCCAACAATCTTTCGATTCCGTTAGCCAACTTGGTCCTGAAATCCACAGCTTAGATTGAAGGAGTTCCGCAGCTTCCACTCCGCGCGAATTCAGATCCGCGGGATTGAAGCGGGTGGGAACGTGCCTCCATTCAGCATTCGGAAGTAACGTTTGGACCTTTGACACACGGTTGGCGATTAAAACCTTCCATGTGGAGGCGTGCTTTCTCAACCATGCCAATGCGATCGTGGAATCTGTCCAGCAGATTATTCTGTCGACCTTCAATGAAAGTGACTTCTCCACGTGTACAATAAGCTCGGCGAGCAGCACGGCGCCGTTCAATTCCAGTACAGGAATTGACTGCGTTTTAATTGGAGCCACTCGCGTTTTTGCCATTATCAATGTCGAGGAGGTGACATTGCTCATTGTGGTCACTCGTAAGTAAGTGACCGCTGAGTAGGCTGCGAGCGAAGCGTCACAAAATCCATGAATTTCCACGGAAATTGTGTCGGCTCCATAATTAATCCATCTGGGGATTTTTAGCTTATTTAAGCTGCTCCAATCCACGCAAAACGTATTCCACGTATTGAGCGTATTCGCTGAGATTTGATCATCCCACTGGATTTTCTCCAGCCATTGGGATTGCATCAGAATCTTTGCGCGAATCACGACTGGTGATAACCAGCCGAGCGGATCGAACAACTTAGCAATCTCCGAAAACAAATTTCGTTTTGTCATCGGCAAGGCAGACGGCTGAAACCGTTGCAGATTGAAATAAAAATAATCGCCGGACGGTATCCAGCGTAAACCTAATACCTTTAATTCGCTGTCATCGAACAAGGTAAGGTCGACGGCGTGGGAGTGAGCGCTTTGGGGGATATTTCGCAATAACAATGGTGAATTTCCTGCCCATTTTCGCAGCTTAAACCCACCTCTTTGTAGGAGCTCGCAAACTTGGTTGCGAATTTTCTCCAACAAAGACGTATCGGGTGCTCCCATAAAAACGTCGTCTACGTAAATGTCCTGCTCGAGAATCGGGGCGGCAAGGGGGTACCTGTGCCCGTCCTGATTTTTTAACTCAAGGAGGGTTCGCATCGACAGGTATGGTGCACACGCCGTACCGTACGTTACGGTATTTAATTCGAACGCATTGAGCTGTTCGTTTTCGGGTGTGCCATAGGATGCATTGAAAACGACGATCCTGCGGGGCGACGAGAATCTGTCGGAACATTTTCTCAATGTCAGCCACCAACACGTATTCATACAGACGCCATCGGGTCAAAACTGACGTGATGTCGTTCTGCAATTTTGGACCTACGTGTAGGATGTCATTTAATGAACGACCGCCGGTAGTTCGGCTTGTCGCGTTAAATACGACTCTTAATTTAGTCGTTGCACTCTCGGTGCGTATGACCGCTCGATGCGGAATATAGAGTCTGGTCTCGTCAATAGGCTCTATGCGAGTCATATGACCCAGCTCCTCATATTCCTCGAGAAACGTCGTATATTCTCTTACGAGAGTCAGGTCTGTGTCCAATTTTTTCCTCAACCTCCCAAGGGCGGAGAGAGCGATTCAATAGGAGTTTCCTAACGCTTCGTCCGGTCTCGGGTGAGAAAAAGGCAATCGGACGACAAACCGTCCTGTCGCATCTCGAGCGACGGTTTTTTGGAAGTGCGTTTCACACTCCTCCTCCGCCTTGGTGTGTACCGAGGTCGAAGGGAGTTCTTCGACTTCCCAAAACTTGCGAATCGCCGTGTCCAGCGATTCGAGGACGTTACAGTGCAACGTCCGCAAAGTTTTGTTTTTACTGCCCTTAGCATTTATTGGGACGGAAAGAATCCAGCCAAATGCAGTTTCTTGGGCGATTGGACCTGTACTGCTTATTCGACGGAAACCCGGTCGAATAATTTGCGCGTACAGGTCCGCACCGATCAACACTTCAATCGGTTGACCGGAAGCTGGATTTGGATCTGCTAGCGGCAGATCCCGCAGCGCGTCGCATTTGAGTGCACCGGCCAAGGGCGAGGCGTAGCTCGTAATTTTGTGTACGATGTACGCTCTCGTCTCGACTATCGGCGCGGTATCTTGTACCGTTCCCAAATGCATCTGCACGCTGTATTTAATTTGTTGGGTTCGGCCGCCCCCCCAAGCCCGTCACTGTGGCTGGGGATTTCCTCCGCGAGAATTTGAGGTCATTTGTCAAATTCGCGGAGATGAAAGACGATTCGGAACCCTGATCGATCAGTGCGCGCGCGATTCGCGACGCACCGTTCTCTCCGTACACACGCACGCTCGCTGTGGCTAACAACACAGCCTTCGGTACGTCTGCACCGAGCGCGGTACAGTGTGACGTACCGGGCTGTGACGTCGTTGCCTGTGACGTCGTGGTACGAGCTGCTCGTACGGCAGGTTGCGGCCGGCTCGGTGGAGCCGTATACCGCTTTTTCGGGCGTTTGTCCGACGGAACCGTTGTCGCAGGTTTGCGACTTTCGGTTTCGCTCCGAAAGGTCTCAAAATGCAGCAGAGCATGATGTCTGCCTTTGCACTTCGGGCACCCCTCCTCGGATGGACAACGCGCGTTTCCATGCTGAGGTGACAAGCAGAGAATGCACCGCTGGCTATCTTTTATAAACTGATAGCGGCGGTTCGGCGTCAAGTTTCTGAATGCACCACATTTGGTCATTCTGTGCTCAAGGCCGCAAAATCCGCAGGTCACAGTTTTATCAGCTGGACTTTCTAGAACGGAGTTGTGACTCCGTACTTTATGTTTCGGTGGGTGTTCGGTCGCAGGCTTGCTTGGACCTTCATCTAACATAGTTAGAGCCCTTGCATGCCCCTCCAGGAACTCTATCAACTCGACATGCGAGGGATAGTCCGGGGTGAGACGCTGCGACCTTTCCCACTCAGCTTTCAGAGGCCCTTCTAAATGGCTTCGAATAGTATGGGCTAGCAGCCAATTTCGCTGCTGTAAAATCGTGCCCTGTTTTTCGAATGCCGCAAGGGCCTGTTTGAAAACGACGACGACCTGATTTAGGCTATCGAGATCATCTCTTTTGATCGTTTTCAATTTGGTCAGTTGATTAAGCAATTTGGCGGTCACGATACGTGGTAACCCGAATTGTTCTTTCAGGGGTTTCCACGCCACTTCGAAGTTCTCATCGGTAACTTCGAGGTGCGCGATCGCTGCCAACGCTTTATCCTCCAGACAGGCGTTCAGATATTGCAATCGATGCACATCTGCCAGCCTCGGATTATTTATTATGCCGGACGTGAACAGATCCGCGAAATGTCTCCATTTACGTGGGTCACCTCCGAACTTGGGGAGCCGTTGTTTTGGAAGTTCGATAGCGACGTCATGGGGGCTGACCGACGTGGGTGCCGCTTTTGATTCAGCGGCCAGTCTGGTCAGCTCCGTGGTAACGTACGCCTGGAATTCCATATATTCCGTCTCCTTATTCTCTACGCCACCTTTTGCGAGGAAGTCGCACGTGTTGCGTTTCGCAGGGGCATATTTTCTCCGAATCGACAAGTACTGCTCAATAGCTTCCTTGTATTGTTCGGATACGGTGGCGAGCTTTGTCCTGAGGAGCTCCTCAGTGAACTGAGCTCGGCCACGTTTCTTTAAGTAAGAGATCGACCTTGACATCATGTCGAACCGGGTGATCAGGTCGTCGAGTTCGCCTTCGAACTCGCTTCGACCTTCATCCTTGGCGACAGACATGGTGATCTCTAATTCGAGGATTTTACAATCTACTCGAAATTAAGTGGTCCCATAAGCAGCGACTTACGTGAACGTACTGCAACTCTTTCCTGTTCTTTCAACCTCAATCCGGCTCGAAGGACCGTTTGTTAGAAACTAAGGGTTCTAACCGGGGTCCGGACGAGGGAAATACTAGGGAGAGTGATTGATAAGTTTTTTATTTCGTAATTTTCGCTTGTCGCAAAGCGACAAGCCTTTTATTTAATTTTAACAAAAAAATGAAAAAAAATAAAAAAAATATAAATTACAAAAAAACGAGAATTATTTTATAATCCAGCCGGGGGTGGAGATTCACCGGCGTTGCCCCGGTTGGGATGGACCTTGGTTGCTGTAACAAAGGTTTGTTCAGATTAAATACGTGCGTACACGTATCGTAAACACGCTCGTCAGCTGTTCGCCTCGCTCTCCTAGCGGCTAGCGGTGCGCTGGGAGGGGGGAATCAGCTGTCGTTCAACGTGAATCAGTGGACTGTAAATTTGTACTTGTACGCTGATAATTATTTATTGAAACTATGAGCGATACTTTTGCCCTGAACAAAAGAGAATTCACTCGTATCTGTCGGGGGCGACTTAGCCACGGACGGGTCACCAAATGGAGGTCGTAAATCTCCAAATGGGTGGATCCCGTGAGCACGCTCTCCGTGCGGGTGACGTAGGAACGTCGTGCGAGGAGATTTCCTGCGACACTGTAAAATTACTGCACGGCGACCGTTTCTACCGGGGACCGTGACAGTAAAGTGTCCTTTGCAAAAAATCCCTCGCGGGTCCAACCGCACTATAAAGCCTACCCGGCGATCGTGTTGCACGGGGACCGTATTTGGTAGGCGGCGTGACGGAAGGTGAGGCGACCTTGAACCCGAACTCCTCCGTAGGGTGTACGGTCGACTCGTACACCGACGGGTTTTTGGAGAAGGTTTTTTGGCGACCTTTGCACGAAGAGCACTCCACGAGGCGGTACCGATTCAACGGTATGACCTTTGGGAGGCTCCAAAGCCGTATAGCTTTAAAGGGATTCTGGGTGGGTGCACCCTGAGTCCCTTACGTCGCGGTCGCGGCAACGACTGCAACGTACAATCCTTCCTAGCGAAGGCGGTCGCGCCACGCGCTGCGTGTATTATGACCTCCCTTTTGTCGCAGGTAGATTGTTCTGGGAAACTCTAACCGCAGAAACGGAGAGAATTCTTTTTTATACAAGTCCGAATATTATGTGCGAGTCCGTACTTGAGGAGCGAGATCTTCTGGAATCCGCTCCCGCTGGCAGTCGGCTCGTGAATAATTGCGAATATCGTCGCGGATCGACAGACGAAGACTCGGTCGCGCCTTGTCGTCGCGACGCGGCGCTGCCGAATTCAGCTGTCGATCTCTTTTCAATATATTATACGGTTCTCTCTCTCGACGCTGACGTCACGATACCGTTTAAACCGGTGCGAAGCGAATCTTCGCGTGAGGTCGGCGTACAAAACACGTAAACGGCCGCGGTTTTAAATCGTCCGAACGTTCAACGAACCTGACGAACGCTTAACCTTCCGCAGTGTCACATACACAAACGGATACGGGAATCGCAGCCGAGAATTTAATGTTTTCAGACTAACGCGATTTTAAATAGTTTTTTAACATATTTAAACAAGTAGATTTATTCTTAAATCAACAAATAAAATACAATTGTTTCGTGTATCTTGTGTCGCGATCAAAGAATGATTATATTTACCTAAAAAGATTTTGCGCGGTGTTGACGTACTGGCGATGCGGGGGTATGTCAGTTGAAAGTAATGGCCGCAATAGAATTTATGCCGGTTCACGGATTCTATATGGTATAATATTGATACGACAGGGAACTGTAGCCCGATCTCACAAATACAACTGACTAACAAAAATCGTATACGTGTAACGAGAGTCGTGGAGTTGACACTAAGCGTGACGGTACGATTATGATCCCCCGAGTAATGAAATCGCGGGGTTTATATACCAAAAAATCTGAGTGGGGCGGATTCAAAAGTACGTTAGAAATCACCGTGTGCACTATTCTCCGAAATGTATTAATTAACGGGCTGCTGCATCGCGACGGAAGTGACCCCCATTTCAAAGGTTAGATAAGTAGCAGGGCGATTTCCTAATGCATGCAAGTGGCAAGAAAATTTTGAGGAACGAAACGTTCCACATACGTAACAGAGATAAGGAGGGGGCTCGAAGATCATCGGGTCCCACCGTATCTCAGGGCAGTCGTTGGGGATTATCTCCGCGGGAGGTGGATCGAGTATCCAGGCCGGGATGGAGATATGCGGACAGAGGTGTACTGCGGTGTTCCGCAGGGGACGGTACTCGGGCCACTCTTGTGGAACGTCGCGTACCCTAAGGTGTTGTGGGCCGACCTCCTTGACGGCGACAGCGCCGTGTGTTATGCAGATGACACACCGGTGCTGGCCGTCGGGGCGCACTGGAGGAGAGCCAAGCGCCTCGCGGAGGTGGGAGCGCAGCGCGTCGTCGGCCGCATCAGGGGGATGGGGATGAAGGTGGCGGTCCATAAGACCGATGTTATAGCGTTCCATTCACCTCGGCAGGATCCACCACCCTCCCCCCCCCCTGATGCAGGTTGGTGAGGCTGATATCGAGGTGAAGCCCCACATAAGGAATCTGGGGTTGATCCTCGATAGCCACTGGCGCATCGAGGAGCATATTCGCTGCCTGGTCCTCCGCTTGGAGAGGATGGTCGCGGCTTTAGGCCGAATCCTACCCAACCTGGGGGGCCCGGCGGGCCGAGTTCGCCGTCTCTATGTGGTAATGGTGCAGTCGGTAGTCCTTTACGGGGCCCCCGTCTGGGCGGACGTCCTGGCGGCCTCACGGCGCAGAATGACGATACTGCGTCGGGCACGGAGGCGGATGGCGCTGAGGAACGTCCGCGAGTACCGCACCGTGTCGCATGAGGCGGCGACGGTTCTTGCGGGGATGCCGCCCATGGACCTCCTCGCGCGGTCGCACGCGATGACGTATCGTCATCGTGTCGACCGTCGCGCGGGAGTGGGGGCGGTCCCGGGAGAGCAGGAACCTGCTTGGGGCGATTTGAAGCGCCAGGCCCGGCAGTTCGTGGTGCTCGCGTGGCAGGAGCAGTTGGCCCTGCCAACCGCGGGGCACCGGACAGTCGGGGCTGTTCGGCCACTCCTGAGTGAGTGGCTGGACAGAGGCCATGGAGGCCTCACTTATCGGATGGCACAGGTGTTCTCCGGACATGGCAGCTTCGGGAGATACCTGCGTCGGATAGGTAAGGAGCAGGCCGCACGCTGCTGCCATTGTGACGCTGAGCAGGACACGGCTGAACATACCCTCGAGGTGTGCCCTGCGTGGGTGGAGGAGCGCCGTGTCCTGGTCAGCGTCATCTGGCAGGATGTCTCGATGCCGGGCATGGTGCGCGCCATGCTCGGCAGCGTGGGGAAGTGGAGGGCCGTTGCCTCCTTCTGCAAGAGCGTAATGTTGCAGAAGGAGGCCGCCGGCAGGGAACGCGAGCTTCAGCGGCGTGCTGAGGCTCGCGCACGTGTGGTGGCGGGAGGCCGTCGTTCAGGCGCCGGGCATCGTGGGCGGCCCCCACGGCGTGGCAGACGACCCTGACTGGGAGAGGGTTTCTGAAGGGAACCTCATCAGGCACGAGGCGCAGAGCCGGACCGGATGGGGGTGGAATTGTCATCCTAATTCCGGTCCAACGCATCGGGAAGCACCCTCGGTGGCATGGTGCGGCCATGAGCCACCAGCCGCCGAGGGGTACAAATGGCGTTGCGTGCGGTTGCGAGTTGGAGCACGCAGCCGCCACTGACCGAGGCCCCGAGACGGATGGCGGCGGGAAGGAGTGGACTCGCCCTGCCGCCATCAGGTAGTGTGACTGCCGGGAGGTACACAGCGCAGGCTCGGGGAGGGTACCGGAAGTATGCATCGAGCGATTCCCGGTATCCACCCAAATCGTGCCGAAGGGTCACCGTGGGGTTTATAGTGGGTAGGTCACGCGTCCGGCATTCCATGGGCGCTGGGAATCCCACACACCT
This sequence comes from Colletes latitarsis, assembly GCF_051014445.1. Classification (NCBI taxonomy): domain Eukaryota; kingdom Metazoa; phylum Arthropoda; class Insecta; order Hymenoptera; family Colletidae; genus Colletes; species Colletes latitarsis. The sequence goes on along the minus strand of NW_027488377.1, from coordinate 842,183 downwards.
CTCCTGCCTCACCCCAAAGTGGTGGGAGGGAGTGTTACGAAGTTTGCTTGTAAGTAAACAGTGAGATAGTAAGCAAGCAGTGAAGTAGTAAGAAAGCAGTAAGTTAGTAACAAAGCTGTAAGCTTGTAAGCATGCTGTAATCTGGTAAGAAAGCAGTTAGCAATTAAGTAAGCAGTAAGCTAGTATGCAACCAGTTAGCTAGTAAGCAATCAGTGTGCTAGTAAGCAAGCAGTAAGCGAGTAAGCTAGCACTATGCTAATAGGCGAGCAGAGAGCTAGTAAGCGAGCAGGAATCTAGTAAGGAAGCAGTATGCTAGCAAGCACGCTGTAAGCTGGTAAGTAAGCATTAAGCGATTATTCTAGTAGTAAGGTATTAAGCAGCCAGTAAGCTAGTATGCAAGCAGTGTGCTAGTACGCGAGCAGTGAGCTAGTAAGCGAGCTGTAAGCTAGAAAGCAAGCAGCAAGATATGTTGCAAGCAGTAAACTAGAAAGCACGCAGCAGGCAAGTAAGCGTGCTGTAGGCGAGTAAGCTAGCTGTAATCTTGTAAGCAAGCAGTAAGCCTAGATAGCAACCAGTAAGTTAGTAAGGAAGCAGTAAGCTAGTAAGTAAGCAATATGCTAGAAAGCAAGCAGGGAGTTGTAAGCAAGACGTAAGCGAGTAATATAGCAGTAAGCAAGTAAGGCAGCAGTGAGCTTGTAAGCGAGTAGGAAGCTAGTAAGCAAGCAGTAAGCTGGTACGCATGCGGTGAGCTAGTAAGCCAACTGGGAGCTAGTAAGGAAGCATTATGCTAGTAAGCAAGCAGTCAGCTAGTAAGCAACCTGTACGCTAGTAAGCAACCAGTAAGCTAGGAAGCAAGCAGTGAACTAGTAAGCGAGGGGGATGCTAGTACGGAAACAGAATGCCAGTAAGCAAGCTTTAAGCTAGAAAACACGCTACAAGCTAGTAAGCAAGCAGCGAGGTAGTAAGGAAGTTTTGAGCTATTAAGCGAGCAGGGAGCTGGAAAGGAAGCAATATGCTAGTAAGCAAGCCGTAAGCTGGAAAGCAAGCAGTGAGCTTATTAGCGAGCAGTGCGCTAGTAAGGATAGAGGATGCTAGTAAGCAAGCAGTAAGCTAGTAAGCAAGCTGTAAGCTGGTAAGGAAGTAGTTAGGTAGTACGCAAGCCGTAAGCTAGTAAGCTAGTAAGTAAGCGTCGGGCCAGTCAGAAAGCAGTTGACTTGTAAGAAGGCAGTAAGCTAGTAGCAAGCAGTAAGCGAGTAAGCTAGCAGTAAGCTAGTATGCAAGTAGTAAGCTACTAAGCAAGCAGTGAGCTAGTAAGCGAGGAGGAAGCTAGTATGGAAGCAGTATGCTAGTATGCAAACAGTAAGCTAGTAAGCAACCAGTAAGCTAGTAAGGAAGTAGCTGGCTAATAAGAAAGCAGTATGCTTGTGTTGAGAATCTATCTTTGGGACAGATTTCCCCAATCGCTTACCGCAGAAAAAAGAAAGAATAATTTGATGAAACGGTATAATGTGTAAGACACGGAGGCGACAAAATATATGGATGTCTTTTCTCCGCGGTCAGGGTTGTCGCACGCCTAACTAACTAACGAGCGATTATTCGCGGCCACAATTAACGTTAATCCTGTTAACGTACGATCCGAAGGAGATTATCTTTAATAGGATTTGTACAGCAAGCAGTGATAGAAAACCGCGTTTATTACTAGTTTTTCTGGCATCGCTAACGGCTCATTACCTTCGATTCGAGTGTGCTAACGCTGTTGATGACGCCAGTACCGTGAGAGGGTAGTGTGCGAAGAATCAGACGGAGAAAGACTGCCGAAATTTAGACAGCGCCGCGTAACGACTAATTAGAGTAACGCGGCCGCGTCTTCGGCTGTCAATCCGCGCAGTCCTACGTAGACTTCCAACTAGAGCGGTTCGGCTCCCAATTGCACTCGAAGGGAAAGATTTACAAAAGGAAAGTTCTCATTGTTTAATATTCAGAACGATTCTGCCTGTAGTTAAAGGGTGTAAAGAGTAGATGTTCAGTCTGGTGCAGGTCCACTGATTGACCACGCACAGCTGAGAATTCGTTAAAACTCGAGAAAAGTGTGGAAATAATGTTTTCCTTGACAAAAGGATCGGTTTAGATTCGGTCAAGTATGCCCCGGAATCTTGTATGGGATTTCCCAAATTGAGATTCCACGAAATCATTCCTGCGACAGGAGATCGAGAAAATACACCAGTAAGGTGTTCGATATCCTGTGGAGTGATCGAGAATATACACCAGTAAAGTGTTCGATCCCTCCGTGCAGAATTGAGCGGTCGTCTCGATCGTATAAACAATCGAAACATAAGAAAGTTGGCAAAATTTCGTTTCAATTTTCTTGTGATTACCGCCAGGCTGAGGAGACACCAAAGGGAGGCACCTACGTGGTGAACCATCCAGGTGGGTCCATTGTAGTCGGGTCGACGTCCACAAAGGACGCCTGACTTTTCCGGTCTGCGAGTCCTCACTCCTACAGATCCCGCCGGTATAACGTTTAGAGGAGCACCTGTGCGGAGGAGTAACGGAGTCGTGGGTCAGGCCCCCACGTGGTTCAAATACTGCTAAATGCAACGAATAGATGTGCAACGTGCAGTGAACCACGTACAGTCGGGCTCCGTAGTGCAACCCCTGACCAATAAGTCGTCTGTTGAAACAGCCAAGAGCAGCCACAGTTCGACGGTTGGGCTGTTGCACTGCACTGCGTTTCGGCGCATAGACTCAGTTGACAGACTCACGGGAAAAGTGCATTTGGGGCCTTACAACCTCCACTTGCAATCCCGTCCACAAGGTAATCGACTGCAAACGGCGTAGATAAGGAATTTATTCTTTATCAAAAGTCAAAATTATAAATACAGTTCACTAGCGAGCTCGTATATTACGAGCGAGCGTAATTCTCCGCTCCTATACATTCGATTCCCGAAGCCAGGAGCGTGAGGACACAAACGCGGCATAGATACGTATAACGTGTTTACGTGTGTCTAACACATAGCCGTGTCTTTCTGATTATAGGAACCTTGGCCTACCTCAACCCGGCGAGTTCGGCGACCAGCACAGACGAGGCAGGCAACGTCCCAGTACGGATTTCCTTAGTCCTTATAATTTTCTATTTGGTTTTTTTTTTGTTTGTTTAAATTTATTTTACAATAAAAGGTCGGCATAGAAGGCCGACGAAAAGAAAACCTGACGCCCGTAATAATTTTCCCTGAAAACTCCTGTACCTCTATCCGGACTTCGTCGTTAAAAGCATCAGCTTTTTAACAGGCTGCTTTTGCAAAGGCTTAGTAAAGATATCAGCGAATTGTTCTTTCGTTTGAACATATCTAATTTCTACTTCTCCGCGATTAACGACATCACGAGTAAAATGGTACTTTATATCGATGTGTTTCGAGCGCTTATGGTTTTTGGAACTATTAGCAATTTTTATGGCCGCTTGGTTATCAACAAAAACAGGGACGATATTGCACACAATATCCAATTCATTCAACATACGACGTAATCAAACCGTTTCTTTCACGCCGTGACCTAACGCGATATATTCCGACTCAGCGGTCGAAAGGGCAACGACCTTTTTCAATTGACTGGACCACGAAATTGGTCCACTATTCAAAATATAGACAAATCCACTCCTAGATCATCGAGTCTCTGAGCATCCGGCATAATGAGCATCCGTGAATCCCGAAATATCAAGCGAACTCCCACTATTTCCGTAAACTATTCCGTAATCACGTGTTCCATTTAAATAACGCATTATTTTCATTACCGATTGCCAATGAGAGTCGTCGTGAGAACTCAAAAATTGACTTGCGTAATTGACCGCAAATTCGATATCCGGGCGACAAACTCGTGCAGCGAATAATAAAGAGCCTATTGCCTCACGAAACGGTATTTTACTGTCAATCGCAGGTGTTTGTTTTTGCAAGTGCATACCTGGCTCCGCAGGTACACTTGACGGGTTTGCTTCAAGCATATTAAAGGTCTTTAATATTTTCTTAATATAGCCCGGTTGAGAAATTTTTAAGAGTCGTCGTTCACGATCGCGTTTAATCTCGAAACCGAGAAATTCATCGGCCCGATCTACCGAGATTTTAAGGTTACCTTCTAAATAATCTAAGACGCTCTTGATTGCATTCTCGCTTTTGCTCATAATCTAACCATCATCACATACAGGGCTAAATACACTTTTGAACTTTCCACTACACCGACAAGCACGCACTTATCACTTGCGATGTTCACGAGATTAAATTCGTTCAGAAACCTCGTGAACTTCTCGTTCCAGCATTTGGGTGACTGCTTCAATCCATACAGGCTGCGATGTAGCTTGCAGACTGCATCCGGTTGGCTCTAAATTGTGTATCCTGGAGGCTGCACCAAATAAATTTCTTCTTGAAGATCACCATATAGAAAAGGTTTGCACATCGAACTTCATTATTTCATAATCTTCTTTTGCAGCTGTTTAAATATCGCATTAATTCGAGGTATTTGAACATAACATAAAATTCGTTAAACAGTGTTGATTTCGAGGTACGTAACCGACCAGAGGACTCTCGGTCGCGGCGTTCGTTACGCGACACAATATAGACTAGAAAAACCATAATTTTCGGGTTTTTTCTGAAAGTCACGCGATCGACCAAGTAACGTACGAGTTCGAACAATTAGTTCAACGTACGAGTACAGAGAAAAGGTACGTTTACAAGTTAGAAAAAGACGGACGAAAGACACGGCGACAGCGCCGCGTGTCGGAGGATTCCCCCTCTCACGCGTAACTTTTGGCAGCTCGTGCTCGTCCGTCACTCTTAATCAGGATCCTGCCTTGAGCACATCGGTAAACGATCACGCTCCGCAGAATTCCCAAAATCTCCGAATCGCTTCGAGTTATTCGAGCTTTCGTTGAGGAAACATTTTGTGACACATCGGCTGATTCTATCGCAGATTCGAATAGTTCGAGTTATTCGAACTTTCGTTAAGCGGACAAGCGACGTATAGCCGTAGCTTTACTGGTTAGATTGCGTAAGCAAATTTATACCAGTAACCTACGTGTAATTCCGTTTGTCGAATCAGCTAGTTAATCGATTCGGTCGTGAGTACGACCCGGTTAAAAGACTGCGGGAAACTCGTTGATATCATCGAGTTCCCGAATTTTCCACGTATTGCTGCAAACAGCGGTCGTGCGAGAGGCATCGAGATTAAAACTCGATCCTCCCTTGATTTTCGAACGGTCTTGCTCCCACCTATAGGGGCCTTCGTGGCGTGTGTTACGTATGTCGAACGTTTCGTTCCTCAAATTTTTCTTGCCACTTGCGTGCATTATGAAATCGCCCTGCTACTTATCTAACCTTTGAAATGGGGGTCACTTCCGTCGCGATGCAGCAGCCCGTTAATTAATACAATTCGGAGAATAGAGCAGCCCGTTAATTAATACAATTCGGAGAATAGTGCACACGGTGATTTCTAACGTACTTTTGAATCCGCCCCACACAGATTTTTTGGTATATAAACCCTGTGATTTCATTACTCGGGGGATCATAATCGTACCGTCACGTTAGAGTCAACGTCACGTCTCTTGTCACGCGTATACGATTTGATAGTCAGTTGTATCTTGCGAGATCGGGCTACCGTACCCTTTAGTATCAAACCATATAGAATCCGTGAACCGGCATAAATTCTATTGCGGCCTTTATTTCCAACTGACATACCCCCGCATCGCCAGTGCGTCAACACCGTGCAAGGTCATTTTAGGTAAATATACTCATTCTTTGATCGCGACATAAGATACACGAAACAATTGTATTTTATTTGTTGATTTAAGAATATATCTACTTTTATTATCAAATCAGAGTTACCCAACTTCTTTAACCCACAATTATATAAAGCGATTATTATTAGTTAAACGTTCCCATAATAATATAACCTTACCGCTCGGGTTATATTATATTTAATAATTCACAGTTACGAGTTCAATTAACACATCCCCAAATCCAAATACAACCTCTTACAACCTAGTGGCTCCTCGATTACGCATCGAGTTCGTCCACGCAATCTATTACCATCCTAGCGGCTCCCTGATTTCGCATCAGGTTCGTCCGCATCCTACAGCTCCCTGATTTCGCATCAGGTTCGTCTGTGATTTATCCAACCTCCCAGCAGCTCCTCGATTTCGCATTGAGTTCGTCTGCGTTTCTTCCAACCTCCTAGCAGCTCCCCAATTTCGCATTGGGTTCGTCTGCGTCGTTATCAACAATCCTAGTGACTCCCCGATTTCGCATCGGGTTCGTTCACGACATTTCACCCTCCTACGGCTCCCTGGTTTCGCACCAGGTTCGTCCGTACGTGACTCCATCCCAGAGGCTCCCTGATTTCGCATCAGGTTCGTCCTCGTTATCAACTATCCTAACGGCTCCCCGATTTCGCATCGGGTTCATCCGTGTACCTAACTAACAAATTGATACCATATTCCATATTCTTTCTCGCACTCGCAGGCCACGCGCGCTGCACGGCCCTGGCTCGTAACAGAAACTGGTGACAGCGGTGGGATTTAACTATTTTAGAATCGCTACGTAATTTTTGGGTTTCTTGAGAAGTTGAAATTTCTCTTCTTGAATTTAGACGATATACTAGTTTTCGCTAGTTAAGTCAAGCAGTTAACTCTTGTTAAGAATATACTAGTTTTCGCTAGTTAATACACATTGTTAATTGGATTTAAATATACTAGTTTTCTCTAGTTGAATTAAAATAAATTATTAAAAATGACAAGTTCACAAGCAAATATTTCGTCGAACGATATTATGAACTTGACATTATCGCTTGCAAATTCAATGTCACTTTTGACACAAAAGACATGCATACAAAATGTTACATCGACGATACCGACTTTCGACGGAGAAACTCCATCTTTATCGCGTTTTGCACAAAGTGTGGAGGATGGGTTAACATTGATACCTGAGGGTTCGGAAGCCGATTATCTGGCGATTGTTCTGACTAAACTCATAGGTCCCGCACGAAGGTGCACCTTAGAGCATAAATTCGTAAGTGTTAGCGAATTGATTAAACATTTAAAAAAGAGATTCGCGCCGGGAAAAAGTTTGTCGTATTTCCAAGTAGACATCGCGAGTTTACGTATTCGCGAGGGTGAAAGTTTGCGACAGTACGTCGACAGGACTAGTCACCTGGTTTATTGCGCGCGCGGAGCCATTCGAGAAAGATACCGGGACAACGCCGAAGATTTCATCAAGGAGATGGAACGAGATGTTTTGGAAAATTTCATCGAAGGCTTACCGGATCGTATTTCTTGGAAGGTGTCGGCACAATTTAGAGACATACGGACTCTTGAAGATGCTTACGACGCCGTGCTGCATATAGACAGGAAACTAAGGAATCGAAGACAAATGCCCCGGAACGAATCACCTGCACGGTGGTCACGAAAGGATCGTGGAACCGAAGATTATCGCCACCGCGACAATCAAGTGTCGTACCCTGGCTCGCCGAGTCGTTATGACCTAGGGCGGCATGCTAGAACATACGAAGGTCAAGAGGATCGAGAGGAACAACCACATGCGTCGGCATGGCCCGTGCGACAAAGGAGCCCCTCGATTTCCCCTTCGAGGCGTTCTTACGATTTTCCTAAGGATGAAGGAAATCATTATTCCATATTAAAAAATTCCGAAAGATATCGCGAACCGAAATTATATTGTTGGTATTGTGAAACTACGGGACACGACGGGAAATCCTGTAGGAAAAATCCGCGTAATCCAAAAAACCGACGCGACTCGCGGGACTCGTCAGCCGAATCGAACGGGTCTTTAAACTTCAATCGCGCTCACCGTACCGGCGACACGATGAGCGGCAACGAAACCCGTCGTCAAAGAACAGTACACTTCGAAAACGACTCCTTATCAAAGAAACACCTGCCCCACATCTCGAAACCAAAGTCCCAGAACTGGAATTAGGAAAGGGAACATTTTTAATCGATTGCGGTGCAGCCATCAACTTAGTACGTCTCGATGTTTTAGGAACAAAAGCAATAATAAATTCTCGCGAAGAAATAGAAATAACAGGATTAACCACAACTCCAATTTACACGTTAGGAACCACAATTCTCCATAATCACGATACACCCGCATTTTTCTATATAGTAAGAACTCTTGCAATAGACGCTGATGGACTCATCGGAAGCCCATTTTTAATGCAAGAGGGTGCCGAAATTTCTTATTATCGTGGGACCATGGTATTAAGGGACAAACCTATTAGACCATTACGTTTTTCAAACCGCAATGATTTGTTTTCATCTTTAAACTCGCAAACTCCGACTAAACACAGGCTCGAAGCTCGTACAATACAACAAATTGCGGTAAAAATAGCAAACCCGACAGTAAAGGAAGGATATTTACCACGTATTAAAACTCACGATCAACTGTACGTAGGGGAAGCAGCTGTAACAAATAACAACGGAAAATGTCACGTCTTAGCAACGAACACCAGCAGCGAAGACCTCGACGTAGAGATAGAACCACAGATAATAGAACCGTACGATTTTCTAAGCACATCGGACGAAGACCTTTGCTCATATGCAGAACAGCCAACAAAATTCAGGACCACCGAAGATAGGATAGAAAAACTCGTAAATACACTAAATACCAATCATTTAAACAGGGAAGAACGAGCATCCGTCACTGATTTAATAAAAGAATTTCCAGACCGATTTTTTCTGCTTGGAGACAAATTAGGAAAAGCAGCCGATTTTAATCATTCGATTCACACCATAGACGAAATACCAGTAAACACAAGACAATATCGATATCCGCCTGTGCATCAGGACGAAATACAAAAACAGGTTAGCGCATTATTATCACAAGGCATAATTACTCCGTCAAAATCACCCTACAACTCACCTTTATGGATCGTACCGAAGAAAGCTGACTCACAGGGAAACAAACGTTGGCGCATGGTAATAGACTTTCGCGCATTAAACGAAAAGACAATCTCCGACAAATATCCATTACCACAAATCACAGAAATTTTGGACCGATTAGGAGGAGCAAAATACTTTTCCGTTTTTGATCTCGCCAGTAGATTTCACCAGATAGAAATGAATCCAAGGGATAAGCAAAAAACAGCATTCACCACACCGCATGGACATTACGAATTTTCAAGAATGCCTTTTGGCTTAAAGAACGCTCCACCTACATTTCAACGCCTCATGGATCAAGTTCTCACCGGATTACAAGGAACAGACCTCTTCGTTTACCTGGACGACATTGTCGTTTACGCTTCATCATTGCAAGAACATAATATCAAAGTTAAAAAATTATTGAACCGCCTTCGGGAACAGGGCTTAACCCTTCAAACTGACAAATGCGAATTTCTACGCAAAGAAGTTGCATATTTAGGACATATAATTTCCGAAAAGGGGGTAAGACCGGATCCAAGAAAATTAAAAGCTGTGCAAGACTTTCCCACACCGAAAACGCAGAAGAATATTCAACAATTTTTGGGCTTAGCAGGATATTACAGAAGATTTATACCAGATTTCACCGTGAAGTCAAAACCATTGATCAATTTACTAGGAAAGGGCATTAAATTTAAATGGACAGAAGAACAAGATCAAAGTTTTAATCAATTACGTAAAGAACTTTGTCAACAACCTATATTGCAGTATCCGGATTTCACCAAACCCTTCATCGTGACTACAGACGCATCCGAATACGCCATAGGAGCTGTACTTAGCCAGGGGGAAATAGGAAAGGATTTACCAATAGCATATGCATCTCGAAGCCTTAATAAACCTGAAAAGAATTATTCGGCAACAGAGAAGGAATGTCTCGCAATGGTTTACGCAGTAAAGTATTTCCGACCCTATATTTATGGAACAAAATTCACCCTTGTCACAGATCACCGTCCCTTAGTCTGGCTACATTCAGTTAAGGACCCGACCTCCAGGCTAATAAAATGGAAATTACGACTTTCGGAATACGAGTATCAGGTTATCCACAAGTGTGGAAAAACGAACACGAACGCGGACGCGGTATCGCGCAACCCTCCATCAGTCTGTCTACCGCTCATTCCACGGGAGTCAAAGGACGATCCCGACTTCCGGGCTCAAGTACCACCGACTTTCCCTCAGGGGCTGCCAGCCTTTCAGCTGCAGTACGGGCTTAACGAACCCGGGGTACCCGAGTCATACACACACCGTAAGCCTCCTGTTGGTCGTCACAACGACCCATTCACAATTCCCTATTGGTTTTGTGAATGGTACGTGACGGCAGGAGGAACGGGGGTCTTGGCTTAACCGCCTGGGCCACGAGTATGGCGACTCTATAAAATCGCCCTCCAATCCTAAGCTATGGTGCGCGACGATGGGATGCATGGTTGGGGGAGAAGGCCCAATCCCAAGCGACCACCTCCGGGGAACCTGCCGAACCCCCGGAGTATTAGGCTTACCCGGGTAAGGCGGCTCTGCCCGGGTGGACCTTTATATCCGACCATCTCGTGGGATTTTTATGGACACAGAAAATAAAATGGGGATGGGGCGGGTTTTGTCGGTTGGGGAGGACGGAGACGGGGTTGGGGTTAGGGTGGCGGCGCTCGCGCCCCACTCAGCGCCAGGTCCGGCTTCGTGGAGGGTGGAGGAGGACGACGAGACGGCGTCGGTCTCGTCCTTCTCCTCCAGCACGAGCCACATAGGCTCTAAGAGGAAGAGGACGGGGCAGGCCGTCGTCGAGGTGGGCGGGGCGATGAGCCCGTCGGTGAGGCTGAGTTGCCTCAGGGACGAGGTGACCGAGGAGATATCGGAGAGGATCTCCTCGTCCCTGAGGCGGGTGGAGAAAGTCGCCGCTGCCTGCGCCTTTAAGGGGCAGAAAAGCGGTGGCGCGGAGGCCCTGAAGGCCGCGGCGGAGGAAATGAGGGAGGCAGCGCGGGAGCTCAGAGGGCGGAACGCCCGTCTGCAGCTCCTGTTGGAGGAGGAGCGACAGGGGAGGAGGAGGGCAGAGGCGCTGTGGAACAGCGCGGCCCTCCCTCCCATCCTCCCTCCACCTCCACCGCCGCGTCCCTCGGCGGTGGTAAATAAGCGGAGTGCGGCGGCAGTGGTGCGGGGCACCGCGGGCCCCTCCACCCGCACTCCGCCCGTGAAGAAGTCCCCGTCCTCCTCAGAAGACGATCTTCTGAGAAGGATTGGGGACATGATTGATGGCAAGCTGGCCGCCTTCCGGGAGGAGCTCCTCGCCGGAAGAGCGGTCAGCAGGAAGGCGGTGCCTCCCCGACCTGTTCCGGTACAGTCGGGGAAGGCAAAGAAGGGCGGAGTGAAGGCTCCGCCCAGCGTTGCGGCACCAGGGCCCCGGGTCGCGACCCCCAAGGGGGGTGGTGTACCCGTGGTCGCGGTGGTCGCGTCCTCCACAGCACCCTCCCAAGGGGGGGGTGGTGTGGAGTGAGGTGGTGGGGCGGAAGGCGAAGCGGGCGGCGAGGAAGGCCTCGCAACCGCCGCCGGCGGCCAAGGTAAAAGCCGCGAAGGTCGGGAAGGCACGACCAGGTCGTCCCCCAAAAACGGCAGCGGTGACGCTGACCGTTGCGCAGGGAGGCGACCTGACCCTCGCGGAGGCGATGCGGCTCGCCAGGGAGAATATCTCCCTGGAAGAGCTGGGCATCGCCTCCGTGAGGGCGAAGAGGGCCGTGACCGGGGGTCTCTTGCTGGAGATCCCCGGTGCAGAAGGCGGCGCGAAGGCGGATCGTCTCGCCCAGAGGCTCCGGGAGCAGCTGGGCGAGCGAGGTGTCCGGGTCGCCCGGCCCACGAAGCGCACGGAGATGCGCGTTTGTGGGCTGGACGACTCGGTCAGCGCACAGGATGTGTCCCGTGCCCTTGCGAGGACGGGGGACTGTCCTGTGGAGGACCTGCGGATCGGAGAGATCCGCAGGTCGCCCTCCGGCCTCAGGTCGGTGTGGGCCCGGTGCCCCCTCTCCGCCGCCCGTAAGGTGGCGGAATCCGGGAGGGTGTTGGTGGGGTGGGTTTCGGCGCGAGTGGAAATCCTCGCGCCGCGCCCGCTCCAGTGTCACCGCTGCCTCGAATTGGGGCACGTGAGGCAGTGGTGCACCTCGCCGGTGGACCGCAGCGGTCAGTGTTACCGCTGCGGTGCCAAAGAGCACCGTGCGAGCCAGTGCTCGGCGGCCCCCCACTGCCCGCTGTGTGCGGACATGGGGAGGCCAGCCGATCACAGGGTGGGGAGCAAGAAGTGCTCCCCCCCCTCCCGGAAGGAGAGGAAGAGGCGGGCTGCACCGGCTCCGGTGCCGAGGGCGGTGGCATCGTCCTCCATGGAGGTGGACGGTGCTACGGGGACGGACGGCCGGGAGGAGGCTGGCGCGGCCATTAATTAATGCCGCCCCGCCTCCTCCTCCAGGCCAACCTCAACCACTGCCGCGCGGCACAGGACTTGATGTCCCAAGTCCTCGCGGAGTGGGGGGTTGGCCTGGCGGTCGCCGCCGAGCCGTACCGCGTCCCTGATCACCCTCATTGGGTGGGCGACGCGGACGGCTTGGTGGCGACGGTATGGGGAGGGGGCGACGGGTCCCCACCGTTCCAATGCCTTTAACACCCTCCCCTGGGAAGAGATAAGGAGGGGACTCGAATATCATCGAGTCCCCTCTTGTCTCAGGGCGGTCGTCGGGGATTATCTCCGCGGCAGGTGGATCGAGTATCCGAGCCGGGATGGTGATATGCGGAGGGAGGTGTGCTGCGGTGTTCCGCAGGGGTCGGTCCTCGGGCCACTCCTGTGGAACATCGCGTACGACTCGGTGTTGCGGGCCGGCCTCCCCGACGGCGTCAGCACGGTGTGTTATGCGGATGACACACTGGTGCTGGCCGTCGGGGCGCACTGGGGGAGGGCCATGCGTCGCGCGGAGGAGGGGTCGCAACGCGTCGTCGACCGGATCAGGGGGATGGGGATGACGGTGGCGGTCCATAAGACCGAGGTGATTGCGTTTCATTCACCTCGGCAGGATCCGCCACCCCCTCTGATTCGGGTGGGTGGGGCTGACATCGAGGTGAAGCCCCAGATCAGGTATCTAGGGCTGATCCTCGATAGCCACTGGCGTTTCGTGGAGCATTTCCGCTGCCTGGTCCCCCGGTTGGAAAGGATGGTTGCGACTCTGGGCCGGATCCTGCCCAACCTGGGGGGCCCGGCGGGCCGAGTTCGTCGCCTCTATGTGGCAATGGTCCAGTCGGTGGCCCTATACGGGGCCCCCGTCTGGGCGGACGACCTGGCTGCCTCCCGGCGCAGCATGACTATGCTGCGTCGGGCGCAGAGGCGCATGGCGCTCAGGGTCGTCCGCGGGTATCGGACCATGTCACATGAGGCGGCGACGGTTCTAGCGGGGATGCCGCCCATGGACCTGCTCGCGCGGTCGCACGCGGTGATGTACCGGCACCGCGTCGACCGTCGCGCGGGGGTGGGGGCGGTCCCGGGCGGGCAGGAACCTGCTTGGGGCGATTTGAAGCGCCAGGCCCGGCAGTCCGTGTTGCTCGCGTGGCAGGAGCGGCTGGCTCTGCCAACCGCGGGGCACCGGACTGTCGGGGCTGTTCGGCCACTCCTGAAGGAGTGGCTGGACAGAGGCCATGGCAGCCTCACCTACCGGCTGGCACAGGTATTTTCCGGGCATGGCAGCTTCGGAAGATACCTGTGCCGGATAGGGAAGGAGCCGACGGCGCGTTGCTGCCACTGCGACGCTGAGCAGGACACGGCGGATCATACCCTGGAGGTATGCCCCGCGTGGGAGGGGGAGCGCCGTGTCCTGGTCGGCGTCGTCGGGCGGGATGTCTCGCTGCCGGGCGTGGTGCGCGCCATGCTCGGCAGCGAGGAGAAGTGGAGGGCCGTGGCCTCCTTCTGCGAGAACGTAATGTTCCAGAAAGAGGCCGCGGGGAGGGAGCGCGAGCTTCAGCGGCGCGCTGAAGCTCGCGCTCGTGCGGTGGCCCGAGGTCGTCGCCCGGTCGCGAGGCGTCGCGGGCGGCCGCCTCGGCGTGGCGGATGACCTAGGCTGGGAGGGGGGTCCTGAGGGGACCCTCCTCCCGCCAGGCGGCGCCGGGTCGGACCGGTTGGGGGTAGGAGTGCCTCCCCTTACCGGTCCGACGCAAGGGGTGGCACCCTCGGCGGTCTGGTGCGGCCATGAACGCCCGGCCGCCGAGGGGTGGAAACGGGGTCGCGGGCGGTTGCGAGTTGGGGCTCGCAGCCGCCACTAAACGCGGCCCCGGGACGGATAGCGGCGGGATGGAGTGGCCCCGTCCCGCCGCTATGAGGCAGTGTGTCTACTGGGGGGACCGATTGTCCCCCCGGGGGATGGGCGCGACAGCGCGGGCACGGGGAGGATACCGGAAGAATGCTTCGAGCGATTCCCGGTATTCTCCCAAAGCGTGCCGAAGGGTCAGCGTGGGGTTTTTAGTGGGTAGGTCCCGCGCCTGTCGTTGTACGGGCGCGGGGAATCCCACACACCCCTCCCACCGCTCCCCAAGGAGGTGGGAGGGAGTCTTTCGAAGATTTTCCCCACGACAAAAAAAAAAAAAAAAAAAAAAAAAAAGTGGTGTCTCATGCCCTAGCGAGGGCGGGGGACTGCCCCGATGGAGACGTGCGGGTCGGAGAGATCCGCAGGTCTCCTTGCGGCCTGGGGTCGGTGTGGGCCTGGTGCCCCCTCACCGCTGCCCGCAAAGTGGCGGAATCCGGGAGGGTTTTGGTGGGGTGGTTTTCGGCGCGAGTGGAAATACTCGCGCTGCGCCCACTCCAGTGTCGCCGCTGCCTCGAGTTGGGGCACGTGAGGCAGTGGTGCACCTCGCCGGTGGACCGCAGCGGTCAGTGTTACCGCTGCGGAGCCAAAGACTACCTCGCGAGCCAGTGCTCGGCGGCGCCCCCTCTGCCCGCTATGTGCGGACATGGGGAGGCCGGCAGATCACAGGGTGGGGAGCAAAAAGTGCTCTCCACCCTCCCGGAAGAAGAGGGGGAATCGACCCTCTCCGGTTCAGGCTCCGCGGTTGGTGGCATCGTCTACAATGGAGGTGGACGGTGCCACGGGGACGGACAGCCGGGAGGAGGCTGGGGCGGCCCCTAAGTAATGCTGCCCCGTCTCCTCCTCCAGGCCAACCTCAACCACTGCCGCGCGGCACAGGACATGATGTCCCAGATCCTCGCGGAGTGGGGGGATGGCCTGGCCGTCGCCGCCGAGCCGTACCGCGTCCTTGATTACCCTTATTGGGTGGGGGACGCGGACGGCTTGGTGGCGGCTGTATGGGTAGGAGGCGACGGGTCCCCCGCCGTTCTCCATGCTGGAGCGCGGTCGGGGATTCGTCGCTGTGGTGGGGTGTTACATCTCGCCTCGCAGCGGTCACGTCGCGTTCGAGCAGTACCTGGCCGAGGTCGCGGCATGCGTGCAGCGCTGCGCGGCCCGGCCGGTGCTCGTCCTGGGGGACTTCAACGCCAAGTCGGTGGCGTGGGGGTCCCCCAGGACTTCCGTTCGCGGCGGGATCCTGGGCGACTGGGCGGCGGGGCTCGACCTACGGTTACTGAACTGGGGGTCGGAGCACACGTGCGTGCGGCGATATGGGGGGTCCATCCTGGATGTTGGATTCGCGACCACTAACGCCGTGCGCATGGTGTCGTGGTGGCACGTGGTCGCGGGGGCAGAGACACTCTCGGACCGCCGATATATCCGGATGGAGGTCTCTGCCGCCGCGGGGGATGCATCCCGATGCCACCGTCCTGGTGGTACGCCACCGCGCCGCTGGGCGCTTCGGCGCCTGGACAAGGACGCCCTGATGGCAGCTGCCCTCGCTGCAACTTGGCCGCAGGAGGCGGCCGAGTTGCCGAGTATAGAGGAGGAGGCGATGTCCCGGGTCGGGCGGGTTTCTCCTCGCCGGGCGGTGTATTGGTGGTCGGCCGCGATCGCGGAAATGCGAGACGCGAGTGTCCACGCCCGACGCCAGTACACCCGCGCGCGCCGTCGTCTACGGAGAGACGATAGCGTGGCGCGAGCGAGGGCAGATGTCCTGCATGAGGCATACCGCATGTCGCGGATGGCTCTGCAGGTCGCCATCAAACGGGCCTAGTCCCGGGCATGGAAGGAGCTCCTTGAGATCCTTGATGACGATCCTTGGGGGCGCCCTTATAAGGTGGTGCTGAACAAGCTCCGCCCGTGGGCGCCCCCTGTCACCGAGGGTCTTGACCCCCGGCTGCTGGAGGACGTGGTCAATACTCTCTTCCCAATTGGGGAGATGGGACCACGTCCTCCGGCAGAGGCGACGGCCCCGTTGAAGTGGGTGGCCGAGCCGGGGATCACGCAGGGGGAGCTGGCCGCGGCCCTCAGACGGCTCGCGGCGCGTAACACGGCCCCGGTTCCGGATGGTGTGCCCGGCCGGGTTTGGGTCTTAACCCACGGCGTCCTTGGGGGCGACCTCAGGCGGTTGTTTAACCGATGCCTGAGGGACGGGCGATTCCCTCCCAGTTGGAAGGTGGCGAGTATGGTCCTCCTCCGGAAGGCGGGTCGGCCCGCGGAGTCTCCATCCGCATACCGGCCCATCTGTCTCCTCGACGAGGTGGGCAAGCTCTTCGAGCGAGTGATTGCTGCCCGCCTCGTCGAGCACCTGTCGCGGGGTGCTCAGGGCCTGGCCGACTGCCAGTACGGTTTCCGGGGTGGCCGGACGACGGTCGACGCGATCAGTCGGGTCAGGGCCCTCACGGAGTCGGCCGTCTCCCGGGGAGGGGTAGCGTTGGCGGTATCGCTGGATATTGCCAACGCGTTTAACACCCTTCCCTGGGGGGGGATACGGAGGGGCCTCGAATATCTTCGGGTCCCCCCGTGTCTCAGGACAGTGGCGTCTAGAAGCCGTCCGGGCGTATAGCTTGCTATACGGCACCAGGATCGCATGTGCCAACCCCTCCTCCTCGCGGTGGACGCTGGAAACGGCATTTATGCCGGCCAACGGGGCTCTGGTTTCGGCAGGGGCGGTGCAGGTGCACACCGTATGGGAGTAGCGACCCCACCTACCCGAGCAAGACGTGACCCGTCATTCGTACTGTGCAAACACAGAGATGTCAGGAAGGAGTGGTGTCAGGAAAGCAAAGAGAGATGGGGAAGCATTATGACTAGCGTATACTTAACACCTGGGGGCTTCGCCCCCCATTTCACGTTAAGGCTTATTGGAGAAGGTATATTATACAAAAAGGGGCTATATGCCCCTTTTTCACTTTAAGGAACTTTACGAATGTTCCTACTCGAACATCTGGGGCTTCTCCAATAAAGACCTAACTCATACCAGGGGGCTATAAGCCCCCTTTTTGCTTTAATGCTTTTCCGAGGAGGCGATCCTGACACCAGAAATCAAAAAGGGGGCTATATGCCCCCTTTTCACGTTGAGCAAATAATAAGATCAGAAAGAGACACGAAACGACGTCTGTATGCGTCCCCAAAAGCAATACGCCGCTGGGAAAAGCAATACGCTGCTGGGCTTGGCAGAACCCAGCACACCAAAACATCTGGTGGCAGACGTCGTAATGCCAGACGAATGACGGAAGGAGGCCACCGTAGAAGTAGCTGAGCTGCTCCCTACTGCCTGAAGGTGTCGGCTGGGAAACCATGCTTGTATCCTAGGTATGGAGACGGGCCTCGAAACGTGGATCGCTCCCCTGGCCATTAGAAGACTCCGCCTAGACCAGCTCAACTCCGAGCTGTAAACCGGTGGTGTACGGCTCTGTCAGACTCGGAGTCCTTGCCATACGGACGCTGCATATAGGAAGGATATGCAGCGTATGACGAAAACACTGAAAGGTACGCCAACGACGAAAGACAACATGTATTTATACATGTAAGACCGTCGTCGCGCTGCTGGCTGACAGCAGCTCCCGTCGTTGGCGATGGCAAAAGGACGCTGAAGCGTCAAGAGCATAGTTGATGATGGCAAAGTGAGTTCTACTAGTCGTGCTAAGGACGAGCCCCACGTTTTGGAGCTAATGCTACAGGGACATGATGCCCGAGGTCATGTCCTAGTTACGCAGCGGGTTCCCTGCAAAAACAGGGAACAGAAACCGGGCGTAGCGAAGCGGAGGGAACATCTGCTTGAGGTTTGTTCCCTACGTGTTTGCCGTGCGTGGCGACCTGTGTCGGCGGAAAGGAGGATCCTGGGATCTGAGGGCCCTCTCTCCTGCGGGAGTGTAGCTGCCCAACACGTACCTTTGGCCTCTGCTTCGTCTAGACAGGCGGCTAGGCGAGAAAAGCAGCCCTGTGCCTAGTCAATCGGCTCGGAACACCATTCGTGGGTTCTATTGGGCGAGGAAGTGAACCTAGGAGTCCGGGGAAAGCCCGGTCGGCCTTTGTTCGCGGACTATATCCCGGGTGCAAGTCCTAACCCAGGCGGAGCCGGGTTCCATTTGAGGGTCCATGGAGGCCGGGACACACGCCGGGACGAAACAGTATCCAAGAAAGTATGGATCCCAAAATTAAATTAACACCAATCGACGCCTCGGTACCCCGCAAGGGGGAAAAGGGAGTGAAGGAGGCCGCTGTCGCTGCTCCCGGCAGAACGACGGCGGTGAGTAAGAGAGCTGGGGTGGTTTCACCACGCCAGAAGAAAGAGAAAGCGAAGGCGGTTGAAGTGGGTAAGGGCGCTAAAACGCCCCCCTGCACCAGACCGTCGACGCGGAAGACGGCTTCTCCACCAAAGCCGGCAGGTACGACATCCCCTGTGGATAAAAAGGATGTCAAGAAGGACGGACCGGGGACACCACCCCGCACAAATCCACCGAAGAAGCCGGAGGCCAAATAGCCGAAGGCGACTTCTGAAGGCAACGCCACGTCTACGGACGGAGGATTGGGCCATGAAGTAGATAACGACGGTTGGGTAACCGTCGTTAAGAAGGAGAAACCGCAAAGGGCCGAGAAAGCCCAAAAAAGCGGTGAGAAAATGCCAGGAAAGGTGTCGGCGGAGGCGGCACCTGGTCCTTCGAACAGGCCTCTCGACAAAATTAGTGGAGAGGCCTCGAAACTGTTCAAGGGTATCCGGACCAGCTGTCTTGGAAAAGAATCCAGGCTCAGCAAGGAGACCGGAGCCTTGATCGTTGGCAACGCGGCAGCTCTCTACGAGCTAGTCCAGGAGGTTCTTATTCAGAACTCTTTCCTAAAAGGACAGCTCGCGGCGATCCGGCAAGAGGTGAGAGCCTCCCAGAGGATCGCGGAGAGGGTTGCCCCGACGGTTTCACAGACGACGGGTTCCCGTCCGACTGCGAAACCTGTACCAGTTCGTGCGGCAGCGACCTACGCGCAAGCGGTAAAGGTCGATGCCAACCGAGTTTCCCCGGAGGCGGTTAAACCACCACGACACGTGGTGCGTATTTTCCCGCCGAAAGGGAAAGGACAGAACAGTGAAGTTACCAAACAAACTGTTTTGTCCCTGGTTAAGCCGGCGAAAGCCAAGATCCGCGTTAGGTCTGTCCGACGCATCCACTCCGGTGGCATAGCCGTCGAGACCGAGCGCAAGGAGGATCTGAAGGCCTTCGTCAACTGCGCGAAGCTGAAAGAAGTAGGACTTTCAGCTACTCTACCGACTTTGAGGAACCCTACACTTATAGTGTACGACGTTCCCAAGTCGATGAGGAAAGAGGAGGTTTCTTCCAGTATCTGGAAGCAAAACCTCAGCGATATGACCCAGGGGGATGTGTCGTCCAACCTGAAGGTCCGGTTTGCAACCGGCCCGAAGGAAAAGGACACTGCCAACTGGGTCATGGAAGTCAGTCCGCAGGTTCGCCAGCGGCTGAAGAGCATGGGCAGAGTGTACCTGGGCTGGACCGCATGCAGAGTGCAGGACTATGTCTCTGTTACACGATGCTTCAAGTGTCAAATGTTTGGCCACATGGCCAAACATTGTAAAGCGCAGAACGAGGTTTGCGGTCACTGCTCCGAAGAAGGGCATACCATTGCCTCTTGTACAGCGAAGAGTAAGTCCCCGACTTGCTCGAACTGTAAATCAAGAGGCAAGCAGCACAACCATAAATCGCGAGACAAAAACTGCCCTGCCTATCAGGCAGCACTCGACCTAGCAGTATCTCGTACGAATTATGGATAGACACGACCCGGAGAATCCTCTAAGGCAATTGCGCATCGCGCAGCATAATATGCGGCGTGCGCTAATTGTTCATGGTGAGGTGAGCGAGCTAATGCACGCAAAGGAGATCGACGTGTTGCTCATGCAGGAACCTTACCAATTTCAGGGACAGATTCCAGGCTTTGGGCTCACGGCGAAGGTGATCGCCGAGAATGAACGGGCTATGGCCGCAATAGTGGTCAGAAACCCGGACATCTCGGTGGTAAAAATCACACAGCTGTGTGATACTCACACCTCCTGCGTTTGCATTAGCGGACCCTTCGGTAGTTTCTACCTCGTTAGCCAGTACTTTCAATGCTCGGAAGACATTGAACCAAGTCTGGCACGCTTGGAGAGGATACTCGATGCTCTCCAACACCGTCGAGTCGTGATAGCCGCGGACGTCAATGCCAAATCCCACCTTTGGGGGGGAGAAAGCGTTCGACCGGACACGCGAGGCGAGAAACTCGAAGAGTTTATCGCATTACACGACTTGACGATTTTGAACGAGGCTGGGAGTATTCCTACATACTCCAGCCCTGCCGGTGAGTCATGGATCGATGTCACATTATCGACTCCAGACATGGCGACAATTGTGCGAAACTGGACGGTTCACGAGGATTGGACCTCCAGTGACCACCGACTCATTGATTTTGTCTTACAGTTCACGGACGTGAATGAGAATCGAAGCCCACAGCCTCGATTCCGCACGTTGCATGCGAACTGGGAGCGATTTGATCAAGTTCTTCTTGAAGGCGCGAGGCAATTACCCCTCGGCACTGGTTGCCGCAGGGAAGTCGAACACCTAGCACAAGAGGTCGAGAAATCGATCATCGATGCGTGCAATGCCTCAATGCACCCCAAGAAGTGGCATTCGAAGTCCGTGCCATGGTGGACGGAAAATTTGACGAGAATGAAAGCGCGAGTCTATCGACTTAGACGAGCCTTTCAGCGCGAGAGGAACTCGGAGGAGAGAGCGGTAAAGCAGGCTGAGTATCGAACATCTAGACTCGCCTACACAGCCGCAGTGCGCGCTGCGAAAGCACAAAGCTGGCAGAACTTTGTGACGGAGTAGGGGAGCAAAGAGCCATGGGGACTTGTTTACAAGATCGCCCAGAAGAAACTCTGTGTTGAGACTGCGGTCTCTAACATTCGAACGCCGGAAGGATATACGACCGACTGGGAATCGACTGCCTCGCAGCTCCTACAGGCGCTAATCCCGGACGACTCGTCCACGAATGAAACGCCGGAGCAAGCAAACACCAGAGCTGATGCTACAACCGATCCGCCGACAGAAGACTGTCCAGTCTTCACGAGGAATGAGCTCGGAGCTGCAGTATCACGCTTAAAGCGCGGCAAATGCCCTGGGCTGGACCGTTTAGAGGCCGAAGTAGTTAAATGTGCTTATGGATCCATCCATAGTGCTCTACTAAGACTCTACAACGGGTACCTAGCGCACGGGGTCTTCCCCGTTAGGTGGAAAATCGGCTCGATCAGAGCAATCTTGAAAGGGCCCGATAAACCACCAACGGATGTCAAGTCGTACAGACCGATATGCCTACTCTCCATCCTAGGCAAAGTGTTAGAAAGACTAATGCTTAATCGAATGAGTAATATATTCCTAAACCCAGAACATAGTTCCGATCGGCAATACGGATTCAGGCCTGGACGATCCACGGAAGACGCCGTGGTGAAGCTCAGGGAATTGACATCCCAGCGAGAGGAACGATATGTGATGGGTCTCTCCTTCGACATCGCCGGAGCTTTTGATAATGTTTGGTGGCCAAGCATACTTCAGAAGCTGAAACGCCTGGGATGTCCCCGAAATCTTTATCGACTCATGGTCGACTACTTCGCTGACCGTATGGTTACAATAGTTTCCAAACACGGTAATGTGCGTAAGCAAGTCATCAAGGGCTGCCCATAGGGGCCGATACTCGGTCCGAGCTGCTGGAACCTAGTCTTTGACGAAGTTCTGCAGCTCTTATCAAACGAACACCTGGTTTGCGAGCCAATAGTCTACGCTGACGACTTACTCGTGGTATTCTACGGAAACTCGAGGAATCAGTTGCAGCAAAGAGGGCAAAGAGTCGCGGATACAATTTCTGAGTGGTGCGCCACGCAGAAACTTAAACTATCTGCGACTAAGACCGAGATGATTCTCTTGAAAGGAAATCTGGATAAAGAACGACCTCCTGCGATAAGGATAAACGGGAGAAATGTGGCACTCAAGCAAACCATAAGGTGCTTGGGTGTTCACATCGATGCGCGAATGGGAGTAAGATCCCACGTCGAATACTTCAATGCCAAAGTCATGTGAACGTTATATACGCTAGCAAGACTTGCTCGATCAAACTGGGGATTGGGACACAGAACCATGCGTACATTGTACAAAGGTCTCTTCGTCCCGATCACGACATACGCCGCCGCCGGATGGGTAGACATGCTTACCTCTGTGACAAGAATTAAACTTGCCAGGGCGCAGTGACATCTCCTTATCTCAGGGCAGTCGTCGGGGATTATCTCCGTGGCAGGTGGATCGAGTATCCGGGCCGGGATGGAGATATGCGGAGGGAGGTGTACTGCGGCGTTCCGCAGGGATCGGTCCTCAGGCCACTCCTGTGGAACGTCGCATACGATAAGGTGTTGCGGGCCGACCTCCCCGACGGCGTCAGCGCCGAGTGTTATGCAGATGACACACTGGTGCTGGCCGTCGGCGCGTACTGGGGGAGGGCCAAACGTCTCGCGGAGGAGGGGGCGCAGCGCGTCGTCGGTCGGATCAGGGGGATGGGTATGACGGTGGTGGTCCATAAGTCCGAGGTGATAGCTTTCCATTCACCTCGGCAGGATCCGCCACCCCCTCTGATCCGGGTGGGTGGGGCTGATATCGAGGTGAAGCCCCGGATGTGGTACCTGGGGCTGATCCTCGATAGCCACCGGCGCTTCGAGAAGCATTCCCGCTGCATGGTTCCCCGGTTGGAGAGGATGGTCTCGGCTTTAGGCCGGCGGGACGAGTTCGTCGCCTCTATGTGGTTCAGTCGGTGGCCCTATACGGGGCCCACGTCTGGGCGGACGACCTGGCGGCCTCCC
This sequence comes from Colletes latitarsis, assembly GCF_051014445.1. Taxonomy (NCBI): domain Eukaryota; kingdom Metazoa; phylum Arthropoda; class Insecta; order Hymenoptera; family Colletidae; genus Colletes; species Colletes latitarsis. Next base: position 818,971 of record NW_027488377.1, on the reverse strand, counting down.
GGCGCAGCATGACGATGCTGCGTCGGATGCAGAGGCGGATGGCGATGAGGGTCGTCCGCGGCCACCGGACCGCGTCGCGTGAGGCAGCGACGGTTCTTGCAGGGATGCCGCCCATGGATCTCCTCGCGTGGTCGCACGCGATGATGTATCGTCATCGTGTCGACCGTCGTGCGGGAGTGGGAGTGGTCCCGGGAGCGCAGGAACCTGCTTGGGGCGATTGGAAGCGCCAGGCACACGAGTTCGTGATGATCGCGTGGCAGGAGAGGTTAGCTCTGCCAACCGCGGGGCACCGGACAGTCGGGGCTGTTCGGCCACTCCTGAGTGAGTGGCTGGACAGCGGCCATGGAAGCCTCACTTACCGGATGGCACAGGCGTTCTCCGGGCATGGCAGCTTCGGGAGATACCCGTGCCGGATAGGGAAGGAGCCGACGGCGCGTTGCTGCCATTGTGACGCTGAGCAGGACACGGCTGAACACACCCTCGATATGTGCCCTGCGTGGAAGGGGGAGCGCCGTGTCCTGGTCGGCGTCATCGGACGGGATGTCTCGCTGCCGGGCATGGTACGTGCCATGCTCGGCAGCGAGCGAAAGTGGAGGGCCGTGGCCTCCTTCTGCGAGAAAGTAATGTTGTAGAAGGAGGCCGCGGGCAGGGAGCGCGAGCTTCAGCGGCGTGCTGAGGCTCGTGCTCGTTTGGTGGAAGGAGGGACCCGCCCAGGCGCCGGGCGTCGTGGGTGGCCACCGCGGCGTGGCGGATGGCCCTGGCTGGGAGGGGGTTCCTGAAGGGAGCCTGCTCCAGCCACGAGGCGCGGGATCGGACCGAAGTGGGAGTGCAACCCCAATTCCGGTCCGGCGCATCGGAAGGCACCCTCGGTGGCATGGAGCGGCCACCAACCACCAGCCGCCGAGGGGTAAAAATGGGGTCGCCGTCGGTTGCGAGTTGGGGCTCGCAACCGCCACTGAACGCGGCCCCGAGACAGATGGCGGTAGGACAGAGTGGCCTCGTCCTGCCGCCATGAGATAGGGAGACAGCCAGGAGGAACCTTTTGTCCCCCGTGGATGGACGCACAGCGCAGGCACGGGGAGGATACCAGAAGTATGCTTTGGGCGATTCCCGGTATCCACCCAAATCGCGCGGAAGTGTCACCGCGGGGTTTTTAGAGGGTCGGACCCGCGCCCGTCATTCTACGGGTGCGGGGCATGCCACACACCCCTCCCACCACTCCCCAAAGAGGTGGAAGGTAGTCTTTTGAAGATTTTCCCCAAGAAGAAAAAAAAAAGCTAGTATGCAAGCAGTGAGCTAGTAAGCGAGGACGAAGCTAGTAAGAAAGCAGTATGGTAGTAAGCGTGCAGTAATATAGAAAGCAAGCAGCAGGCTAGCAAGATAGCCGTTAGTTACTACGCATGCAGTAAACTAGTAAGTAAGCAGTAACCTAGAAAGCAACCAGTCAGCTAGAAAGCAGGCAGTAACCTGGTAAGATAGCAGTTAGCTGGTAAGGAAGTACTAAGCTAGTAAGCAAGCAGTGAGCTAGTAAGCGATCGGGAAGCTAGTAAGGAAGTAGTATGCTAGTAAGCATGCAATAAGCCGGTAAGAAACAGGTAAGCTAGTAATCAAGCAGCAGGCTAGCAAGAATGCAATTATCTTGTAAGAAGGCAGTATGCTAGCAACCTAGCAGTAAGCTAGTAAGCAAGCAGTATGCTAGTAAGCAAGCTGTAAGCTGGTAAGCAAACAGTGATTTAGTAAGCGAGCAGGGTGCTAGTAAGGAAGCATTATGGTAGTAAGCAAGCAGTAAGATAGTAAGTAACGACTAACCTTGTAAGCAAGCATTAAGCTGGCATGAAAGCAATTAGCTTGTAAGCTAGCAGTAAGCCAGTATGCAAACAGTCAGCTAGAAAGCGAGGAGGCAGGTAGTAAGCAAGCTGTAAGCTAGTAAGCAACCAGTAAGCCAGTAAGCAAGCAGTAACCTAGCAAGCAACCAGTAAGATAGTAAGCAAGCAGTAACCTAGCAAGCGACCAGTAAGATAGTAAGCAAGCAATAAGCAGGTTAGCAAGCAGTAAGTTAGTAAGCAGGTAGTAAGCTAGTAAGCGTGCAGTAAGCTAGTAAGCAAGCAGTAAGCTAGTATGCAAGCAGTAAGCTAGTAACAAAGCCGTATGCAGGTTCGCAAGCAGTTAGCTAGTAAGCAAGCAGCAGGTCGGTAAGAAAGCAGTTAGCTAGTAAGAAACCAGTTGACTGGTGAGCAAGCAGCACGCTGGTAAGCAAGCAGCAAGGTAGTAAGCAAGCAGTAAGCGAGTAAGACAGCAGTAAGCTGGTAAGCAACCAGTGAGCTAGTAAGCCAGTAGTAAGCTGGTCAGAAAGCGGTTATCTATTAAACATGCTATAAGCCAGCATGCAAGCAATGTGCTAGTAAGCGAGGTGGAAGCTAGCAAGCAGGCAGTACGCAAGTAAGCAACCAGTGAGATATTAAGCGAGCGGTAGGCTAGTAAGCATCCAGAGTGCTAGTAAGCAAGCAGTAAGATAGTAAGCAAGCAGTAAGACTTTAACAAGGCAGTAAGCTAGTAAGCAGGCCGAGAGCTAGTAAGCGAGCAGGAAGCTAGGAAGGAAGCAGTATGCAGTTAAGCTAGCAGTATGCTAGAAAGCCACCAGTGAACTAGTAAGCAAGCAGTAAGCAAGCATGCAAGCAGTGTGCTAGTAAGCGAGCTGGAAGCTAGTAAGGCTAGCAGTATGGTAGTAAGCAAACAGTAAGCTAGAAGGCAAGCAGCAAGTTAGTAAGAGACCAGTTAGCTAGTAAGAAAGCAGTTGGCTAGTGAGCAACCTGCAAGCTAGTACGCATGCAGTAGGCTAGTAAGCATGCAGTGAGCTAGTGAGCAAGCTGTGAGCTAGTAACCAAGCAGGGAGCTTGTAAGACAGCAGTATGCCAGTAAGCGAGCAGGAAGCTAGTATGGAAGCTGCATGCCAGTAAGCAAGCAGGAACCTTGTAAGCATGCAGTGTGCCAGTTAGCGAGCAGTAAGCTAATAAGCAAGCATTGAGCTTGTTAACAAGCGGTAAGATAGTTAGCAAGAAGTCAGCAGGTTTGTCAGGAAGCGGTTAACTAGTAAGAAAGCAGTATGCGAGTAAGCGCGTAGTATGCTAGAAAGCAAGCAGCAAGTTAGTAAGGAAGCAGTAAGCTAGATAGGGAGCAGCAAAACTAGGAAGCAAGCAGCAGGTTAGTCAGGAAGCAGTCAATTAGTAAGAAAGCGGTATGCTAGTGAGCAAGGAGTATGCTAGAAAGCAAGCAGTAAGCTAGCAAGGAAGAAGTAGGCTAGTTGCAAAGCAGTATGTTAGTAACAAAGGAGTATGTTACTAACAAAGCAGTAAGCTAGTAAGCAAGTAGTAAGCGGGCAAGGAAGCTGTTAGCTAGTAAGCAAGCAGCAAGCAAGTAAGCGTGCTGTAAGCTAGAAACCAAGCAGCAACCTAGCAAGAAAGCAGTTAGCTATTGGGCATGCAGTAAATTAGTAAGCAAGCAGTAAGCTAGTAAGCGAGCAGAATGCTAGTAATCTAGCAGTAAGCTATTAAGGAACCAGTAAGTATGTAAGCAAGCAGAAAGCTAGTAAGGATGCAGTATGCTAGAAAGCAAGCAGCTGGCTAGTATGCAGGCAGTAAGCTAGTAAGCGAGCAGGAAGCGAGAAAGCGAGCAGGGACCTAGTAAGGATGCAGTATGCTAGTAAGCAAGCAGTAAGCTGGAAAGAAAGTAGCTATCTAATAAGTAACCACTATGAGCTATCTAATAAGCAAGCAGTAAGCTACTAAGCAAAGAGTAAGCTTGTATGCAAGCAGCAGGCTACTCAGAAAGCTTCTAGGGAGTAAGAAAGCAGTATGCTAGTAAGCAAGCCGTAAGCTAGTTTGCAAGCAGTAAGCTAGTAAGCAAGCAGTGATATAGTAAGCCAAATGGAAGCTAGTAAGGAAGCTGTATAATACAAGCAAGCAGTAAGCTAGAAAGCAAGCGGCAAGCGGCAAGATAGTAAGCAAGCAGTAAGCTAGAATGCAAACAGCAGGCAATTAGGAAAGCAGCTAGCTATTCAGCAAGCAGTAAGCTAGTAAGCAGGCAAGGAGGAAGTTTGACTGTAAGCAAGCTGTGTGATAGGATGCAACCAGTAATCTAGTAGGCAAGCAGTAAGCTGGTAAGCTAGCTGTATGCTAGAAAGCAAGCACTTAGCAAGTAGTGAGCTAGTAAGAAGGTAGAATGCTAGTAAGCAAGCAGTAAGCTGGTAAGCTAGCTGTATGCTAGAAAGCAAGCAGCAGGCTAGTAAGCAAGCAGCAGGCAAGCAAGAAAGCTGGTAGCTGCTAAGAAAGCAGGGAGGTAGTAAGCAAGCATAGAGCTAGTAAGCAGGCAGGGAACTTGTAGCAAAGTAGTAATCTATTAAGCAAGCAGTTTACTGGTAGGAAAGCAGTTATCTAGTAAGCAAGTAGTAAGCTTGTAAGCAAGCTGTACGCTAGTAACCATGTACTGAGATAGTAAGCGAGCAGGAATCTAGTAGGCATACAGTAAGCGAGTTGCAAACAAGTAAACAAGGAGTAAGCTAGTAAGCGAACAGGAAGCTAGTAAGCACAAGGTAAGCTAGTAAGCATGCAGCCGGCTAGGAAGCATGCAGCAGGCTAGTAAGAAAGCTAGTACCTACTGAGAGAGGAGGAAGGTATTAAGCAAACAGTAAGCTAGTACGAGAGCAGGAAGGTTGTAAGAAAGTAGTATGCTAGTAAGCAAGCAGTAAGCTAGTAAGCAACCGGTAAGCTAGTAAGCAAGCATTGAGCTAGTAAGGAAGCAGTAAGTTAGAGAGCAAGCAGTGAGCTAGTGAGGAAGCATTTAGTTAGCAACAAAGCAGTAAGTTTGTAGCAAAGCAGTAAGCCGGTAAGCATGCTGGAAGCTAGTAAGCATTTGTCTGGTAAGAGAGCGGTAAGTTAGTAAGGATGCAGTAAGTTAGGAAGAATGCAGGAATATTGTAAGCAAGCACTAAGGTAGTAAGCAAGCAGTACGATAGTAAGCAAACAGTAAGATTGTAAGCGAGCAGCAGGATAGCGAGCGTGCTGTAAGCGAGTTAGCTAGCAGTGAGCTATTAAGCGAGCAGAAGCTAGTAAGGAAGTAGTATGCTAGAAAGCAAGCAGTAAGATTGTAACAAAGCAGGTGGTTAGTAAGCAAGCAGTAATCTAGAACGCAAGCACCAAGCTAGTAAGCAAGCAGTAAGCGAGTATGCTAGCAGTAAGCTAGTAAGCAACCAGTAAGGTAGCAAGCAAGCCTCAGGCTAGTCAGAAAGCTGTTAGATAGTAGGAAAGCAGTGTACTAGTAGGGAAGCAGCATGCTAGTAAGCAAGCAGTGAGCTAGTAAACAAGCAGTGAGATACTAAGTGAGCAGCGGGGTAGTAAGGAAGCAGTGATCTAGTTAGCGAGGAGGTAGCTAGAAAGGAAGCAGTAAGCTAGTATGCAACAAGTAAGCTAGTAAGCAAGCTGTATGGTACTAAGCAAGCAACGGGCTTGACAGGAAGCAGATTCCTACTAGGAAAGCAGTATGCTAGTATGGAAGCAGAATGCTACAAAGTAGGCAACAAGCTAGTAAGCTACCAGGTAAGCTAGGATTTAAGTAGTGAGCTAGTAAGCGAGTGTGAATCCAGTAAGGAAGCAGTACGCAAGTTAGCAAGCAGTAAGTTAGTCAGCAAGGAGTGAGCTAGTAAGAAAGCAGTTAGCTATTAAGTCAAGGAGTAAGCTAGTATGCAACGAGTAAGGTAGTAAGGCAGCATCGGGCTTGACAAAAAGCAGTTAGCTAGTAAGCAATCAGTGGGCTAGTAAGCGAGCAGGGAGCTAGTAAGGAAGCATTATGCTACTAAGCAAGTAGTAAGCTAGTAAGCAAGCTGTGAGCTAATAAGCGAGCAGTAAGCTGGTAAGGCTGCAGTGTGCTAGAAGGTAAGCAGTAAACTAGAAAGCAAGGAGCAAGCTAGTAAGCGAACCGTGAGCACGTAAGTGAGCTGAGAGCCAGTACGGAAGCAGTATGCTGGTAGGCACGCACTAAGCTAGTAAGCAACCTGTAAGCTAGTTAGCAAGCAGTAAGCTTGTATGAAGGCAGTTAGTCAGTAGGCATGTAGTAAACTAGTCAGAAACCAGTATGCTAGTAAGCAAGCAGTAAGCTAATATGCAAGCAGCAAGCTAGTAACAGAGCAGTAAGTTAGTAACAACGACGTAAGCTAGCAAGCAAGGAACAGGCTAGTAAGAATGCAATTAGCTAGTAAGCAAGAAGTAGGCTAGTAAGCATGCAGGAAACTGGTAAGGAATCTTTCTGCTAGTAGGAAAGCAGTAAGTTAGGAAGGAATCAGGAAGGTACAAAGCAAGTAGCAAGATAGTAGGCAAGCAGTAAGCTAGTAAGGAAACATTAGTCTTGTAAGACATCAGTAAGTTAGTAAGAAAGCAGTAAGTTAGGAGGAAAGCTGGAAGGTAGTACGAAAGCAATTAGCTACTAAGCAAGGAGTAAGCTAATAGTCATGCAGTAAGTTAGTAAGCAAGAAGTGAGCTAGTAAGAGAGCTTGAATCTAGTAAGGAAGCAGCAAGCTAGTTAGCAAGCGGGAATGTAGTAAGGAAGCAACAAACGAGTGAGCTAGCATTAAGCTAGTAAGCAAGCAGTGAGCTACTAAGGGAGCAGGAAGTTAGTAAGCAAGCAGTAAGCTAGTAAGCAAGCTGTAAGCTCGAAAGCAAGTAGCAAACTAGTAAGCAAGCACTAAGCTAGAAAGTAAGCAGCAGGCTAGTAAGAAAGCAGTTAACTATTAAGCAAGCAGTAAGCCATTATGCTAGCAGTGAGCTAGTAAGCAAGCAGTAAGCAGGAATGAAAGCAATTAGCATGTAAGCAAGTAGCAAGCTATTAAGCAAGCAGCGGGCTAGTAAGCAAGCAGTAAGCTAGAAAGCAAGAAGCAGGCTATTAAGAATGCAGTTAGCTATTGTGCAAGCAGTAAGCTAGATAGCATGCAGCAGGCTAGTAAGCAAGAAGGAAGCGAGTAAGGTAGCAGTAAGCAAGTAAGCAAGCGGTAAGCTAGTAAGCAAACAGCGAGTTAGTAAGCAAGCAGGAAGATAGTAAGGAAGTACTAAGCTAGAAAACAAGCAGCTGGCTAGTATGCAAGCAGTAAGCAAATAAGCTAGCAGTAAGCTTGGATGCCAGCTGTAATCTAGAAAGCAAGGAGCAGGCTAGTAAGAAAGCAGTTTGATAGTAAGAAAGCTGTAGGCTGGTGAGCAGGCAGCAAGCTAGTAAGCATGCAATAAGCTAGAAAGGAAGCAGCAAGCTAGCAAGCGAGCAGGAAGCGAGTATTCTTGCTGTAAGCTAGTATGCGAGCAATTATCTAGTATGCAAGCTTTAAGCTAGAAAGCACGCAGCAGACTAGTTAGGAGGCGGAATGCTAGTAAGCAAGCAGTAGGCTAGTAAGTATCCAGTCATCTGGTAAGCAAGCACTGAGCTAGTAAGCGAGCAGGAAGCTAGTAAGGAAGCAGTATGCTAGAAAGCAAGCAGTAGGCTAGTAAGTAACCGGTAGGCTAGTTAGCAAGCAGTAAGCTGTTAAGCAAGTTGTAAGCTAGTTCCCCTCAGGGGCTGCCAGCCTTTCAGCTGCAGTACGGGCTTAACGAACCCGGGGTACCCGAGTCTTACACACACCGTAAGCCTCCTGTTGGTCGTCACAACGACCCATTCACAATTCCCTATTGGTTTTGTGAATGGTACGTGACGGCAGGAGGAACGGGGGTCTTGGCTTAACCGCCTGGGCCACGAGTATGGCGACTCTATAAAATCGCCCTCCAATCCTAAGCTATGGTGCGCGGCGATGGGATGCATGGTTGGGGGAGAAGGCCCAATCCCAAGCGACCACCTCCGGGGAACCTGCCGAACCCCCGGAGTATTAGACTTACCCGGGTAAGGCGGCTCTGCCCGGGTGGACCTTTATTTCCGACCATCTCGTGGGATTGTTATGGACACAGGAAATAAAATGGGGATGGGGCGGGTTTTGTCGGTTGGGGAGGACGGAGACGGGGTTGGGGTTAGGGTGGCGGCGCTCGCGCCCCACTCAGCGCCAGGTCCGGCTTCGTGGAGGGTGGAGGAGGACGACGAGACGGCGTCGGTCTCGTCCTTCTCCTCCAGCACGAGCCACATAGGCTCTAAGAGGAAGAGGACGGGGCAGGCCGTCGTCGAGGTGGGCGGGGCGATGAGCCCGTCGGTGAGGCTGAGTTGCCTCAGGGACGAGGTGACCGAGGAGATATCGGAGAGGATCTCCTCGTCCCTGAGGCGGGTGGAGAAAGTCGCCGCTGCCTGCGCCTTTAAGGGGCAGAAAAGCGGTGGCGCGGAGGCCCTGAAGGCCGCGGCGGAGGAAATGAGGGAGGCGGCGCGGGAGCTCAGAGGGCGGAACGCCCGTCTGCAGCTCCTGTTGGAGGAGGAGCGACAGGGGAGGAGGAGGGCAGAGGCGCTGTGGAACAGCGCGGCCCTCCCTCCCATCCTCCCTCCTCCTCCACCGCCGCGTCCCTCGGCGGAGGTAAATAAGCGGAGTGCGGCGGCAGTGGTGCGGGGCACCGCGGGCCCCTCCACCCGCACTCCGCCCGTGAAGAAGTCCCCGTCCTCCTCAGAAGACGATCTTCTGAGGAGGATTGGGGACATGATTGATGGCAAGCTGGCCGCCTTCCAGGAGGAGCTCCTCGCCGGAAGAGCGGTCAGCAGGAAGGCGGTGCCTCCCCGACCTGTTCCGGTACAGTCGGGGAAGGCAAAGAAGGGCGGAGTGAAGGCTCCGCCCAGCGTTGCGGCACCAGGGCCCCGGGTCGCGACCCCCAAGGGGGGTGGTGTACCCGTGGTCGCGGTGGTCGCGTCCTCCACGGCACCCTCCCAAGGGGGGGTGGCGTGGAGTGAGGTGGTGGGGCGGAAGGCGAAGCGGGCGGCGAGGAAGGCCTCGCAACCGCAGCCTCCGCCTCCGCCGCCGGCGGCCAAGGTAAAAGCCGCGAAGGTCGGGAAGGCACGACCAGGTCGTCCCCCAAAAACGGCAGCGGTGACGCTGACCGTTGCGCAGGGGAGCGACCTGACCCTCGCGGAGGCGATGCGGCTCGCCAGGGAGAATATCTCCCTGGAAGAGCTGGGCATCGCCTCCGTGAGGGCGAAGAGGGCCGTGACCGGGGGTCTCTTGCTGGAGATCCCCGGTGCAGAAGGCGGCGCGAAGGCGGATCGTCTCGCCCAGAGGCTCCGGGAGCAGCTGGGCGAGCGAGGTGTCCGGGTCGCCCGGCCCACGAAGCGCACGGAGATTTTTTTTTTTTTTTTTTTTTTTTTTTGTCGTGGGGAAAATCTTCGAAAGACTCCCTCCCACCTCCTTGGGGAGAGGTGGGAGGGGAGTGTGGGATTCCCCGCGCCCGTGCAACGACAGGCGCGGGACCTACCCACTAAAAACCCCACGGTGACCCTTCGGCACGCTTTGGGAGGATACCGGGAATCGCTCGAAGCATTCTTCCGGTATCCTCCCCGTGCCCGCGCTTTCGCGCCCATCCCCCGGGGGGACAATCGGCCCCCCAGTAGACACACTGCCTCATAGCGGCGAGACGGGGCCACTCCATCCCGCCGCTATCCGTCCCGGGGCCGCGTTTAGTGGCGGCTGCGAGCCCCAACTCGCAACCGCCCGCGACCCCGTTTCCACCCCTCGGCGGCCGGGCGTTCATGGCCGCACCAGACCGCCGAGGGTGCCTCCCCTTGCGTCGGACCGGTAGGGGGAGGCACTTCTACCCCCAACCTGTCCGACCCGGCGCCGCCTGGCGGGAGGAGGGTCCCCTCAGGACGCCCCGCCCAGCCTAGGTCATCCGCCACGCCGAGGCGGCCGCCCGCGACGCCTCGCGACCGGGCGACGACCTTGGGCCACCGCACGAGCGCGAGCTTCGGCGCGCCGCTGAAGCTCGCGCTCCCTCCCCGCGGCCTCCTTCTGCAACATTACGTTCTCGCAGAAGGAGGACACGGCCCTCCACTTCTCCTCGCTGCCGAGCATGGCGCGCACCACGCCCGGCAGCGAGACATCCCGCCCGACGACGCCGACCAGGACACGGCGCTCCCCCTCCCACGCGGGGCATACCTCCAGGGTATGATCCGCCGTGTCCTGCTCAGCGTCGCAGTGGCAGCAACGCGCCGTCGGCTCCTTCCCTATCCGGCACAGGTATCTTCCGAAGCTGCCATGCCCGGAAAATACCTGTGCCAGCCGGTAGGTGAGGCTGCCATGGCCTCTGTCCAGCCACTCCTTCAGGAGTGGCCGAACAGCCCCGACAGTCCGGTGCCCCGCGGTTGGCAGAGCCAGCCGCTCCTGCCACGCGAGCAACACGGACTGCCGGGCCTGGCGCTTCAAATCGCCCCAAGCAGGTTCCTGCCCGCCCGGGACCGCACCCACCCCCGCGCGACGGTCGACGCGGTGCCGGTACATCACCGCGTGCGACCGCGCGAGCAGGTCCATGGGCGGCATCCCCGCTAGAACCGTCGCCGCCTCATGTGACATGGTCCGATACCCGCGGACGACCCTGAGCGCCATGCGCCTCTGCACCCGACGCAGCATAGTCATGCTGCGCCGGGAGGCAGCCAGGTCGTCCGCCCAGACGGGGGCCCCGTATAGGGCCACCGACTGGACCATTGCCACATAGAGGCGACGAACTCGGCCCGCCGGGCCCCCCAGGTTGGGCAGGATCCGGCCCAGAGCCGCAACCATCCTTTCCAACCGGGGGACCAGGCAGCGGAAATGCTCCTCGAAACGCCAGTGGCTATCGAGGATCAGCCCTAGATACCTGATCTGGGGCTTCACCTCGATGTCAGCCCCACCCACCCGGATCAGAGGGGGTGGCGGATCCTGCCGAGGTGAATGAAACGCAATCACCTCGGTCTTATGGACCGCCACCGTCATCCCCATCCCCCTGATCCGGTCGACGACGCGTTGCGACCCCTCCTCCGCGCGACGCATGGCCGTCCCCCAGTGCGCCCCGACGGCCAGCACCAGTGTGTCATCCGCATAACACACCGTGCTGACGCCGTCGGGGAGGCCGGCCCGCAACACCGAGTCGTACGCGATGTTCCACAGGAGTGGCCCTAGGACCGACCCCTGCGGAACACCGCAGTACACCTCCCTCCGCATATCACCATCCCGGCCCGGATACTCGATCCATCTGCCGCGGAGATAATCCCCGACGACCGCCCTGAGACAAGGGGGGACTCAATGATATTCGAGTCCCCTCCTTATCTCTTCCCAGGGGAGGGTGTTAAAGGCATTGGCAATATCCAAGGATACTGTCAAAGCAACCCCTCCCCGGGAGACGGCCGCCTCCGAGAGGGCCCTCACACGACCTATCGCGTCGATAGTCGACCGGCCCCCCCGGAAACCGAACTGGCAGTCGGCCAGACCGGGATCACCCCGCGACAGGTGCTCGACGAGGCGGGCAGCAATCACCCGCTCGAAGAGCTTGCCCACCTCGTCGAGGAGACAAATGGGCCGGTATGCGGAGGGAGACTCCGCGGGCCGGCCCTCCTTCCGGAGGAGGACCATCCTCGCCACCTTCCAACTGGGGGGGAATCTCCCGTCCCTCAGGCAGCGGTCGAACAACCGCCTGAGGTCGGCCCCAAGGACGCCCTGGGTCAAGACCCAAACCCGGCCGGGCACACCATCCGGACCCGGGGCCGTGTTACGAACCCCGAGCCGTCTGATGGCCGCTGCCAGCTCCTCCTGCGTGACCCCCAGCTCGGCCGTCCACTCCACTGGGACAGCCGCCGCCGCCGGAGGACGCGGTCCCCTCTCCCCAATTGGGAAGAGTGTATTGACCACGTCCTCCAGCAGCCGGGGGTCAAGACCCTCGGTGACGGGGGGCGCCCACGGGCGGAGCTTATTCAGCACCACCTTATATGGGCGCTCCCATGGATCGTCATCAAGGGTCTGGAGGAGCTCCTTCCATGCCCGGGTCTTGGCCCGTTTGATGGCGACCTGCAGAGCAACCCGCGCCACGCGGTATGCTCCATACAGGTCATCAGCTGCCCTCGCTCGCGCCACGCCGTCGCCTGTACGTTGACGACGGCGCGCGCTGGTGTACTGGCGTCGGGCGCGGACAGTCGCGACTCGCAACTCCGCGATCGCGTCCGACCACCAGTACACCGCCCGGCGAGGAGAAGCCCGCCCGACCCGAGGCATCGCCGCGTCGCAAAGACCCGCGACCAATGCTCCGAGCCGGGCGACCTCCTCCTCTATGCTCGGCAACTCGGCCGCTCCCTGCGGCCAAGTTGCAGCGAGGGCAGCTGCCATCAGGGCGTCCTTGTCCAGGCGCCGAAGCGCCCAGCGGCGTGGTGGGGTGCCACGCGGGCGGCCGTGTCGGGATGCACTCGCGGCGGCAGAGACCTCCATCCGGATGTACCGGTGATCGGAGAGTGTCTCTGCCCCCGCGACCACGTGCCAACCCGACACCATGCGCACGGCGTTGGGGGTCGCGAATCCAACATCCACGATGGACCCCCATATCGCCGCACGCTTGTGTGCTCCGACCCCCGGTTCAATACCCGGAGGTCGAGCCCCGCCGCCCAATCGCCCAGGATCCCGCCGCGAACGGAGGTCCTGGGGGATCCCCAAGCCACAGACTTGGCATTAAAATCCCCCAGGACCAGCACCGGCCGGGCCGCGTAGCGCTGCACGCATGCCGCGACCTCGGCCAAGTACAGCTCGAACGCAGCGTGACCGCTACGGGGCGAAATGTAGCACCCCACCACAGCGACTCCCCCCCAGTCCACGGCGACGAATCCCCGACCGCGCTCCAACAAGGAGAACGGTGGGGACCCGTCGCCCCCTCCCCATACCGTCGCCACCAAGCCGTCCGCGTCGCCCACCCAATGAGGGTGATCAGGAACGCGGTACGGCTCGGCGGCGACCGCCAGGCCAACCCCCCACTCCGCGAGGACTTGGGACATCAAGTCCTGTGCCGCGCGGCAGTGGTTGAGGTTGGCCTGGAGGAGGAGGCGGGGCGGCATTAATTAATGGCCGCGCCAGCCTCCTCCCGGCCGTCCGTCCCCGTAGCACCGTCCACCTCCATGGAGGACGACGCCACCGCCCTCGGCACCGGAGCCGGTGCAGCCCGCCTCTTCCTCTCCTTCCGGGAGGGGGGGGAGCACTTCTTGCTCCCCACCCTGTGATCGGCTGGCCTCCCCATGTCCGCACACAGCGGGCAGTGGGGGGCCGCCGAGCACTGGCTCGCACGGTGCTCTTTGGCGCCGCAGCGGTAACACTGACCGCTGCGGTCCACCGGCGAGGTGCACCACTGCCTCACGTGCCCCAATTCGAGGCAGCGGTGACACTGGAGCGGGCGCGGCGCGAGGATTTCCACTCGCGCCGAAACCCACCCCACCAACACCCTCCCGGATTCCGCCACCTTACGGGCGGCGGAGAGGGGGCACCGGGCCCACACCGACCCGAGGCCGGAGGGCGACCTGCGGATCGCTCCGATCCGCAGGTCCTCCACAGGACAGTCCCCCGCCCTCGCAAGGGCACGGGACACATCCTGTGCGCTGACCGAGTCGTCCAGCCCACAAACGCGCATCTCCGTGCGCTTCGTGGGCCGGGCGACCCGGACACCTCGCTCGCCCAGCTGCTCCTGGAGCCTCTGGGCGAGACGATCCGCCTTCGCGCCGCCTTCTGCACCGGGGATCTCCAGCAAGAGACCCCCGGTCACGGCCCTCTTCGCCCTCACGGAGGCGATGCCCAGCTCTTCCAGGGAGATATTCTCCCTGGCGAGCCGCATCGCCTCCGCGAGGGTCAGGTCGCCCCCCTGCGCAACGGACAGCGTCACCGCTGCCGTTTTTGGGGGACGACCTGGTCGTGCCTTCCCGACCTTCGCGGCCTTTACCTTGGCCGGCGGCGGCGGAGGCGGAGGCTGCGGTTGCGAGGCCTTCCTCGCCGCCCGCTTCGCCTTCCGCCCCACCACCTCACTCCACGCCACCCCCCCTTGGGAGGGTGCTGTGGAGGACGCGACCACCGCGACCACGGGTACACCACCCCCCTTGGGGGTCGCGACCCGGGGCCCTGGTGCCGCAACGCTGGGCGGAGCCTTCACTTCGCCCTTCTTTGCCTTCCCCGACTGTACCGGAACAGGTCGGGGAGGCACCGCCTTCCTGCTGACCGCTCTTCCGGCGAGGAGCTCCTCCCGGAAGGCGGCCAGCTTGCCATCAATCATGTCCCCAATCCTTCTCAGAAGATCGTCTTCTGAGGAGGACGGGGACTTCTTCACGGGCGGAGTGCGGGTGGAGGGGCCCGCGGTGCCCCGCACCACTGCCGCCGCACTCCGCTTATTTACCTCCGCCGAGGGACGCGGCGGTGGAGGAGGAGGGAGGATGGGAGGGAGGGCCGCGCTGTTCCACAGCGCCTCTGCCCTCCTCCTCCCCTGTCGCTCCTCCTCCAACAGGAGCTGCAGACGGGCGTTCCGCCCTCTGAGCTCCCGCGCCGCCTCCCTCATTTCCTCCGCCGCGGCCTTCAGGGCCTCCGCGCCACCGCTTTTCTGCCCCTTAAAGGCGCAGGCAGCGGCGACTTTCTCCACCCGCCTCAGGGACGAGGAGATCCTCTCCGATATCTCCTCGGTCACCTCGTCCCTGAGGCAACTCAGCCTCACCGACGGGCTCATCGCCCCGCCCACCTCGACGACGGCCTGCCCCGTCCTCTTCCTCTTAGAGCCTATGTGGCTCGTGCTGGAGGAGAAGGACGAGACCGACGCCGTCTCGTCGTCCTCCTCCACCCTCCACGAAGCCGGACCTGGCGCTGAGTGGGGCGCGAGCGCCGCCACCCTAACCCCAACCCCGTCTCCGTCCTCCCCAACCGACAAAACCCGCCCCATCCCCATTTTATTTCCTGTGTCCATAACAATCCCACGAGATGGTCGGAAATAAAGGTCCACCCGGGCAGAGCCGCCTTACCCGGGTAAGCCTAATACTCCGGGGGTTCGGCAGGTTCCCCGGAGGTGGTCGCTTGGGATTGGGCCTTCTCCCCCAACCATGCATCCCATCGCCGCGCACCATAGCTTAGGATTGGAGGGCGATTTTATAGAGTCGCCATACTCGTGGCCCAGGCGGTTAAGCCAAGACCCCCGTTCCTCCTGCCGTCACGTATCATTCACAAAACCAATAGGGAATTGTGAATGGGTCGTTGTGACGACCAACAGGAGGCTTACGGTGTGTGTATGACTCGGTACCCCGGGTTCGTTAAGCCCGTACTGCAGCTGAAAGGCTGGCAGCCCCTGAGGGAGCTCATTATGCATTGCTCTACGCACAGGGTACGTACTCACTGGCGGTCAAGGAGCGTTGCTCGAGCAGGTTGAGCTAAGAAGTTCGGAATTTCTTAGCCCCGACCTGAGAAACGGTGAGCCCACGTAGGGTATCGGTCAGAGACCACCCTAGGGGTGATATACAAAACCGTGCGGACAATTCAACTTGTCGCACGACCGCGTCAAATGCAGCAGTCCGTACGACAAATTCTTACACGACCGCGAAACTCAAACGTCACGTGAAGATAATCAGCCTCACACGACCGCGTCAAATGCAGCAGTCCGTGGAGAAATCAGTATTGAGTTGGCCGTAGCCACTGGCCGAAACTGGACTTCCGACGACCGCTGGTTGCAGCAAGACGTTGGAAAGTCAGCCTCACGACCGCGTCAAATGCAGCAGTCCGTGATAATGCCAGCCTCGCATGACCGCGTCAAATGCAGCAGTCCGTGGAGTCGTCAGTACTGATCGGGCCGTGGCCCTTGCTGAGACTGGAGTTTCGACACACGGGAAACGATTCTTATCTCGATTCCCCTTTCATGGCCGCGTAGCACCAACGTCACATGAAAGTTGGACGAAAACCCACAGTCTTTTAAATTTTGTTAATAATCTCGCCAAGCGGGAACTGAAGTTTATCAATTCCCTCACACGACCACGTAACTCGAGCGTCACGTGCTATTCGGCGAGATTGTACAGTCAATAATCGGGGCTGATAAAATGCCTCACCGATTTAGTTAATTTTGAGCAACAATTTAAAATTCTCAACGAATGGTTCGAGTGTTCTCAGAACCTATATTCGGAGATTTGGTTTCGTCGCGGAGCGGAATCGTTTGTCGATCTGCTCGCTGCGAGGACCCGCTATCGAGTCTCGAAGCTAAGAAGCGAACAGACATCCGCAGTCGCGGCCACGAGAGGGGTAATCACCACCTCGTGGCGCTATCCCTGCTCTTCAATGTCTATCTCTTCTTAATTTCAATATTCCTCTACCCTCTCTGTTTATGGATCTTCGACGATCGATCCCAAGTAAATATATTGGGTCGATCACGTGACTGAGAGCAGCCAACACTCGCGTATGGTTTTTCTGACCTGTATCGTTCCGTGTACCGATCTACGCATCAGAGAGCCTCTGGAATGTCGCGTACACGAAAAACAATACCGTACGAGGAATTTATGGTTCTCAGTTATAATTCACGTTAACTTGAATATTTCTCTAAACGGTTCTCAAATCCGTCAATTAACGCGATATTTAAACAGTATTGAAAGATGATATACCTATATATCAACCTCCACGTAGATTAGCGCCAGTGCAAAGAGAAATAGTTAATAAACAGATAGATGAATGGATGCAACAAGGAATAGTGCGAGAAAGTACATCGGAATATGCCAGTCCGATTGTACTGGTAAAAAAGAAAGATAATGGAATGCGTTTGTGTATAGATTATAGATTACTTAATAAGAAAGTATGTAAAGATCGCTATCCGCTTCCGTTGGTAGAAGATCAGCTGGATCGTTTACAGGGCGCGACTATATTTAGTACTCTCGATTTAAAAGATGGTTTTTTTCACGTCCCGATTGAGGAAAATAGTTGTAAATTCACTGCATTTATAGTACCTGATGGGCATTTTGAATTTTTAAGAACCACATTTGGTCTCTGCAACTCTCTAGCTATTTTTCAAAAATATATCAATAATATATTTCATAACCCGATTTAGACAAGTGTTGTTTTGACATATATAGATGATTTAATTATTCCTGCGAATGACGAAAATGAAGCCGTATCAAGATTGCGTGAGATATTGTGTATTGCAAGTGATTATGGATTGCGAGTGAATTGGAAGAAATGTCGTTTTCTTCAACGTAGCATAGAATATCTAGGTCACATAATTGAGGATGGTCACGTACGTCCGTCGAAGCGTAAGACATTAGCTGTTATGAATTTTCCATTAGTAAAAAATGTTAGAGACGTACAGAGCTTCTTAGGATTAACCGGGTATTTTCGCAAATTTATTCCACAATATTCAACAATAGCCCAACCCTTGACGAACTTGTTGAAAAAAGACGTAAATTTTGAACTAAATGAAAAACATATGCTAGCGTTTAAACAATTGAAAATTGCATAGAGCAGTGAGCCGGTTTTAAAATTATACCGCGTAGATGCGGAAACAGAACTCCATACGGATGCGACGAGCGTCGGACTCGGTGCCATCCTGTTACAGAGAGACGATGTCAATCAACGTTACCATCCAACATATTATGCGAGCTGGAAAACATCAGAGGCAGAATCGCGATACATTAGTTATGAATTAGAGATATTAGCTATAGTTAAACCGTTACATAAGTTTAGAGTTTATCTTTTAGGAAAACTGTTTAGAATAATAACCGATTGTCGTGCGTTTACTCTCACTATGAAAAAAGAGACTTATGTGTTCGAGTTGCAAGGTGGGCATTATTGTTAGAGGAGTTCAATTATACTATTGAACATCGCTCAGGAAGCAATATGCGACATGTCGATGCTCTAAGACGGAAGCCTATTCCGGTGTGTATGCTTATCAGTGAGTGTGAGACAAGTGTGCTCGTGAGATTGCGAAAAGCGCAATGTGCGGACAAAGAGTTATCGGAAATAATGGATTCTGTGAATAGTGTACAAAATAATGATGGCGACTACGTAATAAGAAACGGACTTTTGTTTAAGGTAATTGACGACGATGTTCGCATAGTAGTGCCGCGTGCTATGCAGGGTCAAATAATAAGACAGTTGCATGAGAACGGACACTTCTCTAGTGGTAAAACCGAGACCCTTGTTAGAAAAGATTATTGGTTCAAAGGTCTAAGATCAAAAGTGGAAAAAGTGATTCAGAATTGCATTGCGTGTATTTTAGCTGAACGAAAATCTGGAAAACGAGACGGACTATTATACCCTATCGACAAAGGAGACGTTCCGTTAGATGTATACCACATTGATCACTTAGGACCGCTTCCGTCAACTCGGAAGAATTACAAACACATTTTCGTAGTGATAGATGGATTTTCTAAATTTGTGTGGCTCTATGCTGCAAAATCTACCGGTACTGGAGAGGTCGTCAACCACTTGAAAAAACAAGCGAAAATTTTTGGCAATCCCCGAAAGATTATTTCGGACCGTGGAACTGCATTTACTTCGGCAGAGTTTCAGGAGTACTGCAGAGAAGAAAATATTGAAGCTGGCCTTATTACAACGGGGGTACCAAGAGCGAATGGCCAGGTAGAAAGGGTGAACAGGACAATCATTCCTGTGTTAACTAAGTTGGCCGCACCAAAACCTAATGAGTGGCACAGGTACCTAGACGTATGCCAAAACTACCTGAATGCAACTCCTCACCGCAGTATCGGCAATACACCTTTTAAGATTCTATTCGGGACTGATATGAGGTTGAAGAACAATCCCGAGGTCCGAGAAATAATAAGCAACGAGTGGAACGAACTATTTCAAGAAAATCGAGACGAATTGAGACGGTAAGCAAAAAACAACATTTTGAAAATCCAACAGGAGAATCGGCGTAGTTTTAACCGGAATCGTAAAGAGGCTCATCACTATCACGAAGGAGATTTGGTCGCTATCAAAAGGACACAATCAGGACCAGGTTTAAAGTTTGCGCATAAATATTTAGGCCCGTATCAAATTACCCGTGTACTGCGCAATGATCGGTATTTGGTAGAGAAAGTAGGTGAGCACAAGGGGCCACGACAAACATCGACAACTGCAGAATACATGAAATCGTGGATTGAGGACTTAGAAGATGCATTGACGGATAGTGAGAATACATCTGATATCTGAGGGCAGATATCTCTGCAGGATGGCCGAATGTGGTGTGTGTGTGTGTATGGTATGTGTGAATCATGAGTGGTATGAGTAAGCGACGAATGCTTGGAGCCGAATGATTGTTTATGCAATGGTATCGATGCCGATGCCGCCAATGTTGCGAGTGGCGTCATTCGTTTAGAAGACGCACGTGGCTGGCCCTGGGAAAAAGGGCAGAGTCGAGCGAACCGTCGAAGAGTCCACACGAGCGAATTAAGACGTAGCGAGTTATATTTCTTACAACCTTTATTTTATTTCATGTTCAAATAAACTTAACATCTTTTATTCTATTTTAATTTCATTTCCTACACTAGTAAGCTACAAGTAAGCTATTAAGCTAGCAGCATGCTAGTAAGAAAGCAGTTAGCTAGTAAGCGAGCGGGAAGCTAGTAAGGAAGCAATATGCTAGTGAACAAGCAGTAGGCTAGTAAGTATCCAGTTATCCAGTAAACAAGCAGTGAGCTAGTAAGCGAGCAGGAAGCTAGTAAGGAAGCAGCATGATAGTAAACAAGTAATAAGCTCGTAAGCAACAAGTAAGTTAGTAAGCATGCAGTAAGCTGGTAAGAGAGCAGTTAGCTAGTGAGCAAGTAGTATGCTAGTGCGCCATGCTCGGCAGCGTGAGGAAGTGGTGGGCCGTGGCCTCCTTCTGCGAGACCGTAATGCTGCTGAAGGAGGCCGCGGGAAGGGAGCGCGAGCTTCAGCGGCGCGCTGAGGCTCGCGCTCGTATGGTGGCGCGAGGGCGTCGCGGGCGGCCGCCTTTGCGCGGCGGATGACCCTGGCTGGGAGGGGGGTCCTGAGGGGATCCTCCTCCCGCCAGGCGGCGAAGGGTCGGACCGGGTGGGTCACGGGTGGGGGACACGGGGAGGCACCCTCGGTGGCCTGGAGCGGCCATGAGCTCCCGGCCGCCGAGGAGTAGAAACGGGGTCGCAGGCGATTGCGAATTGCGGATATCGTCGCGGATCGACAGACGAAGACTCGATCGCGCCTTGTCGTCGCGACGCGGCGCTGCCGAATTCAGCTCTCGATCTCTTTTCAATATATCATAGGGTTCTCTCTCTCGACGCTGACGTCACGATACCGTTTAAACCGGTGCGAAGCGAATCTTCGCGTGAGGTCTGCGTACAAAAACACGTAAACGGCCGCGGTTTTAAATCGTCCGAATGTTCAACGAACCTGACAGACGCTTAACATTCCGCAGTGTCATGTACACAAACGGATACGGGAATCGCAACCGAGAATTTAATATTTCAGACGAACGCGATTATAAATAGTTTTTTAATATATTTAAACAAAGCTAGGAAACAAGCAGCAGGCTAGTAAGAGTGCAGTGATCTAGTATGCGAGCAGGCAGAGAGTAAGGAAGCAGCATGCTACAGAGCGCGCAGGAAGCAAGTAAGGGAGCGATATGCTAGTAAGCAAGCAGTAAGCTAGAATGCAAGCAACAAGCTAGTAAGCATGCCCTAAGCTAGTAAGCAAGCGGTATGCCAGTAAGCAAGCTGTGACCTACTGAGCGAGGAAGAATCTAGTAAGCAAGCAGTAAGCGAGTAAGCTAGCAGTAAGCTGGTAAGCAAGCAGTAAGCTAGCATGAAAGCAGCAGGCTAGTCAGAAAGGTGTAAGCTAGTAGGAAAGCAGAATGCTAGTAAGCAAGCTGTAAGATTGATAGCAAGCAGGAAGCTTGAGTGCAAGCAGCAAGCTAGTAAGCAAGCAGTAAGCTAGTACTCCAGCAGCAGGGTAGTCAGAAAGCTATAAGCTAGTAGGAGAGCAGTATGCTAGCAAGCAAGGTGGGAGCTAGTAAGCGAGCAGTAAGCTAGTAAGGAAGAATTATGCTAGTAAGCAAGCAGTAGGCCAGTACTCAACCAGTATGCTAGTAAGCAACCAGTAAGCTAGTAAGCAAGCAGCAGACTAGTAAGGAAGCAGTTAGCTACTAAGGAAGCAGTAGGCTAGCGGGCAAGCAGCAAACTGGTAAGCAAGCAGCAAGCTAGTAAGCAAGCAGAAAGGGAGCAAGCAAGCAGTGAGCTAGTAAGCAACAAGTAAGCTAGTAAGCAAGCAGCAGGCTAGTAAGAAAGCAGTTAGCTAGTAAGCAAGCAGTAACCTACTAAGCATCCAGTATGCTAGTAAGCAATCAAACAACTGGTAAGCAAACAGTTAGTTAGTAAGCAGGTAGTAAGCTAGTAATCGTGCAGTAAGCTAGTAAGCAAGCAGTAAGCTAGTATGCAAGCGGTAAGCTAGTAACAAAGCCGTACGCAACTACGCAAGCAGTTAGCAAGTATCAAGCAGCAAGCTAGTAAGGAAGCAGTTATCTAGTAAGAAACCAGTAGGCTAATAAGCAAGCAGTGAGCCAGTGAGCGAGCAGGAAGCTAGTAAGGGTGCACTAAGCTACAAAGCAAGCAGCAGGCCAGTAAGCAAGCAGTAAGCGAGTACGCTAGCAGTAAGGTAGTAAACCAGCAGCTGGCTAGTAAGAAAGCAGTATGTCAGTAAGCAAGCAGTAAGCTAAAAAGGAAACAGCCAGCTAGTAAGCAAGCTCTAAGCTAGTAAGCGAGCAGCGAGCCTGTATGCAAGCAACAAGATAGTAAGCAAGCATTAAGCTAGTAAGCAAGCAGCTGGCTAGCAAGAAAGAAGAAAGTTAAGAGGAAAGCAGGAGTGTTGTAAGAAAGCAGTTAGGTAGTAAGCAAGCAGTAAGCTAATAAGCAAGCTGTAAGTAAGTAACAAATCACTTTGCTATTAAAGGAGCAGCGGGCTAGTATAGAGGTGAATGTCAGTAAGGAAGCAGTATGCTAGTAAGTAAGCAGTAAGCTAGAAAGCAAGCAGCAATCTAATAAGCGAGCACTAAGCTAGAAAGCATGCAGCAAGCTACTAAGCAAACTGTAAGCTTGTATGCAATCAGCAGCCTATTCAGGAAGCTACTAGCTAGTAAGAAAGCAGCATGCTAGGAAGGACGAAGTAACTTAGTAAGCAAGCATTATGTTAGTAAGGAAGCAATGGGCTAGGATGCGAGCAGGATACTAGTAAGGAAGCAGTGAGCTAGTAAGCGAATAGGGAGCTAGTAAGGAAGCAGTATGCTAGTAAGCAAGCAGGAAGCTAGTAACCAACCAGTAAGCTACTAAGCAATCAGTAAGCGAGTAAGCTAGCAGTAATCTCGTAAGCAAGCAGAGATCCAGAATACGAGATGGAAGCTGGTAACGACGCAGTATGATAGTAAGCAAGCAGCACGCTAGTAAGCAACAAGTAAGCTAGTAAGCAATGCTGTAAGCAGGTAAGAAAGCAGTTAACAAGTGAGCCTTTAGTAAGCTAGTAAGCAACCAGTAAGCTAGTAAGGAAGCAGCTGGCTAGTGAGAAAGCACTTAGCTAGTACAAATTCAGTATGCTAGCAAGCAAGCAGTGAGCTAGTAAGCAAACAGTAAGCTAGTAAGGACGCAGTGAGCAACAAAGCAACAAGTGAGCTGGTAAGCGAGCAGAGAGCTAGGTGGTTAGCAGTGTGCAAGTAAGCATGCAGTATGATGGTAAGCAAATAAGTTTGCTAGCAGGCAAGCCGCAAGCTAGTAAGAAGGCAGATAGCTAGTAAGGAAGCTGTATGCCAGTAAGCAAGCAGCAAGCTAGTAAGCAAGAAGTAAGCTAGAAAGCAAGCAGCAGGCTAGTAATGAAGCAATCATCTATAAAGTAAGCGGTAAGCTAGTAACAAAGCAGTAAGATTCCAACAAAGCAGTAAGCTAGTAAGCAAGCAGGAAGCTAGCAAGGAAGCATTCGGCTAGTAAGAGAGCAGTAACTTAGTAAGAAAGCGGTAAGTTACGAGGAAAGCAGGAATGTAGTAAGAAAGTGGTACATTTATTTTTGATATTTTAACCACCAATTGTATAATTTAAATACATTTTGCATAGCGCATGTCTTTTTATTGTTACCACATCGCCATGTGTTTACACAATCAAGATTTTTTAAGCATTCAATATCACCATAATCAGCATCGATGTTCTCAGCATTAATATGTTCAGCCACCATGTTGGTTAACCAATCACGCTTTTGAAGCCTTTTTACATAGACGATTGGGTTTGACTCATCTACTATTGCCGATGTAATAAGCATTTTGCTCATGCTGTAGGATATAAAACCGTCGTCCCACGACAGTCCGTGATGATTCTTCGTCACCCAAGTAGCTCGTGATTTATCGGGCGCAGATAATAAACACCATGGATATGGACTTTGGAAGATATAATGCGCTAGAGTGCTTCCTTTTTTCAGCACTGCCACTTCCTTTACAACAAACTCTGTGTCGCTAACGAATCCTTGTATGTCGACAAATGTTGGTACCATCATGAAAATATCTTTGAAACTATGCTGCAATGCGGCGTGTCCGCCTGTTATATATATATATATATAATCCAACGTTGTGCGCAAGATTACATAAACTGTAACATCAGCAATGTTTGTAATATATATATATATTATATTACAAACATTGCTGATGTTACAGTTTATGTAATCTTGCGCACAACGTTGGACAGTGGACAGTATTCGACAACACGATCATGTAAAATAAGACAATAGGCGGTAGTATTTGCTGGCACGTTTTCTTTACAATCAAATTCTATTCGCACATCTATGGTAGCGCTCTTGATTGATTCGTTCTGTCTCGAACATTCGATGACTACAAACGGTCCATACAACGAAAAGTTCTCCCTGTTGCAAAGCGTTTCGTAACTGTCGTATCCATAATAAGCTTTACGAAAACGTGCATACATATCAAAAAGAATGGCATATCTGTTTTTATCAAAATCAAGATTCAAGTCATCATATGGATAAAAGTCAGAGTTTAGATACAGTTTCACATTGGTCAAGTTACATTCATCGAAATTGCTTGCATCTTTAGACATGTTGTTCTTCCGACCAGTTTGCAGCGCAAAAATGACGTATCGCGGCTTCTCCAGCTGAGTTGCAGTTTTAACAGCCCACGAATGTTTTGTTGTACTTTGCAATAATGGGTACTCGTACAGGTCCCACGAACGAAAACTCATGCTTAGGTATTGTCCGCTTTCCAAAATCCGCAACATCGATAGTTTATTCGTATCATTCAGTATAATGCGCGGCATTCGCCACTGTATCTTTAGTAATTCGATCTCCGGCTTCAGCGCGGAATTTGCAATGATGCAGTTGTTATCATTGCGAGCGCGTATAAGGATGAGTTCATGTCGAGCGTTGACTACTATACGCTTGTAATCTTCGCAAAACCCCAACAGCATATTGAGCGGTACACAAAAGTTAAAGTAACCTGTCGGTATGTTTGATTGTGCGGCCCATCCAGCATTCCGTAAAATTAACGATTTGTCATATGTTGAGGACACAAATGTTTTGATGGTACTTGTTATCCCAACGTTTCTGTTACGATCGATCTCCACACCATTGAGTTCATATCGAATTTCATCAAACATAAACGCAACACAATTATTTCCAAGGAATGCATCCAACTCATTGTTTGGCTTCTTTACTATGAATCTTCCTTCAACGTATAGAAAGCTCTCACATGGTAGCGTGTATAAATCCTGCTGTTGTATAGGTATTCGTATCTCATCGTTGTGTCCAAACGTTGTGTTGGCGTATGGGTTGTATGTGTGAGTCTCAATCTTGACAATGCGATCAGCAAAGATCGGTTCGCTTCCAATGTTTAAGATATTAGCCATTTCGTACAACAAAACCCAACGATTTCAGAAATTCAACATTCGATGCAGTAAGTTTTGTGGGTGATCGAATTGTCCTCTCGCCTGATGGTTTTAGACAGTCAATATTCGATACAGTGTGGTGTGCAAGCGATTGAATTGTCTTCTCTTTATTTTCATGCGTCGTCTGTTTCACTTGCTCCCCTTCGTTCAGCACAAGCATCTCTTACTACAGTCGTTGTCTCCGCACATGCAATCGAACGGTGATCTGTTCCCCTCGAAAATCGAGCAATTGATCGTCTTGACTCACAACGCGAATCGTCAAATCCGAAATGCTTCGTGTAGTAATCGGAAGGTAAATGATCTGTGTTGGTCTTTCCGATATCTTATATCCTGGTGGAACGGTAGGCGAAAACTCATGTATCGTGTGCGCGCACTTGTTATTGCTGTAAGCGCCAGCTGTCACGTTGCATTCAATGCGAATGATATTTACATTCATTATATTGATTGATGTATCCGATTCGTGCCATTTTCGTGGTTGTAGCACCCGATTCGTTGAAAACCCCAGTAACGAGCCAATAGTATTGGGTTTGGTAAAATTTATGGTATAATTACACCTGATTTCGCTCTTCATCGTATTGTTGTTAGCTCTAAGCATCAAGGGCGGGTTCCCTTCATTATCCCATGAAAGCGATCGTTGCAAATATATGTGAATGTCGGCCAGCTCATAAGATCCCTCGGGAATAATGATTTCCTTATCATCATTATCATAGTAAAATTTATTATTTGACAAATTTACATTCGGTATTGTGTAATATGTTTCAAAGTCCATAACACCGAGTTCGTAATCACCATTGCTCAAATCGATGGCTGGAAAATAGCTTACTGCGAGAATACTACTTTGCCCGGTGAGCGTTAGCGTCAGCGACATGTTCCAACGGATACTGGAGTTAAAGCGTACAATGATTATCCTTAAATTGATTGTCAACTGTCAGCAGAAACTGTAAACACAGCTGTCCACAATTGCTTTGATTATAGCGCTGATAAGGCATGTGATTATACTCAATTACACTATTCTTCAAATATTGTATCAGTTCCCTCGGTGGTTGAAGATTGCCAAAACTATCAAAATATATGGCGCATGTTCCCCGTTTTGCGTATGCCACCCAATGAGTACCTGGTCCCTCAACAGTATCCAAATTTACGATCCCGCTCTCATTCCTGCGTACCCCATCTGTTGGTAAAGTATTGCGCATAAAAATACCTCTGAAATATGAAATACGCATACGTTTTGCCAGTTGCTGCAATTGTATGTTTGTGGTTACGCCTTCAGGCATTTTAATTTTGACTTTTTTTTTCCTCTTTGAGACTCCTCGCCCGCGTTTGTATGGCGCGAGATAAAGTCCGCGACCTTCCATGGCGAGATTATGACGATTCATTTCTTCTAGCTGGCGATGCATCGCCTTCTTATCGTTCACAGCCTTCGCGACTCCTGCCGCCCCTCCGACCAATGAGCCAAGAACCCCCAATAATGGTAAAATCGGTAGGATACCGCCACGTTTCGCCGTTGGAAGTATTCGCTTCTTCACAGCACTCTTTTTTTTCTTTTTCAAACCCATGCCGAATTTTGTTTTGGCCTTCATAGCCGCCCAAACGGTTGTAGCAGCAACCTTTTCCCCGAGACTGGAATCTCTCGCAGTAATGCGTTCTCGTGCTTTTGCTGCTAGGATGTTGTCAGCTGCGTGTCGTTTTACGAGATCGTTATTTTGTGAATACGCTATATCATGCTCGCGACATGCAGCATCCAGCGGATTGATACCTTGATCGCCTCGCGCCAAACGTTTCTCTAAATGTGTTCCGGGGCCACAAAACTGATAACCTGGAATATGTAATTCAATCGGAAGTGTGTTTATAACGCGATTTAATAGGCCTTTCCCAATTTTTGCTGACATTCGTCACAGTTGTTTATCGATGGTCGTGGTAGACAGTCAATGTGTGTTCTGCTGACTCGACAGGTTATATTTGAATACTGATCGTTTCAGCTCTATGCATCGCTATAAATAGACCAGCACTCTTTCGAAAGTATCTTCATTTGTATAATGCTGATAAAATATGCAGTTCATACGCCAATCACCTATGATCAAAGTGACTAATCTAGACAAAAAGATACAGTCTGAGAAAGAGTTACGCAAACATGGAAATATGTTGCCGGCCTCTATACGTGGTATCATCTGCGGTCCATCGAATTGTGGCAAAACGAACGTGTTGATTAGTTTGTTAGAAAGTCCGCATGGTGTTCGTTTCGAAAACGTATACGTGTACTCGAAATCGTTGCACCAACCGAAATATCGATATCTAGAAAATATATTCTCATCGATAGACGAAATTGGTTATTTTACATTTTCGAATAACAGCGATGTCGTTCCGCCGAGCGATGCACTTCCGAATTCCATTTTTATCTTTGATGATGTGGCATGTGATAAGCAAAACGTGGTAAGAGAATACTTTGCAATGGGTAGGCACTCGGACGTTGACTGTTTCTATCTTTGTCAGACATATGCAAAGATACCGAAGCATCTGATACGCGACAACGCGAACCTGCTGATCATGTTCAAACAAGATGGTACAAATCTAAAACATGTATACAACGATCATGTTAACACTGACATGTCATTTGAGAATTTCTGCAAATTGTGTACCGCTTGTTGGCAAGAAAAATATGGATTTGTAGTGATTGATAAAGACAGCGTATTATGGAATGGTCGCTATAGAAAGGGATTTAATGACTTTGCAATATCATAACATGTTCAGTTAATTCCGATACGTTGACAAAGCAGTGTTCCAACATGAGCAACAATATTGAAGATTGTGAGAGGATAACGAAACAGATTGCGAGAACGAGTGATTTGATTCGCAAAAAGTATCGTGAATTGAAAACTGGTAAAATTGAGGAAGAGATTGCGCTGGAAAAACACTTTAAGCCTGTTACTGAACCGTTGAAAGCAATTGTTGATAACGTGACAAAAAATTATGATCTATACAATAATACAGATATCGGAAGCGAACCATTAGCCACTCCGAATATCAAGGAATTGGATAAAACACAATCAAATTACTGGCTAAATCTTTCGAAACCACTAAAAATAAAAAAACCAAGATTAAGCAGTTTACTCGATATGAATCCTATGATTTCTACACCGGCCTCTACATCGATTAAGACGATGCCAACAATAAAAAGCTCAGCAAGTTTACCCGATACGAATCTGATGGCCTCTACACCGATTAAGATAGTACCAACAATAAAAACCTCAGCAAGATTAAGCAGTTTACCTGGTATGAATACGATGACCTCTATACCGATTAAAACAACACCAGCAACAAAAAGCTTAGGAAACGAAGATACTTTTGAAAGTCCAAAAAGCTTAGCAAACGAAGATGTTTTTGAAAGCCCAAAAAGCAGTTTCTCAACATCTGTTCGAAGTCGGTTGCAAACGTCGGAAGGTGAAAAAACGTTGCGGAATCACCTAGGTCCGCTGAGTCAAAAATACATCGCGCCTGTATTACGCGGAGACATAAAGGTTGGTATGGATCATGTGTATGGTGATTATCTCGGTAATGATGGACCGATGCTCGGTAATAAACATGTTGATGTGGACAATTCCGCTAACATAATTATCGATGGCATACGATATTCTGGTACACCCGGTCTTTATGAATTGATATTTAAGAAAATTCCAGATAACGACATTTATACTGAGGCTGATGAATGCAAATATAGGGACATACTGCTGACAACGAGTGCACATAAGTACAAGCATGATTCGTATGGTAAAACATTAGGCAACAAAGGATACAAGTATAACTATGTCTGACCCTCGCGGAGGCGATGCGGCTCGCCAGGGAGAATATCTCCCTGGAAGAGCTGGGCATCGCCTCCGTGAGGGCGAAGAGGGCCGTGACCGGGGGTCTCTTGCTGGAGATCCCCGGTGCAGAAGGCGGCGCGAAGGCGGATCGTCTCGCCCAGAGGCTCCGGGAGCAGCTGGGCGAGCGAGGTGTCCGGGTCGCTCGGCCCACGAAGCGCACGGAGATGCGCGTTTGTGGGCTGGACGACTCGGTCAGCGCACAGGATGTGTCCCGTGCCCTTGCGAGGGCGGGGGACTGTGCTGTGGAGGACCTGCGGATCGGAGTGATCCGCAGGTCGCCTTCCGGCCTCGGGTCGGTGTGGGCCCGGTGCCCCCTCTCCGCCGCCCGTAAGGTGGCGGAATCCGGGAGGGTGTTGGTGGGGTGGGTTTCGGCGCGAGTGGAAATCCTCGCGCCGCGCCCGCTCCAGTGTCACCGCTGCCTCGAATTGGGGCACGTGAGGCAGTGGTGCACCTCGCCGGTGGACCGCAGCGGTCAGTGTTACCGCTGCGGTGCTAAAGAGCACCGTGCGAGCCAGTGCTCGGCGGCCCCCCACTGCCCGCTGTGTGCGGACATGGGGAGGCCAGCCGATCACAGGGTGGGGAGCAAGAAGTGCTCCCCCCCCTCCCGGAAGGAGAGGAAGAGGCGGGCTGCACCGGCTCCGGTGCCGAGGGCGGTGGCATCGTCCTCCATGGAGGTGGACGGTGCTACGGGGACGGACGGCCGGGAGGAGGCTGGCGCGGCCATTAATTAATGCCGCCCCGCCTCCTGCTCCAGGCCAACCTCAACCACTGCCGCGCGGCACAGGACTTGATGTCCCAAGTCCTCGCGGAGTGGGGGGTTGGCCTGGCGGTCGCCGCCGAGCCGTACCGCGTCCCTGATCACCCTCATTGGGTGGGCGACGCGGACGGCTTGGTGGCGACGGTATGGGGAGGGGGCGACGGGTCCCCACCGTTCTCCTTGTTGGAGCGCGGTCGGGGATTCGTCGCCGTGGACTGGGGGGGAGTCGCTGTGGTGGGGTGCTACATTTCGCCCCGTAGCGGTCACGCTGCGTTCGAGCTGTACTTGGCCGAGGTCGCGGCATGCGTGCAGCGCTACGCGGCCCGGCCGGTGCTGGTCCTGGGGGATTTTAATGCCAAGTCGGTGGCTTGGGGATCCCCCAGGACCTCCGTTCGCGGCGGGATCCTGGGCGATTGGGCGGCGGGGCTCGACCTCCGGGTATTGAACCGGGGGTCGGAGCACACATGCGTGCGGCGATATGGGGGGTCCATCGTGGATGTTGGATTCGCGACCCCCAACGCCGTGCGCATGGTGTCGGGTTGGCACGTGGTCGCGGGGGCAGAGACACTCTCCGATCACCGGTACATCCGGATGGAGGTCTCTGCCGCCGCGAGTGCATCCCGACACGGCCGCCTGCGTGGCACCCCACCACGCCGCTGGGCGCTTCGGCGCCTGGACAAGGACGCCCTGATGGCAGCTGCCCTCGCTGCAACTTGGCCGCAGGGAGCGGCCGAGTTGCCGAGCATAGAGGAGGAGGTCGCCCGGCTCGGAGCATTGGTCGCGGGTATTTGCGACGCGGCGATGCCTCGGGTCGGGCGGGCTTCTCCTCGCCGGGCGGTGTACTGGTGGTCGGACGCGATCGCGGAGTTGCGAGTCGCAGCTGTCCGCGCCCGACGCCAGTACACCCGCGCGCGCCGTCGTCAACGTACAGGCGACGGCGTGGCGCGAGCGAGGGCAGCTGATGACCTGTATGGAGCATACCGCGTGGCGCGGGTTGCTCTGCAGGTCGCCATCAAACGGGCCAAGACCCAGGCATGGAAGGAGCTCCTCCAGACCCTTGATGACGATCCATGGGGGCGCCCATATAAGGTGGTGCTGAATAAGCTCCGCCCGTGGGCGCCCCCCGTCACCGAGGGTCTTGACCCCCGGCTGCTGGAGGACGTGGTCAATACACTCTTCCCAATTGGGGAGAGGGGACCGCGTCCTGCGGCGGCGGCGGCTGTCCCAGTGGAGTGGACGGCCGAGCTGGGGGTCACGCAGGAGGAGCTGGCAGCGGCCATCAGACGGCTCGGGGTTCGTAACACGGCCCCGGGTCCGGATGGTGTGCCCGGCCGGGTTTGGGTCTTGACCCAGGGCGTCCTTGGGGCCGACCTCAGGCGGTTGTTCGACCGCTGCCTGAGGGACGGGCGATTCCCCCCCAGTTGGAAGGTGGCGAGGATGGTCCTCCTCCGGAAGGAGGGTCGGCCCGCGGAGTCTCCCTCCGCATACCGGCCCATTTGTCTCCTCGACGAGGTGGGCAAGCTCTTCGAGCGGGTGATTGCTGCCCGCCTCGTCGAGCACCTGTCGCGGGGTGATCCCGGTCTGGCCGACTGCCAGTTCGGTTTCCGGCGGGGCCGATCGACTATCGACGCGATAGGTCGTGTGAGGGCCCTCTCGGGGGCGGCCGTCTCCCGGGGAGGGGTGGCATTGGCAATATCCTTGGATATTGCCAATGCCTTTAACACCCTCCCCTGGGAAGAGATAAGGAGGGGACTCGAATATCATCGGGTCCCCCCTTGTCTCAGGGCGGTCGTCGGGGATTATCTCCGCGGCAGGTGGATCGAGTATCCGGGCCGGGATGGTGACATGCGGAGGGAGGTGTACTGCGGTGTTCCGCAGGGGTCGGTCCTCGGGCCACTCCTGTGGAACATCGCGTACGACTCGGTGTTGCGGGCCGGCCTCCCCGACGGCGTCAGCACGGTGTGTTATGCGGATGACACACTGGTGCTGGCCGTCGGGGCGCACTGGGGGAGGGCCATGCGTCGCGCGGAGGAGGGGTCGCAACGCGCCGTCGACCGGATCAGGGGGATGGGGATGACGGTGGCGGTCCATAAGACCGAGGTGATTGCGTTTCATTCACCTCGGCAGGATCCGCCACCCCCTCTGATCCGGGTGGGTGGAGCTGACATCGAGGTGAAGCCCCAGATCAGGTATCTGGGGCTGATCCTCGATAGCCACTGGCGTTTCGAGGAGCATTTCCGCTGCCTGGTCCCCCGGTTGGAAAGGATGGTTGCCGCTCTGGGCCGGATCCTGCCCAACCTGGGGGGCCCGGCGGGCCGAGTTCGTCGCCTCTATGTGGCAATGGTCCAGTCGGTGGCCCTATACGGGGCCCCCGTCTGGGCGGACGACCTGGCTGCCTCCCGGCGCAGCATGACTATGCTGCGTCGGGTGCAGAGGCGCATGGCGCTCAGGGTCGTCCGCGGGTATCGGACCATGTCACATGAGGCGGCGACGGTTCTAGCGGGGATGCCGCCCATGGACCTGCTCGCGCGGTCGCACGCGGTGATGTACCGGCACCGCATCGACCGTCGCGCGGGGGTGGGGGCGGTCCCGGGCGGGCAGGAACCTGCTTGGAGCGATTTGAAGCGCCAGGCCCGGCAGTCCGTGTTGCTCGCGTGGCAGGAGCGGCTGGCTCTGCCAACCGCGGGGCACCGGACTGTCGGGGCGGTTCGGCCACTCCTGAAGGAGTGGCTGGACAGAGGCCATGGCAGCCTGACCTACCGGATGGCACAGGTATTTTCCGGGCATGGCAGCTTCGGAAGATACCTGTGCCGGATAGGGAAGGAGCCGACGGCGCGTTGCTGCCACTGCGACGCTGAGCAGGACACGGCGGATCATACCATGGAGGTATGCCCCGCGTGGGAGGGGGAGCGCCGTGTCCTGGTCGGCGTCGTCGGGCGGGATGTCTCGCTGCCGGGCGTGGTGCGCGCCATGCTCGGCAGCGAGGAGAAGTGGAGGGCCGTGGCCTCCTTCTGCGAGAACGTAATGTTGCAGAAGGAGGCCGCGGGGAGGGAGCGCGAGCTTCAGCGGCGCGCTGAAGCTCGCGTTCGTGCGGTGGCCCGAGGACGTCGCCCGGTCGCGAGGCGTCGCGGGCGGCCGCCTCGGCGTGGCGGATGACCTAGGCTGGGAGGGGGGTCCTGAGGGGACCCTCCTCCCGCCAGGCGGCGCCGGGTCGGACCGGTTGGGGGTAGGAGTGCCTCCCCCTACCGGTCCGACGCAAGGGGAGGCACCCTCGGCGGTCTGGTGCGGCCATGGACGCCCGGCCGCCGAGGGGTGGAAACGGGGTCGCGGGCGGTTGCGAGTTGGGGCTCGCAGCCGCCACTAAACGCGGCCCCGGGACGGATAGCGGCGGGATGGAGTGGCCCCGTCCCGCCGCTATGAGGCAGTGTGTCTACTGGGGGGACCGATTGTCCCCCCGGGGGATGGGCGCGAAAGCGCGGGCACGGGGAGGATACCGGAAGAATGCTTCGAGCGATTCCCGGTATCCTCCCAAAGCGTGCCGAAGGGTCACCGTGGGGTTTTTAGTGGGTAGGTCCCGCGCCTGTCGTTATACGGGCGCGGGGAATCCCACACACCCCTCCCACCTCTCCCCAAGGAGGTGGGAGGGAGTCTTTCGAAGATTTTCCCCACGACAAAAAAAAAAAAAAAAAAAAAAAAAAAAAAAAAAAAAAAAAAAAAAAAAAAAAAAAAGTATAACTATGTAATCAAGCCTTTATTGAAAGATAGAAAAGTTGGAAAGGGTGTACCAAGCTCGATGAGATTAACCAGCAACAAGATTGAATACGTTCATTGGAATGATCCTAACGAACTCGTAGATCGGCTTCGATTGCTCGAGGCTTCGCGTCAAGCTGGTCACAATGCTCACGATAATGAGATGTTATTGATTATCGAGGAACTTCGCGAGGCAGAGCTCATTATAAATTAAGCTGCACTTTGACGGTAGAATCAATCATTATCAAAATGCCAATCAACAAGTTTGGGTCATCGTTTGGAACAATGGAATCATACTATCGCTAGAATGGAGTAGTGAGAAATTATGTGCGCAACAACGCTCTATGTATTGTCGGTGCCGATTATGATGCAAAGGCGCGCAAGATTCGTCGAGTAGCACCACCTGTAGAGGATGGTGACGCTATCAACAAACTATACGTGCAAGAAAACATGACATTTATAAAAAATCGACAAGATGAATTCGACAAGAAGATGATCATGTTTCATGATTACGTTCAGAATTTGAAAGATCAACTGAATCACTTGGAGAGGGATATTATCGAATTCCGAAATCAAATGCATCAATAGCTGGATGTTGGGACGTTGGGGCGTTGGGATGTTGAGACATTGAGATGTTGGAGCGTTGAGGTGTTGGGGTGTTGGGGACGTTGGGGTGTTGAGACGTTGAACATTGATTGATAAGACGTGTGCGTTAGGTCTTCGCGTTAGTGGCGAGTCATACATGGCCGAGAAGAAAACCTCCAGTATCGAGAAACGATGTCTTGTGGAAGAATTGCATGCTCCAGCGAGAAGACATTTTCCTCGAAGACGCGTCATAGTACATGGATACGACGACCTATGGCAAGCGGATGTGGTCGAGATGCGACCTTACACGCGATATAACAGAGGCTTCCATTACATACTCACTGTTATCGATGTGCTGAGTAAGCATGCGTGGGCTATAACCCTCAAAACCAAGAATGGAAATGAAGTTTCTACAGCGATCGGGAAGATAATCCGAGACAGTGGGAGGTATCCGAAAAATTTGCAGACCGACAAAGGAAAGGAATTTTACAACGCAAATATGCAAAAACTTTTGTCAAAATACACCATAAATCATTATTCAACGTATTCGGTGATGAAGGCGTCAGTCGTCGAGCGGTTCAATCGTACACTCAAAAACGATATGTGGACACAGTTTACACTTAATGGAAATTATAAATGGATTGATTCGCTGCAGCGTCTCATATCAAATTACAACGCGCGAAAGCATCGAACTATCGCTATGCGACCAATTGATGTTACACCAACAAACGCTGCTAAGCTCTTAACAATGGCGTATAATCATATAAAAAATGCCGCTCCTGCACGATTCAAAGTGGGAGATGCAGTACGCGTGAGCAAATTCAAGACAATTTTTGAAAAAAGTTACACACCGAATTGGAGCACTGAAATATTTACAATCGCCGAGGTACAGAAAACTAATCCTGCAACGTATCTGCTGAAAGATATTTATGAAAAACCAATTGCTGGAGGATTCTACGAACACGAGTTGCAACGCGTTGCAAATTCCGACGTGTATCTAGTTGAAAAAGTATTGCGTAAGAAGGGGAACGATGTGTATGTAAAATGGTTGGGGCTCAATAACTCGCACAATTCGTGGATCCATAAAAGTAATGTTTTGTAACATAATTATTCATTGCTTTAATAAATATATCATATTTTTAAATCATCAAAACATGGTATCTAATTTCTTTCCCATGGTAAGGGTCTCCATATATATATTACAGAATTCTTTGCCTGTGAATGCAATGTATACGTTTTACAGAAGTTGCGTTTTTGCACGTGTTCAGCGTAATCTAAAACGTCTTGCAAAAAAACGTTGCGCTCTTCGCAGAAGAAGAACATGCGACATAAAATAAGAATGTGAATAGCGTGCACGTAAAATGATTAGGACCCCAATAGCTCCCTCAGGGGCTGCCAGCCTTTCAGCTGCAGTACGGGCTTAACGAACCCGGGGTACCCGAGTCATACACACACCGTAAGCCTCCTGTTGGTCGTCACAACGACCCATTCACAATTCCCTATTGGTTTTGTGAATGGTACGTGACGGCAGGAGGAACGGGGGTCTTGGCTTAACCGCCTGGGCCACGAGTATGGCGACTCTATAAAATCGCCCTCCAATCCTAAGCTATGGTGCGCGGCGATGGGATGCATGGTTGGGGGAGAAGGCCCAATCCCAAGCGACCACCTCCGGGGAACCTGCCGAACCCCCGGAGTATTAGGCTTACCCGGGTAAGGCGGCTCTGCCCGGGTGGACCTTTATTTCCGACCATCTCGTGGGATTATTATGGACACAGAAAATAAAATGGGGATGGGGCGGGTTTTGTCGGTTGGGGAGGACGGAGACGGGGTTGGGGTTAGGGTGGCGGCGCTCGCGCCCCACTCAGCGCCAGGTCCGGCTTCGTGGAGGGTGGAGGAGGACGACGAGACGGCGTCGGTCTCGTCCTTCTCCTCCAGCACGAGCCACATAGGCTCTAAGAGGAAGAGGACGGGGCAGGCCGTCGTCGAGGTGGGCGGGGCGATGAGCCCGTCGGTTAGGCTGAGTTGCCTCAGGGACGAGGTGACCGAGGAGATATCGGAGAGGATCTCCTCGTCCCTGAGGCGGGTGGAGAAAGTCGCCGCTGCCTGCGCCTTTAAGGGGCAGAAAAGCGGTGGCGCGGAGGCCCTGAAGGCCGCGGCGGAGGAAATGAGGGAGGCGGCGCGGGAGCTCAGAGGGCGGAACGCCCGTCTGCAGCTCCTGTTGGAGGAGGAGCGACAGGGGAGGAGGAGGGCAGAGGCGCTGTGGAACAGCGCGGCCCTCCCTCCCATCCTCCCTCCTCCTCCACCGCCGCGTCCCTCGGCGGAGGTAAATAAGCGGAGTGCGGCGGCAGTGGTGCGGGGCGCCGCGGGCCCCTCCACCCGCACTCCGCCCGTGAAGAAGTCCCCGTCCTCCTCAGAAGACGATCTTCTGAGGAGGATTGGGGACATGATTGATGGCAAGCTGGCCGCCTTCCGGGAGGAGCTCCTCGCCGGAAGAGCGGTCAGCAGGAAGGCGGTGCCTCCCCGACCTGTTCCGGTACAGTCGGGGAAGGCAAAGAAGGGCGGAGTGAAGGCTCCGCCCAGCGTTGCGGCACCAGGGCCCCGGGTCGCGACCCCCAAGGGGGGTGGTGTACCCGTGGTCGCGGTGGTCGCGTCCTCCACAGCACCCTCCCAAGGGGGGGTGGCGTGGAGTGAGGTGGTGGGGCGGAAGGCGAAGCGGGCGGCGAGGAAGGCCTCGCAACCGCAGCCTCCGCCTCCGCCGCCGCCGGCCAAGGTAAAGGCCGCGAAGGTCGGGAAGGCACGACCAGGTCGTCCCCCAAAAACGGCAGCGGTGACGCTGACCGTTGCGCAGGGGGGCGACCTGACACTCGCGGAGGCGATGCGGCTCGCCAGGGAGAATATCTCCCTGGAAGAGCTGGGCATCGCCTCCGTGAGGGCGAAGAGGGCCGTGACCGGGGGTCTCTTGCTGGAGATCCCCGGTGCAGAAGGCGGCGCGAAGGCGGATCGTCTCGCCCAGAGGCTCCGGGAGCAGCTGGGCGAGCGAGGTGTCCGGGTCGCCCGGCCCACGAAGCGCACGGAGATGCGCGTTTGTGGGCTGGACGACTCGGTCAGCGCACAGGATGTGTCCCGTGCCCTTGCGAGGGCGGGGGACTGTCCTGTGGAGGACCTGCGGATCGGAGAGATCCGCAGGTCGCCCTCCGGCCTCGGGTCGGTGTGGGCCCGGTGCCCCCTCTCCGCCGCCCGTAAGGTGGCGGAATCCGGGAGGGTGTTGGTGGGGTGGGTTTCGACGCGAGTGGAAATCCTCGCGCCGCGCCCGCTCCAGTGTCACCGCTGCCTCGAATTGGGGCACGTGAGGCAGTGGTGCACCTCGCCGTTGGACCGCAGCGGTCAGTGTTACCGCTGCGGTGCCAAAGAGCACCGTGCGAGCCAGTGCTCGGCGGCCCCCCACTGCCCGCTGTGTGCGGACATGGGGAGGCCAGCCGATCACAGGGTGGGGAGCAAGAAGTGTTCCCCCCCCTCCCGGAAGGAGAGGAAGAGGCGGGCTGCACCGGCTCCGGTGCCGAGGGCGGTGGCATCGTCCTCCATGGAGGTGGACGGTGCTACGGGGACGGACGGCCGGGAGGAGGCTGGCACGGCCATTAATTAATGCCGCCCCGCCTCCTCCTCCAGGCCAACCTCAACCACTGCCGCGCGGCACAGGACTTGATGTCCTAAGTCCTCGCGGAGTGGGGGGTTGGCCTGGCGGTCGCCGCCGAGCCGTACCGCGTCCCTGATCACCCTCATTGGGTGGGCGACGCGGACGGCTTGATGGCGACGGTATGGGGAGGGGGCGACGGGTCCCCACCGTTCTCCATGTTGGAGCGCGGTCGGGGAGTTGTCGCCGTGGACTGGGGGGGAGTCGCTGTGGTGGGGTGCTACATTTCGCCCCGTAGCGGTCACGCTGCGTTCGAGCTGTACTTGGCCGAGGTCGCGGCATGCGTGCAGCGCTACGCGGCCCGGCCGGTGCTGGTCCTGGGGGATTTTAATGCCAAGTCGGTGGCTTGGGGATCCCCCAGGACCTCCGTTCGCGGCGGGATCCCGGGCGATTGGGCGGCGGGGCTCGACCTCCGGGTATTGAACCGGGGGTCGGAGCACACATGCGTGCGGCGATATGGGGGGTCCATCGTGGATGTTGGATTCGTGACCCCCAACGCCGTGCGCATGGTGTCGGGTTGGCACGTGGTCGCGGGGGCAGAGACACTCTCCGATCACCGGTACATCCGGATGGAGGTCTCTGCCGCCGCGAGTGCATCCCGACACGGCCGCCTGCGTGGCGCCCCACCACGCCGTTGGGCGCTTCGGCGCCTGGACAAGGACGCCCTGATGGCAGCTGCCCTCGCTGCAACTTGGCCGCAGGGAGCGGCCGAGTTGCCGAGCATAGAGGAGGAGGTCGCCCGGCTCGGAGCATTGGTCGCGGGTATTTGCGACGCGGCGATGCCTCGGATCGGGCGGGCTTCTCCTCGCCGGGCGGTGTACTGGTGGTCGGACGCGATCGCGGAGTTGCGAGTCGCGACTGTCCGCGCCCGACGCCAGTACACCCGCGCGCGCCGTCGTCAACGTACAGGCGACGGCGTGGCGCGAGCGAGGGCAACTGATGACCTGTATGGAGCATACCGCGTGGCGCGGGTTGCTCCGCAGGTCGCCATCAAACGGGCCAAGACCCAGGCATGGAAGGAGCTCCTCCAGACCCTTGATGACGATCCATGGGGGCGCCCATATAAGGTGGTGCTGAATAAGCTCCGCCCGTGGGCGCCCCCCGTCACCGAGGGTCTTGACCCCCGGCTGCTGGAGGACGTGGTCAATACACTCTTCCCAATTGGGGAGAGGGGACCGCGTCCTCCGGCGGCGGCGGCTGTCCCAGTGGAGTGGACGGCCGAGCTGGGGGTCACGCAGGAGGAGCTGGCAGCGGCCATCAGACGGCTCGGGGTTCGTAACACGGCCCCGGGTCCGGATGGTGTGCCCGGCCGGGTTTGGGTCTTGATCCAGGGCGTCCTTGGGGACGACCTCAGGCGGTTGTTCGACCGCTGCCTGAGGGACGGGCGATTCCCCCCCAGTTGGAAGGTGGCGAGGATGGTCCTCCTCCGGAAGGAGGGTCGGCCCGCGGAGTCTCCCTCCGCATACCGGCCCATTTGTCTCCTCGACGAGGTGGGCAAGCTCTTCGAGCGTGTGATTGCTGCCCGCCTCGTCGAGCACCTGTCGCGGGGTGATCTCGGTCTGGCCGACTGCCAGTTCGGTTTCCGGGGGGGCCGATCGACTATCGACGCGATAGGTCGTGTGAGGGCCCTCTCGGAGGCGGCCGTCTCCCGGGGAGGGGTGGCATTGGCAATATCCTTGGATATTTCCAATGCCTTTAACACCCTCCCCTGGGAAGAGATAAGGAGGGGACTCGAATATCATCGAGTCCCCCCTTGTCTCAGGGCGGTCGTCGGGGATTATCTCCGCGGCAGGTGGATCGAGTATCCGGGCCGGGATGGTGATATGCGGAGGGAGGTGTACTGCGGTGTTCCGCAGGGGTCGGTCCTCGGGCCACTCCTGTGGAACATCGCGTACGACTCGGTGTTGCGGGCCGGCCTCCCCGACGGCGTCAGCACGGTGTGTTATGCGGATGACACACTGATGCTGGCCGTCGGGGCGCACTGGGGGAGGGCCATGCGTCGCGCGGAGGAGGGGTCGCAACGCGCCGTCGACCGGATCAGGGGGATGGGGATGACGGTGGCGGTCCATAAGACCGAGGTGATTGCGTTTCATTCACCTCGGCATGATCCGCCACCCCCTCTGATCCGGGTGGGTGGGGCTGACATCGAGGTGAAGCCCCAGATCAGGTATCTGGGGCTGATCCTCGATAGCCACTGGCGTTTCGAGGAGCATTTCCGCTGCCTGGTCCCCCGGTTGGAAAGGATGGTTGCGGCTCTGGGCCGGATCCTGCCCAACCTGGGGGGCCCGGCGGGCCGAGTTCGTCGCCTCTATGTGGCAATGGTCCAGTCGGTGGCCCTATACGGGGCCCCCGTCTGGGCGGACGACCTGGCTGCCTCCCGGCGCAGCATGACTATGCTGCGTCGGGTGCAGAGGCGCATGGCGCTCAGGGTCGTCCGCGGGTATCGGACCATGTCACATGAGGCGGCGACGGTTCTAGCGGGGATGCCGCCCATGGACCTGCTCGCGCGGTCGCACGCGGTGATGTACCGGCACCGCGTCGACCGTCGCGCGGGGGTGGGGGCGGTCCCGGGCGGGCAGGAACCTGCTTGGGGCGATTTGAAGCGCGAGGCCCGGCAGTCCGTGTTGCTCGCGTGGCAGGAGCGGCTGGCTCTGCCAACCGCGGGGCACCGGACTGTCGGGGCTGTTCGGCCACTCCTGAAGGAGTGGCTGGACAAAGGCCATGGCAGCCTCACCTACCGGCTGGCACAGGTATTTTCCGGGCATGGCAGCTTCGGAAGATACCTGTGCCGGATAGGGAAGGAGCCGACGGCGCGTTGGTGCCACTGCGACGCTGAGCAGGACACGGCGGATCATACCCTGGAGGTATGCCCCGCGTGGGAGGGCGAGCGCCGTGTCCTGGTCGGCGTCGTCGGGCGGGATGTCTCGCTGCCGGGCGTGGCGCGCACCACGCCCGGCAACGAGGAGAAGTGGGGGGCCGTGACCTCCTTCTGCGAGAACGTAATGTTGCAGAAGGAGGCCGCGGGGAGGGAGCGCGAGCTTCAGCGGCTGAAGCTCGCGCTCGTGCGGTGGCCCGAGGTCGTCGCCCGGTCGCGAGGCGTCGCGGGCGGCCGCCTCGGCGTGGCGGATGACCTAGGCTGGGAGGGGGGTCCTGAGGGGACCCTCCTCCCGCCAGGCGGCGCCGGGTCGGACCGGTTGGGGGTAGGAGTGCCTCCCCCTACCGGTCCGACGCAAGGGGAGGCACCCTCGGCGGTCTGGTGCGGCCATGAACGCCCGGCCGCAGAGGGGTGGAAACGGGGTCGCGGGCGGTTGCGAGTTGGGGCTCGCAGCCGCCACTAAACGCGGCCCCGTGACGGATAGCGGCGGGATGGAGTGGCCCCGTCCCGCCGCTATGAGGCAGTGTGTCTACTGGGGGGACCGATTGTCCCCCCGGGGGATGGGCGCGAAAGCGCGGGCACGGGGAGGATACCGGAAGAATGCTTCGAGCGATTCCCGGTATCCTCCCAAAGCGTGCCGAAGGGTCACCGTGGGGTTTTTAGTGGGTAGGTCCCGCGCCTGTCGTTGTACGGGCGCGGGGAATCCCACACACCCCTCCCACCTCTCCCCAAGGAGGTGGGAGGGAGTCTTTCGAAGATTTTCCCCACGACAAAAAAAAAAAAAAAAAGTAGTGAGCCAGCAAGCGCGCAGGAAGCTAGTAAGGAAGCAGCATGCCAGTAAGAA
This sequence comes from Colletes latitarsis, assembly GCF_051014445.1. NCBI lineage: Eukaryota > Metazoa > Arthropoda > Insecta > Hymenoptera > Colletidae > Colletes > Colletes latitarsis. The sequence continues at coordinate 777,787 of NW_027488377.1, read as the reverse complement.
AGCAGGAGGCTAGTAAGCGTGTAGTGAGCTATTAAGCATGCAGTGAGATAGTTAGCGAGCAGGAAGCTAGAAAGGAAGCAGGATGCTAGAAAGGAAGCAGTTAACTAGGAAGAAACGAGTATGCTACTAAGCGAGCAGCTGGCTGGTAAGGATGCAGTTAGATAGTAAGGAAGCAACAAGCTAGTAAGCAAGCGGTAATCTAGTAAGCGAGCAGGGAGCTAGTAAGGGGGCAGAATGCTAGTAAGCAAGCAGTATCCTAGTAAGCAACCAGTAAGCTAGAACGCAATCTGGAAGCTAGTAAGGAGGCAGTATGCTAGAAAGCAAGCATCTGCCTTGTAAACATGCAGTAAGCGTGGATGCTAGCAGTAAGCTAGTAAGCAAGCAGCGAGCTAGTAAGCAGGGAAGAATCTAGTAAGGAAGCAGCATGATAGTAAGCAAGCAGTAAGCTAGTAAGCAAGCAGTAAGCTAGTAAGCAAGCCGTATGCTAGTAAGCAACCAGTAAGCTACTATGCAAACAGTCAGCTTGTAAGCAAGCAGCAGGCTAGTCAGAAAGCTGCTAGCTAGTAAGAAAGCACTATGCTAGTAAGCAAGCCGTAAGCTAGAAAGCAAGCTGCAAACTAGTATGCAAGCAGTGCGCTAGTAAGCGAGTAGCCAGCTAGTAAGCAAGCAGCAAGCGTGTAGGCAACCGATACGGATCGATTCTCACATTTTTGTCAACCTGGTATTCCGCCAACGGAGCGCGTCAAAGAAGAGTGCGTCCGCAGCTGACTTTGACGCCGACAGCACCGTTTAGCCCACCGTCCCGACGTAGTGGCGTTTGAGGCCACGAAACGCGGACATCCGGCCACCGGTAGGAACTAGTGCGTCCGCAGAGCCCCTCCGGATTCACGGCCTCTCAGCCGAGGGAAGGGTGGAGGTGCGTCCGCTGCCATCCGACACCACTAGTCGGCGATTCCCACTCCGCCTCCCGACATCCTCCTACCCCAGCGAAATAGTGTAGCGGCGAACGAGCACGAGCGAGTGGCCAGCCTCGGCTGGTCCCCAGAATAGGGACCTTTATACCCCTAGCATAGGAGCGAGCGAACGCGGCGTACCGACTGACGCCTCAAACGCCACGACGTCGGGACGGTGGGCTAAACGGTGCTGTGGGCGTCAAAGTCAGCTGCGGCGGCACTCTGCTGGAAAGCGAGTATGGAGCTTGGAGCATGGAGTATTGAGCTAGTAGCAAAGCAGAAATCTAGTAAGTAAGCAGTATGCTGGTGAGAAAGCACATATCTAGTAAGGAAGCAGTATGCTAATAAGCAAACACTACGCTAGTAAGCAACAACTAAGCTAGCAAGCAAGCAGCAAGTTAGTACGAAAGCAGTTTTCTAGTAAGATAGCAGTATGCTAGCAAGCAAGCTGTGTACTAGTAAGCGAGGACGAAGCTAGTAAGGATGCATTATGCTAGTAATCAAGCAGTAAGTCAGTAGGCAACCAGTAAGCTAGTAAACAAGCAGCAGGCTAGCCAGAAAGCAGTTAGCCAGTAAGAACGCAGTATGCTTGTAAGCAAGCGGCAAGCTAGAAAGCAAGTAGCAATCTAGTAAGCAAGCAGTAAGCTACCGTGCAAGCAGTGAGCTAGTAAGAAAGCAATTAGCTAGTAAGAAAGCAGTATGCTAGTAAGCAGGCAGTAAGCTAGAACGCAAGCGGTAAGCACGTAAGCAAGCAGTAGGCTAGTAAGCAAGTAGTAAGCTAGTAAGCAACCAGAAAGCTAGTAAGCAAGCAGCAGGCTAGTCAGAACTCAGTTAGGCACTAAGAACGCAGCATGCTAGTAAGCTTGCGGAGAGCTAAAAAGCTAGCAGCAAGTTAGGAAGCAATCTGTAATCTAGTAAGAAAGCAGTATGCTATTAAGCAAGCTGGGAGATAGTAAGCGAGCAGTAAGCTTGAAACCAAGTTGTAAGCTTGTAAGCAAGCAGTACTGTTAAAGTACTAAGGGACTTTAACGTGGGTCCGGATGAGGAAACAGACAGGGAGAGAAAATGTTACAAGTTTTTCAATAAAGTTTTTATTACAAAAATATAAATGAACTATTTATAACATTTTAACAAAACAAAACTAGAAACTAAAAGAAAAAACTGACGACGGCTCCTATTGCGACCTCGTCTCCTCTTTTTTAGTCTCCTTATTTCAATTTTTACTGCGGAGGCTTTCTGAAACAAAAGAATCCGCCTAATAAATACATTTGCGGACAAGTCAACAATCGCGCGCTCGTCAGCTGTTTCTCGCGCTCCAGTGACAGTCTGGTGTGCTTGGAGGGGAGAGCTGGCTGGCTATCTAGCGCTATAGCTAGTGGACTGTATATTTTTTTCTTTCTGGTCGATGAGATTCTCTTTCTACGATCTCACCGACGCGCACAACCGGGTAGACGAGCTTTTCTCCGTTCTACCGGGTTCTCTTTGCAATGCCACGGACGGGAAACCAAATGGAGGTTGTAAGGCTCCAAGAGGCTATATCCCGCGAGCACGCTCCCCGTGCGGGTGGCGTTTCTACACCACCCACGCAAGAGGACGTCTTGTCCTGGTTCGGCTCCCTCGTCAGCTGCTCCTCAGGAGCGACCTGCAGTATGCGCACGTGGTTGCCAAGCCGGCGATTCATTCATCAAAGGAACGCCCTGCAGCCAGCCGTGGCTACCTCGACGGAGGCTCCTGTGTTCCGAGGAACTGGCCTGCGGCTCACCGGTTCAGGACTCAATCCCCTGCAATTCCAACCACCCTACGTTCACAGCCCAGTGTGGTCGACTCACAGCTGGTAGTGGGTGTAGCGATGGAAGGAAGGCTCTTCGAACCCTTTGCTCCACCGTACGCTAAGGCTCTACTTATTGTCCCCTCACGACGGTATATTGGAGCGGGTTCTCCGACGCCCGATGCACGGAGAGAACCACGAAGTGATATTCTTCCTGAATATCTATCTTCCGGTTGCTCCTACGCCGTATAGCTCTAATCTTGGTCGGTGAAACTTTCCACCCCACCGGTCGGTGTACTCTCACTGGTACACAGGACGGGTGGTTCCTGTGGGTTTCATATGACCTCTACGAACGGTGAACTACCACTAGGTGATACCAGTATGTCGGTATCAGCCTTCCAGTAGCTCTAACCGGATAATTGGAAGAAGACTCAAGGCGATCCACACCGAATCTCCAACGTCGCAGTCGCATCCACGAACTGCAACGTTCAATCACAATCCTGCGTCTACGATCGCTTCACACTCGACGTGCCTTGCAATCGCTGCAACGTCAGGCAGATTGTCCGTTTTCTGGGGAAAATCTCAGGTCGCTATGACGGGATTTTCCAATAAACTATTTGTCCGCAAACTGATTCTATTACGAGGAGCGAGATCGACTCATCTTCCTCGGAGCTCGTAGGGAAATGGGAACGCGACCGTCACAAGGTCCGCTCTCGATCGCCGACGGCTCAAGAAAGAACCGTGACGATCTGCAAGCAGCGACGGCCGCGGCCGGCTCCGTCGCGCAAGCGCAGAACCGGGTAGCTACGCCTCGCGTTGCTGGGCCCGGGCTGCTACGCGCCGCGTGGCCACGGCGCGGCGCTGCCGCGTTTCGTCTATCGATTTTTTTCCGATAGATCTCTTTTCTCTCTCTTTCTCAGCGCTAACAATACATTCCAAGAATTTGTTCCAAAACTCGAGAATTTCAGTGAAGCTAGCTTGAAAAAACACGTAAATAGCCGCGGTATACTAATCTGAACGATGGAAAATTTTTATGTCAGCACAACCATCTAGAATTACGCGAATTCAATATAGATACGGGCATTGCGGCCGAGTTTCTGCGTCTGGGACTCATGCGATATTTAAACAAGTACGCTAGTAAGCATGCAGTGAGATAGTAAGCTAGCAATGAGCTAGTATCGGAGCAGCAGGCTAGTAAGAAAGTAATTAGCTACTAAGGAAGTAGTACGCTAGTAAGCAAGCAGTAAGCTACTATGCAAGCAGTATGCTAGTAAGCAAGCAGTTAGCTGTTCAGATCGAAGCAGGCTAGTAAGAAAACTATTAGCTAGTGAGAGAACAGCGTGCTAGTAACCAAGCAGTAAGCTACAAAGCAAGCAGCAAGTCAGTAAGAAAGCAATTAGCTTCTAAGCGAGCAGGATGCTAGTAAGGAATCACTATGCTAGTAAGCAAGCAGTAAGATAGTAAGCAACCAGTAAGAGAGTAAGCAAGCAGCAGGCTATTAAGAAAACAGTAAGTTACTAACAAAGAAGAAAGCTAGTAAGCAAGCAGGAAGCTATTAAAGAAGTGTTAGGCTAGTAAGTGACCAATAAGTTCATAAGAAAGCAGTAAGTTAGGAAGAAAGCAGGAATGTAGGAAGGTAGCAGTCAGGTAGTAAGCAAGGAGTAAGCTAGTAACAAGCAGTAAGCTAGTAAGCACGCAGTGAGCTAATAAGCGTGGAGGAAGCTAGTAACGAAGCAGTATGATAGCATGCAAGCAGTATGATAGCATGCAAGCAGTATGCTAGCAAGCAACCAGTAGGCTGGTAAGCAAGCAGGAAGCGAGTATGCTAGCAGTAAGCTAATAAGCAAGCAGTAATCTTCTAAGCAATCCGTGAGCTAGTAAACAATCAGGAAGCTAGTAAGCAAGCAGTAAGCTGGTAAGAAAGCAGCTAGTAAGCTAGTAAGCATGCAGTAAGTTAGTAAGCTTACAGTAAGATAGTGAGAATGCAGTTAGCTAGTAAGAAAGCAGTATGCTGCCAAGAAGGCAGTTAGCTAGTATGCATGTGGTGAGCTAGTATGCAAGCAGTAAACTAGTAAGCCAGCGGCATGCTAGTAAGCAACCAGCAGGCTAGTAAGAAAGCAGATAGCTATTAAGCGAGCAGGAAACTAGTAATGGAGCAGTATGCTAGAAAGCCACCAGTAAACTAGCAAGCAAGCCAAAGCTAGTAACAGAGCAGAATGTTTGTAACGCGGCAGTATGCTAGTAAGCATGCAGTAAACTAGGAAGCAAGCAGAAAGCAAGTAACATAGCAGTAAGTTAGTAACAAGACAGTAAGTTAGTAACGAAGCAGTATGCTGGAAAGCAAGCAGGAACCTAGTAAGCAAGCAGCATGCTAGCAAGAATTCAATTAGCTAGCAAGCAAGCTGTCAGCTAGCATGCAAACAGAGAACTAGAAAGCGAGCAGGGAGCTAGTAAGGAATCGGTAAGCTAGCGAGCAAGCAGTAAGCGTGTAAGCTAGCCGTAAGCTAGTAAGCAAGCAGTCAGCTAGTAGGCAAGCAGTAGGGTAGTAAGATAGCAGTATGCTAGTAAGCAAGCTGTAAGCTAGAAAGCAAGCAGTAAGCTGGTAAGCAAGCTGTAAGCTAGTAAACAAGCAGCAGGTTATTAAGAAAGCAGTTAGCTAGTAAGAAAGCAGGAATGTAGTAAGAAAGCAGTTAGGTAGTAGCAAGCAGTAAGCTACTAAGCAAGCAGAAAGCTAGTAAGCAAGCAGTGAGCTAGTAAGAAAGCAGTATGCTAGAAAGCATGCAGTAAACTAGTAAGCAAGCAGTAAGCTAGTAAGCAAGCAAGAAGTTAGTAAGGAGGCAGTATGTTGGAATGCAAGCAGCGGTCTAGTAAGCAAGCAGTAAGCGAGTAAGCAAGCAGTAAGCTAGTATGCAAGAAGTAAACTAGTAACAAAGCCGTATGCTAGTTAGCAAGGAGTAAGCTAGAAAGCAAGCAGCAAGCTAGTAAGCAACCAGTAAGCATGTAAGCAAGCAGTAAGCTGGTAGACAAGCAGTAAGCTAGAAAGGAAGCAATACGCTATAAAGTAAGCAGCAAGTTAGTAAGCATGCAGTGAGCTAGTAAGCGAGCAGGGAGCTAGTAAGGAAGCAGTGTGCTAGTAAGCAAGCGGTGAGCTAGAATACAAGCAGCAAGCTAACAAGCAAGCAGTAAGACAGTAAGCGAGCAGGAAGCTGGTAAGGATGCAGCATGCTAGAAAGCAACCAATAAGATAGTAGTCAAGCAGTGTGCCAGTAAGCCACGGGGAAACTAGTAAGAATGGTGTAACCTAGCAAGCAAGCAGCGAGCTAGTAAGCGCGCAGTGAGCTAGTAAGCAAGCAGCAGGATAGTAAAAGAGCAGTTAGCTAGTAAGGATGCAGTATCCTAGTAAGCAAGCAGTAAGCTAGTAAGCAAACAGTAAGCTAGAAAGCAAGCGGCAAGCTGGTAAGGCAGTAGTGAGCTCGAGAGTAGTGAGCTAGTAAGCGAGCAGGACGCTAGTAAGGATGCATTATGGTAGTAAGCAAGCCGGAAGGTAGTAAGCACTCGTCTGGTAAGAGAGCGTTAAGTTAGTAAGAATGCTGTATGTTGGGAAGAATGCAGGAATGTTGTAAGCAAGCACTAAGGTAGTAAACAAGCAGTACGATAGTAAGCAAACAGTACGATTGTAAGCAAGCAGCAGGATAGTCAGAAACCAGTAAGATAAGAAGTAAGGAGGAATGTAGTAAGAAAGCTGTTAGGTAGTAAGCAAGCAGTAAGCTAGTAAGGAAGCAGTATGCCAGTAAGCAGCGACATGCTGAAAAGAATGTAGCAATCTAGTAAGCAAGCAGTAAGATTGTAAGCAAGCAGTAAGCTAGTAAGCAAGCAGGTTGCTAGTAAGCAGGTAGTGAGCTAGAAAGCAAGTAGTGAGATAGTAAGCAAGCAGTGAGCTAGGAAGCGAGCAGGAAGGTTGTAAGGAAGCAGTATGCTAGTAAGCAAGCAGTAAGTTAGTAGCAAAGCAGTAAGCTAGTAAACAAGCAGCAGGCTAGTAAGCAAGCAGGATGCGAGTAAGGTAGCAGTAAGCTAGTAAGCAAGCAGTAATCTAGTAAGCTAGCAGTGAGCTAGTTAGCAAGCAGGAAGCTAGTAAGGAAGCAGTATGTTAGTAAGCAAGCAGCAGGCTAGTACAAATGCAGTTAGTTAGTAAGGGAGCCGTAGGTTTGCAGGAAAGCAGTAAGCTGGTAAGCAAGCAGGAAGCCTGTAAGGAAGCAGTAAGCTAGTAAGCAAGCAGTAGGTTTGTAACAAAGCAGTACCCTAGTAAGCAAGCAGCAGGCTAGTAAGAAAGCAGTTAGTTAGTAAGGAAGCAGTAAGCTTGTAAGCAAGCAGTTAGCTATTAAGCTAGCTGTAAGCTAGTAAGGAAGTAGTAGGCAAGTAAGCAAGCAGTTAGTAAGCCTGCAGTAAGCTGAAAAGCAAGCATCAAGATTGTAAGCAAGCAGGATGCGAGTATGCTAGCAGTAAGCTAGTAAGCAAGCAGTAATCTAGTAAGCAAGCAGAAATTTAGTAAGCAAGCAGTGAGCTAGTTAGCAAGCAGGAAGCTAGTAAGTAAGCAGTGCGCTAGTAAGCAAGCAGCAGGCTAGTACAATTGCAGTTAGTTAGTAAGGGATCCGTAGGTTTGTAGCAAAGCTGTAAGCTGGTAAGCAAGCAGCAAGCTATTAAGCAAGCTAGAAGCTAGTAAGCAAGCTGTTAGCTAGCAAGCAACCAGTAAGCTAGTAAGCAAGCAGTAATCTAGTAAGCAAGCAGTGAGCTAGTTAGCAAGCAGGAAGCTAGTAAGGAAGCAGTACGCTAGTAAGCAAGCAGCAGGCTAGTACAATTGCAGTTAGTTAGTAAGGGATCCGTAGGTTTGTAGCAAAGAAAGCAGTCAGTTAACACATTGTACGCCGGTGGCATCTGAGACATTTAAAATCTGAGCGCCAGCACAGTATCGACCGCGTAAAGCCTAGGCGCCGGCATGATTCCCTTGTTGGCGACCAATGAGTAGGTGAAGAAAATATTTAAAATTTTATACATTATTGTAAAACACTAAAATTGATTTACATATTCATTTTATGCAATTTAACGATAACGAAAAATAGAAGCAAAATAAAAAATTTTAATTTATAGTTATAAAAAAATACACCTGTTTTATTTGATGATTGATTATTACATATATATAATATAAACGGAAGGAAAAATATTAATATTTAAGAGATGTATGGTTTTTTTCGAAACATTTTCCAAGATGTAAAGGTACTAGGCACGAAGAGCACATAAAGATTCTCTCGCTTCTTTTTTTGCTAGCAGAGCAAACTTTGCATGGACGTCGTACATATCGGTTTTCCCCAGATCCAATAATTCGAGTAACGTTATGCTTCTTTATATCACCCGATAGTCTCTGAGGGTGATAATATTTTGATGTGCGAGGTGTAGGAACTAATGCAGAAGTTCGTTCCGCACAATCATTCGATACATCTTGAGTACTTGGATATTCCTCGATCCATAAACATGCAACAGCATGTAAAAATTTTTGATATTTTATAGTGTTACCATTGAACTCAACATATAATCTATATGCATTGAACAATGCGCAATTTAAAAGAAACAAAACTGTTTTCTTTGTCCATTTCACTGTTTTCCTCATAATGGAAAGATATGATAAAAACTGATCGGCCAAATCTACGCCCATCATATATTTGTTATAATCTATGACAGATTGAGGTTTCATAATTTCTTGTTTTGTTTTCCAATGTTCTTTTTCGTGGTTGTTAGTTCTCCCGAATGTATTGTAGAAACCATGTATACGATTTTGTGTTTTGGCTTCCACGCCTGTACTAAAATTTCATTTTTTCTTTTAAATGTATAATCTCCAGTTTTTAATCTGATATGCTTCATAGATTCGGGAACACCTCTATTCGCTCTAATTGTACCGCAAACTCGTGTACCATTTTTCAGAAGCAATTCTGCGGTACAAATACTGTTATAATAATTATCCATATATACATGATACCCCAGTCCTATATGTTTATCGAGCAACGACATTATAGTTTGGCCCAGTTTTTTGCCATTCGCACAGTATATTTCCAAGTTGCAAATATATCCACTTTTAGCTTCACATAACATACGACACAGTAGGCCATACTTTATTATTTTTGCGGGTTTGTACGTTTTTATAGATAATCTTCCACGCCATGGAATAATAGATTCGTCAAGCGAAAGCTCCTTTTTCGGCGTGTATACTGATTTAAATTTATCTAATAAATAACTCAGTATTGGCTGAAACTTCCCGAGCTTATTAGAACCAGCTGTTGTACGATTATTTGAAAAATGCCATGTGTCCCAAATCTGGCGAAATCTGTTACGCGACATTACCGTGGAGAACGATGGTGTTTTGGTATAAAAGTCTGTCGACCAGTAATCATCTTTTCGATCTTTCTTTACTTGGCCCATCAATATAATCAAACCAAGAAATTTCTTCATGTCGCCTAGAGAAACATCTCTCCACTTAGGCATTTTTTTACCATTACACATCTTGTCCTTATTCTGATGATAATAAATGTTTGATTCATTTACCATCAATTGAAATAAATCATTGCCAATAAACATTTCTCTGCTTATTAGCAGGAACAATCTTTGGACCAGATTCCGCATTAAAATCTGGTACGTTAGGAGCTTTATCAACATCTGACCATGATTCAGTGTCACTATGTGATTCTGTGAACATTTCACTATCAATTAGATCATCGGAATCACTGGAATACTGCAATGGAACAGTTCTTGTTCTTCTTTTTGGAATCACATCACTATCACTGACCTCGACCTCTATATCAGAATCTTCTGATTGTATAGAATAATCTGATAGAGGATCAGCGACATATACTCAGTAAATTCACACATATTATAGGAGTAAAAATGCACAGAATAAGAAGGCCTATTATGCTGTTCAACTAAAAGCATAAAGCCATGAAAGATGTACTGGCTACAGTATACAATGCTCAAGAGTGACTCTTGCATCAGCGTAGTCATGACAACAGCCAACAAATCGCCAAAGAAAAGAATGCTGTATTATCGCAGACCCAGCGCTGAAGCGGCAGACTTTGAAACCCGCGTTTTCACGGGGCCGGAGTTCAAGCGATAGAATTCGAATCGCGCGTTTTCGCGGGGCCGGCGTACAATGTGTTAAGACGTAAGCAGGAATGCAGTAAGAGAGCAGTTAGGTAGTAAGCAAGCAGTAAGCAAGTAAGCATGCAGTACGCCAGTAAGCAAGCGGCAAGCTTGAAAGTATGTAGCCATATAGTAACCAAGCAGTAAGCTTCTAAGCAAGCAGTAAGCTAGTAAGCAAGCAGTAGGCTTGTAAGCAAGCAGTAAGCTGGTAAGATAGTAGGTAGCTAGTAAGGGAGCTGCAAGTTTGTAGCAGAGCAGTTAGCTGGTAAGCAAGCAGTAAGCTAGTAAGAAAGCTGTGTGCTAGAAAGCAAGCAGTAAGGTACAAAACAAGCAGCACGCTGTGAGGCAAGCAGTTAGCTAGAAAGCAAGCAGAAGGCTAGTAAGCAAGCAGTTAGATAGCAAGGAAGCAGTAAGCTAGTAACAGAGCAGTATGTTAGTAACAAACCAGCAAGCTATTAAGCAAGCAGTAAGGCAAGTAAGCAAGCAGTAAGCTCGAAAGCAAGCAGCAACATAGTAAGCAAGCAAGGATGCGAATAAGTTAGCAGTAAGCTAGTAAGCAAGCAGCAGGCTAGTAAGAAAGCAGTAAGCTAGTAAGCTAGCAGTATGCGAGTAAGCAAGCAGCAGGCGAGAAAGCAAGTATGCGAGCAGTATGCCAGTAAGCAGGCACCAATCTAATAAGCAAGCTGTAAGCTAGTAAGCATGCAGTAAGCATGTAAGCATGCTGTAAGCTGGTAGGCAAGTAGCGAGCTAGTAAGAAAGCAGGATGTTAGTAAGCAAGCTGTATGCTAGAAAGGAAGCAGCAAGCTAGTAAGCAGGCAGTAAGCTACAATGCAAGCTGCAGGCTAGTAAACAAGCAGTAAGCTAGTAGGCAAGCAGTGAGCTAGTATCAAGTAGTAAGCTAGTGAGCGAGCAGGGACCATGTATGGGAACAGAATGCTACTAAGCATCCAGTTAGCTAGTACGCAGGCAGTAAGGTGGTAAGCAAGCAGGAAACTGGTAAGTAAGCAGTATGCTAGAAAACCAGCAGCGGGCTAGTAAGCAAGCAGTAAGCGTGTAAGTTATCTGTAAGCTAGTAAGCAAGCAGTAAAATAGTAGGCCAGGAGTGAGCTAGTAAGAAGGCAGTAAGATAGTAGGCAAGCATTGAGGTAGAACGCAAGCAGGAGGCTAGTAAGAGAGCAGAATGCCAGTAAGCAAGCAGTAAGCTGGTAAGCAACCAGTAGGCTAGTAAGCATGCAGGAGGCTAGTAAGAAAGCAGTTAGCTAGTGTTAATGCGCTGACGAAAAGAGGCGCAGACGAGGAACAGGGACGCGAAGAGTGGCGGAGTAATTCACACAGTCGCAAGTTTATTGTAAGATTGCACAACGTTCACACTGCTGCAAGCGTAACTGGGACGCGGTAGGCACGTGTCCGATAACAGTTTCAAGGGCAACTCCCTAGGAGAATGCGCCAGGGCGACGAAGGTCCGTGCTCGATATCACTTACAATCGGATCGACAGCTTGGATCGTTCTGCCGTTACGGGATCGCGCACGGCAAACCGTTGATCTTTCAAATCTCGTCTATAGATCGGTGACGGTCGCGCCAACCGTCGGCACACATGACACGCTCTCACAACACTCATTCACTCTCTCTCCCACGCAATCCACACCGCTCGCATCATAATCTAAACACGGAGACGGCACAATAAACGTATTTCTACATCTTATCCTAATTCTTATACCTTATTCTAAACAGCTAGTAAGCAAGCTGTTAGCTAGTAAGCAAACAGTAAACGAGTAAGCTAGCCGTAAGATAGTAAGCAAGCAGTGTGCTAGTAAGCACGCAGTGAGCTACTAGGCGAGTAGTGAGCTAGAAAGCTGGCTGTAAGCTAGTAAGCAAGCAGTAAGCGAGTAGGCAAGCAGTAGGCTATTAACAAAGCAGTATGCTAGTAAGCAAGGAGTAAGCTAGAAAGAAAGCAGCAAGCTAGTAATCAAGCAGTAAGCTAGTATGCCAGCAGGGACCTTGTATGGGAGCAGAATGCTACTCAGCATCCAGTTAGCTACTAAGCAGGCAATAGGATAGTATACAAGCAGGAAACTAGTAAGGAAGCAGTGAGGTAGAAAGCAAGCAGGAGTCTAACAAGAAAGCAGCTAGCTAGTAAGCAAGCAGTTAGCTAGAAGCAAGCAGTGAGCAAGTAAGCGAGAAGGAAGCTAGATTGCAAGCAGTACGCTAGAAAGCAAGCAGAAAGTTTGTAAGGAAGCAGTGAGCTAGTAAGCGAGCCGTTAGCTAATAAGCAAGCAGTAAGCTAGTATGCAAGCAGTAGGCTACAAGACAAGCGCGGGCTAGTAAGCATGCAGGAAGCGAGTATGCTAGCAGTAAGCTAGTATGCAAGCTGTGAGCTAGTAAGCGAGGAGGAATCTAGTAAGGAAGCAGCATGATAGTAAGCAAGCAGTAATGTAGCAAGCAACTAGTAAGCTAGTAAGCAAGCGGTAAGCTACTAAGCAAGCAGCACGCTAGTAAGCAAGCAGTAAGCTTGTAACGAAGCAGCATGCTAGTCAAATAGCAGTTAGATATTAAGAAAGCTGCGTGCTATTGAGCAAGCAATAAGCTAGAAAGCAAGCGGTAAGCTAGTAAGCAAGCAGTGAGCTAGTAAGCATGCAGAAAGCTAGTAACGAAGCACTAACCTAGGGAGCAAGCAGCAAGCTGTGTTGCAAGCAGTAAGCTAGAAAGCAAGCAGCAGTTATCCAGTAAGCGAGCAGGGTGGTAGACAGTGAGCAGAATTCTAGTAAGCAAGCAGTGTGCTAGTAAGTGAGCAGGAAGCTGGTAAGCAAGCAGTAAGCTAGTAGGCAAGTAGTGAAATAGGAAGAAAGCAGACTGCTAGTAAGCAAGCTGTAAGCTAGAGAGCAACCAGTAAGTTAGTAAGCAACCAGGGAGCTAGTAAGGGAGCTGTATGTTAGTACGAAAGCAGTATGCTTGTACGCAAGCAGTAAGCTGGGAAGCATGCAGTGAACCAGTAAGCGAGCAGGAAACTAGTAAGGAAGCAGCATGCTACGAAGGAAGCAGTGTGCTAGTAAGCAAGCAGTTACCTAGATGCAAGCAGTAAGCTGGTAAGCACGCAGTGAGCTAGTAAGCGAGCAGAAAGCTTGTAAAGGAACTGTATGCTAGAGAGAAAGCAGACAGCTAGTAAGCAAAAAGTAAGCTAGTAAGCAAGCAGCAGGGTAGTACGAAAGCAGTAGCTATTAAGATAGCAGTGTGCCAGTAAGCAAGCGGTATGCTAGTAAGCGACCCGGGAGCTCGAAAGGGGGCTGTATGACAGTGAGCAAGCAGTAAGCTAGTAAGCAACCCGAAAGCCAGTAAGCAAGCTGTGAGCTAGTAAGCGAGCATTGGGCCAGTAAGCGAGCAGGGAGCTCGTAAGGAAGCAGTATGCTAGTAAGCATGCAGTAAGCTTGTAAGTAACCGGTAAGCTAGTAAGCAAGCAGCGAGATAGTAAGTGAGGAGGAAGCTAGGAGGTTAGCAGTGTGCTATTAAGCAAGCTGTAAGCTAGTAACCAACAAGTAAGCTAGTAAGCAAGCAGCAAGATAATAAGAGAGCAGTTAGCTAGTAAGAAAGCAGTATGCTAGTAAGCAAGCAGTAAGCTAGTATGCAAGCAGAAAGCTAATAAGCAAGCAGTATGAAAGTAAGCAAGCAGCAGGCTGGTAAGAAGAGAATTAGCCAGTAAGAAAGTAGTTAGCTAGTAAGCAAGTAGTAAGCTAGTAAGCATGCAGTGATCTAGGAAATGAGCAGGAAGCTAATAAGGGAGCGGCATGCTGGTAAGCAAGCAGCGGGCTAGTAAGCGAGCGGTAAGCCAGTAAGCAAGCAGCATGTTAGTAACAAAACGGTAAGCTCGTAAGCGAGCAGGAAGCATTCGGATAGTATGAGAGCAGTAGTTTAGTAAGATAGCTGTGAGTTAGGAAGAAAGCAGGAATGTAGTAAGAATGCAGAAAGCTAATAAGCAAGCAGTACGCTAGTATGCGCGCAGGAATATAGTAAGGAATCCGTATGCTAGTTAGAAAGCAGTAAGGGAGTAAGCAACAAGTAATGTAGTAAGCATTCAGCAGGCTAGTGAGAAAGCAATTAGCTAGTAAGAAAGTAGTATGCTAGTAAGCAAGCTGTAAGCTAGAAAGCAACCAGTGAGCTAGTAAGCAACCAGTGAGCTGGTAAGCGAGGAGGAAGCTTGTAAGGAAACAGTGTGCTAGTAAGCAAGCAGCATGCAAGTAGGAAACAAGTAAGCTAGTAAGAAAGCAGTAAGCTAGAAAGCGAGCAGGAGTCTACTAAAAAAGCAGCTAACTATTATGCGAGTAGTAAGCTAGATAGCAAGCAGTGTGCTAGTAAGCGAGCGATTAAGTTATAAAGCAAGCAGTGAGCTAGTGAGCGAGCAGTGATCTGGTAAGCAAGCAGCAAGCTAGTAAGCAAGCAGTAAGCTGGTAGGAAAGCAGTTAGTCAGTAAGTGAGCAGAATGCGAGTAATCTAGCAGTAAGCTAGTAGGCAAGCAGGAAGCTTGTAGGCAAGCAGTAAGCGTGTAAGAAAGCAGGTAGCTAGTAAGCAGGTAGTAAGCTAGTAAGCAAGTAGTAGGATAGTAAGCCAGCAGTCATATAGTATGCGAGCAGGAAGGTAGTAAGGATGCAGTATGCTAGTAAGCAAGCAATAAGATAGTAACAAAGCAGTATGATAGTAAGCAGGCAGCAGGCTAGAAAGAAAGAAGTTAGTTTGTAAGGAAGCAGTAAGCTAGTAACAAAGCAGTAAGTTAGTAACAAACCACTAAGCTATTAAGCAAGCAGTAAGCTTGTAAGGAAGTAGTTGGTAAGTAAGCAAACAGTAAGTTATTTAGCTAGCTGTAACCTCGAAAGCCCACGCACCCGCTTGGTTGTCCAGGCGGTAGGGGAGGTGAACCCCTACGTGGCGCGTCCCCAGGTGGCGGATGGGGGTAGCCGCTGGGATGGGATTCGGGGATGGGGTCACCAACCTGAGGGAGCTGGTGACCGCATACTCGCATGGCATCCCGGAGGTTGGAGCGAAAGCTTCCGCGGACCAAACACCGGTATGAATGCTTTGCGTGGGTGAATGTGTGTGTGAGTGGCCCGGGTTATGAGATATTTGCCGCGGGTGTTACCTAAGGCTGCAGGTTGGCCCGTCGGCTGCGGATGAATCCAGCAGCCAACGCGGCCACCCAGTCGGCGGCTTAGTCCTATGTCACGGGGCCGTGGGCGCTGGTGACCAGGCGCCGAAAAGGCACGACGCGGCGGGGGACTCTGTGATGTCTCACTAGAGTTCCCGGTCACTCGCCAGGCGTCTCAGGATGGTCACCGTGGGGTTTTAGTCGGTATGAGTCCGACACTACCTACCAGCCCGCCCTTCGGGTGGGTTCGCGGTTGTCCATAAGGATTTCCCCACGTACAAAAAAAAAAAGTAACCTCGAAAGCAAGCAGCAAGATAGTAAGCGAGCAGGAAGCTAGAACGGAAGCACTAAGCTAGAAAGCAAGCAGCAGGCTAGTACGCAAGCAGTAAGCGAGTAAGATGGCAGTAAGCTAGTAAGCAAGCAGTAAGCTGGTGAGCAAGCAGAAAGCTAGTAAGCGAGCAGTAAGCTAGTAAGGAAGCAGTATGCTTGTAAGCAAGCAGTAAGCTAGAAAGCAAGTTGTAAGCTACGTAAGCAAGCAGTAAGCTAGTAAGCCAGCAGCTGGCAAGTAAGAAAGCTGTAAGCTAAGAAGAAAGCAGGTATGTAGTAAGAAAGCAATTAGCTAGTAAGCAAGCACTAAGCTAGTAAAACAAGCAGTGCTCTAGTAAGCAAGCGGCAGGCCACAAAGCAAGCAGCAATCTAGGAATCAAGCGGCAATGTAGGCAGCACGTAGCAAGATAGTAAGGAAGCAGTCAGCAATTAAGCATGCAGTAAGCTAGTAAGCAAGCAGCAATCTAGTAAGCAAGCAATGAGCTTGTAAGCGAGAAGGGATCTAGTAATAAAGCAGTAATCTCGACAGCGAGCAGCAGGCTAGTGCAAATGCAGTTAGTTAGAAAGCGAGCCGTAGGTTTGTGGCAAAGCAGAAAGCTGGTAAGCCAGCAGGAAGCTAGTAAGGTTGCGGTAAGCTAGTAAGCAAGCAGCTAGCTAGTAAGCATGCTAGAAGTTAGTAAGCAAACAGTAAGCTAGCAAGCGTGCAGTAAGCTAGTAAGCAAGCAGCTGGCCAGTAAGAAAGCAGTAAGTTAAGAAGTAAGCAGGAATGTAGTATGGAAGCAGTTAGGTAGTAAGCATGCAGTAAGCTAGTAAGCAAACACTACGCTAGTAAACAAGCCGCAAGCTAGAAAGCATGTAGCAATCAAGTAAGCAAGCAGTGAGCTTGTAAGCTAGCAGTAAGCTAGTAAGCAAGCAGTAAACCTGTGAGCAATTAATAAGCTGGTAAGAAAGCTGGTAGATAGTAAGGAGGTAGTAAGCTAGTAAGCAAGTAGTAAGATAGTAAGCAAGCAGTGAGCTAGGATGCGAGCAGGAAGCTAGTAAGGAAGCAGTATGCTAATAAGCAAGCAGTATGTTAGTAACAAAGCAGTATGCTAGTAAGCAAGCAGCCGGCTAGTTAGGAAGCAGTAAGCTAATAGGCAAGCAGGAAGCTAGTAAGCAAGCAGCTGGCAAGTAAGAAAGCAACAAGCTAGTAAGCAAGCACTAAGCTAGTAAGCAAGCAGTATGCTAGTAAGCAAGCAGTGAGCTAGTAAGGGAGCAGTGAGCTAGTAACCGAGCAGGAACCAAGTATGGGAGCGATATGCTAGTAAGCATGCAGTGAACTAGTAAGTCAGCAGTGAACTAGTAAGTCAGCATTGAGCTACCCTTGATGACGATCCATGGGGGCGCCCATATAAGGTGGTGCTGAATAAGCTCCGCCCGTGGGCGCCCCCCGTCACCGAGGGTCTTGACCCCCGGCTGCTGGAGGACGTGGTCAATACACTCTTCCCAATTGGGGAGAGGGGACCGCGTCCTCCGGCGGCGGCGGCTGTCCCAGTGGAGTGGACGGCCGAGCTGGGGGTCACGCAGGAGGAGCTGGCAGCGGCCATCAGACGGCTCGGGGTTCGTAACACGGCCCCGGGTCCGGATGGTGTGCCCGGCTGGGTTTGGGTCTTGACCCAGGGCGTCCTTGGGGCCGACCTCAGGCGGTTGTTCGACCGCTGCCTGAGGGACGGGCGATTCCCCCCCAGTTGGAAGGTGGCGAGGATGGTCCTCCTCCGGAAAGAGGGTCGGCCCGCGGAGTCTCCCTCCGCATACCGGCCCATTTGTCTCCTCGACGAGGTGGGCAAGCTCTTCGAGCGTGTGATTGCTGCCCGCCTCGTCGAGCACCTGTCGCGGGGTGATCCCGGTCTGGCCGACTGCCAGTTCGGTTTCCGGGGGGGCCGATCGACTATCGACGCGATAGGTCGTGTGAGGGCCCTCTCGGAGGCGGCCGTCTCCCGGGGAGGGGTGGCATTGGCAATATCCCTGGATATTGCCAATGCCTTTAACACCCTCCCCTGGGAAGAGATAAGGAGGGGACTCGAATATCATCGAGTCCCCCCTTGTCTCAGGGCAGTCGTCGGGGATTATCTCCGCGGCAGGTGGATCGAGTATCCGGGCCGGGATGGTGATATGCGGAGGGAGGTGTACTGTGGTTTTCCGCAGGGGTCGGTCCTCGGGCCACTCCTGTGGAACATCGCGTACGACTCGGTGTTGCGGGCCGGCCTCCCCGACGGCGTCAGCACGGTGTGTTATGCGGATGACACACTGGTGCTGGCCGTCGGGGCGCACTGGGGGAGGGCCATGCGTCGCGCGGAGGAGGGGTCGCAACGCGTCGTCGACCGGATCAGGGGGATGGGGATTGCGTTTCATTCACCTCGGCAGGATCCGCCACCCCCTCTGATCCGGGTGGGTGGGGCTGACATCGAGGTGAAGCCCCAGATCAGGTATCTGGGGCTGATCCTCGATAGCCACTGGCGTTTCGAGGGGCATTTCCGCTGCCTGGTCCCCCGGTTGGAAAGGATGGTTGCGGCTCTGGGCCGGATCCTGCCCAACCTGGGGGGCCCGGCGGGCCGAGTTCGTCGCCTCTATGTGGCAATGGTCCAGTCGGTGGCCCTATACGGGGCCCCCGTCTGGGCGGACGACATGGCTGCCTCCCGGCGCAGCATGACTATGCTGCGTCGGGTGCAGAGGCGCATGGCGCTCAGGGTCGTCCGCGGGTATCGGACCGTGTCACATGAGGCGGCGACGGTTCTAGCGGGGATGCCGCCCATGGACCTGCTCGCGCGGTCGCACGCGGTGATGTACCGGCACCGCGTCGACCGTCGCGCGGGGGTGGGGGCGGTCCCGGGCGGGCAGGAACCTGCTTGGAGCGATTTGAAGCGCCAGGCCCGGCAGTCCGTGTTGCTCGCGTGGCAGGAGCGGCTGGCTCTGCCAACCGCGGGGCACCGGACTGTCGGGGCTGTTCGGCCACTCCTGAAGGAGTGGCTGGACAGAGGCCATGGCAGCCTCACCTACCGGCTGGCACAGGTGTTTTCCGGGCATGGCAGCTTCGGAAGATACCTGTGCCGGATAGGGAGGGAGCCGACGGCGCGTTGCTGCCACTGCGACGCTGAGCAGGACACGGCGGATCATACCCTGGAGGTATGCCCCGCGTGGGAGGGGGAGCGCCGTGTCCTGGTCGGCCTCGTCGGGCGGGATGTCTCGCTGCCGGGCGTGGTGCGCGCCATGCTCGGCAGCGAGGAGAAGTGGAGGGCCGTGGCCTCCTTCTGCGAGAACGTAATGTTGCAGAAGGAGGCCGCGGGGAGGGAGCGCGAGCTTCAGCGGCGCGCTGAAGCTCGCGCTCGTGCGGTGGCCCGAGGTCGTCGCCCGGTCGCGAGGCGTCGCGGGCGGTCGCCTCGGCGTGGCGGATGACCTAGGCTGGGAGGGGGGTCCTGAGGGGACCCTCCTCCCGCCAGGCGGCGCCGGGTCGGACCGGTTGGGGGTAGGAGTGTCTCCCCCTACCGGTCCGACGCAAGTGGAGGCACCCTCGGCGGTCTGGTGCGGCCATGAACGCCCGGCCGCCGAGGGGTGGAAACGAGTTGGGGCTCGCAGCCGCCACTAAACGCGGCCCCGGGACGGATAGCGGAGGGATGGAGTGGCCCCGTCCCGCCGCTATGAGGGAGTGTGTCTACTGGGGGACCGATTGTCCCCCCGGGGGATGGGCGCGAAAGCGCGGGCACGGGGAGGATACCGGAAGAATGCTTCGAGCGATTCCCGGTATCCTCCTAAAGCGTGCCGAAGGGTCACCGTGGGGTTTTTAGTGGGTAGGTGCCGCGCCTGTCGTTGTACGGGCGCGGGGAATCCCTCACACCCCTCCCACCTCTCCCCAAGGAGGTGGGAGGGAGTCTTTCGAAGATTTTCCCCACGACAAAAAAAAAAAAAAAAAAAGTAAGCAAGCAGTAAGCTGGTAAGAAAGCAGTTAGCTAGTAAGGAAGTAGTAGGAAAGTAAGCAAGCAGTAGGTTAGTAACCTCGGAGCAAGGAGAAAGCCAGTATGTAAGCAGAATGCGAGTAAGCTAGCAGTAATCGAGTATGTAAGCAGCTGGCTAGTAAGAAAGCAGTACGTTAGGAAGAAAGCAGGAATGTAGTAAGAAAGCAGTTAGGTTGTATGCAAGCAGTAAGCTGGTAAGCAAGCACTGAGCTAGTAAGCCAGGAGGAAGCTAGTAACCAGACAATAAGCGAGTTAGCTACCTGTAATCTAGTAAGCAAGCAGTAAGCTGGTAAGCAGGCAGGGAAATAGTAGGCGAGGAGGAAGCCAGTAAGCAAGCAGCAAACTGACAAGCAAGCCGTAAGCTAGTAGGCAAGCAGTGAGCAAGAAAGCAAGCAGGAGGCTGGTAAGAAAGCAGCTAGCTAGTAAGCAAGCAGCAGGCTAGTCAGAAATCAGTTAGGTTGTAAGAATGCTGCAAGCTAGTAAGCAGGCGGAAAGCTAGAAAGCAAGCAGCAAACTAGGAAGCAATGTGTATGCTAGTAAGAAAGCAGTATGCTAGTAAGCAAGCAGTGAGATATTGAGCGAGCAGGGAGCTAGTTACATAGCAGTAATCAAGTAAGCAAGCAGTAAGCTTGAAACCAAGCGGTAAGATAGTAAGCAAGCAGTTAGCTAGTACGAAAGCTGTGTGCTAGTAAGCAAGCATTACGCTAGTAAGCTAGCAGTTAGTTAGTAAGGATGCAGTAAGCTAGTAAGCTAGCAGCAAGTTTGTAAGCAAGCAGTAAGCTGGTAAGAATGCAGGTAGATAGCAAGGACGGGTGGGTGGGGCTGACATCGAGGTGAAGCCCCAGATCAGGTATCTAGGGCTGATCCTCGATAGCCACTGGCGTTTCGAGAAGCATTTCCGCTGCCTGGTCCCCCGGTTGGAAAGGATGGTTGCGGCTCTGGGCCGGATCCTGCCCAACCTGGGGGGCCCGGCGGGCCGAGTTCGTCGCCTCTATGTGGCAATGGTCCAGTCGGTGGCCCTATGCGGGGCCCCCGTCTGGGCGGACGACCTGGCTGCCTCCCGGCGCAGCATGACTATGCTGCGTCGGGTGCAGAGGCGCGTGGCGCTCAGGGTCGTCCGCGGGTATCGGACCATGTCACATGAGGCGGCGACGGTTCTAGCGGGGATGCCGCCCATGGACCTGCTCGCGCGGTCGCACGCGGTGATGTACCGGCACCGCGTCGACCGACGCGCGGGGGTGGGGGCGGTCCCGGGCGGGCAGGAACCTGCTTGGGGCGATTTGAAGCGCCAGGCCCGGCAGTCCGTGTTGCTCGCGTGGCAGGAGCGGCTGGCTCTGCCAACCGCGGGGCACCGGACTGTCGGGGCTGTTCGGCCACTCCTGAAGGAGTGGCTGGACAGAGGCCATGGCAGCCTCACCTACCGGCTGGCACAGGTATTTTCCGGGCATGGCAGCTTCGGAAGATACCTGTGCCGGATAGGGAAGGAGCCGACGGCGCGTTGCTGCCACTGCGACGCTGAGCAGGACACGGCGGATCATACCCTGGAGGTATGCCCCGCGTGGGAGGGGGAGCGCCGTGTCCTGGTCGGCGTCGTCGGGCGGGATGTCTCGCTGCCGGGCGTGGTGCGCGCCATGCTCGGCAGCGAGGAGAAGTGGAGGGCCGTGGCCTCCTTCTGCGAGAACGTAATGTTGCAGAAGGAGGCCGCGGGGAGGGAGCGCGAGCTTCAGCGGCGCGCTGAGGCTCGCGCTCGTGCGGTGGCCC
This sequence comes from Colletes latitarsis, assembly GCF_051014445.1. NCBI lineage: Eukaryota > Metazoa > Arthropoda > Insecta > Hymenoptera > Colletidae > Colletes > Colletes latitarsis. The sequence goes on along the minus strand of NW_027488377.1, from coordinate 756,675 downwards.
GAGGTCGTCGCCCGGTCGCGAGGCGTCGCGGGCGGCCGCCTCGGCGTGGCGGATGACCTAGGCTGGGAGGGGGGTCCTGAGGGGACCCTCCTCCCGCCAGGCGGCGCCGGGTCGGACCGGTTGGGGGTAGGAGTGCCTCCCCCCACCGGTCCGACGCAAGGGGAGGCACCCTCGGCGGTCTGGTGCGGCCATGAACGCCCGGCCGCAGAGGGGTGGAAACGGGGTCGCGGGCGGTTGCGAGTTGGGGCTCGCAGCCGCCACTAAACGCGGCCCCGTGACGGATAGCGGCGGGATGGAGTGGCCCCGTCCCGCCGCTATGAGGCAGTGTGTCTACTGGGGGGACCGATTGTCCCCCCGGGGGATGGGCGCGAAAGCGCGGGCACGGGGAGGATACCGGAAGAATGCTTCGAGCGATTCCCGGTATCCTCCCAAAGCGTGCCGAAGGGTCACCGTGGGGTTTTTAGTGGGTAGGTCCCGCGCCTGTCGTTGTACGGGCGCGGGGAATCCCACACACCCCTCCCACCTCTCCCCAAGGAGGTGGGAGGGAGTCTTTCGAAGATTTTCCCCACGAGAAAAAAAAAAAAAAAAAAAAAAAAAAAAAAAAAGGTAGATAGCAAGGAGGTAGTAAGCTATTAAGGAAGCAATAAGCTAGTATGCAAGCAGTAAGCTTGTAAGCAAGCAGAACGCTAGTAAGCAAGCAGTAGGCTAGTAAGCAAGCGGCAAGCTAAAAAGCATGTTGCAATCTAGTAAGCAAGCAGTATGCTAGTAAGCATGCAGTAAGTTAGTAACAAAGCAGTATGGTAGTAAGCAAACAGCAGGCTAGTAAGAAAGCAGTTAGTTAGTAAGCAAGAAGCAGGCTAGTAAGAACGCAGTTAATTAGTAAGGAAGCAGTAAGCTCGTAACAATGCAGTATGTTAGTAACAAACCATTAAGCTATTAAGTAAGCAGTAAGGTTGCATGCAAGCAGTAATCTAGTAGGCAAGCAGTAAGCTAGTAGGCGAGCAGCAAGCTAGTAAGCCAGCTGGAATATAGTAAACAAGCAGTAAGCTAGCAAGCAACCAGTAAGCTAGTAAGCAAGCTGCTGGCCAGTAAGAAAGCAGCAAGTTAAGAAGTAAGCAGGAATGCAGTGAGAATGCAGTTTGGTAGTAAGCAAGTAATACGCTAGTGTTTAAAGATTGCATAATGCCGAGCGATTATTCTCGGCCGCAATTACCGTTAATCCTGTTAACGTACAATTCGCAGGAGATTATCTCTAATAGGATTTGTACAGCAAGCAGTGATAGAAAAACGCGTGTATTACTAGTTTTTCTGGCATCGGTAACGGCTCATTACCTTTGATTCTAGTGTGCCAACGGCGTTGATGACGTCAGTATCGTGAGAGAGTAGCGCGCAAATAATTAGACAAAGATAGACTGCCGAAATTTAGACAGCGCCGCGGAACGATTAATTAGAGTACCACGGCGACGTCTTCGGCTGTCAATCCGCTCAGTTTCACAACGACTTCTGAAGAAGACACATCGGCTCCCGATCGTGTCCGAACAGATTTCGAGCGAATCTCGAGAGTGAAATTCTCGAGATAAAGCTTGTAGACGATTATTGAATAAAGGGTGCAACGAGTCGATGTTCAGTCTGGTGCGGGTCCTCTGATTGACCTCGCACAGCTGAGAATTCATTAAAACTCAAATTAGCATTCATTAATTTAGACTTTGCTTATTAAACGAGTCGACTTTCGATTCGAATAAAAGCATTCAGGAATTTCGTTCCGGAAAGTCCCAAACAAGCTCAATTTCTATTTTCTGTCTAGTTTGGAGGGTTCGAGAATACACCAATAAGGTGCTCGACCCCCCTCGTGCAGTATTATTTTGTCGTTTCAAGCGTATAAACGTTTGAAACACAGAGAAGTGGGTGGATACCGATCAAACTTCTCTGTGATTGTCGTTCGGCTTAGGAGACACCGAAGGGAGGCACCTACGTGGTGAACCTCCAGGTGGGCTCACTGGAGTCAGGTCAGCGTCCACTTCGGACGCTTGACTTTCGGTCTTCGATTCCTTCCCTCTACAGACCCCGCCGGTGTAACGCTTAGAGGAGCACCTGTGCGGAGAGGTTAAGGAGTCGCGTGTCAGGCCCCCACGTAGTTCAAATACTGTCACGAATCACATCGAGTGGTGCATTCGTGCAGTAAACCACGTGCATTCGGGCTTTGCAGTGCAACTCTCGACCAACAAGTCATCTGTTGGAACGTTAAAGAGAAGCCGTAGATCGACGGTCGTGTCGTTGTACTGCAGTGCGACTCGACGCACAGACTCTGTGGGCATACTCACGGGATCAGTGCATTTGGAGCCTTACAACCTCCACTTACATCCCCGTCCACTAGACAATCGACTCAGTTCGGCGTCGAAAGGAAATTTAATTCTTTTCACGCCATATATTAAATACAGTCCATTTGCGAGCTCGTATATTACGAGTGAGCGAAATTCTCGGCTCCTATACATTCGAATATCGAAGCCAGGAGCATGAGGCCACACACGCGGCGAATATACGTGTACCTTGTTTACGTGTCTAACACATTGCCGTGTTTTTCTGTTCACAGAACCTTGGCCTACCCCAACGTGTCGGTTCCGACCAGGATTGGAAACGATTAAATAAGAATTTTCTTCATTTCTTATTGTTTATTTTATTTTTATTTTTATAATAAACAGTTTTCGTTGAAAAAGAAAATCTTACATTCCCAATCACTTCCCACAACAAAAATCCGATCCCTCTATCCGGACTTCGTAGTTAAAAGCATCAGCTTTTTAACACTAGCTAATTCCTGCCTTACTAGCCTGCTGCTTGATTACTAGATTACTTTCTCATACCAGCTCACTGGTTGCATCCAAGCACACTGCTTCCTTACTAGCTTCCTCCTCGCTTACTAGCTCACTGCATGCTTACTAGCTTACTGCTTGCATACTAGCCTGCTGCTTGCTTTCTAGCTTAGTGCTTCCATACTAGCTTACCGCTTGCTTGGTAGCTTGCTGCTTCCATACCAGTTAACTGTTTGCCCACTAGTTTACTTGTTGCTTACTAGCTTACTGCTTGCTTTCTGGATCACTGCTTGCTGTCTAGATTACTGCTTGCCTGCAAGCTTACTGGTTGCTTGCTAGCTTACTGCTAGCTTGCTTGCTAACTGCTTGCTTACTAGCCCCCTGCTTGCTTTCTAGCTTACAGCTTGCTTACTAGCCTGTTGCTCGCTTTCTAGCTTGCTGTTCGCATACTAGCACGCAGCATTCTTACTAGCTAATTGCATCATTACTAGCCTGCTGCTTGCTTTCGAGCGTACTGCTGGCTTACTAGCATACTGTATCCTTACTGGCTAATAGCTTTCTTACAAGCCAGCAGCTTGCTTACTAGCTTACTTGATGCTTACAAGCTCACTGGTTGTTTACCATCATGCTGCTTCCTTACTAGTTTCCTCCTCGCTTACTAGCTCACTGCATCCTTACTAGCTTACTGCTTGCTTACTAGCCTGCTGCTCGCTTTCTAGCTTCCTCCACGCTTACTAGCTCACTGCATGCATACTACCTTACTGGCTTCTTAATAGCTTACTGCTAGCATAATCGCTTAATGCTAGTATACGCTCTTGCTGCGTGCTTACTAGCATGCTGCTTGCATATTAACGTACTTCTTCCTTAGTAACTAACTGCATTCTTGCTAGCCTACTGCGTGCTTACTACCATAGTGCTAGGCTACACGCTTACTGCTTGCTTACTAGCTTGCTGCTTGCTTTCTAGCTCACTGCTTGTCTACTCGCTTACTTCTTGCATATTAGCCCGCCGCTTGCTTATTAGCTTACTTCTTGATTACTAGATACCTGCTTCCTTACTATCCTGCTGCTTCCTTTCTAGCTCACTGCTTTCTCACTATCCTGCTCCTTGCTTTCTAGCTTGCTGCTTGCTTACTAGATTGTCGCGTACTTTCTAGCTTACTGCTTGCTTACTAGCTTGGTGGATACTTACCACCACCTGTGTTACTAGCCTACTGCTTCATCACTAGCTTCCTCCTGGCTTACTAGCTCATACCTTGCATGCTAGCTAACTGCTTCCATACTAGCTCCCTGCTCGCTTACTAGCACGCTGCTTCCTTGCTAGTTAATTGCTTTCATCCAAGCCAGCTGCTTGCTTACTAGCTAACAACTTTCTCACGAGCCTACTGCTTGCTTAATAGCTTAGCGGTTGCTTACTAGCAAACTGCTTCCTTACTAGCCAGTTGCTTGCTTTCAAGCCTACCGCTTGCCTACCAGTCTACTGCATCCTCACTAGCTTCCTCCTGCCTTACTAGCTCACTGCTTCCTTACCAGTTCGATGCTCGCGTACTAGCTCATTGCATGCTTACTACCGTGCTGCTTGCTTCTTAGCTTACTGCTTTATTACAAGCTAACTGCTTTCTTAATAGCCTGCTGCAAGCTTGCTAGCTAACAGCTAGCGTACTAGTATACCGCTTTGTCACCAGCTTACTTCTTGCATATTAGCTTACTGCTTGCTTACTAGCTTACTGCACTCTTACTACCGTACCACCTGCTTACTAGCCAACTGCTTGCTTACTAGCTTACTGCTTCCTTACTAGCTTGCTGCTTGCTCAATAGCTAACTGCTTCCTTTCAATCATGCTGCTAGCTTACTAGCTTACTGCTTGCTTACTACCTGCCTCCTCGCTTACTAGCTGACTGTTTCCATACTAGCTTACTCCTAGCTTACAAGCTAATTGCTTTCATGCCAGCGTAATGCCTGCTTACGAGGTTAGTCGTTACTTACTATCTTACTGCTTGCTTACTACCATAATGCTTCCTTACTAGCTCCCTGCTCGCTTACTAGGTCACTGCTTGCATACCAGCTTACAGCTTGCTTACTAGCATACTGCTTGCTTACTAGCTTACTGCTTGCTTGCTAGCATACTGCCTCCTTACAAGATAATTGCATTCTTGCTAGCCTGCTGCTTGATTACTAGCTTACCTGTTTCTTACCGGCTTATTGCTTGCTTACTAGCATACTACTTCCTTACTGGCTTCCCGCTCGCTTGCTAGCTCACTGGTTGCTTACTAGCATTCTGCTTGCTTACTAGCTTCCCGCACGCTTGCTAGCTCACTGCTTGCTTACTAGCTTAGTAGTTCCTTACTAGCTAGCTGCTATCTTACCAGCTTTCTGCCTCCTTCCTAGCTTACTGGTTGCTTTCTAGGTTACTGCCTGCTTACTAGTTTACTGCATGCGTAGTAACTAGCGGCTATCTTGCTAGCCTGCTGCTTGCTTTCTATATTACTGCACGCTTACTACCATACTGCTTCCTTACTAGCTTCCTCCTCGCTTACTAGCTTACTGCTTGCATACTAGCTTTTTTTTTTCTTCTTGGGGAAAATCTTCGAAAGACTCCCTTCCACCACTTTGGGGAGTGGCGGGAGGGGTGTGTGGCATTCCCCGCGACCGTAGAATGACGGGCGCGAGTCCGACCCTCTAAAAACCCCACGGTGACCCTTCTGCGCGATTTGGGTGGATACTGGGAATCGCCCGAAGCATGCTTCCGGTATCCTCCCCGTGCCTGCGGTGTGCGTCCATCCACGGGGGACAAAAGGTTCCTCCTGGCTGTCTCCCTATCTCATGGCGGCAGGACGAGGTCACTCCGTCCTACCGCCATCTGTCTCGGGGCCGCGTTCAGTGGCGGTTGCGAGACCCAACTCGCTACTGCCGGCGACCCCATTTTTACCCCTCGGCGGCTGGCGGTTCGTGGCCGCTCCATACCACCGAGGGTGCCTTCCGATGCGCCGGACCGGAATTGGGGTTGCACTCTCACTACGGTCCGATCCCGCGCCTCGTGGCTGGAGCCGGCTCCCTTCGGGAACCCCCTCCCAGCCAGGGTCGTCCGCCACGCCGCGGTGGCCAGCCACGACGCCTGGCGCCTGGGCGGCTCCCTCCTTCCACCAAACGAGCACGAGCCTCAGCACGCCGCTGAAGCTCGCGCTCCCTGCCCGCGGCCTCCTTCTACAACATTACTTTCTCGCAGAAGGAGGTCACGGCCCTCCACTTTCGCTCGCTGCCGAGCATGGCGCGTACCATGCCCGGCAGCGAGACATCCCGCCCGATGACGCCGACCAGGACACGGCGCTCCCCCTCCCACGCACGGCACGCATCGAGGGTGTGTTCAGCCGTGTCCTGCTCAGCGTCACAATGGTAGCAACGCGCCGCCGGCTCCTTCCCTATCCGGCACAGGTATCTCTCGAAGCTGCCATGCCCGGAGAACACCTGTGCCATCCGGTAAGTGTGGCTTCCATGGCCGCTGTCCAGCCACACACTCAGGAGTGGCCGAACAGCCCCAACTTGTCCGATGCCCCGCAGTAGGCAGGGCCAACCGCTCGTGCCACGCGAGCATCACGAACTGCCGGGCCTGGCGCTTCAAATCCCCCCATGCAGGTGCCGGCACTCCCGGGACCGCTCCCACCCCCGCGGGATGGTCGACGCGGTGACGATACAGCACCGCGTGCGACCGCGCGAGGAGGTCCATGGGCGGCATCCCCGCAAGAACCGTCGCCGCCTCATACGACACGGTCCGGTACCCGCGGACGACCCGCAACGCCCTCCGCCTCTGCACCCGACGCAGTATCGTCATGCTGCGCCGGGAGGCCGCCAGTTCGTCCACCCAGACAGGGGCCCCGTAAAGGGCCACCGACTGTACCATTACCACATGGAGGCGGCGCACTCTGCCAGCCGGGCCCCCCAGGTTTGGTAGTATTCGGCCTAAAGCCGCGACCATCCCCTCCAACCGGGGGACCAGGCAACGGAAATGCTCCTCGAAGCGCCAGTGACTATCGAGGATCAGCCCCAGATACCTCATCTGGGGTTTCACCTCGATATCAGCCACAACTACCCGGATCAGAGGAGGTGGCGGATCCTGCCGAGGTGAATGGAAAGCTATCGCCTCGGTCTTATGGACCACCACCGTCATACCCATCCCCCTGATCCGACCGACGACGCGCTGCGCCCCCTCCTCCGCGAGACGTTTGGCCCTCCCCCAGTACGCGCCGACGGCCAGCACCAGTGTGTCATCTGCATAACACACGGCGCTGACGCCGTCTGGGAGGTCGGCCCGCAACACCTTATCGTATGCGACGTTCCACAGGAGTGGCCCGAGGACCGATCCGTGCGGAACGCCGCAGTACACCTCCCTCCGCATATCTCCATCCCGGCCCGGATACTCGATCCACCTGCCACGGAGATAATCCCCAACGACTGTCCTGAGATAAGGAGATGTCTCTGCGCCCTGGCAAGTTTAATTCTTGTCACAGAGGTAAGCATGTCTACCCGTCCGGCGGCGGCGTATGTCGTGATCGGGACGAAGAGACGTTTGTACTGTTCTGTGTCCCAATCCCCAGTTTGATCGAGCAAGACTTGCTAGCGTATATAACGTTCGCACGACTTTGGCATTCAAGTATTCGACGTGGGATCTTACTCCCATTCGCGCATCGATGTGAATACCCAAGTACCTTATGGTGTGTTTGAGTGCCACATTTCTCCCGTTTATCCTTATCGCAGGAGGTCGTTCTCTATCCAGATTTCCGTTCAAGAGAATCATCTCGGTCTTAGTCGCAGATAGTTTAAGTTTCTGCGTGGCGCACCACTCAGAAATTGTATCCGCGACTCTTTGCCCTCTTTGCTGCAACTGATTCCTCGAGTTTCCGTAGAATACCACGAGTAAGTCGTCGGCGTAGGCTATTGGCTCGCAAGCCAGGTGTTCGTTTGATAAGAGCTGCAGAACTTCATCAAAAACTAGGTTCCAGCAGCTCGGACCGAGTATCGGCACCTGTGGGCAGCCCTTGATGACTTGCTTACGCACATTACCGTGTTTGGAAACTATTGTAACCATACGGTCTGCGAAGTAGTCGACCATGAGTCAATAAAGATTTCGGGGACATCCCCGGCGTTTCAGCTTCTGAAGTATGCTTGGCCACCAAACATTATCAAAATCTCCGGCAATGTCGAAGGAGAGACCCATCACATATCGTTCCTCTCGCTGGGATATCAATTCCCTGAGCTTCATCACGGCGTCTTCCGTGGATCGTCCAGGCCTGAATCCGTATTGCCGATCGGAACTATGTTCTTGGTTTAGGAATATATTACTCATTCGATTAAGCATTAGTCTTTCTAACACTTTGCCTAGGATGGAAAGTAGGCATATCGGTCTATACGACTTGACATCCGTTGGTGGTTTATCGGGCCCTTTCAAGATTGCTCTGATCGAGCCGATTTTCCACCTAACGGGGAAGACCCCGTGCGCTAGACACCCGTTGTAGAGTCTTAGTAGAGCACTATGGATGGATCCATAAGCACATTTAACTACTTCGGCCTCTATACGGTCCAGCCCAGGGCATTTGCATCGCTTTAAGCGTGATACTGCAGCTCCGAGCTCATTCCTCGTGAAGACTGGACAGTCTTCAGTCGGCGGATCAGTTGCAGCATCAGCTCTGGTGTTTGCTTGCTCCGGCGTTTCATTCGTGGACGAGTCGACCGGGATTAGCGCCTGTAGGAGCTGCGAGGCAGTCGATTCCCAGTCAATCGTATATCCTTCCGGCGTTCGAATGTTAGAGACCGCAGTCTCAACACAGAGTTTCTTCTGGGCGATCTTGTAAACAAGTCCCCATGGCTCTTTGTTCCCCTGCTCCATCACAAAGTACTGCCAGCTTTGTGCTTTCGCAGCGCGCACTGCGGCTGTGTAGGCGAGTCTAGATGTTCGATACTCAGCCTGCTTTACCGCTCTCTCCTCCGAGTTCCTCTCGCGCTGAAAGGCTCGTCTAAGTCGATAGACTCGCGCTTTCATTCTCGTGAAATTTTCCGTCCACCATGGAACGGACTTTGAATGCCACTTCTTGGGGCGCATTGCGGCATTGCACGCATCGATGATCGATTTCTCGACCTCTTGTGCTAGGTGTTCGACTTCCCTGCGGCAACCAGTGCCGAGGGGTAATTGCCTCGCGCCCTCAAGTAGAACTTGATCAAAACGCTCCCAGTTCGCATGCAACGTGCGGAGTCGAGGCTGTGGGCTTCGATTCTCGTTCACGTCCGTGAACTACAAGACTAAATCAATAAATCGATGATCACTGGAGGTCCAATCCTCGTGGACCGTCCAGTTTTGTACAATTTTCGCCATGTATGGTGTCGATAATGTGACATCGATCCATGACTCACCGGCAGGGCTGCAGTATGTAGGGATACTACCAGCCTCGTTCAAAATCGTCAAGTCGTGTAATGCGATAAACTCTTCGAGTTTTTCGCCTCGCGTGTCCGGTCGAACGCTTTCTCCCCCCTCCAAAGGTGGGATTTGGCATTGACGTCCGCGGCTACCACGACTCGACGGTGTTGGAGAGCATCGAGTGTCTTCTCCAAACGTGCCAGACTTGGTTCAATGTCTTCCGAGCATTGAAAGTACTGGCTAACGAGGTAGAAACTACCGAAGGGTCCGCTAATGCAAACGCGGGAGGTGTGAGTATCACACAGCTGTGTGATTTTTTCCACCGAGATGTCCGAGTATCTGACCACTATTGCAGCCATAGCCCGATCATTCTCGGCGATCACCTTCGCCGTGAGCCCAAAGCCTGGAATCTGTCCCTGAAATTGGTGAGGTTCCTGCATGAGCAACACGTCGATCTCCTTTGTGTGCATTAGCTCGCTCACCTCACCATGAACAATTAACGCACGCCGCATATTATGCTGCGCGATGCGCAATTGCCTTAGAGGACTCTCCGGGTCGTTTCTATCCATAATTCGTACGAGATACTGCTAGGTCTAAAGCTGCCTTATAGGCAGGGCAGTTTTTGTCTCGCGACTTATGGTTGTGCTGCTTGCCTCTTGATTTACAGTTCGAGCAAGTCGGGGACTTACTCTTCGCCATACAAGAGGCAATGGTATGCCCTTCTTCGGAGCAGTGACCGCAAACCTCGTCTTTTGCTTTACAATGTTTGGCCATGTGGCCAAACATTTGACACTTAAAGCAGCGTGTCACCGAAACGTGGTCCTGCACTCTGCATGACGACCACCCCAGGTACACTCTGCCCGAGCTCTTCAGCCGCTGGCGAACCTGCGGACTGACTTCCATGACCCAGTTGGCAGTGTCCTTTTCCTTCGGGCCGGTTGCAAACCGGATCTTCAGGCTGGACGACACATCCCCCTGGGTCATATCGCTGATGTTTTGCTTCCAGATACTGGAAGAAACCTCCTCTTTCCTCATCGCCTTAGGAACGTCGTACACTATAAGTGTAGGGTTCCTCAAGGTCGGTAGAGTAGCTGAAAGTCCTACTTCTTTCAGCTTCGCGCAGTTGACGAAGGCCTTTAGATCCTCCTTGCGTTCAGTCTCGACGGCTATGCCACCGGAGTGGATGCGTCGGACGGACCTCACGCGAATCTTGGCTTTCGCCGGCTTGACCAGTGACAGAACAGTCTGTTTTGTGACATCACTGTTCTGTCCTTTCCCTTTCGGCGGGAAAATACGCACCACGTGTCGTGGTGGTTTAACCGCTTCCGGGGAAACTCGATTGGCGTCAACCTTTATCGCTTGCGCGTAGGTTGTTGCCGCACGAACTGGTACAGGTTTCACAGTCGGACGGGATCCCGTCGTCTGCGAAACCGTAGGGGCAACCCTCTCTGCGATCCTCTGGGAGGCTCTCACCTCTTGCCGGATCGCCGCGAGCTGTCCTTTTAGGAAAGAGTTCTGCACGAGAACCTCCTGGACTAGCTCGTAGAGAGCTGCCGCGTTGCTACGATCAAGGCTCCGGTCTCCTTGCTGAGCCAGGATTCTTTTCCAAGACAGCTGGTCCGGATACCCGGATACAAACAGTCCCCCCGGTAGACACTCTGTCTCATAGCGGCAGGACGGGGCCACTCCATCCCGCCGCCATCCGTCCCGGGGCCGCGTTTAGTGGCGGCTCCGAGCCCCAACTCGCAACCGCCTGCGACCCCGTTTCTACCCCTCGGCGGCCGGGAGCTGATGGCCGCTCCAGGCCACCGAGGGTGCCTCCCCGTGAGCCGACCCCACCCGGTCCGACCCTTCGCTGCCTGGCGGGAGGAGGCTCCCCTCAGGGCGCCCCTCCCAGCCAGGGTCATCCGCCGCGCCTGGGCGACGCCCTCGCGCCACCACACGAGCGCGAGCATCAGCGCGCCGCGGAAGCTCCCGCTCCCTTCCCGCGGCCACCTTCTGCAGAATTACGGTCTCGCAGAAGGAGGCCACGGCCCTCCACTTCCTCTCGCTGCCGAGCATGGCGCGCACCACACCCGGCAGTGAGACTTCCCGCCCTATGTCGCCGACCGGTACACGGCGCTCCCCCTCCCGCGCTGGGCATACCTGGAGGGTATGATCAGCTGTGTCCTGCTTGGCGTCACGATGGCAGCAACGCGCCGTCGTCTCCTTCCCTATCCGGCACAGGTATCTTCCGAAGCTACCATGCCAGGAAAATACCTGTGCCTTCCTTACTAGCTTGCTGCTCGCTTACTAGCTTACTGCTTGCTTGCTAGCTTACTGCTTCCTTACTAGCTTCTTGCTTGCTTACCAGGATACTGCTTGCTTACTAGCTTACTGCTTGCTTACTAACTTACTGCTTCCTTACTAGATTCCTGCCTGCTTACTATCTCAACGGTTGCTTACTATCTAACTGGATGCTTAGAAGCATTCTGCTACCTTACAAGGTCCCTGCTCGCATACTAGCTCACTGCTTGCTTACATGCTTACTGCTTGCTTACTAGCTTACTGCTTGCTTACTGGCACACTGCTTCCTTACTAGCTCCCTGCTCGCTTACTAACTTGCTTCTTGCTTACTAGCTTCCTGCTAGCTTACTCGCTTACGTCTTGCTTACTAGCTTGCTGCTTGCTTACTAACTTACTGCTTCCTTACTAGCTTACTGCTTGCTTACCAGCATACTGATTTTTTAGTAACTTACTGCTTTACCACTTTTTTTTTTTTTTTTTTTTTTTTTTTTTTGTCGTGGGGAAAATCTTCGAAAGACTCCCTCCCACCTCCTTGGGGAGAGGTGGGAGGGGTGTGTGGGATTCCCCGCGCCCGTACAACGACAGGCGCGGGACCTACCCACTAAAAACCCCACGGTGACCCTTCGGCACGCTTTGGGAGGATACCGGGAATCGCTCGAAGCATTCTTCCGGTATCCTCCCCGTGCCCGCGCTTTCGCGCCCATCCCCCGGGGGGACAATCGGTCCCCCCAGTAGACACACTGCCTCATAGCGGCGGGACGGGGCCACTCCATCCCGCCGCTATCCGTCCCGGGGCCGCGCTTAGTGGCGGCTGCGAGCCCCAACTCGCAACCGCCCGCGACCCCGTTTCCACCCCTCGGCGGCCGGGCGTTCATGGCCGCACCAGACCGCCGAGGGTGCCTCCCCTTGCGTCGGACCGGTAGGGGGAGGCACTCCTACCCCCAACCGGTCCGACCCCGCGCCGCCTGGCGGGAGGAGGGTCCCCTCAGGACCCCCCTCCCAGCCTAGGTCATCCGCCACGCCGAGGCGGCCGCCCGCGACGCCTCGCGACCGGACGACGACCTCGGGCCAACGCACGAGCGCGAGCTTCAGCACGCCGCTGAAGCTCGCGCTCCCTCCCCGCGGCCTCCTTCTGCAACATTACGTTCTCGCAGAAGGAGGCCACGGCCCTCCACTTCTCCTCGCTGCCGAGCATGGCGCGCACCACGCCCGGCAGCGAGACATCCCGCCCGACGACGCCGACCAGGACACGGCGCTCCCCCTCCCACGCGGGGCATACCTCGAGGGTATGATCCGCCGTGTCCTCCACAGCGTCGCAGTGGCAGCAACGCGCCGTCGGCTCCTTCCCTATCCGGCACAGGTATCTTCCGAAGCTGCCATGCCCGGAAAATACCTGTGCCAGCCGGTATGTGAGGCTGCCGTGGCCTCTGTACGCTCGAAGAGCTTGCCCACCTCGTCGAGGAGACAAATGGGCCAGTATGCGGAGGGAGACTCCGCGGGCCGACCCTCCTTCCGGAGGAGGACCATCCTCGCCACCTTCCAACTGGGGGGGAATCGCCCGTCCCTCAGGCAGCGGTCGAACAACCGCCTGAGGTCGGCCCCAAGGACGCCCTGGGTCAAGACCCAAACCCGGCCGGGCACACCATCCGGACCTGGGGCCGTGTTACGAACCCCGAGCCGTCTGATGGCCGCTGCCAGCTCCTCCTGCGTGACCCCCAGCTCGGCCGTCCACTCCACTGGGACAGCCGCCGCCGCCGGAGGACGCGGTCCCCTCTCCCCAATTGGGAAGAGTGTATTGACCACGTCCTCCAGCAGCCGGGGGTCAAGACCCTCGGTGACGGGGGGCGCCCACGGGCGGAGCTTATTCAGCACGACCTTATATGGGCGCCCCCATGGATCGTCATCAAGGGTCTGGAGGAGCTCCTTCCATGCCTGGGTCTTGGCCCGTTTGATGGCGACCTGCAGAGCAACCCGCGCCACGCGGTATGCTCCATACAGGTCATCAGCTGCCCTCGCTCGCGCCACGCCGTCGCCTGTACGTTGCCGACGGCGCGCGCGGGTGTACTGGCGTCGGGCGCGGACAGTCGCGACTCGCAACTCCGCGATCGCGTCCGACCACCAGTACACCGCCCGGCGAGGAGAAGCCCGCCCGACCCGAGGCATCGCCGCGTCGCAAATACCCGCGACCAATGCTCCGAGCCGGGCGACCTCCTCCTCTATGCTCGGCAACTCGGCCGCTCCCTGCGGCCAAGTTGCAGCGAGGGCAGCTGCCATCAGGGCGTCCTTGTCCAGGCGCCGAAGCGCCCAGCGGCGTGGTGGGGTGCCACGCAGGCGGCCGTGTCGGGATGCACTCGCGGCGGCAGAGACCTCCATCCGGATGTACCGGTGATCGGAGAGTGTCTCTGCCCCCGCGACCACGTGCCAACCCGACACCATGCGCACGGCGTTGGGGGTCGCGAATCCAACATCCACGATGGACCCCCCATATCGCCGCACGCATGTGTGCTCCGACCCCCGGTTCAATACCCGGAGGTCGAGTCCCGCCGCCCAATCGCCCAGGATCCCGCCGCGAACGGAGGTCCTGGGGGATCCCCAAGCCACAGACTTGGCATTAAAATCCCCCAGGACCAGCACCGGCCGGGCCGCGTAGCGCTGCACGCATGCCGCGACCTCGGCCAAGTACAGCTCGAACGCAGCGTGACCGCTACGGGGCGAAATGTAGCACCCCACCACAGCGACTCCCCCCCAGTCCACGGCGACGAATCCCCGACCGCGCTCCAACAAGGAGAACGGTGGGGACCCGTCGCCCCCTCCCCATACCGTCGCCACCAAGCCGTCCGCGTCGCCCACCCAATGAGGGTGATCAGGGACGCGGTATGGCTCGTCGGCGACCGCCAGGCCAATCCCCCACTCCGCGAGGACTTGGGACATCAAGTCCTGTGCCGCGCGGCAGTGGTTGAGATTGGCCTGGAGGAGGAGGCGGGGCGGCGTTAATTAATGGCCGCGCCAGCCTCCTCCCGGCCGTCCGTCCCCGTAGCACCGTCCACCTCCATGGAGGACGATGCCACCGCCCTCGGCACCGGAGCCGGTGCAGCCCGCCTCTTCCTCTCCTTCCGGGAGGGGGGGGGGAGCACTTCTTGCTCCCCACCCTGTGATCGGCTGGCCTCCCCATGTCCGCACACAGCGGGCAGTGGGGGGCCGCCGTGCACTGGCTCGCACGGTGCTTTTTGGCACCGCAGCGGTAACACTGACCGCTGCGGTCCACCGGCGAGGTGCACCACTGCGTCACGTGCCCCAATTCGAGGCAGCGGTGACACTGGAGCGGGCGCGGCGCGAGGATTTCCACTCGCGCCGAAACCCACCCCACCAACACCCACCCGGATTCCGCCACCTTACGGGCGGAACCTGCTTGGGGCGATTTGAAGCGCCAGGCCCGGCTGTCCGTGTTGCTCGCGTGGCAGGAGCGGCTGGCTCTGCCAACCGCGGGGCACCGGACTGTCGGGGCTGTTCGGCCACTCCTGAAGGAGTGGCTGGACAGAGGCCATGGCAGCCTCACCTACCGGCTGGCACAGGTATTTTCCGGGCATGGCAGCTTCGGAAGATACCTGTGCCGGATAGGGAAGGAGCCGACGGCGCATTGCTGCCACTGCGACGCTGAGCAGGACACGGCGGATCATACCCTGGAGGTATGCCCCGCGTGGGAGGGGGAGCGCCGTGTCCTGGTCGGCGTCGTCGGGCGGGATGTCTCGCTGCCGGGCGTGGTGCGCGCCATGCTCGGCAGCGAGGAGAAGTGGAGGGCCGTGGCCTCCTTCTGCGAGAACGTAATGTTGCAGAAGGAGGCCGCGGGGAGGGAGCGCGAGCTTCAGCGGCGTGCTGAAGCTCGCGCTCGTGCGGTGGCCCGAGGTCGTCGCCCGGTCGCGAGGCGTCGCGGGCGGCCGCCTCGGCGTGGCGGATGACCTAGGCTGGGAGGGGGGTCCTGAGGGGACCCTCCTCCCGCCAGGCGGCGCCGGGTCGGACCGGTTGGGGGTAGGAGTGCCTCCCACTACCGGTCCGACGCAAGGGGAGGCACCCTCGGCGGTCTGGTGCGGCCATGAACGCCCGGCCGCCGAGGGGTGGAAACGGGGTCGCTGGCGGTTGCGAGTTGGGGCTCGCAGCCGCCACTAAACGCGGCCCCGGGACGGATAGCGGCGGGATGGAGTGGCCCCGTCCCGCCGCTATGAGGCAGTGTGTCAACTGGGGGGACCGATTGTCCCCCCGGGGGATGGGCGCGAAAGCGCGGGCACGGGGAGGATACCGGAAGAATGCTTCGAGCGATTCCCGGTATCCTCCCAAAGCGTGCCGAAGGGTCACCGTGGGGTTTTTAGTGGGTAGGTCCCGCGCCTGTCGTTGTACGGGCGCGGGGAATCCCACACACCCCTCCCACCTCTCCCCAAGGAGGTGGGAGGGAGTCTTTCGAAGATTTTCCCCACGACAAAAAAAAAAAAAAAAAAAAAAAGTAGTAAGCTAGTAAGCAAGCAGTAAGCAAGTAATCTAGCAGTGTGCTAGTAAGCGTGCAGGAAGCTAGTAGGGAAGCAGTATGCTAGCAAGCAAGCAGTAAACTAGAAAGCAAGCAGCAAGCTAGTAAGCAAGCAGTCAGCTAGAAAGTAAGCAGCATGCAAGTATGCAAACAGTAGGCTAGAAAGCAAGCAGCATGCTAGTAAGCAAGCAGTAAGCTAGTAAGCGTGCAGTAAGCTAGCAAGCAAGCAGTAAGCTAGTAAGCAAGCAGTAAGATTGTATGAAAGCAGTAAGCTGGTAAGCAAGCAGTGAGCTAGTAAGCGAGGATGAAGCTGGTAAGCAAGAAGTGAGCTAGTTAGCGATCAGGTAGCTAGTAAAGACCCAGTATGCTTTTAAGCAAGCAGCAAGCTAGTAGGCAAACAATAAGCAAGAAAGCAAGCAGCAGGCTAGCAAGCAAGAAGCAAGTGAGTAAGCTACCAGTAAGCTAGTAAGCAAGCAGTGAGCTAGTAAGCAAGCAGGGATCTTGTAAGCGAGCAGAAATCTAGTTAGAAAGCATTAAGGTAGTAAGCACACAGTAAGCTTGTAGGCCAGCAGTAGGCTGGTAAGAAATACGTATGCTAGTGAGCAAGCAGCTGGCTAGTAAGAAAGCAATTAGCTAATAAGAAAGAAATATGCTTGTAAGCAAGCAGTAAGATAGAAAGCAAGCAATGGGCAAGTAGGCGATGTGGAAGCTAGAAAGCAAACAGTAAGCGAGTAACACTGTAGTAAGCTTGTAAGCAAACAGTACGCTGGAAGCAAGCAGCAAGCTAGTATACAAGCAGAATGCTGGAAAGCCAGGTGCAGCCTAGCAAGGAAGCTGTTAGCTATTGCGCAAGAAGTAAGCTAGTAAGCAAGCAGTAAGCTACTAAGCAAGCAGTAAGCTAGTAAGGAAGCAGCACGCTGGTAAGCAAGCAGCAATGCAGTAACCAAGCAGTAAGCAAGTATGCTAGCAGTAAGCTGGTAAGCACGAAGCAAGCTAGTAAGCCCACAGGGAGCTAGTAAGTATGCAGTATGCCAGGAAGCAAGCAGTAAGCTAGTAAGCAACTAGTGAATTTGTAAGCAAGCAGTAAGCTGGTCGGAAAGAAATTACCTAGTAAACATGCAGTATGCAAGCATGCACGCAGTGAGTTAGTAAGCGAGCTGGAAGCTAGTGAGGCTAGCAGTATGCTAGTAAACATGCAGTAAGCTAGAAGGCAAGCTGCAGTCTAGCAGTAAGCCCGAAAGCAAACACCAGGCTAGCAAGTAAGCAGGAAGATTATAAGTTAGCAGTAAGCTAGTAAGGAAGCAGTAAGCTACTTAGCGAGGTGGAAGCTAGCATGCAAGCAGAAAGCAAACAGCAAACTAGTAAGCGAGCAGCGAGTTAGTAATCAAGCAGTAGGCTAGTAAGCGAGCAGCGTCCTTGTAAGGGAGTAGAATGCGTCTAAGCATCCAGGCAGCTAGAAAGCAGGAAGTAAGGAAGTAAGCAAGCAGGAAACTAGTAAGGAAGCAGTATGCTATAAAGCAAGCAGCGGGCTAGTAAGCAAGCAGTAAGCGAGTAAGCTAGCTGTGAGCTAGTAGGCAAGCAGTAAGCTAGTAGGCAAGCAGTGAGCATGTAAGCTAGCAGTAACCTGGTAGGCAAGCAGTGAGCTAGTAAGGAAGAAGTTTGACTGTAAGCAAGCTGTGTTCGAGTATGCAACCAGTAATCTAGTAGGCAAGCAGTAAGCTGGTTAGCTACCAGTATGCTAGTAAGCAAGCAGTATGGCAGAAAACAAGCAGCGGGATAGAAAGCAAGCACTAAGCGAGTAAGCTGGCTGTAAGCTTGCAAGCAAGCAGCTCGCTAGTAAGGAAGCATTATGCCAGTAAGCAAGCAGGAAGCTAGTATGCGAGACTGGACCGATTACGGCAGAAGGATGCTAGTGAACTAGCTGTAAGCTGTTAAGGAACCAGTAAGCTATTAAGCATGCAGGAAGCTAGTAAGGTTGCAATATGCTAAAACGTCGGCTGCATGCTAGTAATCAAGCAGTAAGCGAGTAATCAACATGTAAGCTAGAAAGCAAGCAGTAAACTAGTAAGCATGCAGTGAGCTAGTAAGCGAGGAGGAAGCAAGTATGAAAGCAGCATGATAGTGAGAAAGCAATAAACTGGTAAGCAACAAGGAAGCCAGTAAGCAAGCAGTAAGCAGGTAAGAAAGCTGGAAGCTGGTTAGCAAGCAGTAAGCTAGTATGCGAGCAGGGAACTAGTAAGGGAGCATTGTGCTAGTAAGCAAGCAGTAAGCTAATAAGCAACAAGTAAGCTAGCAAGTATACAGTAAGCTGGTGGGAAAGCAGTTAGATAGTAAGCAAGTAGTAAGCTAGTAAGCAGGCAGTAATCTAGTAAGCAAGCAGCAAGCTAGTAATCGAGCATTAAGAGATTAAGCTAGCAGTAAGCTATTATGCAGCCAGTGAGCTAGTAAGCAAGCAGTGAGCTGGTAAGCGAGGAGAAAGCTAGTGAGGAAGCAGTATACTGGTAAGCATGCAGTAAGCTGGAAAGCTGGCAGCAAGCTACTTAGCAAGCAGGAAGCTGGTAAGGGAGCATTATACTAGAAGCAAGCTGCGGGATAGTAGGCAAGCAGTAAGCGAGTAAGCTAGTAGTTCGCTGGTAAGCAATGAGCTAGTAAGCGAGCAGGAAGCTAGTAAGCATGCAGTAAGCTAGTAAGGATGCTCTAAGCTAGAAAGCAAGCGGCAGGCTAATAAGCAAGTAGTAAGAGAGTACACTAGCAGTAAGCTAGTAAGCAAGCAGTAAGCTAGTAAGCAACCAGTAAGCTAGTAAGCAAGCAGTAATCTGGTAAGGGAGCACTAAGCTAGGAAGCAAGCAGCAGGCTAGTAAGCTAGCAGTAAACGAGTAAGCTAGCAGTACGCAAGTACGGCAGCAGTAAGCAAGCAAGCAAGCAGTGAGCTGGTAAGCGAACAGGGAGCTAGTAAGGAACCAAAAGGGTCGAAACAAAGCGGCAAGCTAGTAAGCAAGCAGTAAGCAGGTATGCAAGCAGTAAGTTAGTAAACAAGCAGCATGCTAGTGAGCGAGGAGAAAGCTAGCAGGGATGGAGTACGCTAGCAAGCAAGCAAGCAAGCAGTAAGCTAGTAAGCGAGGGGGAAGCTAGTAAGATGGAGTATGCGAGTGAGCAAGCAGTAAGCTAGAAGGCAACCAGTAAGCTAGTATGCAAGCGGCGAGCTTGTAAGCAAGGAGAAATCCAGTAAGGTTGGAGTATGCTAGTAAGGAAGCAGTAAGCTAGTAAGCAAGCAGTAAGGAAGCAAGCAAGCAGTGAGCTGGTAAGCGAGCAGGGAGCCAGAAAGGAAGCAAAAAGACCTTAACAAAGCGGCAAGCTAGATAGCAAGCAGTAAGCTAGCAATTAAGCAGTAAGCGATTAAATTAGCTGTAAGCTAGCAAGCAAGAAGTACTCTAGTAAGCAAGCAGTGAGATATTAAGCAATCAGTGAGATAGTAAGCGAGCAGTGAGACAGTGAGCGAGCAGAATGCTAGTAAGGTAGCAGCATGCTAGTAAGCAATCCGTAAGCTGGTAAGAAAGCGATACGCTAGTAAGCCAGCAGTAGGCTATTGAGAAAGCAGTTAGCTAGGAAGAAAGCTGTAAGCAAGTAAGCAAGCAGCCAGCTAGTAAGCAAGCAGTAAGCTAGTTCCAAAACGGTATGGTATTAAGCAAGCAGTAAGCTAGTAAGCAAGCTCTGAGCAAGTAAGCGGGCAGAGAGCTAGTAAGGCAGCAGAAAGCTGATAAGGTAGGGCTAAATTAGATAGCAAGCGGAAGGCTAGTAAGCAAGCAGTAAGATAGTAGGCCAGGAGTGAGCTAGTAAGAAAGCAGTATGCCAGTAAACAAACAGTAAGCAAGAATGCAAGCTGCAAGCTAGTAAGCAAGCAGTATTCTGGAAGGCATGCAACAAGCCTGTAGGCAAGCAGTGAGCTAGTAAGCGGGGAGAACGCTTGTAAGGAAGCAGTATGGTAGTAATCAAACAGTAAGATAGTAAGAAACAAGCGAGCTACTAAGCAAGCAGCAAGCTTGTAAGAAAGCAGTGAGCTAGTAAGGATGCAGTATGCTAGTAAGCATGCAGTGAGCTTGAAAGCAAGCAGCAAGCTAGTAAGAATGCACTAAGCCAGCAAGCGAGCAGGTAGCTAGTAAGAGTGCTGAATGCTAGTAAGCAAGCAGTAAGCTAGTAGGCAAGCAGTATGCTAGTAAACAAGCAGGAAGCTAGTAAGGAAGCAGTAAGCTAGCAAGCAAGTAGTAAGCTGGTAAGAATGCAGTAAGCTAGCAAGCGAGCAGGAGGCTAGTAAGGGTTCAGTAAGTTAGTATGAAAGCAGTAAGTTAGGAAGGAAGCAGGAATGTAGTAGGAACGCACTTATCTAGAAAGCAAGCAGTAAGCTAGTAAGCAAGCAGGAAGCATGTAAGCATGAAGGAGGCTTGTCAGAAAGCAGTTAACTAGTAAGAAAGCTGTATGCTAGTAAGCAAGAAGTAAGCGAGTAAGCTAGCAGTAAGCTAGTTAGCAAGAAGCAAGCTTGTAAGCGAGCAGGGAGCTAGTAAGGAAGCAGTATGCCAGGAAGCAAGCAGTAAGCTAGTAAGTAAGCAGTAAGCATGTAAGCTAGCAGTAAGCTGGTAAGCAAGCAGTGAGAAAGTAAGCGAGCAGGGAGCTAGTAAGGAAACATTATGCTAGTAAGCAAGCAGTAAGCTAGTAGGCAAGCAGTGAGCTAGTATCAAGCAGTAAGCTTGTAAGCGAGCAGGGACCTTGTATGGGAGCAGAATGCTACTAAGCTTCCTGTTAGCTGGTTAGCAGGCAGTAAGGTGGTAAGCAAGCAGCAATCTAGTAAGGAAGCAGTATGCTAGAAAGCAAGCAGCGGGCCAGTAAGCAAGCTGTAAGCGAGTAAGCAAGCAGCAGGCTAGTAAGCAAGCAGTAAGCTAGTACGCAAGCAGGAAGCTAGTAAGCAAGCAGTGAGCAAGTAAGCGAGGAGGAAGCTAGAAAGCGAGCTGCGACCTAGTAAGACGGCAGAATGCTAGTAAGCTAGCAATTAGCTATTAAGGAACCAGTAAGCTAGTAAGTATGCAAGGAGCTAGTAAGGAAGCAGTATGCTAGAATGCAAGCAGCTGGCTAGGAAGGAAGCAGTAGGCTAGTAAGGAAGCAATAAGCTACTAAGCAAACAGTAAGCTTGTAAGCAAGCAGCAGGCTAGTCAGAAAGCTTCTAGCCAGTATGATAGCAGTATGCTAGTAAGCATGCTGGAAGCTAGAAAGCAAGCAGCTTGCTAGTAGGCAAGCAGTAAGGTAGAAAGCCAGCAGCAGGCTAGTAAGCCTGCAGTAAGCCAGGAAGCTAGGGGTAAGCTGGTATACATGCAGTGAGCTTGTGAGCGAGGAGGAGGCTAGTAAGGAAGCAGCATGATAGTAAGCAAGCAGTAAGCTAGTAAGCAAGCAGTAAGCTAGTCAACATGCAGATGGCTAGTAAGAAAGCAGAAAGTTAAGAAGAAAGCCGGGGTGTTCTAAGAAAGCAGTTAGGTAGTAAACAAGCAGTAAGTTAATAAGCTAGCAGTAAACTAGTAAGAGAGCAGTATGCTAGTAAGCGAGCAGGAAGCTAGTATGGTAGCAGTAAGCATGTAAGCAAGCAGTAAGTTAGTAATCATGCAGTAAGCAAGTAAGAAAACTGTCAGCTATTAAGCAAGCAGTATGCTAGCATGCAAGCATTAATCTGGATAGCAAGCAGTGTACGAGTAAGAAAGCAGTGAGCTAGTTAGCGAGCAGGGAGCTTGTAACAAAACGGTAACCTGTCAAGCTAGCAGTATATTGGTAAGAATGCATTTAGCTATCAAGCAAGTAGTAAGACGTTAAGCAATCAGTAAGCTAGAAAGCAAGCTGCTGGCTAGGAAGAAAGCAGTTAGCTATTGAGCATGCCGTGAACAAGTCAGCAAGCAGTAAGCTAGTAAGTAACCAGTAAGCTACTAAGCAAGCAGAATGCTGGTAAGGAAGGAGGTAGCTAGTAAGGAAGCAGTATGCTACTAGGCAAGCAGAAAGCAAGTAAGATGCAAGTAAGCTAGTAAGCATGCAGCAGGCTAGTAACAAAGCAATTCACTTGTAAGAGAGGACTATGCTAGTGTTTAAAGACCTTAACCGCCCTAAGGGGAGGTTATTTTAGTCTGATGTGGTCCGTATTACGAGGGAAAAGACACTGAGAAAATGTATTGAATAAATTGATGCACCTGAATTTGCTCAAGAAATTAAATTTTTATTTTTAATCAAAAAAGAAAAAAATGGAAAAAAAACCACCTAGACGTCGGTCCGACGTCTGGGGGAAAAACCTGGGCCGACTGCTCCTGGCCAAGTTCGCGATGTGTTGTTCTGTAACAAGGAAAGACAAGGCTGGATTTAAATACCTATTAACGCTTGTCGCGTCGCCTGTCTCGCTCTATCTCGCACGCTCCTGTCTGTGCCGTTCGCACTCGAGAGCGGAGATTACAGACACGTCTCGACGAACTGAGATATGTATGTGGACTGTATATATCAACGTTCTCACAATTCGAGAACCGTTCGATCGCTGTGCGGAAGAAGAGATCTAATTTCTCAATTCTCCGCTTTTTGGCGATGGTTGAATGCCGCAGGAAAGGACAACAGGTGGAGGTCGTAAAGCTCCAAATGCTGTCCAAACCGCAGTTTCTCACCGTTCCCTGCGTACAAGACGCGGCGTGGTGTAGCCCTTAACGGCGCACGTAGCGTCTTACGTTTAAAGGAGCATACACCAGGGTGCTCATTATGCGTTGCTCTACGCACAGGGTACGTACTCACTGGCGGTCAAGGAGCGTTGCTCGAGCAGGTTGAGAGCTAAGAAGTCCGGAATTTCTTAGCCCCGACCGGAGAAACGGTGAGCCCACGTAGGGTATCGGTCAGAGACCACCCTAGGGGTGATATACAAAACCGCGCGGACAATTCAACTTGTCGCACGACCGCGTCAAATGCAGCAGTCCGTACGACAAGTTCTTACACGACCGCGAAACTCAAACGTTACGTGAAGATAATCAGCCTCACACGACCGCGTCAAATGCAGCAGTCCGTGGAGAAATCAGTATTGAGTTGGCCGTAGCCACTGGCCGAAACTGGACTTCCGACGACCGCTGGTTGCAGCGAGAGGTTGGAAAGTCAGCCTCACGACCGCGTCAAATGCAGCAGTCCGTGATAATGCCAGCCTCGCACGACCGCGTCAAATGCAGCAGTCCGTGGAGTCATCAGTACTGATCGGGCCGTAGCCCTTGCTGAGACTGGAGTTTCGACACACGGGAAACGATTCTTATCTCGATTCCCCTTTCATGACCGCGTAGCACAAACGTCACATGAAAGTTGGACGAAAACCCACAGCCTTTTAAATTTTGTTAATAATCTCGCCAAGTGGGAACTGAAGTTTATCAATTCCCTCACACGACCATGTAACTCGAGCGTCACGTGCTATTCGGCGAGATTGTAACGTCAATAATCGGGGCTGATAAAATGCCTCACCGATTTAGTTAATTTTGAGCAACAATTTAAAATTCTCAACGAACGGTTCGAGTGTTCTCAGAACCTATATTCGGAGATTTGGTTTCGTCGCGGAGCGGAATCGTTTGTCGATCTGCTCGCTGCGCGGACCCGTTATCGAGTCTCGAAGCTAAGAAGCGAACCCCTCAGGGGCTGTGTCCGGCAATCGTCGTAGCGACCCCGAGATACCTGATGCTTATCACAGGGTAAGCCTCCTGATGGTCGTCACAATGACCCATCCTCAATTCCTTCTTTTGTTTTGTGAATGGTACGTGACGGCAGGAGGAACGGGGGCCTTGGCTTAACCGCCCGGGGTACCGCAAGTATGGCGACTCTATAAAATCGCCCTCCAATCCTAAGTTATGGTGCGCGGCGATGGGATGAATGGTTGGGGGAGGAGGCCCAATCCCAAGCGACCACCTCCGGGGCACCTGCCGAACCCCCGGAGTATATAGGCTTACCCGGGTAAGGCTGCTCTGCCCGGGCGGACCTTTTCTACCGACCTGCTCGTGGGAATAATATGGAGTATAAAATTAAAACGGTGATGGGACGGGGTAAGTCAGAGGGGGAGGACGAAAGCGGTGTTGGGACTGGAGTGACGGCGCTCGCGCCGCCTCCAGCGCCTGGCCTGGCTTCGTGGAGGGTGGAGGAGGACGACGAGACTGCGTCAGTCTCGTCCTTCTCCTCCACCAGGAGCCTCATAGGCTCCAAGAGAAAGATGACGGGGCAGGCCGTCAATGGAGTGGGCAGGGCGATGAGCCCGGTTGTCCGGATGAGCTGCCTCAGGGACGAGGTGACCGAGAAGATATCGGAGAGGATCTCCTCGACCCTGAGACGAGTGGAGAAAGTGGCCGCTGCCTGCTCTTTTAAGGGGCAGAAGAGCGGCGGGGCAGAGGCTCTGAGGGAGGCTGCCCAAATGATGAGGGACGCGGCGCGGGAGCTAAGCGGGCGGAACGCACGTCTGCAGCTCCTGTTGGAGGAGGAGCGACGGGGGAGGATGAGGGCAGAGGCGCGCTGGAACAGCGCGGCCCTCCATCCTGTCCTCCGTCCTCCTACGCCGCGCCCTCCTGCGGTCGTTAGGAAGCGGAGTGCGGCGGAGGTGGTGCGGGCCCCCACGGGCCCTTCCACACGCACTTCGCCCGCGCAGAGGTCCCCGTCCTCCTCAGAGGACGATCTCCTGAGGAGGATAGGGGACATGATTGATAAGAAGCTGGCCGCCTTCCGGGGGAGCTCCTCCCCGGAAGAGCGGTCGGTGGGAGGGTGGAGCCACCCCGACCAGTGCCAGCACGGCCGGGGAAGGCGAAGGTGGGGGGAGCGAAGGCTTCCCGCCGGTTCCCGCGTCCTCCGCGGCACCGCCCCAAGGGTGGGTGTCGTGGACCGAGGTGGTGGGGCGGAGGGCGAGGAAGGCCTCGCAGGCGCAGCCTCCGCCCCCGCCGCCCGCGGCCAAAGGAAAGGCCGCGAAGGCGCGACTTGGCCGCCCCCCTAAAACGGCAGCGGTAACGCTGACCGTTGCGCAAGGGGGCGACCTGACCCTCGCGGAGGCAATGCGGCTCGCCAGGGACAATGTGTCCCTGGAAGAGCTTGGCATCGCTTCCGTCAGGGCGAAGCGGGCCGTGACTGGGGGTCTCCTGCTGGAGATCCCCGGTCCAGACGGCGGCGTGAAGGCCGACCGACTCGCCCAGAGGCTCCGGGAGCAGCTGGGCGAGCGGGGTGTCCGGATCGCCCGGCCCACGAAGCGCACGGAGATGCGCGTGTGTGGGCTGGACGACTCGGCCACCGCGGAGGACGTGGCGCGTGCCCTAGCAAGGGCGGGGGATTGCCGTGAGGGGGATTTGCGGGTCGGGGAGATCCGCAGATCTCCTTCCGGCCTGGGGTCCGTGTGGGCCAGCTGCCCCCTCTCCGTCGCCCATAAATTGGCAGAATCCGGGAGGGTTTTGGTGGGGTGGGTTTCGGCGCGAGTGGACATGCTCGCGCCGCGCCCGCTCCAGTGTCACCGCTGCCTCGAATTGGGACATGTGAGGCAGTGGTGCACCTCGCCGGTGGACCGCAGCGGTAACATTGACCGCTGCGGGGCAAAGGACCACCGCGCGAGCCAGTGCTCGGCGGCCCTCCAGTGCCCGCTATGTGCGGACAGGGGGATGCCAGCCGACCACAGGGTGGGGAGCAGGAAGTGCTCTCCCCCCTCCCGGATGGAGAGGAAGAGGCGGGCCGTTCCGACTCCGGCGCCGCGGGCGGTGGCATCGTCCACCATGTTGGTGGACGGTGCCACGGGGACGGACAGCCGGGAGGAGGCTTGGGCGGTCGGTAATTAATAGCGCCCCGCCTCCTCCTCCAGGCCAACCTCAACTACTGCCGCGCGGCACAGGATATGATGTCCCAAGTCCTCGCGGAGTGGGGGGTTGGCCTGGATGTCGCCGCCGAGCCGTACCGCGTCCCTGATCACCCTCATTGGGTGGGCGACGCGGACGGCTTGGTGGCGACGGTATGGGGAGGTGGCGACGGGTCCCCGCCGTTCTCCATGCTGGAGCGCGGTCGGGGGTTCGTCGCCGTGGACTGGGGGGGAGTCGCCGTGGTGGGGTGCTACATATCGCCTCGCAGCGGTCACGTCGCGTTCGAGCAGTACCTAGCCGAGGTCGCGGCATGCGTGCAGCGCTGCGCGGCCCGGCCGGTGCTGGTCCTGGGAGACTTCAACGCCAAGTCGGTGGCGTGGGGGTCCCCCGGCACTTCCGATTGCGGTGGGATCCTGGGCGACTGGGCGGCGGCGCTCGACCTTCGGTTACTGAACCGGGGGTCGGAGCACACGTGTGTGCGGCGATATGGGGGATCTATCGTGGATGTTGGATTCGCGACCCCCAACGCCGTGCGCATGGTGTCGTGGTGGCACGTGGTCGCGGGGGCAAAGGCACTCACGGACCACCGATATATCCGGATGGTGGTCTCTGCCGCCGCGGGGGATGCATCCCGACACCACCGTCCGGGTGGTACCCCGCCGCGCCGCTGGGCGCTTCGACGCCTGATCAAGGACGCCCTGATGGCAGCTGCCCTCGCTGCAACTTGGCTCCAGGGGGCGGCCGAGTTGCCGAGTATAGAGGAGGAGGTCCCCCGGCTCGGGGAGATGGTCGCGAACATATGTGAGGCGGCTATGCCCCGGATCGGGCGGGCTTCTCCTCGCCGGACGGTGTACTGGTGGTCGGCCGCGATCGCGGAAATGCGAGACGTGAGTGTCCGCGCCCGACACCACTATACCCGCGCCCGTCGTCGTCTATCGAGAGACGATAGCGTGGCGCGAGCGAGGGCAGATGACCTGTATGAGGCATAACGCATGTCGCGGATGGCTCTGCAGGTCGCCATCAAACGGGCCAAGACCCGGGCATGGAAGGAGCTCCTCGAGACCCTTGATGACGACCCTTGGGGGCGCCCTTATAAGGTGGGGCTGAACAAGCTCCGCCCGTGGGCGCCTCCCGTCACCGAGGGTCTTGACCACCGGCTGCTGGAGGACGTGGTCAATACTCTCTTCCCAATTGGGGAGATGGACCCACGTCCTCCGGCAGAGCGACGGCCCCGTTGGAGTGGGTGACCGAGCCGGGGGTCACGCAGGGGGAGCTGGCCGCGGCCATCAGACGGCTCGGGGCGCGTAACACGGCCCCGGGTCCGGATGGTGTGCCCGGCCGGGTTTGGGTCTTAACCCACGGCGTCCTTGGGGCCGACCTCAGGCGGTTGTTTAACCGATGCCTGAGGGACGGGCGATTCCCCCCCAGTTGGAAGGTAGCGAGGATGGACCTCCTCCGGAAGGAGGGTCGGCCCGCGGAGTCTCCATCCGCATACCGACCCATCTGTCCCCTCGACGAGGTGGGCAAGCTCTTCGAGCGAGTGATTGCTGCCCGCCTCGTCGAGTACCTGTCGCGCGGTGCTCCGGGCCTGGCCGACTGCCAGTACGGTTTCCGGGGGTCCGGTCGACGGTCGACGCGATCAGTCGGGTCAGAGCCCTCTCGCAGTCGGCCGTCTCCCGGGTAGGGGTGGCGTTGGCGGTATCGCTGGATATTGCCAACGCGTTTAACATCCCTCCCTGGGGAGAGATACGGAGGGGGCTCGAATATCATCGGGTCCCCCCGTGTCTCAGGGCAGTGGTCGGGGATTATCGGGCATATCGGTGATATGCGGAGGGAGGTGTACTGCAGGGTTCCGCAGGGGTCGGTCCTCGCGCCACTCCTGTAGAACATCGCGTACGACGCGGTGTTGCGGGCCGACCTTCCCGACGGCGTCAGTGCCGTGTGTTACGCAGATGACACACTGGTGCTGGCCGTCGGGGCTCAGTGGGGGAGGACCAAGCGCCTCGACGAGCAGGGGGCGCAACGCGTCGTCGACCGGATCAGGAGGATGGGGATGACGGTGGCGATCCATAAGACCGAGGTGATAGCGTTCCATTCACCTCGGCAGGATCCGCCACCCCCTCTGTCCCGGGTGGGTGGGGCTGATATCGAGGTGAAGCCCCGGATGAGGTATCTGGGGCTGATCCTCGATAGCCACTGGCGCTTCGAGGAGCATTTCCGCTGCCTGGTTCCCCTGTTGGAGAGGATGGTCTCGGCTTTAGGCCAGATCCTCCCCAACCTGGGTGGCCCGGCGAGACGAGTTCGTCGCCTCTATGTGGTTCAGTCGGTGGTCCTATACGGGGCCCACGTCTGGGCGGACGACCTGGCGGTCTCCCGACACAGCATGACGATGCTGCGTCGGATGCAGAGGGAGATGGCGCTGAGGGTCGTCCGCGGCCACCGGACCGTGTCGCGTGAGGCGGCGACGGTTCTAACGGGGATGCCGCCCATGGATCTCCACGCGGGGTCGCATGCGATGATGTATCGTCATCGTGCCGACCGTTGCGCGGGAGTGGGGGCTGTCCAGGGAGAGCAGGAACAGTGGCTGGACAGAGGCCATGGAAGCCTCACTTACCGGCTGGCACAGGCATTTTCCGGGCATGGCAGCTTCGGAAGATACCTGTGCCAGAAAGGGAAGGAGCCGACGGCGCATTGCTGCCATTGTGACGCCAAGCAGGACACGGCTGATCATACCCTCCAGGTATGCCAAGCGTGGAGGGGGAGCGCCGTGACCTGGTCGGCGTCATAGGGCGGGAAGTCTTGCTGCCGGGTGTGGTGCGCGCCATGCTCGGCAGCGAGAGGAAGTGGAGGTCCGTGGCCTCCTTCTGCGAGATCGTAATGCTGCAGAAGGAGGCCGCGGGAAGGGAGCACGAGCTTCAGCGGCGCGAGGGCGTCGCCCAGGCGCCAGGCGTCGCGGGCGGCCGCCTTTGCGCGGCGGATGACCCTGGCTGGGAGGGGGACCCAGATGGGAGCCTCCTCCCGCCAGGCAGCAAAGGGTCGGACCGGGTGGGGCCGGCCCATGGGGAAGCACCCTCGGTGGCCTGGAGCGGTCACGAGCTCCCGGCCGCCGAGGGGTAAAAACGGGGTCGCAGGCGGTTGTGATTTGGGGCTCGCAGTCCCGGGACGGACGGCGGCGGGATGGAGTGGCCCCGTCTTGCCGCTATGAAACAGAGTGTCTACCGGGGGGACTGTTCTTCCCCCCCGGGGTTGGGCGCAAAGCGCGGGCGCGGGGAGGATACCGGAAGAATGCTTCGAGCGATACCCGGTATCCTCCCAAATCGTGCGGAAGGGTCACCGTGGGGTTTTTAGAGTGTAGGTCCCACGCCCGTCATTCTACGGGCGCGGGGAATCCCACACACCCCTCCCGTCTCTCCCCAAAGCGGTGGGAGGGAGTCTTTCGAAGATTTTCCCCACGAAAAAAAAAAAAAAAAGGTCGTTATCTAGTATGCATGCAGTAAGCTAGTAAGCAAGCAGTGAGCTAGTAGGCGAGGCGAAAGCTTGTAAGGAAGCAGCAAGCTAGTAAGGAAGCAGTAAGCTAGTAAGCGTGCAGGAAGCTACTAAGCAAGCAGTAATCTAGTAAGCAAGCAATAAGCTAGTAAGCGTGCAGTAAGCTACTAAGCAAGCAGTAATCTAGTATGCAACCAGTATGCTAGTAAGCAAGCAGTAAGCTAGAAAGCACGCTGCAGGCTAGTAAGCTAGCAGTAAGACCGAAAGCAGCAGCAGCCTAGCTAACAAGCAGCAGGCTAGCTAGCAAGCAGCAGGCGAGTAAGCTAGCAGCAAGGTGGAAAGCAAGAAGTGAGCTAGTAGGCGAGGAGGAAGATAGAAAGGCGGCAGTATGATAGTAAGCAAGCTGCAACATAGTAAGCAACCAGTAAGCCAGTAAGCAAACAGTAAGCTGGTAAGATAGCTGTTAGCTAGTAAGCAAGTTGTAAGCCAGTAAGAAAGCTGTAAGCTAGAAAGCAAGCGGCAAGCTACTATGCAAGCAGTGAGCTGCTAAGCGAGGAGTGAGCTAGTAAGCTAGCTGTAAGCAAGAATTCAAGCAGCCAGCTAGTATGCAAGCAGTGAGCATGTAAGCAAGAAGGAGGCTAGTCGGAAATCAGTTATCTAGTAAGAAAGCTGTATGCTGGTAACCAAGCAGTAAGCTAGTTCCAAAGCAGTATGCCAGTAATCAAGCAGTAAGCTAATAAGCAAGCCGTAAGATACTAAGCAAGCAGTAAGCATGTAAGTAAGCAGTGAGATAGTACGCGAGCAGGGAGCTAGTAAAGGAGCATTATCCTAGTACGCAACCATTAAGCTAGTAAGCAAGCAGCAAGGTAGTATGCAAGCAGTGAGGTAATAAGCGAGTAGTCACCTAGTAAGCAAGCAGTAAGCGAGTAAGAATGCTGTAAGCCAGTTAGCAAGCAGTAATCTAGTATGCTAGTTGTAAGCTAGGAAGCGAGCAGAAAGCTAGTAAGGAAGCACGAAGCTAGAAAGCATGCAGGAGGCTAACATGCAAGCAGTAAGCGAGTATGTAAGCAGTAAGCTAGTAAGCAAGCAGTAAGGTGGTAAGAAAGCAGTGAGCTACAAAGCAACCAGCATGCCATTAAGAAAGCAGTTAGCTATTAAGCAAGGAGTATGCCAGCCAACAAGCACTAAGCTAGATAGCAAGCAGTGTGCTAGTAAGCAAGTTGTGATATAGTAAGCAAGCAGCAAGCCAGTATCCAAGGAGTAAGCTAGAATGCAAACAGCAGGCTAGAAAGCATGCAGTATGCGGACGAGCTAGCAGTAAGCTGGTAAGCAAGCACTGAGCTAGTAAGCGAGGAGGACGCTGCTAAGGAAGCAGCATGATAGTAACCAAGCAGTAAGCTGGTAAGCAACAAGTGAGCTAGCAAGCAAGCAGTATGCTAGTAAGCATCCAGTAAGCTAGTAAGCATGCAGTAAGCTAGTAAGCAAGCAGGAAGCTAGTAAGCCAGCAGTAAGCTTGTACGCAAGCAGTAAGCTGGTAAGCAAGCAGGTAGCAAGTAAGGATGTAGTAAGTTAGTAAGCAAGCAGTAAGTTACTAAGCAAGCAGTGAGCTTGTAAGTGAGAAGGAAGCTTATAAGCGAGCAGTAATCTGGTAAGCCAGCAGGAAGCTAGTGAGGAAGCAGTGCGCTAGTATGCAAGCAGTAAGCCAGCAAACGACAAGTAAGATAGTAAGCAAGCAGCATGTTGGTAAGAATGCAATTAGCTGGTATGAAAGCAGCTAACTTTTAAGCAAGCTGTAAGCTAGCAAGCATGCAGCATGCTAACAAGCGTGCAGTAAGCGAGTAAATTAGCAGTATGCTAGTAAGCAAGAGGGGTGGCGTTGGCGGTATCGCTGGATATTGCCAACGCGTTTAACACCCTTCCCTGGGGGGAGATACGGAGGGGGCTCGAATATCATCGGGTACCCCCGTGTCTCAGGGCAGTCGTCGGGGATTATCTCCGCGGCAGGTGGATCGAGTATCCGGGCCGGGATGGTGATGTGCGGAGGGAGGTCTACTGCGGGGTTCCGCAGGGGTCGGTCCTCGGGCCACTCCTGTGGAACATCGCGTACGACGCGGTGTTGCGGGCCGACCTCCCCGACGGCGTCAGTGCCGTGTGTTACGCAGATGACACACTGGTGCTGGCCGTCGGGGCACAGTGGGGGAGGGCCCAGCGCCTCGCCGAGGAGGGGGCGCAACGCGTCGTTGACCGGATCAGGGGGATGGGGATGACGGTGGCGGTCCATAAGAACGAGGTGATAGCGTTCCATTCACCTCGGCAGGATCCGCCACCCCCTCTGATCCGGGTGGGTGGGGCTGATATCGAGGTGAAGCCCCGGATGAGGTATCTTTGGCTGATCCTCGATAGCCACTGGCGCTTCGAGGAGCATTTCCGCTGCCTGGTTTCCCGGTTGGAGAGGATGGTCTCGGCTTTAGGCCGGATCCTCCCCAACCTGGGGGGCCCGGCGGGACGAGTTCGCCGCCTCTATGTCGCAATGGTTCAGTCGGTGGCCCTATACGGGGCCCCCGTCTGGGCGGACGACCTGGCGGCCTCCCGGCGCAGCATGACGATGCTGCGTCGGGTGCAGAGGCGGATGGCGCTGAGGGTCGTCCGCGGCTACCGAACCGTGTCGCATGAGGCGGCGACGGTTCTTGCGGGGATGCCGCCCATGGATCTCCTCGCGCGGTCGCTCGCGATGATGTATCGTCATCGTGTCGACCGTCGCGCAGGAGTGGGGGCGGTCCCGGGAGAGCAGGAACCTGCTTGGGGCGATTTGAAGCGCCAGGCCCGGCAGTTCGTGGTGCTCGCGTGGCAGGAGCGGTTGGCCCTGCCAACTGCGGGGCACCGGACAGTCGGGGCTGTTCGGCCACTCCTGTGTGAGTGGCTGAACAGAGGCCATGGAAGCCTTACTTTCCGGATGGCACAGATATTTTCCGGTCATGGTAGCTTCGGCAGATACCTGTGCCGGATAGGGAAGGAGCAGACTGTGCGTTGCTGCCATTGTGACGCCGAGCAGGACACAGCTGATCATACCCTCCAGGTATGCTCAGCTTGGGAGGGGGAGCGACGTGTCCTGGTCGGCGTCATAGGGCGGGAAGTCTCGCTGCCGGGTGTGGTGCGCGCCATGCTCGGCAGCGAGAGGAAGTGGAGGGCCGTGGCCTCCTTCTGCGAGACCGTAATGCTGCAGAAGGAGGCCGCGGGAAGGGAGCGCGAGCTTCAGCGGCGCGCTGAGGCTCGCGCTCGTATGGTGGCGCGAGGGCGTCGCCCGGGCGCCAGGTGTCGCGGGCGGTGGCCTTTGCGCGGCGGATGACCCTGGCTGGGAGGGGGGCCCTGAGGGGAGCCTCCTCCCGCCAGGCGGCGATGGGTCGGACCGGGTGGGTCCGGCCCACGGGGAGGCACCCTCGGTGGCGTGGAGCGGCCATCAGCTCCCGGCCGCCGAGGGGTAGAAACGGGGTCGCAGGCGGTTGCGGGTTGGGGCTCGCAGCCCGCCACTAAATGCGGCCCCGGGACGGATGGCGGCGGGATGGAGTGGCCCCGTCCTGCCGCTATGAGACAGTGTGTCTAACGGGGGGACCGTTTGTCCCCCCCCCCCCCCGGGGATGGGCGCAAAGCGCGGGCACGGGGAGGATACCGGAAGAATGCTTCGAGCGATTCCCGGTATCCTCCCAAATCGTGCGGAATGGTCACCGTGGGGTTTTTAGTGGGTAGGTGCCGCGCCCGTCATTCTACGGGCACGGGAAATCCCACACAACCTTCCCGCCTCTCCCCAAAGAGGTTGGAGGGAGTCTTTCGAAGAGTTTCCCCACGACAAAAAAAAAAAAAAAAAAAAAAAAAAAAGTGATATGGTACAGATGCGGCGAGAAATGGAACTTGCGCAAAGAGAGAAGCAACTAGTAGAGCGGTAGCTTGATTTAGCTCGCCAACAAATTGCATTACTTCGAGAAATGCAGAGGCTTAATCTCGATAGAGGTGTGGCAGGGGAATCAACAAGCGTACCGACGGGGCAAAGACGACCGCCACCTGTAAATATCTCTGCCATTGCGGATTTATTAAGTTATTTTGATGGAAGTAGCAATACATTCGTCACGTGGGAGCGTCAAGTTCAAACATTGGAAATGACGTATCAACTGACGGATGATATGGCTAAACTGTTGATGGGATCGCGACTGAAGGGTAATGCACTTGAGTGATTACATTCGAAACCTGAACATATTGCAATGTCAGTAGAAGAATTACTGAGGAATCTACAGGAAATGTTTTACCATCCTGGAAGCGTTCTTGAGATGAGACGACGTTTTGAGGCGCGTGTTTGGAGGAAAGAAGAAACGTTCAGCGAATATGTACATCAAAAAGTGATTTTAGGAAACTGCGTACCTATCAGTGACGCAGAAATGATAGAGTACATTATAGAAGGAATACCTGATCGAGGATTAAGGGATCTGGCGCGAGTGCAGAAGATAGCAACTAAGGGGGAACTGTTAGCAGCATTCGATAGGATTTCCTTGCAAGGAAGATCGTTGCCGTTCAACCCAGCGATCAAGCCAAAGGAAAGCAAGTGGTCACCAGTGAAGACAATAAAGCAAGACGTTAAAGAAGTGCCGAATAACCAATTACGATGCTCCAATTGCGGTGAGAGGAACCATCGAGGTGTAGACTGTCCTGTTAAAAGCAAAGGGCCAAGATGTTTCGCTTGCCGAGACTTCGGACACAGAGCCATGGATTGTAAGAAGAGGCAGCACAAGCAGGTAAACGAGTATACGGCAGTGGCCGTTCAGGACAATAAAGTATACAAGCCTGTTACATTGCTAGGTAAGCAGATAGTAGCGTTTATAGATATGGGTAGCGATTTACATTTAATGAAAGCCGAACAATATATTAGGTTAGGGAGTCAAGCGCGAGCTACCGTCGAGCACGGACGTGTTTATATCATTGTCCTGGTTCAGATTGCGAGCGATACGCGAGTGTTCGTTTAAAGTGTGTGAGAGAGAAGGAAAGTGTTTCTGGTTTCAGGGGCACTGTTCCACGTATAGAAAACAACCATGAATCCGAATGTACCAAAAACCTACGCACAAATGGCTCAACAAGTATATTTTCCGACTAAAGAACAGGCAATAATAATTGATTCCATTGAAGGAATCTCTATTCAGGAGTACACAGTGGCAGTGGGAAAGCTAACGGATCCAAAAAATATTAGATTTGTATCTCGCATTTCACATGGACGAGTTTGCATGTACTTGAATAGTAAGGAGATAGCTGACAAACTTACTGATAGTAATGCTAAAGTAAACATTGGTCCGCATGTTCTTGAAATACGACCATTAATTACAAAAGCTAAAAGAATAATATTGTCAAACGTATGCCCAATAATCCCCCACAGCTTAATTGAAAACAAACTAGACAAGCTCAAAATCAAGTTAAGCTCGCAGATAACATTTATCAGAGCAGGAATGAGTGACCCTAACTACAGTCACGTGCTAAGCTTCAGAAGACAAATGTTTATACAGCCTGAAGACGTTTCTAAATTACCGGAAACTCTGAAAATTAATTATGATGATACAGTTTACTGGATTTGTCTATCAACGGAGAAGTTAACATGTTTTTTATGCCATGAAGAGGGGCATCTCGCTAGGTACTGTAAAACTATAGATTCCACAAACAATAGTAGCGCTCTAGGGATTTCAAAACCTGAAGAAAATATGCAAACAAATATACAGGCAGTCACTCATGTTATAGAAAAAGATTCAGTGCGAAACACTACCGAATGCTCGACTGCAACTATAGAGCCGAATTTTACAATCCTCTCCATGCCTCCTCCGGCATATACCAAAAGACCTCTTTCTCTATCTTCTATTATCAGTTCAGATCAAGGTTCTGAAGGAAATAAGGTCGCCAAAACAACACACAATAGCCAAACTAATACTGTTAAAAAATTGAAAAAATCTGGTTCATCTGAAATTACTTTGGACGACGTGACAAGACAATTACTTCCTGCTAAAGATTATATTCTGGCTAACCTACAGAAATTTCCACTTGATTTCAAACGCATCACTAATTTTTTGCTAGATACCTACGAAAACTCAGATACTCCAGGTATTGCTATTAACTACACTAAAGATATACATGCCCTCGCAAACATGCTAACAGAAATTAAGGGCCACCTTACAGAACGATCCTTGAAAAGTCGAGTAATTAGAATAGTTAAACGTTTACGCACTCCAGAACTGCAAATACAGGGTGAATCGAGCGATGATTCATATTCTACCGATGACCCTCAAATAAAAGCATTATCTGATTCTGCGCAATATTACAATAAATGATCCCCAGCGACCCAGATATACGAAATAAGAACAATCAATCTCTTAAGATACTTTTTTGGAATGCTAGAAGCGTGCGCCAAAGACTATCTGAAATTGGAAAAATATTGACAAATGTTGATATACTTATTTGCGTTGAATCATGGCTTACAGAACAACATGCTATTCACTTTCCCGGCTTCTTAACATACAGAAAGGATAGAACCCATTCAAGAGGAGGTGGTACTTTTATACTTATACGTAAATACCTAGCGTATAAAGAAATATGTAATCTGAAGACATCGGACACCGCTACTGAAATTTGTGGTCTACGCATAAATAACATAAATCCCCCCCTGCAACTTCTAGTTTGCTACTGAGCTCCAGGAAATATTCTCACTCAAGACCAATGGGACCTTATTCTACAAAATATAGAATTGAATAGCAGCTCCTTACTATTAGGAGATTTTAACTCTCATAATAAAAACTGGAACTGCAGTTACACAGACACAAATGGGGCACGTTTGGAAAAAGCCATAGAAACACACGATCTATTCCTACACAATAATGACTCGTTCACGCACGTCGACATATATCATAACACAAAATCTAACCTCGACTTAATCCTCTCTACTAGAAATATTTCAGATAAATTAGATCACAAAGTATGTGACGAGACGTGGGGATCTGATCACTTCCCTATATGGATTAATGTAGCTGTAGAAAAGGAAACCTACAGCAAAAAGACCTTTAAGCTAAAGTCAGTTCGTACTGACTGGTCCATATATACAACAAAACTTGAAGCTTGTTATTTTAAATTTCTTCTATCTAACTACAATCAACTGGCACCTCATGAAAAATACAGAATGATTGTGGAAAAAATTACGGAAGCTATAGAATCTAGTACACCGCGGAGAAGAAATTACAATTCAAGGAATAGTAGAAATCCTGTTCCCTGGTGGGATGCTGACTGTGACAGAGCTCGAAGACATCGACGCGCATCATATAAAAAGTGGGAACATACGGGTAACCTAGAAGATCTAATAATTTACAAAAAAAACGTAGCCACAGCTAGAAAGGTTTTTAAAAAGAAAAAGAGAGAGTCTTTTAAAAAATTCGCTGAAAGCATAAATCTACAAACAGATCCTAGCTATGTGTGGAACAAGTGCAGGATCTTTAAAAATAAATGGGTCAAAATAAGTCCTCAGCATTGGGTGGAAAACCACCAAGATAAAAGTAAAATTGAAGAAGCTATTAATAAAATAAGTCCCCCGTGGTTCTTAACGGACTCCAACTGGCTACCTCCACATCAACAAAACGAATTTTTTGAGGCTCAATTCAACTTCACGGAATTCATTGTTGCACTGGAGCATAAAAAAGTTAACTCAGCTCCAGGAATGGATGGAGTTGACTATGAAATGTTAAAAAACTTACCGGTCAAGTTTAAATTACTATTGTTGGACATTTACAATCAGATGTTTGTACAAAGTGATTATCCCAAAAGTTGGAAAAATTCCTTTGTCCACCTTATCAAAAAAGCAGACGGTAAAAGCTTGAGCCCCATCTCGCTTACTTCCTGTGTGTCCAAACTCTTCGAAACTCTCATCCAAAATCGACTAGAATGGTGGACTGAACACAACAATCTCATACCAAGCAACCAACAAGGATTTAGGAGAGGAAGATCATGTATCGACAATATGCTTAGTTTGGCAGTCAAAGTGGAAGAAGCTTTTGCAGAAAGGAAAGAAGTCCTCGCGGCCTTCCTCGATGTCCAAGGAGCTTTCGATAACGTAAACGTGGACATCTTGTTATCCAAACTGGCCTATATGGGCTGCCCATCAACTATTCTTAGATTCGTTAAATTTATTACACATGAAAGGTACATGCATACTGACTTCCTAGGTGAAAATTATAGACTCCTTCATAAAGGTGTTCCCCAAGGAGGTGTTCTTAGTCCAATTTTATATGTGATCTATGTCTCAAACATTAATGCAAACCTACCCAAAAATGTAGTAATTTCACAATTTGCTGATGATACAGCACTCTACTTAAAAACTGCTTCTACCAAGAGGGGAAAGAAAGTTCTTGAAAAAGCCATTCAAACTGTTGAAGAAAATCTATATTATCTAGGCCTAACAGTTACCTCTAACAAAACTATGTATATTCACTTTAACCAAAAAAGAATAATGCCCGGAAGTTCAAAAATAACAATCGGAGGCCATAATATAAAATCCAGCGCAACCGTCTGTTTCCTCGGTATATTATTCGACTAATAAACTTTCCTTTACCCCTCAAGTTGATCAGATACAAGGAAGATGCTTTAAATCTCTCAACATTATTAAATTTTTGAGAGGTACCTGTTGGGGATGTTGCCCCAATACACTGATTACATTGTATAAGAGTTATGTGCGTTCTATTATCGATTATGGCTCCTTCATTTACTTCCCCAGAAATAAAATTCTGTTAGAAAAACTCGAAGCAGTACAGAATTCAGCAGTTAGAATTGCTCTTGGTTACCGTAGAAGCACTCTAAAGAATATCCTATTAGCAGAATCTAAACTAATTTCTATCCGGGAACGTGCAAAACTTTTATGCAACTTGTTTTTGACAAAGGCGCTAACTAACAACAATTCCTACACCCATCAAGCTGTAAAAAGCTATCATAGAGTAACAAAAAATAGACAACCGAGATCCAAGTCAATCCTTAATTTGTGTATCCCATGCGTACTAGAGGCTACTAAATACATTAGTAATCAAGATAACTGCAGTATTTACTCCTGCAGTTTCGAAACATTAATGACCATGGTTTCTGTTGATACTGTGCTGGGCCATGAGCTAAAGACTTCAGGGCACCCCAATGAAATACTAGCGGAACTCATAAAAAGCAGTAATGCGCTATCCATTTACACAGATGGAAGCAAAATTTTAGGCAACAATTGTGTCGGTGCAGCATGCTGGTGTCCCGAGATGAATACTGAAATCACTATAAGTATAAACAAGTTCGCTTCTGTGTTCACGGCCGAGTGTATTGCGCTAAGCCATGCCCTACACATTGCCTTAAGTAACAAACATCGCAATATATACATTTGTTCTGACGCTCTTAGTGCCCTACAGAGCTTGCAGACCACAAAAATATCAATCAAAACAAATTCGTACACTCTTGAAATTAAAAAAAAGTTCAATGACTTTATGTGCAACAATACGAA
The DNA here is from genome assembly GCF_051014445.1 of Colletes latitarsis. Classification (NCBI taxonomy): domain Eukaryota; kingdom Metazoa; phylum Arthropoda; class Insecta; order Hymenoptera; family Colletidae; genus Colletes; species Colletes latitarsis. Next base: position 717,786 of record NW_027488377.1, on the reverse strand, counting down.
CAATAGTTTTCTTAAATTTATCTGGGTGCCGTCGCATATAGGAATTATTGATAATGAGAAAGTCGATAACTTGGCCAAAATAGCTTCGAATAACTTGGATATTTTAAAAATTCCATTTACCGACATTTTTGAAATTTATAAAGAAAATGCTAGACAGAACACTTTGAGTATAATCACGGATCAGGGTTCCTTTAAAGGGACGAAATACTTAAAATATATTTCAATGACTGTAGCAGACCTTGGTACTATTGGGGGAAACACAGAAGAGAATTTATTGTTACAATAAACCGTATTAGGTCTGGGCATTATAATCTTGCTGCCTCCCTCGCCCGCATTAAGATAATAAGCGATCCTACATGTAAATGCAACCATGAAATCGAAGACATCAATCATATGGTTTGGCAATGCAGGCTTTACGACAGTTTAAGGGTCAAGTTAATTAAAAAGCTACAAAATATGAAACTGTTTCTCCCACTTAATGTTGAATCGCTAGTTGCTGAACCAAATATTCCAGCTTGTTTATGTATTTTTAATTTTTTAAACGAATGTAAACTGCGGATATAATGTACACGTAAACATACATATCACTGTATACAGGGTGTTCGGCCACCCCTGGGAAAAATTTACATGAGCGATTCTAGAGGCCAAAATAAGACGAAAATCAAGAATACCAATTAGTTGATGGAGGCTTCGTTACAAAGTTATTAACGTTTAAAGTTCCGCCTGTAGAATGGCAACCTGCGTACAGCTGCGTTCGCGCGGAAGGTTGCGGCAGGCCAGTGCTAGTGGTTCTCACGCAGCATGAAAAATTCTACTTACCGACGCTATCGACAGCCTTAGATTTTTGTCCATTTAGGGAAATGCGAACACCTTACGTTGAATAAGATTCAACCTGTCTTATGAAAATCCAGAAGGGCATATCAAAACTCGCCCGACGAGATTTTCACAGAGAAAGGGTGAATGTCACTTCCGATACCATAACGTTGTGCACAAAAATCACCCACACGCGATCATACACGCCCCACAATCGTCCACAATGTCCGTAAGTATCCACAAATAATCCTTTCAGGCACTAACCACTATGCAATTAAATAAACACGCACCGCAATTACGGTATTCGTGAGTGACTATGTGTACGTGCACCACGATTCTTCAGAATTACTTACGAATAGAATTGTTATTAATTTTTCAAATACACTTTAATTTAAAAATGTAAAAAGGAATTTAATAAGTATTCGCTGATTGTTTATATCACTGTATTTCTTACATGCTCGATAATACATAACTGAATGAAATATCTCTAAAATGTGTCGCGTGAACTGTCTTGACTGATTCTTTTTTACGACTAACTAGCTGGCCAAACACGTGCCGATGTTGCCCTTTGTCTCCACTGAGCGTAGAGTGCATGTGTTTGTATGTATGTGTGTGTGTGAGAGAGAGAGATAAGCAAGACGTGTGACGTAGAATCGGTGTCCTTTTCGGCATTTGTTTCTCAGAACCTCGTCGATCGATGGCACAGTCAGCTGCTAGTATTGTTACATTCTTCGACGTGAACGCAAATCGATGGGAAAATTTCATTTATCCTACGATTCCTTTTTACATTTTTAAATTGTAGTGTATTTGAAAAATTAAGAACGTTTCTATTCGTAAGTAACTCGGAACAATCGTGATACACGTACACATAGTCACTCACGAATACCGTAATCGCGGTGCGTGTTTATTTAATTGCATAGTGGTTAGTGCCTGAAAGGATTATTTGTGGATACTTACGGACATTGTGGACGATTGTGGGGCGTGTATGATCGCGTGTGGGTGATTTTTGTGCACAACGTTATGGTATCGGAAGTGACATTCACCCTTTCTCTGTGAAAATCTCGTCGGGCGAGTTTTGATATGCCCTTCTGGATTTTCATAAGACAGGTTGAATCTTATTCAACGTAAGGTGTTCGCATTTCCCTAAATGGACAAAAATCTAAGGCTGTCGATAGCGTCGGTAAGTAGAATTTTTCATGCTGCGTGAGAACCACTAGCACTGGCCTGCCGCAACCTTCCGCGCGAACGCAGCTGTACGCAGGTTGCCATTCTACAGGCGGAACTTTAAACGTTAATAACTTTGTAACGAAGCCTCCATCAACTAATTGGTATTCTTGATTTTCGTCTTATTTTGGCCTCTAGAATCGCTCATGTAAATTTTTCCCAGGGGTGGCCGAACACCCTGTATATGAACCTTATCTGAGGTTCTCAATAAAAAAAAAAAAAAAATATATTAGGTTAGGATGCCCAACTTTACACGGTACAGAAATATCTTGTAAAGGATTCGGTTTAAGTAAGGTCACTACTTTAGGCAGTTTTTATGCGAACGTACAAATCGATATAAATATTTTCCGATTTTTAATTCACGTGGTACTGGATGAATATTTGAGACATAATTTTTTGATTGGCTCGGAATTGTTGCAAGAGGCTAAATTGACATTAGACGGTAAGAGTGTTGAGGTTTCAAAACGCGATAACAGGGTAACGAATTCTTATGGTGTACCAGAAATATTTTGCATAGATACTTTCGATGAGTCCGAGAACAATGTAACTAATTCTTTAATAGATTTGCAGCATATTAAAAATGATACCGTTAAACAAGAAATAGAAGATATAATAAGTAATTATGAGCCTAAAACTTTTAAAAAGTCTAACATTAAAATGAACATTGTATTGAAAGATGATATACCTATATATCAACCTCCACGTAGATTAGCGCCAGTGCAAAGAGAAATAGTTAATAAACAGATAGATGAATGGATGCAACAAGGAATAGTGCGAGAAAGTACATCGGAATATGCCAGTCCGATTGTACTGGTAAAAAAGAAAGATAATGGAATGCGTTTGTGTATAGATTATAGATTACTTAATAAGAAAGTATGTAAAGATCGCTATCCGCTTCCGTTGATAGAAGATCAGCTGGATCGTTTACAGGGCGCGACGATATTTAGTACTCTCGATTTAAAAGATGGTTCTTTTCACGTCCCGATTGAGGAAAATAGTTGTAAATTCACTGCATTTATAGTACCTGATGGGCATTTTGAATTTTTAAGAACCCCATTTGGTCTCTGCAACTCTCCAGCTATCTTTCAAAAATATATCAATAATATATTTCGTAACCCGATTCAGACAAGTGTTGTTTTGACATATATAGATGATTTAATTATTCCTGCGAATGACGAAAATGAAGCCGTATCAAGATTGCGTGAGATATTGTGTATTGCAAGTGATTATGGATTGCGAGTGAATTGGAAGAAATGTCGTTTTCTTCAACGTAGCATAGAATATCTAGGTCACATAATTGAGGATGGTCACGTACGTCCGTCGAAGCGTAAGACATTAGCTGTTATGAATTTTCCATTAGTAAAACATGTTAGAGACGTACAGAGCTTCTTAGGATTAACCGGGTATTTTCGCAAATTTATTTCACAATACTCAACAATAGCCCAACCCTTGACGAACTTGTTGAAAAAAGACGTAAATTTTGAACTAAATGAAAAACATATGCTAGCGTTTAAACAATTGAAAATTGCATTGAGCAGTGACCCGGTTTTAAAATTATACCGCGTAGGTGCGGAAACAGAACTCCATACGGATGCGTCGAGCGTCGGACTCGGTGCCATCCGGTTACAGAGAGACGATGTCGATCAACGTTACCATCCAACATATTATGCGAGCTGGAAAACGTCAGAGGCAGAATCGCGATACATTAGTTATGAATTAAAGATATTAGCTATAGTTAAAGCGTTACATAAGTTTAGAGTTTATCTTTTAGGAATACCGTTTAGAATAATAACCGATTGTCGTGCGTTTACTCTCACTATGAAAAAAAGAGACTTATGTGTTCGAGTTGCAAGGTGGGCATTATTGTTAGAGAAGTTCAATTATACTATTGAACATCGCTCAGGAAGCAATATGCGACATGTCGATGCGCTAAGTCGGAAGCCTATTCCGGTGTGTATGCTTATCAGTGAGTGTGAGACGAGTGTGCTCGTGAGATTGCGAAAAGCGCAATGTGCGGACAAAGAGTTATCGGAAATAATGGAATCTATGAATAGTGTACAAAATAATGATGGCGACTACGTAATAAGAAACGGACTTTTGTTTAAGGTAATTGACGACGATGTTCGCATAGTAGTGCCGCGTGCTATGCAGGGTCAAATAATAAGACAGTTGCATGAGAACGGACACTTCTCTAGTGGTAAAACCGAGACCCTTGTTAGAAAAGATTATTGGTTCAAAGGTCTAAGATCTAATGTGGAAAAAGTGATTCAGAATTGCATTGCGTGTATTTTAGCTGAACGAAAATCTGGAAAACGAGACGGACTATTATACCCTATCGACAAAGGAGACGTTCCGTTAGATGTATACCACATTGATCACTTAGGACCGCTTCCGTCAACTCGGAAGAATTTCAAACACATATTCGTAGTGATAGATGGATTTTCTAAATTTGTGTGGCTCTATGCTACAAAATCTACCGGTACTGGAGAGGTCGTCAACCACTTGAAAAAACAAGCGACAATTTTTGGCAATCCCCGAAAGATTATTTCGGACCGTGGAACTGCATTTACTTCGGCAGAGTTTCAGGAGTACTGCAGAGAAGAAAATATTGAAGCTGGCCTTATTACAACGGGGGTACCAAGAGCGAATGGCCAGGTAGAAAGGGTGAACAGGACAATCATTCCTGTGTTAACTAAGTTGGCCGCCCCAAAACCTAATGAGTGGCACAGGTACCTAGACGTATGCGAAAACTACCTGAATGCAACTCCTCACCGCAGTATCGGCAATACACCTTTTAAGATTCTATTCGGGACTGATATGAGGTTGAAGAACAATCCCGAGGTCCGAGAAATAATAAGCAACGAGTGGAACGAACAATTTGAAGAAAATCGAGACGAATTGAGACGGCAAGTAAAAAACAACATTTTGAAAATCCAACAGAAGAATCGGCGAAGTTTTAACCGGAATCGTAAAGAGGCTCATCACTATCACGAAGGAGATTTGGTCGCTATCAAAAGGACACAATCAGGACCAGGTTTAAAGTTTGTGCATAAATATTTAGGCCCGTATCAAATTACCCGTGTACTTTTTTTTTTTTTTTGTCGTGGGGAAAATCTTCGAAAGACTCCCTCCCACCTCCTTGGGGAGAGGTGGGAGGGGTGTGTGGGATTCCCCGCGCCAGTACAACGACAGGCGCGGGACCTACCCACTAAAAACCCCACGGTGACCCTTCGACACGCTTTGGGAGGATACCGGGAATCGCTCGAAGCATTCTTCCGGTATCCTCCCCGTGCCCGCGCTTTCGCGCCCATCCCCCGGGGGGACAATCGGTCCCCCCAGTAGACACGCTGCCTCATAGCGGCGGGACGGGGCCACTCCATCCCGCCGCTATCCTTCCCGGGGCCGCATTTAGTGGCGGCTGCGAGCCCCAACTCGCAACCGCCCGCGACCCCGTTTCCACCCCTCGGCGGCCGGGCGTTCATGGCCGCACCAGACCGCCGAGGGTGCCTCCCCTTGCGTCGGACCGGTAGGGGGAGGCACTCCTACCCCCAACCGGTCCGACCCGGCGCCGCCTGGCGGGAGGAGGGTCTCCTCAGGACCCCCCTCCCAGCCTAGGTCATCCGCCACGCCGAGGCGGCCGCCCGCGACGCCTCGCGACCGGGCGACGACCTCGGGCCACCGCACGAGCGCGAGCTTCAGCGCGCCGCTGAAGCTCGCGCTCCCTCCCCGCGGCCTCCTTCTGCAACATTACGTTCTCGCAGAAGGAGGCCACGGCCCTCCACTTCTCCTCGCTGCCGAGCATGGCGCGCACCACGCCCGGCAGCGAGACATCCCGCCCGACGACGCCGACCAGGACACGGCGCTCCCCCTCCCACGCGGGGTATACCTCCAGGGTATGATCCGCCGTGTCCTGCTCAGCGTCGCAGTGGCAGCAACGCGCCGTCGGCTCCTTCCCTATCCGGCACAGGTATCTTCCGAAGCTGCCATGCCCGGAAAATACCTGTGCCATCCGGTAGGTGAGGCTGCCATGGCCTCTGTCCAGCCACTCCTTCAGGAGTGGCCGAACCGCCCCGACAGTCCGGTGCCCCGCGGTTGGCAGAGCCAGCCGCTCCTGCCACGCGAGCAACACGGACTGCCGGGCCTGGCGCTTCAAATCGCCCCAAGCAGGTTCCTGCCCGCCCGGGACCGCCCCCACCCCCGCGCGACGGTCGACGCGGTGCCGGTACATCACCGCGTGCGACCGCGCGAGCAGGTCCATGGGCGGCATCCCCGCTAGAACCGTCGCCGCCTCATGTGACACGGTCCGATACCCGCGGACGACCCTGAGCGCCATGCGCCTCTGCACCCGACGCAGCATAGTCATGCTGCGCCGGGAGGCAGCCAGGTCGTCCGCCCAGACGGGGGCCCCGTATAGGGCCACCGACTGGACCATTGCCACATAGAGGTGACGAACTCGGCCCGCCGGGCCCCCCAGGTTGGGCAGGATCCGGCCCAGAGCCGCAACCATCCTTTCCAACCGGGGGACCAGGCAGCGGAAATGCACCTCGAAACGCCAGTGGCTATCGAGGATCAGCCCTAGATACCTGATCTGGGGCTTCACCTCGATGTCAGCCCCACCCACCCGGATCAGAGGGGGTGGCGGATCCTGCCGAGGTGAATGAAACGCAATCACCTCGGTCTTATGGACCGCCACCGTCATCCCCATCCCCCTGATCCGGTCGACGACGCGTTGCGACCCCTCCTCCGCGCGACGCATGGCCCTCCCCCAGTGCGCCCCGACGGCCAGCGCCAGTGTGTCATCCGCATAACACACCGTGCTGACGCCGTCGGGGAGGCCGGCCCGCAACACCGAGTCGTACGCGATGTTCCACAGGAGTGGCCCGAGGACCGACCCCTGCGGAACTCCGCAGTACACCTCCCTCCGCATATCACCATCCCGGCCCGGATACTCGATCCACCTGCCGCGGAGATAATCCCCGACGACCGCCCTGAGACAAGGGGGGACCCGATGATATTCGAGTCCCCTCCTTATCTCTTCCCAGGGGAGGGTGTTAAAGGCATTGGCAATATCCAAGGATATTGCCAATGCCACCCCTCCCCGGGAGACGGCCGCCCCCGAGAGGGCCCTCACACGACCTATCGCGTCGATAGTCGATCGGCCCCCCCGGAAACCGAACTGGCAGTCGGCCAGACCGGGATCACCCCGCGACAGGTGCTCGACGAGGCGGGCAGCAATCACCCGCTCGAAGAGCTTGCCCACTTCGTCGAGGAGACAAATGGGCCGGTATGCGGAGGGAGACTCCGCGGGCCGACCCTCCTTCCGGAGGAGGACCATCCTCGCCACCTTCCAACTGGGGGGGAATCGCCCGTCCCTCAGGCAGCGGTCGAACAACCGCCTGAGGTCGGCCCCAAGGACGCCCTGGGTCAAGACCCAAACCCGGCCGGGCACACCATCCGGACCCGGGGCCGTGTTACGAACCCCGAGCCGTCTGATGGCCGCTGCCAGCTCCTCCTGCGTGACCCCCAGCTCGGCCGTCCACTCCACTGGGACAGCCGCCACCGCCGGAGGACGCGGTCCCCTCTCCCCAATTGGGAAGAGTGTATTGACCACGTCCTCCAGCAGCCGGGGGTCAAGACCCTCGGTGACGGGGGGCGCCCACGGGCGGAGCTTATTCAGCACCACCTTATATGGACGCCCCCATGGATCGTCAACAAGGGTCTGGAGGAGCTCCTTCCATGCCCGGGTCTTGGCCCGTTTGATGGCGACCTGCAGAGCAACCCGTGCCACGCGGTATGCTCCATACAGGTCATCAGCTGCCCTCGCTCGCGCCACGCCGTCGCCTGTACGTTGACGACGGCGCGCGCGGGTGTACTGGCGTCGGGCGCGGACAGTCGCGACTCGCAACTCCGCGATCGCGTCCGACCACCAGTACACCGCCCGGCGAGGAGAAGCCCGCCCGACCCGAGGCATCGCCGCGTCGCAAATACCCGCGACCAATGCTCCGAGCCGGGCGACCTCCTCCTCTATGCTCGGCAACTCGGCCGCTCCCTGCGGCCAAGTTGCAGCGAGGGCAGCTGCCATCAGGGCGTCCTTGTCCAGGCGCCGAAGCGCCCAGCGGCGTGGTGGGGTGCCACGCAGGCGGCCGTGTCGGGATGCACCCGCGGCGGCAGAGACCTCCATCCGGATGTACCGGTGATCGGAGAGTGTCTCTGCCCCCGCGACCACGTGCCAACCCGACACCATGCGCACGGCGTTGGGGGTCGCGAATCCAACATCCACGATGGACCCCCCATATCGCCGCACGCATGTGTGCTCCGACCCCCGATTCAATACCCGGAGGTCGAGCCCCGCCGCCCAATCGCCCAGGATCCCGCCGCGAACGGAGGTCCTGGGGGATCCCCAAGCCACCGACTTGGCATTAAAATCCCCCAGGACCAGCACCGGCCGGGCCGCGCAGCGCTGCACGCATGCCGCGACCTCGGCCAAGTACAGCTCAAACGCAGCGTGACCGCTACGGGGCGAAATGTAGCACCCCACCACAGCGACTCCCCCCCAGTCCACGGCGACGAATCCCCGACCGCGCTCCAACAAGAACGGTGGGGACCCGTCGCCCCCTCCCCATACCGTCGCCACCAAGCCGTCCGCGTCGCCCACCCAATGAGGGTGATCAGGGACGCGGTACGGCTCGGCGGCGACCGCCAGGCCAACCCCCCACTCCGCGAGGACTTGGGACATCAAGTCCTGTGCCGCGCGGCAGTGGTTGAGGTTGGCCTGGAGGAGGAGGCGGGGCGGCATTAATTAATGGCCGCGCCAGCCTCCTCCCGGCCGTCCGTCCCCGTAGCACCGTCCACCTCCATGGAGGACGATGCCACCGCCCTCGGCACCGGAGCCGGTGCAGCCCGCCTCTTCCTCTCCTTCCGGGAGGGGGGGGGGAGCACTTCTTGCACCCCACCCTGTGATCGGCTGGCCTCCCCATGTCCGCACACAGCGGGCAGTGGGGGGCCGCCGAGCACTGGCTCGCACGGTGCTCTTTGGCACCGCTTTACCGGCGAGGTGCACCACTGCCTCACGTGCCCCAATTCGAGGCAGCGGTGACACTGGAGCGGGCGCGGCGCGAGGATTTCCACTCGCGCCGAAACCCACCCCACCAACACCCTCCCGGATTCCGCCACCTTACGGGCGGCGGAGAGGGGGCACCGGGCCCACACCGACCCGAGGCCGGAGGGCGACCTGCGGATCTCTCCGATCCGCAGGTCCTCCACAGGACAGTCCCCCGCCCTCGCAAGGGCACGGGACACATCCTGTGCGCTGACCGAGTCGTCCAGCCCACAAACGCGCATCTCCGTGCGCTTCGTGGGCCGGGCGACCCGGACACCTCGCTCGCCCAGCTGCTCCCGGAGCCTCTGGGCGAGACGATCCGCCTTCGCGCCGCCTTCTGCACCGGGGATCTCCAGCAAGAGACCCCCGGTCACGGCCCTCTTCGCCCTCACGGAGGCGATGCCCAGCTCTTCCAGGGAGATATTCTCCCTGGCGAGCCGCATCGCCTCCGCGAGGGTCAGGTCGCCCCCCTGCGCAACGGTCAGCGTCACCGCTGCCGTTTTTGGGGGACGACCTGGTCGTGCCTTCCCGACCTTCGCGGCCTTTACCTTGTCCGCCGCCGGCGGAGGCGGAGGCTGCGGTTGCGAGGCCTTCCTCGCCGCCCGCTTCGCCTTCCGCCCCACCACCTCACTCCACGCCACCCCCCCTTGGGAGGGTGCTGTGGAGGACGCGACCACGGGTACACCACCCCCCTTGGGGGTCGCGATCCGGGGCCCCGGTGCCGCAACGCTGGGCGGAGCCTTCACTCCGCCCTTCTTTGCCTTCCCCGACTGTACCGGAACAGGTCGGGGAGGCACCGCCTTCCTGCTGACCGCTCTTCCGGCGAGGAGCTCCTCCCGGAAGGCGGCCAGCTTGCCATCAATCATGTCCCCAATCCTCCTCAGAAGATCGTCCTCTGAGGAGGACGGGGACTTCTTCACGGGCGGAGTGCTGGTGGAGGGGCCCGCGGTGCCCCGCACCACTGCCGCCGCACTCCGCTTATTTACCTCCGCCGAGGGACGCGGCGGTGGAGGAGGAGGGAGGATGGGAGGGAGGGCCGCGCTGTTCCACAGCGCCTCTGCCCTCCTCCTCCCCTGTCGCTCCTCCTCCAACAGGAGCTGCAGACGGGCGTTCCGCCCTCTGAGCTCCCGCGCCGCCTCCCTCATTTCCTCCGCCGCGGCCTTCAGGGCCTCCGCGCCACCGCTTTTCTGCCCCTTAAAGGCGCAGGCAGCGGCGACTTTCTCCACCCGCCTCAGGGACGAGGAGATCCTCTCCGATATCTCCTCGGTCACCTCGTCCCTGAGGCAACTCAGCCTCACCGACGGGCTCATCGCCCCGCCCACCTCGACGACGGCCTGCCCCGTCCTCTTCCTCTTAGAGCCTATGTGGCTCGTGCTGGTGGAGAAGGACAACACCGACGCCGTCTCGTCGTCCTCCTCCACCCTCCACGAAGCCGGACCTGGCGCTGAGTGGGGCGCGAGCGCCGCCACCCTAACCCCAACCCCGTCTCCGTCCTCCCCAACCGACAAAACCCGCCCCATCCCCATTTTATTTTCTGTGTCCATAATAGTCCCACGAGATGGTCGGAAATAAAGGTCCACCCGGGCAGAGCCGCCTTACCCGGGTAAGCCTAATACTCCGGGGGTTCGGCAGGTTCCCCGGAGGTGGTCGCTTGGGATTGGGCCTTCTCCCCCAACCATGCATCCCATCGCCGCGCACCATAGCTTAGGATTGGAGGGCGATTTTATAGAGTCGCCATACTCGTGGCCCAGGCGGTTAAGCCAAGACCCCCGTTCCTCCTGCCGTCACGTACCATTCACAAAACCAATAGGGAATTGTGAATGGGTCGTTGTGACGACCAACAGGAGGCTTACGGTGTGTGTATGACTCGGGTACCCCGGGTTCGTTAAGCCCGTACTGCAGCTGAAAGGCTGGCCGCCCCTGAGGGAAGTGCTTGCCTACTTGCTTGCTGCATGCTCTCTAGCTTACTGCATGCTTTCCAGCTTGCCGCTTGCTTTCTAGCTTACTGTTTGCTGACTAGCTTACTGGTTGCTTACTCGCATACTGCTTGTTTACAAGCCCGCTGCTTGCTCTATAGCATACTGCATACTTACAAGCTTCCTGCTTGCATGCTAGTTTACTGGTTTCTCACTAGCTAACTGCATGCTTACTAGCATTCTGCTGCATTACTGGGTCCCTGCTCGCTTACTAGCCTACAGCTTGCTTACAAGCTTACTGCTTGCTACTAGCTTCTTCCTCACTTACTAGCTCACTGCTTGCTTACTAGCTTACCGCTTGCTTACTACCATAATGCATCCTTACCAGCGCCCTGCTCGCTTACTAGCTCACTACTGCCCTACCAGCTTACTGCTTGCTTACATGCTTACTGGTTGCTTACTAGATTACTGCTCGCTTACTAGCTTACTGTTTGCTTACTAGTTGCCAGCTTGCTTACTATCCTACTGGTTGCTTACTAGCTCACTGGATGCTTAGTAGCATTCTGCTCTCTTACAAGGTCCCTGCTCGCATACTAGCCTACTGCTTGATTACTATCTCACTGCTCGCTTACTAGCTTGCTGCTTGCATACTAGCTTACTGCACGCTTACTAGCTTACAGCTAGCTTACTCGCTTACTGCTTGCTTACTAGCCCGCTGCTTGCATTCCAACACACTACCTCCTTACTAACTTCTTGCTTGTTTACTAGCTTACTGCTTGCTTTCAAGTTTACTGCTTGCTTACTAGCATAGTGCTTTCTTACTAGCTCACTGCTTGCTTACTAGCTTTCTGCTTGCTTAGTAGCTTACTGCTTGCTACTACCTAACTGCTTTCTTACTACATTCCTGCTTTCTTACTAGCTAACTGCTTTCTTAATAACCTGCTGCTTGTTTACTAGCTTACAGCTTGCTTACCAGCTTACTGCTTGCTTTCTAGCTTACAGCTTGCTTACTAGCATACTGCTATCTTACTACCTTACTGCTTGCCTACTAGCTGACTGCTTGCTTACTAGCCTACGGCTAGCTTACACGCTTACTGCTTGCTCGCTAGCTTACCGATTCCTTACTAGCTCCCTGCTCGCTTTCTAGTTCTCTGTTTGCATGCTAGCTGACAGCTTGCTTGCTAGCTAATTGCATTCTTGCTAGCATGCTGCTTGCTTACTAGGATTCTGCTTGCTTTCCAGCATACTGCTTCGTTACTAACTTACTGTCTTGTTACTAACTTACTGCTATGTTACTTGCGTTCTGCTTGCTTCCTAGCTTACTGCATGCTTACTAGCATACTGCCACGTTACAAACATTCTGCTCTGTTACTAGCTTTGGCTTGCTTGCTAGTTTACTGGTGGCTTTCTAGCATGCTGCTCCATTACTAGTTTCCTGCTCGCTTAATAGCTATCTGCTTTCTTACTAGCCTGCTGGTTGCTTACTAGCATACCGCTGGCTTACTAGTTTACTGCTTGCATACTAGCTTACCACATGCATACTAGCTAACTGCCTTCTTGGCAGCATACTGCTTTCTTACTAGCTAACTGCATTCTCACTATCTTACTGTAAGCTTACTAACTTACTGCATACTTACTAGCTTACTAGCTGCTTTCTTACCAGCTTACTGCTTGCTTACTAGCTTCCTGATTGTTTACTAGCTCACTACTCTCTAGCTCACTACTGCCTTACCAGCTTACTGCTTGCTTACAAGCTTACTGCTTGCTACTAGCTTCCTCCTCACTTACTAGCTCACTGCATGCTTACTACCATAATGCATCCTTACTAGCGCCCTGCTCGCTTACTAGCTCACTACTCTCTAGCTCACTACTGCCTTACCAGCTTACTGCTTGCTAACTAGTTTACTCCCTGCTTATTAGCATACTGCTCCCCTACCAGCATCCTCCTCGCTTACTAGCTTAGTGCTTGCCTACTTGCTTGCTGCATGCTCTCTAGCTTACTGCATGCTTTCCAGCTTGCCGCTTGCTTTCTAGCTTACTGTTTGCTGACTAGCTTACTGGTTGCTTACTCGCATACTGCTTGTTTACAAGCCCGCTGCTTGCTCTATAGCATACTGCATCATTACAAGCTTCCTGCTTGCATGCTAGTTTACTGGTTTCTCACTAGCTAACTGCATGCTTACTAGCATTCTGCTGCATTACTGGGTCCCTGCTCGCTTACTAGCCTACAGCTTGCTTACAAGCTTACTGCTTGCTACTAGCTTCTTCCTCACTTACTAGCTCACTGCTTGCTTACTAGCTTACCGCTTGCTTACTACCATAATGCATCCTTACCAGCGCCCTGCTCGCTTACTAGCTCACTACTGCCCTACCAGCTTACTGCTTGCTTACATGCTTACTGGTTGCTTACTAGATTACTGCTCGCTTACTAGCTTACTGTTTGCTTACTAGTTGCCAGCTTGCTTACTATCCTACTGGTTGCTTACTAGCTCACTGGATGCTTAGTAGCATTCTGCTCTCTTACAAGGTCCCTGCTCGCAGACTAGCCTACTGCTTGATTACTATCTCACTGCTCGCTTACTAGCTTGCTGCTTGCTTACTAGCTTACTGCACGCTTACTAGCTTACAGCTAGCTTACTCGCTTACTGCTTGCTTACTAGCCCGCTGCTTGCATTCCAACACACTACCTCCTTACTAACTTCTTGCTTGTTTACTAGCTTACTGCTTGCTTTCAAGTTTACTGCTTGCTTACTAGCATAGTGCTTTCTTACTATCTCACTGCTTGCTTACTAGCTTTCTGCTTGCTTAGTAGCTTACTGCTTGCTACTACCTAACTGCTTTCTTACTACATTCCTGCTTTCTTACTAGCTAACTGCTTTCTTAATAACCTGCTGCTTGTTTACTAGCTTACAGCTTGCTTACCAGCTTACTGCTTGCTTTCTAGCTTACAGCTTGCTTACTAGCATACTGCTATCGTACTACCTTACTGCTTGCCTACTAGCTGACTGCTTGCTTACTAGCCTACGGCTAGCTTACACGCTTACTGCTTGCTCGCTAGCTTACCGATTCCTTACTAGCTCCCTGCTCGCTTTCTAGTTCTCTGTTTGCATGCTAGGTGACAGCTTGCTTGCTAGTTTACTGGTGGCTTTCTAGCATGCTGCTCCATTACTAGTTTCCTGCTCGTTTAATAGCTATCTGCTTTCTTAGTAGCCTGCTGGTTGCTTACTAGCATACCGCTGGCTTACTAGTTTACTGCTTGCATACTAGCTTACCACATGCATACTAGCTAACTGCCTTCTTGGCAGCATACTGCTTTCTTACTGGCTAACTGCATTCTCACTATCTTACTGTAAGCTTACTAACTTACTGCATGCTTACTAGCTTACTAGCTGCTTTCTTACCAGCTTACTGCTTGCTTACTAGCTTCCTGATTGTTTACTAGCTCACGGATTGCTTAGAAGATTACTGCTTGCTTATTAGCTTACTGCTAGCATACTCGCTTCCTGCTTGCTTCCCGGCCTACTGGTTGCTTGCTAGCATACTGCTTGCATGCTATCATACTGCTTCGTTACTAGTTTTCTCCACGCTTATTAGCTCACTGCGTGCTTACTAGCTTACTGCTTGTCACTAGCTTACTCCTTGCTTACTACCTGACTGCTACCTTCCTACATTCCTGCTTTCTTCCTAACTTACTGCTTTCTTATGAACTTATTGGTCACTTACTAGCCTAACACTTCTTTAATAGCTTCCTGCTTGCTTACTAGCTTTCTTCTTTGGTAGTAACTAACTGTTTTCTTAATAGCCTGCTGCTTGCTTACTAGCTTACTGGTTGCTTACTATCTTACTGCTTGCTTACTAGCATAGTGATTCCTTACTAGCATCCTGCTCGCTTAGAAGCTAATTGCTTTCTTAGTGGCTTGCTGCTTGCTTTGTAGCTTACTGCTTGGTTACTAGCACGCTGTTCTCTCACTAGCTAATAGTTTTCTTACTAGCCTGCTTCGATCTGACCAGCTAACTGCTTGCATAGTAGCTTACTGCTTGCTTACTAGCGTACTACTTCCTTAGTAGCTAATTACTTTCTTACTAGCCTGCTGCTCCGATACTAGCTCATTGCTAGCTTACTATCTCACTGCATGCTTACCAGCGTACTTGTTTAAATATCGCATGAGTCCGAGACGCAGAAACTCGGCCGCGATGCCCGTATCTATATTGAATTCGCGTAATTCTAGATGGTTGTGCTGACATGGAAATTTTCCATCGTTCAGATTAGTATACCGCGGCTATTTACGTGTTTTTTCAAGCTAGCTTCACTGAAATTCTCGAGTTTTGGAACAAATTCTAGGAATGTGTTGTTAGCGCTGAGAAAGAGAGAGAAAAGAGATCTATCGGAAAAAAATCGATAGACGAAACACGGCAGCGCCGCGCCGTGGCCACGCGGCGCGTAGCAGCCCGGGCCCAGCAACGCGAGGCGTAGCTACCCGGTTCTGCGCTTGCGCGACGGAGCCGGCCGCGGCCGTCGCTGCTTGCAGATCGTCACGGTTCTTTCTTGAGCCGTCGGCGATCGAGAGCGGACCTTGTGACGGTCGCGTTCCCATTTCCCTACGAGGTCCGAGGAGGATGAGTCGATCTCGCTCCTCGTAATAGAATCAGTTTGCGGACAAATAGTTTATTGGAAAATCTCGTCATAGCGACCTGAGATTTTCCCCAGAAAACGGACAATCTGCCTGACGTTGCAGCGATTGCAAGGCACGTCGAGTGTAAAGCGATCGTAGACGCAGGATTGTGATTGAACGTTGCAGTTCGTGGATGCGACTGCGACGTTGGAGATTCGGTGTGGATCGCCTTGAGTCTTCTTCCAATTATCCGGTTAGAGCTACTGGAAGGCTGATACCGACATACTGGTATCACCTAGTGGTAGTTCACCGTTCGTAGAGGTCATATGAAACCCACTGGAACCACCCGTCCTGTGTACCACTGAGAGTACACCGACCAAGATTAGAGCTATACGGCGTAGGAGCAACCGGAAGATAGATATTCAGGAAGAATATCACTTCGTGGTGCTCTCCGTGCATCGGGCGTCGGAGAACCCGCTCCAATATACCGTCGTGAGGGGACAATAAGTAGAGCCTAAGCGTACGGTGGAGCAAAGGGTTCGAAGAGCCTTCCTTCCATCGCTACACCCACTACCAGCTGTGAGTCGACCACACTGGGCCGTGAACGTAGGGTGGTTGGAATTGCAGGGGATTGAGTCCTGAACCGGTGAGCCGCAGGCCAGTTCCTCGGAACACAGGAGCCTCCGTCGAGGTAGCCACGGCTGGCTGCCGGGCGTTCCTTTGATGAAGGAATCGCCGGCTTGGCAACCACGTGTGCATACCGCAGGTCGCTCCTGAGGAGCAGCTGACGAGGGAGCCGAACCAGGACAAGACGTCCTCTTGCGTGGGTGGTGTAGAAACGTCACCCGCACGGGGAGCGTGCTCGCGGGATGTAGCCTCTTGGAGCCTTACAACCTCCATTTGGTTTCCCGTCCGTGGCATTGCAAAGAGAACCCAGTAGAACGGAGAAAAGCTCGTCTACCCGGTTGTGCGCGTCGGTGAGATCGTAGAAAGAGAATCTCATCGACCAGAAAGAAAAAAATATACAGTCCACTAGCTATAGCGCTAGATAGCCAGCCAGCTCTCCCCTCCAAGCACACCAGACTGTCACTGGAGCGCGAGAAACAGCTGACGAGCGCGCGTTTGTTGACTTGTCCGCAAATGTATTTATTAGGCGGATTTTTTTGTTTCAGAAAGCCTCCGCAGTAAAAATTGAAATAAGGAGACTAAAAAAGAGGAGACGAGGCCGCAATAGGAGCCGTCGTCAGTTTTTTCTTTTAGTTTCTAGTTTTGTTTTGTTAAAATGTTATAAATAGTTCATTTATATTTTTGTAATAAATACTCTATTGAAAAACTTGTAACATTTTCTCTCCCTGTCTGTTTCCTCATCCGGACACACGTTAAAGTCCCTTAGTACTTTAACAGTACTGCTTGCTTACAAGCTTACAACTTGGTTTCAAGCATACTGCTCGCTTACTATCTCCCAGCTTGCTTAATAGCATACTGCTTTCTTACTAGATTACAGATTGCTTGCTAGCTTACTGGTTGCTTACTAGGATACTGCTTGCTTACTAGCATTCTGCTTCCTTACTAGCTCCCTGCTCGCTTACTAGATTACCGCTTGCTTACTAGCTTGCTGCTTGCTTACTAGCATATTGCCTCCTTGCTAGCTTACTGCTTGCATACTAGCTTACTGCATGCCTACCAGCTTACTGTTAGCTTACTACCTAACTGGTATCTTACTAGCTTACTGCTTGTTTACTAGACTTCTGCTTCCTTACTAGCTCCCTGCTCGCTCACTAGCTCACTGCTTGCTTACCAGCTTACTCCTTGCTTACTATCATCCTGCCTGCTTACTATCTTACTGTATGCTTACTAGATAACTGCTATCTTACCACCATCCTGCTTCCTTCTTATCATACGGGTTGTTTGCTAGGTAACAGTTTCCTTACTAGGCTGCTGCTTGTCTAATATCTTACTGGTTGCTTACTAGGATACTGCTTGCTTACTAGCATTCCGCTCCCTTACTAGCTCCCTGCTCGCTTACTAGATTACCGCTTGCTTACTAGCTTGTTGCTTCCTTACTAGCTAACTGCATCCTTACCAGCCAGTTGCTCGCTTAGTAGCATACCTGTTTCTTCCTAGCTAACTGCTTGCTTTCTAGCATCCTGCTTCCTTTCTAGCTTCCTGCTCGCTAACTAGCTCACTGCTTGCTTAATAGCTCACTGCACGCTTACTAGCTTCCTGCTTTCTTACTGTCATGCTGCTTCCTTACTAGCTTCCTGCGCGCTTGCTGGCTCACTACTTGCTTACTACCTTACTGCTAGCTTACACGACTACTGCTTGCTTACTAGCATACTGCTCTCGTACAAGCTAACTGCTTTGTTACACGCATACTGCTTGCTCACTAGCATACTGCTTCCTTACTAGCCTGCTGCTAGCTTAATTGCTTACTTGTAGCTTACTAGTGTAGGAAATAAAATTAAAACAGAATACAAGATGTTAAGTTTACTTGAACATGAAATAAAATAGAGGTGGTAAAAATATAACTCGCTACGTCTTAACTCGCTCGTGTGGACTCTTCGACGGTTCGCTCGACTCTGCCCTTTTTTGTGCGTCTTCTAAACGAATGACGCCACCCGCAACATTGACGTCATCGGCATCGATACCATTGCATAAACAATCATTCGGCTCCAAGCATTCGTCGCTTACTCATACCACTCATGATTCACACATACCATACACACACACACACCACATTCGGCCATCCTGCAGAGATATCTGCTCTCAGATATCAGATGTATTCTCACTATCCGTCAATGCATCTTCTAGGTCCTCAATCCTCGATTTCAAGTATTCTGCAGTTGTCGATGTTTGTCGTGGCCCCTCGTGCTCACCTACTTTCTCTACCAAATACCGATCATTGCGCAGTACACGGGTAATTTTCCCTCAGGGGCTGCCAGCCTTTCAGCTGCAGTACGGGCTTAACGAACCCGGGGTACCCGAGTCATACACACACCGTAAGCCTCCTGTTGGTCGTCACAACGACCCATTCACAATTCCCTATTGGTTTTGTGAATGGTACGTGACGGCAGGAGGAACGGGGGTCTTGGCTTAACCGCCTGGGCCACGAGTATGGCGACTCTATAAAATCGCCCTCCAATCCTAAGCTATGGTGCGCGGCGATGGGATGCATGGTTGGGGGAGAAGGCCCAATCCCAAGCGACCACCTCCGGGGAACCTGCCGAACCCCCGGAGTATATAGGCTTACCCGGGTAAGGCGGCTCTGCCCGGGCGGACCTTTTCTTCCGACCTGCACGTGGGAATATTATGGAGTTCAATATTAAAACGGGGATGGGACGGCGTAAGTCAGAGGGGGAGGACGAAGGCGGTGTTGGGACTGGAGTGACGGCGCTCGCGCCGCCTCCAGCGCCTGGCCCGGCTTCGTGGAAGGTGGAGGAGGACGACGAGACTGCGTCAGTCTCGTCCTTCTCCTCCACCAGGAGCCTCATAGGCTCTAAGAGGAAGAGGACGGGGCAGGCCGTCGTCGAGGTGGGCGGGGCGATGAGCCCGTCGGTGAGGCTGAGTTGCCTCAGGGACGAGGTGACCGAGGAGATATCGGAGAGGATCTCCTCGTGCCTGAGGCGGGTGGAGAAAGTCGCCGCTGCCTGCGCCTTTAAGGGGCAGAAAAGTGGTGGCGCGGCGGCCCTGAAGGCCGCGGCGGAGGAAATGAGGGAGGCGGCGCGGGAGCTCAGAGGGCGGAACGCCCGTCTGCAGCTCCTGTTGGAGGAGGGGCGACAGGGGAGGAGGAGGGCAGAGGCGCTGTGGAACAGCGCGGCCCTCCCTCCCATCCTCCCTCCTCCTCCACCGCCGCGTCCCTCGGCGGAGGTAAATAAGCGGAGTGCGGCGGCAGTGGTGCGGGGCACCGCGGGCCCCTCCACCCGCACTCCGCCCGTGAAGAAGTCCCCGTCCTCCTCAGAAGACGATCTTCTGAGGAGGATTGGGGACATGATTGATGGCAAGCTGGCCGCCTTCCGGGAGGAGCTCCTCGCCGGAAGAGCGGTCAGCAGGAAGGCGGTGCCTCCCCGACCTGTTCCGGTACAGTCGGGGAAGGCAAAGAAGGGCGGAGTGAAGGCTCCGCCCAGTGTTGCGGCACCAGGGCCCCGGGTCGCGACCCCCAAGGGGGGTGGTGTACCCGTGGTCGCGGTGGTCGCGTCCTCCACAGCACCCTCCCAAGGGGGGGTGGCGTGGAGTCAGGTTGTGGGGCGGAAGGCGAAGCGGGCGGCGAGGAAGGCCTCGCAACCGCAGCCTCCGCCTCCGCCGCCGCCGGCCAAGGTAAAGGCCGCGAAGGTCGGGAAGGCACGACCAGGTCGTCCCCCAAAAACGGCAGCGGTGACGCTGACCGTTGCGCAGGGGGGCGACCTGACCCTCGCGGAGGCGATGCGGCTCGCCAGGGAGAATATCTCCCTGGAAGAGCTGGGCATCGCCTCCGTGAGGGCGAAGAGGGCCGTGACCGGGGGTCTCTTGCTGGAGATCCCCGGTGCAGAAGGCGGCGCGAAGGCGGATCGTCTCGCCCAGAGGCTCCGGGAGCAGCTGGGCGAGCGAGGTGTCCGGGTCGCCCGGCCCACGAAGCGCACGGAGATGCGCGTTTGTGGGCTGGACAACTCGGTCAGCGCACAGGATGTGTCCCGTGCCCTTGCGAGGGCGGGGGACTGTCCTGTGGAGGACCTGCGGATCGGAGAGATCCGCAGGTCGCCCTCCGGCCTCGGGTCGGTGTGGGCCCGGTGCCCCCTCTCCGCCGCCCGTAAGGTGGCGGAATCCGGGAGGGTGTTGGTGGGGTGGGTTTCGGCGCGAGTGGAAATCCTCGCGCCGCGCCCGCTCCAGTGTCACCGCTGCCTCGAATTGGGGCACGTGAGGCAGTGGTGCACCTCGCCGGTGGACCGCTGCGGTGCCAAAGAGCACCGTGCGAGCCAGTGCTCGGCGGCCCCCCACTGCCCGCTGTGTGCGGACATGGGGAGGCCAGCCGATCACAGGGTGGGGAGCAAGAAGTGCTCCCCCCCCCCTCCCGGAAGGAGAGGAAGAGGCGGGCTGCACCGGCTCCGGTGCCGAGGGCGGTGGCATCGTCCTCCATGGAGGTGGACGGTGCTACGGGGACGGACGGCCGGGAGGAGGCTGGCGCGGCCATTAATTAATGCCGCCCCGCCTCCTCCTCCAGGCCAACCTCAACCACTGCCGCGCGGCACAGGACTTGATGTCCCAAGTCGTCGCGGAGTGGGGGGTTGGCCTGGCGGTCGCCGCCGAGCCGTACCGCGTCCCTGATCACCCTCATTGGGTGGGCGACGCGGACGGCTTGGTGGCGACGGTATGGGGAGGGGGCGACGGGTCCCCACCGTTCTCCTTGTTGGAGCGCGGTCGGGGATTCGTCGCCGTGGACTGGGGCGGAGTCGCTGTGGTGGGGTGCTACATTTCGCCCCGTAGCGGTCACGCTGCGTTCGAGCTGTACCTGGCCGAGGTCGCGGCATGCGTGCAGCGCTACGCGGCCCGGCCGGTGCTGGTCCTGGGGGATTTTAATGCCAAGTCGGTGGCTTGGGGATCCCCCAGGACCTCCGTTCGCGGCGGGATCCTGGACGATTGGGCGGCGGGGCTCGACCTCCGGGTATTGAACCGGGGGTCGGAGCACACATGCGTGCGGCGATATGGGGGGTCCATCGTGGATGTTGGATTCGCGACCCCCAACGCCGTGCGCATGGTGTCGGGTTGGCACGTGGTCACGGGGGCAGAGACACTCTCCGATCACCGGTACATCCGGATGGAGGTCTCTGCCGCCGCGAGTGCATCCCGACACGGCCGCCTGCGTGGCACCCCACCACGCCGCTGGGCGCTTCGGCGCCTGGACAAGGACGCCCTGATGGCAGCTGCCCTCGCTGCAACTTGGCCGCAGGGAGCGGCCGAGTTGCCGAGCATAGAGGAGGAGGTCGCCCGGCTCGGAGCATTGGTCGCGGGTATTTGCGACGCGGCGATGCCTCGGGTCGGGCGGGCTTCTCCTCGCCGGGCGGTGTACTGGTGGTCGGACGCGATCGCGGAGTTGCGAGTCGCGACTGTCCGCGCCCGACGCCAGTACACCCGCGCACGCCGTCGTCAACGTACAGGCGACGGCGTGGCGCGAGCGAGGGCAGCTGATGACCTGTATGGAGCATACCGCGTGGCGCGGGTTGCTCTGCAGGTCGCCATCAAACGGGCCAAGACCCAGGCATGGAAGGAGCTCCTCCAGACCCTTGATGACGATCCATGGGGGCGCCCATATAAGGTGGTGCTGAATAAGCTCCGCCCGTGGGCGCCCCCCGTCACCGAGGGTCTTGACCCCCGGCTGCTGGAGGACGTGGTCAATACACACTTCCCAATTGGGGAGAGGGGACCGCGTCCTCCGGCGGCGGCGGCTGTCCCAGTGGAGTGGACGGCCGAGCTGGGGGTCACGCAGGAGGAGCTGGCAGCGGCCATCAGACGGCTCGGGGTTCGTAACACGGCCCCGGGTCCGGATGGTGTGCCCGGCCGGGTTTGGGTCTTGACCCAGGGCGTCCTTGGGGCCGACCTCAGGCGGTTGTTCGACCGCTGCCTGAGGGACCGGCGATTCCCCCCCAGTTGGAAGGTGGCGAGGATGGTCCTCCTCCGGAAGGAGGGTCGGCCCGCGGAGTCTCCCTCCGCATACCGGCCCATTTGTCTCCTCGACGAGGTGGGCAAGCTCTTCGAGCGTGTGATTGCTGCCCGCCTCGTCGAGCACCTGTCGCGGTGTGATCCCGGTCTGGCCGACTGCCAGTTCGGTTTCCGGGGGGGCCGATCGACTATCGACGCGATAGGTCGTGTGAGGGCCCTCTCGGAGGCGGCCGTCTCCCGCGGAGGGGTGGCATTGGCAATATCCTTGGATATTGCCTATGCCTTTAACACCCTCCCCTGGGAAGAGATAAGGAGGGGACTCGAATATGATCGAGTCCCCCCTTGTCTCAGGGCAGTCGTTGGGGATTATCTCCGCGGCAGGTGGATCGAGTATCCGGGCCGGGATGGTGATATGCGGAGGGAGGTGTACTGCGGTGTTCCGCAGGGGTCGGTCCTCGGGCCACTCCTGTGGAACATCGCGTACGACTCGGTGTTGCGGGCCGGACTATGCTGCGTCGGGTGCAGAGGCGCATGGCGCTCAGGGTCGTCCGCGGGTATCGGACCATGTCACATGAGGCGGCGACGGTTCTAGCGGGGATGCCGCCCATGGACCTGCTCGCGCGGTCGCACGCGGTGATGTACCGGCACCGCGTCGACCGTCGCGCGGGGGTGGGGGCGGTCCCGGGCGGGCAGGAACCTGCTTGGGGCGATTTGAAGCGCCAGGCCCGGCAGTCCGTGTTGCTCGCGTGGCAGGAGCGGCTGGCTCTGCCAAACGCGGGGCACCGGACTGTCGGGGCGGTTCGGCCACTCCTGAAGGAGTGGCTGGACAGAGGCCATGGCAGCCTCACCTACCGGATGGCACAGGTATTTTCCGGGCATGGCAGCTTCGGAAGATACCTGTGCCGGATAGGGAAGGAGCCGACGGCGCGTTGCTGCCACTGCGACGCTGAGCAGGACACGGCGGATCATACCCTGGAGGTATGCCCCGCGTGGGAGGGGGAGCGCCGTGTCCTGGTCGGCGTCGTCGGGCGGGATGTCTCGCTGCCGGGCGTGGTGCGCGCCATGCTCGGCAGCGAGGAGAAGTGGAGGGCCGTGGCCTCCTTCTGCGAGAACGTAATGTTGCAGAAGGAGGCCGCGGGGAGGGAGCGCGAGCTTCAGCGGCGTGCTGAAGCGCGCGCTCGTGCGGTGGCCCGAGGTCGTCGCCCGGTCGCGAGGCGTCGCGGGCGGCCGCCTCGGCGTGGCGGATGACCTAGGCTGGGAGGGGGGTCCTGAGGGGACCCTCCTCCCGCCAGGCGGCGCCGGGTCGGACCGGTTGGGGGTAGGAGTGCCTTCCCCTACCGGTCCGACGCAAGGGGAGGCACCCTCGGCGGTCTGGTGCGGCCATGAACGCCCGGCCGCCGAGGGATGGAAACGGGGTCGCGGGCGGTTGCGAGTTGGGGCTCGCAGCCGCCACTAAACGCGGCCCCGGGACGGATAGCGGCGGGATGGAGTGGCCCCGTCCCGCCGCTATGAGGCAGTGTGTCTACTGGGGGGACCGATTGTCCCCCCGGGGGATGGGCGCGAAAGCGCGGGCACGGGGAGGATACCGGAAGAATGCTTCGAGCGATTCCCGGTATCCTCCCAAAGCGTGCCGAAGGGTCACCGTGGGGTTTTTAGTGGGTAGGTCCCGCGCCTGTCGTTGTACGGGCGCGGGGAATCCCACACACGCCTCCCACCTCTCCCCAAGGAGGTGGGAGGGAGTCTTTCGAAGATTTTCCCCACGACAAAAAAAAAAAAAAAAAAAAAAAAAAAAAAAAAGCTGTAAGATAGTATGCAAGCAGCGAGCGAGTAAGCAAGCAGCAAGCTAGTAAGCAAGCAACAAGCTAGTAAGCAAGCAGCAGGCTAGCAAGAAAGCAGCTAGTTAGTAAGGAAGCAGTAGGCTAGTAACCAAGCAGTAAACCGGTAGGCATGCAGTAAGCTAGTAAGCAAGCAGTGAGCTAGTATGCAAGCTGTGGGCTAGTAAGCGACGAGGAATCTAGTAAGGTAGCAGCATGATAGAAGGCAATCAGTAAGGTTGCAAGCATCAAGTAAGCTAATAAGCAAGCAATAAGCTACTAAGCAAGCAGTGAACTAGTAAGCAAGCAGTAAGCTGGTGAGCAAGCAGTAAGCTGGTAAGGAAGCAGTATGCTTGTGAGCAAGCAGTAATTAAGTAAGCAAGCCGTAAGCTAGTAAGCATGCAGTGAGCCAGTAAGAGAGCAGGATGCTAGTAAGGGAGCAACACGCTAGTAAGCTAGCAGAAGCTGGTAAGCAACAAGTAAGCTAGAAAGCAAGCAGCAAGCTAGAAAGAAAGCAGTTAGCTATAGAGCAAGCAGTAAGCTAGTAAGCACGCACGACGCTAATATGGAAGCGGTATGCTAGGAAGCAAGCAGTAAGCTAGTAAGCTAGCTGTAAGCCGGTAAGAGAGCAGTTATGTATTAAGCACGCAGTGAGATTGCAAGCGAGCACGAAGCTAGTAAGAAAGCAGCATGATAGTCTGCAAACAGTAACATACTAAGCAAGCGGTGAGCTAGTAAGCGAGCAGCGAGGTAGTAAGGAAGCATTGTGCTGGAAAGCAAGCAGTAAGCTTGTATGCAAGCAGCAAGCTGGTAAGCGAGCACTGAGCTAGTAAGCGTGCAGGGAGATAGTAAGGAAGCAGTATGCTAGTAAGCATGCAGTAAGCTAGCAAGCAAGCAGTATGCTTCTAAGCATGCAGTAAGCTGGTAAGCAAGGAGGTAGCTAGTAATCAAGCAGTACGATAGTAAGCAAGCTGTAAGCTAGTAAGCGAGGAAGAAGCTAGTAAGGAAGCAGTATGCTAGTAAGCGAGCAAGAGGCTAGTAAGGAAGCAGTATGCTAGAAAGCAAGCAGTAAGCTGGTAAGAAAGCAGTTTGCTAGTCAGAAAGCAATTAGCTAGTTAGAATGCAGTGTGCTAGTGAGCAAGCAGCAAGCTAGAAAGCATGTTGCAATCTATTAAGCAAGCAGTAAGCTTGCAATCAAGCAGCTGGCAAGTCAGAAAGCAATTAGCTAGTAAGAAAGCAGTAATCTAGTAAGGAAGCAGTTGGCATGTATGGAAGTTGTAGGCAAGTTAGCAAGCAGCAAGTTAGTAAGCTCGAAAGCAAGCAGCAAGCCAGTAAGCAAGCAGAAAGCGAGTAAGCTAGCAGTAAGCTAGTAAGCAAGCAGTAAGCTAGTATGCAAGCAGCTGGCTAGTAAGAAAGCAGTTAGTTAGGAAGAGAGCAGGAATGTAGGAAGAAAGCATTAGGGTAGTAAGCAAGCAGTAAGCTTCTAAGCAAGCACTACGCTAATACGTAAGCAGTAAGCTTCTGAGGCAGCAGCAGGCTAGTCAGATAGCAGTTAGCTATTACGAAAGCTGTGTGTTAGTAAGCAAGCAGTAAGCTAGATACCAAGCAGTATGCTGTGAGGCAAGCAGTAAGCTAGAAAGCAAGCTGCAGGCTAGTAAGCAAGCAGTAAGAGAGTAAGTTAGCAGTATGATAGTAAGCATGCAGTAAGCTTGTGAGCAAGCAGTAAGCTAGTAAGCTAGCAGTAAGCTAGTAAGGAAGCATTTAGCAATTATTCAAGCAGTAAGTTAGTAAAACACCAGTAAGTTCATAAGCAATCTGTAAGCCAGGAAGCAAGCAGTAAACTAGTAAGCGAGCAGCAAGTTAGTAAGCAAGCAACAAGAAAGTAAGCAAGCAGTAAGCTAGCAAGCAAGCAGTAAGCTAGTAAGCAAGCAGCAAGCTAGTAAGCTAGCAGTACACTAGTAAGCAAGCGGCAAGCTAGAAAGCATGTAGCAATCCAGTAAGCAAGCTGTAAGCATGTAAGCAAGCAGTAAGCTGGTAAGATAGCAGGTAGCTAGTAAGGAGGTAGTAAGCTAGCATGCAAGTGGTAAGATAGTAAGCAAGCAGTGAGCCAGTAAGCGAGCTGGAAGTTAGTAAGGAAGCAGGATCCTAGTAAGCAAGCAGCAGGCTAGTAAGGAAGCAGTTAGTTAGTACGCAAGCAGCAGGCTAGTAAGGCAGCAGTTAGTTAGTAAGCAAGCAGCGGGCTAGTAAGGCAGCAGTTAGTTAGTAAGGAAGCAGTAAGCTAGTAACAAAGCAGTAAGTTAGTAACAAACCAGTAAGCTATTAAGCAAGCAGTAAGTTAGTAAGGAAGCAGTATGCTAGTATGCAAGCAGTAAGTAAGTAGCGAAGCAGTATGCTAGTAAGCAAGCAGCCGGCTAGTAAGAAAGCAGTTAGTTAGTAAGGAAGCAGTAAGCTAGTAACAAAGCAGTAAGTTAGTAACAAACCAGTAAGCTAATAAGCAAGCAGTAAGCTAGTAAGAAAGCAGATAGCTAGTAAAAAAGCAGTCACCTATTAAGCTAGCAGTAAGCTAAATAGCAAGCAGTACGCTAGTAAGCAACCAGTATGCTAGTATGCAAGCAGCAGGCTAGTCAGAAAGCAGATAGCTAGTAAGAACGCAGTATGCTTTTTTTTTTTTTTTTTGTCGTGGGGAAAATCTTCGAAAGACTCCCTCCCACCTCCTTGGGGAGAGGTGGGAGGGGTGTGTGGGATTCCCCGCGCCCGTACAACGACAGGCGCGGGACCTACCCACTAAAAACCCCACGGTGACCCTTCGGCACGCTTTGGGAGGATACCGGGAATCGCTCGAAGCATTCTTCCGGTATCCTCCCCGTGCCCGCGCTTTCGCGCCCATCCCCCGGGGGGACAATCGGTCCCCCCAGTAGACACACTGCCTCATAGCGGCGGGACGGGGCCACTCCATCCCGCCGCTATCCGTCCCGGGGCCGCGTTTAGTGGCGGCTGCGAGCCCCAACTCGCAACCGCCCGCGACCCCGTTTCCACCCCTCGGCGGCCGGGCGTTCATGGCCGCACCAGACCGCCGAGGGTGCCTCCCCTTGCGTCGGACCGGTAGGGGGAGGCACTCCTACCCCCAACCGGTCCGACCCAGCGCCGCCTGGCGGGAGGAGGGTCCCCTCAGGACCCCCCTCCCAGCCTAGGTCATCCGCCACGCCGAGGCGGCCGCCCGCGACGCCTCGCGACCGGGCGACGCCCTCGCGCCACCATACGAGCGCGAGCCTCAGCGCGCCCCTGAAGCTCGCGCTCCCTCCCCGCGGCCTCCTTCTGCAACATTACGTTCTCGCAGAAGGAGGCCACGGCCCTCCACTTCTCCTCGCTGCCGAGCATGGCGCGCACCACGCCCGGCAGCGAGACATCCCGCCCGACGACGCCGGCCAGGACACGGCGCTCCACCTCCCACGCGGGGCATACCTCCAGGGTATGATCCGCCGTGTCCTGCTCAGCGTCGCAGTGGCAGCAACGCGCCGTCGGCTCCTTCCCTATCCGGCACAGGTATCTTCCGAAGCTGCCATGCCCGGAAAATACCTGTGCCAGCCGGTAAGTGAGGCTGCCATGGCCTCTGTCCAGCCACTCCTTCAGGAGTGGCCGAACAGCCCCGACAGTTCGGTGCCCCGCGGTTGGCAGAGCCAGCCGCTCCTGCCACGCGAGCAACACGGACTGCCGGGCCTGGCGCTTCAAATCGCCCCAAGCAGGTTCCTGCCCGCCCTGGACCGCCCCCACCCCCGCGCGACGGTCGACGCGGTGCCGGTACATCACCGCGTGCGACCGCGCGAGCAGGTCCATGGGCGGCATCCCCGCTAGAACCGTCGCCGCCTCATGTGACATGGTCCGATACCCGCGGACGACCCTGAGCGCCATGCGCCTCTGCACCCGACGCAGCATAGTGATGCTGCGCTGGGAGGCAGCCAGGTCGTCCGCCCAGAGGGGGGCCCCGTATAGGGCCACCGACTGGACCATTGCCACATAGAGGCGACGAACTCGGCCCGCCGGGCCCCCCAGGTTGGGCAGGATCCGGCCCAGAGCCGCAACCATCCTTTCCAACCGGGGGACCAGGCAGCGGAAATGCTCCTCGAAACGCCAGTGGCTATCGAGGATCAGCCCTAGATACCTGATCTGGGGCTTCACCTCGATGTCAGCCCCACCCACCTGGACCAGAGGGGGTGGCGGATACTGCCGAGGTGAATGAAACGCAATCACCTCGGTCTTATGGACCGCCACCGTCATCCCCATCCCCCTGATCCGGTCGACGACGCGTTGCGACCCCTCCTCCGCGCGACGCATGGCCCTCCCCCAGTGCGCCCCGACGGCCAGCACCAGTGTGTCATCCGCATAACACACCGTGCTGACGCCGTCGGGGAGGCCGGCCCGCAACACCGAGTCGTACGCGATGTTCCACAGGAGTGGCCCGAGGACCGACCCCTGCGGAACACCGCAGTACACCTCCCTCCGCATATCACCATCCCGGCCCGGATACTCGATCCACCTGCCGCGGAGATAATCCCCGACGACCGCCCTGAGACAAGGGAGGACTCGATGATATTCGAGTCCCCTCCTTATCTCTTCCCAGGGGAGGGTGTTAAAGGCATTGGCAATATCCAAGGATATTGCCAATGCCACCCCTCCGCGGGAGACGGCCGCCTCCGAGAGGGCCCTCACACGACCTATCGCGTCGATAGTCGATCGGCCTCCCGGAAACCGAACTGGCAGTCGGCCAGACCGGGATCACCCCGCGACAGGTGCTCGACGAGGCGAGCAGCAATCACACGCTCGAAGAGCTTGCCCACCTCGTCGAGGAGACAAATGGGCCGGTATGCGGCGGGAGACTCCGCGGGCCGACCCTCCTTCCGGAGGAGGACCATCCTCGCCACCTTCCAACTGGGGGGGAATCGCCCGTCCCTCAGGCAGCGGTCGAACAACCGCCTGAGGCCGGCCCCAAGGACGCCCTGGGTCAAGACCCAAACCCGGCCGGGCACACCATCCGGACCCGGGGCCGTGTTACGAACCCCGAGCCGTCTGATGGCCGCTGCCAGCTCCTCCTGCGTGACCCCCAGCTCGGCCGTCCACTCCACTGGGACAGCCGCCGCCGCCGGAGGACGCGGTCCCCTCTCCCCAATTGGGAAGAGTGTATTGGCCACGTCCTCCAGCAGCCGGGGGTCAAGACCCTCGGTGACAGGGGGCGCCCACGGGCGGAGCTTATTCAGCACCACCTTATATGGGCGCCCCCATGGATCGTCATCAAGGGTCTGGAGGAGCTCCTTCCATGCCTGGGTCTTGGCCCGTTTGATGGCGACCTGCAGAGCAACCCGCGCCACGCGGTACGCTCCATACAGGTCATCAGCTGCCCTCGCTCGCGCCACGCCGTCGCCTGTACGTTGACGACGGCGCGCGTGGGTGTACTGGCGTCGGGCGCGGACAGTCGCGACTCGCAACTCCGCGATCGCGTCCGACCACCAGTACACCGCCCGGCGAGGAGAAGCCCGCCCGACCCGAGGCATCGCCGCGTCGCAAATACGCGCGACCAATGCTCCGAGCCGGGCTACCTCCTCCTCTATGCTCGGCAACTCGGCCGCTCCCTGCGGCCAAGTTGCAGCGAGGGCAGCTGCCATCAGGGCGTCCTTGTCCAGGCGCCGAAGCGCCCAGCGGCGTGGTGGGGTGCCACGCAGGCGGCCGTGTCGGGATGCACTCGCGGCGGCAGAGACCTCCATCCGGATGTACCGGTGATCGGAGAGTGTCTCTGCCCCCGCGACCACGTGCCAACCCGACACCATGCGCACGGCGTTGGGGGTCGCGAATCCAACATCCACGATGGACCCCCCATTACGCCGCACGCATGTGTGCTCCGACCCCCGGTTCAATACCCGGAGGTCGAGCCCCGCCGCCCAATCGCCCAGGATCCCGCCGCGAACGGAGGTCCTGAGGGATCCCCAAGCCACCGACTTGGCATTAAAATCCCCCAGGACCAGCACCGGCCGGGCCGCGTAGCGCTGCACGCATGCCGCGACCTCGGCCAAGTACAGCTCGAACGCAGCGTGACCGCTACACGGCGAAATGTAGCACCCCACCACAGCGACTCCCCCCCAGTCCACGGCGACGAATCCCCGACCGCGCTCCAACAAGGAGAACGGTGGGGACCCGTCGCCCCCTCCCCATACCGTCGCCACCAAGCCGTCCGCGTCGCCCACCCAATGAGGGTGAACAGGGACGCGGTACGGCTCGGCGGCGACCGCCAGGCCAACCCCCCACTCCGCGAGGACTTGGGACATCAAGTCCTGTGCCGCGCGGCAGTGGTTGAGGTTGGCCTGGAGGAGGAGGCGGGGCGGCATTAATTAATGGCCGCGCCAGCCTCCTCCCGGCCGTCCGTCCCCGTAGCACCGTCCACCTCCATGGAGGACGATGCCACCGCCCTCGGCACCGGAGCCGGTGCAGCCCGCCTCTTCCTCTCCTTCCGGGAGGGGGGGAGCACTTCTTGCTCCCCACCCTGTGATCGGCTGGCCTCCCCATGTCCGCACACAGCGGGCAGTGGGGGGCCGCCGAGCACTGGCTCGCACGGTGCTCTTTGGCACCGCAGCGGTAACACAGACCGCTGCGGTCCACCGGCGAGGTGCACCACTGCCTCACGTGCCCCAATTCGAGGCAGCGGTGACACTGGAGCGGGCGCGGCGCGAGGATTTCCACTCGCGCCGAAACCCACCCCACCAACACCCTCTCGGATTCCGCCACCTTACGGGCGGCGGAGAGGGTGCACCGAGCCCAAACCGACCCGAGGCCGGAGGGCGACCTGCGGATCTCTCCGATCCGCAGGTCCTTCACAGGACAGTCCCCCGCCCTCGCAAGGGCACGGGACACGTCCTGTGCGCTGACCGAGTCGTCCTGCCCACAAACGCGCATCTCCGTGCGCTTCGTGGGCCGAGCGTCCCGGACACCTCGCTCGCCCAGCTGCTCCCGGAGCCTCTGGGCGAGACGATCCGCCTTCGCGCCGCCTTCTGCACCGGGGATCTCCAGCAAGAGACCCCCGGTCACGGCCCTCTTCACCCTCACGGAGGCGATGCCCAGCTCTTCCAGGGAGATATTCTCCCTGGCGAGCCGCATCGCCTCCGCGAGTGTCAGGTCGCCCTCCTGCGCAACGGTCAGCGTCACCGCTGCCGTTTTTGGGGGACGACCTGGTCGTGCCTTCCCGACCTTCGCGGCCTTTACCTTGGCCGCCGGCGGCGGAGGCGGAGGCTGCGGTTGCGAGGCCAACCTCGCCGCCCGCTTCGCCTCCCGCCCCACCACCTCACTCCACGCCACCCCCCCTTGGGAGGGTGCTGTGGAGGACGCGACCACCGCGACCACGGGTACACCACCCCCCTTGGGGGTCGCGACCCGGGGCCCTGGTGCCGCAACGCTGAGCGGAGCCTTCACTCCGCCCTTCTTTGCCTTCCCCGACTGTACCGGAACAGGTCGGGGAGGCACCGCCTTCCTGCTGACCGCTCTTCCGGCGAGGAGCTCCTCCCGGAAGGCGGCCAGCTTGCCATCAATCATGTCCCCAATCCTCCTCAGAAGATCGTCTTCTGAGGAGGACGGGGACTTCTTCACGGGCGGAGTGCGGGTGGAGGGGCCCGCGGTGCCCCGCACCACTGCCGCCGCACTCCGCTTATTTACCTCCGCCGAGGGACGCGGCGGTGGAGGAGGAGGGAGGATGGGAGGGAGGGCCGCGCTGTTCCACAGCGCCTCTGCCCTCCTCCTCCCCTGTCGCTCCTCCTCCAACAGGAGCTGCAGACGGGCGTTCCGCCCTCTGAGCTCCCGCGCCGCCTCCCTCATTTCCTCCGCCGCGGCCTTCAGGGCCTCCGCGCCACCGCTTTTCTGCCCCTTAAAGGTGCAGGCAGCGGCGACTTTCTCCACCCGCCTCAGGGACGAGGAGATCCTCTCCGATATCTCCTCGGTCACCTCGTCCCTGAGGCAACTCAGCCTCACCGACGGGCTCTTCGCCCCGCCCACCTCAACGACGGCCTGCCCCGTCCTCTTCCTCTTAGAGCCTATGTGGCTCGTGCTGGAGGAGAAGGACGAGACCGACGCCGTCTCGTCGTCCTCCTCCACCCTCCACGAAGCCGGACCTGGCGCTGAGTGGGGCGCGAGCGCCGCCACCCTAACCCCAACCCCGTCTCCGTCCTCCCCAACCGACAAAACCCGCCCCATCCCCATTTTATTTTCTGTGTCCATAATAGTCCCACGAGATGGTCGGAAATAAAGGTCCACCCGGGCAGAGCCGCCTTACCCGGGTAAGCCCAATACTCCGGGGGTTCGGCAGGTTCCCCGGAGGTGGTCGCTTGGGATTGGGCCTTCTCCCCCAACCATGCATCCCATCGCCGCGCACCATAGCTTAGGATTGGAGGGCGATTTTATAGAGTCGCTATACTCGTGGCCCAGGCGGTTAAGCCAAGACCCCCGTTCCTCCTGCCGTCACGTACCATTCACAAAACCAATAGGGAATTGTGAATGGGTCGTTGTGACGACCAACAGGAGGCTTACGGTGTGTGTATGACTCGGGTACCCCGGGTTCGTTAAGCCCGTACTGCAGCTGAAAGGCTGGCAGCCCCTGAGGGGAACGCAGTATGCTTGTAACAAGGAGCAGGCTAGAAACCAAGCAGCAAGCTATTCAGCAAGCTGCAATCTAGTGAGCAAGCAGTAAGCGAGTATGCTAGCAGCAGGGTATTAAGAAAGCCGTTAGCTAGTAGGATAGCAATAGGTTAGTAAGCAAGTAGTAAACTAGTCAGCAAGCAGTATGCTAGTAAGCAAGCAGCAGCTTAGTAAGCAAGCAACAGGCTAGTAAGAAAGCTGGTAGCAATTAAGGAAGCAGTAATCCAAAGTATCCAAGCAGTAAGCTGGTAAGAATGTAGTTAGTTAGTAAGCAATTAGTAAGCTAGTAAGCATGCAGGAGGCTTGCATGCAAACAGTGAGCTAGTAAGGATGACGGAGTTAGTAAGCAAGCAGTATGCTAGCAAGCAATCAGTAAGCTAGAAATCCAGCATTGAGCTAGTAAGCGATCAGGGAGCTAGTAAGGAAGCATTATGCCAGTAAGCAAGATGTAACCTAGTAAGCAACCAGTAAGCAATTATGCAAGCAGTTAGGTGGTAAGAAAGCTGTTAGTTAGTAAGCAAGTAGTAAGCTAGTAAGCATGCAATAAGGTAGCAAGCAAGCAGTGTGCTCGGTGGCCCTATACGGGGCCCCCGTCTGGGCGGACGACCTGGCTGCCTCCCGGCGCAGCATGACTATGCTGCGTCGGGTGCAGAGGCGCATGGCGCTCAGGGTCGTCCGCGGGTATCGGACCATGTCACATGAGGCGGCGACGGTTCTAGCGGGGATGCCGCCCATGGACCTGCTCGCGCGGTCGCACGCGGTGATGTACCGGCGCCGCGTCGACCGTCGCGCGGGGGTGGGGGCGGTCCCGGGCGGGCAGGAACCTGCTTGGGGCGATTTGAAGCGCCAGGCCCGGCAGTCCGTGTTGCTCGCGTGGCAGGAGCGGCTGGCTCTGCCAACCGCGGGGCACCGGACTGTCGGGGCTGTTCGGCCACTCCTGAAGGAGTGGCTGGACAGAGGCCATGGCAGCCTCACCTACCGGCTGGCACAGGTATTTTCCGGGCATGGCAGCTTCGGAAGATACCTGTGCCGGATAGGGAAGGAGCCGACGGCGCGTTGCTGCCACTGTGACGCTGAGCAGGACACGGCGGATCATACCCTGGAGGTATGCCCCGCGTGGGAGGGGGAGCGCCGTGTCCTGGTCGGCGTCGTCGGGCGGGATGTCTCGCTGCCGGGCGTGGTGCGCGCCATGCTCGACAGCGAGGAGAAGTGGAGGGCCGTGGCCTCCTTCTGCGAGAACGTAATGTTGCAGAAGGAGGCCGCGGGGAGGGAGCGCGAGCTTCAGCGGCGCGCTGAAGCTCGCGCTCGTGCGGTGGCCCGAGGTCGTCGCCCGGTCGCGAGGCGTCGCGGGCGGCCGCCTCGGCGTGGCGGATGACCTAGGCTGGGAGGGGGGTCCTGAGGGGACCCTCCTCCCGCCAGGCGGCGCCGGGTCGGACCGGTTGGGGGTAGGAGTGCCTCCCCCTACCGGTCCGACGCAAGGGGAGGCACCCTCGGCGGTCTGGTGCGGCCATGAACGCCCGGCCGCCGAGGGGTGGAAACGGGGTCGCGGGCGGTTGCGAGTTGGGGCTCGCAGCCGCCACTAAACGCGGCCCCGGGACGGATAGCGGCGGGATGGAGTGGCCCCGTCCCGCCGCTATGAGGCAGTGAGTCTACTGGGGGGACCGATTGTCCCCCCGGGGGATGGGCGCGAAAGCGCGGGCACGGGGAGGATACCGGAAGAATGCTTCGAGCGATTCCCGGTATCCTCCCAAAGCGTGCCGAAGGGTCACCGTGGGGTTTTTAGTGGGTAGGTCCCGCGCCTGTCGTTGTACGGGCGCGGGGAATCCCACACACCCCTCCCACCTCTCCCCAAGGAGGTGGGAGGGAGTCTTTCGAAGATTTTCCCCACGACAAAAAAAAAAAAAAAAAAAAAAAGCAAGCAGTGTGTAAGCAAGCGATAAGATAGTATCCTAGCAGTGAGCTAGTAAGCGTGCAGGGAGCTAGTACGGCAGCAGTATGCTAGAAAGGAAGCAGTAAACTAGCGTGCTAGCATTAAGCTAGTAACAAAGCAGTATGTTTGTAACGAGGCAGTATGCTAGTAAGCAAGCAATAAGCTGGTAAGCAAGCAGCAGGCTAGTCAGGAAGCAGTTAACTAGTAAGAAAGCAGTATGCTAGTAAGCAAGCAGTATGCTAGAAAGCAAGCAGCATGCTAGTATGGAAGCTGTAATCTAGAAAGCAAGCTGCAGGCTAGTAAGCAAGCTGTAAGCGAGTATGCTAGCAGCAGGGTATTAAGGAAGCCGTTAGCTAGTAGGATTGCAATAGGTTAGTAAGCAAGTAGTAAACTAGTCAGCAAGCAGTATGCTAGAAAGCAAACAGCAAGCTAGTAGGAAAGCATTCGGCTAGTAGGAGAGCAGTACGCTAGAAAGCAAGCAGCAGGCTAGTAAGCATGCGGTAAGCTCTTAAGCCGGCAGTAAGTTTGTAACCTAGCTGTGAGCTTGTAACGCGCATATCCGAGGCGGGACAGCGAACCGAGCACCGTCGCGGCCGAGTCCCCGCGACCGGTGGTTTCCCGCGCGGCCGCTAGGCGTCCGCGGCTTCTCGCCGCTAATTACGCGCCGCGCGAGTATTAATACCGGGCCACCGGCCGGATTCGGCGAACTCGTGTCTTGCTCGTCGAAGCCTGTTGAAGTGACGGGAGATTATGTACGAACCATACGGGTCTACACGAGCTCCGTCTTTTTGCAAACACGAGAGTGCGACGGGCACTCTCGCGACCAATCCGCCGAACCTCCCATAACCCTGGATACTGGGTCGAACCACTCCTTCTTTCCTACCCTGGCCCTACCGACATCGCGGCCTCGTAGCAGCGTAGGTAGGGTATTGCCTGACTCCGCACCCACTGTGGCCTCCGACCGACACCGCACATCCAATAACCCTGGATACTGGGTCGAACTTCTTCCCTATTTCCTACCCTGGCCCTACCGACATCGCGGCCTCGTAGCAGCGTAGGTAGGGTATTGCATTACCGTCCTGCACCGACCCCCTCGGCCACATCCCGCCGCCCACCGAACCTCCAATAACCCTGGATACTGGGTCGAACCTCTTCCTTCTTTCCTACCCTGGCCCTACCGACATCGCGGCCTCGTAGCAGCGTAGGTAGGGTACTGTATGCCCTCTCCCCTCAGCTGAGCGCCTGAACGCTCATTGCGCCGCTCTATTCGAGCGACCGACCGCTCGCCGCGCTCCCCTCCGCTGAGCGCCTGCACGCTTATTGCGCCGCTCCCTTCGACCGACCGACCGCTCGCCGCGCACCCCTCCGCTGAGCGCCTGAACGCTCATTGCGCCGCCCTCGCCGAGTGACCGCTCGCTGCTCTCGTCGAGCGACCGACCGCTCACCGCGCCGTCCTCCGTAGCCATAAGTGTACATAGACTAAGTTTTGTAAGTAGATTAATGTAGAAATAAATAAGCCTGAAACAGCAACCCGGCCTACGTCACTCACCGCAGCGAACCCTCGACCGCCGACTGAGTCGGCGCCGCCACCTTCCTCCGCGTCCCCCTCGAATAGGACCGTCCACGGGGGAACGGTCACAAGCTAGTAAGCAAGCAGTAAGCTGGTATGGAGGCAGTATGCTACAAAGCAAGCAGTAAGGTAATAAGCAACAGGTACGAAAGTGAGCAATCAGGAGGCTAGTAAGAAAGCAAGTAGCTAGTAAGAAAGCAGTATGCCAGTAAGCAGGCAGTAAGCTAGGAAGCTAGCAGCGGGCTAGTAAGAAAGCAGTTAACTAGTAAGAAAGCAGTAGGCTATTGTGCAAGCAGCAACCTAGTAACCATGGAGTAAGCTAGCAAGCAGTGAGCTGGTGGGTGCAGTGAGCTGGTAATCGAGGAGGAAGCTGCTAAGGAAGCAGTAAGCTAGAACGCAACCAGCAGGATAGTAAGAAAGCAGTAAGACTGTAAGCAACCAGTACACTCGTAAGGAAGCAGTAAGCTGGTAAGCAAGCAGGAAACTAGTAATCAAGCAGTAAGCTACAATGCAAGGAGCAGGCTAATAAGAAAGCAGAAGCGAGTAGGAAACAGAAAGCTAGTAAGCAAGCAGCAGGCTAGAATGAAAGCAATTAGCTAATAAGAAAGCAGCTAGTAAGCTGGCAGTATGCTGGAAAGCAAGCAGCAAGCTAGTAAGATAGCAGGTAGCTAGTAAGCAGGTAGTAAGCTAGTAAGCAAGTAGTATATAGTAAGCAAGCAGTGAGCTAGTAAGTGGGCAGGAAGCTAGTAAGAAAGAAGATAGCTAGTAAGAAAGCAATTGACTAGTATGAAAGAAGTTAGCTAGTAAGCAACCAGTAAGCTTGTAAGCAAGCAGTAAGCTAGTAAGCAAGCAGTATGCTTGTGAGAAAGCAGTAAGCTATTATGAAAGTAGTAAGCTTGTAAGCAAGCAGTACGCCAGTAAGCATGCAGTGAGATAGTAAGCGAGCTGGAAGCTAGTAAGGAAGCAGTAAGGTAGTAAGCAAGCAGTAGGCTAGATACCGTGCAGCAAGCAAGTCAGCAAGCAGCAAGCTTGTGAGCAAGCAGTAAGCGAGTAGGAAACCAGTAAGCAAGGAGTAGGCTAGTAAGTAAGCAGTAAGCTTGTAAGCAAGCTGTAAGTTAGTAAACAAGCTGTAAACTAGTAAGCAAGCCGTATGTTTGTAAGCCAGCAGGAAGCTAGTAAGGAAGCAGTATGCTAGTAACCAAGCAGTAAGCTAGTAAGCATCAACTATACTAGTAAGCAAGCAGCAGGCTAGTAGGAAAGCAATTAGCTAGTAAGAAAGCTGTTAGCTAGTAAACAAGCAGTAATAAGCTTGTAAGCAAAGAGTAAGCTATTAAGCAAGCAGTAGGATTGTAAGCAATCAGTGAGCTAGTAAGCAAGCAGTGAACTCGTATGCGTGCAGCGAGCTAGTAACAAAGCAGCAATGTAGTAAGCAAGCTGTATGCCTTTGAGAAAGCTGTAAGCTAGTATGCAAGCAGTAAGCTAGTAAGCAAGGAGTAAGCTTGTAAGCGAGCACTAAGCTAGTAAGTAAGCAGTGAGCAAGAAAGCGAGCCGCAATCTAGTAAGCAAGCAGTAAGCTAGTATGCAAGTAGTAAGCTTGTAAGCAAGCAGTAAGCTTGTAAGCAAGCACTAAGCTACTAAGCAAGTAGTGTGCTAGCAAGAAAACAATTAGCTAGTAGGAAAGCAGTATGCTAGTAAGTAAGTAGTATGCTAGTAAACAAGCAGTAAGCTAGTAAGCAGCCAGAAAGCTTGTAAGCAAGCAGCAGGCTAGTCAGAAATCAGTTAGGTTGTAAGAACGCTGGAAGCTAGTAAGCAGGCGGGAAGCTAGAAAGCAAGCAGCAAACTAGGAAGCAATCTGTATGCTAGTAAGAAAGCAGTATGCTAGTAAGCAAGCAGTGAGATATTGAGCGAGCAGGGAGCTAGTTACATAGCAGTAATCAAGTAAGCAAGCAGTAAGCTTGAAACCAAGCGGTAAGCTAGTAAGCAAGCAGTAGGCTAGTAAGCAAGCGGCAAGCTAAAAAGCATGTTGCAATCTAGTAAGCAAACAGTATGCTAGTAAGCAAGCAGTAAGTTAGTAACAAAGCAGTATGGTAGTAAGCAAGCAGCAGGCTAGTAAGAAAGCAGTTAGTTAGTAAGCAAGAAGCAGGCTAGTAAGAACGCAGTTAGTTAGTAAGGAAGCAGTAAGCTCGTAACAGAGCAGTATGTTAATAACAAACCATTAAGCTATTAAGTAAGCAGTAATCTAGTAGGCAAGCAGTAAGCTAGTAGGCGAGCAGCAAGCTAGTAAGCAAGCTAGAATATAGTAAACAAGCAGTAAGCTAGCAAGCAACCAGTAAGCTAGTAAGCAAGCTGCTGGCCAGTAAGAAAGCAGCAAGTTAAGAAGTAAGCAGGAATGCAGTAAGAATGCAGTTTGGTAGTAAGCAAGCAGTAAGCAAGTAAGCAAGCAATACGCTAGTGTTTAAAGATTGCATAATGCCGAGCGATTATTCTCGGCCGCAATTACCGTTAATCCTGTTAACGTACAATTCGAAGGAGATTATCTCTAATAGGATTTGTACAGCAAGCAGTGATAGAAAAACGCGTGTATTACTAGTTTTTCTGGCATCGGTAACGGCTCATTACCTTTGATTCGAGTGTGCCAACGGCGTTGATGACGTCAATATCGTGAGAGAGTAGCGCGCAAATAATTAGACAAAGATAGACTGCCGAAATTTAGACAGCGCCGCGGAACGATTAATTAAAGTACCACGACGACGTCTTCGGCTGTCAATCCGCACAGTCTCACAACGACTTCTGATGAAGACACATCGGCTCCCGATCGTGTCCGAACAGATATCGAGCGAATCTTGAGAGTGAAACTCTTGAGATACAGCTAGTAGACGATTATTAAATAAAGGGTGCAACGCGTCGATGTTCAGTCTGGTGCGGGTCCTCTGATTGACCTCGCACGGCTGAGAATTCATTGAAACTCAAATTAGCATCAATTAATTTAGACTTTGCTTATCAAACGAGTCGACTTTCGATTCGAATAAAAGCATTCAGGAGTTTCGTTCCGGAAAGTCCCAAACAAGCTCAATTTCTATTTTCTGTCTAGTTTGGAGGGTTCGAGAATAGACCAATAAGGTGCTCGACCCCCCTTGTGCAGTATTATTTTGTCGTTTCAAGCGTATAGACGTTTGAAACACAGAGAAGTGGGCGGATACCGTTCAAACTTCTCTGTGATTGTCGTTCGGCTTAGGAGACACCGAAGGGAGGCACCTACGTGGTGAACCTCCAGGTGGGCTCACTGGAGTCAGGTCAAGCGTCCACTTCGGACGCTTGACTTTCGGTCTTCGATTCCTTCCCTCTACAGACCCCGCCGGTGTAACGCTTAGAGCAGCACCTGTGCGGAGAGGTTAAGGAGTCGCGGGTCAGGCCCCCACGTAGTTCAAATACTGTCACGAATCACGTCGAGTGGTGCATTCGTGCAGTGAACCACGTGCAGTCGGGCTTCGCAGTGCAACTCTCGACCAACAAGTCATCTGTTGGAACGTTAAAGAGAAGCCGCAGATCGACGGTCGTGCCGTTGTACTGCAGTGCGACTCGACGCACAGACTCTGTGGGCATACTCACGGGATCAGTGCATTTTGAGCCTTACAACCTCCACTTACATCCCCGTCCACTAGACAATCACCTCAGTTCGGCGTCGAAAGGAAATTTAATTCTTTTCACGCCAGATATTAAATACAGTCCACTTGCGAGCTCGTATATTACGAGTGAGCGAAATTCTCCGCTCCTATACATTCGAATATCGAAGCCAGGGCGTGAGGACACACACGCGGCGAATATACGTGTAACGTGTTTACGTGTCAAACACATTGCCGTGTTTCTCTGTTCACAGACCCATGGCTTACCTCAACGTCTCGGTTCCGACATAGGATTGGCAACGATATTATTTGCATAGTTTAATAAGAATTCTCTTAGTTTCTTATTGTTTATTTTATTTTTATTTTTATAATAAACAGTTTTTGAAAAAGAAAATCTTACACATTCTCAATCACTTCCCACAATAAAGATCCGATACCTCTATCCGGACTTCGTAGTTAAAAGCATCAGCTTTTTAACAGCTAGTAAGCAAGCGGCAAGCTAGAAAGCAAGCAGGAGGCTAGTAAGCAAGCAGTGAGCTAGTTTTCGAGCAGGAAGCTAGTATGGAAGCAGTATGCTAGTAAGCACGCTGTAATCTAGTAAGCAAGCAGCCGGCTAGTAAGAAAGCAGTTAGTTAGTAAGGAAGCAGTAAGGTAGTAGCAAAGCAGTAAGTTAGTAACAAGCCAGTAAGCTATTAAGCATGCAGTAAGCTAGTATGGAAGTAGTGGGCAAGTAAGCAAGAAGTAAGTTAGTAAGCCAGCAGTAAGCTCGAAAGCAAGCAGCCAGATAGTAAGCAAGCAGTTAGCTAGTAAGCAAGTAGTATTGTTTAGAATAAGGTATAAGAATTAGGATAAGATGTAGAAATACGTTTATTGTACCGTCTTCGTGTTTAGATTAAGGTGCGAGCGGTGTGGATTGCGCGAAAGAGAGAGAGAATGAGTGTTGTGAGAGCGAGTCCTTTGTGCCGACGGTTGGCGCGACCGTCACCGATCTATGGACGAGATTTGAAACATCATCGGTTTGTCGTGCGCGATCCTGTAACGGCACAACGATCCAAGCTGTCGATCCGATTGTACGTGATAACGAAAACGGGCCTTCGTCGCCCTTGCGCATTCTCCTAGGGAGTTGCCCTTGCAACTGTTATCGGACACGTACCCACCACGTCCCAGTTACGCTTGCCGCAGTGTGAACGTTGTGCAATCTTACAATAAATTTGTGACTGTGTGAATTGCTCCGCCATTCTTCGCGTCCCTGTTCCTCGTGCGCGCCTCTTTTCGTCTGTACATGTATGCTAGTAAGCAAGCAGTGAGCTAGTAAGCGGGCAGGGAGCAAGTAAGGAAGCGGTATGTTAGCAAGCAAGCAGCGAGCTAGTAAGAAAGCAGTAAGTTAGTAACAAAGCACTGAGCAAGAAAGCAACCAGTAAGCTAGAAAGCAAGCAGTAAGCTAGTAACAAAGCAGTAAGTTTGTAGCGAAGCAGTAACCTGGTAAGCAAGCTGGAAGCAAGTAAGCATTCGTCTGGTAAGAGAGCGGTAAGTTAGTAAGAATGCAGTAAGTTAGGAAAAAAGCAGGAATGTCGTAAGCAAGCAGTAAGGTAGTAAGCAAGCAGTACGATAGTAAGCAAACAGTAAGATTGTAAGCAAGCAGCAGGATAGTCAGAAACTAGATAGCTAGTAAGAAGGCAATATGCTAGCAAGCAAGCAGTAAGCTAGAAAGCAAGCAGCAAGCAATTAAGAAAGCAGTAAGCTACTAAGCAAGCAGTAAGCTAGTGTGCAAGCAGTAAGCAAGCAAGCAAGCAGTGAGCAGGTAACCGAGCAGGGAGCTAGTAAAGAAGCAGTATGCTTGTAAGCAAGCAGTTAGCAGGTAAGCAAGCAGTATGCTAGTGAGCAAGCAGTAAGCTAGTAAGCAAGCAGTACGATAGTAACAAAACAGTATGTTATCAACAAAGCAGTAAGCTAGTAAGCAAGCAGTAAGCTGGTAAGGAAGCTGTTATCGAGTGAGCAAGCGGCAGGCTAGTAAGAAAGCAGTTATCTAGTAAGAAAGCAGTAGGCTAGTGAGCAAGCAGTAAGCTAATAAGCGAGCAGTAAGCTGGTATGCAAGCAGCAGGCTGGTCAGAAATCTGCAAGCTAGTAGGAAAGCAGAATGCTAGTAAGCAAGCAGTAAGATTGGTAGCAAGCTGAAGCTTGTGTGCAAGCAGTAAGCTAGTGAGCAACCAGTAAGCTAGTAAGCAAGCAGCAGGATAGTCAGAAAGCTATAAGCTAGTAGGAAAGCAGTGTGCTAGCAAGCAAGATGTGAGCCAGTAAGTAAGCAGTAATTTAG
The DNA here is from genome assembly GCF_051014445.1 of Colletes latitarsis. NCBI lineage: Eukaryota > Metazoa > Arthropoda > Insecta > Hymenoptera > Colletidae > Colletes > Colletes latitarsis. The sequence goes on along the minus strand of NW_027488377.1, from coordinate 675,573 downwards.
TAAGCAAGCCGTAAGCTGGTAAGGAAGCTGCTATCTAGTAAGCAAGCAGTAAGCTAGTAACAAAGCAGGATGCTAGTAAGCAAGCAGTAAGCTAGTAAGCACGCAGTAAGCTAGTAAGCAACCAGTAAGATAGTAAACAAGCCGCAGGTTATTAAGAAAGCAGGTAGCTAGTAAGAAGGCAGTGGGCTATTGTGCAAGCAGCAAGCTAGTAAGCATGGACTAAGCTAGTAAGAGTGCAGTGAGCTAATAAGCGCGGATGAAGCTAGTAGGGAAGTAGTTTGATAGTAAGCAAGCTATACGCTTGTAAGCAACCTGTAATCTAGTAAGAAAGCGGTAAGCTGGTAAAGGAGCGCTTAGCTTGTAAGCAAGATACAGGCTAGTAAGAAAGCAATTAGCTAGTAAGAAAGCAGCGTGCTAGTAAGCAAGGAGTAAGATAGAAAGCAACCAGTAAGGCAGTAAGCATGCAGTGAGCTAGTAAGCGAGGAGGAAGCCTGTAAAGACGCAGTTTGATAGTAAGCAAGCTGTATGCTAGTAAGCAAGCATTAAGCTAGTAAGCAAGCAGTAAGCAGGTATGGAAGCAGTATACTAGGAAGCAAGCAGTAAGCTAATAAGCAACAGGTACGAAAGTGAGCAATCAGCGGGCTAGTAAGAAAGCAAGTAGCTAGTAAGGAAGCAGTATGCCAGTAAGCAAGCACTAAGCTAGGAAGCAAGCAGTGAGCTAGTAACCGAGCAGCAGCCTAGTAAGAAAGCAATTAGCAATTAAGAAAGTAGTACGCTAGTAAGGAAGCAGTTAGCTGGTCAGAATGCAGCAGGCTAGTACGAAAACAGCGTGCTGGTAACCAAGCAGTAAGCTACGAAGCAAGCAGCAAGCCGGTAAGGAAGCAGTTAGGTAGTAAGCAAGCATAAGCTAGTAACAAGCAGTAAGCTAGTAAGCACGCAGTAAGCGCGTAAGCTAGTACTAACCTAGTAAGCAAGCCTGAGCTATTAAGCGAGGAGGAAGCTAGTAACGAAGCATTATGCTAGCATGCATGCAGTATGCTAATAAGCAACCAGTAAGCTGGCAAGCAAGCAGGTTGCGAGTCAGCTAGCATTAAGCTTCAAAGCAAGCGGTAAGCAAGTAAGGAAGCAGTTAGGTAGTAAACAAGCAGTAAGTTAGTAAGCAAGAAGCAAGCTAGTAAGCGAGCAGGGAGCTAGTAGGGAAGCAGTATGACAGGAAGCAAGCACACCAAAACATCTCGTGGCAGACGTCGTAATGCCAGACGATTGGCGGAAGGAGGCCACCGTATAAGTAGCTGTGCTGCTCCTTACTGCCTGAAGGTGTCGGCTGCGAAACCATGCTAGTATCCTAGGTATGGAGACGGGCCTCGAAACGTGGATCGCTCCCCTGGCCATTAGAAGACTCCGCCTAGACCAGCTCAACTCCGAGCTGTAAGCCGGTGGTGTACGGCTCTGTCATACTCGGAGTCCTTGCCATACGGACGCTGCATATAGGAAGGATATGCAGCGCATGACGAAACACTGACTGAAAGGTCCGCCAACGACAAAAGACAACATGTATTTATACATGTAAGACCGTCGTCGCGCTGCTGACAGCATCTCACGTCGTTGGCGATGGCAAAGGGACACTGAAACGTCAAGAGCATAGTTGATGATGGCAAAGTGAGTTCGACTAGTCGTGCTAAGGACGAGTCCCACGTTTTGGAGCTAATGCTACAGGGACATGATGCCCGAGGTCATGTCCTAGTTACGCAGCGGGTTTCCTGCAAAAACAGGGAGCAGAAACCGGGCGTAGCGAAGCAGAGGGAACATCTGCTTGAGGTTTGTTCCCCACGTGTTTGCCGTGCGTGGCGACCTGTGTCGGCGGAAAGGAGGATCCTGGGATCTGAGGGCCCTCTCTCCTGCGGGAGTGTAGCTGCCCAACACGTACCTTTGGCCTCTGCTTCGTCTAGACAGGCGGCTAGGCGAGAAAAGCAGCCCTGTGCCTAGTCAATCGGCTCGGAACACCATTCGTGGGTTCTATTAGGCGAGGAAGTGAACCTAGGAGTCCGGGGAAAGCCCGGTCGGCCTTTGTTCGCGGACTATATCCCGGGTGCAAGTCCTAACCAAGGCAGAGCCGGGTTCCATTTGAGGGTCCATGGAGGCCGGGACACACGCCGGGACGAAAAGGAATATACACAAGTATGGATCCAAAAATAAAATTAACCCCCATAGACGCCTCGGTACCCCGCAAGGGGGAAAAGGGAGTTAAGGAGGCCGCTGTCGCTGCTCCCGGCAGAACGACGGCGGTGAGTAGGAGAGCTGGGGTGGTCTCACCACCTCAGAAAAAAGTTAAGGCGGTTGAAGTGGGTAAGGGCGCAAAAACGCCCCCCTGCACCAGACCCCCAACGACTAAGGGCAAGGCTTCACCACCTAAGCCAACAGGGAAAACATCCCCTGTGCCCGCGATCAAGAAGGACGGACCGGGGACACCACGCCGCACAAATCCACCGAAGAAGCCGGAGGCCAAAAAACCGAAGGCGACTTCCCAAGGCAACGCCACGTCCACGGAAGGAGGATTGGGCCAAGAAGTAGATAGCGACGGTTGGGTAACCGTCGTTAAGAAGGAGAAGCCGCAAAGGGCAGAAAAAGCCCGGGAAAGCGGCGAGGAATTGCCAGGAAAGGTGTCGGCGGAGGCGACACCTAGCCCTTCGAACAGGCCTCTCGACCAAATCAGTGGGGAGGCCTCGAAACTGGTCAAGGGTATCCGGACCAACTGCCTTGGAAAAGAATCCAGGCTCAGTAAGGAGACCGGAGCCTTGGTCGTAGGCAACGCGGCAGCTCTCTACGAGCTAGTCCAGGAGGTTCATATTCAGAACTCTTTCCTAAAAGGACAGCTCGCGGCGATCCGGCAAGAGGTGAGAGCCTCCCAGAGGATCGCAGAGAGGGTTGCCCCTACGGTTTCGCAGACGACGGGATCCCGTCCGACTGCGAAACCTGTACCAGTTCGTGCAGCAACAACCTACGCGCAAGCGGTAAATGTTGATGCCAATCGAGTTTCCCCGGAGGCGGTTAAACCACCACGACACGTGGTGCGTATTTTCCCGCCGAAAGGGAAAGGACAGAACAGTGACGTTGCCAAACAAACTGTTCTGTCCCTGGTTAAGCCGGCGAAAGCTACGATCCGCGTGAGGCCTGTCCGACGCATCCACTCCGGTGGCATAGCCGTCGAGACTGAACGCAAGGAGGATCTAAAGGCCTTCGTCAACTGCGCGAAGCTGAAAGAAGTAGGACTTTCAGCTACTCTACGGACTTTGAGGAACCCTACACTTATTGTGTACGACGTTCCCAAGTCGATGAGGAAAGAGGAGGTTTCTTCCAGCATTTGGAAGCAAAACCTCAGTGATATGGCCCAGGGGGATGTGTCGTCCAGCCTGAAGGTTCGGTTTGCAACCGGCCCGAAGGAAAAGGACACTGCCAACTGGGTCCTGGAAGTCAGTCCGCAGGTTCGCCAGCGGCTGAAGAGCTCGGGCAGAGTGTACCTGGGGTGGTCCGCATGCAGAGTGCAGGACTACGTTTCTGTTACACGATGCTTTAAGTGTCAAATGTTTGGCCATATGGCCAAACATTGCAAAGCGCAGAACGAGGTTTGTGGTCACTGCTCCGAAAAAGGGCATTCCATTGCCTCTTGTACAGCGAAGAGTAAGTCCCAAACTTGCTCGAACTGTAAAGCAAGAGGTAAACAGCACAACCATAAGTCACGAGACAAAAACTGCCCTGCCTATAAGGATATTACAGCTCTCGACCTTGCAGTATCTCGTACCAATTATGGATAGACACGACCCGGAGAATCCTCTAAGGCAATTGCGCATCGCGCAGCATAATATGCGGCGTGCGTTAATTGTTCATGGTGAGGTGAGCGTGCTAATGCACACAAAGGAGATCGACGTGTTGCTCATGCAGGAACCTTACCAATTTCAGGGACAGATTCCAGGCTTTGGGCTCACGGCGAAGGTGATCGCCGAGAATGATCGGGCTATGGCTGCAATAGTGGTCAGATACCCGGACATCTCGGTGGTAAAAATCACACAGCTGTGTGATACTCACACCTCCTGCGTTTGCATTAGCGGACCCTTCGGTAGTTTCTACCTCGTTAGCCAGTACTTTCAATGCTCGGAAGACATTGAACCAAGTCTGGCACGTTTGGAGAAGACACTCGATGCTCTCCAACACCGTCGAGTCGTGATAGCCGCGGACGTCAATGCCAAATCCCACCTTTGGGGGGGGGGGGGGGAAGAAAGCGTTCGACCGGACACGCGAGGCGAAAAACTCGAAGAGTTTATCGCATTACACGACTTGTCCCTCAGGGGCTGTGTCCGGCAATCGTCGGCCGCAGTACGGGGCGTAGCGACCCCGAGGTACCTGATGCTTATCACACCGTAAGCCTCCTGTTGATCGTCACAAAGACCCATTCACAATTCCTTTTTTGGTTTTGTGAATGGTACGTGACGGCAGGAGGAACGGGGGCCTTGGCTTAACCGCCCGGGGTACCGCAAGTATGGCGACTCTATAAAATCGCCCTCCAATCCTAAGTTATGGTGCGCGGCGATGGGATGCATGGTTGGGGGAGGAGGCCCAATCCCAAGCGACCACCTCCGGGGCACCTGCCGAACCCCCGGAGTATATAGGCTTACCCGGGTAAGGCGGCTCTGCCCGGGCGGACCTTTCCTTCCGACCTGCTCGTGGGAATAATATGGAGTATAAAATTAAAACGGGGATGGGACGGGGTAAGTCAGAGGGAGAGGAGGAAAGCGGTGTTGGGACTGGAGTGACGGCGCTCGCGCCGCCTGCAGCGCCTGGCCCGGCTTCGTGGAGGGTGGAGGAGGACGACGAGACTGCGTCAGTCTCGTCCTTCTCCTCCACCAGGAGCCTTATAGGCTCCAAGAGAAAGATGACGGGGCAGGCCGTCAATGAAGTGGGCAGGGCGATGAGCCCGGTTGTCCGGATGAGCTGCCTCAGGGACGAGGTGACCGAGGAAATATCGGAGAGGATCTCCTCGTCCCTGAGACGAGTGGAGAAAGTGGCCGCTGCCTGCTCGTTTAAGGGGCAGAAGAGCGGCGGGGCAGAGGCTCTTAGGGAGGCTGCCCAAATGATGAGGGACGCGGCGCGGGAGCTACGCGGGCGGAACGCCCGTCTGCAGCTCCTGTTGGAGGAGGAGCGACGGGGGAGGATGAGGGCAGAGGCGCACTGGAACAGCGCGGCCCTCCCTCCTGTCCTCCCTCCTCCTACGCCGCGCCCTCCTGTGGCCGTTAGGAAGCGGAGTGCGGCGGAGGTGGTGCGGGCCTCCACGGGCCCTTCCACACGCACTCCGCCCGCGCAGAGGTCCCCGTCCTCCTCAGAGGACGATCTCCTGAGGCGGATAGGGGACATGATTGAGAAGAAGCTGGCCGCCTTCCGGGAGGAGCTCCTCCCCGGAAGAGCGGTCGGTGGGAGGGTGGTGCCACCCCGACCAGTGCCAGCACGGCCGGGGAAGGCGAAGGTGGGGGGAGCGAAGGCTCCGCCCACCGTGGCGACTCCGGGGCCTCGGGTCGTGACCCCCAAGGGGGGAAGCGTACCCGTGGTCCCGGTTCCCGCGTCCTCCGCGGCACCGCCCCAAGGGGGGGTGTCGTGGAGCCAGGTGATGGGCGGAGGGCGAGGAGGGCGGCGAGGAAGGCCCCGCAGGCGCAGCCTCCGCCCCCGCCGGCCGCGGCCAAAGGAAAGGCCGCGAAGGCGCGACTTGGCCGCCCCCCTAAAACGGCAGCGGTAGCGCTGACCGTTGCGCAGGGGGGCGACCTGACCCTCGCGGAGGCGATGCGGCTTGCCAGGGACAATGTGTCCCTGGAAGAGCTTGGCATCGCTTCCGTCAGGGCGAAACGGGCTGTGACTGGGAGTCTCCTGCTGGAGATCCCCGGAACAGACGGCGGCGTGAAGGCCGACCGACTCGCCCAGAGGCTCCGGGAGCAGCTGGGCGAGCGGGGTGTCCTGGTCGCCCGGCCCACGAAGCGCACGGAGAAGCGCGTGTGTGGGCAGGACGACTCGGCCACCGCGGAGGACGTGGCGCGTGCCCTAGCAAGGGCGGGGGATTGCCCTGAGGGGGATTTGCGGGTCGGGGAGATCCGCAGATCACCTTCCGGCCTGGGGTCCGTGTGAGCCCGCTGCCCCCTCACCGTCGCCCAAAAATTGGCGGAATCCGGGAGGGTTTTGGTGGGGTGGGTTTCGGCGCGAGTGGAGATACTCGCGCCGCGCCCGCTCCAGTGTCACCGCTGCCACGAATTGGGGCATGTGAGGCAGTGGTGCACCTCGCCGGTGGACCGCAGCGGTCAATGTTACCGCTGCGGGGCAAAGGACCACCGCGCGAGCCAGTGCTCGGCGGCCTTCGACTGCCCGCTATGTGCGGACAGGGGGATGCCAGCCGACCACAGGGTGGGGAGCAGGAAGTGCTCTCCCCCCTCCCGGAAGGAGAGGAAGAGGCGGGCCGTTCCGACTCCGGCGCCGCGGACGGTGGCATCGTCCACCATGGAGGTGGACGGTGCCACGGGGACGGACAGCCGGGAGGAGGCTGGGGCGGTCGGTAATTAATGGCGCCCCGCCTGCTCCTCCAGGCCAACCTCAACCACTGCCGCGCGGCACAGGATATGATGTCCCAAGTCCTCGCGGAGTGGGAGGTTGGCCTGGCTGTCGCCGCCGAGCCGTACCGCGTCCCTGATCACCCTCATTGGGTGGGCGACGCGGACGGCTTGGTGGCGACGGTATGGGGAGGTGGCGACGGGTCCCCGCCGTTCTCCATGCTGGAGCGCGGTCGGGGATTCGTCGCCGTGGACTGGGGGGGAGTCGCCGTGGTGGGGTGCTACATATCGCCTCGCAGCGGCCACGTCGCGTTCGAGCAGTACCTAGCCGAGGTCGCGGCATGCGTGCAGCGCTGCGCGGCCCGGCCGGTGCTGGTCCTGGGAGACTTCAACGCCAAGTCGGTGGCGTGGGGGTCCCCCAGGACTTCCGTTCGCGGCGGGATCCTGGGCGACTGGGCGGCGGGACTCGACCTTCGGTTACTGAACCGGGGGTCGGAGCACACGTGTGTGCGGCGATATGGGGGGTCTATCGTGGATGTTGGATTCGCGACCCCCAACGCCGTGCGCATGGTGTCGGGATGGCACGTGGTCGCGGGGGCAGAGACACTCTCGGATCACCGGTATATCCGGATGGAGGTCTCTGCCGCCGCGGGGGATGCATCCCGACACCACCGTCCGGGTGGTAACCCACCGCGCCGCTGGGCGCTTCGGCACCTGGACAAGGATGCCCTGATGGCGGCTGCCCTCGCTGCAACTTGGCCGCAGAGGGCGGCCGAGTTGCCGAGTATAGAGGAGGAGGTCGCCCGGCTCGGGGGGATGGTCGCGAACATATGTGACGCGGCGATGCCCCGGGTCGGGCGGGCTTCACTTCGCCGGGCGGTGTACTGGTGGTCGGCCGCGATCGCGGAAATGCGAGACGCGAGTGTCCGCGCCCGACGCCAGTACACCCGCGCGCGCCGTCGTCTACGGAGAGACGATAGCGTGGCGCGAGCGAGGGCAGATGTCCTGTATGAGGCATACCGCATGTCGCGGATGGCTCTGCAGGTCGCCATCAAACGGGCCAAGACCCGGGCATGGAAGGAGCTCCTCGAGACCCTTGATGACGGCCCTTGGGGGCGCCCTTATAAGGTGGTGCTGATCAAGCTTCGCCCGTGGGCGCCCCCCGTCACCGAGGGTCTTGACCCCCGGCTGCTGGAGGGCGTGGTCAATACTCTCTTCCCAATTGGGGAGATGGGACCACGTCCTCCGGCAGAGGCGACGGCCCCGTTGGAGTGGGTGGCCGAGCCGGGGGTCACGCAGGGGGAGCTGGCCGCAGCAATCAGACGGCTCGGGGCGCGTAACATGGCCCCGGGTCCGGATGGTGTGCCTGGCCGGGTTTGGGTCTTGACCCACGGCGTCCTTGGGGCCCACCTCCAGCGGTTGTTTATCCGATGCCTGTGGGACGGGCGATTCCCCCCCAGTTGGAAGGTGGCGAGGATGGTCCTCCTCCGGAAGGAGGGTCGGCCCGCGGAGTCTCCATCCGCATACCGGCCCATCTGTCTCCTCGACGAGGTGGGCAAGCTCTTCGAGCGAGTGATCGCTGCCCGCCTCGTCGAGCACCTGTCGCGGGGTGCTCCGGGACTGGCCGACTGCCAGTACGGTTTCCGGGGGGGCCGGTCGACGGTCGACGCGATCAGTCGGGTCAGGGTCCTCTCGGAGTCGGCCGTCTCCCGGGGAGGGGTGGCGTTGGCGGTATCGCTGGATATTGCCAACGCGTTTAACACCCTTCCCTGGGGGGAGATACGGAGGGGGCTCGAATATCATCGGGTACCCCCGTGTCTCAGGGCAGTCGTCGGGGATTATCTCCGCGGCAGGTGGATCGAGTATCCGGGCCGGGATGGTGATATGCGGAGGGAGGTCTACTGCGGGGTTCCGCAGGGGTCGGTCCTCGGGCCACTCCTGTGGAACATCGCGTACGACGCGGTGTTGCGGGCCGACCTCCCCGACGGCGTCAGTGCCGTGTGTTACGCAGATGACACACTGGTGCTGGCCGTCGGGGCTCAGTGGGGGAGTGCCATGCGTCGCGTGGAGGAGGGGTCGCAACGCGTCGTCGACCGGATCAGGGGGATGGGGATGACGGTGGTGATCCATCAGACTGAGGTTATAGCGTTCCATTCACCTCGGCAGGATTCGCCCCCCCCCTGATGCAGGTGGGTGAGGCTGATATCGAGGTGAAGCCCCACATGAGGTATCTGGGGTTGATTCTCGATAGCCACTGGCGCTTCGAGGAGCATTTTCGCTGCCTCGTTCCACGCTTGGAGGGGATGGTCGCGGCTTTAGGCCGATTACTACCCAACCTGGGGGGCCCGGCTGGCAGAGTGCGCCGCCTCTATGTGGCAATGGTACAGTCGGTGGCCCTTTACGGGGCCCCCGTTTGGGCGGACGACCTCGCGGCCTCCCGGCGCAGCATGACGATGCTGCGTCGGGTGCAGAGGCGGATGGCGCTGAGGGTCGTCCGCGGCTACCGGACCGTGTCGCATGAGGCGGCGACGGTTCTTGCGGGGATGTCGCCCATGGATCTCCTCGCGCGGTCGCACGCGATGATGTATCGTCATCGTGTCGACCGTCGCGCGGGAGTGGGGGCGGTCCCGGGAGAGCAGGAACCTGCTTGGGGCGATTTGAAGCGCCAGGCCCGGCAGTTCGTGGTGCTCGCGTGGCAGGAGCGGTTGGCCCTGCCAACTGCGGGGCACCGGACAGTCGGGGCTGTTCGGCCACTCCTGTGTGAGTGGCTGGACGGAGGCCATGGAAGCCTTACTTACCGGATGGCACAGGTATTTTCCGGGCATGGTAGCTTCGGAAGATACCTGTGCCGGATAGGGAAGGAGCCGACGGCGCGTTGCTGCCATTGTGACGCCGAGCAGGACACGGCTGATCATACCCTCCAGGTATGCCCGGCTTGGGAGGGGGAGCGACGTGTCCTGGTCGGCGTCATAGGGCGGGATGTCTCGCTGCCGGGTGTGGTGCGCGCCATGCTCGGCAGCGAGCGGAAGTGGAGGGCCGTGGCCTCCTTCTGCGAGGCCGTAATGCTGCAAAAGGAGGCCGCGGGAAGGGAGCGCGAGCTTCAGCGGCGCGCTGAGGCTCGCGCTCGTATGGTGGCGCGAGGGCGTCGCCCGGGCGCCAGGCGTCGCGGGCGGCGGCCTCTGCGCGGCGGATGACCCTGGCTGGGAGTGGGGCCCTGAGGGGAGCCTCCTCCCGCCAGGCGGCGATGGGTCGGACCGGGTGGGTCCGGCCCACGGGGAGGCACCCTCGGTGGCCTGGAGCGGCCATCAGCTCCCGGCCGCCGAGGGGTAGAAACGGGGTCGTAGGCGGTTGCGAGTTGGGGCTCGCAGCCCGCCACTAAATGCGACCCCGGGACGGATGGCGGCGGGATGGAGTGGCCACGTCCTGCCGCTATGAGACAGTGTGTCTACCGGGGGGACCGTTTGTCCCCCCCGGGGATGGGCGCAAAGCGCGGGCACGGGGAGGATACCGGAAGAATACTTCGAGCGATTCCCGGTATCCTCCCAAATCGTGCGGAAGGGTCACCGTGGGGTTTTTAGTGGGTAGGTCCCGCGTCCGTCATTCTACGGGCGCGGGGAATCCCACACACCCCTCCCGCCTCTCCCCAAAGAGGTGGGAGGGAGTCTTTCGAAGATTTTCCCCACGACAAAAAAAAAAAAAAAATTACACGACTTGACGATTTTGAACGAGGCTGGTAGTATCCCTACATACTGCAGCTCTGCCGGTGAGTCATGGATCGATGTCACATTATCGACACCAGACATGGCGAAAATTGTACAAATCTGGACGGTCCACGAGGATTGGACCTCCAGTGGTCATCGATTTATTGATTTTGTCTTGTAGTTCACGGACGTGAATGAGAATCGAAGCCCACAGCCTCGATTCCGCACGTTGCATGCGAACTGGGAGCGTTTTGAGCAAGTTCTACTTGAGGGCGCGAGGCAATTACCCCTCGGCACTGATTGCCGCAGGGAAGTCGAATACCTAGCACAAGAGGTCGAGAAATCGATCATCGATGCGTGCAATGCCGCAATGCGCCCCAAGAAGTGGCATTAAAAGTCCGTTCCATGGTGGACGGAAAATTTGACGAGAATGAAAGCGCGAGTCTATCGACTTAGACGAGCCTTTCAGCGCGAGAGGAACTCGGAGGAGAGAGCGGTAAAGCAGGCTGAGTATCGAACATCTAGACTCGCCTACACAGCCGCAGTGCGCGCTGCGAAAGCACAAAGCTGGCAGAACTTTGTGTCGGAGCAGGGGAACAAAGAGCCATGGGGACTTGCTTACAAGATCGCCCAGAAGAAACTCTGTGTTGAGACTGCGGTCTCTAACATTCGAACGCCGGAAGGATATACGACTGACTGGGAATCGACTGCCTCGCAGCTCCTACAGGCGCTAATCCCGGACGACTCGTCCACGAATGAAACGCCGGAGCAAGCAAACACCAGAGCTGATGCTGCAACCAATCCGCCGACTGAAGACTGTCCAGTCTTCACGAGGAATGAGCTCGGAGCTGCAGTATCACGCTTAAAGCGATGCAAATGCCCTGGGCTGGACCGTATAGAGGCCGAAGTAGTTAAATGTGCTTATGGATCCATCCATAGTGCTCTACTAAGACTCTACAACGGGTGTCTAGCGCACGGGGTCTTCCCCGTTAGGTGGAAAATCGGCTCGATCATAGCAATCTTGAAAGGGCCCGATAAACCACCAACGGATGTCAAGTCGTATAGACCGATATGCCTACTTTCCATCCTAGGCAAAGTGTTAGAAAGACTAATGCTTAATCGAATGAGTAATATATTCCTAAACCCAGAACATAGTTCCGATCGGCAATACGGATTCAGGCCTGGACGATCCACGGAAGACGCCGTGGTGAAGCTCAGGGAATTGATATCCCAGCGAGAGGAACGATATGTGATGGGTCTCTCCTTCGACATCGCCGGAGCTTTTGATAATGTTTGGTGGCCAAGCATACTTCAGAAACTGAAACGCCGGTGATGTCCCCGAAATCTTTATCGACTCATGGTCGACTACTTCGCTGACCGTATGGTTACAATAGTTTCCAAACACGGTAATGTGCGTAAGCAAGTCATCAAGGGCTGCCCACAGGGGCCGATACTCGGTCCGAGCTGCTGGAACCTAGTCTTTGACGAAGTTCTGCAGCTCTTATCAAACGAACACCTGGCTTGCGAGCCAATAGCCTACGCTGACGACTTACTCGTGGTATTCTACGGAAACTCGAGGGCAAAGAGTCGCGGATACAATTTCTGAGTGGTGCGCCACGCAGAAACTTAAACTATCTGCGACTAAGACCGAGATGATTCTCTTGAAAGGAAATCTGGATAGAGAACGACCTCCTGCGATAAGGATAAACGGGAGAAATGTGGCACTCAAGCAAACCATAAGGTACTTGGGTGTTCACATCGATGCGCGAATGGGAGTAAGATCCCACGTCGAATACTTGAATGCCAAAGTCATGCGAACGTTATATACGCTAGCAAGACTTGCTCGATCAAACTGGGGTTTGGGACACAGAGCCATGCGTACTTTGTACAAAGGTCTCTTCGTCCCGATCACGACATACGCCGCCGCCGGATGGGTAGACATGCTTACCTCTGTGACAAGAATTAAACTTGCCAGAGCGCAGAGACATCTCCTTATCTCAGGGCAGTCGTCGGGGATTATCTCCGTGGCAGGTGGATCGAGTATCCGGGCCGGGATGGAGATATGCGGAGGGAGGTGTACTGTGGCGTTCCGCAGGGATCGGTCCTCGGGCCACTCCTGTGGAACGTCGCATACGATAAGGTGTTGCGGGTCGACCTCCCTGACGGCGTCAGCGCCGGGTGTTATGCAGATGACACACTGGTGCTGGCCGTCAGGGCGCACTGGGGAGGGCCAAGCGCCGCGCGGAGGTGGGGGCGCAGCGAGTCGTCGGCCGGATCAGGGGGATGGGAATGAAGGTGGTGATCCATCAGACTGAGGTTATAGCGTTCCATTCACCTCGGCAGGATTCGCCCCCCCCCCCCACCCCTGATGCAGGTGGGTGAGGCTGATATCGAGGTGAAGCCCCACATGAGGTATCTGGGGTTGATTCTCGATAGCCACTGGCGCTTCGAGGAGCATTTTCGCTGCCTGGTTCCACGCTTGGAGGGGATGGTCGCGGCTTTAGGCCGATTACTACCCAAGCTGGGGGCCCGGCTGGCAGAGTGCGCCGCCTCCATGTGGCAATGGTACAGTCGGTGGCCCTGGCGGCCTCCCGGCGCAGCATGACGATACTGCGTCGGGTGCAGAGGCGGAGGGCGTTGCGGGTCGTCCGCGGGTACCGGACCGTGTCGTATGTGGCCGCGACGGTTCTTGCGGGGATGCCGCCCATGGACCTCCTCGCGCGGTCGCACGCGGTGCTGTATCGTCACCGCGTCGACCGTCCCGCGGGGGTGGGAGCGGTCCAAGGAGTGCCGGAACCTGCATGGGGCGATTTGAAGCGCCAGGTCCGGCAGTTCGTGATGCTCGCGTGGCACGAGCGGTTGGCCCTGCCTACTGCGGGGCACCGGACAAGTCGGGGCTGTTCGGCCACTTCTGAGTGAGTGGCTGGACAGCGGCCATGGAAGCCTTACTTACCGGATGGCACAGGTGTTCTCCGGGCATGGCAGCTTCGGGAGATACCTGTGCCGGATAGGGAAGGAGCCGACGGCGCGTTGCTGCCATTGTGACGCTGAGCAGGACACGGCTGAACACACCCTCGATGTGTGCCCTGCGTGGGAGGGGGAGCGCCGTGTCCTGGTCGGCGTCATCGGGCGGGATGTCTCGCTGCCGGGCATGGTACGCGCCATGCCCGGCAGCGAGCGAAAGTGGAGGGCCGTGGCCTCCTTCTGCGAAAAAGTAATGTTGTAGAAGGAGGCCGCGGGCAGGGAGCGCGAGCTTCAGCGGCGTGCTGAGGCTCGTGCTCGTTTGGTGGAAGGAGGGAGCCGCCCAGGCACCGGGCGTCGTGGGTAGCCACCGCGGCGTGGCGGATGACCCTGGCTGGGAGGGGGTTCCTGAAGGGAGCCTGCTTCAGCCACGAGGCGCGGGATCGGACCGAAGTGGGAGTGCAACCCCAATTCCGGTCCGGCGCATCGGAAGGCACCCTCGGTGGCATGGAGCGGCCACCAACCACCAGCCGCCGAGGGGTAAAAATGGGGCGAGCTTGTTAGCGAGGAGAAAGCCAGTAAGGTTGCAGTATGCTAGTAAGGAAGCAGCAGGCTAGTAAGCAAGCAGTAAGCTAGTACGCAAGCAGGAAGCTAGTAAGCAAGCAGTGAGCAAGTAAGCGAGGAGGAAGCTAGAAAGCGAGCAAGGACCTAGTAAGACGGCAGAATGCTAGTAAGCTAGCAATTAGCTATTAAGGAACCAGTAAGCTAGTAAGTATGCAGGGAGCCAGTAAGGAAGCAGTATGCTAGAATGCAAGCAGCTGGCTAGGAAGGAAGCAGTAGGCTAGTAAGCAAGCAATAAGCTACTAAGCAAACAGTAAGCTTGTACGCAAGCAGCAGGCTAGTCAGAAAGCTTCTAGCTAGTATGATAGCAGTATGCTAGTAAGCATGCTGGAAGCTAGTAAGGAAGCAGTAAGCTAGCAAGCAAGTAGTAAGCAGGTAAGAATGCAGTAAGCTAGCAAACAAGCAGGAGGCTAGTAAGGGTTCAATAATTTAGTATGAAAGCAGTAAGTTAGGAAGGAAGCAGGAATGTAGTAGGAACACACTTATGTAGAAAGCAAGCAGTAAGTTAGTAAGCAAGCAGGAAGCTTGTAAGCATGAAGGAGGCTAGTCAGAAAGCAGTTAACTAGTAAGAAAGCTGTATGCTAGTAAGCAAGAAGTAAGCTAGTAAGCAAGCAGTGAGCTAGTATCAAGCAGTAAGTTAGTAAGCGAGCAGGGACCTTGTATGGGAGCAGAATGCTCCTAAGCTTCCTGTTAGCTGGTTAGCAGGTAGTAAGGTGGTAAGCAAGCAGCAATCTAGTAAGGAAGCAGTATGCTAGAAAGCAAGCAGCGGGCTAGTAAGCAAGCTGTGAGCTAATAAGCGAGCAGTAAGCTGGTAAGGCTGCAGTGTGCTAGAAGGTAAGCAGTAAACTAGAAAGCAAGGAGCAAGTTAGTAAGCGAACCGTGAGCACGTAAGCGAGCTGAGAGCCAGTACGGAAGCAGTATGCTGGTAGGCACGCACTAAGCTAGTAAGCAACCTGTAAGCTAGTTAGCAAGCAGTAAGCTTGTATGATGGCAGTTAGCCAGTAGGCATGTAGTAAACTAGTAACAAACCAGTATGCTAGTAAGCCAGCAGTAAGCTAGTACGCAAGCAGCAAGCTAGTAACAGAGCAGTAAGTTAGTAACAACGACGTAAGCTAGTAAGCAAGGAACAGGCTAGTAAGAATGCAATTAGCTAGTAAGCAAGAAATGGGCTAGTAAGCATGCAGGAAACTAGTAAGGAATCTTTCGGCTAGTAGGAAAGCAGTAAGTTAGGAAGGAATCAGGAAGGTACAAAGCAAGCAGCAAGATAGCAGGCAAGCAGTAAGCTAGTAAGGAAACATTAGTCTTGTAAGAAATCAGTAAGTTAGGAGAAAAGCTGGAAGGTAGTTAGAAAGCAATTAGCTACTAAGCAAGGAGTAAGCTAATAGTCATGCAGTAAGCTAGTAAGCAAGAAATGAGCTAGTAAGAGAGCTTGAATCTAGTAAGGAAGCAGCAAGCTAGTTAGCGAGCAGGAAAGTGTTAAGGAAGCAACAAGAGAGTGAGCTAGCATTAAGCTAGTAAGCAAGCAATGAGCTACTAAGGGAGCAGGAAGCTAGTTAGCAAGCAGTAAGCTAGTAAGCATGCTGTTAGCTCGAAAGCAAGTAGCAAGCTAGTAAGCAAGCACTAAGCTAGAAAGTAAGCAGCAGGCTAGTAAGAAAGCAGTTAACTATTAAGCAAGCAGTAAGCCATTATGCTAGCAGTGAGCTAGTAAGCAAGCAGTAAGCAGGAATGGAAGCAATTAGCATGTAAGCAAGTAGCAAGCTATTAAGCAAGCAGCAGGCTAGTAAGCAAGGAGTAAGCTAAAAAGCAAGAAGCAGGCTATTAAGAATGCAGTTAGCTATTGTGCATGCAGTAAGCTAGATAGCATGCAGCGTGCTAGTAAGCAAGCAGCAGGCTAGTAAGCAAGCAGGAAGCGAGTAAGCTAGCAGTAAGCAAGTAAGCAAGCGGTAAGCTAGTAAGCAAACAGCGAGTTAGTAAGCAAGCAGGAAGATAGTAAGGAAGTACTAAGCTAGGAAACAAGCAGCTGGCTAGTATGCAAGCAGTAAGCAAATAAGCTAGCAGTAAGCTTGGATGCCAGCTGTAATCTAGAATGCAAGGAGCAGGCTAGTAAGAAAGCAGTTTGATAGTAAGCAAGCCTTGAGCTAGTAAGTGAGCAGGAAGCTAGTAAGAATGCAGCCTGCTATTAATCAAGGCGTAATCTCGTTTGCAACAGGTAAGCTAGTAAGCAAGCATCTGGCTAGTAAGAAAGCAATTAGCTAGTAAGGAAGCAGCATGCTAGTAAGCAAGCAGTAAGCTAGTAAGCAAGCAGTAACCTAGTAAGTAACCTGTAAGCTAGTAAGCAAGCAGCAGGCTTGTAAGATAGCAGTTAGATAGTAAGAAAGCTGTAGGCTGGTGAGCAGGCAGCAAGCTAGTTAGGAGGTGGTATGCTAGTAAGCAAGCAGTAGGCTAGTAAGTATCCAGTCATCTGGTAAGCAAGCACTGAGCTAGTAAGCGAGCAGGAAGCTAGTAAGGAAGCAGTATGCTAGAAAGCAAGCAGTAGGTTAGTAAGTAACCGGTAGGCTAGTTAGCAAGCAGTAAGCTGTTAAGCAAGTTGTAAGCTAGTACGCAAGCAGTATGCCAGTGAGTAAGGAGTAAGCTAGTGTGGTGTGTGTGTGTGTATGGTATGGGTGAATCATGAGTGGTATGAGTAGGCGACGAATGCTTGGAGCCGAATGATTGTTTATGCAATGGTATCGATGCCGATGCCGTCAATGTTGTGGGTGGCGTCATTCGGTTTGAAGACGCACGTGGCTGGCCCTGGGAAAAAAGGGCAGAGTCGAGCGAACCGTCGAAGAGTCCACACGAGCGAGTTAAGATATAGCGAGTTATATTTTTACCACCTTTATTTTATTTCATGTTCAAGTAATCTTAACATCTTGTATTCTATTTTAATTTCATTTTCTACAAAATTGGGGGCTGGTCCGCGGTCAGAATTTAAACCGAGTCGTAGCAGAATGCTTAGTGTGGACAGTAAAGTATTGTGAGAACAGAGTTTACTTAAAAGGGTTGAGGTGAAAGTGTAGAGTGTGTACTGCGCGGACTAGTGTGGAAAGTGACGATTCATAGTTGTGGTGGTCAATAAAATGGCTTCAGTAAGGAGGGATGCAAGTGATTTCTGCATCGCAGAATTGAAAGAAAAATTACGAGAGAAGGGACTTTCAATATCTGGTTTGAAAGCGGAATTGATTCAGCGGCTGCATGAAGCCGATCCGACCGGCGAATGGTTAAAAGTATGTACAAGCAGCGTGGTCGAAGAAACTGCGAGTGACAATAGTTCAGGATACGCAAGTGATATGGTACAGATGCGGCGAGAAATGGAACTTGCACAAAGAGAGAAACAACTAGTAGAGCGGTAGCTTGATTTAGCTCGCCAACAAATTGCATTACTTCGAGAAATGCAGAGGCTTAATCTCGATAGAGGTGAGGCAGGGGAATCAACAAGCGTACCGACGGGGCAAAGACGACCGCCACCGGTAAATATCTCTGCCATTGCGGATTTATTAAGTTATTTTGATGGAAGTAGCAATACATTCGTCACGTGGGAGCGTCAAGTTCAAACATTGAAAATGACGTATCAACTGACGGATGATATGGCTAAACTGTTGATGGGATCGCGACTGAAGGGTAATGCACTTGAGTGATTACATTCGAAACCTGAACATATTGCAATGTCAGTAGAAGAATTACTGAGGAATCTACAGGAAATGTTTTACCATCCTGGAAGCGTTCTTGAGATGAGACGACGTTTTGAGGCGCGTGTTTGGAGGAAAGAAGAAACGTTCAGCGAATATGTACATCAAAAAGTGATTTTAGGATATCGCGTACCTATCAGTGACGCAGAAATGATAGAGTACATTATAGAAGGAATACCTGATCGAGGATTAAGGGATCTGGCGCGAGTGCAGAAGATAGCAACTAAGGGGGAACTGTTAGCAGCATTCGATAGGATTTCCTTGCAAGGAAGATCATTGCCGTTCAACCCAGCGATCAAGCCAAAGGAAAGCAAGTGGTCACCAGTGAAGACAATAAAGCAAGACGTTAAAGAAGTGCCGAATAACCAATTACGATGCTTCAATTGCGGTGAGAGGAACCATCGAGGTGTAGACTGTCCTGTTAAAAGCAAAGGGCCAAGATGTTTCGCTTGCCGAGACTTCGGACACAGAGCCATGGATTGTAAGAAGGGGCAGCACAAGCAGGTAAACGAGTATACGGCAGTGGCCGTTCAGGACAATAAAGTATACAAGCCTGTTACATTGCTAGGTAAGCAGATAGTAGCGTTTATAGATATGGGTAGCGATTTACATTTAATGAAAGCCGAACAATATATTAGGTTAGGGAGTCAAGCGCGAGCTACCGTCGAGCACGGACGTGTTTATATTATTGTCCTGGTTCAGATTGCGAGCGATACGCGAGTGTTCGTTTAAAGTGTGTGAGAGAGAAGGAAAGTGTTTCTGGTTTCAGGGGCACTGTTCCACGTATAGAAAACAACCATGAATCCGAATGTACCAAAAACCTACGCACAAATGGCTCAACAAGTATATTTTCCGACTAAAGAACAGGCAATAATAATTGATTCCATTGAAGGAATCTCTATTCAGGAGTACACAGTGGCAGTGGGAAAGCTAACGGATCCAAAAAATATTAGATTTGCATCTTGCATTTCACATGGACGAGTTTGCATGTACTTGAATAGTAAGGAGATAGCTGACAAACTTACTGATAGTAATGCTAAAGTAAACATTGGTCCGCATGTTCTTGAAATACGACCATTAATTACAAAATCTAAAAGAATAATATTGTCAAACGTATGCCCAATAATCCCCCACAGCTTAATTGAAAACGAACTAGACAAGCTCAAAATCAAGTTAAGCTCGCAGATAACATTTATCAGAGCAGGAATGAGTGACCCTAACTACAGTCACGTGCTAAGCTTCAGAAGACAAATGTTTATACAGCCTGAAGACGTTTCTAAATTACCGGAAACTCTGAAAATTAATTATGATGATACAGTTTACTGGATTTATCTATCAACGGAGAAGTTAACATGTTTTTTATGCCATGAAGAGGGGCATCTCGCTAGGTACTGTAAAACTATAGATTCCACAAACAATAGTAGCGCTCTAGGGATTTCAAAACCTGAAGAAAATATGAAAATAAATATACAGGCAGTCACTCATGTTATAGAAAAAGATTCAGTGCGAAACACTACCGAATGCTCGACTGCAACTATAGAGCCGAATTTTACAATCCTCTCCATGCCTCCTCCGGCATATACCAAAAGACCTCTTTCTCTATCTTCTATTATCAGTTCAGATCAAGGTTCTGAAGGAAATAAGGTCGCCAAAACAACACACAATAGCCAAACTAATACTGTTAAAAAATTGAAAAAATCTGGTTCATCTGAAATTACTTTGGACGACGTGACAAGACAATTACTTCCTGCTAAAGATTATATTCTGGCTAACCTACAGAAATTTCCACTTGATTTCAAACGCATCACTAATTTTTTGCTAGATACCTACGAAAACTCAGATACTCCAGGTATTGCTATTAACTACACTAAAGATATACATGCCCTCGCAAACATGCTAACAGAAATTAAGGGCCACCTTACAGAACGATCCTTGAAAAGTCGAGTAACTAGAATAGTTAAACGTTTACGCACTCCAGAACTGCAAATACAGGGTGAATCGAGCGATGATTCATATTCTACCGATGACCCTCAAATAAAAGCATTATCTGATTCTGCGCAATATTACAATAAATGATCCCCAGCGACCCAGATATACGAAATAAGAACAATCAATCTCTTAAGATACTTTTTTGGAATGCTAGAAGCGTGCGCCAGAGACTATCTGAAATTGGAAAAATATTGACAAATGTTGATATACTTATTTGCGTTGAATCATGGCTTACAGAACAACATGCTATTCACTTTCCCGGCTTCTTAACATACAGAAAAGACAGAACCCATTCAAGAGGAGGTGGTACTTTTATACTTATACGTAAATACCTAGCGTATAAAGAAATATGTAACCTGAAGACACCGGACACCGCTACTGAAATTTGTGGTCTACGCATAAATAACATAAATCCCCCCCCCCTGCAACTTCTAGTTTGCTACAGAGCTCCAGGAAATATTCTCACTCAAGACCAATGGGACCTTATTCTACAAAATATAGAATTGAATAGCAGCTCCTTACTATTAGGAGATTTTAACTCTCATAATAAAAACTGGAACTGCAGTTACAGACACAAATGGGGCACGTTTGGAAAAAGCCATAGAAACACACGATCTATTCCTACACAATAATGACTCGTTCACGCACGTCGACATATATCATAACACAAAATCTAACCTCGACTTAATCCTCTCTACTATAAATATTTCAGATAAATTAGATCACAAAGTACGTGACGAGACGCGGGGATCTGATCACTTCCCTATATGGATTAATGTAGCTGTAGAAAAGGAAACCTACAGCAAAAAGACCTTTAAGTTAAAGTCAGTTCGTACTGACTGGTCCATATATACAACAAAACTTGAAGCTTGTTATTCTAAATTTCTTCTATCTAACTACAATCAACTGGCACCTCATGAAAAATACAGAATGTTTGTGGAAAAAATTACGGAAGCTATAGAATCTAGTACACCGCGGAGAAGAAACTACAATTCAAGGGATAGTAGAAATCCTGTTCCCTGGTGGGATGCTGACTGTGACAGAGCTCGAAGACATCGACGCGCATCATATAAAAAGTGGGAACATACGGGTAACCTAGAAGATCTAATAATTTACAAAAAAAACGTAGCCACAGCTAAAAAGGTTTTTAAAAAGAAAAAGAGAGAGTTTTTTAAAAAATTCGCTGAAAGCATAAATCTACAAACAGATCCTAGCTATGTGTGGAACAAGTGCAGGATCTTTAAAAATAAATGGGTCAAAATAAGTCCTCAGCATTGGGTGGAAAACCACCAAGATAAAAGTAAAATTGAAGAAGCTATTAATAAAATAAGTCCCCCGTGGGTCTTAACGGACTCCAACTGGCTACCTCCACATCAACAAAACGAATTTTTTGAGGCTCAATTCAACTTCACGGAATTCATTGTTGCACTGGAGCATAAAAAAGTTAACTCAGCTCCAGGAATGGATGGAGTTGACTATGAAATGTTAAAAAACTTACCGGTCAAGTTTAAATTACTATTGTTGGACATTTACAATCAGATGTTTGTACAAAGTGATTATCCCAAAAGTTGGAAAAATTCCTTTGTCCACCTTATCAAAAAAGCAGACGGTAAAAGCTTGCGCCCCATCTCGCTTACTTCCTGTGTGTCCAAACTCTTCGAAACTCTCATCCAAAATCGACTAGAATGGTGGACTGAACACAACAATCTCATACCAAGCAACCAACAAGGATTTAGGAGAGGAAGATCATGTATCGACAATATGCTTAGTTTGGCAGTCAAAGTGGAAGAAGCTTTTGCAGAAAGGAAAGAAGTCCTCGCGGCCTTCCTCGATGTCCAAGGAGCTTTCGATAACGTAAACGTGGACATCTTGTTATCCAAACTGGCCTATATGGGCTGCCCATCAACTATTCTTAGATTCGTTAAATTTATTACACATGAAAGGTACATGCATACTGACTTCCTAGGTGAAAATTATAGACTCCTTCATAAAGGTGTTCCCCAAGGAGGTGTTCTTAGTCCAATTTTATATGTGATCTATGTCTCAAACATTAATGCAAACCTACCCAAAAATGTAGTAATTTCACAATTTGCTGATGATACAGCACTCTACTTAAAAACTGCTTCTACCAAGAGGGGAAAGAAAGTTCTTGAAAAAGCCATTCAAACTGTTGAAGAAAATCTATATTATCTAGGCCTAACACTTACCTCTAACAAAACTATGTATATTCACTTTAACCAAAAAAGAATAATGCCCGGAAGTTCAAAAATAACAATCGGAGGCCATAATATAAAATCCAGCGCAACCGTCTGTTTCCTCGGTATATTATTCGACTAATAAACTTTCCTTTACCCCTCAAGTTGATCAGATACAAGGAAGATGCTTTAAATCTCTCAACATTATTAAATTTTTGAGAGGTACCTGTTGGGGATGTTGCCCCAATACACTGATTACATTGTATAAGAGTTATGTGCGTTCTATTATCGATTATGGCTCCTTCATTTACTTCCCCAGAAATAAAATTCTGTTAGAAAAACTCGAAGCAGTACAGAATTCAGCAGTTAGAATTGCTCTTGGTTACCGTAGAAGCACTCTAAAGAATATCCTATTAGCAGAATCTAAACTAATTTCTATCCGGGAACGTGCAAAACTTTTATGCAACTTGTTTTTGACAAAGGCGCTAACTAACAACAATTCCTACACCCATCAAGCTGTAAAAAGCTATCATAGAGTAACAAAAAATAGACAACCGAGATCCAAGTCAATCCTTAATTTGTGTATCCCATGCGTACTAGAGGCTACTAAATACATTAGTAATCAAGATAACTGCAGTATTTACTCCTGCAGTTTCGAAACATTAATGACCATGGTTTCTGTTGATACTGTGCTGGGCCATGAGCTAAAGACTTCAGGGCACCCCAATGAAATACTAGCGGAACTCATAAAAAGCAGTAATGCGCTATCCATTTACACAGATGGAAGCAAAATTTTAGGCAACAATTGTGTCGGTGCAGCATGCTGGTGTCCCGAGATGAATACTGAAATCACTATAAGTATAAACAAGTTCGCTTCTGTGTTCACGGCCGAGTGTATTGCGCTAAGCCATGCCCTACACATTGCCTTAAGTAACAAACATCGCAATATATACATTTGTTCTGACGCTCTTAGTGCCCTACAGAGCTTGCAGACCACAAAAATATCAATCAAAACAAATTCGTACACTCTTGAAATTAAAAAAAAGTTCAATGACTTTATGTGCAACAATACGAACAATAGTTTTCTTAAATTTATCTGGGTGCCGTCGCATATAGGAATTATTGATAATGAGAAAGTCGATAACTTGGCCAAAATAGCTTCGAATAACTTGGATATTTTAAAAATTCCATTTACCGACATTTTTGAAATTTATAAAGAAAATGCTAGACAGAACACTTTGAGTATAATCACGGATCAGGGTTCCTTTAAAGGGACGAAATACTTAAAATATATTTCAATGACTGTAGCAGACCTTGGTACTATTGGGGGAAACACAGAAGAGAATTTATTGTTACAATAAACCGTATTAGGTCTGGGCATTATAATCTTGCTGCCTCCCTCGCCCGCATTAAGATAATAAGCGATCCTACATGTAAATGCAACCATGAAATCGAAGACATCAATCATATGGTTTGGCAATGCAGGCTTTACGACAGTTTAAGGGTCAAGTTAATTAAAAAGCTACAAAATATGAAACTGTTTCTCCCACTTAATGTTGAATCGCTAGTTGCTGAACCAAATATTCCAGCTTGTTTATGTATTTTTAATTTTTTAAACGAATGTAAACTGCGGATATAATGTACACGTAAACATACATATCACTGTATATATGAACCTTATCTGAGGTTCTCAATAAAAAAAAAAAAAAAAATATATTAGGTTAGGATGCCCAACTTTACACGGTACAGAAATATCTTGTAAAGGATTCGGTTTAAGTAAGGTCACTACTTTAGGCAGTTTTTATGCGAACGTACAAATCGATATAAATATTTTCCGATTTTTAATTCACGTGGTACTGGATGAATATTTGAGACATAATTTTTTGATTGGCTCGGAATTGTTGCAAGAGGCTAAATTGACATTAGACGGTAAGAGTGTTGAGGTTTCAAAACGCGATAACAGGGTAACGAATTCTTATGATGTACCAAAAATATTTTGCATAGATACTTTCGATGAGTCCGAGAACAATGTGACTAATTCTTTAATAGATTTGCAGCATATTAAAAATGATACCGTTAAACAAGAAATAGAAGATATAATAAGTAATTATGAGCCTAAAACTATTAAAAAGTCTAACATTAAAATGAACATTGTATTGAAAGATGATATACCTATATATCAACCTCCACGTAGATTAGCGCCAGTGCAAAGAGAAATAGTTAATAAACAGATAGATGAATGGATGCAACAAGGAATAGTGCGAGAAAGTACATCGGAATATGCCAGTCCGATTGTACTGGTAAAAAAGAAAGATAATGGAATGCGTTTGTGTATAGATTATAGATTACTCAATAAGAAAGTATGTAAAGATCGCTATCCGCTTCCGTTGATAGAAGATCAGCTGGATCGTTTACAGGGCGCGACGATATTTAGTACTCTCGATTTAAAGGATGGTTTTTTTCACGTCCCGATTGAGGAAAATAGTTGTAAATTCACTGCATTTATAGTACCTGATGGGCATTTTGAATTTTTAAGAACCCCATTTGGTCTCTGCAACTCTCCAGCTATCTTTCAAAAATATATCAATAATATATTTCGTAACCCGATTCAGACAAGTGTTGTTTTGACATATATAGATGATTTAATTATTCCTGCGAATGACGAAAATGAAGCCGTATCAAGATTGCGTGAGATATTGTGTATTGCAAGTGATTATGGATTGCGAGTGAATTGGAAGAAATGTCGTTTTCTTCAACGTAGCATAGAATATCTAGGTCACATAATTGAGGATGGTCACGTACGTCCGTCGAAGCGTAAGACATTAGCTGTTATGAATTTTCCATTAGTAAAAAATGTTAGAGACGTGCAGAGCTTCTTAGGATTAACCGGGTATTTTCGCAAATTTATTCCACAATACTCAACAATAGCCCAACCCTTGACGAACTTGTTGAAAAAAGACGTAAATTTTGAACTAAATGAAAAACATATGCTAGCGTTTAAACAATTGAAAATTGCATTGAGCAGTGACCCGGTTTTAAAATTATACCGCGTAGGTGCGGAAACAGAACTCCATACGGATGCGTCGAGCGTCGGACTCGGTGCCATCCGGTTACAGAGAGACGATGTCGATCAACGTTACCATCCAACATATTATGCGAGCTGGAAAACGTCAGAGGCAGAATCGCGATACATTAGTTATGAATTAAAGATATTAGCTATAGTTAAAGCGTTACATAAGTTTAGAGTTTATCTTTTAGGAATATCGTTTAGAACAATAACCGATTGTCGTGCGTTTACTCTCACTATGAAAAAAAGAGACTTATGTGTTCGAGTTGCAAGGTGGGCATTATTGTTAGAGTTCAATTATACTATTGAACATCGCTCAGGAAGCAATATGCGACATATCGATGCGCTAAGTCGGAAGCCTATTCCGGTGTGTATGCTTATCAGTGAGTGTGAGACGAGTGTGCTCGTGAGATTGCGAAAAGCGCAATGTGCGGACAAAGAGTTATCGGAAATAATGGATTCTATGAATAGTGTACAAAATAATGATGGCGACTACGTAATAAGAAACGGACTTTTGTTTAAGGTAATTGACGACGATGTTCGCATAGTAGTGCCGCGTGCTATGCAGGGTCAAATAATAAGACAGTTGCATGAGAACGGACACTTCTCTAGTGGTAAAACCGAGACCCTTGTTAGAAAAGATTATTGGTTCAAAGGTCTAAGATCTAATGTGGAAAAAGTGATTCAGAATTGCATTGCGTGTATTTTAGCTGAACGAAAATCTGGAAAACGAGACGGACTATTACATCCTATCGACAAAGGAGACGTTCCGTTAGATGTATACCACATTGATCACTTAGGACCGCTTCCGTCAACTCGGAAGAATTACAAACACATATTCGTAGTGATAGATGGATTTTCTAAATTTGTGTGGCTCTATGCTACAAAATCTACCGGTACTGGGGAGGTCGTCAACCACTTGAAAAAACAAGCGACAATTTTTGGCAATCCCCAAAAGATTATTTCGGACCGTGGAACTGCATTTACTTCGGCAGAGTTTCAGGAGTACTGCAGAGAAGAAAATATTGAAGCTGGCCTTATTACAACGGGGGTACCAAAAGCGAATGGCCAGGTAGAAAGGGTGAACAGGACAATCATTCCTGTGTTAACTAAGTTGGCCGCCCCAAAACCTAATGAGTGGCACAGATACCTAGACGTATGCCAAAACTACCTGAATGCAACTCCTCACCGCAGTATCGGCAATACACCTTTTAAGATTCTATTCGGGACTGATATGAGGTTGAAGAATAATCCCGAGGTCCGAGAAATAATAAGCAACGAGTGGAACGAACAATTTGAAGAAAATCGAGACGAATTGAGACGGCAAGTAAAAAACAACATTTTGAAAATCCAACAGAAGAATCGGCGAAGTTTTAACCAGAATCGTAAAGAGGCTCATCACTATCACGAAGGAGATTTGGTCGGTATCAAAAGGACACAATCAGGACCAGGTTTAAAGTTTGCGCATAAATATTTAGGCCCGTATCAAATTACCCGTGTACTGCGCAATGATCGGTATTTGGTAGAGAAAGTAGGTGAGCACGAGGGGCCACGACAAACATCGACAACTGCAGAATACTTGAAATCGAGGATTGAGGACCTAGAAGATGCATTGACGGATAGTGAGAATACATCTGATATCTGAGAGCAGATATCTCTGCAGGATGGCCGAATGTGGTGTGTGTGTGTGTATGGTATGTGTGAATCATGAGTGGTATGAGTAAGCGACGAATGCTTGGAGCCGAATGATTGTTTATGCAATGGTATCGATGCCGATGACGTCAATGTTGCGTGTGGCGTCATTCGTTTAGAAGACGCACAAAAAAGGGCAGAGTCGAGCGAACCGTCGAAGAGTCCACACGAGCGAGTTAAGACGTAGCGAGTTATATTTTTACCACCTCTATTTTATTTCATGTTCAAGTAAACTTAACATCTTGTATTCTGT
This sequence comes from Colletes latitarsis, assembly GCF_051014445.1. Lineage (NCBI taxonomy): Eukaryota > Metazoa > Arthropoda > Insecta > Hymenoptera > Colletidae > Colletes > Colletes latitarsis. The sequence continues at coordinate 648,785 of NW_027488377.1, read as the reverse complement.
TTTAATTTTATTTCCTACACTAGTAAGCTACAAGTAAGCAATTAAGCTAGCAGCAGGCTAGTAAGGAAGCAGTATGCTAGTGAGCAAGCAGTATGCTTGTAAGAAAGCAGTTAGCTTGTACGAGAGCAGTATGCTAGTAAGCAAGCAGTAGTCGTGTAAGCTAGCAGTAAGGTAGTAAGCAAGTAGTGAGCCAGCAAGCGCGCAGGAAGCAAGTAAGGAAGCAGCATGACAGTAAGAAAGCAGGAAGCTAGTAAGCGTGCAGTGAGCTATTAAGCAAGCAGTGAGCTAGTTAGCCAGCAGGAAGCTAGAAAGGAAGCAGGATGCTAGAAAGCAAGCAGTTAGCTAAGAAGAAACAAGTATGCTACTAAGCGAGCAGCTGGCTGGTAAAGATGCAGTTAGCTAGTAAGGAAGCAACAAGCTAGTAAGCAAGCGGTAATCTAGTAAGCGAGCAGGGAGCTAGTAAGGGAGCAGAATGCTAGTAAGCAAGCAGTATCCTAGTAAGCAACCAGTAAGATATTAGACAAGCAGCAGCCTAGTAAGAAAACTGTTACCTAGCAAACAACCCGTATGATAAGAAGGAAGCAGGATGGTGGTAAGATAGCAGTTATCTAGTAAGCATACAGTAAGATAGTAAGCAGGCAGGATGATAGTAAGCAAGGAGTAAGCTGGTAAGCAAGCAGTGAGCTAGTGAGCGAGCAGGGAGCTAGTAAGGAAGCAGAAGTCTAGTAAGCAAGCAGTAAGCTAGTAAGATACCAGTTAGGTAGTAAGCTAACAGTAAGCTGGTAGGCATGCAGTAAGCTAGTATGCAAGCAGTAAGCTAGCAAGGAGGCAATATGCTAGTAAGCAAGCAGCAAGCTAGTAAGCAAGCGGTAATCTAGTAAGCGAGCAGGGAGCTAGTAAGCAAGCAGTATCCTAGTAAGCAACCAGTAAGCTAGCAAGCAATCTGGAAGCTAGTAAGGAAGCAGTATGCTAGAAAGCAAGCAGTGGGCTAGTAAAAAAGCAGGAAGCTAGAAAACAAGCAGAGGGCTAGTAAAAAAGCAGGAATCTAGTTGAAGGCAGTATGCTAGTAATCAAGCAGTAAGCTAGAACGCAAGCATCTGCCTTGTAAACATGCAGTAAGCGTGTATGCTAGCAGTAAGCTAGTAAGTAAGCAGCGAGCTAGTAAGCAGGGAAGAATCTAGTAAGGAAGCAGCATGATAGTAAGCAAGCAGTAAGCTAGTAAGCAAGCCGTATGCTAGTAAGCAACCAGTAAGCTACTAAGCAAACAGTCAGCTTGTAAGCAAGCAGCAGGCTAGTCAGAAAGCTGCTAGCTAGTTAGAAAGCACTATGCTAGTAAGCAAGCCGTAAGCTAGAAAGCAAGCAGCAAACTAGTATGCAAGCAGTGCGCTAGTATGCGAGTAGCCAGCTAGTAAGCAAGCAGCAAGCGTGTAGGCAACCGATACGGATCGATTCTCACATTTTTGTCAACCTGGTATTCCGCCAACGGAGCGCGTCAAAGAAGAGTGCGTCCGCAGCTGACTTTGACGCCTACAGCACCGTTTAGCCTACCGTCCCGACGTAGTGGCGTTTGAGGCCACGAAACGCGGACATCCGGCCACCGGTAGGGACTAGTGCGTCCGCAGAGCCCCTCCGGGTTCACGGCCTCTCAGCCGAGGGAAGGGTGGAGGTGCGTCCGCTGCCATCCGACCCCACTAGTCGGCGATTCCCACTCCGCCTCCCGACATCCTCCTACCCCAGCGAAATAGTGTAGCGGCGAACGAGCACGAGCGAGTGGCCAGCCCCGGCTGGTAACCAGAATAGGGACCTTTATACCCCTAGCATAGGAGCGAGCGAATCCGGCGTACCGACTGACGCCTCAAACGCCACGACGTCGGGACGGTGGGCTAAACGGTGCTGTGGGCGTCAAAGTCAGTTGCGGACGCACTCTGCTAGTAAGCGAGTATGGAGCATGGAGCATGGAGTATTGAGCTAGTAGCAAAGCAGAAATCTAGTAAGCAAGCAGTATGCTGGTGAGAAAGCACATATCTAGTAAGGAAGCAGTATGCTAGTAAGCAAACACTACGCTAGTAGGCAACAACTAAGCTAGCAAGCAACCAGCAAGCTAGTACGAAAGCAGTTTTATAGTAAGATAGCAGTATGCTAGCAAGCAAGCTGTGTACTAGTAAGCGAGGACGAAGCTAGTAAGGATGCGTTATGCTAGTAATCAAGCAGTAAGTCAGTAGGCAACCAGTAAGCTAGTAAGCAAGCAGCAGGCTAGCCAGAAAGCAGTTAGCCAATAAGAACGCAGTATGCTTGTAAGCAAGCGGCAAGCTAGAAAGCAAGTAGCAATCTAGTAAGCAAGCAGTAAGCTACCAAGCAAGCAGTGAGCTAGTAAGAAAGCAATTAGCTAGTGAGAAAGCAGTATGTTAGTAAGCAGGCAGTAAGCTAGAACGCAAGCGGTAAGCACGTAAGCAAGCAGTAGGCTAGTAAGCAAGTAGTAAGCTAGTAAGCAACCAGAAAGCTAGTAAGCAAGCAGCAGGCTAGTCAGAACTCAGTTAGGCACTAAGAACGCAGCATGCTAGCAAGCTTGCGGAAAGCTAGAAAGCTAGCAGCAAGTTAGGAAGCAATCTGTAATCTAGTAAGAAAGCAGTGTGCTATTAAGCAAGCTGGGAGATAGTGAGCGAGCAGTAAGCTTGAAACCAAGTTGTAAGCTTGTAAGCAAGCAGTACTGTTAAAGTACTAAGGGACTTTAGCGTGTGTCCGGATGAGGAAACAGACAGGGAGAGAAAATGTTACAAGTTTTTCAATAGAGTTTTTATTACAAAAATATAAATGAACTATTTATAACATTTTAACAAAACAAAACTAGAAACTAAAAGAAAAAACTGACGACGGCTCCTATTGCGGCCTCGTCTCCTCTTTTTAAGTCTCCTTATTTCAATTTTTACTGCGGAGGCTTTCTGAAACAAAAGAATCCGCCTAATAAATACATTTGCGGACAAGTCAACAATCGCGCGCTCGTCAGCTGTTTCTCGCGCTCCAGTGACAGTCTGGTGTGCTTGGAGGGGAGAGCTGGCTGGCTATCTAGCGCTATAGCTAGTGGACTGTATATTTTTTTCTTTCTGGTCGATGAGATTCTCTTTCTACGATCTCACCGACGCGCACAACCGGGTAGACGAGCTTTTCTCCGTTCTACTGGGTTCTCTTTGCAATGCCACGGACGGGAAACCAAATGGAGGTTGTAAGGCTCCAAGAGGCTATATCCCGCGAGCACGCTCCCCGTGCGGGTGGCGTTTCTACACCACCCACGCAAGAGGACGTCTTGTCCTGGTTCGGCTCCCTCGTCAGCTGCTCCTCAGGAGCGACCTGCGGTATGCACACGTGGTTGCCAAGCCGGCGATTCCTTCATCAAAGGAACGCTCGGCAGCCAGCCGTGGCTACCTCGACGGAGGCTCCTGTGTTCCGAGGAACTGGCCTGCGGCTCACCGGTTCAGGACTCAATCCCCTGCAATTCCAACCACCCTACGTTCACAGCCCAGTGTGGTCGACTCACAGCTGGTAGTGGGTGTAGCGATGGAAGGAAGGCTCTTCGAACCCTTTGCTCCACCGTACGCTTAGGCTCTACTTATTGTCCCCTCACGACGGTATATTGGAGCGGGTTCTCCGACGCCCGATGCACGGAGAGCACCACGAAGTGATATTCTTCCTGAATATCTATCTTCCGGTTGCTCCTACGCCGTATAGCTCTAATCTTGGTCGGTGAAACTTTCCACCCCTCCGGTCGGTGTACTCTCAGTGGTACACAGGACGGGTGGTTCCAGTGGGTTTCATATGACCTCTACGAACGGTGAACTACCACTAGGTGATACCAGTATGTCGGTATCAGCCTTCCAGTAGCTCTAATCGGATAATTGGAAGAAGACTCAAGGCGATCCACACCGAATCTCCATCGTCGCAGTCGCATCCACGAACTGCAACGTTCAATCACAATCCTGCGTCTACGATCGCTTCACACTCGACGTGCCTTGCAATCGCTGCAACGTCAGGCAGATTGTCCGTTTTCTGGGGAAAATCTCAGGTCGCTATGACGAGATTTTCCAATAAACTATTTGTCCGCAAACTGATTCTATTACGAGGAGCGAGATCGACTCATCCTCCTCGGAGCTCGTAGGGAAATGGGAACGCGACCGTCACAAGGTCCGCTCTCGATCGCCGACGGCTCAAGAAAGAACCGTGACGATCTGCAAGCAGCGACGGCCGCGGCCGGCTCCGTCTCGCAAGCGCAGAACCGGGTAGCTACGCCTCGCGTTGCTGGGCCCGGGCTGCTACGCGCCGCGTGGCCACGGCGCGGCGCTGCCGTGTTTCGTCTATCGATTTTTTTCCGATAGATCTCTTTTCTCTCTCTTTCTCAGCGCTAACAACACATTCCTAGAATTTGTTCCAAAACTCGAGAATTTCAGTGAAGCTAGCTTGAAAAAACACGTAAATAGCCGCGGTATACTAATCTGAACGATGGAAAATTTCCATGTCAGCACAACCATCTAGAATTACGCGAATTCAATATAGATACGGGCATCGCGGCCGAGTTTCTGCGTCTCGGACTCATGCGATATTTAAACAAGTACGCTAGTAAGCATGCAGTGAGATAGTAAGCTAGCAATGAGCTAGTATCGGAGCAGCAGGCTAGTAAGAAAGTAATTAGCTACTAAGGAAGTAGTACGCTAGTAAGCAAGCAGTAAGCCACTATGCAAGCAGTATGCTAGTAAGCAAGCAGTTAGCTGGTCAGATCGAAACAGGCTAGTAAGAAAACTATTAGCTAGTGAGAGAACAGCGTGCTAGTAACCAAGCAGTAAGCTACAAAGCAAGCAGCAAGCCAGTAAGAAAGCAATTAGCTTCTAAGCGAGCAGGATGCTAGTAAGGAATCACTATGCTAGTAAGCAAGCAGTAAGATAGTAAGCAACCAGTAAGCTAGTAAGCAAGCAGCAGGCTATTAAGAAAACAGTTAGTTACTACCAAAGAAGAAAGCTAGTAAGCAAGCAGGAAGCTATTAAAGAAGTGTTAGGCTAGTAAGTGACCAATAAGTTCATAAGAAAGCAGTAAGTTAGGAAGAAAGCAGGAATGTAGGAAGGTAGCAGTCAGGTAGTAAGCAAGGAGTAAGCTAGTAACAAGCAGTAAGCTAGTAAGCACGTAGTGAGCTAATAAGCGTGGAGAAAACTAGTAACGAAGCAGTATGATAGCATGCAAGCATTATGCTAGCAAGCAACCAGTAGACTGGTAAGCAAGCAGGAAGCGAGTATGCTAGCAGTAAGCTAATAAGCAAGCAGTAATCTTCTAAGCAATCCGTGAGCTAGTAAACAATCAGGAAGCTAGTAAGCAAGCAGTAAGCTGGTAAGAAAGCAGCTAGTAAGCTAGTAAGCATGCAGTAAGTTAGTAAGCTTACAGTAAGATAGTGAGAATGCAGTTAGCTAGTAAGAAAGCAGTATGCTGCCAAGAAGGCAGTTAGCTAGTATGCATGTGGCAAGCTAGTATGCAAGCAGTAAACTAGTAAGCCAGCGGTATGCTAGTAAGCAACCAGCAGGCTAGTAAGAAAGCAGATAGCTATTAAGCGAGCAGGAAACTAGAAATGGAGCAGCATGCTAGAAAGCCACCAGTAAACTAGCAAGCAAGCCAAAGCTAGTAATAGAGCAGAATGTTTGTAACGTGGCAGTATGCTAGTAAGCATGCAGTAAGCTAGGAAGCAAACAGAAAGCAAGTAACATAGCAGTAAGTTAGTAACAAGACAGTAAGTTAGTAACGAAGCAGTATGCTGGAAAGCAAGCAGGAACCTAGTAAGCAAGCAGCATGCTAGCAAGAATGCAATTAGTTAGCAAGCAAGCTGTCAGCTAGCATGCAAACAGAGAACTAGAAAGCGAGCAGGGAGCTAGTAAGGAATCGGTAAGCTAGCGAGCAAACAGTAAGCGTGTAAGCTAGCCGTAGGCTAGTAAGCAAGCAGTCAGCTAGTAGGCAAGCAGTAAGGTAGTAAGATAGCAGTATGCTAGTAAGCAAGCTGTAAGCTAGAAAGCAAGCAGTAAGCTGGTAAGCAAGCTGTAAGCTAGTAAACAAGCAGCAGGTTATTAAGAAAGCAGTTAGCTAGTAAGAAAGCAGGAATGTAGTAAGAAAGCAGTTAGGTAGTAGGAAGCAGTAAGCTAGTAAGCAAGCAGAAAGCTAGTAAGCAAGCAGTGAGCTAGTAAGAAAGCACTATGCTAGTAAGCAAGCAGTAAACTTGAAAGCAAGCAGTAAGCTAGTAAACAAGCAAGAAGTCAGTAAGGAGGTAGTGTGTTGGAATGCAAGCAGCGGGCTAGTAAGCAAGCAGTAAGCGAGTAAGCTAGCTGTAAGCTAGTAAGCGTGCAGTAAGCTAGTAAGCAAGCAGTAAGCTAGTATGCAAGCAGTAAACTATTAACAAAGCCGTATGCTAGTTAGCAAGGAGTAAGCTAGAAAGCAAGCAGCAAGCTAGTAAGCAAGCAGCAAGCTAGTAAGCGAGCAGTGAGATAGTAATCAAGCAGTAGGCTAGTATGCGAGCAGGGACCTTGTAAGAGAGCAGAATGCTACTAAGCATCCAGTGAGCTAGTAAGCAACCAGTGAGATAGTAAGCAAGCTGGCAGCTAGTAAGCAAACAGTAAGCTAGTAAGCGAGCAGTAATCTAGTAAGCAACCAGTAAGCATGTAAGCAAGCAGTAAGCTGGTAGGGCAGTAGTGAGCTAGTAAGCGAGCAGGGCGCTAGTAAGGATGCATTATGGTAGTAAGCAAGCGGTAAGCTAGTAAGCAAGCAGTGAGCTAGTAAGTGAGGAGGAAGCTAGTAGCAAGCAGTAAGCTTGTAAGCAAGCTGTAGGCTAGTAAGCGAGCAGGGACCCAGTAATGCAGCAGAATGCTAGTAAGCATGCAGTTAGCTAGTGAGAAACCAGTAAACTAGCATGCAAGCAGGAAGCTTGTAAGGATGCAGTATGCTATAGAGCAAGCAGCGGGCTTGTAAACAAGCAGTATGCGAGTAAGCAACCAGTAAGCTAGTCAGCAAACAGTAAGCTAGAAAGCAAGCGGCAAGCTGGAAAGCATGCAGTAAGCTAGAGAGCAAGCAGCAAGCAAGTAGGCAAGCACTAAGCTAGTAAGCGAGGAGGATGCTAGTAGGGGAGCAGTATGATAATAAGCAAGGAGTAAGCTAGTTAGCAAGCAGTAAGCTGGTAAGGCAGTAGTGAGCTAGAGAGTAGTGAGCTAGTAAGCGAGCAGGGCGCTAGTAAGGATGCATTATGGTAGTAAGCATGCAGTGAGCTAGTAAGTGAGGAGGAAGCTAGTAGCAAGCAGTAAGCTTATAAGCAAGCAGTAAGCTGGTAAGGCAGTAGTGAGCTAGAGAGTAGTGAGCTAGTAAGCGAGCAGGGCGCTAGTAAGGATGCATTATGGTAGTAAGCAAACCGGAAGGTAGTAAGCACTCGTCTGGTAAGAGAGCGGTAAGTTAGTAAGAATGCTGTATGTTAGGAAGAATGCAGGAATGTTGTAAGCAAGCACTAAGGTAGTAAACAAGCAGTACGATAGTAAGCAAACAGTACGATTGTAAGCAAGCAGCAGGATAGTCAGAAACCAGTAAGATAAGAAGTAAGGAGGAATGTAGTAAGAAAGCTGTTAGGTAGTAAGCAAGCAGTAAGCTAGTAAGGAAGCAGTACGCCAGTAAGCAGCGACATGCTGAAAAGCATGTAGCAATCTAGTAAGCAAGCAGTAAGATTGTAAGCAAGCAGTAAGCTAGTAAGCAAGCAGGTTGCTAGTAAGCAGGTAGTGTGCTAGAAAGCAAGTAGTGAGATAGTAAGCAAGCAGTGAGCTAGTAAGTGAGCAGGAAGGTTGTAAGGAAGCAGTATGCTAGTAGCAAGCAGTAAGTTAGTAGCAAAGCAGTAAGCTAGTAAACAAGCTAGTAAGCACGCAGTAATCTAGTAAGCTAGCAGTGAGCGAGTTAGCAAGCAGGAAGCTAGTAAGGAAGCAGTATGTTAGTAAGCAAGCAGCAGGCTAGTACAAATGCAGTTAGTTAGTAAGGGAGCCGTAGGTTTGCAGGAAAGCAGTAAGCTGGTAAGCAAGCAGGAAGCCTGTAAGGAAGCAGTAAGCTAGTAAGCAAGCAGTAGGTTTGTAACAAAGCAGTACCCTAGTAAGCAAGCAGCAGGCTAGTAAGAAAGCAGTTAGTTAGTAAGGAAGCAGTAAGCTTGTAAGCAAGCAGTTAGCTATTAAGCTAGCTGTAAGCTAGTAAGGAAGTAGTAGGCAAGTAAGCAAGCAGTTAGTAAGCCTGCAGTAAGCTGGAAAGCAAGCAGCAAGATTGTAAGCAAGCAGGATGCGAGTATGCTAGCAGTAAGCTAGTAAGCAAGCAGTAATCTAGTAAGCAAGCAGTAATCTAGTAAGCAAGCAGTAAGCTAGTTAGCAAGCAGGAAGCTAGTAAGGAAGCAGTGCACTAGTAAGCAAGCAGCAGGCTAGTACAATTGCAGTTAGTTAGTAAGGGATCCGTAGGTTTGTAGCAAAGCTGTAAGCTGGTAAACAAGCAGCAAGCTATTAAGCAAGCTAGAAGCTAGTAAGCAAGCTGTTAGCTAGCAAGCAACCAGTAAGCTAGTAAGCAAGCAGTAATCTAGTAAGCAAGCAGTGAGCTAGTTAGCAAGCAGGAAGCTAGAAATGAAGCAGTACGCTAGTAAGCAAGCAGCAGGCTAGTACAATTGCAGTTATTTAGTAAGGGATCCGTAGGTTTGTAGCAAAGAAAGCAGTCAGTTAACACATTGTACGCCGGTGCCATCTGAGACATTTAAAATCTGAGCTCCAGCGTAGTATCGACCGCGTAAAGCCTAGGCGCCGGCATGATTCGCTTGTTGACGACCAATGAGTAGGTGAAGAAAATATTTAAAATTTTATACATTATTGTAAAACACTAAAATTGATTTACATATTCATTTTATGCAATTTAACGATAACGAAAAATAGAAGCAAAATAAAAAGTTTTAATTTATAGTTATAAAAAAATACACCTGTTTTATTTGATGATTGGTTATTACATATATATAATATTAACGGAAAGAAAAATATTGATATTTAAGTGATGTATGGTATTTTTCGAAACATTTTCCAAGATGTAAAGGTACTAGTCACAGAGAGCACTTAAAGCTACTCTCGCTTCTTTTTTTGCTAGCAGAGCAAACTTTGCATGGACGTCGTACATATCGGTTTTTCCCAGATCCAATAATTCGAGTAACGTTATGCTTCTTTATATCACCCGATAGTCTCTGAGGGTGATCATATTTTGATGTGCGAGGTGTAGGAACTAATGCAGAAGTTCGTTCCACACAATCATTCGATACATCTTGAGTACTTTTTTTTTTTTTTTTTTTTTTCTTTTTTTTTTTTGTCGTGGGGAAAATCTTCGAAAGACTCCCTCCCACCTCCTTGGGGAGAGGTGGGAGGGGTGTGTGGGATTCCCCGCGCCCGTACAACGACAGGCGCGGGACCTACCCACTAAAAACCCCACGGTGACCCTTCGGCACGCTTTGGGAGGATACCGGGAATCGCTCGAAGCATTCTTCCGGTATCCTCCCCGTGCCCGCGCTTTCGCGCCCATCCCCCGGGGGGACAATCGGTCCCCCCAGTAGACACACTGCCTCATAGCGGCGGGACGGGGCCACTCCATCCCGCCGCTATCCGTCCCGGGGCCGCGTTTAGTGGCGGCTGCGAGCCCCAACTCGCAACCGCCCGCGACCCCGTTTCCACCCCTCGGCGGCCGGGCGTTCATGGCCGCACCAGACCGCCGAGGGTGCCTCCCCTTGCGTCGGACCGGTAGGGGGAGGCACTTCTACCCCCAACCGGTCCGACCCGGCGCCGCCTGGCGGGAGGAGGGTCCCCTCAGGACCCCCCTCCCAGCCTAGGTCATCCGCCACGCCGAGGCGGCCGCCCGCGACGCCTCGCGACCGGGCGACGACCTCGGGCCACCGCACGAGCGCGAGCTTCAGCGCGCCGCTGAAGCTCGCGCTCCCTCCCCGCGGCCTCCTTCTGCAACATTACGTTCTCGCAGAAGGAGGACACGGCCCTCCACTTCTCCTCGCTGCCGAGCATGGCGCGCACCACGCCCGGCAGCGAGACATCCCGCCCGACGACGCCGACCAGGACACGGCGCTCCCCCTCCCACGCGGGGCATACCTCCAGGGTATGATCCGCCGTGTCCTGCTCAGCGTCGCAGTGGCAGCAACGCGCCGTCGGCTCCTTCCCTATCCGGCACAGGTATCTTCCGAAGCTGCCATGCCCGGAAAATACCTGTGCCATCCGGTAGGTGAGGCTGCCATGGCCTCTGTCCAGCCACTCCTTCAGGAGTGGCCGAACCGCCCCGACAGTCCGGTGCCCCGCGGTTGGCAGAGCCAGCCGCTCCTGCCACGCGAGCAACACGGACTGCCGGGCCTGGCGCTTCAAATCGCCCCAAGCAGGTTCCTGCCCGCCCGGGACCGCCCCCACCCCCGCGCGACGGTCGACGCGGTGCCGGTACATCACCGCGTGCGACCGCGCGAGCAGGTCCATGGGCGGCATCCCCGCTAGAACCGTCGCCGCCCCATGTGACACGGTCCGATACCCGCGGACGACCCTGAGCGCCATGCGCCTCTGCACCCGACGCAGCATAGTCATGCTGCGCCGGGAGGCAGCCAGGTCGTCCGCCCAGACGGGGGCCCCGTATAGGGCCACCGACTGTACCATTGCCACATAGAGGCGACGAACTCGGCCCGCCGGGCCCCCCAGGTTGGGCAGGATTCGGCCCAGAGCCGCAACCATCCTTTCCAACCGGGGGACCAGACAGCGGAAATGCACCTCGAAACGCCAGTGGCTATCGAGGATCAGCCCTAGATACCTTATCTGGGGCTTCACCTCGATGTCAGCCCCACCCACCCGGATCAGAGGGGGTGGCGGATCCTGCCGAGGTGAATGAAACGCAATCACCTCGGTCTTATGGACCGCCACCGTCATCCCCATCCCCCTGATCCGGTCGACGACGCGTTGCGACCCCTCCTCCGCGCGACGCATGGCCCTCCCCCAGTGCGCCCCGACGGCCAGCACCAGTGTGTCATCCGCATAACACACCGTGCTGACGCCGTCGGGGAGGCCGGCCCGCAACACCGAGTCGTACGCGATGTTCCACAGGAGTGGCCCGAGGACCGACCCCTGCGGAACACCGCAGTACACCTCCCTCCGCATATCACCATCCCGGCCCGGATACTCGATCCACCTGCCGCGGAGATAATCCCCGACGACCGCCCTGAGACAAGGGGGGACCCGATGATATTCGAGTCCCCTCCTTATCTCTTCCCAGGGGAGGGTGTTAAAGGCATTGGCAATATCCAAGGATATTGCCAATGCCACCCCTCCCCGGGAGACGGCCGCCCCCGAGAGGGCCCTCACACGACCTATCGCGTCGATAGTCGATCGGCCCCCCCGGAAACCGAACTGGCAGTCGGCCAGACCGGGATCACCCCGCGACAGGTGCTCGACGAGGCGGGCAGCAATCACCCGCTCGAAGAGCTTGCCCACCTCGTCGAGGAGACAAATGGGCCGGTATGCGGAGGGAGACCCCGCGGGCCGACCCTCCTTCCGGAGGAGGACCATCCTCGCCACCTTCCAACTGGGGGGGAATCGCCCGTCCCTCAGGCAGCGGTCGAACAACCGCCTGAGGTCGGCCCCAAGGACGCCCTGGGTCAAGACCCAAACCCGGCCGGGCACACCATCCGGACCCGGGGCCGTGTTACGAACCCCGAGCCGTCTGATGGCCACATCTTGAGTACTTGGATATTCCTCGATCCATAAACATGCAACAGCATGTAAAAATTTTTGACATTTTATAGTGTTACCATTGAACTCAACATATAATCTATATGCATTGAACAATGCGCAATTTAAAAGAAACAAAACTGTTTTCTTTGTCCATTTCACTGTTTTCCTCATAATGGAAAAATATGATAAAAACTGATCGGCCAAATCTACGCCCATCATATATTTGTTATAATCTATGACAGATTGAGGTTTCATAATTTCTTGTTTTGTTTTCCAATGTACTTTTTCGTGTTTGTTAGTTCTCCCGAATGTATTGTAGAAACCATGTATACGATTTTGTGTTTTGGCTTCCACGCCTGTACTAAAATTTCATTTTTTCTTTTAAATGTATAATCTCCAGTTTTTAATCTGATATGCTTCATAGATTCGGGAACACCTCTATTCGCTCTAATTGTACCGCAAACTCGTGTACCATTTTTCAGAAGCAATTCTGCGGTACAAATACTGTTATAATAATTATCCATATATACATGATACCCCAGTCCTATATGTTTATCGAGCAACGACATTATAGTTTGGCCCAGTTTTTTGCCATTCGCACAGTATATTTCCAAGTTGCAAATATATCCACTTTTAGCTTCACATAACATACGACACAGTAGGCCATACTTTATTATTTTTGCGGGATTGTACGTTTTTATAGATAATTTTCCACGCCATGGAATAATAGATTCGTCAAGCGAAAGCTCCTTTTTCGGCGTGTATACTGATTTAAATTTATCTAATAAATAACTCAGTATTGACTGAATCTTCCCGAGCTTATTAGAACCAGCTGTTGTACGATTATATGAAAAATGCCATGTATCCCAAATCTGGCGAAATCTGTTATGCGACATTACCGTGGAGAACGATGGTGTTTTGGTATAAAAGTCTGTGAACCAGTAATCATCTTTTCGATCTTTCTTTACTTGGCTCATCAATATAATCAAACCAAGAAATTTCTTCATGTCGCCTAGAGAAACATCTCTCCACTTAGGCATTTTTTTACCATTACACATCTTGTCCTTATTCTGATGATAATAAATGTTTGATTCATTTACCATCAATTGAAATAAATCATTGCCAATAAACATTTCGACGATTTCTTTTATGCTCTGCTTATTAGCAGGAGCAATCATTGGACCAGATTCCGCAATAAAATCTGGAACGTTAGGAGCTTTATCAACATCTGACCGTGATTCAGTGTCACTATGTGATTCTGTGAACATTTCACTATCAATTAGATCATCGGAATCACTGGAATACTGCAATGGAACAGTTCTTGTTCTTCTTTTTGGAATCACATCACTATCACTGACCTCGACCTCTATATCAGAATCTTCTGATTGTATAGAATAATCTGATAGAGGATGAGCGACATATACTCAGTAAATTCACACATATTATAGGAGTAAAAATGCACAGAATAAGAAGGCCTATTATGCTGTTCAACTAAAAGCATAAAGCCATGAAAGATGTACTGGCTACAGTATACAATGCTCAAGAGTGACGCTTGCATCAGCGTAGTCATGACAACAGCCGAAAAAATCGCCAAAGAAAAAAATGCTGTATTATCGCAGACCCAGCGCTGAAGCGGCTGACTTTGAAACCCGCGTTTTCACGGGGCCAGCGTTCAAGCGATAGTCTTCGAAACCCGCGTTTTCGCGGGCCCGGGGCTCAAGCGATAGACTTCGAATCGCGCGTCTTCGCGGGGCCGGCGTACAATATGTTAAGACGTAAGCAGGAATGTAGTAAGAGAGCAGTTAGGTAGTAAGAAAGCAGTAAGCAAGTAAGCATGCAGTACGCCAGTAAGCAAGCGGCAAGCTTGAAAGCATGTAGCCATATAGTAACCAAGCAGTAAGCTTCTAAGCAAGCAGTAAGCTAGTAAGCAAGCAGTAGGCTTGTAAGCAAGCAGTAAGCTGGTAAGATAGTAGGTAGCTAGTAAGGAGGTAGAAAGCTAGTAAGCAAGTAGTAAGATAGTAGGCAAGCAGTGAGCTAGTAAGCGAGGAAGAAGCTAGTAAGGAAGCAGTATGCTAGTAAGCAAGCAGTAAGTTAGTAACAAAGCAGTATGCTAGTAAGCAAGCAGAAAGCCAGTAAGCAAGCAGTAAGTTAGTATCAAAGCAGTATGCTAGTAAGCAAGCAGCAGGCTAGTAAAAATGCAGTGAGATAGTAAGGGAGCTGCAAGTTTGTAGCAGAGCAGTTAGCTGGTAAGCAAGCAGTAAGCTAGTAAGAAAGCTGTGTGCTAGAAAGCAAGCAGTAAGGTACAAAACAAGCAGCACGCTGTGAGGCAAGCAGTTAGCTAGAAAGCAAGCAGAAGGCTAGTAAGCAAGCAGTTAGTTAGCAAGCAAGCAGTAAGCTAGTAACAAAGCAGTATGTTAGTAACAAACCAGCAAGCTATTAAGCAAGCAGTAAGGCAAGTAAGCAAGCAGTAAGCTCGAAAGCAAGCAGCAACATAGTAAGCAAGCAAGGATGCGAATAAGTTAGCAGTAAGCTAGTAAGCAAGCAGCAGGCTAGTAAGAAAGCAGTAAGCTAGTAAGCAAGCAGTAAGCTTGTAAGCAGGCAGTAAGCGGGAAAGAAAGCAGGTAGTTAGTAAGGAGTTAGTAAGCTAGTAAGAAAGCAGCAGGCTAGTCAGGAAGCTGCTAGCTAATAAGAATGCAGCATGCTAGTAAGCAAACAGTAAGCTAGTAAGGAACCAGAAAGTTAGAAAGCAAGCAGCGGGCTGGTATTTCCAGCAGTGAACGAGTAAGCGAGCTGTAAGCTAGTAAGCAAGCAGTAAAGTAGTAGGCAAGCAGCTGGCTAGTAAGAAAGAGGTTTGCCAGTAAGCAAGCAAGAAGCATGTAAGCAAGCAGTGAGCTGGTAGGCAAGCAGTGAGCTAGTAAGAGAGCAGTATGCTAGTAAGCCAGTAGTATACTAAAAAGCAAGCAGGTGGCTAGTAAGAAAGCAGCGACCTACTAAGCAAGCAGTTAGCTAGTTAGCTAGCAGTATGCGAGTAAGCAAGCAGTAGGCGAGAAAGCAAGTAGGAAGCTAGTATGCGAGCAGTATGCCAGTAAGCAGGCAGCAATCTAATAAGCAAGCAGTAAGCTAGTAAGCATGCAGTAAGCATGTAAGCATGCTGTAAGCTGGTAGGCAAGTAGTGAGCTAGTAAGAAAGCAGGATGCTAGTAAGCAAGCTGTATGCTAGAAAGGAAGCAGCAAGCTAGTAAACAGGCAGTAAGCTAGAATGCAAGCTGCAGGTTAGTAAGCAAGCAGTAAGCGAGTAAGCTAGCGGTAAGCTAGTAAGCAAGCTGTCAGCTACTAAGCGAGCAGTAAGCTGGTAAGCATGCAGTGAGCTAGTAACCGAGCTGGGAGCTAGTAAGGAAGCATTATGCTAGTAAGCAACCAGTAAGGTATTAAGCAAGCAGCAAGCTAGTAAGCAAGCAGCTGGCAAGTAAGAAAGCAACAAGCTAGTAAGCAGGCACTAAGCTAGTAAGCAAGCAGTATGCTAGTAAGCAAGCAGTGAAGCTAGTAAGGGAGCAGTGAGCTAGTAACCGAGCAGGAAGCAAGTAAGGGAGCGATATGCTAGTAAGCAAGCAGTGAACTAGTAAGTCAGCAGTGAACTACTAAGTCAGCATTGAGCTAGTAAACGAGCAGGCAGCTTGTATGGAAGCAGTATTCTAGTAAGCGAGCAGGGAGCTGATAACAATGCAGTAAACTAGTACCCATGCAGTATGCTGGTAATAAGGCAGTTAGTTTGTATGTCAATACTGAGCCTGTAAGCAAGCCGTAAGCTGGTAAGGAAGCGGTTAGCTAGTAAGCAAGCAGTAAGCTAGTACCAAAGCAGTATGCTAGAAAGCGAGCAGTAAGATTGAAAGCAACAAGTAAGCTAGTAAGCAAGCAGCAATCTAGTAAACAAGCATGTAGCTAGTAAGAAAGTAGTATGCTAGTAAGCAAGCAGGAAGCTAGAAAGCAAGCAGCAGGCTAGTCAGGAAGCAGTTAGCTATTGAGCATGCAGTAAGCTAGTAAACATGCAGTAAGCTTGAAGAGCGAGGAGGAAGCTAGTATGGGACCAGGATGCTAGTAAGCAGGCAGTAAGCTGGAACGCAAGCAGCAAGCACCTAAGCAAGCAGTTAGCTAGTAAGCAAGTAGTAAGTTAGTAAGCAAGCAGTGAACCAGTAAGTGAGCAGGAAGCTAGTAAGCAACCGGTAAGCTAGCAAGCAAGCAGCAGGCCAGGAAGCAAGCAGCAGGCTACAAAGAAAGCTAGTAGCTACTAAGAAAGCAGGAAGGTATTAAGCAAGCAGTGAGCTGGTAAGCGAGCGGGAAGCTAGAAAAATGTAGTATGCTAGTAAGCAAGCAGTAAGCTAGTAAGCAACCGGTAAGCTAGTAAGCAAGCAGTGAGCTGGTAAGAAAGCAGTAAGTTAGTTATAAAGCCGTAAGTTAGTAACAGAACGGCAAGCTAGTAAGCAAGCAGTAAGCTAGTAAGCAAGCAGTAAGCTAGTAAGCAAGTAGTATTGTTTACAATAAGGTATAAGAATTAGGATTAAGATGTAGAAATACGTTTATTGTACCGTCTTCGTGTTTAGATTAAGGTGCGAGCGGTGTGGATTGCGTGAGAGAGAGCGTGAATGAGTGTTGTGAGAGCGTGTCATGTGTGCCGACGGTTGGCGCGACCGTCACCGATCTATGGACGAGATTTGAAAGATCAACGGTTTGTCGTGCGCGTTCCTGTAACGGCAGAACGATCCAAGCTGTCGATCCGATTGTACGTGATAGCAAGAACGGACCTTCGTCGCCCTTGCGCATTCTCCTAGGGAGTTGCCTCTGCAACTGTTATGGGACACGTGCCCACCGCGTCCCAGTTACGCTTCCCGCAGTGTGAACGTTGTGCATCCTTACAATAAATTTGTGACTATGTGAATTGCTCCGCCATTCTTCGCGTCCCTGTTCCTCGTCCACGCCTCTTTTCGTCTGTACAAGGTTGCTAGTAAGCAAGCAGTGAGCTAGTAAGCGAGCAGGGAACTAGTAAGGAAGCAGTAAGTTAGTAACAAAGCACTAAGCTAGTAAGCAACCAGTAAGCTAGAAAGCAAGCAGTAAACTAGTAACAAAGCAGTAAGTTTGTAGCGAAGCAGTAACCTGGTAAGCAAGCTGGAAGCTACTAAGCATTCGTCTTGTTAGAGAGCGGTAAGTTAGTAAGAATGCAGTCAGTTAGGAAAAAAGCAGGAATGTTGTAAACAAGCAGTAAGGTAGTAAGCAAGCAGTACGATAGTAAGCAAACAGTAAGGCAGTAAGCAAGCGGTGCGCTAGTTAGCAAGCAGGAACCTAGTAAAGAAGCAGTAAGCTAGAAAGAATACAGGGGCTTGTGAGCAAGCAGTAAGTTGGTAAGCTACCAGTAAGCTACTAAGCAACCAGTAAGCTAGAAAGCAAGCAGCAGGCTAGTAAGGAAGCCGCTAGCTAGTAAGAAAGCAGTTATCTTGTAAGCAAGCCGTGCGCTAGTAAGTGGGGAGGAAGCTAGTAAGCAAGCAGTAAGCTTGTTAAAGTACTAAGGGACTTTAACGTGGGTCCGGATGAGGAAACAGACAGAGAGATAAATTGTTACAAGTTTTTCAATAATGTTTTTATTTTACAAAAATATAAATGAAAATTCAACCCAGACCTAACCCAATAATATATAATGTATGGCGGCTAATAGTGGCGTGTTATTTATATTAATGAGGAATGAGTTAGAAATGTTTTTCGTTTTGTATCAATTTATATCAGTGTTTAAATAACGCGTTAATTCGTTAATTGAAAAACGTCGGTTAAACCGTCGCGTGATCGATAGAAAAAGCAGGACATTTCTTATACGGTTATTCTCTGTTTACGCGACATTCCAGAGCCTTCTCTGCGGCGTAATATGTTTCGAGCATTACCGTGTAGAAAAACTACAAACTTACTTTCGATACAAATCACGCGATCGGCCTAGTAACGGTTCCCAGAGAACAGGTGTTACTATGCCGAAATTACAGAGAGGATACAAAATTAATAAGAGACAGACAGCTTAGACCAGACAGCGCCACGAAACGAAAATTTTCCCCTCTTTCGTAGCCACGGTTAAGCAGGTATGTCTCGGGAACACTTGCTACCTGGTTCTCGACGAGTGCGGATCTCCTGAGCCGACCTCGTCAATTTATCGGAATCGATACATACGATTAATTAGATTCGTCTAATACGATCGTGGATCCACTTAACCGAAACGGTACAAAACAGAGACTGCTGCGGATTCGAAAGAATCACGCCAAGTCGAATTTCGTACCCTACGGTTTCGTGAGAATATCTCGATTTCCGCGGTAAATGAACCATAGGAACGGGAAAATTTACTCGATAATTTGAGTAATTTTCACAACCCGCCATCGGAGGCTGAATATAATCAGATTACACTTAAACAGTGCTTGATTATCGCCACCGTTGTAACGGACAAACACGTATTGCTGAAATCAGTGGTCGTGTTTGAGAACCGAGAGAATTTCTTGATTCTCTGTTTGGCTATTGCACGGTTCAGAACCCCAACCTATAGGGAGCCTTCGTTGCAAAACCCCTGGGTTGGGTTCGTCGTTTTCCAGGGTCGAAACAAAAGTTTGAGATAACACCCGATAGGGGCCTTATTGGCATTCCCTGGGTAAATATCTTGGCTGGTTTCGACCTGATGGAGCGTGGGTTCCAGATCGTCAGTGGGTACGGACACTCGACGTAGGACTACGTTCGAAGGGCACCGTGGTGTTAGAACCTTAATAATCAGTCGCTTCTGCGCAGTTAAGGCTCTGCATCACACCGGTCCCGTACGGACCAGGGAACGGCGAGGGATCGCGGAGTTGACAACCCTTGGAGCCTTACAACCTCCACTTGTTGTCCTCTCCTGCAAAAACCAAACCTGCAGCAGTGGGAAGATCGAGATTAGAATCTCGTCTTCCCCATCTGCAATTCAACGTTTCCAAAATCTGAAACGTTGAAATATTTTACAGTCCACGAACACGGCTGCGTATCGCTGTGGTGATAATTCCCGCTCCAGTTTACAAATAAACGGAGTAAGGAGCGAGTGGATTAAAGCGAGTCCGACAACGCGACGAGCGTTGTCCTTTATTAACAGCTGGATTTCGGTCTCTTTTTGTTACAGAAGACCGAGGCGAGAGCCTTGAAGGCAAGCCGACTCAGCCCAACTGCAGTTTATCCAGCTAATTTCTTATAAATTTTCTTTTCTTTACGTTTATTTAATTTTTGAATTTTTCCTCTAAATAAACGGCCTAGTCCCTTGGACTAGGCGAAAGAAAATTTTCAATTGTACATTCACTTTCCCCCATATTTCCAATCCCTCGTGATCCGGACCATATTTCGTTAAAGGGTACGTGTTTAAATATCGCGTTAATTCGACGTATTTTCGAGTAAAATATAATTCGTCACCCGGTATTGTTTTTTCGGCCTACGTAAAACCAGAGGTACCTCGGTCGTCGTGTCCGCTACGCGAAAACAGTACGGGATAGAAAAACAGCCGCTCTCGGGTTTTTTTCGAGACCTCACGCGATCGATCACGTAACGCTCAATTTCGAAACGAAAGTTTCGACGCGCGTGTCTAGAGAAGGTACGACAATTTTGTATTAGACAAAGACGGACTCAAAAAACGTTCACAGCGCCGCTCTACGGAGGTTTCACCCTTCGAGCGAACATTTTGACTGTCCGTGCTCGTCCGTCACTCTTAATCTGGAACCGGCAGGGAGCACATGGGCATACGACCCCGCTCCTCGGGCATTCCATAGTTCTCGAATAGTTACGAGTCACTCGAACTTTTCGAATAAATTCTGAACGTGGAATAGGAAGGACTCCATACGAGAACGGATTGTAAAAACAATCTCTTACCGTGACTCCTTCCGTAACCCATTTACAATTTAAATTAAAAAATCGTAAACGAGGAAAGGAATCGAATACGAGGACGGATTGTGAATCAATCTCTTCCCGTGATTCCTTTCGCAACTCGTTGTAATTCGATATAGATCAGGTCGGGTTTCGACCAGATCAAAGCGACTGTAGAATTTCGTGAATTATAATCCGAAATTCCCATTCAGCGGTGGCTATAGTCCACATCAGTCTGAAATCAGACACGTATCGCTGCAATCAGAGGTCGTGTCCGAGGTTTCGAATTTGAATCTCGAACCTCTCGACTGTCGAACGGTGCAAACCCACCCTTAGGGGCCTTCGTGGCGTGCATACCCTGGGTGGTATTACCGTCCTCCAGTCGGTGTTCGGGACAATACTTGAGTTCCGGCATCCGGCGACCAGCTAGAGCGCTGTTCAATCATCGCCAGTGTGTACGGACCCTGTGCGTAGAACCGCTCAGTATAGCGCCGTGGTGTACGCACTATAATTATAAGTCGCTGCATGCGCTGTAAAGGTGCTGCACCACACAGTGCCCGTACGCATTACGAGGACGATAAACGGCCGAGGAGCAGGCAAATAGTTGGAGCCTTACAACCTCCCTCTGTTAACCTCTCCGGCGACAGTCGAAATTAGCAGTCGGGAAAAATCGAGATCGATTCTCGTCCCCCAAATCTGCAATCAAACGTTTCCTGATTTAAAGGGAACGTTCTCACATACAGTCCACTAGCTTAGCTGCGTAACACGGCGGCCGAGTTCCCCGCTCGTGAGTGCGACACGCACAACCAAGAGCGCGTGAACCTTAGAGCGAGACGGACAACGTGACTCACGTTACTCGATATTTACGCATAGTCTCGTCTCTTTTGTTTCAGGATAGAGCGACGCGAACCGCCGAAAAGGAGACGGCCCATCGGCGGGGTTTTTTCTGGCTAGACGCCGGCCAGACGTCCAGGCGGTTAGAATTAAGAGTTTGTGTTTGTGTTCGTCCTGAAAGAAAAAGTACTGAAATAAACGGCTTCGTCGAAAATTCGACGAAGCGAAAAATAAACTAACGTGCAATTACTACATTTCCAACGTCCTTTCCCTCGTGATCCGGACCTCCGTTAGACGAGGCGTTCAAGTAAAATATTTGAAACCTCCCTATTCTAACAGTACGAGACAAGGTTTTATCATAATCTTTGCACGAACTCGTACCTATTTTAACAATCAGTTATTATATTATTATATTATTTAAATAAGTTTCTCCGTTTCAGTTTTCATCAAGCACTTATCGTTTCAGTTTCTTCAATCGTTTATCGTTCAGTTCCTACAGTTATTTAAAAACCTCTCTATTATAATATGGTAAATGTATTAGGTTGTAAACGCTGGTGTGTAATGTGATAACAAATAAAGTAAAGAAGAATGTACAAGGAAGCGCGAGAGGAGAGCGAGAGGCCTTTGGGGTTAATTTGTCCGTCAGAAACGAGATTGGTGGCGTCTCGCGGATTCGCGGATTGGATAGAAAACCCGCATCGTCGGGATTCTTTCCCAAGCCCACGGGTAAGGTTGTCGTAAGCGGCATCCTAGGCCCGGTAGATCAAAGGGGGAAAACGTGAGCGTCTTCCCAAAATCAAGGTCCACGAGCACGGTAGACCGATCAGGTCGAGCCGAGGCCGTCAGGCTGAGCGAAGCCGCGAGACGAGCCCTACAACATTGAGGTAGGGAGGATTAAGACGGTTCCGCGGCAGTACGCGTCCGGGATTCATTCTGGTCTGAGATGTCGTATCGACAAGACGATCCTCTGGCTCTCCTATCGTGCTTCGCTTAAAACTATAATTTGCTCAATCGAGTCAGACGACAATAAATTTTTGTTAATCATCCTATTGACTTTGTTGGCTTGCTGCTTATCCGGGGTTAGTCCTATAACAAGTACAAAATGTAAAAATAAACGAAAAACAGAAAACAATAATCTTCGACGGTGGCTCTGCTTTGGCCAGGCGTCTCCTATTCTTTTTGTCTCCAATTTGTTCTACTGCGGAGGCTTTCTGCAACAAAAGAATCCGCGTAATAAATACTTTTGCGGACAAGTCAACAATCGAGCGCTCGTCAGCTGTTTCTCGCGCTCCAGCGACAGTCTGGTGTGCTTGGAGGGGAGAGCTGGCTGGCTATCTAGCACTCTAGCTAGTGGACTGTATATTCTTCTCTTTCTGGTCGATGAGATTCGTTTTCTACGATCCCACCGACGCGCACAACCGGGTAGACGTGCTTCTCTCCGTTCTACCGGGTTCTCTTCGCAATGCCACGGACGGGAAACCAAATGGAGGTTGTAAGGCTCCAAGAGGCTATATCCCGCGAGCACGCTCCCCGTGCGGGTGGCGTTTCTACACCATCCACGCAAGAGGACGTCTTGTCCTGGTTCGGCTTCCTCGACGGCTGCTCCTCAGGAGCAACCTGCGGTATGCACACGTGGTTGCCAAGCCGGCGATTCCATCATCAAAGGAACGCCCGGCAGCCAGCCGTGGCTACCTCGACGGAGGCTCCTGTGTTCCGAGGAACCGGTCTGCGGCTCACCGGTTCAGGACTCAATCCCCTGCAATTCCAACCACCCTACGTTCACAGCCCAGTGTGGTCGACTCACAGCTGCTAGTGGGTGTAGCGATGGAAGGAAGGTTCTTCGAACTCTTTGCTCCACCGTAAGCTTAGGCTCTACTAATTGTCTTCTCACGACGGTATATTGGAGCGGGTTCTCCGACGCCCGATGCACGGAGAGCACCACGAAGTGATATCCTTCCTGAATATCTATCTTCCGGTTGCCCCTACGCCGTATAGCTCTAATCGGGTCGTTGAAACTTTCCACCCCACCGGTCGGTGTACTCTCAGTGGTACAGAGGACGGGTGGTTCCAGTGGGTTTCGTATGACCTCTACGAACGGTGAACTACCACTAGGTGATACCAGTATGTCGGTATCAGCCTTCTAGTAGCTCTAACCGGATAACTGGACGAAGACTCAAGGCGATCCACACCGAATCTCCAACGTTCAATCACAATCCTGCGTCTACGATCGCTTCACACTCGGCGTGCCTTGCGATCGCTGCAACGTCAGGCAGATTGTCCTTTTTCTGGGGAAAATCTCCAGACGCTATGACGAGATTTTCCAATAAATTGTTTGTCCGCAAACTTATTCTATTACGAGGAGCGAGATTGACTCATCCTCCTCGGAACTCGTAGGTAAATGGAAACGCGACCGTCACAGGGTCCGCACTCGATCGCCGACGGCTCAAGAATGAACCGTGACGATCTGCAAGCAGCGACGGCTGCGGCCGGCTCCGTCGCGCAAGCGCAGAACCGGGTCCCCTCAGGGGCTGCCAGCCTTTCAGCTGCAGTACGGGCTTAACGAACCCGGGGTACCCGAGTCATACACACACCGTAAGCCTCCTGTTGGTCGTCACAACGACCCATTCACAATTCCCTATTGGTTTTGTGAATGGTACGTGACGGCAGGAGGAACGGGGGTCTTGGCTTAACCGCCTGGGCCACGAGTATGGCGACTCTATAAAATCGCCCTCCAATCCTAAGCTATGGTGCGCGGCGATGGGATGCATGGTTGGGGGAGAAGGCCCAATCCCAAGCGACCACCTCCGGGGAACCTGCCGAACCCCCGGAGTATTAGGCTTACCCGGGTAAGGCGGCTCTGCCCGGGTGGACCTTTATTTCCGACCATCTCGTGGGATTATTATGGACACAGAAAATAAAATGGGGATGGGGCGGGTTTTGTCGGTTGGGGAGGACGGAGACGGGGTTGGGGTTAGGGTGGCGGCACTCGCGCCCCACTCAGCGCCAGGTCCGGCTTCGTGGAGGGTGGAGGAGGACGACGAGACGGCGTCGGTCTCGTCCTTCTCCTCCAGCACGAGCCACATAGGCTCTAAGAGGAAGAGCACGGGGCAGGCCGTCGTCGAGGTGGGCGGGGCGATGAGCCCGTCGGCGAGGCTGAGTTGCCTCAGGGACGAGGTGACCGAGGAGATATCGGAGAGGATCTCCTCGTCCCTGAGGCGGGTGGAGAAAGTCGCCGCTGCCTGCGCCTTTAAGGGGCAGAAAAGCGGTGGCGCGGAGGCCCTGAAGGCCGCGGCGGAGGAAATGAGGGAGGCGGCGCGGGAGCTCAGAGGGCGGAACGCCCGTCTGCAGCTCCTGTTGGAGGAGGAGCGACAGGGGAGGAGGAGGGCAGAGGCGCTGTGGAACAGCGCGGCCCTCCCTCCCATCCTCCCTCCTCCTCCACCGCCGCGACCCTCGGCGGAGGTAAATAAGCGGAGTGCGGCGGCAGTGGTGCGGGGCACCGCGGGCCCCTCCACCCGCACTCCGCCCGTGAAGAAGTCCCCGTCCTCCTCAGAAGACGATCTTCTGAGGAGCATTGGGGACATGATTGATGGCAAGCTGGCCGCCTTCCGGGAGGAGCTCCTCGCCGGAAGAGCGGTCAGCAGGAAGGCGGTGCCTCCCCGACCTGTTCCGGTACAGTCGGGGAAGGCAAAGAAGGGCGGAGTGAAGGCTCCGCCCAGCGTTGCGGCACCAGGGCCCCGGGTCGCGACCCCCAAGGTAGGTGGTGTACCCGTGGTCGCGGTGGTCGCGTCCTCCACAGCACCCTCCCAAGGGGAGGTCGCGTGGAGTGAGGTGGTGGGGCGGAAGGCAAAGCGGACGGCGAGGAAGGCCTCGCAACCGCAGCCTCCGCCTCCGCCGCCGGCGGCCAAGGTAAAGGCCGCGAAGGTCGGGAAGGCACGACCAGGTCGTCCCCCAAAAACGGCAGCGGTGACGCTGACCGTTGCGCAGGGGGGCGACCTGACCCTCGCGGAGGCGATGCGGCTCGCCAGGGAGAATATCTCCCTGGAAGAGCTGGGCATCGCCTCCGTGAGGGCGAAGAGGGCCGCGACCGGGGGTCTCTTGCTGGAGATCCCCGGTGCAGAAGGCGGCGCAAAGGCGGATCGTCTCGCCCAGAGGCTCCGGGAGCAGCTGGGCGAGCGAGGTGTCCGGGTCGCCCGGCCCACGAAGCGCACGGAGATTCACGTTTGTGGGCTGGACGACTCGGTCAGCGCACAGGATGTGTCCCGTGCCCTTGCGAGGGCGGGGGACTGTCCTGTGGAGGACCTGCGGATCGGAGAGATCCGCAGGTCGCCCTCCGGCCTCGGGTCGGTGTGGGCCCGGTGCCCCCTCTCCGCCGCCCGTAAGGTGGCGGAATCCGGGAGGGTGTTGGTGGGGTGGGTTTCGGCGCGAGTGGAAATCCTCGCGCCGCGCCCGCTCCAGTGTCACCGCTGCCTCGAATTGGGGCACGTGAGGCAGTGGTGCACCTCGCCGGTGGACCGCAGCGGTCAGTGTTACCGCTGCGGTGCCAAAGAGCACCGTGCGAGCCAGTGCTCGGCGGCCCCCCACTGCCCGCTGTGTGCGGACATGGGGAGGCCAGCCGATCACAGGGTGGGGAGCAAGAAGTGTTCCCCCCCCCCCCCTCCCGGAAGGAGAGGAAGAGGCGGGCTGCACCGGCTCCGGTGCCGAGGGCGGTGGCATCGTCCTCCATGGAGGTGGACGGTGCTACGGGGACGGACGGCCGGGAGGAGGCTGGCGCGGCCATTAATTAATGCCGCCCCGCCTCCTCCTCCAGGCCAACCTCAACCACTGCCGCGCGGCACAGGACTTGATGTCCCAAGTCCTCGCGGAGTGGGGGGTTGGCCTGGCGGTCGCCGCCGAGTCGTACCGCGTCCCTGATCACCCTCATTGGGTGGGCGACGCGGACGGCTTGGTGGCGACGGTATGGGGAGGGGGCGACGGGTCCCCACCGTTCTCCTTGTTGGAGCGCGGTCGGGGATTCGTCGCCGTGGACTGGGGGGGAGTCGCTGTGGTGGGGTGCTACATTTCGCCCCGTAGCGGTCACGCTGCGTTCGAGCTGTACTTGGCCGAGGTCGCGGCATGCGTGCAGCGCTACGCGGCCCGGCCGGTGCTGGTCCTGGGGGATTTTAATGCCAAGTCGGTGGCTTGGGGATCCCCCAGGACCTCCGTTCGCGGCGGGATCCTGGGCGATTGGGCGGCGGGGCTCGACCTCCGGGTATTGAACCGGGGGTCGGAGCACACATGCGTGCGGCGATATGGGGGGTCCATCGTGGATGTTGGATTCGCGACCCCCAACGCCGTGCGCATGGTGTCGGGTTGGCACGTGGTCGCGGGGGCAGAGACACTCTCCGATCACCGGTACATCCGGATGGAGGTCTCTGCCGCCGCGAGTGCATCCCGACACGGCCGCCTGCGTGGCACCCCACCACGCCGCTGGGCGCTTCGGCGCCTGGACAAGGACGCCCTGATGGCAGCTGCCCTCGCTGCAACTTGGCCGCAGGGAGCGGCCGAGTTGCCGAGCATAGAGGAGGAGGTCGCCCGGCTCGGAGCATTGGTCGCGGGTATTTGCGACGCGGCGATGCCTCGGGTCGGGCGGGCTTCTCCTCGCCGGGCGGTGTACTGGTGGTCGGACGCGATCGCGGAGTTGCGAGTCGCGACTGTCCGCGCCCGACGCCAGTACACCCGCGCGCGCCGTCGTCAACGTACAGGCGACGGCGTGGCGCGAGCGAGGGCAGCTGATGACCTGTATGGAGCAGTGATCTGGTAAGCAAGCAGCAAGCCAGTATGCAAGCAGTAAGCTAGAATGCAAGCAGCAAGCCAGTATGCAAGCAGTAATCTAGAATGCAAGCAGTAGGCTGGTAAGCTTGCAGTAATCGAGCAAGCTCGCTGTAATCTGGTAAGCAAGCAGTGGGCTAGTAACCGTGGAAGAAGCTACAAAGGAAGCAGCTTGATAGTAAGCAAGCAGTAAGCCAGTAAGCAACAAGTAAGCTAGTGGCCACCCAGTCGGCGACGTAGTCCTATCTCACGTGGCCGTGGGCGCTGGTGACCAGGCGCTTGCGGTTGAGTGGGAATGCGGTGGGAGGAGTGCCTCCCACCGGGAGGGGCCTGAAAACGCACGACGCGGCGGGGGACTCTGTGATGTCTCACTAGAGTTCCCGGTCACTCGCCAGGCGTCTCAGGATGGTCACCGTGGGGTTTTAGTCGGTATGAGTCCGACACTACCTACCAGCCCGCCCTTCGGGTGGGTTCGCGGGTGTCCATAAGGATTTCCCCACGTACAAAAAAAAAAAAGTAACCTCGAAAGCAAGCAGCAAGATAGTAAGCGAGCAGGAAGCTAGAACGGAAGCACTAAGCTAGAAAGCAAGCAGCAAGCTAGTATGCATGGAGTGAGCTACTAAGCGAGTAGTGAGCTAGAAAGCTGGCTGTAAGCTATTAAGCAAGCAGTAAGCTAGTAAGCTAGCAGTAAGCTAGAAAGCAAGCAATAAGCTAGTAAGCGAGCAGTGAGCTAGTAAGCGAGCAGGAAGCTAGTAGGGAAGCAGTTTGATAGTAAGCGAGCTGTAAGCTAGTAAGCAACTAGTAAGCCAGTAAACAAGCAGTAAGCTGGTAAGAAAGTAGTTAGCTAGTAACCAGGTAGGAAGTTAGTAAGCACGCAGTAAGGTAATAAGCAAGCAGTGAGCTTGTAAGCGAGGAGAGAGCTAGTAAGGAAGCAGTATGCTAGTAAGCAAGCAGTAAGCAAGTAAGCAAGGAATAAGCTAGAAAGCAAGGAGCAGGCTAGTAAGAAAGCAGTTAGCTGGTGTTTAAAGATTTGCATAATGCCGAGCGATTGTCCTCGGCCACGATTACTGTTAATCCTGTTAGCGTACAATAATCGGCAGATTATCTCTAAGAGAATTGGTACAGCAAGCAGTGATAGAAAAACGCGTGTGTTACTAGTTTTTCTGGCATCGGTAACGGCTTATTACCTTCGATTCGAGTGTGCCAACGGTTTTGATGACGTCAGTATCGTGAGAGAGTAGCGCGCAAATAATTAGACAAAGATAGACTGCCGAAATTAAGACAACGCCGCGGAACGATTAATTAAAGTACCACGGCGACTTCTTCGGCTGTCAATCCGCACAGTCTCAAAACGACTTCTGAAGTGGACACATCGGCTCCCGATCGTGTTCGAACAGATATCGAGCGAATCTTGAGAGTGAAATTCTCGAGATAAAGCTAGTAGACGATTATTGAATAAAGGGTGCAACGAGTCTATGTTCAGTCTGGTGCGGGTCCTCTGATTGACCTCGCACAGCTGAGAATTCATTAAAACTCAAATTAGCATTCATTAATTTAGACTTTGCTTATCAAACGAGTCGACTTTCGATTCGAATAAAAGCATTCAGGAGTTTCGTTCCGGAAAGTCCCAAACAAGCTCAATTTCTATTTTCTGTCTAGTTTGGAGGGTTCGAGAATAGACCAATAAGGTGCTCGACCCCCCTTGTGCAGTATTATTTTGTCGTTTCAAGCGTATAGACGTTTGAAACACAGAGAAGTGGGCGGATACCGTTCAAACTTCTCTGTGATTGTCGTTCGGCTTAGGAGACACCGAAGGGAGGCACCTACGTGGTGAACCTCCAGGTGGGCTCACTGGAGTCAGGTCAAGCGTCCACTTCGGACGCTTGACTTTCGGTCTTCGATTCCTTCCCTCTACAGACCCCGCCGGTGTAACGCTTAGAGCAGCACCTGTGCGGAGAGGTTAAGGAGTCGCGGGTCAGGCCCCCACGTAGTTCAAATACTGTCACGAATCACGTCGAGTGGTGCATTCGTGCAGTGAACCACGTGCAGTCGGGCTTCGCAGTGCAACTCTCGACCAACAAGTCATCTGTTGGAACGTTAAAGAGAAGCCGCAGATCGACGGTCGTGCCGTTGTACTGCAGTGCGACTCGACGCACAGACTCCGTGGGCATACTCACGGGATCAGTGCATTTTGAGCCTTACAACCTCCACTTACATCCCCGTCCACTAGACAATCACCTCAGTTCGGCGTCGAAAGGAAATTTAATTCTTTTCACGCCAGATATTAAATACAGTCCACTTGCGAGCTCGTATATTACGAGTGAGCGAAATTCTCCGCTCCTATACATTCGAATATCGAAGCCAGGGCGTGAGGACACACACGCGGCGAATATACGTGTAACGTGTTTACGTGTCAAACACATTGCCGTGTTTCTCTGTTCACAGACCCATGGCTTACCTCAACGTCTCGGTTCCGACATAGGATTGGCAACGATATTATTTGCATAGTTTAATAAGAATTCTCTTAGTTTCTTATTGTTTATTTTATTGTTATTTTTATAATAAACAGTTTTTGAAAAAGAAAATCTTACACATTCTCAATCACTTCCCACAATAAAGATCCGATCCCTCTATCCGGACTTCGTAGTTAAAAGCATCAGCATTTTAACAGCTAGTAAGCTAGCGGCAAGCTAGAAAGCGTGTAGCAGTCTAGTAAGCAAGCAGTACGCTTGTAAGCAAGCAGTAAACTAGTAAGCAAGCAGTACGATAGTAACAAAGCAGTAAGTTAGTAAACAAGCAGTAAGCTAGTAAGGAAGCAGTGAGCTAATACGCAACAGGTAAGATAGTAAGCAAGCGGCAGGCTAGTAAGAAAGCAATAAGCTAGTAAGAAAGCGGTTAACTAATAAGCAAGTAGTATGCTAGTAAGCTAGCAGTAAGCTGGTATGCAAGCAGCAAGATAGCAAGCATGGAGCAGGCTTGTAATGTAGCAGCAAGATAGTAAGCAAGCAGCTGGCTTGTAAGAAAGCCGCAAATTAGGAAGAAAGCAGGAATGTAATAAGAATACATTTAGGTAGTAAGCAAGCAGTAAGATACTCAGCAAGCAATAAGCTAGAAAGCAATCAGTAAGCTTGGAAGCAAGCAGCATGATAGAAAGCAAGCAGCAGAATAAAAAGATAGCAGTTAACTATCGAGCATGCAGTAAACTAGTAACCAAGCAGTAAGCAAGTAAGCAAACAGTAAGCTTGTAAGCAAGCAGTAAGCTGGTAAGAAAGCAGTTAGCTAGTAAGGAAGTAGTAGGCAAGTAAGCAAGCAGTAGGTTAGTAACCTCGACAGCAAGCAGCAAGCCAGTATGAAAGCAGAATGCGAGTAAGCTAGCAGTAATCGAGTATGTAAGTAGCTGGCTAGTATGAAAGCAGTACGTTAGGAAGAAAGCAGGAATGTAGTAAGAAAGCAGTTAGGTTGTATGCAAGCAGTAAGCTGGTAAGCAAGCAGTGAGCTAGTAAGCGAGGAGGAAGCTAGTAACCAGACAATAAGCGAGTTAGCTACCTGTAATCTAGTAAGCAAGCAGTAAGCCAGTAGGCAATCAGTGTGTGATTGTAATAAAGCGGCATGCTAGTAAGCAAGTAGAAAGCTAGACAGCATGCAGCAAGCTGGTATGAAATCGGTAAGCTAGTAAGCGAGCGGGGAGCTAGTAAGGAACTAGTAAGCTAGTAAGCAAGCAGTCTGCTAGTAAGCAAGCAGTGAGCTAGTAAGCGAGGAGGAAGCTAGTAAGGAAGTAGTAGGCAAGTAAGCAAGCAGTAGGTTAGTAACTTGGACAGCAAGCAGCAAGCCAGTATGAAAGCAGAATGCGAGTAAGCTCGCAGTAATCGAGTATGTAAGCAGCTGGCTGGTATGAAAGCAGTACGTTAGGAAGAAAGCAGGAATGTAGTAAGAAAGCAGTTAGGTTGTATGCAAGCAGTAAGCTGGTAAGCAAGCAGTGAGCTAGTAAGCGAGGAGGAAGCTAGTAACCAGACAATAAGCGAGTTAGCTACCTGTAATCTAGTAAGCAAGCAGTAAGCCAGTAGGCAATCAGTGTGTGATTGTAATAAAGCGGTATGCTAGTAAGCAAGTAGAAAGCTAGACAGCATGCAGCAAGCTGGTGAGCAAGCAGTGATGTAGTAAGCGAGGAGGAACCTAGTAAGGAAGCAGTATGCTAGTCAGCAAGCAGTCAGCTGGAACGAAAGCAGCTAGCAAGTAAGCAAGTAGTAAGCTAGTAAGCAAGAAGTGAGCTAGTAAGCGAGCACGAAGCTAGTAACGAAGCAGAATGCTAGTATGCAAGCAGTAA
This sequence comes from Colletes latitarsis, assembly GCF_051014445.1. NCBI lineage: Eukaryota > Metazoa > Arthropoda > Insecta > Hymenoptera > Colletidae > Colletes > Colletes latitarsis. Next base: position 618,150 of record NW_027488377.1, on the reverse strand, counting down.
GCTAGTAAGAAAGCAGTGTGCTGGTAAGCGAGAAGGGAGATAGTAAGGAAGCAGTATGCTTGTAAGCGAGCAGCAAGATAGTAAGCAAGCAGCAGGCTAATAAGGAAGAAATTCGCTAGTAATAAAGCAGTAAGCTAGTAAGCAAGCAGTAAGCTGGTAAGAAAGTTGACAGCTACTAAGCAAATAGTATGCTAGGAACATAGCAGTATGCTAGTAAGCAAGCAGTAAGCTAGCAAGCAACCAGAAATCTAGAAAGCAAGCAGCACGCGAGTAACCAAGCAGTATGCTTGAATGCAAGCGGCTGGCTAGTAAGCGAGAAGTAAATGAGTAAGCATGCAGTAAGTTAGTAAGGAAGCACTAAACTAGAAAGCAACCAGTGAGCTTGTAAGCAAGCAGCTGGCTTGTAAGATAGCAGTTAGCTATTGAGGATGTAGTAAGCTAGATATCAGGCAGTAAGCATGTTAGCGAGCAGTGAGCAAGTAAGCGAGGAGGAAGCTAGTTAGCAAGAAGTAAGAGAGTAAGCTAGCAGTAAGCTTTAAGCAAGCACTAAGCTAGAAAGCAAGTTGCAGGCTACTAAGGAAGTAATTAGCTAGTAAGAAAGCAGTATGATAGTAAGCAAGCAGTAAGCTAGTAAGCAAGCAGTAATCTAGTAAGCAAAAAGTAAGCTTGTAGGCATCCAGTAAGCTTGTAGGCAACCAGTAAGATACTATGCAAACAGTGAGCTAATGAGCGAGGGGGAAGCTAGCAAGCTAGCAGTATGCTAGTTATCCAGCAGTATGCTTATAGGAATCAAGTAAGCTAGTAAGCAAGCAGCACGCTAGTCAGGAAGCAATTAGCTACTAAGAAAGCGGTATGATAGTAAGCAAGCCGTAAACTAGTAAGCAAGCAGTAAGCTAGTGAGCTAGCATTGAGCTTATAAGCGAGGAGGAAGCTAGTAAGGAGGCAGTATGCTAGAAGGCATGCAGTAAGCTAGTAAGGAACCTGTAAGCTAGTAAGCAAGCAGTAAGATGGTATGATAGCAGTTAGATAGTAAGCAAGTAGTAAACTAGTAAGCAAGCAGTAAGCTTGTAAGCAAGCAGTGAGCTAGTAAACGAGGAGGAAGCAAGTAAGGAAGCACTTTGATAGTAAGCAAGCGTTAAGCTAGAAAGCCAGCAGCAAGCTGGAAAGCAAGCAGTAAGCAAGTAAGGTAGCAGTAAGCTAGTAAGCAAGTAGTAATCCAGTAAGGAAGCAGTGTGCTAGTAAGCAAGCAGGAAGCTAGTAAGGAAGCAGTAAGCTAGAAAGCAAGCTGTTAGCTAGAAAGCATGCAGCAAGCTAGTAAACAAGCATTAAGCTAGAAAGCAAGCTGTAAGCAAGAAAGCAAGCAGTAAGCTAATAAGCGGGCATGGAGCTGGTATGGATGCAGTATGCTAGTAAGCATGCAGGAAGCTTGTACGGAATCTTTCGGCTAGTAGGGAAGCAGTAAGTTAGGAAGGAATCAGGAAGATAGAAGTCAAGCAGCAAGATAGTAGGGAAGCAGTAAGCTAGTAGGCAAGCAGTGAGCTAATAACGAAGCAATAAGATACTATGGAAGCAGCAAGCTAGTAAGCAAGCAATAATCAGGTCAGCAAGCTGTATTCTAGCAAGCCAGCACTGAGCTAGTAAGCAAGCAGCAATCTAGTAAGCTAGTATGCAAGCAGTAAGTCAGATGCAAAGCAGTAAGCTTGTAAGGACACATTAGTCTTGTAAGAAATTAGAAAGTTATTAAGAATGCAGTAAGTTTGGAAGAAAGCTGGAAGGTAGTAAGAAAGCAATTAGCTACTAAGCAAGGAGTAAGCTAATAGGCATGCAGTAAGCTAGTAAGCAAGAAGTGAGCTAGTTAGAGAGCCTGAATCTGGTAAGGAAGCAGCAAGCTTGTTAGCGAGCAGGAAAGTAGTAAGGAAGCAACAAGCGAGTGAGCTAGCATTAAGCTAGTAAGCAAGCAGTGAGCTACTAAGGGAGCAGGAAGCTAGTAAGCAAGCAGTAAGCTAGTATGCAAGCTGTAAGCTCGAAAGCAAGTAGCAAGATAGTAAGCAAGCACTAAGCTAGAAAGGAAGCAGCAGGCTAGTAAGAAAGCAGTTAACTATTAAGCAAGCAGTAAGCCATTATGCAAGCAGTGAGTTAGTAAGCAAGCAGTAAGCTGGAATGGAAGCAATTAGCATGTAAGCAAGTAGCAAGGTATTAAGCAAGCACTAAGCTAGAAAGGAAGCAGCAGGCTAGTAAGAAAGCAGTTAACTATTAAGCAAGCAGTAAGCCATTATGCAAGCAGTGAGTTAGTAAGCAAGCAGTAAGCTGGAATGGAAGCAATTAGCATGTAAGCAAGTAGCAAGCTATTAAGCAAGCCCTAAGCTAGAAAGCAAGCAGCAGGCTAGTAAGAAAGCAGTTTGCTATTAAGCAAGCAGTGTGCTAGCAAGCAAGCAGTAAGCTAGATAGCAAGCAGCAAGCTAGTGAGCAAGCAGTAATCTCGCAAGCAAGCAGTGAGACAGCAAGCGAACAGGGAGCTAGTAAGGAACAGGATGCAAGTAATCATGCAGTAAGCTAGTCAGCAACCAGTAAGCTAGTAACCAAGCAGTAAGCTTGGATGCCAGCTGTAATCTAGAAAGCAAGGAGCAGGCTAGTAAGAAAGCAGTATGCCACTAAGCAAGGAGTAAACTAGTAAGTAACCTGAGAGATAGTAAGGAACCATTCGGCTAGGAAGAGAGCAGTAAGTTAGCAAGAAGGCTGTAAGCTAGTAAGCAAGCGGTAATGTTATAAGCAAGCAGCCGGCTAGTCAGAAAGCAGTTAGCTAGTAAGCGAGTATTAAGCTTGTAAGCCAGTTGTAATCTAGTAAGCAAGCAGGAAGCCAGTAAGAAAGTTAGTTAAAAAGCAGTATGCTAGTAAGCAAGCAGTAAGCTAGAAAGCAAGCAGCAAGCTAGTGAGCAAGCAGTAAGCTAGAAAGCACGCAGTAAGCTCGAAAGCAAGCAAGCAGGTAGCGAGCATTCTAGCTGGAAGCTAGTATGCAAGCAATTATCTAGTATGCAAGCTTTAAGCTAGAATGCACGCAGCAGGCTAGTAAGGAGGCGGTATGCTAGTAAGCAAGCACTGAGTTTGTAACAAAGCAGTATGCTAGTAAGCAAGCAGCAACATAGTAAGCAAGCAAGGATGCGAATAAGCTAGCAGTAAGCTAGTAAGCAAGCAGCAGACTAGTAAGAAAGCTGGAAGCTACTAAGAAAGCAGGAAGGTAGGAAGCAAGCAGTGAGCTAGTAAGCGTTCAGGAAGCTAGTAAGAAAGTAGTATGCCAGTAAGCAAGCAGTAAGCTAGTATGCAACCGTTAAGCTAGTAAGCAAGCAGCAGGCTAGTAAGAAAGCCAGTAGCTACTAAGAAAGCAGGAAGGTATTAAGCAAGCAGTGAGCTAGTAAGTGAGCAGGAAGCTAGTAAGGAATCAGTAAGCTAGTAAGCAAGCACCAGGCTAGTCAGAAATCAGTTAGGTAGTAAGAACGCAACATGCTAGTAAGCAAGCAGTAAGCAGGAAAGCAATCAGTAAGCTAGTATGCAAGTAGTATGATAGTAATCAAGCGGTAAGCTTGTAAGCAAGCAGTATGCTAGCAAGCAAGCATTAAGCAAGAAAGCAAGCAGCAAGCAATTAAGGAAGCCGTAAACTAGTAAGCAGGCAGTAAGCTAGTAAGGAAGCTGTGAGCTAGTAATCGAGGAGGAAGCTAGTAAGGAAGCGGTATGCTGGTAAGCAAGCAGTAAGCTAGTAAGCAACCGGTAAGATAGTAAGCAAGCAGTGAGCTAGTAAGAAAGCAGTATGTTAGAAAACAAGCAGTAAGCTAGTGAGAAAGTATTTAGTAAGTAACAAAGCTGCAGGCTAGTAAGCAAGCAGTAAGCAGGAAAGCAATCAGTAAGCTAGTATGCACGTAGTATGATAGTAATCTAGCGGTAAGCTTGTAAGCAAGCAGTAAGCTAGTAAGCAAGCAGAAATCTAGTAAGCAAGCAGTGAGCTAGTAAGCGAGCAGGAAGCTAGTAAGGATGCAGTAAGCTGGTAAGCAAGCAGTGAGCTAGTAAGCGAGCAGGGAGCTAGTAAGAAAGCAAAATCGTAGTAAGCAAGCAGTAAGCTGGTAAGAGCCAAACATGCTAGTAATCAAGCAGCAGGCTAGTAAGAAGGCAATTCTGTAGTAAGAAAACAGTATGCTTGTGAGCAAGCAGTAACCTAGTAAGCAACCAGAAAGCTAGTAAGCCATCAGTAAGCTAGAAAGCAAGCAGCTGGCTAGTAAGGAAGCAGTAAGCTAGTAAGCAAGCAGCAATCTAGTAAGCAAGGAATAAACTTCTAAGGAAGCAGTGAGCTAGTAAGCGAGAAGGTAGCTAGTAAGGAAGCATTATGCTATTAAGCAAAGATTGAGCTAGTAAGGAAGCAGTATGCCAGTATGCCAGCAGTAAGCTCGATAGCAAGTTGCAAGTTGCAAGCAAGCCGGAAGCGAGTAAGCTATCAGTAAGCTAGTAAGCAAGCAGTAATCTAGTACGCAAGCTGTAAGCTTGTAATAAAGCAGTTAGCTAGTGAGGAAGTAGTATGATAGTATAAAAGCAGTAAGTTAGAATGCAAGCAGTAAGCTTGTAAGCAAGCAGGGAGCTAGTAAGGAAGCAGTATTGTTAAAAAGCTGATGCTTCTAACGACGAGGTCCGGATAGAGGTACTGCAGTTTTCAGGGAAAATTATTACGGTCGTCAGGTTTTCTTTTCGTCGACCTTCTGCGCCGACCTTTTATTACAAAGTAAAATTGAAATAAAAAATAACAATCGAAAACTAAAAAGAATTATAAATTATCTATAATTGTGCTGGGACGTTGCCTGCCTCGTCTCTGCCGGTTGCCGAACTCGCCGGGTTGCGGTAGGCCAAGGTTCCTATAATCAGGAAAGACGGCTATGTGTTAGATACACGTAAACACGTTATACGTATCTATGCCGCGTTTGTGTCCTCACGCTCCTGGCTTCGGGATTCGATGATCACTCCACAGGATATCGAACACCTTATTGGTGTATTTTCTCGGTCTCCTGTCGCAAGAATGATTTCGTGGAATCTCGATTTGGGAAATCCCATACAAGATTCCGGGGTGTACTTGACCGAATCTAAACCGATCCGTTTGTCAAGGAAAAGGCGGACTATTTCCACACTTTTCTCGAGTTTTATCGAATTCTCAGCTGTGCGAGGTCAATCAGTGGGCCCGCACCAGACTGAACATCTACTCTTTACACCCTTTAACTACAGGCAGAATCGTTCTGAATATTAAACAATGAGAACTTTCCTTTTGTAAATCTTTCCGTTCGAGTGCAATCGGGAGCCGATCCGCTCCAGTTGGAAGTCTACGTAGGTCTGTGCGGATTGACAGCCGAAGACGCGGCCGCGTTACTCTAATTAGTCGTTACGCGGCGCTGTCTAAATTTCGGCGGTCTTTCTCCGTCTAATTCATAACGCACTACTCTCTCACGGTACTGACGCCATCAACACCGATAGCACACTCGAATCGAAGGTAATGAGCCGTTACTGATGCCAGAAAAACTAGTAATAAACGCGTTTTTCTATCACAGCTCGCTGTACAAATTCTCTTAGAGATAATCTCCCGATTATTGTACGTTAACAGGATTAATGGTAATCGCGGCCGAGGACAATCGCTCGGCATTATACAAATCTTTATACATACCGCCCTCCTTGCACGGCTCGTGCAATGAACCAGGGAGCGATAGTACCGATCGGCCAAGATCAGAGTGAGAGTAGGCGAGTACACAATTAAAATATGTAATGTACTTATAATTTTTGGACGTTCCAGCAGACTTTTTTCCTTGCATCGTCTGAGCTAGCAAGAAAACAGTATGCTAGTAATCAAGCTGTAAGCTAGTAAGCGATCAGGAAGCTAGTAGGGAAGTAGTATGCTAGTAAGCAAGCAGTAAGATAGTAAGAAAGCAGTTAGCTAGTAAGGAAGCACTATGCCAGTATACCAGCAGTAAGCTCGAAAGCAAGCTGCAGGCTAGCAAGCATGCTGGAAGCAAGAAAGCTCGCAGTAAGCTAGTAAACCAGCATTAATGTAGTAAGCAAGCAGTGAGCTAGTATACAAGCAGGAAGCTGGTAAGGCAGCACTAAGTTAGAAAGCAAGCAGAAGGCTAGTAAGCGAGCAGGAAGCTAGTAATGAAGCAGTATGCTAGCAGGCAAGAAGTAAGGTAGTAAGAAAGCACAAAGAAGGTAAACAAGTAGTGAGCTAGTAAGCAACCAGTAAACTAGAATGTAAGCAGGAACCTAGTAAGGAAGCAGTATGCTAGAATGCAAGCAGCGGGCTGGTAAGCAAGCAGCAAGCTAGTAAGCAAGCAATAAGCTAGAAAGCAAGGAGCAGGCTAGTAAGAAAGGAGTTATCTAGTAAGCAAGCAGTTAGCTAGTAAGGAAGCACTAACCTTGAAAGTAAGCAGCAGGCTTATGATCAAGCAGAAAGCGAGTAAGCTAGCTCTAAGGTAGAAGCAAGCAGGAGGCTTGTAAGCAAGCAGTAAGTGTGTAAGCTAGCAGCAAGCAAGTAAGCAAGCAGTAAGCTAGAAAGCAAGCATCATGCTAGTAAGCAAGCAGTAAGATAGCAAGCAACAAATAAGCTAGTAAGCAAGAACCTGACTAGTAAGAAAGCCAGTAGGTAGTAAGAAGGCAGTATGCCAGTATGCCAGCAGTAAGCTCGAAGGCAAGCTGCAAGCTAGCAAGCAAGCCGGAAGCGATTAAGCTGGCAGTAAGCTAGTATGCAAGCACTAACCTAGTAAGCTAGCAGTGAGCTAGTAAGCAACCAGTAAGCTAGTAAGCAAGTTGTAAGCTAGTAAGTAAGCAGTAATCTGGTAAGCAAGCAGTAAGCGGGCATGAAAGCAATTAGCTTGTAAGCAAGCTGTAAGCTTGTATGCAAGCAGTGAGCTAGTAGGAAAGCAATTAGATGGTAAGCAAGCAGTAACCTAGTGGGCAAGCAGTTAGCTAGTAAGCGATGGGGAAGCTAGTAAGGAAGCAGTAAGCTAGTAAGCAAGCAGGAAGCTGCTAAGGGAGCACTAAGTTAGATAGCAAGCAGCGGGCTAGTAAGCGACCTCTCGCTGGCCACAGTAGTTGGCAAGATGGTGGCCAGCGAGATGACATGGCAAGTGGTGGCCTCCTTCTGTGAGGTAGTTATGTCACAGAAGGAGGCCGCCGAGCGGTCGCGCGAGCAGGCCGCGCATCCCGCTCGAAGAGGGAGGGCTCCTGAAGAGGTTGGTGGCCCGTCAACTTTCAACTCCGGCCACCACGTCGATGGCCGGGGGATGGACGGGCCGCCGGTGTGGGCTGCAGATGCTCGGCGATAGGTGCCCGCGCACCGAAGGCAGCCCCGTGGCCGATTGTCGATCCCCCTGAGATGAGCATCGAAAGGCAAGGCGCGGCGGGGGACACTGTGATGTATCACTAGAGTTCCCGGTCACCCGCCGCAACGCCCGAGGACGGTCACCGTGAGGTTTTCGCCGGTAGGGCCTCGGGGTGTCCATGAGGATTTCCCCAGGTAAAAAAAAATAAAAAAATAAAAAAGGCGGGCTAGTAAGCGAGCAGGAAGCATGTAAGCAAGCAGTGAGCTAGTAAGTGTATAGGGATCTAGTAAGGAAGTAGTAAGGTAGTAAGCAAGCAGAAAGTTAGTAAGCAAGCAGCTGGCTAGTAAGAAAGCAGTATGCCAGTAAGCAAGCAGTAAGCTAGAAAGGAAACAGCAAGCTAGTAAGCAAGCATGAAGCTAGTAAGGAAGCGGGATGCTAGTAACAAGCAGTAAGCTAGAAAGGAAGCAGCAAGCTAGTAAGCAAGCTGTAAGATGTCATGAAAGCAATTAGCTTGTAAGCAAGCAGAAAGCTAGGACGCAAGCAGTGAGCTAGTAAGCGAGGAGGATGCTAGTAAGCAAGCAGTAAGCATGTAAGCAAGCAGTGAGCTAGTAAGCGAGCTGTGAGATAGTAAGCGAGCAGGAAGCTAGTAAGGAAGCAGTATACTAGAAAGCAATCAGCGGACTAGTAAGCAAGCAGTAAGCTGGTAAGCAGGCAGTGTGCTAGTAGGCGAGGAGCAAGCTAGTAAGCAAGCAGTAAGCTAGTAAGCGAGCAGACTCCTTTTAAGGGAGCAGAATGCTACTAAGCATCCAGTTAGCTAGTAAGCATCCAGTAAGATAGTAAGCAAGCAGGAAGCTAGTAAGGAAGCAGAAAGTTAGAAAGCAAGCAGCGGGCTGGTATGCAAACAGTGAGCGAGGAAGCGTACTATAAGCTAGTAAGCAAGCAGTAAGGTAGTACGCAAGCAGCTGGCTAGTAAGAAAGCAGTATGCCAGTAAGCAAGCTGTAAGCTAATAACCAAGCAGTAAGCTAGTAAGCAAGCAGTAAGCTAGTGACAAAGCAGCAGGGTAGGAAGGGAGCAGTATGTTTGGCGGAAACAGGAAAGCTAGAAAGTAAGCGGCTGGATAGTGAGGAAACAATTAGCTACTAAGAAATCGGTGTGCTAGGAAGCAGGCAGCAGGCTAGTTAGAAAGCACTTAGCTAGTAAGAAAGCAGCGGGTTAGTAAGCGAGCAGGGAGCTAGTAAGGAAGCATTCGGCTGGTAAGAGAGTTGTAAGTTAGTAAGAAGGCGGTAAATTAGGATGAAAGCAAGAATGTAGTAATAAGGCAGTTAGGTAGTAACTGAGAAGTAAGCTAGTAAGAAAGCAGTTAGCAATTGTGCAACCAGTAGACCAGTAAGCATGCAGTAAGCTAGCAAGTAACCAGTAAGCTAGTAGGCAAGCAGAAAGCTAGTAAGCAACACAATAGTAAACAAGCAGGAAGCCAGTAAGAAAGCAGTTAGCTAGAAAGAAAGCAGTGTGCCTGTATGCCAACAGCAACCTAGTAAGCAAGCAATCAGCTAGCAAGCAAGCAGCAAGCTAGTAAGCAAGCAGAAAGCTAGAAAGCAAGCAGTGAGCTAATAGGCGAGCAGGGAGCTCGTAAGGGAGCAGTATGCTAGCGAGCAAGCCGTAAGCTAGCAAGCAAGCAGCAGGCTAGAAAGAGAGCAGTTAGCTAGTAAGAATGCAGTAGGCTAGTGGGCAAGCAGCAAGCTAGTATGCAAGCAGTAGGATAGTATGAATGCAGCGTGCTAGTAAGCGAGCAGGGAGCTAGTTTTGAACCACTATGCTAGTAAGCAAGCAGCAAGCTAGTGAGCAAGCAGTGAGGTGGTAAGCAAACTGTGAGGTTGTGAGAAAGCAATTAGCTGGTATGCAAGCAGTAACCTAGTGTGCAAGCAGTTAGCTTTTAAGCGAGGATGAAGCTAGTAAGAAAGCAGTATGCTAGAAAGCAAGCAGTAAGCTAGATGCAAGCAGCAAGTTTGTAAGTAAACATTGATATGCAAAGCAAGCAGCAGGGTAGCAAGGAAGCAGGTAGCTAGTAAGCAACCGGTAAGGTAGTTAGAATGCAGTAAGCTTGTAAGCAAGCAGTAAGCAAGTACGCTAGCAGTGAGCTGGTAAGCGAGGAAGAAGCTAGTAAGCAAGCAGTATGCTGGTAAGCCAGCAGTGAGCTAGTAAGCTCGCAGGGTGCTAGTAAGGAAGCATTATGCTAGCAAACAATCAGTAAGCTAGTATGCGTAGAGGAAGCTAGTAAGGAAGCAGCATGGTAGTGAGCAAACAATAAACTAGTAAGCAACATGTTAGCAAGTAAGCAAGCACTAAGATGGTAAGAAAGCAGTAAGTTAGTAAGCAAGCAGTAAGCTGGTAGGAACGCTCCTAGCTAGAGAGAAAGCAGTATGCTAATAGGCAAACAGTAAGCTAGTAAGTAAGCAGTAAGCTAGCAAGGAAGCATGAAGTTAGTAAGCAAGCATTATGCCAGAATGCAAGCAGCGGGCTAATAAGAAAGCAGGAAGCCAGTTGAAAGCAGTATGCTAGTAAGCAGGCAGAGAGCTAGTAAGCAAGCAGCAGGCTAGTATGAAAGCAGAAAGTTATGAAGAAAACAGGAGTGTTGTAAGAAAGCAGTAAGCTAGAAAGCAAGCAGTAAACTAGTAAGCAAGCCGCAAACTAGTACGCAAGCAGTGAACTAGTAAGCCAGCAGTAAGCTAGTAATTCGAGCAGGAAGCTAATAAGGAAGCAGTATGCTAGTAAGCAAGCGGTAAGCTAGTAAGCAACCAGACGGCTAGCAAGGAGGCAGGAAGCTGGTCAGATAGCAGTTAGCTAGTAAGGAAGTAGTAAGCTAGTAATCAAGCAGTGATCTAGTAAGCAAGCAGTGAGCTAGTAAGCGAGCAGGAAGCTAGTAAGGATGCAGTAAGCTGGTAAGCAAGCAGTGAGCTAGTAAGCGAGCAGGGAGCTAGTAAGAAAGCAAAATGGTAGTAAGCAAGCAGTAAGCTGGTAAGAGCCAAACATGCTAGTAATCAAGCAGCAGGCTAGTAAGAAGGCAATTATCTAGTATGAAAACAGTATGCTTGTGAGCAAGCAGTAACCTAGTAAGCAACCAGAAAGCTAGTAAGCCATCAGTAAGCTAGAAAGCAAGTAGCTGGCTAGTAAGGAAGCATTAAGCTAGTAAGCAAGCAGCAAACTAGTAAGCAAGGTGTAAACTTCTAAGGGAGCAGTGGGCTAGTAAGCGAGAAGGAAGCTAGTAAGGAAGCAGTATGCTAGTAGGCAAGCTGTAAGCTTGTAAGTAAGCAGGTAGCTAGTAAACAAGCAGTATGCTAGAAAGCAACCGGCGGGATAGTAAGCAAGCAGGGAGCTAGTATGGGATTAGTAAGCTTGTAAGCTTGCAGTAAGCTAGGAAACAAGCTGGGGGCTAATAAGCAAGGACTAAACGAATAAGCTAGCACTGTGCTAGCTGGCAAGCAGTGAGCCAGTAAGCGAGCAGGAAGCCAATAATGAAGCCGTAAGCGAGTTTGCAAGCAGTAAGCTAGTACGAAAGCAGTAAGTTAGGAAGAAAGCAGTAAGATAGGAAGAAAGCAGCAATGCAGTAATATCGCGGTTAAGTAGTCAGCAAGCAGCAAGGTAGTAAGCAAGCAGTGAGCTCGTAAGCGACGAGGACACTACTAAGGGAGCAGCTTGCTAGTATTCAAGCAGTAGCCTAGAGAACAAGCTACAGTCTAGTAAGATGGAGTTAGCTATTAAGCAAGCAGTAATCTAGTAAGCCATCAGTAAGCTAGAATGCATGCAGCATGCTAGGAAGGAAGCAGTAAGTCAGTAACAAAGGTATAAGCTAGTAAGAAAGCGGTTTGCTACTCAGCAAGCAGTAAGCTAGTAAGCAAGCAGTATGCTAGTACCACAGCAGTATGCTAGTAAGCAAGCAGTAAGCTAGTATGCAAGCAGTAAGTGAGTAAGCAACCAGTGAGTCGGTAGGCAAGCAGCAGTCTAGTCAAAAAGCAGTATGCTAGTAGAAAAGCAGAATGCTACTAAGCAAGCCGCAGGATTGAAAGCAACATGTAAGCTAGTAAGCAAGCAGCAGGATTCCCTCAGGGGCTGCCAGCCTTTCAGCTGCAGTACGGGCTTAACGAACCCGGGGTACCCGAGTCATACACACACCGTAAGCCTCCTGTTGGTCGTCACAACGACCCATTCACAATTCCCTATTGGTTTTGTGAATGGTACGTGACGGCAGGAGGAACGGGGGTCTTGGCTTAACCGCCTGGGCCACGAGTATGGCGACTCTATAAAATCGCCCTCCAATCCTAAGCTATGGTGCGCGGCGATGGGATGCATGGTTGGGGGAGAAGGCCCAATCCCAAGCGACCACCTCCGGGGAACCTGCCGAACCCCCGGAGTATATAGGCTTACCCGGGCAAGGCGGCTCTGCCCGGGCGGACCTTTTCTTCCGACCTGCTCGTGGGAATATTATGGAGTTCAATATTAAAACGGGGATGGGACGGGGTAAGTCAGAGGGGGAGGACGAAGGCGGTGTTGGGACTGGAGTGACGGCGCTCGCGCCGCCTCCAGCGCCTGGCCCGGCTTCGTGGAAGGTGGAGGAGGACGACGAGACTGCGTCAGTCTCGTCCTTCTCCTCCACCAGGAGCCTCATAGGCTCTAAGAGGAAGAGGACGGGGCAGGCCGTCGTCGAGGTGGGCGGGGCGATGAGCCCGTCGGTGAGGCTGAGTTGCCTCAGGGACGAGGTGACCGAGGAGATATCGGAGAGGATCTCCTCGTCCCTGAGGCGGGTGGAGAAAGTCGCCGCTGCCTGCGCCTTTAAGGGGCAGAAAAGCGGTGGCGCGGAGGCCCTGAAGGCCGCGGCGGAGGAGATGAGGGAGGCGGCGCGGGAGCTCAGAGGGCGGAACGCCCGTCTGCAGCTCCTGTTGGAGGAGGAGCGACAGGGGAGGAGGAGGGCAGAGGCGCTGTGGAACAGCGCGGCCCTCCCTCCCATCCTCCCTCCTCCTCCACCGCCGCGTCCCTCGGCGGAGGTAAAGAAGCGGAGTGCGGCGGCAGTGGTGCGGGGCACCGCGGGCCCCTCCACCCGCACTCCGCCCGTGAAGAAGTCCCCGTCCTCCTCTGAAGACGATCTTCTGAGGAGGATTGGGGACATGATTGATGGCAAGCTGGCCGCCTTCCGGGAGGAGCTCCTCGCCGGAAGAGCGGTCAGCAGGAAGGCGGTGCCTCCCCGACCTGTTCCGGTACAGTCGGGGAAGGCAAAGAAGGGCGGAGTGAAGGCTCCGCCCAGTGTTGCGGCACCAGGCCCCGGGTCGCGACCCCCAAGGGGGGTGGTGTACCCGTGGTCGCGGTGGTCGCGTCCTCCACAGCACCCTCCCAAGAGGGGGTGGCGTGGAGTGAGGTGGTGGGGCGGAAGGCAAAGCGGACGGCGAGGAAGGCCTCGCAACCGCAGCCTCCGCCTCCGCCGCCGGCGGCCAAGGTAAAGGCCGCGAAGGTCGGGAAGGCACGACCAGGTCGTCCCCCAAAAACGGCAGCGGTGACGCTGACCGTTGCGCAGGGGGGCGACCTGACCCTCGCGGAGGCGATGCGGCTCGCCAGGGAGAATATCTCCCTGGAAGAGCTGGGCATCGCCTCCGTGAGGGCGAAGAGGGCCGTGACCGGGGGTCTCTTGCTGGAGATCCCCGGTGCAGAAGGCGGCGCGAAGGCGGATCGTCTCGCCCAGAGGCTCCGGGAGCAGCTGGGCGAGCGAGGTGTCCGGGTCGCCCGGCCCACGAAGCGCACGGAGATGCGCGTTTGTGGACTGGACGACTCGGTCAGCGCACAGGATGTGTCCCGTGCCCTTGCGAGGGCGGGGGACTGTCCTGTGGAGGACCTGCGGATCGGAGAGATCCGCAGGTCGCCCTCCGGCCTCGGGTCGGTGTGGGCCCGGTGCCCCCTCTCCGCCGCCCGTAAGGTGGCGGAATCCGGGAGGGTGTTGGTGGGGTGGGTTTTGGCGCGAGTGGAAATACTCGCGCCGCGCCCACTCCAGTGTCACCGCTGCCTCGAGTTCGGGCACGTGAGGCAGTGGTGCACTTCGCCGGTGTACCGTAAGGGTCAATGTTACCGCTGCGGAGCGAAAGACCACCGGGCGAGTCAGTGCTCGGCGGCCCCCAACTGCCCGCTATGTGCGGACTTGGGAGGCCGGCCGATCACAGGGTGGGGTGCAAAAAGTGCTCTCCCCCCTCCCGGAGATGAGGGGGAATCGGCTCTCACCGGTTCAGGCACCGCGTTCGGTGGCATCGTCCACAATGGAGGTGGACGGTGCCACGGGGACGGACAGCCGGGAGGAGGCTGGGGCGGCCGCCAAGTAATGCCCCCCCGTCTCCTCCTCCAGGCCAACCTCAACCACTGCCGCACGGCACAGGACAAGATGTCCCAAGTCCTCGTGGAGTGGGGGGTTGGCCTGGCGGTCGCCGCCGAGCCGTACCGCGTCCTTGATCAACCTCATTGGGTGCGGGACGCGGACGGCTTGGTGGCGGCGGTATTGGTAGGAGTCGACGGGACCCCGCCTTTCTCCATCCTGGAGCGCGGTCGGAGATTCGTCGCCGTGGACTAAGGGGGAGTCGCCGTGGTGGGGTGCTACTTCTCGCCCAACAGCGGCCACGCCGCGTTCGAGTAGTACCTGGCCGAGGTCGCGGCATGCGTGCAGCGCAGCGCGGCCCGGCTAGAGATGGTCCTGGGGGATTTTAACGCCAAGTCGGTGGCGTGCGGATTCGCCAGGACCTCTGTTCGCGGCGAGATCCTGGGCAACCGGGCGGCCGGGCTCGATCTTCGGTTACTGAACCGGGGGTGGGAGCACACGTGCGTGCGGCGATATGGGGGGTCCATCGTGGATGTTGGATTCGGGACCCCCAACGCCGTGCGCATGGTGTCGGGTTGGCAGGTGGTTGAGGGGGGGGGGGGGAAAGACACTCTCGGACCACCGGTATATTCGGATGTTTGTCTCTGTCCCCCGATGTACATCCCGACACCACCGGCTGATTGGCGCCCCACCGCGCCGCTGGGCGCTTCAGCGCCTGGACAAGGACGCTATGATGGCAGCTGCCCTCGCTGCAACTTGGCCGCAGGGGGCGGCCGAGTTGCCGAGCATAGCGGAGGAGGTCGTTCGGCTCGGGGGATCAGTCGTAAATATTTGCGACTCGACGATGCCCTGGGTCGGGCGGGCTTCTCCACGCCGGGCGGTGTACTGGTGCTCGGCCGCGATCGCAGAATTGCAGTACAACCGCGCGCGCCGTCGTCTACTAAGAGACGATGGCGTGGCGCGAGCGAGGGCAGATGACCTGTATGATTCATACTCTACGGCTCGTGTTGCTCTGCAGGTCGCCATCAAACGGACCAAAACCAGGGCATGGAAGGAGCTGCGCCAGACCCTCGATGACGATCCTTGGGGGCGCCCGTATAAGGTGGTGCTAAATAAGCTCCGCCCGTGAGCACCTCCTGTCACCGAGGATCTTGACCCCCGGCTGCTGGAGGAAGTGGTCAATACTCTCTTTCCAATTGGGGAGGGCGGATCACGTCCTCCGGCGGCGCCGGCTGTCGCAATTGAGTGGGTGGCCGTGTTGGTGGTCACGCAGGGGGAGCTGGCCACGGCGATCAAACGGCTCCGGGCGCGTAACACGGTCCCGGGGCCGGATGGTGTGCCCGCCCTGGTTTGGGTTTTGACCCAGGGCGTCATTGGGGCCAACCTCAGGCGGTTGTTTGACCGATGCCTGAGGGACGGGCGATTTTCCCCCCTAGGTGGAAAGTGGCGAGTATGGTCCTCCTCCGGAAGGAGGGTCGGCCCGCGGAGTCTCCATCCGCATACCGGCCCATCTGTCTCCTCGACGAGGTGGGCAAGCTCTTTGAGCGCGTGATTGCTGCCTGGCCGACTGCCAGTACGGTTTCCGGGAAGATAAATCGACAATCGACGCGATAGGTCGCGCCAGGGCCCTCTCGGAGTCGGCCGTTTCCCGGCGAGGGATGGCTTTGGCAGTATCGTTGGATATTGCCAAAGCCTTTAACACCCATCCCTGGGAAGAGATATGCAGGGGGCTCGAAGATCATCGGGTCCCACCGTATCTCAGGGCAGCCGTCGGGGATTATCTCCGTGGCAGGTGGATCGAGAATCCGTGCCGGGATGGAGATATGCGGAGAGAGGTGTACTGCGGTGTTCCGCAGGGGTCGGTCCTCGGGCCACTCCTGTGGAACATCGCGTACGATAAGGTGTTGCGGGCCGACCTCCCTGACGGCGTCAGCGCCGGGTGTTATGCAGATGACACACTGGTGCTGGCCGTCGTGGCGCACTGGGGAGGGCCAAGAGCCTCGCGGAGGTGGGGGCGCAGCGCGCCATCGGCCGGATCAGGGAGATGGGAATGAAGGTGGTGGTCCATAAGACCGAGGTTATAGCGTTCCATTCACCTCGGCAGGATTCCCCCCCCCCCCTGAGGCAGATGGGCGAAGCTGATATCGAGGTGAAGCCCAACATGAGGTATCTGGGGTTGATCCTCGATAGCCACTGGCGTTTCAAGGAGCATTTTCGCTGCCTGGTCCCACGCTTGGAGAGAAGGGTCGCGGCTTTAGGCCGAATTCTACCCAACCTGGGGGGACCGGCGGGCCGAGTTCGCCGTCACTAAGTGGCAATGGTGCAGTCGGTAGTCCTTTACGGGGCCCTCGTCTGGGCGGACGACGGTTCTTGCGGGGATGCCTCCCATGGACCTCCTCGCGCGGACGCACGCGGTGCTGTATCGTCACCGCGTCGACCGTCGCGCGGGGGTGTGGACGGTCCCGGTAATGCAGGAACCTGCTTGGGGCGGTTTGAAGCGCCAGGCCCGGCAGTTCGTGGTGCTCGCGTGGCAGGAGCGGTTGGCTCTGCCAACGGCGGGGCACCGGACAGACGGGGCTGTTCGGCCACACTTGAGTGAGTGGCCGGACAGAGGCAATGGAAGCCTCACTTACCGGATGGCACAGGTGTTCTCCGGACATGGCAGCTTCGGGAGATACCTGCGTCGGATAGGGAAGGAGTCGACGGCGCGCTGTTGCCATTGTAACGCTGAGCAGGACACGGCTGGACATACCCTCGAGGTGTGCCCTGCGTGGCAGGGGGAGCGCCGTGTCCTGGTCAGCGTCATCGAGCGGGATGTCTCGCTGCCGGGCATGGTGCACGCCATGCTCGGCAGCGAGGGGAAGTGGAGGGCCGTGACCTCCTTCTGCGAGAGCGTAATGTTACAGAAGGAGGCCGCCTGCAGGGAACGCGAGCTTCAGCGGCGTGCTGAGGCTCGCACACGTGTGGTGGCGGAAGGGTGTCGTCCAGGCGCCGGCCATCGTGGGCGACCCCCGCGGCGTGGCAGATGACCCTGGCTGGGAGGAGGTTCCTGAGGGGAGCCTCCACCAGGCACGAGGCGCAGAGCCGGACCGGATTGTGGTGGAAGTGTCACCCCAATTCCGATGCGACAAATCGGGAGGCACCCTCGGTGGCATGGTGTGGCCATGAGCCACCAGCCGCCGTGGGGTACAAATGGAGTTGCTTGCAGTTGCGGTTTGGGGCTCGCAGCCGCCACTAACCGAGGCCCCGAGACGGATGGCGGCGGGAAGGAGTGCTCTCTCCATGCCGCCATGAGACAGTGTGACTGCCGGGAGGAACCTTTTGTGCCTCCGTGGATGGAGGCACTGCGCTGGCACGGGGAGGACAACGGAAGTATGCATAGAGCGATTCCCGGTATCCTCCCAAATCATGCGGAAGGGTCACCCTGGGGTTTTTAGTGGGTAGGTCACGCGCCCGTCATTCCATGGGCGCGGGAATCCCACACACCTCTCCTGACTCACCCCAAAGAGGTGGGAGGGAGTCTTACGAAGATATTCCTTACGAAAAAAAAGGCTAGTAAGGAAGCAGTATGCTAGTAAGAAACAAATAAGCTAGTAAGCATGCAGCAGTGTTTAAATATCGCGTTAATTGACGGATTTGAGAACCGTTTAGAGAAATATTCAATTTAACGTGAATTATAACTGAGAACCATAAATTCCTCGTACGGTATTGTTTTCGTGTACGCGACATTCCAGAGACTCTCTGATGCGTAGATCGGTACACGGAACGACACAGGTTAGAAAAACCATACGCGAGTATTGGCTGCTCTCAGTCACGTGATCGACCCAATATATTTACTTGTGATCGATCGTCGAAGGTCCATAAACAGAGAGGGTAGAGAAATATTGAAATTAAGAAGAGATACACATTGAAGAGCAGGGATAGCGCCGCGAGGTGGTGATTGCCCCTCTCGTGACCTCGACTGCGGATGTCTGTTCGCTTCTTAGCTTCGAGACTCGATAGCTGGTCCTCGCAGCGAGCAGATCGACAATCGATTCCGCTCCGCGACGAAACCAAATCTCTGAATATAGGTCCTGAGAATACTCGAACCTTTCGTTGAGAATTTTAAATTGTTGCTCAAAATTAACTAAATCGGTGAGGCATTTTATCAGCCCCGATTATTGACTGTGCAATCTCGCCGAATAGCACGTGACGCTCGAGTTACGTGGTCGTGTGAGGGAATTGAAAAACTTCGGTTCCCGCTTGGCGAGATTATTAACAAAATTTAAAAGACTGTGGGTTTTCGTCCGACTTTCATGTGACGTTTGTGCTTCGCGGTCATGAAAGGGGAATCGAGATAAGAATCGTTTCCCGTGTGTCGAAACTCCAGTCTCAGCAAAGGGCTACGGCCCGGTCAGTACTGACGACTCCACGGACTGTTACATTTGACGCGGTCGTGGGAGGCTGACTATCTTCACGTGACGTTTGAGTTTCGCGGTCGTGTAAGAATTTGTCGTACGGACTGCTGCATTTGACGCGGTCGTGCGACAAGTTGAATTGTCCGCCCGGTTTTGTATATCACCCCTAGGGTGGTCTCTGACCGATACCCTACGTGGGCTCACCGTTTCTCCGGTCGGGGCTAAGAAATTCCGGACTTTTTAGCTCTCAACCTGCTCGAGCAACGCTCCTTGACCGCCAGTGAGTACGTACCCTGTGCGTAGAGCAATGCATAATGAGCACCGTGGTGTATGCTCCCTTAAACGTAAGACGCTACGTGCGCCGTTAAGGGCTACATCACACCGCGTCTTGTACGCAGGGAACGGTGAGAAACTGCGGTTTGGACAGCATTTGGAGCTTTACGACCTCCACCTGTTGTCCTTTCCTGCGGCATTCAACCATCGCTAAAAAGCGGAGAATTGAGAAATTAGATCTCTTCTTCCGCACAGCGATCGAACGGTTCTCGACTTGTGAGAACGTTCATAATATACAATCCACTCACACATATCTCAGTTCGTCGAGACGTGTCTGTAATCTCCGCTCTTGAGTGCGAACGGCACAGACAGGAGCGTGCGAGATAGAGCGAGACGGGCGACGCGACAAGCGTTAATAGGTATTTAAATCCAGCCTTGTCTTTCCTTGTTACAGAACAACACATCGCGAACTTGGCCAAGAGCAGCCGGCCCAGGTTTTTTTCCCCCCGGACGTCTGGCCGACGTCTAGGTGGTTTTTTTTCCTTTTTTTCTTTTTCATTAAAAATAAACGTTAATTTTATTGAGCAAAATCAGGTGCATCAATTTGTTCAATACTTTTTCCCAGTGTCCTTTCCCTCGTAATACGGACCACGTCATACTAAAATAACCCCCTAAGGGCGCTGAAGGTCTTCAAACAAGCAGGCTAGTAAGAAAGCAATTAGATAGTAAGATTGCAGTAAGCTGGTAAGAAAGCAGGTAGCTAGTAAGGATGTAGTAAGTTAGTAAGCAAGCAGTTAGCTAGTAAGCGAGTAGGAAGCTTGTAAGGAAGCAGTATGATAGTAAGCAAGCAGTAAGCAAGTAAGTTACAAGTAAGCCAGTATGCAAGCAGCAGGCTAGTATGAATGCAATTAGCTGGAATGAAAGCAGTAAGCTAGCAAGCATGCAGCATGCTAACAAGCGTGCAGTAAGCGAGTTAGTAAGCAGTGAGCTAGTAAGCAACAACGAAGCTTGTAAGCAAGCAGCAAGCTAGTAAGGAAGCAGTTAGCTAGTAAGAGAGCAGGGAGCTGGCAACAAAGCAGTAATCTAGTAAGCAAGCAGTATGCTGGTTAGATAGCAGTTAGCTAGTAAGCAAGCAGTAAGCTTGTAAGCAACCAGTACGCTAGTAAGCATGCAGTGAGATAGTAAGCGAGGTCGAAGCTAGTGAGGTAGCTGTATGATAGTAAGCAGCCAGTAAGCAAGTATGCAAGCAGTAAGCTGGTAAGAAAGCAGTATGCTAGTATGCAAGCATTAAGCAAGTAAGCAAGCAGTAAGCTAGTTATCAACCTGATAGCTTGTAAGCATGCAGTAAGCTGGTAAGGATGCAGTTAGCTAGTAAGGAAGCATTCGCCTGGTCGCAGAGCAGTAAGTTAGTAAGAAAGCAGTAAGTTAGGAAGAAAGCTGGAATCTAGTAAGCAAGCAGTAAGCCAGTAAGCAAGCAGAGAGCTTGTAAGCCAGCAGCGAGATAGTAAGGAAGCAGTATGATAGTAATGTAGTAGTGAGCAAGTATGTAACCAGTAAGCTAGTAAGCAAGCAGTAAGCTGGTAAGAAAGAAGTTAGCTGGTCAGTAGGCAGCAAGGTACTAAGCAAGCAGTAAGCTAGTAAGCAAGCATTATGCTGGAAAGCAAGCAGCAGGCTAGCAGGAAAGCTGCTAGCTATTGTGCAAGCTGTAAACTAGTAAGCAAGCAGTAAGCTAGCAAGCGAGTAGGGAGCTAGTAACAAAGCATTAATCTTGTAAGCAAGCTGTATGCTGGTGAGAAAGCAGATAGCTAGTAAGGAAGCAGTATGCTAGTAAGCCAACACTAAGCTAGTAAGGAACAACTAAGCTAGCAAGCAAGCAGCAAGCTAGTACGAAAGCAGTTAACTAGTAAGCAAGCATTAAGCTTGTAAGTAAGCTGTGAGCTAGTAAGCAAACATGAAGCAAGAAAGCAAGCAGCAGGCTAGTAAGAAAGCAGTAAGCTAGTAACAAAGCAGTAAGTTAGAAACAATGCAGTAAGCTAGTAAGCTAGTTGTAAGCTAGTAAGCAAGCAGGTCGCTAGTAAGGAAGCAGCGTGCTTGTAAGCAAGTAGAAAGCTAGTGACCAGGCAGTAAGCATGGAAGCAAGCAGTAAGCTAGTAAGCATGCAGTGAGCTAGTAAGAATGCACTGTACTAGCAAGCAAGCAGTAAGCTAGAAGGCAAGCAGCAAGCTAGCAAGCAAGAAGTAAGCTAGTAACCGAGCAGGGAGCTAGTAAACAAACTGTAAGCTAGTAAGCAAGCAGTAAGCTTGTAAGCAGGCAGTAGACTGGTACGTAAGCTCCGAGCTAGTAAGCAACCTGTAAGCTAGTAAGCAAGCTGTAAGCTTGTAAGCAGGCAGTAAGCTGGTACGCAAGCTGTGAGCTAGTAAACAACCTGTAAGCTAGTAAGCAAGCAATAAGCTGGTAAGAAAGGAGCTACCTGGTAAGGAACTAGTAATCTAGTAAGCCTGTAATGATCTAGAACGCTAGCAGTAAACTAGTCAGCAAGCAGTATGCTAGTAAGAAAGCAGTAAGTTTGTATGCACCCCGTGAGCTAGTAAGAAACCAGTAAGCTTGTAAGCAAGCAGTAAGCCGGTAAGAAAGTTTGAAGCTAGTGAGCAACCAGTAGGATAGGATGCAAGCAGTAGGCTAGTAAGCAAGCAGTAAGCCAGTAAGCAAGCAGAAAGCTAGTGAGCAAGCAGTGAACTAGTAAGTGAGCAGTGAGCTAGTAAACGAGCAGAAAGCAAGCAAGCAAGCAGTGAGCTAGTAAGCATGCAATGAGCTAGAACGCTAGCAGTAAACTAGTCAGCAAGCATTAATCTAGTAAGAAAGCAGTAACGTAGTATGCGACCAGTATGCTAGTACGAAACCAGTAAGCTAGTAAGCAAGCAGTAAGCTAGAAAGCAAGCAGCGAGCCAGAAAGCGAGCAGTAAGCGAGTAAGGATGCAGTGCGCTTGTAAGCGAGGAGGAAGCTAGTAACGTACCAGTTTGATAGTAAGCAAGCTGTATGCTAGCAAGCAACCAGTAAGTCTGTAAGCAAGCAGTAAGCTGGTAAGAAGGCACTTAGATGGTAAGCAAGTAGGAAGTTAGAATGCACGATGTAAGCTAGTAAGCAAGCAGTGAGCTAGTAAGCCTGGATGAAGCTAGTAAGGAAACTGTATGCTAGTATGCAAGCAGTAAGCTAGCAAGCAAGCTGGATGCCAGTAAGGAAGCAGTATGCTAGTGTGCAAGCAGTAATATTGTGAGCAACCGGTATGCTAGTGAGCAAGCAGTAAGCACGAAAGAAAGCACCATCGTAGCAAGCAAGCAGGAAGCCCGTAAGCTAGCATTAAGCTAGAAAGCAAGCAGTAATCTAGTATGCGAGCAGTAAGCTTGTAAGCAAGCAACAGTCTAGTCAGATGGCAGTTAGCTAGTAAGAATGCTGTGCGTTAGTAAGCTTGCAGAAACCTAGAAAGCAAGCAGCAAGCTGTTAAGCGAGCAGTAAGATTGAAAGCAAGCAGCAGGCTAGTAAGCATGCGGTAAGCGTGTGAGCTAGCTGTAAGATTGCATGCAAGCAGTAAGCTAGTAAGCAAGTTGTAAGCTAGTAAGCAAGCAGTATGCTTGTAACCTAGCAGTGTACTAGTAAGCGTCCAGGAAGCTACTAGGGAAGCAGTATGCTAGTAAGCAAGCAGTAAGCTAGAAAGCAAGCAGCGAGCCAGAAAACGAGCAGTAGGCGAGTAATGTTGCAGTGAGCTGGTAAGCGAGGGGGAAGCTAGTAAGGAAGCAATTTGATAGTAAGCATGTTGTAACGTAGAAAGCAAGCAGTAAGCGAGTAAGGTAGCAGTAAGCTAGTAAGCAAGCAATAATCTAGTAAGGAAGGTGTGAGTTAGTAAGCAAGCAGGAAGCTAGTAAGGAAACAGTAAGCTAGAAAGCAAGCAGCGGGCCAGTAAGCGAGCAGTAAGCGAATAAGGTTGCAGTGAACTGGTAAGCGAGGAGAAAGCTAGTAAAGAAGCAGTTTGATAGCAAGCAAGCTGTATGCTAGTAAGCGAGCAGGGAGCAAGTAAGGAAGCAGTATGCTAGTAAGCACGCAGTAAGCTAGTATGCAACCAGTAAGCTACTACGCAAGCTATGAGCTAAAAAGCGAGGAGGAAGCTGGCAAGGTAGCAGTATGCTAGTTATCAAGCAGTATTTTTGTAGGAAACAAGTAGGCTAGTAAGCAAGGAGCAGGCTAGTAAAGAAGCAATTTGCTAGTCAGAAAGCATTATGCTACTAAGCAAGCAGTAAGCTTGTAAGCATGCAGTAGGCGAGTAAGCTAGCAATAAGCCGGTATGCTTGCAGTGAGCTAGTAAGCGAGGAGGAAGCTAGTAAGGAAGCAGCATGATTGTAAGCAAGTAGTAAGCTAGTAAGCATGCAGTTAGCTGGTGAGAAAGCAGTTAGCTAGTAAGCAAGCAGTAAGCCAGTAAGCAAGCTGTAATCTAGTAAGCGACCAGTAAGCTTGTATGCAAGCAGCAGGATAGTAAAAAAGCTATTAGTTAGTAGGAAAGCAGTATGCTAGTAAGCAAGCTGTATGCTTGTAAGCAACCAGTAACCTAGTAAGCAAGCAGCAGGTTAGTCAGAGAGCGGTTTGCAAGTAGGAAAGCAGGATGCAAGTAAGCAAGGAGTAATCTAGAATGCAAGAAACAAGCTAGTAAGCATAGTGTAAGCTATTAAGGAAGCGGTATGCCATTAAGCAAGCTGTGACCTAGTGAGCTAGGAGGAAGCTAGTAAGCAAGCAGTATTCAGGTAAGCTAGCAGTTGGCTGGTAAGCAAGCAGTGTGCTAGTAAGCATGCAGTGAGCTAGTTCGCGAGCAGGAAGCAAGTAAGGGAGCGATATGCTGTGACCTGGTGAGGGAGAAGGAATCTAGTAAGCAACCAGTAATCCTGTAAGCAAGCAGTAAGCTTGTAAGCAATCAGTGGGCTTGTGAGCGAGCAGGGATCTGGTAACAATGCAGTAAACTAGTAAGCAAGTAGTATGCTGGTAAGAAGGCAGTTACCTAGTAAGCCAGTACTGAGCCTGTAAGCCACCAGTAAGCTTGTACGCAAGCAGAAAGCAAGTAAAGAAGCAGTAAGCTAGAAAGAAAGCAGAGGGCTAGTGAGCAAGCAGTAGGCGAGTAAGCTAGCATTATGCTAGTAAGCAAGCAGTATAATAGTATTCATGCCGTGTGCTGGTAAGCGAGCAGGAATCCAGTGGGGAAGCAGCATGGTAGTAAGCAAGCAGTAAGCTAGAATGCGAGCACTAAGCGAGTAAGCATGCAATGAGTCAGTACGCTAGCAGTAAACTAGTCAGCAAGCAGTAGGCAGGTAAGCAAGCAGTAATCTAGTAAGAAAGCAAGCAGTAGTGTAGTAAGCAAGCATTGAGATAGTAGTCAAGCAGGAAGCTAGTAAGGAGCACTAAACTAGAAAGCATGCAGTGTGCTGGTAAGTGAGCAGGAAGGTAGTAAGGAAGCAGTGTGCTAGTAAGCAAGCAGTAAGCTAGAAAGGAAGCAGTATGCTAGCAAGCAAGCGGTAAGATACTAAGCAACAAGTAAGATAGTGGGCAAGCAGTAAGCTAGGAGGCAAGCAGCGAACAAGTAAGCAAGCAGCGAGCCAGTAAGCGAGCAGGATGCTAGTAGGGAAGCTGTAAGCTAGAACTCAAGCATGAAGCTAGTAAAGAAGCAGTAAGCTAGAAAGCAAGCAGCGGGCCAGTAAGCGAGCAGTAAGCGCGCAAGCTAGCAGTATGCTAGTAGGGTTGCAGTGAGCTGGTAAGCGAGGAGGCAGGTAGGAAGCAATCAGCGAGCATGTAAGCAAGCAGGGAGCTAGTAAGCGACCAGTAAGCTTGTAAGGAAGCGGCAGTCTAGTCAGATAGTAGTTAGCTATTAAGAAAGCTGTTAGCTAGTAAGCATGCAGCTGGCTCGGATGGAAGCAATTAGCTGGCATGAAAGCAGCGTGATAGTAAGCAAGCAGGAAGCTAGCAGGCATGCAGAGGGACAGTAAGCGAGCAGGATGCTAGTATGGCGGCAGCATGCCAGTATGCAAGCAGGAATCTAGTAGGCATGCAGTGGGCTAGTAAGCGAGCATCGAGCTAGTAAGGAAGCATTGAGCTAGTAAGCCAGGAGCAAGCTAGTGAGGAAGCCGTAGGCTGGTATGCAAGCGGTGAGCTAGAAAGCAAGCAGCAGGCTAGCAAGAAAGCAGTTAGCTATTGAGCAGGCAGTATGTTAATAAGCAAGCAGTAAGCTAGTGAGCAAGCAGTAAGCTGGTAAGCAACAAGTAAGCCAGTAGGCAAGCAGCAAGCTAGTATGCAAGCAGCAAGTTAGTAAGCGAGCGGGCAGCTAGTAAGTAAGCAGCGAGCTAGTAAGGGAGCAGGGAGCTAATAAGGAAGCGGTAAGATTCTAAGCAAGCAGTAAGCGAGTAACCTAGCAGTCAGCTGGTATGAAAGCAAATAGCAGGAAAGCAAGCAGTAAGCAAGCAGTATGCATGCTGTAAGCTAGAATGCAGGCAGCAAGATAGTAATGAAGCAGTAAGCTAGAAAGCAAGGAGCAGGCTAGTAAGAAAGCAGTTATCTAGTAAGCTAGTAGTAAGCTAGTAAGCAAGGAGGAAGCTGGCAAGGAAGCACTAAGTTAGAAAGCAAGCAGAAGGCTAGTAAGCAAGCAGTGAGGGAGTAAGCTGGCTTGTAAGATAGTAAGCAAGAAGTAAGCTAGTATGCAAGCAGTAAGCTAGTAAGCGAGGTGGAAGCTAGCAAGCAAGCAGCAAGCAAGTTAGCAAGCAGGAAGCTAGAAAGCACGCAGCAGGTTAGTAAGCATGTAATGAGCGAGTATAGTAGCAGTAAGCAAGTAAGCAAGCTGTGAGCTAGTAAGGGAGGAGGAAGCTAGTAAGGAAGCAGCATGGTAGTAAGCAAGCAGTAAGCTAGTAAGCGAGGTGGAAGCTAGCAAGCAAGCAGCAAGCAAGTAAGTGAGCTAGTAAGCGAGGATGAAGCTAGTAAGCAAGAAGTGAGCTAGTAAGCGATCAGGAAGCTAGTAAAGAAGCGGTATGGTTTTAAGCACGCAGCAAGCTAGTAGGCAAGCAATAAGCTAGAAAGCAAGGAGCAGACTAGTAAGAAAGCTGTTATCGTGTAAGCAAGCAGTAAGCTAGTAAGGAAGCACTAACCAAGAAAGCAAGCAGCAGGATAGTAAGCAAGCAGTATGTGAGTAAGCTAGCGGTAAGCTAGTAAGCATGCATTATGCTAGTAAGCAAGCTGTAAGCTAGTATGCACGCAGTATGCTAGTAACCAAACAGTAAGCATGCAAGCATGCAGCGGGCTAGTATGAAAGCAGTTAGTTAGTACGGAAGCAGTAGGCTAGTAAGCAAGCTGCAAGCTATTAAGGAAGCAGTAAGCTAGTATGGAAGCAGCTGGCTAGTAAGCAAGCAGCTGGCTAGTATGACAGAAGTAAGTTATGAAGAAAGCCGGAATGCAGTATGGAAGCAGTTAGATAGTAAGCAAGCAGTAAGCCAGTAAGCGATGAGGAAGCTAGTAAGAATGCTGTATGTTTGTAACAAAGCAATAAGCTAGTAAGCGAGCAGAATTCAAGAGTACATCAGGACATGCCAAAGTTGCCAAGAACAAAAATTAGTTCGAGCAAAGACTCGCCAACCCATGTTGATCACCGACACACCGCTGGATGCATTTGACAAAATATCACTGGACACCGTGGGACCTCTTCCAATCACGCCTAATGGAAATAGACATATTCTTACCATACAGGACAATCTGACGAAACACTGCGTGGCAGTTGCAATACCTAATATTCGAGCCGCGACCATTGCAGATGCCTTCGCACGACACTTTATCGCAATCTACGGTACACCTCGCGCAATACTAACAGATAAAGGAACTAGTTTTATTGGAAATTTAATGACGAATTTGGCAGAAATATTTAAAATTAAACAAATAACAACTTCCGGATACAGACCACAAACTAATGGATCATTGGAAAGAAGTCACATCGTGCTCACTGAATACCTCAAACATTACATGGATAACTACGAAGATTGGGATTTATTAATTCCTTTTGCAATGTTCTCATATAACACATCCGTTCACGAAGCACCAAATTTCACACCATACGAGTTAATTTTTGGAAAAGTAGCTCGAGAACCCAGTTCGTTCCCAGATAAAGAAAAATTAAAGTCATATGGAGATTATTTACAAGACTTGATTTCACACATAACTACAATCCGTAACATTACTTCGAAGAGGCCGAATATCCCGGATCGATAACGCGGAAGACGGAATCATTGCCGATCTCCACCTGGACCGACTACCGGGACAGCCACCTGTGAACGTAGCCGAGCACTGGTTAGAGGTGGGCTACACCGTGCCCAAGGTTTAAACGCAGAAACGCAGCATCGTACAACGCATCAGTATTGTTAAGTACACACCACAACATGATACTACACACCCCGACACATTTAGCTTCCAATTATTTTATGTTTTCGCGTCTTTTATTACTTTCTTTTGTAAATAAGTAACAGGGCGCATTCCGTCTAATATGAAAGCATCACGCATAACGCGATGTTTCATCTTGGGGGGGGGGGGGGGGAGATGTTACGTATGTCGAACGTTTCGTTCCTCAAATTTTTCTTGCCACTTGCGTGCATTAGGAAATCGCCCTGCTACTTATCTAACCTTTGAAATGGGGGTCACTTCCGTCGCGATGCAGCAGCCCGTTAATTAATACAATTCGGAGAATAGAGCAGCCCGTTAATTAATACAATTCGGAGAATAGTGCACACGGTTATTTCTAACGTACTTTTGAATCCGCCCCACACAGATTTTTTGGTATATAAACCCCGTGATTTCATTACTCGGGGGATCATAATCGTACCGTCACGCTTAGTGTCAACTCCACGACTCTCGTTACGCGTATACGATTTTTGTTAGTCAGTTGTATTTGTGAGATCGGGCTACAGTTCCCTGTCGTATCAATATTATACCATATAGAATCCGTGAACCGGCATAAATTCTATTGCGGCCATTACTTTCAACTGACATACCCCCGCATCGCCAGTGCGTCAACACCGCGCAAGATCTTTTTAGGTAAATATAATCATTCTTTGATCGCGACATAAGATACACGAAACAATTGTATCTTATTTGTTGATTTAAGAATATATCTACTTTTATTATCAAATCAGAGTTACCAACTTCTTTAACCCACAATTATATAAAGCGATTATTATTAGTTAAACGTTCCCATAATAATATAACCTTACCGCTCGGGTTATATTATATTTAATAATTCACAGTTACGAGTTCAATTAACACATCCCCAAATCCAAATACAACCTCTTACAACCTAGTGGCTCCTCGATTACGCATCGAGTTCGTCCACGCAATCTATTACCATCCTAGCGGCTCCCTGATTTCGCATCAGGTTCGTCCGCATCCTACAGCTCCCTGATTTCGCATCAGGTTCGTCTGTGATTTATCCAACCTCCCAGCAGCTCCTCGATTTCGCATTGAGTTCGTCTGCGTTTCTTCCAACCTCCTAGCAGCTCCCCGATTTCGCATTGGGTTCGTCTGCGTCGTTATCAACAATCCTAGTGACTCCCCGATTTCGCATCGGGTTCGTTCACGACGTTTCACCCTCCTACGGCTCCCTGGTTTCGCACCAGGTTCGTCCGTACGTGACTCCATCCCAGAGGCTCCCTGATTTCGCATCAGGTTCGTCCTCGTTATCAACTATCCTAGCGGCTCCCCAATTTCGCATTGGGTTCGTCCGCGTACCTAACTAACAAATTGATACCATATTCCATACTCTCTCTCGCACTCGCAGGCCACGCGCGCTGCACGGCCCTGGCCCGTAACACTTACTTGCCTGCTCCTTGCTTTCTAGCTTACTGCTTTATTACCAACATGCCGCTTGCTTACTAGGTTACTGCTTGTTTACTACCTTACAGCTTGCTTACATGCTACCTGCTTTCTTGCTACCCCGCTGCTTGCTTGCTAGCTTGCAGCTTGCTTTCGATCTTACTGCTGGTATACTGGCATGCTGCTTCCTTACTAGCCTACTCTTTGCTTAATCGCATACTGCTTTCTTACTATTTTACTTCTTGCTTACTAGCATACAGCTTCCTTACTAGCTCTCTGCACGCTTACTTGCCCACTGCTTGCTTACAAGATTACTGCTTGCTTACTAGATTGCTGCTTGCTCAATATCTAACTGCTTTCTTACCAGTCTGCTGATAGCTTGCTTGCTTACTGCTTGCTTACTAGCTTCCTCCTCGCTTACTAGCTCACTGCATGCTTACCTGCTAACTGCTTGCTTACTAGCATAACGCTTCCTTACTAGCTTCGTCCACGCTTACTAGCTTACTGCTTGCGTACTAGCTTACTGCTTGCCTACTAGCTTGTTCCTTGCATTCTAGCTTACTGCTTGTTTAATTGCTAACTGTTTTCTTACTAGCTTACTGCTTGCTTCCTAACTTGCTGCATGCTTTCTAGCTTTCCGCCTGCTTACTAGCATACTGCGTTCTTACTAGCTTCCTCCTCGCTTACCAGCTTGCTGCTTCTTTACGAGCTCCCTGCTCGCTTACCAGCTCACTGCTTGCTTTCTAGCTGACTGCCTCCTAACTAGCTCCCTGCTCGCTTACTAGCTCACTGCCGGCTTAGCAGCTTACTGCTTGCGTACTAGCTTACTGCATGCTTATTTGCAAACTTCTTCCTTACAAGCTTGGTGCTTGCTTCCTAGATTGCTGCTTGCTTTCTAGCTTGCCGCTTGCTTACTAGCGTACTGCTTGTTTTGCTAGCTTCATGCATGCTTACTACCAACTGCTTTCTTACTACATACATGCTTTCTTCTAAACTTACAGCTTTCTTACTAGACAGCTGCTTGCTTACTAGCTTACTGCTTGCTTACTAGCCTCCTGCTTGCTTTCTAGCTTACTACATGCCTCACAGCGTGCTGCTTGCCTTCTAGCTTACTGCTTGCTTATTAGCACACAGCTTTCTTACCAGCTAACTGCTATCTGACTAGACTGCTGCTTCCTTACAAGCTTACTGCTTGCTTATTAGCGTAATGCTTCCTTAGTACCTTACTGCTTGCATACTACCTAAATGCTTTCTTACTACATTCATGCTTTCTTCCTAACTAACTGTTTCCTTACTAGCCAGCTGCTTGCATAATAGCCTGCTGCTTGCTTACTGACTAACTGCTTTCTTATAAGCCTGCTGCTTGCTTACTGGCATACTGCTTCCTTACTAGCTTCCTGCTCGCTTACTAGGTCACTGCTCGCTTACTATCTTACTACTTGTTTAGTAGCTTACTACATCCTTACTAGCTACCTGCTTTCTTACCAGCTTACTGCTTCCTTACATGCTTACTGCTTGCTTACTAGCTTGCTGCTTGCTTACAAGATTACTGCTTGCTTACTAGACTGCTACATGCTTTCTAGCTTGCCGCTTGCTTACTAGCTGTTAAAAAGCTGATGCTTTTAACTACGAAGTCCGGATAGAGGGATCGGATCTTTATTGTGGGAAGTGATTGAGAATGTGTAAGATTTTCTTTTTCAAAAACTGTTTATTATAAAAATAAAAATAAAATAAACAATAAGAAACTAAGAGAATTCTTATTAAACTATGCAAATAATATCGTTGCCATTCCTATGTCGGAACCGAGACGTTGAGGTAGGCCATGGTTCTGTGATCAGAGAAACACGGCAATGTGTTTGACACGTAAACACGTT
This sequence comes from Colletes latitarsis, assembly GCF_051014445.1. Lineage (NCBI taxonomy): Eukaryota > Metazoa > Arthropoda > Insecta > Hymenoptera > Colletidae > Colletes > Colletes latitarsis. The sequence continues at coordinate 588,048 of NW_027488377.1, read as the reverse complement.
ACACGTATATTCGCCGCGTGTGTGTCCTCACGCTTCTGGCTTCGATATTCGAATGTATAGGAGCGGAGAATTTCGCTCACTCGTAATATACGAGCTCGCAAGTGGACTGTATTTAATTTATGGCGTGAAAAGAATTAAATTTCCTTTCGACGCCGAACTGAGTCGATTGTCTAGTGGACGGGGATGCAAGTGGAGGTTGTAAGGCTCCAAATGCACTGATCCCGTGAGTATGCCCACGGAGTCTGTGCGTCGAGTCGCACTGCAGTACAACGACACGACCGTCGATCTGCGGCTTCTCTTTAACGTTCCAACAGATGACTTGTTGGTCGAGAGTTGCACTGCGAAGCCCGACTGCACGTGGTGTAAGGAACCACTGCATGGTGTGGTAAATAGACCGGCTCCGTCGTGAACGGAGTGCTGACGGGTGCCATATGGCCAAGAGCCTCATATTCGCGCAAAAACTCGACATATTGCGCTCCTAGTGTCGTGGCGTTTTTCAATCTGCGATCGAGGGATCGCAGGAGTGCGACCGCGCGGGAACAGGCTCGCCGATGTCAACAGGCGGCTCGGTGCGAATGGGCAGTCGTACAATGTATCGCCCGTCAGCCGCGCGACGATGCGTGCGCGCGAAGTGTTGTTCGCATCGAGCTTCTTCCGGCGATAGCGAAGTAGGAGACACGACCTCCTCAATCTCCCAGAACCGACGCAGTAGGGAGTCGACGTCATCTCGCTTCGGCGGAGCGAGCGCGCGAGCATGATACACACCCACCGAGGACGTCTCGCGAGCGGTGGGCCCGGAGACCACCCACCCGAACACGGTGTGCTGCGCAATGGGGTCCTGCGCTCGACCACGACGCAATCCCGGGAGCAGGATCGCACCGAAATAATCTGCGCCTAATAAGACGTCGATGCCGCGAGATTCAGACGAATTGGAATCTGCGAGGGGCAAGTCTCGGATGTGAGGCCACGCTGTCGGAGAGGAGCCGGACACTCCCGAATAGGCGGTGAGGCGGGGTAGGACGAGAGCCGTCGCTGTTGTATAAGCCAGGTCAGTACCTGCATGCCGGAGTAATATTTCGACCTTCGCGAGCGATGTTCCCACTAAGACTCCCCCCGTCCCCGTGATTTCTGTAGCGGCCTTGCGTTTTTGCAGGTGGAGTGTCTGTACCAAGGACTCGGACACAAAGGAGGCCTCCGAACCCTGTTCGAGTAATACGCGGACCGAGACGTGCCCCCCGGATGCCGACCGCGCTTGCACGACAGCTGTCGCGAGCAGTACAGGGGTACTCGCGCGCTCTGGAGGGGCCGCGGCGCACGTATAGACGGGCCGAGTGCCGTTAGATCCCGAAAGAATGCCAGTAGGTTTCGAAGATGACGCTGTACGATCGCCGCTCGTCGGCGCTTCGACACTCGTCGCAGGAAAGTGTAACAAACTGTGGTGATTGCGGTTACATCGCGGGCACGTGGTGCGAACCGGATACATCGAAACCATGTGTCCATCGCGAAGACAGTTAAAACAGGCGTTGGTCCGAGTCACTAGGTCTCGCCGCTGCGTAGGTTGTAGGCTATGGAACGCCGGACATCGATATAACGGATGCTTCGATCCGCACATCGGGCACCGGTTCACAGCTGTATTCGCTGCGTGCGTGCGAACTCCCGTCGAGGGCGCCGATCGCGGCGCGGCGAGGCACGCGGCCGAAGTTTCGGGCTTGTCGTGAAGCGCCTCGAGAGCGCGGATCCGCGCAACGAGGAATTGGTCGAGCTCGTCGAAGGTGGGGGGCTCGGAGCTTGTTCCGCGGGATATCTCCCACTCTCGTTGCGTACGGCGGTCTAGCTTGGCGGTAAGCAGGAAGACGATGACGTCATCCCATGTATCCACCGGGCGACCGATACTGCGCAACATGGCGATCGACTCCTTCGTCGTGTCGCGAAGACGAGATAATTCGTCCCCGGACTCGCTAACAATAACCGGCAGCGAGATGAAATTGCTTAATAATGTTGATACTATCACGCGCTTGTTATTGTACCGGTCTGCTAGCGTCATCCAGGCCGGTTCAAAATTCGCGTCGGTTATCGAGAAATGCGCGATCTGGTTCGCGGCATGACCTTCGGCGGACGATTTTAAATAGTGTAACCGTTTCACGTTCGTTAGGGACTTATTGTCTAACACGAGCGATTTGGACAGATCGCGGAAACTGTACCATTCGGCGTACGACAGAGCGACTTTGGGCAGCGGGATCCGCGCGAGTTTCGCGACGGAGATGAAGTCGCCTGTGGGCGCGGGAGTGGGACTCGGTTGCGCGGCGCTGGTCGCAGTGCATTTCGCTGCAACGTCGGCGAAAAAGTCGCACGATGCCCAATAGTTCTCCTGCACCTTTTCGAAGGTTTCCTCGGTAAAGTACGGCATGATAGACTTAGCGTGAGCGGGGACTAACTGCAGAAACTCTAGGTACAGCTTCTCGAAGCGCATCCACTCGCCGTCCAGTCTCTTGAGCCGTCCCTCGGCGTTGGCTGCGGAGAACTTAGCCTGCCTTTCCTTCCGGTAGTTAACCTCCATCCGGATGATGGGGTGGGCGATGACCTACAGCTGGTGTAGGTGGGCTTCCACGGTCTGATTGGTCAGCGGCGCGGATGTTGCAGCTCGTGCGGTCTCCATTTTGCGTCGTCCTCAGATCCGGCTCGAAGGTCCACTTTGTTAATGCCCAGACGAAAAGAGGCGCGGACGAGGAACAGGGACGCGAAGAATGGCGCAGTAATTCACACAGTCACAAATTTATTGTAAGATTGCACAACATTCACACTGCGGCAAGCGTAACTGGGACGCGGTGGGCACGTGTCCGAGAACAGTTTCAAGGGCAACTCCCCAGGAGAATGCGCCAGGGCGACGAAGGTCCGCTCTCGATATCACTTACAATCGAATCGACAGCTTGGATCGTTCTGCCGTTACAGGATCGCGCACGACAAACCGTTGATCTTTCAAATCTCGTCCATACATCGGTGACAGTTGCGCCAACCGTCGCCACACATGACGCGCTCTCACAACACTCATTCCCTCTCGCTCACGCAATCCACACCGCTCGCACCTTAATCTAAACACGAAGACGGTACAATAAACGTATTTCTACATCTTATCCTAATTGTTATACCTTATTCTAAACAGCTAGTAAGCAAGCTGTTAGCTAGTAAGCAAGCAGTAAACGAGTAAGCTAGCAGTAAGATAGTAAGCAAGCAGAGTGCTAGTAAGCAAACTGTAAGCTAGAAAGCAAGCAGCAAGCTAGCATGCATGCAGTGAGCTACTAAGCGAGTAGTGAGCTAGAAAGCTGGCTGTAAGCTAGTAAGCAAGCAGTAAGCGAGTAGGCAAGCAGTGGGCTAGTAATAAAGCAGTATGCTAGTAAGCAAGGAGTAAGCTAGTATGCGAGCAGGGACCTTGTATGGGAGCAGAATGCTACTAAGCATCCAATTAGCTAGTAAGCAGGCAGTAGGATAGTAAACAAGCAGGAAACTAGTAAGGAAGCAGTGAGCTAGAAAGCAAGCAGCGGGCAAGTAAGAAAGCAATTATCCAGTAAGAAAGCAGTGTGCTAGTAATCAAGCAGTAAGCTAGGAATTAAGCAGCAAGTTAGTTAGGAAGCAGTTAAATTGTAAGCAAGCAGTGAGCCAGTGAGCGAGCAGGAAGCTAGTAAGCAACCGGTAAGCTAGCAAGCAAGCAGCAGGCCAGGAAGCAAGCAGCAAGCTAGAAAGAAAGCTAGGAGCTACTAAGAAAGCAGGATGGTATTAAGCAAGCAGTGAGCTAGTAAGCGAGCGGGAAGCTAGACAAAATATAGTATGCTAGTAAGCAAGCAGTAAGCTAGTAAGCAACCGGTAAGCTAGTAAGCAAGCAGTAAGCTGGTAAGAATGCAGTAAGTTAGTAAGAAAGCCGTAAGTTAGTAACAAAGCAGCAAGCTAGTAAGCAAGCAGTAAGCAGGTAAGCAAGCAGTAAGCTAGTGAGCAAGTAGTATTGATTAGAATAAGGTATAAGAACTAGGATCAGATGTAGAAATACGTTTATTGTACCGTCTTCGTGTTTAGATTAAGGTGCGAGCGGTGTGGATTGTGTGAGGGAGAGAGAGTGAATGAGTGTTGTGAGAGCGTGACATGTGTGCCGACGGTTGGCGCGACCGTCACCAATCTATGGACGAGATTTGAAAGATCAACGGTTTGTCATGCGCGATCCTGTAACGGCAGAACGATCCAAGCTGTCGATCCGATTATACCTGATAGCGAGAACGGACCTTCGTCGCCCTTGCGCATTCTCCTAGGGAGTTGCCCCTGCAACTGTTATCGGACACGTGCCCACCGCGTCCCAGTTACGATTGCCGCAGTGTGAACTTTGTGCAACCTTACAATAAATTTGTGACTGTGTGATTTCCTCCGCCATTCCTCGCGTCCCTGTTCCTCGTCCGCGCCTCTTTTCGTCTGTACAAGTATGCTAGTAAGCAAGCAGCAAGCTAGTAAGCAAGCAGTGAGCTAGTAAGAAAGCAGTAAGTTAGTAACAAAGCACTAAGCTAGTAAACAACCAGTAAGCTAGAAAGCAAGCAGTAAACTAGTAACAAAGCAGTAAGTTTGTAGCGATGCAGTAACCTGGTAAGCAAGCTGGAAGCTTGTAAGCATACGTCGGGTAAGAGAGCGGTAAGTTAGTAAGAATGCAGCAAGTTAGGAAAAAAGCAGGAATGTTCTAAACAAGCAGTAAGGTAGTAAGCAATCAGTACGATAGTAAGCAAACAGTAAGATTGTAAGCAAGCAGCAGGATAGTCAGAAAGTAGATAGCTAGTAAGAAAGCAGTATGCCAGCAAGCAAGCAGTAATCTAGGAAGCAAGCAGCAAGGAATTAAGGAGGCAGTAAGCTAGTATGTATGCAGTAACCTGGTATGGAAGTAGTTAACTAGTAAGCAAGTAGTAAGCTATTAAGCATGCAGTTAGCTACCAAGCAAGCAGTGTGCTAGTAAGAAAGCAATTAGCTAGTAAGCAAGCAGTATGCTAGTAGGTAGGCAGTAAGCTAGAACGCAAGCAGTAAGCACGTAAGCAAGCAGTAGGCTAGTAAGCAAGCAGTAAGCCAGTAAGCAACCAGTAAGCAAGTAAGCAAGCAGTAAGCTTGTCAGCAAGCGGTAAGCTAGTAAGCATGCTGTACGATAGTAAGCAACCATTAAGTTAGTAAGCGAGCAGTGAGCTAGTAAGCAAGCCGGAAGCTAGTCAGGAAGCTGTACGCTAGAAAGCCGTCAGTAAGCTAGCAGGCAAGCAATAAGCTGGTAACAAAGCAGTATGTTATCTACAAAGCAGTAAGCTAGTAAGCAAGCAGTAAGCTAGTGAGCAAGCAGCAGGCTAGTAAGAAAGCAGTATGCTAGTTGAAAAGCAGAACGCTAGTAGGCAAGCAGCAAGATTGAAAGTAACAAGTAAGCTAGCAAGCAAGCAGCAGGCCAGGAAGCAAGCAGCAGGCTAGAAGGAAAGCTAGTAGCTACTAAGAAAGCAGGAAGATATTAAGCAAGCAGTGAGCTAGTAAGCGAGCGGGAAGCTAGTAAAAATGTAGTATGCTGGAAAGCATGCAGTAAGTTAGTAAGCAACCGGTAAGCTAGTAAGCAAGCAGTGAGCTGGTAAGAAAGCAGTAAGTTAGTATCAAAGCCGTAAGTTAGTAACAAAACAGCAGGCTAGTAAGCAAGCTGTAAGCAGGTATGCAAGCAGTAAGCTAGTAAACATGCAGTAAGCTTGTAAGCAAGCAGCGTGCTAGTGAGCATTCAGTAAGCCAGAAAGCAAGCAGTAGGCTGGTAACAAAGCAGTGAGCTAGTAAGATAGCAGTATACCAGTAAGCAAGCAGTAAGCTAGAAGGCAAGCAGCAAGCTAGTAAGCAAATAGTAAGCTAGTAAGCGAGCAGGGAGCTAGTAAGGGAGCGGAATGCTAATAAGCAAGCAGTATGCTAGTAAACAAGCAGCTCGCTAGTAAGAATGCAGTATGCTACTAAGCAAGCAGTAAGCTAGTATGCAAGCAGTAAGCTAGTAAGCACCCAGTAAGCTTGTAAGCAAGTTGAAAGCTAGTAAGCAGGCAGTAAGCTTGTAAACAAGCAGTTAGTTAGTAGGCAACCAGTAAGCTAGTAAGGAAGCAGTAAGGTTGGAAGAAATCAGCAAGCTAGTATGCAACCCTCAGGGGCTGTATCTGGCAATCGTCGGCCGCAGCACGGGGCGTAGCGACCCCGAGGTACCTGATGCTTATCACACCGTAAGCCTCCTGTTGGTCGTCATAACGACCCACAATTCCTTCTTTGGTTTTGTGAATGGTACGTGATGGCAGGAGGAACGAGGGCCTTGGCTTAGCCGCCCGGGCCGCGAGTATGGCGACTATATGACATCGCCCTCGAATCCTAAGCGTCCTTGATCACCCTCATTGGGTGGGGGAGGCGGACGGTTTGGTGGCGGCGGTATGGGTAGGAGGCGATGGGTCCCCGCCTTTCTCCATCCTGGAGCGCGATCGGGGCTTCGTCGCCGAGGACTGAGGGGGAGTCGCCGTGGTGGGGTGCTACATCTCGCTCCGCTGCGGCCACGCCGCGTTCGAGCAGTACCTGGCCGAGGTCGCGGCGTGCGTGCAGCGATTCGAGGCCAGGCCGGTGCTGGTCCTGGGGGACTTTAACGCAAAATCGGTGGCGTGGGGATCCCCCAGGACCTCCGTTCGTGGTGGGATCCTGGGCGACTGGGCGGCCGGGGTCGACCTTCGGTTACTGAACCGGTGGTCGGAGCACACGTGCGTGCGGCGATATGGGGTGTCCATCGTGGATGTTGGAGTCGCGACCACCAACGCCGTGCGCATGGTGTCGGGATGGCAGGTGGTTGGGGGGGGGGGGGGGGAGGGGCAGAGACACTCTCGGACCACCGGTATATTCAGATGGAGGTCTCTGCCCCCGGATGTACATCCCGACACCATCGCCCGGTTGGCGCCCCACCGCGCCGCTGGGCGCTTCGGCGCCTGGACAAGGACGCTATGGTGTGCAGCTGCTCTCGCTGCAACTTGGCCGCAGTGGGCGGCCGAGTTGCCGAGCATAGAGGAGGAGGTCGCCCGGCTCGGGGGATTAGTCGCAAATATTTGCGACGCGACGATGCCCTGGGTCGGGCGGGCTTCTCCACGCCGGGCGCTGTACTGCTTTTTTTTTTTTTTTTTTTTTGTCGTGGGGAAAATCTTCGAAAGACTCCCTCCCACCTCCTTGGGGAGAGGTGGGAGGGGTGTGTGGGATTCCCCGCGCCCGTACCACGACAGGGGCGGGACCTACCCACTAAAAACCCCACGGTGACCCTTCGGCACGCTTTGGGAGGATACCGGGAATCGCTCGAAGCATTCTTCCGGTATCCTCCCCGTGCCCGCGCTTTCGCGCCCATCCCCCGGGGGGACGATCGGTCCCCCCAGTAGACACACTGCCTCATAGCGGCGGGACGGGGCCACTCCATCCCGCCACTATCCGTCCCGGGGCCGCGTTTAGTGGCGGCTGCGAGCCCCAACTCGCAACCGCCCGCGACCCCGTTTCCACCCCTCGGCGGCCGGGCGTTCATGGCCGCACCAGACCGCCGAGGGTGCCTCCCCTTGCGTCGGACCGGTAGGGGGAGGCACTCCTACCCCCAACCGGTCCGACCCGGCGCCGCCTGGCGGGAGGAGGGTCCCCTCAGGACCCCCCTCCCAGCCTAGGTCATCCGCCACGCCGAGGCAGCCGCCCGCGACGCCTCGCGACCGGGCGACGACCTCGGGCCACCGCACGAGCGCGAGCTTCAGTGCGCCGCTGAAGCTCGCGCTCCCTCCCCGCGGCCTCCTTCTGCAACATTACGTTCTCGCAGAAGGAGGCCACGGCCCTCCACTTCTCCTCGCTGCCGAGCATGGCGCGCACCACGCCCGGCAGCGAGACATCCCGCCCGACGATGCCGACCAGGACACGGCGCTCCCCCTCCCACGCGGGGCATACCTCCAGGGTATGATCCGCCGTGTCCTGCTCAGCGTCGCAGTGGCAGCAACGCGCCGTCGGCTCCTTCCCTATCCGGCACAGGTATCTTCCGAAGCTGCCATGCCCGGAAAATACCTGTGCCAGCCGGTAGGTGAGGCTGCCATGGCCTCTGTCCAGCCACTCCTTCAGGAGTGGCCGAACAGCCCCGACAGTCCGGTGCCCCGCGGTTGGCAGAGCCAGCCGCTCCTGCCACGCGAGCAACACGGACTGCCGGGCCTGGCGCTTCAAATCGCCCCAAGCAGGTTCCTGCCCGCCCGGGACCGCCCCCACCCCCGCGCGACGGTCGACGCGGTGCCGGTACATCACCGCGTGCGACCGCGCGAGCAGGTCCATGGGCGGCATCCCCGCTAGTACCGTCGCCGCCTCATGTGACATGGTCCGATACCCGCGGACGACCCTGAGCGCCATGCGCCTCTGCACCCGACGCAGCATAGTCATGCTGCGCCGGGAGGCAGCCAGGTCGTCCGCCCAGACGGGGGCCCCGTATAGGGCCACCGACTGGACCATTGCCACATAGAGGCGACGAACTCGGCCCGCCGGGCCCCCCAGGTTGGGCAGGATCCGGCCCAGAGCCGCAACCATCCTTTCCAACCGGGGGACCAGGCAGCGGAAATGCTCCTCGAAACGCCAGTGGCTATCGAGGATCAGCCCTAGATACCTGATCTGGGGCTTCACCTCGATGTCAGCCCCACTCACCCGGATCAGAGGGGGTGGCGGATCCTGCCGAGGTGAATGAAACGCAATCGCCTCGGTCTTATAGACCGCCACCGTCATCCCCATCCCCCTGATCCGGTCGACGACGCGTTGCGACCCCTCCTCCGCGCGACGCATGGCCCTCCCCCAGTGCGCCCCGACGGCCAGCACCAGTGTGTCATCCGCATAACACACCGTGCTGACGCCGTCGGGGAGGCCGGCCCGCAACACCGAGTCGTACGCGATGTTCCACAGGAGTGGCCCGAGGACCGACCCCTGCGGAACACCGCAGTACACCTCCCTCCGCATATCACCATCCCGGCCCGGATGCTGGATCCACCTGCCGCGGAGATAATCCCCGACGACCGCCCTGCGACAAGGGGGGACTCGATGATATTCGAGTCCCCTCCCTATCTCTTCCCAGGGGAGGGTGTTAAAGAGGTCTGTAAAGTAGGGGTGTAAAGAGATGGCCAGAGACCACCCCTCCCCGGGAGACGGCCGCCTCCGAGAGGGCCCTCACACGACCTATCGCGTCGATAGTCGATCGGCCCCCCCGGAAACCGAACTGGCAGTCGGCCAGCCCGGGATCACCCCGCGACAGGTGCTCGACGAGGCGGGCAGCAATCACACGCTCGAAGAGCTTGCCCACCTCGTCGAGGAGACAAATGGGCCGGTATGCGGAGGGAGACTCCGCGGGCCGACCCTCCTTCCGGAGGAGGACCATCCTCGCCACCTTCCAACTGGGGGGGAATCGCCCGTCCCTCAGGCATCGGTCGAACAACCGCCTGAGGTCGGCCCCAAGGACGCCCTGGGTCAAGACCCAAACCCGGCCGGGCACACCATCCGGACCCGGGGCCGTGTTACGAACCCCGTGCCGTCTGATGGCCGCTGCCAGCTCCTCCTGCGTGACCCCCAGCTCGGCCGTCCACTCCACTGGGACAGCCGCCGCCGCCGGAGGACGCGGTCCCCTCTCCCCAATTGGGAAGAGTGTATTGACCACGTCCTCCAGCAGCCGGGGGTCAAGACCCTCGGTGACGGGGGGCGCCCACGGGCGTAGCTTATTCAGCACCACCTTATATGGGCGCCCCCATGGATCGTCATCAAGGGTCTGGAGGAGCTCCTTCCATGCCTGGGTCTTGGCCCGTTTGATGGCGACCTGCAGAGCAACCCGCGCCACGCGGTATGCTCCATACAGGTCATCAGCTGCCCTCGCTCGCGCCACGCCGTCGCCTGTACGTTGACGACGGCGCGCGCGGGTGTACTGGCGTCGGGCGCGGACAGTCGCGACTCGCAACTCCGCGATCGCGTCCGACCACCAGAACACCGCCCGGCGAGGAGAAGCCCGCCCGACCCGAGGCATCGCCGCGTCGCAAATACCCGCGACCAATGCTCCGAGCCGGGCGACCTCCTCCTCTATGCTCGGCAACTCGGCCGCTCCCTGCGGCCAAGTTGCAGCGAGGGCAGCTGCCATCAGGGCGTCCTTGTCCAGGCGCCGAAGCGCCCAGCGGCGTGGTGGGGTGCCACGCAGGCGGCCGTGTCGGGATGCACTCGCGGCGGCAGAGACCTCCATCCGGATGTACCGGTGATCGGAGAGTGTCTCTGCCCCCGCGACCACGTGCCAACCCGACACCATGCGCACGGCGTTGGGGGTCGCGAATCCAACATCCACGATGGACCCCCCCCATATCGCCGCACGCATGTGTGCTCCGACCCCCGGTTCAATACCCGGAGGTCGAGCCCCGCCGCCCAATCGCCCAGGATCCCGCCGCGAACGGAGGTCCTGGGGGATCCCCAAGCCACCGACTTGGCATTAAAATCCCCCAGGACCAGCACCGGCCGGGCCGCGTAGCGCTGCACGCATGCCGCGACCTCGGCCAAGTACAGCTCGAACGCAGCGTGACCGCTACGGGGCGAAATGTAGCACCCCACCACAGCGACTCCCCCCCAGTCCACGGCGACGAATCCCCGACCGCGCTCCAACAAGGAGAACGGTGGGGACCCGTCGCCCCCTCCCCATACCGTCGCCACCAAGCCGTCCGCGTCGCCCACCCAATGAGGGTGATCAGGGACGCGGTACGGCTCGGCGGCGACCGCCAGGCCAACCCCCCACTCCGCGAGGACTTGGGACATCAAGTCCTGTGCCGCGCGGCAGTGGTTGAGGTTGGCCTGGAGGAGGAGGCGGGGCGGCATTAATTAATGGCCGCGCCAGCCTCCTCCCGGCCGTCCGTCCCCGTAGCACCGTCCACCTCCATGGAGGACGGTGCCACCGCCCTCGGCACCGGAGCCGGTGCAGCCCGCCTCTTCCTCTCCTTCCGGGAGGGGGGGGAGCACTTCTTGCTCCCCACCCTGTGATCGGCTGGCCTCCCCATGTCCGCACACAGCGGGCAGTGGGGGGCCGCCGAGCACTGGCTCGCACGGTGCTCTTTGGCACCGCAGCGGTAACACTGACCGCTGCGGTCCACCGGCGAGGTGCACCACTGCCTCACGTGCCCCAATTCGAGGCAGCGGTGACACTGGAGCGGGCGCGGCGCGAGGATTTCCACTCGCGCCGAAACCCACCCCACCAACACCCTCCCGGATTCCGCCACCTTACGGGCGGCGGAGAGGGGGCACCGGGCCCACACCGACCCGAGGCCGGAGGGCGACCTGCGGATCTCTCCGATCCGCAGGTCCTCCACAGGACAGTCCCCCGCCCTCGCAAGGGCACGGGACACATCCTGTGCGCTGACCGAGTCGTCCAGCCCACAAACGCGCATCTCCGTGCGCTTCGTGGGCCGGGCGACCCGGACACCTCGCTCGCCCAGCTGCTCCCGGAGCCTCTGGGCGAGACGATCCGCCTTCGCGCCGCCTTCTGCACCGGGGATCTCCAGCAAGAGACCCCCGGTCATGGCCCTCTTCGCCCTCATGGAGGCGATGCCCAGCTCTTCCAGGGAGATATTCTCCCTGGCGAGCCGCATCGCCTCCGCGAGGGTCAGGTCGCCCCCCTGCGCAACGGTCAGCGTCACCGCTGCCGTTTTTGGGGGACGACCTAGTCGTGCCTTCCCGACCTTCGCGGCCTTTACCTTGGCCGCCGGCGGCGGAGGCGGAGGCTGCGGTTGCGAGGCCTGCCTCGCCGCCCGCTTCGCCTTCCGCCCCACCACCTCACTCCACGCCACCCCCCCTTGGGAGGGTGCTGTGGAGGACGCGACCACCGCGACCACGGGTACACCACCCCCCTTGGGGGTCGCGACCCGGGACCCTGGTGCCGCAACGCTGGGCGGAGCCTTCACTCCGCCCTTCTTTGCCTTCCCCGACTGTACCGGAACAGGTCGGGGAGGCACCGCCTTCCTGCTGACCGCTCTTCCGGCGACGAGCTCCTCCCGGAAGGCGACCAGCTTGCCATCAATCATGTCCCCAATCCTCCTCAGAAGATCGTCTTCTGAGGAGGACGGGGACTTCTTCACGGGCGGAGTGCGGGTGGAGGGGCCCGCGGTGCCCCGCACCACTGCCGCCGCACTCCGCTTATTTACCACCGCCGAGGGACGCGGCGGTGGAGGAGGAGGGAGGATGGGAGGGAGGGCCGCGCTGTTCCACAGCGCCTCTGCCCTCCTCCTCCCCTGTCGCTCCTCCTCCAACAGGAGCTGCAGACGGGCGTTCCGCCCTCTGAGCTCCCGCGCCGCCTCCCTCATTTCCTCCGCCGCGGCCTTCAGGGCCTCCGCGCCACCGCTTTTCTGCCCCTTAAAGGCGCAGGCAGCGGCGACTTTCTCCACCCGCCTCAGGGACGAGGAGATCCTCTCCGATATCTCCTCGGTCACCTCGTCCCTGAGGCAACTCAGCCTCACCGACGGGCTCATCGCCCCGCCCACCTCGACGACGGCCTGCCCCGTCCTCTTCCTCTTAGAGCCTATGTGGCTCGTGCTGGAGGAGAAGGACGAGACCGACGCCGTCTCGTCGTCCTCCTCCACCCTCCACGAAGCCGGACCTGGCGCTGAGTGGGGCGCGAGCGCCGCCACCCTAACCCCAACCCCGTCTCCGTCCTCCCCAACCGACAAAACCCGCCCCATCCCCATTTTATTTTCTGTGTCCATAATAGTCCCACGAGATGGTCGGAAATAAAGGTCCACCCGGGCAGAGCCGCCTTACCCGGGTAAGCCTAATACTCCGGGGGTTCGGCAGGTTCCCCGGAGGTGGTCGCTTGGGATTGGGCCTTCTCCCCCAACCATGCATCCCATCGCCGCGCACCATAGCTTAGGATTGGAGGGCGATTTTATAGAGTCGCCATACTCGTGGCCCAGGCGGTTAAGCCAAGACCCCCGTTCCTCCTGCCGTCACGTACCATTCACAAAACCAATAGGGAATTGTGAATGGGTCGTTGTGACGACCAACAGGAGGCTTACGGTGTGTGTATGACTCGGGTACCCCGGGTTCGTAAAGCCCGTACTGCAGCTGAAAGGCTGGCAGCCCCTGAGGGGGCGCTGTACTGCTGGCCGGCCGCGATCGCAGAATTGCTCGTCGCGAGTGTGCGCGCCCGACGCCAGTACACCCGCGCGCGCCGTCGTCTACGAAGAGACGATGGCGTGGCGCGAGCGAGGGCAGATGACCTGTATGAGTCATACCGTATGGCTCGGGTTGCTCTGCAGGTCGCCATCAAACGGGCCAAAACCCGGGCATGGAAGGAGCTCCTCCAGACCCTCGATGACGTTCCTTGGGGGCGCCCGTATAAGGTTGTGCTAAATAAGCGCCGCCCGTGGGCGCCCTCTGTCACTGAGGGTCTTGATTCCCGGCTGCTGGAGGACGTGGTCAATGCTGTTTCCAATTGGGGTGGGAGGATCACGTCCTCCGGCGGCGTCGGCTGTCCCAATTGAGTGGGCAGCCGAGCTGGGGGTCTCGCAGGGGGAGCTGGCCACGGCCATCAAGCGGCTTGAGGCGCGTAGCACGGCCCCGGGGCCGGATGGTGTGCCAGGCCGGGTTTGGGTTTTGACCCAGAGCGTCCTTGGGGCCGACATCAGGCGGTTGTTTGACCGATGCCTGAGGGACGGGCGATTCCCCCCTAGTTGGAAAGTGGCGAGGGTGGTCCTCCTCTGGAAGGCGGGTCGGCCCGCGGAGTCTCCATCCGCATACCGGCCCATCTGTCTCCTCGACGAGGTGGGTAAGCTCTTCGAGCGAGTGATTGCTGCCCGCCTCGTTGAGCACCTGACGCGGTGTGTCCCCGGCCTGGCCGACTGCCAGTACGGCGTCCGGGAGGGTCGATCGACGATCGATGCGATAGGTCACGTGAGGGACCTCTCGGAGTCGGCCGATTCCCGGGGTGGGGAGGCTTGTTGATTTTTCTCTTCTAAAAGAGGAAGCTTTCTTTATGTGACAAAAACCATCGACGCGTATATTTCGAAATACAAGTCAAGAGGGTGCAGCTGTGTCCCTTCCTTGGCTTGTTTAGACAAAGTATAGGACCGATTGGGTCTGAGGGTACGGGACGAATTTTTCGTCACTGACCTATTCATTCTGTATGTTCCTTTGAAAGCGTGAAGACGTGTCTTCCACGTGTTTAGTAAAAGCTTAGTAAAAGTTATATACAGGGTGGGGCAGTAACTATTAGCGCCTCAGATATCTTCGAAACTATAAGTTTCACAGAAATATTTACTAACGTAAATTGCACAGTACGAAGAGCGCTATTGGGTGGCGATAATAGTTTTTTTTGCAGGTGGAGGTACTACGGACATTTCAAGGTCACATCCATTTTTTTGAATGGATCGGTATGTTTTTGCTTCCGTATCACGATAGAGGATCTTAAAACGAGTTCAACGACCTATTACACAAGGTCATTGAAGGTCATAGAAAGTAGAGAAAGGCGATAATACTTATGGTTTTGGTAGTAAATGAAACATGTTTATAGTAGGTGTTCGAAATGGTGACCATCACTGTCAATGCACCGTTGGATTCTTTTTACGATTGATTGACTTGCAAGTCTTACAGCGTCAGAACTTATTGATGCACAGGCTGCAATAATTCGCTGTTGCATATCGTGAGATGTAGTTGGTACTTCTTTGTACACTTTCTCTTTCAGTGTTCCCCACAGAAAGAAATCTAAAGGTGTTATGGCTGGTGAACGAGCTGGCCACGATATTGGATTCGAAATTTTTCATCGAGTTCCCTTTGCGCAATCGATGAATAATGTGCTAGGCATCCATCATGTTGATACCACATGGTTTGTCGTGTAAATAAAGGTAACTCTTCTGGCAAAAGACCCGATGTATCCTTAATAAAATTAGCATAGACGTTGCCATCCAAATTTCCATTGATAAAATAAGGTCCAATAATTTTATCACCTATGATACCGCGCCATACATTCACAGACCATTGTTTTTGATGTTCAACCTGTCGCAGCCAATGTGGATTTTCCGCTGCCCATAAATGCATCTTATGCAAATTAACATTCCCGTGATTTGTGAATGTTGCTTGATTAGTAAATAAGACGGTATTAAAAAAAAGCTCATTGTTTTGAATCTGACGTATAGCCCATCGACAAAACTCAACGCGATTCATGAAGTCGTTCCCATGCAATTCTTGGTGAAGACTAACATGATACGGATGAAATTTGTGACGGTGCAAAATGCGAAGTACGCTCCTCCTACTAATGCCAGATTCGCGTTCAATTTCTCGCGAACTAATATGAGAATTTCTAGACACACTAGCGAGCATACCGATTTCCATTTCTTCGTTAATTACTCGTTTCTGGCGTTCACTTTTACGAACACTTAAACTACCGGTTTGCCTAAGTTTATCATACACATTTTTAAATGTTTGACGCGAATGCTGAGACCGATGTGGATATCGTTCAGCATACAAGTTTTTCGCCCTTACAGAATTTTGTTGGCATTCGCCATAAATAATAAGCATATCAACCTGCTCTTTAAACAGATACATCGTGCCGGATTGACCGATTTATCGATACTAATCTTATGATGTTTATCTTACTCTGCAAACTATTAAAGTGTCCTTCAAGCAGTGTTTATTCTCAGTGAAGTAAACGGTAAGCATAACGCATTCCTCTACTGTTGACAATACGTATGTTTCATTTACTACCAAAACCATAAGTATTATCGCCTTTCTCTACTTTCTATGACCTTCAATGACCTTGTGTAATAGGTCGTTGAACTCGTTTTAAGATCCTCTATCGTGATACGGAAGCAAAAACATACCGATCCATTCAAAAAAATGGATGTGACCTTGAAATGTCCGAAGTACCTCCACCTGCAAAAAACTATTATCGCCACCCAATAGCGCCCTTCGTACTGTGCAATTTACTTTAGCAAATATTTCTGTGAAACTTATAGTTTCGAAGATATCTAAGGTGCTAATAGTTACTGCCCCACCCTGTATAAAGTAAATTGTTTTTTTTATTCCATCACCTATTTCCAATAGGTTATGGGCCCAGTTTAGTTTTGTGCTATCTGCGAGTAGTGTGGAATAAAAAAAAAAAGAACTTAAAAGCAAAAACTATGATTGCTGTGTATATATATTTAAATACTAGTGTGTGTATCTTAGCATAATAATCCGTAGTGTAATAATTAGTGTAATTTAGTGTATAGCTGTTATAAGTATTAAAGAAACAATGGAAGGTGTAACATGAAAAGGAACATTAAAGCATTTGATGGTGAAAAATATAGCGTCTGGAAATTTAGAATTCGTGCGTTGTTAACAGAACTAAATGTGATTGGTGTTATCGACGACGAAGTTCCGGATATGTTAAGTGCCGAGTGGATAAGAGCAGATAGGACTGCAAAGAATATAATTATTGAATATTTGGCAGACTCTTTTTTAAGTTTTGCGGAAACAAACAATAGTGCGAGACAAGTGATAAAAAATTTGGACTCGATTTATGAGCGAAAAAGCCTTGCTACTCAATTAGCGTTAAGAAAGATTATTAACACTAAAATTACAAAACGATACACCACTATTAAAACATTTCTCAGTGTTCGATGAGATTATATCGGAGCTTACAGCAGCGGGTGCGAGACTTGAAGAGACAGACAAGGTGTCTCATTTATTATTAACCTTACCTACCTCCTATGACGGTGTGATAACCGCCATTGAAACTCTATCGGAGGATAGTTTAACGCTGGCATTCGTTAAGACTCGACTTCTTGATCATGAAGTCAAATTAAATGACGAGTCGCGAGATACAAGCCTGAAGGTACTTCAAGCAAATTGTTTAAATATGTTAAAAAACTATTTAAAATCGCGTTAGTCTGAAATATTAAATTCTCGGCTGCGATTCCCGTATCCGTTTGTGTACGTGACACTGCGGAAGGTTAAGCGTTCGTCAGGTTCGTTGAACGTTCGGACGATTTAAAACCGCGGCCGTTTACGTGTTATTGTACGCAGACCTCACGCGAAGATTCGCTTCACACCGGTTTAAACGGTATCGTGACGTCAGCGTCGAGAGAGAGAACCGTATGATATATTGAAACGAGATCGACAGCTGAATTCGGCAGCGCCGCGTCGCGACGACAAGGCGCGACCGAGTCTTCGTCTGTCGATCCGCGACGATATTCGCAATTATTCACGAGCCGACTGCCAACGGGAGCGGATCCCAGAAGATCTCGCTCCTCAAGTACGTACTCGCATATAACATTTGGACTTGTTTTACAAAGAATTCTCTCCATTGCTGCGGTTAGAGTTTTCCCAGAACAATCTACCTGCGACAAAAGGGAGGTCGTAATACACGCTGCGCGTGGCGCGACCGCCTTTGCTAGGAAGGATTGTACGTTGCAGTCGTTGCCGCGACCGCGACGTAAGGGACTCAGGGTGTACCCACCCAGAATCCCTTTAAAGCTATACGGCTTTGGAGCCTCCCAAAGGTCATACCGTTGAATCGGTACCGCCTCGTGGAGTGCTCTTCGTGCAAAGGTCGCTGAAAAATCCTCTCCAGAAACCCGTCGGTGTACGAGTCGACCGTACACCCTACGGAGGAGTTCGGGTTCAAGGTCGCCCCACCTTCCGTCACGCCGCCTACCAAATACGGTCCCCGTGTAACACGGTCGCCGGGTAGGCTTTATAGTGCGGTTGGACCCGCGAGGGATTTTTTGCAAAGGACACTTTACTGTCACGGTCCCCGGTAGAAACGGTCGCCGTGCAGTAATTTTACAGTGTCGCAGAAATTCACCTCGCACGACGTTTCTACGTCACCTGCACGGGGAGCGTGCTCACGGGATCCACCCATTTGGAGCTTTACGACCTCCATTTGGTGACCCGTCCGTGGCTAAGTCGCCCCCGACAGATACGAGTGAATTCTCTTCTGTTCAGGGTAAAAGTCTCGCTGATAATTTTAATAAATAATTATCAGCGAACAAGTACAAATTTACAGTCCACTGATCCACGTTAAACGACAGCTGATTTCCCCTCCCAGCGCACCGATAGTCGCTAGGAGAGCGAGGCGAACAGCTGACGAGCGTGTGTTTACGATACGTGTACGCACGTATTTAATCTGAACGAACCTTTGTTACAGCAACCAAGGTCCATCCCAACCGGGGCCACGCCGGTGAAGCAACCCCCCGGCCGGATTATAAAAAACTGATTCTTTTTTTTGTAATTTTATATTTTTTTATTTTTTAATTTTTTGTTAAATTTAAATAAAAGGCTTGTCGCTTTGCGACAAGCGAAAATTACAAATAAAAACTTATCAATCACTTTCCCTAGTATTTCCCTCGTCCGGACCCCGGTTAGAACCCTTAGTTTTCTAACACAAATAAAGTTCTGAAGAAAATAAACTTCGGAAATAAAAATGTGTCTAAGAAGAATAAAGGACAATTGAAAGGACGACAATTTCAATCATTTAAAACAAATATTATTAAATGTCATCACTGTGGCAGGAAAGGTCACATAAAAAAGATTGTTATTATTCTAAAAAAACAATACAGCATCAGCATCAGGCTGAGCAAGATAAAACTGTACAGACGGTGCAGATGAAAAACACACCGTCTACATCGAAGGAAAATACCTCCAGCTTTGCATTTATGGCTGGGGACTTTCATCAAGGAAATGATGGAAGTAAAATAACGTTTCTGCTCGATTCGGGCGCATCGGATCACCTGATCAATCGGCAGGATTTAACAAGAGATTTTGAAGTTTTGGAAGAGCCAATAAAAATTTCCGTGGCGAAGAACGGGACCTTCATCGCAGCGACGAAAAGGGGCTCGCTGCAGATAACTACGAATATGGGCATCCCAGGTACAATCGAGGAGGTCTACTATTGCCCAGATGTGCCGTACAATTTATTGTCGGTACGACGCATTCAAGAGGCCGGCATGACCGTAATTTTTGACGAAGAAGGCGTCAAAATAGTTCAAAGTGGTAAGGTCATTAGGTCAGGTAAGCCACTGAACAATTTAACTGGTATAGAATTTACGGTTTGTTCAAATAAAGTAAATTCAACGATGTTATTAAATGAAACCAGTAATTATGAATTATGGCATCAACGATTAGGCCATATCGGGAAAAATAAATTCTTAGAGTTAAAGAATAAAGAAATGTTTTTAGACATGGGCCAATTAAATAAAGTTAAAGTCCATGATAGATTATGTGAAGCTTGTATAAAGGGAAAACAAGCACGATTACCGTTCAGAAATGCAAAAGACAAAAGTCATGTAAAACGACCATTGTTTATAGTACATTCAGATGTCTGTGGTCCAATCACTCCTTCGATAATTAATGACAAAAATTATTTTGTTCTTTTTGTAGACGAATTCACTCACTATTGCGTTACGTACCTGATCACACATAAATCAGATGTATTTTCAGTCTTTCGAGACTATGTAGCTAAGAGTGAAGCTCATTTTAATTTAAAAATTGCAAATTTGTATTGTGATAACGGGAGAGAGTATTTGTCAAACGAGATGAAGGGATATTTTGTTGAAAAGGGTATTAGTTACCACTTAACGGTTCCTCGAACTCTACAGTTAAATGGTGTGTCGGAACGTATGGTAAGGACAATAACAGAAAGGGCTCGTGCAATGGTTGCCGGGGTAAATTTAGAAAAGGTTTTTTGGGGTGAAGCCGTCCTTACTGCTACGTTTCTGATAAATTTAACCCCGACTAAGGCTTTAAAAGAGTCAAAAACATCATATGAATTGTGGCATAATAAAAAGCCTCAATTAAAGTATTTAAAAATTTTCGGTTCGACGGTCTATATACATAATAAAACAAGACAAGCAAAATTCGAAGAAAAGTCTTGGAAAGGTATTCTAGTCGGATATGAACCGAATGGGTACAAAGTGTGGGACGTGGAAAGTAATAAATTTGCCATAGTTAGGGATATGATTGTAGATGAGACAAATTTCTTGGAATCCAGGCCTGTAATGGTACAGTCTGAAACTGATTCATCTGACATGCAGTCAAAATCAGTGATGCCTCATAAATCTGATAGTAATAAATCAGATATAGTAGAATCCGAAACACTAAAAGCAAATACAGATATCGAATTAAGTCATAAACTTAATAAATCTGTAATTGAAACAGATATTTCAGGCCCTTCATCTAGTAATAAAAGGCAATTATCACCCGAGGTAAGAAGGAGTGATAGGATTAAACATCGTCCACCTATTTCGTATAATGAGATTGATGAGCAAAATGATTATATGATGTGTGCTCAATCTCTTGTTTGTAAGATACCTACATCGTATGAGGAAATTAAAAATAGTGTTCAATATCATATATTCAAAGCGCCTTGGCGTAACCGCTGGCAGCTCGTCAACAAGGCTTGATGTTATTGCCGTTACGCGAACACACCCGAGTCTCGCCGGATAGTTTTTCATACTCGGCCGGCGAATACAAAATTTAACCGCTCGCTTCGCACAGTTAGTCTGTAACTGATAATCGATTCATACAGAAGTAACCCTGTTAACAGTGAGCTCGTCAGGCTTTATAAGAATAAGACGCGAAGGGAGAATAAAGTTCATTAGCCGGAATATCCACAGTTCCGTGGGCCAATCTATCCTATCCACACTGCGAATTGGTTTATTCAATATAGACCGAGCCGAAACATAATGGTCCTTCGAGCTGGATAAACCGCGATGACTGTGTCTGTAAAAGTTCGGTTGTGCTCGTGTACGTAGTTCAGTGTGAGCCATATTAAAAATTAAGAGTATTGGTTTCGGGAAAACTGCCGTGACCTTGTTTCGCTCCACGCTCTCCACTCGGACGGAGACCTGTTCGGACCGTTACAATCCGCTCTCTTCGCGCTGTTTCGTTAAAACAAAAAACAAAAAACAAACTCAAGTTTCAAAACAGTGCCTTTATCCATTCCACGCCTACCCGTGCGTGTGATTCTAGCGAGGTCATCGCGGAAAAATTGTTTGATTCGTTGAGGCTAATTACTCGACTCGCGCTCACTTCGAACTATAATCATGGCCGAAAGAGCAGAAAGCCTTTTTATACAGCAGATCACCACCATTGCCGCGATACGACGAGTGATCGTTAATTATAAGAAACTTCCGAAGGCTCAAGTTTCGTTGGCCAGGGCAAAAAATCGAAAGGAGAATTTGGAGAAACTATGGGATGAATGCCGTGCAACCCACCAGTTGATACTACAGTCTACCAAAGCGGAGGACCAGAAGGGCATCTCCTACTTCAAGGACAACACTTTTCTCTACGCGGAGGACGCCTACTTCGACGCTTCTGACTTTCTCAGCGACGCCATTGCCCAGCTGGACGTCGGTGGAAAACCCCAGTCTGAGCAAAGTAACGTTTCTATTTGTCACGATTCTGTTGCCTCCGCATCATCGCAATTACCGCGTCTTTCGCTTCCGAAGTTTTCCGGAGATTTCAATCAATGGGGAAACTTCCGTGGTTTATTCGAATCGCTCGTCGACGCAAACAAGTCGCTCTCAAACATTCAAAGACTACATTATTTGAAAACTAATGTAACCGGTGACGCGGCACTCTTAATAGATAATATAAGCATGTCCGACGAAAGTTACGTAGCTGCATGGAAATTGCTCGTCGACGAATACGAAGATGAGACTGCTCTCATTAACTCGCACATTCATAAATTTATTAGTTTGCCGCCGATGAAGACCGAGCTTGCGACAGAGCTCAAGCGTTTACGGGATACAGTCACTTCCACCCTTACCGCGTTAAAAAACCTTAACCGCGCTGTTGATTCGTGGGACGATCTTTTAGTGTATTTGATTGCGCAAAAATTTTCGAAACGCACCCGCGACGAGTGGAATTTGCATCGTGGCAGTTCTAAAAAGTATCCCACATATAAAGAAATTAACGAGTTCATGACTCTTCGCATACGCGGTCTCACCGACTATCTCGCCGCCAACGACGGCCCGTCGTACAAAAACAAAGTCGTTTTCGACGCACCGAGGAATCGATCAAGCGTTAATAACGTCTCGGTTGTTAAATGTGTTGACTGTGCCGGTAATCATATGCTCTTTAAGTGCGAACGATTTAAAGCTAAGTCTCTGGATCAGCGTGTTTCATTTGTGAAACAAAATAGACTTTGTTTTAATTGCTTACGCTCCGGTCACCTTACTTCCGAGTGCAAAAGTACTGGTCGATGCTTTCTGTGTAAGCGAACGCATCACTCACTTTTACATCGAGCCGCTACCTCTCTCAACAAAACGACTTGCAACATATCGGTAAATGATTCCGTCGACAAAGCGAATGCATCCGACGATACAAACAAAGAGTTTCCGGCGTCAGTGCAGACCGTCTCCTCGTCCAAATTCACCTCTCCAAATACACTGTTAGCTACCGCGTGGATTGTGCTCCGTACAGCTGAAGGTCGTGCCTTCAAACTCCGCGCGTTGCTAGATCAAGGATCTTCCTTTAGCTTCATTTCTGAATCGGTTTGTCAGTTGATGCATACAAACAGATATCGGGCGAGGCTTCAGATTCAATGCTTCGGGGAACAATATAGTGGAGTATCAAAATCATGCGTACTCGTACAGTTAGAATCTTGCCATAATGCTAAAGTATCCTTTCCGCTGTCAGCGCACGTTTATCAACGCATCACTTCTTACGCTGGCTCAAGAGCGCGCCTTGACTTGCAATCTTGGCCGCATTTACGCGATTTGCCGTTGGCAGATCCGAACCCGTTAAGCAGTCACCCGATTCACGTCTTAATCGGTGCTGATTTGAACGGATCGCTTTTACTGAACGACCTTCGTCAAGGTCCAATCGGTACTCCCACTGCTCAGCTCACTGCCCTAGGATGGATTATTTCCGGACCAATTGGATCGCGTGACTCCCGTCAGGAATCAGCCTCTCTTGTCAATTGCGTATCTGCTGAAGAATTAGATTATTCGTTGCGTCGATTTTGGGAACTCGAGGAAATCCCTGCAAGATCCTCGATTTCCGAAGAAGACGAAAAATGTGAGCGTTTTTTTCACGATACTCATACTCGATCATCTCAAGGACGATATATCGTTCGGCTCCCATTTAAGAGTAAACCTCCATTCGATTTCGAAGGATCTCGGGAAGTTGCTTCCCGTTTTTACGCTAAATTAGAGCAACGGTTGCTCAAACAGCCGGATCTCAAGTCTCAGTATCACGATTTTTTATCGGAATACCTTTCCATGGGTCACATGGAACAAATTGAAGAACAAGCCTCGAACATCTCATCCATATACTACATTCCTCATCACCCTGTAGTGCGACCGTCCAGTAGCACGACTAAGCTTAGAGTCGTATTCAACGCGTCCGCTAAAACTAATTCCGGAAAATCGTTAAACGACTACCTTATGATAGGTCCAAAACTGCAGCGAGATTTAGCAGCTATTATTCTACGCTGGCGGCTATTTCGTTACGTATACACTGCGGACATCGCAAAGATGTTCAGACAAATCCTAATCAATCCAGCGGATGCCGACTATCAGAGAATGTTATGGCGACCGTGCGAAAATCAGCCTATTTCTTCGTACCGATTACTTACCGTGACATATGGTCTCGCCTCCGCGCCATATCTTGCCATTAAAGTCTTAGATCAATTAGCTCTCGACGAAGGCACATACCTTCCCGCCGCTACTTCTGTTGTGCAAGATTCAATTTATGTCGATGACGCTATTTTTGGTGCGGACGATATTCATACGCTCCGCGAAATTCGTAGACAATTAATCGAACTCCTGAGTCGAGGGGGGTTTCAACTTCGCAAGTGGACCGTCAACGCGGCTGAACTGTTAGAAAACATTCTTCCTTCAGATCGCGAAACAACTTCCGACCATCCGCTCGGTGAGGATGAGTCTCAGGAAGTTCTCGGTGTTGCATGGAACCCTTCCGAAGATACTTTCCGATTTCGCATCGACTCTTGTTTACCCGCGAAAGGTACTAAAAGAAGCATACTCTCGATCGTTACAAAGATATTCGATCCATTAGGATGGGCCTCCCCCGTGATTATTGTGGCAAAATTAATGCTTCAAGAGCTCTGGCTCCTAAAGAAAGATTGGGACGAAGAAATTCCTGTCGACCTTTGTAAAAAATGGCACGAGTATTGCGAACATTTATCACAATTGAGTGAAGTGAGAATACCTCGCTGGACCGGCG
Organism: Colletes latitarsis; assembly: GCF_051014445.1. Lineage (NCBI taxonomy): Eukaryota > Metazoa > Arthropoda > Insecta > Hymenoptera > Colletidae > Colletes > Colletes latitarsis. The sequence goes on along the minus strand of NW_027488377.1, from coordinate 563,823 downwards.
CGCGAAACAATAATGTCGCGATAGAATTACACGGATTTGCCGATGCGTCACATCGAGCCTATGCTGCCGTGGTTTATTTAAGAGTCCTTCACTCTCTATCCGAAGCTCAAGTTACATTGCTGACAGCAAAAAGTAAAGTATCTCCGCTCAAAACTGTAAGCATTCCGCGCTTGGAATTAAACGCGGTCGTATTGTTAACGCGACTGCTCGAGTGGACTTTGTCCTCCTTAAAGTTTCAAACTCCCCGCGTCTACGGATGGATCGATTCTACGGTAGTTCTGGCGTGGCTAAAACAACATCCGTCTACGTGGAATACATTCGTTGCTAATCGCGTGTCCGACGTTCCGACTCGCCTTCCACAAATGACGTGGAAACATGTAAGATCTCAAGATAATCCAGCTGATTGCGCATCACGCGGCATCTGCGCTTCCGAACTTGCAGTTCATAAGCTGTGGTGGTCCGGACCGGACTGGCTGTCCCGTCCGTCCGTGTTCTGGCCGGACCATAACCGTTCTAATTCAGGCGGACAAAACACGCGTGAGATCGCGTTATCTGAATCTCACAAATCATACGTGCACCACGCGTCTTCGCTTGTAGAATGGGACCTTCCTTCTCAATACTCGAGCTGGACTCGACTCCGTCGAGTTACAGCGTACATATTAAGATTTACTCAAAGAACGCGTAAAAAACTAGTTCCGCTATCCCCGAATTCACGGACGCTGACTGTCGACGAAATACGCGCCGCTTCTCTCTTTTGGATGTCCTATGTCCAAAAGAATTACTTTAACGCCGAACTTAAATTGCTAAAGAACAAGGTGCCGCTTCCAAAATCTAGTTCGCTTATTTCATTAGACCCGGTCATCGGGAAAGACTCATTAATTCGGCTTGGCGGGCGGCTCGAGCACTCGGCCCTGAGCTATGACGAAAAGCACCCCATTGTATTGCCGAAGCATCGCGTGTCCGAACTTCTAATCGACCATGTGCACAAGCGCACTCTTCACGGAGGCGTCCAATTGACCCTCCGAGTTCTCCGGCAGCAATATTGGATAATATCGGCAAGATCCTTAGTTCGTGGGTATATACATCGTTGCGTAACTTGTGTTCGCCAGAAAGCTCAATCGGCTACTCAGCTGATGGGAGCCCTTCCAGACGTTCGAGTCAAACCCTCTGCTCCGTTTTCACATACCGGTCTTGACTATGCCGGCCCCAATTAATGTGCTTCCTATCGTTGGTAGAGGTCAGCGTACCAGAAAATATTATATTGCGGTATTCATATGTCTTGCCACCAAAGCAGTGCATCTCGAACTTGTCGAGGACAGCTCCACTTTTGCGTTTTTAGCCGCTTTGAAAAGATTCGCCAGTCGCCGTGGGCTTCCCACGTTCTTGTATTCCGATAACGGTACAAATTTCCGAGGTGCCGATCGTGAATTACAACGAACTTTTCATGCTTTAATCGCAGATGCAACTCTCAAGAGTTCGTTGGCGACTGACGGAGTCACGTGGAAGTTTATCCCCCCTTCCGCTCCGCATTTTGGTGGACTCTGGGAGGCGGGAGTAAAAAGTGTTAAGTATCACCTGAAGCGAGCAGTGGGAGCTCATACTTTGTCTCAAATCGAGTTCTCAACCGTATTGTGCCAAATCGAGGCGTGTTTGAACTCACGCCCGATATACGCTCTCACCGACGATCCAACCGACCTATTCGCACTGACTCCCGGTCACTTTATTATTGGTCGACCTATTGTAGCGGTTCCAGAGGAATCTACGCTAGATATTAATCCGAATAGGCTCGATCGATGGCAACACGTCCGAAGAATAACCGAGTAGATCTGGCGTTCCTGGTCAGCAGATTATCTCCACTCGTTACATCAACGTCGAAAGTGGCAACAGGACTGCGCTAACTTGCGTTTAAATGATCTCGTCATTTTAAAAGATAGTTCCCTTCCGCCATCTAAATGGCAACTCGCGCGTATCACTCGATTACACCCTGGTTCGGACCAAAGGGTTCGTGTCGTCACCGTACGCACGGTAGACGGCGAATTGAAGCGACCTGTAACGCAGATCTGCCCGCTACCTATTCCAGTTTTGAATGAGAGTGATCTAAACACTGCGAAATAATTAGATTATACATATTCTAACTTCCCTGTGTGTGATTGTCTATAAGTTAATGCGTTGTTTCAAGCTCATTATGTATTACTTGCTTATAAATTCCGTTAGGCATTAAGTCATAATATTAAGTTATTGTTAATTATTCTATTCTTGTTCCTTCGATGCGCCTATAAAATGTATGCCACATTTGATCGATCAGCGCTCCTAATGTTTGCGAATCAGTGAGTGAATTTCTTTAGTTTTTTTTCTGTTGCGAACTTATATACACCGTTTCGCTTCTTTCGAATGCGAGGCGGACGGTATGTTCAATATCATATATTCAAAGCGCCTTGGCGTAACCGCTGGCAGCTCGTCAACAAGGCTTGATGTTATTGCCGTTACGCGAACACGCCCGAGTCTCGCCGGATAGTTTTTCATACTCGGCCGGCGAATACAAAATTTAACCGCTCGCTTCGCACAGTTAGTCTGTAACTGATAATCGATTCATACAGAAGTAACCCTGTTAACAGTGAGCTCGTCAGGCTTTATAAGAATAAGACGCGAAGGGAGAATAAAGTTCATTAGCCGAAATATCCACAGTTCCGTGGGCCAATCTATCTTATCCACACTGCGAATTGGTTTATTCAATATCGACCGAGCCGAAACAAATAGGGACGATAGAATTTGGTGGGAACAGGTAATTAAAGACGAAATTAATTCTTTCATAGTTAATGAAACATGGAATTTAGTGCCAAGACCCGAAAAGAAAAATATTGTAGACTGTAAATGGGTATTTACAATTAAAAACGATGAATTTGGAACCCCATTAAAATATAAAGCTCGCCTTGTTGCGAGAGGTTTCAGTCAACAATATTTAATTGATTATGATGAAACATTTGCACCGGTAGCAAGAATAGCAAGTTTTAGATTTTTAATAGCATTTTCCAATCAGTATAATTTGTTAGTTCATCATATGGACGTGAAAACTGCTTTTCTGAACGGTATATTGAAAGAGGAAATTTATATGAAAGTTCCTGAAGGAATTGATAACAAAGAAAACCAAGTTTGTAAATTAAATAAAGCCATTTACGGGTTAAAACAAGCAGCAAGATGCTGGTTTGAAGTATTTGAACAAACTCTTAAAAGTAAAGGTTTTCAAAATTCATCTGTTGATAGATGTATTTACATTTTAGATAAAGGATATATATTGAAAAGTATATATGTGGTACTTTATGTAGATGATCTGGTAATCGCTACTGCTAATATTGAAGAAATGGATAACTTCAAAAATTATTTAATGAATAGATTTAGCATGGTAGATCTAAAACATATTAAACTTTTCTTGGGAATAAAAATCGAGAGAAGTGTAGATAAAATATCAATGGATCAAAGTGCATATATCCGAACAGTTTTAAGTAAATTCAAAATGTCTGAATGTAAACCTGTAAGTACACCTCTGGAAAATAAATTAGATTATGCAGCTTTGAATTCCGATAAGAAATATGACGCTCCATGTCGAAATCTTATCGGATGTTTAATGTATATTGTTTAAATAACGCGTTAATTCGTTGTTTGAAAAGTCGGTTAAACCGTCGCGTGATCGATAGAAAAAGCAGAAAGTTTCTTATACGGTATTCTCAGTTTACGCGACATTCCAGAGCCTTCTCTGCGGCGTAATATGTTTCGAGCAATACCGTGTAGAAAAACTACAAACTTACTTTCGATACAAATCACGCGATCGGCCTAGTAACGGTTCCCTGAGAACACGTGTTAATACGCCAAAATTTCAGAGAGGATACAAAATTAGTAAGAGACAGACAGCTTAAACCAGACAGCGCCGTGAGATGAAAATTTCCCCTCCCTCGTGGCCACGGTTAAGCAGGTATGTCTCGGGAACACTTGCTATCTGGTTCTCGACGAGTGCGGATCTCCTGAGCCGACCTCGTCAATCTGTCGGAATCGATACATACGATTAATTAGATTCGTCTAATACGATCGTGGATCCACTTAACCGAAACGGTACAAGACAGAGACTGCTGCGGATTCGAAAGAATCACGTCAAGTCGAATTTCGTACCCTACGGTTTCGTGAGAATATCTCGATTTCCGCGGTAACTGAACCATAGGAACGGGAAAATTTACTCGATAATTTGAGTAATTTTCACAACCCGCCATCGGTGGCTGAATATAATCAGATTGCACTTAAACAGTGCTTGATTATCGCCACCGTTGTGACGGACAAACACGTATTGCTGAAATCAGTGGTCGTGTTTGAGAACCGAGAGAATTTCTTGATTCTCTGTTTGGCGATTGCACGGTTCAGAACCCCAACCTACAGGGAGCCTTCGTTGCAAAATCCCTGGGTTGGGTTCGTCGTTTTCCAGGGTCGAATCAAAAGTTTGGGATAACACCCGATAGGGGCCTTATTGGCATTCCCTGGGTAAATATCTCGGCTAGTTTCGACCTGCTCGAGCGTGGGTTCCAGATCGTCAGTGGGTACGGACACTCGACGTAGAACTACGTTCAAAGGGCACCGTGGTGTTAGAACCTTAATAATCAGCCGCTTCTGCGCAGTTAAGGCTCTGCATCACACCGGTCCCGTACGGACCAGGGAACGGCGAGGGACCGCGGAGTTGACAACCCTTGGAGCCTTACAACCTCCACCTGTTGTCCTCTCCCGCAAAACCCAAACCTGCAGCAGTAGGAAGATCGAGATTAGAATCTCGTCTTCCCCATCTGCAATTCAACGTTTCCAAAATCTGAAACGTTGAAATAATAATACAGTCCACTAACACAGTTGTGTATCGCTGTGTAAGAATCCCGCTCCTGTTTACCGTAAACGGAAGAAGGAGCGTGTGGATTAAAGCGAGTCCGACGACGCGACGAGCGTTGTCCTTTATTAATAGCTGGTTTTCGGTCTCTTTTGTTACAGAAGACCGAGGCGAGAGCCGTAAGGGCAAGCCGGCTCAGCCCAACACCATTTTAGCTAATTTCTCGTTAATTTTCTGTTGCATTTATTAAATCTTTAAGTTCTTGTTTTTTCAACCTAAATAAATGGCCTAGTCCATTGGACTAGGCGAAAGAAAATTATCAATTGTACGCTCACTTTCCCCCATATTTCCAATCCCTCGTAATCCGGACCATACTTCGTTAAAGGGTACGAGACAAGGTTTTATCATAACCTTTGCACGAACTCGTACCTATTTTAACATATATAATGTTATGTACTCGACCAGATTTACGTACGGCAATTAATATTTTAAGTCGATACCTAAATAAAAATAATGAGGAACTCTGGAAATGTTTAAAACGAGTACTAAGATATTTGAAGGGATCGATTGATATAAAATTAACTTTGTTCGAGGTGGTTATGAAAATATTTTAACAGGTTATGTAGATTCTGATTGGGGAGGAAATGATAAAAATGACAGAAAAAGTACTACTGGTTTCTTATTCAAATTATTTGAACGTTGCACTATTTGTTGGAACACAAAGAAACAAGCATCAGTAGCAGCTTCATCTACAGAAGCTGAATACATGGCTCTTTTTGAAGCCGTTAGAGAGTCATTATGGTTAAAGTCATTAGCAAATAGTATAACATTAAACATTTCAAACCCAATTATTATCTATGAAGATAATAATGGTTGTATTAGCATAGCGAATAATCCAACTGATCACAAAAGGTCAAAACATATAGACATAAAGTATCATTTCTCAAGAGAACAGATTGAAAAGAAAGTAATTAAACTGAAATACATTTCCACAGGTAGTCAGCTGGCGGATGTTATGACCAAACCGCTACCAGGAGTCAAATTCCTGGAATTCAGAACAGGAATGGGATTGGAATAATATAATAATATTATTCTTGTAAATATGTAAAAATGTATTATATTCCAGTCTAATGGTTTGGTTAGGTTTTTCGGGGTTTTCCTAATCCTCAGCAACAAATGTTGAACCATATGTATTTGCCCCAGAAAAAGCACATGGAAGGTATATCGTTAGTTTAGCGCAGTCGATTAATTTTTGAGGAGGCGTGTTGGTTTTTCTCTTCTAAAAGAGAAAGCTTTCTTTATGTGACAAAAACCATCGACGCGTATGTTTCGAAATACAAGTCAAGAGGGTGCAGCTGTATCCCTTCCTTGGCTTGTTTAGACAAAGTATAGGACCGATTGGGTCTGAGGGTACGGGACGAATTTTTCGTCACTGACCTATTCATTCTGTATGTTCCTTTGAAAGCGTGAAGACGTGCCTTCCACGTGTTTAGTAAAAGCTTAGTAAAAGTTATATATAAAGTAAATTGTTTTTTTTATTCCACCACCTATTTCCAATAAGGCTTTGGCAGTATCCTTGGATATTGCCAACGCCTTTAACACCCTTCTCTGGGAAGAGATAAGGAGGGGGCTCGAAGATCGTCGGGTCCCTCCTTATCTCAGGACAGTCGTCGGGGATTACCTCCGTGGCAGGTGGATCGAGGGATGGAGATATGCGGAGGGAGGTGTACTGCGGCCTTCCGCAGGGATCGGTCTTCGGGCCACTCCTGTGGAACGTCGCATACGATAAGGTGTTGCGGGCCGACCTCCCCGACGGCGTCAGCGCCGTGTGTTATGCAGATGACACACTGGTGCTGGCCGTCGGGGCGTACTGGGGGAGGGCCAAGCGTCCCGCGGTGGAGGGGGCACAGCGCGTCGTCGGTCGGATAAAGAGGGATGGGGATGACGGTGGCGGTCCATAAGACCGATGTGATAGCTTTCCATTCACCTTGGCAGGATCCGCCACCCCCTCTGATCCGGGTAGGTGAGGCTGATATCGAGGTGAAACCCCAGATGAGGTATCTGGGGCTGATCCTCGATAACCACTGGCGCTTCGAGGAGTATTTCCGTTACCTGGTCCCCCGTTTGGAGGGGATGGTCGCGGCTTTAGGCCGAATCCAACCCAACATGGGGGGCCCGGCTGGCAGAGTGCGCCGCCTCTATGTGGCAATGGTACAGTCGGTGGCCCTTTACGGGGCCCCCGTTTGGGCGGACGACCTCGCGGCCTCCCGGCGCAGCATGACGATGCTGCGACGAGTGCAGAGGCGGATGGCGTTGCGGGTCGTCTGCGGGTACCGGATCGTGTCGCATGAGGCGGCGACGGTTCTTGCGGGGATGCCGCCCATAGACCTCCTCGCGCGGTCGCACGCGGTGCTGTATCGTCACCGCGTCGACCGTCGCGCGGGGGTGGGAGCAGTCCCGGGAGCGCAGGAATCTGCTTGGGGCGATTTGAAACGCCAGGCCCGGCAGTTCGTGATGATCGCGTGGCAGGAGCGATTGGCTCTGCCAACCGCGGGGCACCAGATAGTCGGGGCTGTTCGGCCACTCCTGAGTGAGTGGCTGGACAGAGGCCATGGAAGCCTCACTTACCGGAAGGCACAGGTGTTCTCCGGGCATGGCAGCTTCGGGAGATACCTGTGCCGGATAGGGAAGGAGCCGACGGCGCGTTGCTGCCATTGTGACGCTGAGCAGGATACGGTTGAACACACCCTCGAGGTGTGCCCTGCGTGGGAGGGGGAGCGCCGTGTCCTGGTTGGCGTCATAGGGCGGGATGTCTCGCTGCCGGGCATGGTGCGCGCCATGCTCGTGGCGCCGGGAGTCGTGGGCGGCCCACGCGGCGTGGCGGATGACCCTGGCTGGGAGGACGTTCCTCAAGGGAGCCTCCAACAGCCACGAGGCGCGGGGTCGGACCGAAGTGGGAGTGCCACCCTAATTCCAGTCCGGCGCATCGGAAGGCACCGTCGGTGGCATGGAGCGGCGAGTCAGGGCTCGCAACCGCTACTGAACGCGGCTCCGAGACGGATGGCAGTAGGACGGAGAGACCTCGTCCAGCCGCCATGAAATAGCGTGACAGCCCGGGGGACCCTTTTGTCCTCCCGTGGATGGGTGCACAGCGCAGGCACGTGGAGGATACCTGAAGTATGCTTCGAGCGATTCCCGGTATCCTCCCAAAACGTGCAGAACGGTCATCCCAAACACCCCTTCCGCCTCCCCATAAAGAGGTGGAAGGGAGTCTTACGAAGATTTTCCCCACGAAAAAAAAAAAAAGAAAAGCTGGCATGCAAGCAGTAAGCTTGTAAGCGTGGAGGAAGCAAGTAAGGAAGCAGTATGCTAGTAAGCAACCAGTAAGCTAGTCAGCTAGCAGTTAGCTAGTAAGGAAGCAGGAAGCTAGTAAGGAAGGAGTAAGTTAGGAGGAAAGCAGGATTGTAGTAAGAAAGCAGTTACGTTGTATGCAAGCACTATGTTAGTAAGAATGAAGCATGCTAGTAAGCAAGCGGTAACCTAGTAACAAAGCAGTATGCTGGTAAGCAAGCAGTGAGCTCGTAAGCGAGGAGGAAGCTAGTAAGGGAACAGTATGCTAGTAGGCAAGCAGTAAGCTAGAAAGCAAGCAGCAAGCTTGCAGGCAAGCACTAAACGAGTAAGCTAGCAGTAAGCTAGTAAGCAAGCAGGAAGCTAGTAAGGAAGCAGTAAGCTAGGAAGCACGCAGCGGGCTAGTAAGCAAGCAGTAAGCGTGTAAGCTAGCAATAAGCTAGTACGCAAGCAGTGAGCTAGTAAGCGAGCAGGAACCTAGTAAAGAAGCAGCAGCTAGTAAGAAAGCAGAAAGCCAGAAAGCAAGCAGTAAGCTAGTATGCAAGAAGTAAGCAAGTAAGCAAGCAGTGAGCTGGTAACAGAGCAGGTAGCTGGTAAGGAAGCAGTATGCTAGTAAGCAAGAAGTAATATAGTAAGCAAGCGGTCAGCTAATAGGAAAGCAGTATGCTAATAGGCAAGCAGTAAGCTAGTACGCAAGCAGTAAGCTAGTAAGCAAGCAGTGAACAAGTAAGCGAGCAGGAAGCTCGACAGGAAGCGGTATGCTAGAAAACAAGCAGTAAGCTAGTATGCAAGCAGTAAGCTAGTAAGCAAGCAGTAATGTTGTAAGCAAGCAGTAAGCTTATAAGCAATCAGCGAGCTAGTAAGCGAGCAGGGAGCTGGTAACACTGCAGTAAACTAGTAAGCAAGTAGTATGCTGATAAGAAGGCGGTTAGCTAGTAAGCCAGTAGTGAGCCTGTAAGCCAGCAGTAAGCTAGTACGCAAGCAGGAAGCTAGTAACGAAGAAGTAAGCTAGAAAGAAAGCAGGGGCTAGTGAGCAAGCAGTAAGCTAGTGAGCAAGCAGCATGCATGTAAGCAACCAGTAAGCTAGTAAGGAAGCAGTACTCTAGTAAGCAAGCAGTAAGCTAGTAAGATACCAGTTAGCTAGTTAGCTAGCAGTAAGCTGATAGGCATGCAGTAAGCTAGAATGCAAGCAGTAAGCTAGCAAGAAAGCAGTATGCTAGTAAGCAAGCAGCAAGCTAGTAAGCAAGCGGTAATCTAGTAAGCGGGCAGGGAGCTAGTAAGGCTGCAGTATGCTAGTAAGCAACCAGTAAACTAGAAAGCACGCAGGAAGCTAGTAAGCGAGGGGGAAGCTAGCAAGGGAGCAGTATGCTAGTATGCAAGCAGTATGCTAGTAGGAAACAAGTAAGCTAGTATGCAAGCAGGAGGCAAGAAAGGTAGCAATAAGCTAGTAAGAATGCAGTATGCTAGTAAGCAACCAGTGTACTGGTAAGCGAGCAGAAAGCTAGGTGGTTAGCAGTGTCCTAGTAAGCAAGCAGTAAGCTAGTGAGCAACCAGTAAGCTACTAAGCAAGCAGTGAGCTAATAAGCGAGGAGGAAGATAGTAAGGAAGCTGTATACTAGTGAGCAAGCAGTTTGCTAGTAGGAAACAAGTAAGCTAGTAAGAAAGCAGGAGGAAAGAAAGGAAGCAATTAGCTAGTAAGAAAGCAGTATGCTCGTAAGCAACCAGTAAGCTAGTAAGCAAGCAGTATGCTAGTATGCAAGCCGTTCGCTACAAGGTACGCAGTAAGCTAGTTAGCAACCTGTAAGCTAGTAAGCAAGCAGTAATCTAGTATGAAAGCAGGTAGCTAGTAAGCTTGTAGTAAGCTAGTAAGCAAGCATTAAGCTAGTAAGCAATCCCTAAGCGAGTAAGCTAGCAGTAATCTCGTAAGCAAGCAGTGATCTAGAATGCGAGGTGGAAGCTAGTAACGAAGCAGTATGATAGTAAGCAAGCAGTAAGCTAGTAAGGAAGCAGCTGGCTAGTAAGAAAGCACGTAGCGAGTAAAAAAGCAGTATGCTAGCAAGCAAGCAGTGAGCTAGTAAGCAAACAGTAAGCTAGTAAGGATGGAGTGAGCTACAAAGCAACAAGTGAGCTGGTAAGCGAGCAGAAAGCTAAGTGGTTAGCAGTGTGCAAGTAAGCATACGGTAAGATGGTAAGCAATAAGATTGCTACCAGGCAAGCCGCAAGTTAGTAAGAAAGCAGTTAGCTAGTAAGGAAGCTGTATGCCAGTAAGTTACCAGTAAGCTACTAAGCAAGCAGCAAGCTAGTAAGCAACAAGTAAGCTAGTAAGCATGCAGCTGGCTAGTAAGGTAGCACTAACCTGGAAAGCAAGCTGCGGGTTGGTAAACAAGCAGTGTGCGAGTAAGCTAGCAGAGAACTAGTAAGCAGGCAGCTGGCTAGTAAGAGAGTAGTAAGTTAGGAAGAAAGCAGGATTGTAGTAAGGAAGCTGTTAAGTAGTATGCAAGCAGTAGTCTTGCACGCAAGCTGCAGGCTAGTCCGAAAGCTGCTAGAGAGTAAAAAAGCAGTATGCTAGCAAGCAAGCAGTGAGCTAGAAAGCAAGCAGCAAGCTGCTATGCAAACAGTAAGCTTGAAACCAAGCAGCAAGAAAACAAGTGTGCAGTAAGCTCGAAAGCAAGCAGCAAGCTAGAAAAAAAGCAGGAAGCTAGCTGAAGGCAGTATACTAGTAACCAGGCTTGAAGCTAGAATGCACGCAGCAAGCTACTATGCAAGCAGCAGGCTTGCAAGCATGCAGTAAGCAAATCTGCTAGCAGTAAGCTACTATGCAAACTGTAAGATTGGAAGCAAGCAACAGGCTAGTAAGTATGCAGTTAGTTAGTTGGGAAGCTGTAAATTTGTAGCGAAGCAGTAAGCTTGTAAGCAAGCAAGAAGCTAGTAAGCAAGCAAGAAGCTAGTAAAGGTAGCAGTAGGCTAGTAAGCAAGCAGCAAGCTTGAAAGCAAGCAGCAAGGTAGTAAGTGAGCAATAAGCGATTAAGCTAGCACTGAGCTATTAAGCAGCCATTAAGCTAGTAGCTAAGCAGTGAGCTAGTAAGCGAGGAGAAAGCTAGTGAGGAAGCAGTAAGCTAGTAAGCAAGCCGTACGCTAGTAAGCAAGCCGTACGCTAGTAAGCAAGCAGTAAGCTTGTGAGCAAGCTGCAGGCTATTCAGAAAGCTGGTAGCTAGTAAGAAAGCAGTATGCTAGTAAGCAAGTTGTAAGCTAGAAAGCAAGCAGCAAATTAGTATGCAAGCAGTGAGCTAGTAAGCAAGCAGGAAGCTACTAAGCAAGCAGTAAGCTACTAAGCAAGCAGCAAATTTGTATGCAAACAGTGAGCTAGTAAGCAAGCAGTAAGCTACTAAGCAAGCAGTAAGCTAGTATGCAAGCAGTGAGCTAGTAGGCAAGCATTGAGCTAGTAAGCGAGGAGAAAGCTAGTAAGAATGCAGTGTGCTAGTAAGCAAACAGTAAGCTAGTAAGCAACCAGTAAGCTACTAAGCTAGCATTGATCTAATAAGCGAGGAGGAAGCTAGTAAGGAAGCAGTATGCTACCAAACATGCAGTAAGCTAGTAAGTAACCTGTAAGCTAGTAAGCAAGTAGTTACCTGGTAAGGAAGGTGTTAGCTAGTATGGTATTAAGCAAGCAGTATGCTAGTGGGGAAGCAGTGAGCTCGTAAACAAGCAGGATGCTAGTAAAGAAGCAGTAAGCTAGGAAGCAAGCAGTGAGCTAGTAAGCGAGAAGGAAGCTAGTAAGAAAGCAGTATGCGTGTAAGCAAGCAATGAGCTAGTATGCAAGCAACAATCTTGTAAGCAAGCAGTGAGTTGATAAGCAAGCAGTGATCTAGTATGCAAGCAGTGAGCTAGTAACCGAGGAGGGAGCTAGTAAGGAAGCAGTATGCTAGTAAGCAAGCAGTAAGCTAGAACGCAAGCAGCAAGCTAGTCATCTAGCAGTAAGCGAGTAAGCTAGCAGTATGGTAGTAAGCAAGCTGTATCTAGTAAGCATGCAGTGAGCTTGTAAGCAAGAGGGAAGCTAGTAAGGATGCGGTATGCCAGTAAGCAAGCAGTAAGCCAATATGCAGTCAGGAATCTGGTAAGCAAGCAGCAGGCTAGTAATCAAGCAGTAAGCTTGTAAGCAAGCAGCAGAGTAGTCAGAAAGCAGCTATCCTGTCGGAAAGCAGGATGGTAGTAAGCAAGCTGTAAGCTGGGAAGCAAGCAACAAGATAGTAAGGAAGCAGTGTTCTAGAAAGCAAGCAGCAGGCTAGTACGAATGCAGTTACCTATTAAGCAAGCAGCAAGGTAGTAAGCAAGCTGTAAGCTAGGAAGCAAGCAGCTGGCTCGTAAGCATGCAGTAGACGAGTAAGCTAGCAGTAATCTCGTAAGCAAGCAGTGAGCTAGATAGCTTGGTGGTAGCTAGCAAGGAAGCAGTATGCTAGTACGCGAGCAGTAAGCTTGAAGACATGCAGCAAGTTAGTAAGCGTGCTGTAAGCTAGAAAGCAAGCACCAGGCTATTAAGCAAGCTATAAGCCAGTAAGGTAGCAGTAAGTTACTAGGCAACCAGTGAGCTGTTAAGCGAGCAGAAAGCTAGGTGGTTAGTAATCTGCTAGTAAGCAAGCAGTAAGCTGATAAGCAATAAGTAAGCTAGTAAGCAAGCCGCAAGCTAGTAAGCAAGCCGCAAGCCAGTAAGGAAGCAGTTAGCTAGTAAGTACGCGGCGCACGTATAGAAGGACCGCGTGCCGTTAGAGGCCGAAGGAATGCCAGTGGGTTTCGAAGACGACGCTGCACGATCGCCGCCCGTCGGTGCGTCGACACTCGTCGCGGGAACGTGTAACAGACTGTGGTGATTGCGGTTACATCGCGAGCACGTGGTGCGAACCGGACACGTCGAAACCATGTGTCCATCGCGAAGGCAGTTAAAACAGGCGTTGGTCCGAGTCACTAGGTCTCGCCGTTGCGTAAGTTGTAGGCTATGGAACGCCGGACATCGATATAATGGATGCTTCGATCGGCACATCGGGCACCTGTTCACAGCTGTATTCGCTGCGTGCGTGCGAACTCCCGCCGTGGGCGCTGATCGCGGCGCGATGAGGCGCGCGGCCGAAATTTCAGGCTTGTCGTGAAGCGCTTCGAGAGCGCGGATCCGCGCAACGAGGAATTGGTCGAGCTCGTCGAAGGTGGGGGGCTCGGTGGTTGCTCAGCGGGATATCTCCCACTCTCGTAGCGTCACGGCAGTCTAGCTTGGCGGTAAGCAGGAAGACGGTGACGTCATCCCATGTATCCACCGGGCGACCGATACTGTGCAACATAGCGATCGACTCCTTCGTCGTGTCGCGAAGACAAGATAATTCGTCCGAAATTGCTTAATAATGGTGCTACTATCACGCGCTTGTTATTGTACCGGTCGGCTAGCGTCTTCCAGGCCGGTTCAAAATTCGCGTCGGTTATCGAGAAATGCGCGAGCAGGTTCGCGGCGTGACCATCGGCGGACGATTTTAAACAGTGTAACCGTTGCACGTTCGTTAGGGACTTATTGTCTAACACGAGCGATTTGAACAGATCGCGGAAACTGTGACATTCGGCGTACGACCCAGCGAATTCGGGCAGCGGGATTCGCGCGAGTTTCGCGCCGGAGATGGAGTCGCCTGTGGGCGCGGGAGAGGGACTCGGTTGCGCGGCGCTTGGCCGCAGTGCATTTCGCTGCAACGTCGGCGAAAAAGTCGCACGATGCCCAATAGTTCTCCTGCACCTTTTCGAAGGTTTCCTCGGTAAAGTACGGCATGATAGACTAAGCTTGAGTGGGGACTAACTGCAGAAACTCCAGGTGCAGCTTCCCGAAGCGCAACCACTCGCCGTCCAGTCTCTTGTGCCGTCCCTCGGCGGAAGCTGCGGAGAACTTGGCCCGCCCTTCCTTCCGGTAGTTAACCTCCATCCGGGTGATGGTGTGGGCGATGACCCGCAGCTGGTGTATATGGTCTTTCACGGTCTGATTGGTCAGCGGCGCTGATGTTGTTGCAACTCGTGCGGTCTCCATTCTGCGTCGCCCTCAAATCCGGCTCGAAGGACCACTTTGTTAATGCGCAGACGAAAAGAGGCGCGAACGAGGAACAGGGACGCGAAGAATGGCGGAGCAATTCACACAGTCACAAATTTATTGTAAGATTGCACAACGTTCACACAGCGGCAAGCGCAATTGGAACGCGGTGGGCACGTGTCCGATAACAGTTGCAAGGGCAACTCCCTAGGAGAATGCGCAAGGGCGACGAAGGTCCGTCCTCGATATCACGTTCAATCGGATCGACAGCTTGGATAGTTCTGCCGTTACAGGATCGCGCACGACAAACCGTTGATCATTCAAATCTCGTCCATAGATCGGTGACGGTCGCGCCAACCGCCAGCACACATGACACGCTCCCACAACACTCATTCACTCTCTCTCACGCATTCCACACAACTCGCACCTTAATCTAAACACGAAGAAGGTACAATAAACGTATTTCTACATCTTATACAAATTCTTATACCCTATTCTAAACAGAAGCAGTATGCTAGCAGGCAAGCAGTAAGGTTGGAAGCAAGCAGCAAGCTAGTAAGCAAGCAGCAAGCTAGAGAGCAAGCAGCAGGCTAGCAAGGAAGCATTTATCTATTAAGTAAGCAGTAAGCTAGTAACAAAGCAGTAAGTTACCAACAAAGCAGTAAGCTAGTAAGTAAGCAGGAAGCTAGTAAGGAAGCATTCGGCTAGTAAGAGAGCAGTATGTTAGTAAGGAAGCGGTAAGTTACGAGGATAGCAGGAATGTAGTAAGAAAGTGGTTAGGTAGTAAACAAGCAGTAAGCTAGGCAGCAAGCAGTAAGCCAGTATGCAAGCAGTAAGCTTGTAAGCAAGCAGCAGGTTAGTCAGAAAGCAGTTATCTGGTATGAAAGCAGTATGATAGTAAGCAAGCTGTAAGCTGGGAAGCAAGCAGCAAGATAGTAAGCTAGCAGTAATCTCGTAAGTAAGCAGTGAGCTAGAAAGCGAGGTGGAAGCCAGTAAGGGAGCAGTATGATAGTAAGCAAGCAGCAAGCTAGTAAGCAACAAGTAAGCTAGTAAGCAAGCAGCAGTCTAGTAAGAAAGCAGTTAGGCATTGAACAGGCAGTAAACTAGTAAGCAAGTCGTAAGCTAGTAAGCAACCAGAAAACTTGTATGCAAGCAGTAAGCTGGTAAGGAAGCAGTTAGCTAGTAGGCAATTAGTGAGCTAGAAAGCAAGCAGTGAGCTAGGAAGCGAGAAGGACGCTAATGAGGATGCATTATGCTAGTAAGCATACAGTATGCTAGTAGGAAACAAGTAAGCTAGTAAGCATGCAGCAGGCTAGTAAGAAAGCAGTTAGCTAGTAAGGAAGCAGTATGCTAGTAAGCAAGCAGTAAGCCGGTAGGCATGCAGTAACCTAGTAAGCAACAAGTAAGCTAGTAAACAAGGAGTAAGTTTGTAAGCAATCGGTGAGCTAGTAAGGAAGCAGTATGCTAGTAAGCAAGCAGTGGGCCAGTAAGCGAGTAAGCTAGCAGTAAGCTAGTACGGTTGCAGTGAGCTGATATGCGTGGAAGAAGCTAGAATGAAAGCGGCATGCTAGTAAGGATGCAATTAGCTAGCAAGATGGCAGTTAGCTAGGAAGCAAGCAGTAAGTTAGTAAGCAAGCAGTAAGCTAGTAGGCAAGTAGTAAGCAAGTACACAAGCAGTAAGTAAGTTAGCATGCAGCAGGCTAGTCAGAATGCTGCTAGCTAGTAAGAAAGCATCATGCTAGGAAGGAACTAGTAAGCTAGTAAGAAAGCACTAAGTCAGTAAGGAAGAATTGAGCTAGTAAGCGAGCAGTAAGCTAGAATGCAAGCAGTGAGCTAGTAAGAAAGCAGTGTGCTAGTACGCAAGCAGTAAGCTAGTAAGCAAGCAGTGAGCCACTAAGCGAGGAGAGAGCCAGTAAGGAAGTATTGTGCATGCTAGTAACAAGCAGTAAGTTAGTAAGCAAGGAGTGAGCTAGTAAGCGAGCAGGAAGCTAGTGAGGAAGCTGTATTCTAGTAAGCAAGCAGTTAGCTTGTAAGAAAGCAGTAAGTTAGTAAGAAATCAGTATGCTAATAAGCCAGCAGTAAGCCAGAAAGCATGCTGCAGGCTAGTAATCAAGCAGTATGCCCGAAAGCAAGCAGCAAGCGAGTAAGCAAGCAGTGAGCTAGTCAGCCAGCAGCGAGCTAGAAAGCAAGCAGTAAGCTAATCAGAAAGCTGCTAGCTAGTAAGAAAGCAGCATGCTAGGAAGGAAGTAGTAAGCTAGTAAGCAAGCAGTAAGATAGTAAGCAAGCAGCGGGCTAGTAAGCAAGCAGTAAGCGTGTAGGCAAGTTGTAAGCTAATAAGCAAGCAGTAAGCTAGTAAGCAAGCGGGAGGCTAGTAAGAAAGCAGTTAGCTAGTAAGCAAGCTGTTAGCTAGTAAGCATGCAGTAAGCTAGATACCAAGCAGTCAGCACGTATGCAATCTGTGATCTATTAAGCTAGCAGGAAGCTAGTAAGTAAGCAGCATGCTAGTAAGCAAGCTGGTAACTAGTAGGAATGCTGTATGCAAGTAGGCAAGCAGTATTGCTAGAAAGCACGCAGTCAGCTGGTAAGCAAGCAGTGAGCTAGTGAGCGAGGAGGAAGCAGTATGCTAGTTAGCATGCAGTAAGCTAGTTAGAAACATGTAAGCATGTAAGCATGCAACAGGCTAGTAAGCAGCCAATTAGCTTGTAAGCAAGCAGTAAGCTAGTATGCAAGCAGTGAGCTAGTAAGCGAGCAGTAAGCTAGTAGGCAAGCAGGAAGCTTGTAAGAAAGCTAATAGCTAGTAAGGAGGTAGTAAGATTGCAAGCAAGCAGTCAGCTTGTAAGAAAGCAGCGAGACAGTGAGTGAGGAGGAAGCTAGTAGGCAAGCAGCTGGCTAGTAAGGAAGCAGTATGCTACTAAGCAAGTAGTAAGCTAGTAAGCAAGGTGTGAGCTAATAAGCGAGGAGTAAGATGGTAAGGTAGCAGTATGCTAGAAGGCAAACAGTAAGCTAGGAAGCAAGCAGCAAGTTAGTAAGCAAGAAGTAAGCTAGAAAGTAGGCAGCAGGCTAGTAAGGAAGCATTTATCTATTAAATAATGTAGGGAACCGTGCCGGCAAAATTATCCAAATTTAAATATTAAAAACGCGTATAAATTTCTGCCGAACAACGAATCGTTCGTTGTCCGGCACGAGCAACAAAAAACCGTCAACACGCGGCGAGCGAACGGCCGACCAGCTGATGGGTGAACAACCGAAAAGCGAGAAAACAATAACGAGGAAAAGAGAAAGACTAAAAGTTCGGCAACCGCGAACGTATGTGTGCATGTGTTAAACTAAATAAATACGAGCAAGCCGCGAGGGATAGGGTAGAAATTGTTGAGCGTGTCGAGAGACAAAGAATAAAAAGAGTGTGAATATAGTATCTGATAAATCGATTAATTTTGTAACTAAACCACCGCTGCCCAAAAAAAAAATCCTACAAATTGGGGGCTCAGCCGGGATTGACAGTAGCAATAGCGGCCAAAGGTTAGTAAAATCGGTTTATTAGGGATTAGTGAGTTTCAGTTTAAGAATTGAAGAGAGGAAATATATCTTAAAAAATGAATCCAAACGATCTAACTGTGGTCGAACTAAAAGATAGACCGAGGGAACTGGGATATTCTAGTTCAGGAACTAAAACAGAATTAGTTCGACGATTGCGGGAGGCAGATCTATCAGGATCAATTACCCTAGACCTTCCAAGGACACGCGGTGCCATAGACGACACTGAAAACGCATGTGCTGCGGAGGCACGTGCTATCGAAACGGTGGTTCCGAATGATTTAAAAGAAGACGATGGTAAGCGAAGCAGAGAATCACTCGAACGAGAGTTAGAATTGGTTCGACGAGAATTAGAATTGCTGAGATCCCTTCGCGGTACAAACATTCCGAATGAAAGGCCACAGTTTGAGAGCGCAGTGAGAACACCGGTATTTATCGATAACGGACCGCGAGTGAACGTTGCAACGGTGGCAGATTTGCTGAGCATCTACAAAGGAGAAGTGGGTGAATATGAAAATTGGGAGAAACAGCTGCATATGATATGCAGAAACTATGAACTGGATGCTCGTCAAGTGAAGACGTTAATCAGTATGCAACTCAAGGGGAAGGCTCTCGAATGGTTCTACTCGAGACCCGAACACATCGAAATGAGTGTCGAAGAATTGTTGATAGAGCTCAGAGGGATGTATCATCATCGACAGAACCGAATAGCACTCCGAAGGGCATTCGAAGAACGAGTATGGAGGCGGAACGAAACCTTTCATGAATATGTCCACGAAAAGGTAATAATGGGAAATAAAGTACCGATAGCAGAAGACGAGCTTGTTGATTACCTTATCGATGGTATACCTGATGTAAATCTAAGGGATCAGGCACGAATTCATAAATTCCGCACAAAAACCGATCTGCTCGAAGCATTTGAGCAGATAAGTCTACGAGATAGAAGCCAGAGCAACACGGTTCAGAAGGCGAGATTCGGAAGCAGCGGATACAAGCGACCATCGACCACGAGGAACGAGATGACCGAGAGGACCGAGAGGAGGCAGGATTTCCGAGGCACGAGACGTTTCTGCTACAACTGCGGTTCACCAGAGCACATGAGTGATAAGTGTCCGACGAAAAACGAGGGCGCTAAGTGCTTCAGGTGCCAAGAACGGGGACATATCGCGGTGCAATGTCCCAAAGCGCGGGACACAGCAACGGTGAACGATGTAGCGTCTCAGGTAACACAAAAAAAATGTATAAAAGATGTTGAGATAAACGGTTATCATATCGAAGCACTGATTGACACTGGGAGCGATTTTTGTTTAATGCGTGCTGATCAGTACATACAGTTAGGAGCTCCGCGATTACAGCATAAAGAGGTCAAGTTCACAGGAGTAGGCTCTACGAATACGACATTAGGCGAATTTTACGGAAAACTAACCGTCGACGGCAACTCCTATACGGTCCTCATACGCGTAGTTTCAGATTCACTAATGAGTCATCAATTGATTATAGGAACAGATTTTCTTGAAACTGTTGAGCTCCGCCTAAGGAACGGTAATATTTCCATCAGTCCCTCCGATAAAACAGTCGTTAACGATTTACCGGAGATATATCAAATAAATATAGTAGAAGAGACGAAAGAGAAAGCCGATGTTTCGCACATCCCCGCCGAACATCAACGGGTAATAGAAAATTTGGTCGAAAATTACGAACCCGCGAAAACTAAAGAGATCGGTGTCCAAATGTCAATCGTGCTTAAGGATGATGAACCTATTTATCAAAGAGCGAGGCGATTATCGCCTTCAGAGCGAGACATTGTTAATGAGCAGATACAGGAATGGTTGGACGAAGGCATAGTTCAACCCTCACTATCAGAATACGCAAGCCCGATAGTCCTTCGCCCGGTCGCGTGGCGTCGCGGGCGGCCGCCTCGGCGTGGCGGATGACCTAGGCTGGGAGGGGGGTCCTGAGGGGACCCTCCTCCCGCCAGGCGGCGCCGGGTCGGACCGGTTGGGGGTAGAAGTGCCTCCCCCTACCGGTCCGACGCAAGGGGAGGCACCCTCGGCGGTCTGGTGCGGCCATGAACGCCCGGCCGCCGAGGGGTGGAAACGGGGTCGCGGGCGGTTGCGAGTTGGGGCTCGCAGCCGCCACTAAACGCGGCCCCGGGACGGATAGCGGCGGGATGGAGTGGCCCCGTCCCGCCGCTATGAGGCAGTGTGTCTACTGGGGGGACCGATTGTCCCCCCGGGGGATGGGCGCGAAAGCGCGGGCACGGGGAGGATACCGGAAGAATGCTTCGAGCGATTCCCGGTATCCTCCCAAAGCGTGCCGAAGGGTCACCGTGGGGTTTTTAGTGGGTAGGTCCCGCGCCTGTCGTTGTACGGGCGCGGGGAATCCCACACACCCCTCCCACCTCTCCCCAAGGAGGTGGGAGGGAGTCTTTCGAAGATTTTCCCCACGACAAAAAAAAAAAAAAAAAAAGCCCGATAGTCCTAGTTAAGAAAAAGAACGGTTCCATTAGATTATGCGTAAATTACAGACTCGTAAATAAAAAAATTGTTAAAGACCGATATCCATTGCCTCTCATAGATGATCAAATAGACTCGTTACAAGGCGCGAAATATTACAGCACTTTAGATTTGCAAAATGGATTTTTCCATGTCCCCGTAGAGCAGAATAGTCGAAAGTACACAGCTTTCATAGTCCCTGATGGACACTACGAATTTCTCAAAGTTCCCTTCGGTCTTTGCAATTCCCCGGCAGTCTTTCAAAAATACGTAAATGCGGTCTTTAAAGAGTTGATTCGAAAAAAAGTTGTTTTGACGTACTTAGACGACCTAATAATACCTTCGTTCGAGTTTGAGGACGGCTTAAAAAATCTCAGACTTGTTTTGAGTACCGCCAGTGATGCAGGCTTACGAATAAATTGGAGAAAATGTAGTTTGCTACAAGACACGGTCGAGTTTTTAGGATACATAATTAAAAACGGACAAATACGTCCTTCCGAACACAAAACGGGGGCAGTTAAGAGATTTCCGGAACCAACAAATACGCGACAATTACAGAGCTTTCTTGGACTAACCGGCTATTTCCGGAAATTTATTTCCCACTACTCGCTGATAGCGAGACCATTATCTGATTTGTTGAAAGCAGATGCCAAATTCACATTTGGCGAGGAACAGAAAAATGCCTTCATCCACCTGAAAGAAATCCTAAGCAGCAAACCGGTATTAAATTTGTATAGAGCGTGCGCGGAAACACAACTACACACAGACGCATGTATGTATGGCTATGGGGCAATTCTGTTGCAAAAAGATGAGAAAGATCACGCGTTTCATCCTATTTACTATGCGAGCGGAAAAACCACGTCGGCCGAAAGAAATCACACGAGTTACGAATTAGAGGTCCTCGCGATTATAAAAGCCCTCAAAAAGTTTAGAGTATACTTACTAGGATTACCATTCAAAATCGTAACTGATTGCCGGGCTTTTGCATTAACCATGAAAAAAAAAGATCTGTGTGTGCGAGTAGCCAGATGGGCTCTCCTTTTAGAGGAGTTCGACTACGTCATCGAACATCGGCCGGGAAAAAATATGATGCACGTGGACGCGTTAAGTCGACACCCGCTGCCGTCGTGCATGATTGTAGAAAGTCAAAGAGGGGGGTTAACGATGAATCTGCAACGAGTGCAGCGCAGCGATACCGATTTAATTAGAATCATTGATCTCGCGGAACAGAACAAAATTTCGGGTTACGAGGTTCGAGGCGGATTATTATTCAATGAACTCGACGATGATTTCAAACTAGTAGTCCCAAAACAAATATTTACACAAATAATTCGGCAAGCGCATGAAAGAGGGCACTTCTCCGTAAATAAGACTGAGGCACTCTTGAAAAAAGATTATTGGATTCCCAATGCAAGAGAAAAAATAGACAGAGTTATCCGAAACTGCATTGCATGTATATTAGCTGAAAAGAAGCACGGTAGACAGGAAGGATATTTAAATCCCATAGAAAAAGGAGAAGTGCCACTCGACACGTTTTACGTAGACCACTTGGGGCCACTCCCTTCCACTAA
Organism: Colletes latitarsis; assembly: GCF_051014445.1. Classification (NCBI taxonomy): domain Eukaryota; kingdom Metazoa; phylum Arthropoda; class Insecta; order Hymenoptera; family Colletidae; genus Colletes; species Colletes latitarsis. Next base: position 541,968 of record NW_027488377.1, on the reverse strand, counting down.
GGAAAGTTACAAACACATATTTGTAGTCGTCGATTCGTTTTCAAAGTTCGTGTGGCTATATGCAACGAAAAGCACGAGTAGCGCGGAAGTAATCACAAGACTTCGAAAGCAAGCTACAATTTTCGGAAACCCGCGACGCATAGTGTCCGATCGAGGGACTGCATTTACATCCAAAGAATTCACGAATTATTGTATGGAAGAAAACATAACGCATTCCCTCGTGACGACCGGCATACCGAGAGCCAATGGGCAAGTCGAGCGCGTGAACCGAACATTGATACCTCTTTTAACGAAACTGTCTAATCCGGAAAAAGGCGAATGGTACCGCTATCTGGATAAGGCGCAGCAATTTTTAAATATTACAATACATCGAAGCATTGGCACCTCGCCATTCCAACTATTGTTCGGCAAACGAGCGCGACTAAAAGACGATCCCCAAATGAGAGAAATGTTAGAAAAAGAGTGGACCGATATGTTTGAAAACAACCGAGAAGAGCTGAGAGCCCACGTGAAAGAAAGTATAGCTAAGATACAAAAAGAAAATCGAAAAACGTACAATAAGAAACGTACGGATGCGAAAATTTACCGCATTGGCGATACAGTGGCGATTAGACGAGTACAACAAGGGCCCGGTTTAAAATTAGCTAATAAATATTTCGGACCGTACAACGTAATCAAGGTAATGCGTAACAACAGGTACCTCGTGGAAAGAACTGGCGAACATGAAGGGCCGTTACAGACATCAAGAACGGCCGACTACATGAAACCGTGGACCGAGGAAGAGAGCGATGCATCTGACAACGAAAGCGACGACTCCGGAGACGTTCGAGGGCGAACGTCTGTGCAGGATGGCCGAATGTAGGGAACAGTGCCGGCAAAATTATCGAAATTTAAATATTAAAAACGCGTATAAATTTCAGCCGAACAACGAATCGTTCGTTGTCCGGCACGAGCAACAAAAAACCGTCAACACGCGGCGAGCGAACAGCCGACTAGCTGATGGGTGAACAACCGAAAAGCGAGAAAACAATAACGAGGAAAAGAGAAAGACTAAAAGTTCGGCAACCGCGAACGTATGTGTGCATGTGAAAAACTAAATAAATACGAGCAAGCCGCGAAGGATAGGGTAGAAATTGTCGAGCGTGACGAGAGACAAAGAATAAAAAGTGTGTGAATATAGTATCTGATAAATCGATTAATCTTGTAACTAAACCACCGCCGCCCAAAAAAAAAATCCTACAATAAGCAGTAAGCTAGTGAGGAAGCAGTGTGCTAGTAAGCAAGGAGCAAACAAGTAAGCAACCAGTAAGCTAGGAAGCAAGCAGCAGGCTAGAAAGGAAGAAAGTACCTAGTATGAAAGCAGTATGCTAGTAAGCAAGCAGTAAGCTAGAAAGCAAGCAGTAAGCGATTAAGCTAGCAGTAAGCTAGTAAGCAAACTGTAATCTAGTAAGCAAACAGTGAGCCAGTAAGCGAGCAGGAAGCAAGTAAGGAAGCAGTATGCTAGAAAGCAAGCAGTTAGCTAGCAAGAAAGCAGTAAGCTAGTAAGCATCCAGTGAGCTAGTAAGCGAGGTGGAAGATAGTAAGGAAGCAGCTTGATAGTAAGCAAGCTGTAAGATTGTATGCAACCAGTCTACTTGTAAACAAACAGTAAGCTAGAACTCAAGCAGCAACTTAGTAAGCAAGCCGTATGTTAGTCAGCAAGCAGTGAGATAGTAAGCGAGCTGGAAGCTAGTAAGGATAGCAGTATGCTAGTAAACAAGCAGTAAGATAGTAAGAAACGAGAAAGCTTTAAGCAAGCACTAAACTAGAAAGCAAGCAGGAGGCCAGTAAGAAAGTAGTTAGCTATTAAGGAAGCAGTATGCCAACCAACAAGCAGTAAGTTAGATAGCAAGCAGTAAGCTGGCATGAAAACAATTAGCATGTAAGCAAGCAGTAACCTAGGATGCAAGCAGTGAGCTAGAAAGCGAGGAGGATGCTAGTAAGCAAGCAGTAAGCTTGTAAGCAAGATGAAAGCTTGTAAGCAAGCAGTGAACTAGTAAGCGAGCTGTGAGATAGTGAGCGAGGAGGAAGCTAGTAGGGAAGCAGTATGCTTGAAAGCAAGCAGCGGGCTAGTAAGCGAGCAGTAAGCGAGTAAGCGAGCTGTAAGCTAGTAAGCAAGCAGTAAGCTAGTAGGCAAGCAGCTGGCTAGAAAGAAAGCAGTATGCCAGTAAGCAAGCTGTAAGCTAATAACCAAGCAGTAGGCTGGTATGCAAGCAGTGAACTGGTATGCAAGCAGTGAGCTAGTAAGCGAGCAGGGAGATAGTAGGGAAGCATTATGTTAGCAAGCAAGCAGGGACCTTGTATGGGAGCAGAATGCTACTAAGCAACCAATATGGTAGTAAGCAAGCAGGAAGCTAGTAAGGGAGCAGTAAGCTAGTAAGCAAGCAATAAGATACTAAGCAAACAGTAAGCCTGTAAGCAAGCAGCAGGCTAGTCAGAAAGCTGCTAGCTAGTATGAAAGCAGTATGCTAGTAAGCAAGCTGTAAGCTAATAACCAAGCAGCATGCTAGTATGCAAGCAGTAAGTTAAAAAGCAAGCAGCAGGCTAGTAAGCATGCAGTGAACGAGAAAGCAATCAGGAGGCTAATAAGAAACCAGCTTGCTAGTAAGCAAGCAGTTAGCTATTAAGAAACCATCTAGCTAGTTAGCAAGCACTAAGCTAGTAGGCAAGCTGTAGGCTAGTAACAAAGCAGTAAGTTAGTGACAAAGCAGTAAGTTAGTTACGATGCAGTAAGCTAGTAAGCAAGCAGTAAGCTAGTAAGCAGCCAGTAAGCTAGTAAGCAAGCAGCAGGCTAGTAAGAAAGCAGTAGGTTAGTGAGCAAGCAACAAGCTAGTAAGCAAGCTGTGTGCTAGTAAGCAAGCAGTGAGCTAGTAAGCGAGGAGGAAGCTAGAAAGCAAGTAGTAAGCTAGAAAGCAAGAAGCAAGCTAGTGAGCAAGCAGTGCGCTAGTAAGGAAGCAGCTGGCTAGTAAGAAAGCAGTATGCTTGTATTGAGAATCTATCTTTGTGACAGATTTCCCCAATCGCTTACCGCAGAAAGAAGAAAGAATAAATTGATGAAACGGTATAATGTGTAAGACACGGAGGCGACAAAATATGTGGAAGTCTTTTCTCCGCGGTCAGGGTTGTCGCACGCCTAACTTCAAACCGAGAAAAATCCCGGCTATATATGCGTCGCCTAATGGTCGGCAGACCTATTAATTGTACGACATGACCTAGGCCGCCGTCGAACAGAGAAAAATCGCGAATATTCGGAAATACAAAATATATCTATTCTCAACACTCCCACTTATTTTGAATGCCCGCTGATATTTAATTTTTCTCTCGTGTAGCAAAACGGCTGTGTTTAAAGATTTTGATAATGCCTAGCGATTGTCCTCGGCCACGATTACTGTTAATCCTGTTAGCGTACAATAATCGGGAGATTATCTCTAAGAGAATTTGTACAGCGAGCAGTGATAGAAAAACGCGTTTATTACTAGTTTTTCTGGCATCGGTAACGGCTCATTACCTTCGATTCGAGTGTGCTAACGCTGTTGATGACGCCAGTACCGTGAGAGGGTAGTGTGCGAAGAATCAGACGGAGAAAGACTGCCGAAATTTAGACAGCGCCGCGTAACGACTAATTAGAGTAACGCGGCCGCGTCTTCGGCTGTCAATCCGCGCAGTCCTACGTAGACTTCCAACTAGAGCGGATCGGCTCCCAATTGCACTCGAACGGAAAGATTTACAAAAGGAAAGTTCTCATTGTTTAATATTCAGAACGATTCTGCCTGTAGTTAAAGGGTGTAAAGAGTAGATGTTCAGTCTGGTGCGGGTCCACTGATTGACCTCGCACAGCTGAGAATTCGATAAAACTCGAGAAAAGTGTGGAAATAATCCGCCTTTTCCTTGACAAACGGATCGGTTTAGATTCGGTCAAGTATGCCCCGGAATCTTGTATGGGATTTCCCAAATTGAGATTCCACGAAGTCAATTCTGCGACAGGAGATCGAGAAAATACACCAGTAAGGTGTTCGATATCTTGTGGAGTGATCGAGAATATACACCAGTAAGGTGTTCGATCCCTCCGTGCAGAATTGAGCGGTCGTCTCGATCGTATAAACGATCGAGACATAAGAAAGTTGGCAAAATTACGTTTCAATTTTCTTGTGATTACCGCCAGGCTGAGGAGACACTAAAGGGAGGCACCTACGTGGTGAACCATCCAGGTGGGTCCATTGTAGCCGTGTCGACGTCCACAAAGGACGCCTGACTTTTCCTGTCTGCGAGTCCTCACTCCTACAGATCCCGCCGGTGTAACGTTTACAGGAGCACCTGTGCGGAGGAGAAACGGAGTCGTGGGTCAGGCCCCCACGTGGTTCAAATACTGCTAAGTGCAACGAATAGATGTGCAACGTGCAGTGAACCACGTGCAGTCGGGCTCCGTAGTGCAACCCCTGACCAATAAGTCGTCTGTTGAAGCAGCCAAGAGCAGCCACAGTTCGACGGTTGGGCTGTTGCACTGCACTGCATTTCGACGCATAGACTCAGTGGACAGACTCACGGGAAGTGTGCATTTGGAGCCTTACAACCTCCACTTGCAATCCCGTTCACAAGGTAATCGATTGCAAATGGCGTAGATGAGGAATTGATTCTTTATCAAAAGCCAAAATTAAAAATACAGTCCACTAGCGAGCTCGTATATTACGAGCGAGCGTAATTCTTCGCTCCAATACATTCGAATGCCGAAGCCAGGAGCGTGAGGACACAAACGCGGCATAGATACGTATAACGTGTTTACGTGTGTCTAACACATAGCCGTGTTTTTCTGATTATAGGAACCTTGGCCTACTTCAACCCGGCGAGTTCGGCGACCGGCACAGACGAGGCAGGCAACGTCCCAGTACGGATTTCCTTAGTCCTTATAATTTTCTATTTGGTTTTTTTTTGTTTGTTTAAATTTATTTTACAATAAAATGTCGGCATAGAAGGCCGACGAAAAGGAAACCTGACGCCCGTAATAATTTTCCCTGAAAACTCCTGTACATCTATCCGGACTTCGTCGTTAAAAGCATCAGCTTTTTAACAGGCTGCTTTTGCAAAGGCTTAGTAAAGATATCAGCGAATTGTTCTTTCGTTTGAACATATCTGATTTCTACTTCTCCGCGATTAACGACATCACGTGTAAAATGGTACTTTATATCGATGTGTTTCGAGCGCTTATGGTTTTTGGAACTATTAGCAATTTTTATGGCCGCTTGGTTATCAACAAAAACACGGACGATATTGCACGCAATATCCAATTCATTCAACATACGACGTAACCAAAACGTTTCTTTCACGCCGTGACCTAACGCGATATATTCCGACTCAGCGGTCGAAAGGGCAACGACCTTTTTCAATTGACTGGGCCACGAAATTGGTCCACTATTCAAAATATAGACAAATCCACTATTTCCGTAAACTATTCCGTAATCACGTGTTCCATTTAAATAACGCATTATTTTCATTACCGATTGCCAATGAGTGTCGTCGTAAGAACTCAAAAATTGACTTGCGTAATTGACCGCAAATTCGATATCCGGGCGACAAACTCGTGCAGCGAATAATAAAGAGCCTATTGCCTCACGAAACGGTATTTTACTGTCAGTCGCAGGTGTTTGTTTTTGCAAGGGCATACCTGGCTCCACAGGTACACTTGACGGATTTGCTTCAAGCATACTAAAGGTCTTTAATATTTTCTTAATATAGCCCGGTTGAGAAATTTTTAAGAGTCGTCGTTCGCGATCGCGTTTAATCTCGAAACCGAGAAATTCATCGGCCTGATCTACGGAGATTTTAAGGTTACCTTCTAAATAATCTAAGACGCTCTTGATTGCATTCTCGCTTTTGCTCATAATCTAAACATCATCCACATACAGGGCTAAATACACTTTTGAACTTTCCACTACACCGACAAGCACGCACTTATCACTTGCGATGTTCACGAGATTAAATTCGTTCAGAAACCTCGTGAACTTCTCGTTCCAGCATTTGGGTGACTGCTTCAATCCATACAGGCTGCGATGTAGCTTGAAGACTGCATCCGGTTGGCTCTAAATTGTGTATCCTGGAGGCTGCTCCAAATAAATTTCTTCTTGAAGATCGCCATATAGAAAAGCGGTTTGCACATCGAACTTCATTATTTCATAATCTTCTTTCGCAGCTATTGCAAGAAGAGTTCTAATGGACTCGTAGCGAACGACAGGTGCGAATGTGTCAAAATAATCGATTCCTTCTCGTTGTCGGAATCCTTTCGTTACGAGTCTCGCCTTGTATCTCTTCAGATTTCCAGCTGCATCATTTTTGATTGAGAAAACCCATTTGCAACCGATTGCACGTTTTCCTAGTGGCAGTGCACATATGGTCCATGTGCGATTTTTTTCAAGCGCCAGCATCTCTTCGTCCATGGCTTTCTTCCATTTGCTGGTGTCGTCACTAGATATTGCCTCAGTGTAGGTCATAGGCACCGTATCAGCCAAAAAAGCAATAGGTATGCCGTATCGGCCAGGTGCTTGTAATGTTCTTCTATTGCGCAGTTGTCTACCTTCCCGAGCATTTTCATTGGCGGCTACCTGCTCTGTCTCTGGCAAAGCTGCGCTTTCTTTATTTCCATTGGTTTCCAGTTCTCGTGTTTGGGCGACATTTTCCACAACTGGAGCTTGGTGTTCGGCTGCACCTTCTGGAGTAGGAATCGTCTCTCTTTCGTCTTCAATTCCGAACTTGATTATTGTATCGGTTTCGGCACGCGTTTCGGCGCTGGGCAGGGCATTTTCGTTGAAGGTTACGTCACTGCTTATTGAAATTTTCTTCAATTTATTATCCCAGAGTCTATAATTAGTAGACTCCCCATCGTAACCGACGAATATGACCTGTCTGCTTTTTGGGTCGAATTTTTGCCGTCTTTCCTTCGGCACGTTCAGGTAAGCTACGGATCCAAACACCTTTAAATGTTTTATATCAGGTTTGTGTTTAAACCACTTCTCGAACGGAGTAATCATCTCCCCTGGCTTTAGGATGGTCCGATTCAGCAGGTAACACGCAGTATTTACTGCTTCTGCCCATAATTTTTGATGCATGTTCTTTTGCGTGAATCATAGAACGTGTACTTTCAATGAGCGTACGAATTTCGCGTTCAGCGCGACCATTCTGCTCATGAATGTATGGTGACGAGCGTTCGTGGATTATACCTTTTTCCTCTAAAAAGGTCCGGAGCTGGCTGCATGTGTACTCTGCCCCATTGTCCGAGCGCAGGACTTTGATTTTCGTTCCAGTCTGCGTCGATACGAATGCCTCGTACTCCTTAAATTTGCTGAATACTTTTGATTTATGGCTCATGAAGTATACCTTCCTATAGCTGGTACTCACGTCCTTAAACAGTAAAAAGAACCGCGTGTTGCTCGGTGAGTTTATGTTTACAGGGCCACAGACATCGATATGAATTTTCTCCCCTGGCCCGTAATTGTCTTCAACTCCGATGCTTGGATGCGGCCTTCGGGACTGCTTGCCCATAATGCATCCTTCACAAAAAAACTTTGTCAAATTGTCCTTTTCAATTCCATGGATGCCGAGTTGTTCACACGTGTGTTTTACGGCGCGCTCATTTACGTGTCTCATTCGCTCATGCCAAAGTTTTAATTTTTCCTGGCCATCTGCTAATTTCAGCGCTTTACAGTCAATGGGCACTTTCACTTTGAAACACATTTTAAACAGTTTTCCGTGCGGTATTCCACGTGCGGCGAGTTTTCCTTTACTATCGCGAACTTCACATTTGTTTTCAAACGAATGAAAAGAGTACCGTTTTTTGTTCACTGAGCCCATAGAAAACAAACTACACTTTAGTTCAGGTACATAGAGCACATCTTGTAATTCGCGTTTGTATAGCACTCCCTCAAGCACTTCTTGGATTTTAATTGTTCCGATGCCAGCCGCTAAGATGATGCGATCATCCGCTACTTTAACCGCATGACCATTTGAATTCGGCTGCAGTGCCGAAGAATAGTCTTTGCGGAAAGTTATATGCATTCCGGCACCCGAATCCGCAATCCACACGTCACTGTCACTTTCACTGGTGCATTTATATGTTGCAACAATGTCACACGCCAACGCTGGCGCATTTCTCGCTAAACTGTCCGATGATTTTCCAGCTTGATTTTTTGGACATTCACATGCCCAGTGGCTTTTTTCTTTGCAGACTCCACACCGCGTTCGTTTTTTCAACTCCTCGATATCCTTCTTGGAGCGTTTCTTTCTCTTTGCGTCGTTCAGGGACGTCTTTTGAACACGAAGTGCAAGCGTCGACACTTCATCCTCAGCAAAACGCCTGTCTTCCTTGATCAGTCTGCTGATCAAGTTGGTTTCCTTTTTTTCCGTAGCAGGAGTGCAATCCCACGTGTGACGAAAAATGGAGAACTTCGAGGTTAACTGCGCAGCAGTTTTGTCATGACAGCTTTGACCGACGGTTCCTCACCCGCATCCTGCAGGCGTCTGCAGATGCTCTCCAGTATCTCCAAATGATCTGCAATGGGCTCGTCTTCATTAACGCGAAAATTATAAAACTGCTCCCAGGTAGTCTGTGCAACGTCTTCACTTGCATCTCCGTATAGGTGTCCCTCAGCTTGTTCCACATTTCCTTCGCAGTGGAGCAGTTGTACAAATTGCGGCGAAGATTTGGGGCGATTGTACTCAGTATAATCATTTTTACCTGCGCTGATTTTTGACCGTGCACTTTGAACTCCGTTGTTTTGTCTTCTGCAGGTTTTACTATTGTACCATCTACGAAGCCAAGCAAACCTTTTGCTTCTAGCGCAATCACTACTCCAGATTTCCACATGGAGTAGATAGTGCCGCCCAGATTCACGATTTCCAATCCAACTTCTATGTCAAACATTGCGAAGAAATCACTTACACAATTGGTACCCAGTAAAAAAAACCTTTATTCACCCAGCCAGAGTGGCTTATCAACAAACAAATTCTTTCTAGCAGGCGCAGTGGAAGCACGCTGGGCCCATAAACTATTAAGGATCTATCTTTGAGATAAATTTCCCCAATCGCTTACAGCAGAAAGAAGAAAAAATATTTTGTTGAAACGGAATAAGGTGCAAGACAGAGAGGTGACAAAATATATGGAAGACGTTTCTCCACGGTCAGGGATATCGCACACCAAACTACAAACCAGGAAAAATCCCGGCTATATATGCATCGCCAAACGGTCGGCAGACCTATTGGTTTTATGACATGACCTGTGCTGACGTCAAACAGAGAAAAATAGCGAAGATTCGGAAATACAAAATATACCTCTTCTAAATCTGCTCTGATCAGCTAGTAAGCAAGCAGTAAGCTCGAAAGCAAGCAACAAGCTAGTAAGCAAGCAGTAAGCTAGGAAGCAGGCAGTGAGCTAGTAACCGAGGGGGAAGCTAGTAAGGGAGCAGAATGCCAGTAAGCAAGCATTAAGCAAGAAAGCACGCAGCAAGCTAGTAAGCAAGCAGCGAGGTAGTAAGGAAGCTTTGAGCAAGTAAGCGAGCAGGGAGCTGGAAAGGAAGCAGTATGCTAGTAAGCAAGCAGCAAGCTGGAAAGCAAAACAACAAGCTAGTAAGCAAGCAGTAACCTAGGAAGCAAGCAGTGAGCTAGTAAGCGAGCAGGAAGCTAGTGAGGAAGCAGTATGCTAGCAAGCAAGCAATAAGCTAGTAAGTAACTAGTAAGCTTGTAAGCAAGCAGCAGGCTAGTCAGAAAGCAGTTCTCTAGTAGGAAAGGTGTATGCTAGTAAGCAAGCAGTAAGCTAGTAAGCAAGCAGTAATCTTGTAAGCAAGCTGTGAGCTAGCAAGCAAGCATCAAGCTTCTAAGCAAGCAGTAAGATGGAAGGCATGCATCAGGGTAGCAAGAAAGCATGTAGCGGGTAAGCAAGCCGTAAGCTAGTAAGCAAGCAGTAAGCGACTAAGCAAGCAGTACGCTGGTAAGCAAGCAGTGAGCTAGTACCCGCACAGGGAGTTAGTAAGGAAGCATTATGCTGGCAAGCAAGCAGTAAGCTAGTAAGCGAGCCGGGACCTATTAAGAGAGCAAAATGCTAGGAAGCTAGCAGTAAGCTATTAAAGAACCAGTATGCTATTAAGCTAGGAGGAAGCTAGTAAGGTAGTTATATGCTGGAAAGTCAGCTGCAGGCTAGTAAGCAAGCAGTGAGCGAGTAATCAACAAGTGAAGCTAGTAAGCAAGCAGCAAGCTTGTAAGCAAGCAGAAATCTAGGAAGCAAGCAGCAGGCTAGTCAGAAATCAGTTAGGTAGTAAGAACGCAGCATGCTAGTAAGCAGGCGGAAAGCTAGAAAGCTAGCAGCAAGTTAGGAAGCAAGCTGTAAGCCAGTAAGGAATCACTATGCTAGTAAGCGAGCAGCAAGCTACTAGGCAAGCAAGAATCTAGTAAGCAAGCAGCGAGCGTGTAGGCAACCGATACGGAGCGATTCTCACATTTTTGTCAACCTGGTATTCCGCCAACGGAGCGCGTCAAAGCAGAGTGTGTCCGCAGCTGACTTTGACGCCCGCAGCACCGTTTAGCCCACCGTCCCGACGTAGTGGCGTTTGAGGCCACGACACGCGGACATCCGGCCACCGACTAGTGCGTCCGCAGAGCCCATCAGGATTCACGGCCTCTCAGCCGAGGAAGGGTGGAGGTGCGTCTGCTGCCAGCCGACCCCACTAGTCGGCGATTCCCACTCCGCCTCCCGACATCATCCCACCCCAGCGAAATAGTGTAGCGGCGAACGAGCACAAGCGAGTGGCCAGCCCGGGCTGGCCCCCAGAATAGGGACCTTTACACCCCTAGCATAGAAGCGAGCGAACCCGGCCTACAGACTGACGCCTCAAACGCCACGACGTCGCGACGGTGGGCTAAACGGTGCTGTGGGCGTCAATGTCAGCTGCGGACGCACTCTGCTAGTAAGCGAGTATGGAGCATGGAGCATGGAGTATGGAGCTAGTAGCAAAGCAGAAATCTAGTAAGTAAGCAGTATGCTGGTAGAAAGCAGATAGCTAGTAAGGAAGCAGTATGCTAGTAAGCAAACACTAAGCTAGTAAGCAACAACTAAGATAGCAAGCAAGCAGCAAGCTAGTACGAAAGCAGTTTTCTAGTAAGATAGCAGTATGCTAGCAAGCAAGCTGTGAGCTAGTAAGCGAGGACGAAGCTAGTAAGGATGCGTTATGCTAGTAATCAAGCAGTAAGTCAGTAGGCAACCAGTAAGCTAGTAAGCAAGCAGCAGGCTAGCCAGAAAGCAGTTAGCTAGTAAGAACGCAGTATGCTTGTAAGCAAGCGGCAAGCTAGAAAGCAAGTAGCAATCTAGTAAGCAAGCAGTAAGCTACCAAGCAAGCAGTGAGCTAGTAAGAAAGCAATTAGCTAGTAAGAAAGCAGTATGCTAGTAAGCAGGCAGTAAGCTAGAACGCAAGCAGTAAGCACGTAAGCAAGCAGTACGCTAGTAAGCAAGTAGTAGGCTAGTAAGCAACCACAAAGCTAGTAAGCAAGCAGCAGGCTAGTCAGAACTCAGTTAGGCACTAAGAACGCAGCATGCTAGTAAGCTTGCGGAAAGCTAGAAAGCTAGCAGCAAGTTAGGAAGCAATCTGTAATCTAGTAAGAAAGCAGTATGCTATTAAGCAGGCAGGGAGATAGTAAGCGAGCAGTAAGCTTGAAACCAAGTTGTAAGCTTGAAAGCAAGCAATACGCTAGTAAGCATGCAGTGAGACAGTAAGCTAGCAGTGTGATAATAAGCTAGCAGTAAGCTAGTAAACAAGCATTAAGGAACAAAGCAAGCAGTAAGCTAGTAACCAAGCTGTAAGCTAGTAAGCAAGCAGTAAGTTTGTAAGCAAGTAGTGAGCTAGTAAGCGAGGAGGAAGCTAGTTAGGAAGCAGTATGCTAGTAAGCAACCAGTAAGCTAGCAAGCAACCAGTAAGCTAGGAAGGAAGCGGCAGGCTTGTACGATAGCACTTAGCTAGTAAGAATCCTGTATGCTAGTAAGCAAGCAGTAAGCTGGTAAGAGGGCGGTAAGCTAGTAAGCAAGCAGTGAGCCAGTCAGCGAGCAGTAACCTAGTAAGCAAGCAGTGAGCTAGTAAGCAAGCGGGAAGCTAGTAAGGAAGCAGTTTGCTAATAATCAAGCAGTATGCTAGTAAGCAAGCAGTAAGCTAGTAAGCAAGCAGCAAGTTTGTAAGCAAGCAGTAAGCTAGTAAGCAAGCAGTATGCTAGTAAGCAAGCAGTTAGCTGGTCACATCGAAGCTGGCTAATAAGAAAACTATTTTCTAGTGAGAGAACAGCGTGCTAGTAACCAAGCAGTAAGCTACAAAGCAAGCAGCAAGCCAGTAAGAAAGCAATTAGCTTGTAAGCGAGCAGGATGCTAGTAAGAAATCACTATGCTAGTAAGCAAGCAGTAAGATAGTAAGCAACCAGTAAGCTAGTAAGCAAGCAGCAGGCTATTAAGAAAACAGTAAGTTACTAACAATGAAGAAAGCTAGTACGCAAGCGGGAAGCTATTAAAGAAGTGTTAAGCTAGTAAGTGACCAATAAGTTCATAAGAAAGCAGTAAGTTAGGAAGAAAGCGGGAATGTAGGAAGGTAGCAGTCAGATAGCAAGCAAGGAGTAAGCTAGTAATAAGCAGTAAGCTATTAAGCACGCAGTGAGCTATTAAGCGAGGAGGAAGCTAGTAACGAAGCAGTATGATAGCATGCAAGCAGAATGCTAGCAAGCAACCAGTAGGCTGGCAAGCAAGCAGGAAGCGCGTAAGCTAGCAGTAAGCTAATAAGCAAGCAGTAATCTTGTAAGCAATCCGTGAGCTAGTAAACAATCAGGAAGCTAGTAAGTTAGTAAGCAGTAAGTAAGTTAGTAAGCTTACAATAAGATAGTGAGAATGCAGTTAGCTAGTAAGAAAGCAGTATGCTGCCAAGAGAGCAGTTAGCTAGTATGCATATGGTAAGCTAGTATGCAAGCAGAAAACTAGTACGCCAGCGGTATGCAAGTAAGCAACCAGCAGGCTAGTAAGAAAGCAGATAGCTATTAAGCGAGCAGGAAACTAGTAAGGGAGCAGTATGCTAGAAAGCCACCAGTAAACTAGCATGCAAGCCAAAGCTAGTAACAGAGCAGAATGTTTGTAACGAGGCAGTATGCTAGTAAGCATGCAGTAAGGTAATAAGCAAGCAGAAAGCAAGTAACATAGCAGTATGTTAGTAACAAGACAGTAAGTTAGTAACAAAGCAGTATGCTGGAAAGCAAGCAGGAACCTAGTTTACTGCTTGCTTCCAGCGTACTGCTTGCTAACTATCATGCTGCTTCCTTACTAGCCTGTTGCTTGCTTTCCAGCTTACTACTTGCTTGCCAGATTCCTGCTTTCTTCCTAACTTACTGCCCTCTTGCCAGGCGAATGCTTCCTTACTTGCTTACAGCTTCATTACTAGCTTACTGCTTGCTTACTTGCTTACTGCTTACTCACTAGCATACTGCCTCCTTACTAGATTCCTGCTCACTTACTAGCTTACAGCTAGCTTACTCGCTTACTGGCTGCTTACTAGCCTACTGCGTGCATTCTAGCTTACTGCTTGCTCACAAGCTTACAGCTAGCTTATCAGCTTCCTGCTTGGTTACTAACTCACAGCTTGCCTACTATCAATCGGCTGCCTTACTAGCTTCCACCTCGCTCCATAGCTCACTGCTTGTTTACTAGCTTACTGCTTCCATACTAGCTCACTGTTTGCATACAAGCTTTTGGCTTGCTTAACAGCATACTGCTTGCTCAAAAGCTAACTGCTTTCTTGCTATCCTGCTGCTTGTTTTCCAGCTTACTGCTTTCCTATCAGCTTCCTGCTTGCTTCTAGCTTACTGTTTACATAGTAGCATACTGCTTCCTTACTAGCATCCTCCTCGGTTACTAGCTCACTGCATTCTTACCCGCTTACTACTTGCTTGCTAGCTTGCCTCTTGTTTCTAGCTTACTGCATGCTTACAAGCTAACTGCCTTCCTTCTAGCCTGCTCCTTGCATTCTGGCTTATTGTATGCTTACTATATTGCCGTTTGCTTTCTAGCTTACGGAATGTTACTAGCAGACTGCTTGCTTACAAGCTTGGTGCTTGCTTTCTACCATACTGCTTGCTTACTAGCTGACTACTCGCTTACAAGCTGACTGCTTGCATACTAGCTTGCTGCTTGCATTCTTGCTTACAGCTTGCTTACAAGCATACTGCTTTCTTACTAGTTACCAGCTTTCTGACTAGACAGCTGCTTGCATACAAGCTTACTGTTTCCTTAGTAGCTTACTGCATGCTTTCTATCTTAGTGCTTGATTATTAGATTGCTGCATGCTTTCTAGCTTCCTGCTAGCTTACTAGCATACTGGTTGCTTACTAGCGTACAGCTTGCTTACTAGCATACAGCTTTCTTACTAGATAACTGATTTCTGACTAACCTCCTTCTTGCTTACAAGCTTACTGCTTGCATACTAGCTGGCTGCTTGCATTCTTGCTTGCAGCCACCTTACTAGCTCAGTACTCGCTTAGCAGCTCACTGCTTGCATACTAGCTTGCCGCTTGCTTTCTAGCTCACAGCTTGCTTACTAGCTTACAACTTGCTTACTAGCTAGCAGCTATCTTATCAGCTTACTGTTTGCTTACTGGCTTATTGGTGGCTTAAGAGCTTACCGCTTGCTTACTATCATACTGCCGCCTTTCTATCTTCCTCCTCGCCTACTAGCTCACTTCTTGCTTTCCAGCTTGCTGCTAGCTTACTCGCCTGCTGCTTGCTAGTTAGCCTGCTGCTAGCTAGCTAGCCTGCTGCTGCTTTCGGTCTTACTGCTTGCTCACTAGCCTGCATCGTGCTTTCTAGCTTACTGCTTGCTTACTAGCATACTGATTTCTTACTAACTCACTGCTTTGTCAATTGCTTACTGCTTGCTTACTAGGTAACTGCTTGCGTACTAGCATACCGCTTTGCTACTTGCTTACTGCTTGCATACAAGATTACTGCTTGCTTAGTAGCTTACTGCTTGCATACTAGATTACTGCTTGCTTAGTAGCCTACTGCACGCTTACTAGCTTATTGCTTGCTTACTATCTTACTGGTTACTTGCTAGCTTACTGCTTGCTTACAAGCTTACTGCTTGTTTACTAGCTTACTGCTTCCTTACTAGCTTGCTGCTTCCTTACAAGCTTCCGCCTCGCCCATTAGCTCACTGCTTGCTTACTAGCTTACTGCATGCTTACTAGATAACGACTTTTATTTTTTTTTTGTCGTGGGGAAAATCTTCGAAAGACTCCCTCCCACCTCTTTGGGGAGCGACGGGAGGGGTGTGTGGGATTCCCCGCGCCCGTAGAGTGACGGGCGTGGGAGCTACCCACTAAAAACCCCACCGTGACCCTTCCGCACGATTTGGGAGGATACCGGGTATCGCTCGAAGCATTCTTCCGGTATCCTCCCCGTGCCCGCGCTTTGCGCCCAACCCCGGGGGGGGGGGGGGTCAAACAGTCCCCCCGGTAGTCACTCTGTCTCATAGCGGCAGGACGGGGCCACTCCATCTCGCCGCCAACCGTCCCGGGGCAGCGTCTAGTGGGTCTCGCAACCGCCTGCGACCCCGTTTCTACCCCTCGGCGGCCGGGAGATCATGGCCGCTCCAGGCCACCGAGGGTGCCTCCCCGTGGGCCGGCCCCACCCGGTCCGCCCCTTCGCCGCCTGGCGGGATGAGGCTCTCCTCAGGGCCCCCCTCCGAGCCAGGTTCATCCGCCGCGCAAAGGCGGCCGCCCGCGACGCCTGGCGCCTGGGCGACGCCCTCGCGCCGCTGAAGCTCGCGCTCCCTTCCCGCGACCTCCTTCTGCAGCATTACGGTCTCGCAGAAGGAGGCCACGGCCCTCCACTTCCACGAGACTTCCCGCCCTATGACGCCGACCAGGTCACGGCGCTCCTCCTCCCACGCTTGCCATACCTGGAGGGTATGATCAGCCGTGTCCTGCTTGGTGTCACAATGGCAGCAACGCGCTGTCGGCTCCTTCCCTATCCGGCACAGGTATCTTCCGAAGCTGCCATGCCCGGAAAATACCTGTGCCAGCCGGTAAGTGAGGCTTCCATGGCCTCTGTCCAGCCACTGTTCCTGCTCCCCCGGGACAGCCCCCACTCCCGCGCGACGGTCGACACGGTGTCGATACATCATCGCGTGCGACCGCGCGAGGAGATCCATGGGCGGCATCCCCGCAAGAACCGGTGGCCGCGGACGACCCTCAGCGCCATCCGCCTCTGCACCCGACGCAGCATCGTCATGCTGCGCCGGGAGGCCGCCAGGTCGTCCGCCCAGACGGGGGCCCCGTATAGGGCCACCGACTGAACCATTGCCACATAGAGGCGGCGAACTCGTCCCGCCGGGCCCCCCCGGTTGGGGAGGATCCGGCCTAAAGCCGAGACCATCCTCTCCAACCGGGGAACCAGGCAGCGGAAATGCTCCTCGAAGCGCCAGTGGCTATCGAGGATCAGCCCCAGATACCTCATCCGGGGCTTCACCTCGATATCAGCCCCACCCACCCGGATCAGAGGGGGTGGCGGATCCTGCCGAGGTGACTGGAACGCTATCACCTCGGTCTTATGGACCGCCACCGTCATCCTCATCCCCCTGATCCGGTCGACGACGCGTTGCGCCCCCTCCTCGGCGAGGCGCTTGGCCCTCCCCCACTGAGCCCCGACGGCCAGCACCAGTGTGTCATCAGCGTAATACACGGCACTGACGCCGTCGGGGAGGTCGGCCCGCAACACCGCGTCGTACGCGATGTTCCACAGGAGTGGCCCTAAGACCGACCCCTACGGAACCCCGCAGTAGACCTCCCTCCGCATATCACCATCCCGGCCCGGATACTCGATCCACCTACCGTGGAGATAATCCCCGACCACTGCCCTGAGATAAGGGGCAACTCGATGATATTCAAGCCCCCTCCTTATCTCCTCCCAGGGAAGGGTGTTAAACGCGTTGGCATTATCCAGCGATACCGCCAACGCCACCCCTCCGCGGGAGACGGCCGACTCCGAGAGGATCCTGACCTGACTGATCGCGTCGACCGTCGACCGGCCCCCCCCCGGAAACCGTACTGGCAGTCGGCCAGGCATGGAGCACCCCGCGACAGGTGCTCGACGAGGCGGGCAGCAATCACTCGCTCGATGATCTTGCCCACCTCGTCGAGCAGACAGATGGGCCGGTATGCGGATGGAGACTCCGCGGGCCGACCCTCCTTCCGGAGGAGGACCATCCTTGCCACCATGCAACTGGGGGGGAATCGCCCGTCCCTCAGGCATCGGTTAAACAACCGCCTGAGGTCGGCCCCAAGGACGCCGTGGGTCAAGACCCAAACCCGGCCAGGCACACCATCCGGACCCGGGGCCGTGTTACGCGCCCCGAGCCGTCTGATGGCCGCGGCCAGCTCCCCCTGCGTGACCCCAGGCTCGGCCACCCACTCCAACGGGGCCGTCGCCTCTGCCGGAGGACGTGGTCCCATCTCCCCAATTGGGAAGGGAGTATTGACCACGCCACCCAGCAGCCGGGGGTCAAGACTCTCGGTGACGGGGGGCGCCCACGGTCGGAGTTTGTTTAGCACCACCTTATAAGGGCACCCCCAGGGGTCGTCATCAAGGGTCTCGAGGAGCTCCTTCCGTGCCCGGGTCTTGGCCCGTTTGATGGCGACCTGCAGAGCCATCCGCGACATGCGGTATGCCTCATACAGGTCATCTGCCCTCGTTCGCGCCACGCTATCGTCTCTCCGTAGACGACGGCGCGCGCGGGTGTACTGGCGTCGGGCGCGGACACTTTTTTTTTTTTTTTTTTTTTTTTTTTTTTGTCGTGGGGAAAATCTTCGAAAGACTCCCTCCCACCTCCTTGGGGAGAGGTGGGAGGGGTGTGTGGGATTCCCCGCACCCGTACAACGACAGGCGCGGGACCTACCCACTAAAAACCCCACGGTGACCCTTCGGCACGCTTTGGGAGGATACCGGGAATCGCTCGAAGCATTCTTCCGGTATCCTCCCCGTGCCCGCGCTTTCGCGCCCATCCCCCGGGGGGACAATCGGTCCCCCCAGTAGACACACTGCCTCATAGCGGCGGGACGGGGCCACTCCAACCCGCCGCTATCCGTCCCGGGGCCGCGTTTAGTGGCGGCTGCGAGCCCCAACTCGCAACCGCCCGCGACCCCGTTTCCACCCCCCGACGGCCGGGCGTTCATGGCCGCACCAGACCGCCGAGGGTGCCTCCCCTTGCGTCGGACCGGTAGGGGGAGGCACTCCTACCCTCAACCGGTCCGACCCGGCGCCGCCTGGCGGGAGGAGGGTCCCCTCAGGACCCCCCTCCCAGCCTAGGTCATCCGCCACGCCGAGGCGGCCGCCCGCGACGCCTCGCGACCGGGCGACGACCTCGGGCTACCGCACGAGCGCGAGCTTCAGCGCGCCGCTGAAGCTCGCGCTCCCTCCCCGCGGCCTCCTTCTGCAACATTACGTTCTCGCAGAAGGAGGCCACGGCCCTCCACTTCTCCTCGCTGCCGAGCATGGCGCGCACCACGCCCGGCAGCGAGACATCCCGCCCGACGACGCCGACCAGGACACGGCGCTCCCCCTCCCACGCGGGGCATACCTCGAGGGTATGATCCGCCGTGTCCTGCTCAGCGTCGCAGTGGCAGCAACGCGCCGTCGGCTCCTTCCCTATCCGGCACAGGTATCTTCCGAAGCTGCCATGCCCGGAAAATACCTGTGCCAGCCGGTAGGTGAGGCTGCCATGGCCTCTGTCCAGCCACTCCTTCAGGAGTGGCCGAACAGCCCCGACAGTCCGGTGCCCCGCGGTTGGCAGAGCCAGCCGCTCCTGCCACGCGAGCAACACGGACTGCCGGGCTTGGCGCTTCAAATCGCCCCAAGCAGGTTCCTGCCCGCCCGGGACCACCCCCACCCCCGCGCGACGGTCGACGCGGTGCCGGTACATCACCGCGTGCGACCGCGCGAGCAGGTCCATGGGTGGCATCCCCGCTAGAACCGTCGCCGCCTCATGTGACATGGTCCGATACCCGCGGACGACCCTGAGCGCCATGCGCCTCTGCACCCGACGCAGCATAGTCATGCTGCGCCGGGAGGCAGCCAGGTCGTCCGCCCAGACGGGGGCCCCGTATAGGGCCACCGACTGGACCATTGCCACATAGAGGCGACGAACTCGGCCCGCCGGGCCCCCCAGGTTGGGCAGGATCCGGCCCAGAGCCGCAACCATCCTTTCCAACCGGGGGACCAGGCAGCGGAAATGCTCCTCGAAACGCCAGTGGCTATCGAGGATCAGCCCTAGCTACCTGATCTGGGGCTTCACCTCGATGTCAGCCCCACCCACCCGGATCAGAGGGGGTGGCGGATCCTGCCGAGGTGAATGAAACGCAATCACCTCGGTCTTATGGACCGCCACCGTCATCCCCATCCCCCTGATCCGGTCGACGACGCGTTGCGACCCCTCCTCCGCGCGACGCATGGCCCTCCCCCACTGAGCCCCGACGGCCAGCACCAGTGTGTCATCTGCGTAACGCACGGCACTGACGCCGTCGGGGAGGTCGGCACGCAACACTGCGTCGTACGCGATGTTCCACAGGAGTGGCCCGAGGCCCGACCCCTACGGAACCCCGCAGTACACCTCCCTCCGCATATCACCATCCCGACCCGGATACTCGATCCACCTGCCGCGAAGATAATCCCCGACGACTGCCCTGAGACATGTAGTGTGTAGCCGTTATTCTGTCCAAGCGCGTTGCCACTTGGGGACTTTGCTGTACCTCAGACCGAAGGTCCATACCAGCAACTACATTTTGCCTCTTGTTCGGGCATCTACTTTTCACGCGTCGTTATGCGTTTTTGGAGGCTAACGACGTCGAAACCTGCTGCCACCTCGAGTCCAACCCAATCCAGGAACGCTTGCCGAAGCAAGCGGGCCTTGTATCCCGGCCCGTGGAGGTCACTGCCGAAGCACATGACCTAGCATCCGTTCGAGTACATTTTCAAGCATGGTTCTTAGAGAGAATCCGCAGACTTCTCTCATTCTGTTACGTAGCGTAGTGCGTTCAATTGCGATTTTGGTTTCGTCCTGCTTTCGTAAGTAGTACCGAGCGCGTATATGTCCGGAACTCCCTGAATAGATCTTGTGTTACAAGTTCGGCTTCGGTCACCGGCCACGGATGGCCAGTTTCTTCAGCCGCTTGTCTCAGGAGTTCTCGCGCGTCTCTGTACCTCCGGCACTCGAATAGGACGTAGTTTGGTGTCTCCACTTGGCCACAATCGCAATTCTCGTGCGGTACTAAAGCAAATTCCTTGAGCTTGGCTCGGAAATCTCCGTGCCCGCTTAGGAATTGTACCACGTAGTGATCCAAGATCACCCAGCTTGCATCGAGACGGTCAGATACATCAGAGAAGTAGCGGAAGGTGACCCTACCTTTCTCCGATGACGACCATCTCAATTGCCACATATTGAGAAGTTCCGCTCGCTCCAAGGCTTTCGCCTCAGCAGCGGTAACTTCTCCAGCCGCCAAATCGGTTCGACTTATTCGACAATTTCCGACATCGGTATTCATTCGTCTTCTTATCCGGTATGCACACGCGCGCTCCACTAACACCAAGTCTATCGGCATCGTCCCGGCGATCACTGTGATCGCGTCGGTAGCTACCGTGCGATAGGCCTTGGTGACGGCGTGCAAAACATGTCTCTGCGCCCTGGCAAGTTTAATTCTTGTCACAGAGGTAAGCATGTCTACCCATCCGGAGGCGGCGTATGACGTGATCGGGACGAAGAGACCTTTGTACAAAGTACGCATGGCTCTGTGTCCCAATCCCCAGTTTGATCGAGTAAGTCTTGCTAGCGTCACCGAGGGTCTTGACCCCCGGCTGCTGGAGGACGTGGTCAATACACTCTTCCCAATTGGGGAGAGGGGACCGCGTCCTCCGGCGGCGGCGGCTGTCCCAGTGGAGTGGACGGTCGAGCTGGGGGTCACGCAGGAGGAGCTGGCAGCGGCCATCAGACGGCTCGGGGTTCGTAACACGGCCCCGGGTCCGGGTCATACGGTTAGCGAAGTAGTCGACCATGAGTCGATAAAGATTTCGGGGACATCCCCGGCGTTTCAGCTTCTGAAGTATGCTTGGCCACCAAACATTATCAAAAGCTCCGGCGATGTCGAAGGAGAGACCCATCACATATCATTCCTCTCGCTGGGATATCAATTCCCTGAGCTTCACCACGGCGTCTTCCGTGGATCGTCCAGGCCTGAATCCGTATTGCCGATCGGAACTATGTTCTGGGTTTAGGAATATATTACTCATTCGATTAAGCATTAGTCTTTCTAACACTTTGCCTAGGATGGAAAGTAGGCATATCGGTCTATACGACTTGACATCCGTTGGTGGTTTATCGGGCCCTTTCAAGATTGCTCTGATCAAGCCGATTTTCCACCTAACGGGGAAGACCCCGTGCGCTAGACACCCGTTGTAGAGTCTTAGTAGAGCAGTATGGATGGATCCATAAGCACATTTAACTACTTCGGCCTCTATACGGTCCAGCCCATGGCATTTGCATCGCTTTAAGCGTGATACTGCAGCTCCGAGCTCATTCCTCGTGAAGACTGGACAGTCTTCAGTCGGGGGATCGGTTGCAGCATCAGCTCTGGTGTTTGCTTGCTCCGGCGTTTCATTCGTGGACGAGTCGTCCGGGATTAGCGCCTGTAGGTGCTGCGAGGCAGACGATTCCCAGTCAGTCGTATATCCTTCCGGCGTTCGAATGTTAGAGACCGCAGTCTCAACACAGAGTTTCTTCTGGGCGATCTCGTAAGCAAGTCCCCATGGCTCTTTGTTCCCCTGCTCCGTCACAAAGTTCTGCCAGCTTTGTGCTTTCGCAGCGCGCACTGCGGCTGTGTAGGCGAGTCTAGATGTTCGATACTCAGCCTGCTTTACCGCTCTCTCCTCCGAGTTCTTCTCGCGCTGAAAGGCTCGTCTAAGTCGATAGACTCGCGCTTTCATTCTCGTCAAATTTTCCGTCCACCGTGGAACGGACTTTGAATGCCACTTCTTGGGGCGCATTGAGGCATTGCACGCATCGATGATCGATTTCTCGACCTCTTGTGCTAGGTGTTCGACTTCCCTGCGGCAATCAGTGCCGAGGGGTAATTGCCTCGCGCCCTCAAGTAGAATTTGATCAAAACGCTCCCAGTTCGCATGCAACGTGCGGAATCGAGGCTGTGGGCTTCGATTCTCATTCACGTCCGTGAACTGCAAGACAAAATCAATAAATCGATGATCACTGGAGGTCCAATCCTCGTGGACCGTCCAGTTTTGTACAATTGTCGCCATGTCTGGTGTCGATAATGTGACATCGATCCATGACTCACCGGCAGGGCTGCAGTATGTAGGGATACTACCAGCCTCGTTCAAAATCGTCAAGTCGTGTAATGCGATAAACTCTTCGAGTTTTTCGCCTCGCGTGTCCGGTCGAACGCTTCCCCCCCCCCCCCCCAAAGGTGGGATTTGGCATTGACGTCCGCGGCTATCACGACTCGACGGTGTTGGAGAGCATCGAGTGTCTTCTCCAAACGTGCCAGACTTGGTTCAATGTCTTCCGAGCATTGAAAGTACTGGCTAACGAGGTAGAAACTACCGAAGGGTCCGCTAATGCAAACGCAGGAGGTGTGAGTATCACACAGCTGTGTGATTTTTACCACCGAGATGTCCGGGTATCTGACCACTATTGCAGCCATAGCCCGATCATTCTCGGCGATCACCTTCGCCGTGAGCCCAAAGCCTGGAATCTGTCCCTGAAATTGGTGAGGTTCCTGCATGAGCAACACGTCGATCTCCTTTGTGTGCATTAGCTCGCTCACCTCACCATGAACAATTAACGCACGCCGCATATTACGCTGCGCGATGCGCAATTGCCTTAGAGGCTGGACGACACAACCCCCTGGGCCATATCACTGAGGTTTTGCTTCCAAATGCTGGAAGAATCCTCCTCTTTCCTCATCGACTTGGGAACGTCGTACACAATAAGTGTAGGGTTCCTCAAAGTCCGTACAGTAGCTGAAAGTCCTACTTCTTTCAGCTTCGCGCAGTTGACGAAGGCCTTTAGATCCTCCTTGCGTTCAGTCTCGACGGCTATGCCACCGGAGTGGATGCGTCGGACAGACCTCACGCGGATCTTAGCTTTCGCCGGCTTAACCAGGGACAGAACAGTTTGTTTGGTAACGTCACTGTTCTGTCCTTTCCCTTTCGGCGGGAAAATACGCACCACGTGTCGTTGTGGTTTAACTGCCGCCGGGGAAACTCGATTTGCATCAACATTTACCGCTTGCGCGTAGGTTGTTGCTGCACGAACTGGTACAGGTTTCGCAGTCGGACGGGATCCCGTCGTCTGCGAAACCGTAGGGGCAACCCTCTCTGCGATCCTCTGGGAGGCTCTCTCCTCTTGCCGGATCGCCGCGAGCTGTCCTTTTAGGAAAAAGTTCTGAATAAGAACCTCCTGGACTAGCGCGTAGAGAGCTGCCGCGTTGCCTACGATCAAGGCTCCGGTCTCCTTACTGAGCCTGGATTCTTTCCCAAGACAGTTGGTCCGGATACCCTTGACCAGTTTCGAGGCCTCCCCACTGGTTTGGTCGAGAGGCCTGTTCGAAGGGCTAGGTGTCGCCTCCGCCGACACCTTTCCTGGCAATTCCTCGCCGCTTTCCCGGGCTTTTTCTGCCCTTTGCGGCTTCTCCTTCTTAACGACGGTTACCCAACCGTCGCTATCTACTTCTTGGCCCAATCCTCCTTCCGTGGACGTGGCGTTGCCTTGGGAAGTCGCCTTCGGTTTTTTGGCCTCCGGCTTCTTCGGTGGATTTGTGCGGGGTGGTGTCCCCGGTCCGTCCTTCTTGATCGCGGGCACAGGGGATGTTTACCCTGTTGGCTTAGGTGGTGAAGCCTTGCCCTTAGTCGTTGGGGGTCTGGTGCAGGGGGGCGTTTTTGCGCCCTTACCCACTTCAACCGCCTTAACTTTTTTCTGAGGTGGTGAGACCACCCCAGCTCTCTTACTCACCGCCGTTGTTCTGCCGGGAGCAGCGACAGCGGCCTCCTTAACTCCCTTTTCCCCCTTGCGGGGTACCGAGGCGTCTATGGGGGTTAATTTTATTTTTGGATCCATACTTGTATATATTCCTTTTCGTCCCGGCGTGTGTCCCGGCCTCCATGGACCCTCAAATGGAACCCGGCTCTGCTTTGGTTAGGACTTGCACCTAACGGGATATAGTCCGCGAACAAAGGCCGACCGGGCTTTCCCCGGACTCCTAGGTTCACTTCCTCGCCCAACAGAACCCACGAATGGTGTTCCGAGCCGATTGACTAGGCACAGGGCTGCTTTTCTCGCCTAGCCGCCTGTCTAGACGAAGCAGAGGCCAAAGGTACGTGTTGGGCAGCTACACTCCCGCAGGAGAGAGGGCCCTCAGATCCCAGGATCCTCCTTTCCGCCAACACAGGTCGCTACGCACGGCAAACACGTGGGGAACAAACCTCAAGCAGATGTACACTCTGCTTCGCTACGCCCGGTTTCTGCTCCCTGTTTTTGCAGGGAACCCGCTGCGTAACTAGGACATGACCTCGGGCATCATGTCCCTGTAGCATTAGCTCCAAAACGTGGGACTCGTCCTTAGCACGACTAGTC
The DNA here is from genome assembly GCF_051014445.1 of Colletes latitarsis. Classification (NCBI taxonomy): domain Eukaryota; kingdom Metazoa; phylum Arthropoda; class Insecta; order Hymenoptera; family Colletidae; genus Colletes; species Colletes latitarsis. Next base: position 517,240 of record NW_027488377.1, on the reverse strand, counting down.
GAACTCACTTTGCCATCATCAACTATGCTCTTGACTTTTCAGTGTCCTTTTGCCATCGCCAACGACGTGAGCTGCTGTCAGCAGCGCGACGACGGTCTTACATGTATAAATACATGTTGTCTTTCGTCATTGGCGTACCTTTCAGTCAGTGTTTCGTCATGCGCTGCATATCCTTTCTATATGCAGCGTCCGTATGGCAAGGACTCCGAGTCTGACAGAGCCGTACACCACCGGCTTACAGCTCGGAGTTGAGCTGGTCTAGGCGGAGTCTTCTAATGGCCAGGGGAGCGATCCACGTTTCGAGGCCCGTCTCCATACCTAGGATACTAGCATGGTTTCCCAGCCGATACCTTCAGGCAGTAAGGAGCAGCACAGCTACTTATACGGTGGCCTCCTTCCGCCAATCGTCTGGCATTACGACGTCTGCCACCAGATGTTTTGGTGTGCTGGGTTCTGCCAAATCCAGCGGCGTATTGCTTTCCCAGCGGCGTATTGCTTTTGGGGACGCATACAGACGTCGTGTCGTGTCTCTTTCTGATCTTATGATTTGCTTAACGTGAAAAGGGAGCATATAGCCCCCTTTTTGATTCTTTGGTGTCAGGATCGCCTCCTCGAAGAAGCATTAAAGCAAAAAGTGGGCTTATAGCCCCCTGGTATTAGTTAGGACTTTCTTGGAGAAGATCTAGGTGTTCGGTTAAGAACATCGAAAAGTACTTTTGAAGTGAAAAAGGGGCATATAGCCCCTTTTTGTACAATATACGCCTTCTCCAATAAGCCTTAAAGTGAAGTGGGGGTCGCAGCCACCAGGTGTTCAACATACGCTAGTCATAATGCTTCCCCTTCTCTCTTTGCTTTTCTGACACCACTACTTTCTGTCATCTCTGTTTTGCACAGTACGATTGACGGATCTCGTCTTTGCTCGGGTAGGTGGGGTCGCTACTCCCATACGGTGTGCCCCTGCACCGCCCCTGCCTAAGCCAGAGCCCCGTTGGCCGGCATAAATGCCGTTTCCAGCGTCCACCGCAAGGAGGAGAGGTTGGCACATGCGATCCTGGTGCCGTATAGCAAGCCATACGCCCGGACGGCTTCTAGACGCCCTGCCCTGAGACAAGGGGGGACCCGATGATATTCGAGCCCCCTCCGTATCTCCCCCTAGGGAAGGGTGTTAAACGCGTTGGCAATATCCGGCGATACCGCCAACGCCACCACTTCCCGGGAGAGGGCCGATTCCGAGAGTGCCGTGACCCGACTGATCGCGTCGACCGTCGACCGGCCCCCCCGGAAACCGTACTGGCAGTCGGCCAGGCACGGAGCACCCCGCGACAGGTGCTCGACGAGGCGGGCAGCAATCACTCGCTCGAAGAGCTTGCCCACCTCGTCGAGGAGACAGATGGGTCGGTATGCGGATGGAGACAACGCGGGCCGACCCTCCTTCCGGAGGAAGACATCCTCGCCACCTTCCAACTGGGGGGGAATCGCCCGTCCCTCAGGCATCGGTTAAACAACCGCCTGAGGTCGGCCTCAAGGACACCGTGGGATAAGACCCAAACCCGGCCGGGCATACCATCCGGACCCGGGGCCATGTTACGCGCCCCGAGCCGTCTGATGGCCGCGGCCAGCTCCCCCTCCGTGACCGCCGGCTCGGCCACCCACTCCAACGGGGCCGTCGCCTCTGCCGGAGGACGTGGTCCCATCTCCCCAATTGGGAAGAGAGTATTGACCACGTCCTCCAGCAGCCGGGGGTCAAGACCCACGGTGACGGGGGCGCCCACGGGCGGAGCTTGATCAGCACCACCTTATAAGGGTGGGTAAGGGGAGGTAAGCCTCCTCCCCTCCACCGCCCTGAGGGGAGCCTCCTCCCGCCTGGCGGCGAAGGGTCGGAGCGGGTGGTTCAGGCCCACGGGGAGGCAACCTTGGTGGCCACCGAGCCTGCCTGCAGCGGCCATGAAATCCCGGCCGCCGAGGGGTAGAAACGGGGTCGCAGGCGGTAGCGAGTTGAGGTTTGCAGCCGCCACTAAGCATGGCACCGGGACGGATGCTGGCGGGATGGAGTGGCCGCGTTCTGCCGCTACGAGACAGAGTGTCTACCGGGGGGAACGTCCGTCCCCCCCTGGGATGGGCACAAAGCGCGGGCACGGGGAGGATACCGGAAGAATGCTTCGAGCGATTCCCGGTATCCTCCCAAATCGTGCGGAAGGGTCACCGTGGGGTTTTTAGTGGGTAGGTCACGCGTCCGTCATTCTACGGGCGCGGGGAATCCCACACACCCCTCCCGCCTCTCCCCAAAGAGGTGGAAGGGAGTCTTTCGAAGATTTTCCCCATGACAAAAAAAAAAAAAAAAAAAGTAAGCTAGCAGTAAGCTAGTAAGCAAGCAGTAACCTAGAAAGCAAGCTGCAGGCTAGTAAGCAATCATTAAGCTAGTAAGCAATCAGTAAGCATGTAAGCAATAAGCAAGCAAGTAAACAAGCAGCAAGCTAGTAAGAAAGCAGTTGGCTAGTAAGAGAGCAGTATGCTAGTAAGCAATCTGTAAGCTAGAAAGCAAGCAGCATGCAAGTGAGCAAGCAGTAAGATAGGAAGCAAAGAGCAGGCTAGTAAGAAAGCAGTAAGCTAGTAAGCAAGCAGCTGGCTAGTGAGAAAGCAGCGAATTAGGAAGAAAGCTGGAATGTAGTAAGAATGCAGTTAGGCAGCAAGCAAGCAGTAAGCTAGTAAGCAACCAGTGAACTAGTAAGCAACCAGTGAGCTGGTAAGCGAGGAAGAAGCTAGTAAGGAAGCACTATGCTAGTAAGCAAGCAGCTGGCTAGTATGAAAGCAGCAAATTAGGAAGAAAGCAGGAATGTAGTAAGAATGCAGTTAGGTAGCAAGCAAGCAGTAAACTAGTAAGCAACCAGTGAGCTAGTAAGTAACCAGTGAGCTGATAAGCGAGGAGGAAGCTAGTAAGAAAGCAGTATACTAGTAAGCAAGCGGCAAGCTAGAAAGCATGTGGCAATCTAGTAAACAAGCAGCAAGCTTGCAAACAAGCAGTAAGTTAGTAAGCAAGCAGTGAGCTTGTAAGCAAGCAGTAAGCTGGAATGAAAGCAGGTAGCTAGTAAGGAGGTAGTAAGCTAGTAAGTCAGTAGCATGATAGTAAGCAAGCAGTGAGCTAGTAAGCGAGCAGGAAGCTAGTAAGGAAGCAGTATCCTAGAAAGCAAACAGCAGGCTAGTAAGAAAGCAGTTAGTTAGTTAGCAAGCAGCAGGCTAGTAAGCAAGCACTAAGAGAGTAAGCTTGCAGTAAGACAGTAAGCATGCAGCAAGCTTGTGAACAGCAGTAAGCTAGTAAGCTAGCAGTATGCTGGTAAGGAAGCAGCTGGCTAGTTAGGAAGCAACAAGCTAGTAAGAAAGCAGTAAGCTAGTAAGCAAGCTGTAAGCTGGTAAGCGAGCAGCAAGCTAGTAATCAAGTAGCAGGCTAGTCAGAAGGCAGTTAGCTAGGAAGAACGCAGTATGCTAGTAAGCAAGCGGCAAGCTAGATAGCATGTTGCAATCTTGTGAACAAGCAGCAGGCTAGTAAGGAAGCAGTTAGATAGTAAGCAAGCAGCAGGCGAGTAAGAAAGCGGTAAGATAAGAAGTAAGCAGGAATATAGTAAGAAAGCAGTTAGGTAGTAAGCAAGCAGTGAGCTAGTAAGCAAGAAGGAAGCTAGTAAAGAAGTAGTATCGTAGTAAGCAAGCAGCAGGCTAGTAAGGAAGCAGTTAGTTAGTAAGCAAGTACCAGGCTAGTAAGAAAGCAGTGAGCTTGTAAGCAAGCAGTAAGCTGGAAAGAAAGCAGGTAGCTAGTAAGGAGGTAGTAACCTAGTAAGTCAGTAGCATGATAGTAAGCAACCAATGAGCTAGTAGGCGAGGAGGAAGCTAGGAAGGAAGCGGTATGCCTTTATGCAAGCAGTAAGCTAGAAAGCATGCAGTAAGATGGTAAGGAAACAGTGAGCTGGTAAGCGAGTAGGTAGCTAGTAAGGGTGCAGTATGCAGGTAAGCAAGCAGTAAGCTAGAAAGCATCCAGTAAGCTTGAAAGCAAGCAGCGAGCCAGAAAGCGAGTAAGGTTGCAGTGCGCTGGTAAGCGTGGAGGAAGCTAGAAACGTAGCAGTTTGATAGTAAGCAAGCTGTATGCTAGCAAGCAACCAGTAAGTCTTTAAGCAAGCAATAATCTGGTAAGAAGGCACTTAGATAGTAAGCAAGTAGGAAGCTAGTAAGCACGTTGTAAGCTAGTAAGCAAGCAGTGAGCTAGTAAGCCTGGATGAAGCTAGTAAGGAAACTGTATGCTAGTATGCAAGCAGTAAGCTAGCAAGCAACCAGTAAGCTACTACGCAAGCAATGAGCTAAAAAGCGAGGTGGAAGCTGGCAAGGTAGCAGTATGCTAGTTATCAAGCAGTATTTTTGTAGGAAACAAGTTATCTAGTAAGCAAGCAGCAGACTAGTAAGGAAGCAATTAGCTAGTCAGAAAGCAGTATGCTACTAAGCAAGCAGTAAATTAGTAAGCAAGCAGTAAGCCTGTAAGCTCACATTGAGCTAATAAGCGAGGAGGAAGCTACTAAGGAAGAATTATGCTAGAAGGCAAGCGGCAAGCTAGTATGCATGCAGTAAGCTAGAAAGCAAGCAGCAAGCTAATAAGCTAGCATTAAGCTTAAAAGCAAGCAGAAGGCTAGTCAGAAAGCAGCTAGTTATGAAGCAAGCAGTATGGCAGCAAGCAAGCAGTAACCTAGATAGCAAGTCGTGTACTAGTAAGCTAGCAGTGAGCTAGTAAGCGAGCAGGGAACTAGTAACAAAGCAGTAATCTAGTAATCAAACAGTATACTGCTAAGAAAGCAGTTAGCTATTAAGCAAGTAGTGAGCTAGTAAGCAAGCACTAAACTAGAAAGCAAGCAGCCGGCTTGTTAGAAAACAGTTAGCTGTTAAACAAGCAGCAGGCCAGTAAGCATGCACTGAGCGAGTGAGCAAGCAGTAAGCTAGTAAGTAAGCTGTAGGCTGGTAAGGAAGCAGTTAGCCAGTAAGGAAGTAGTAAGCTAATAAGCAGGCAGTAAGAAAGTAAACAAGCAGTGAGGTAGTAAGGAAGCCATTAGCTAGTAAGCAAGCTGTAACCTAGTGTGCATGCAGTTAGTTAGTAATCGAGGAGGAAGCTGGTAAGGAAGCAGTATGCTAGTAAGCAAGCAGTAAGCTAGAAGCAAGCAGCAAGCTTTTAAGCAAGCAGTATGATGGAATGCATGCAGCAGGGTAGTTAGAAAGCTGGTAGCTAGTAAGCAAGCAGTACTTTACTAAGCAAGCTGTAAGCTAGTAAGCAAGCTGTAACTGGTAAGGAAGCAGTTAGCTAGTAAGGACGTAGTAAGCTAGTAAGCAGGCAGTAGGACAGTAAGCAATCAGTAAGTTAGTAAGCAAGCAGCAAGCTAGTCAGAAAGCTGCTAGCTAGTAAGGGAGCAGGGAGCTAGTAAGGAAGCGGTAAGCTACTAAGCAAGCAGTAAGCGAGTAACCTAGCAGTCAGCTGGTATGAAAGCAAATATCAGGAAAGCAAGATAGTAATGAAGCAGTAAGCTAGAAAGCAAGGAGCAGGCTAGTAAGAAAGCCGTATGCTAGTAAGCAAGCAGGAAGGTAGTAAGGAAGCTCTAAGCTAGAAAGCAAGCAGCAGGCTACTAAGCAAGCAGTAGGCAAGTAAGCTAGCTGTATGCTAGTAAGCAAGCAGTAAGCTTGTAACCAACCTGTAAGCTAGTAAGCAAGCAGGAAGCTGGTAAGGAAGCACTAAGTTAGAAAGCAAGCAGAAGGCTAGTAAGCAAGCAGTGAGGGAGTAAGCTAGCTTGTAAGATAGTAAGCAAGCAGTAAGCTAGTGTGCAAGCAATAAGCTAGTAAGCGAGGTGGAAGCTAGCAAGCAAGCAGCAAGTAAGTTAGCATGCAGGAAGCTAGAAAGCACGCTGCAGGCTAGTAAGCATGTAATGAGCGAGTATACTAGCAGTAAGTTAGTATGGAGGCAGCTGGCTAGTAAGCAAGCAGCTGGCTAGTAAGACAGAAGTAAGTTATGAAGAAAGCTCGTAATGCAATAAGGAAGCAGTTAGGTAGTAAGCAAGCAGTAAGCCAGGAAGCGATGAGGAAGCTAGTAAGAAAGCAGCATGATAGTATGCTAGCAGTAGGCTAGTAACCAAAAAGTAAGATAGCATGCAAGCAGTAAGCTGGTATGAAAGCACTTATCTAGTAAGCAAGTTGTAATCTAATAAACAAGCAATGAACTACTAAGCGAGCAGGAAGCTAGTAAGAAAGCTGTATGTTAGTAACAAAGCAATAAGCTAGTAAGCAAGCAGTAAGCTGGAATGAAAGCTGTTAGCTTGTGAGCAAACAGTAAGCTAGTAACAAAGCATTATGCTAGTAAGCACGCAGTAAGCTAGTAAGCAAGCAGTAAGCTAGTATGCTAGCAGGGAGCTAGTAAGCTAGCAGCAAGCTAGTAAGATTACAGGTAGCTAGTAACAAAAACGTATGCTAGTATGCAAGTAGTAAGGTAGTAAGCATCCAGTAAGCTAGTAAGCAAGCGGCAGGCTAATAAGAAAGCAGTTTGCTAGTATGAAAGCAGTGGGCTAGTTAGAAAGCAGTAAGGTAGTAAGCAACCAGTATGCTAGTAAAAAAGCAGTTGTCTAGTGAGCAAACAGCAAGCTACTAAGCATGCAGTAAGCTAGCAAGGAGGCAGTTGGCTAGTGAGCAAACAGCAAGCTAGTAAGCAAGCAGAAAGCTAGTAAGCATGTAGTGAGCTAGTAAGCAAGCGGAATACAAGTTGTAACGCGCATGTCCGACGCGGGACCGCGACCCGAGCACCGTCGCGGCCGAGTCCCCGCGACCGGTGGTTTCCCGCGCGGCCGCTAGGCGTCCGCGATTTCTCACCGCTAATTACGCGCCGCGCGAGTATTAATACCGGGCCACCGGCCGGATTCGGCGGACTCGTGTCTTGCTCGTCGAAGCCGAATTAAGTGGCGAGTGTAACGTACAAACCATACGGGTCTACACGAGGTCCGACTTTTTGCGAACACGAGAGTGCGAGGGGCACTCTCACGACCGATCCGCCGAACCTCCCATGGATACTGGGTCGAACCGTTCCTTCTTTCCTACCCTGGCCCTATCGACATCGCGGCCTCGTAGCAGCGTAGGTAGGGTATTGCCTGACTCCGCACCCACTGTGGCCTCCGACCGACACCGCACCTCCAATGACCCTGGATACTGGGTCGAACCTCTTCCCTACTTCCTACCCTGGCCCTACCGACATCGCGGCCTCGTAGCAGCGTAGGTAGGGTATTGCATTACCGTCCTGCACCGACCCCCTCGGCCACATCCCGCCGCCCACCGAACCTCCAATAACCCTGGATACTGGGTCGAACCACTTCCTTCTCTCCTACCCTGGCCCTACCGACATCGCGGCCTCGTAGCAGCGTAGGTAGGGTACTGTATGCCCTCTCCCCACCGCTGAGCGCCTGAACGCTCATTGCGCCGCTCTCTTCGATCGACCGACCGCACGCCGCGCTCCCCTCCGCTGAGCGCCTGAACGCTCATTGCGCCGCTCTTTCTTCGAGCGACCGACCGCTCGCCGCGCCGTCCTCCGTAGCCATAAATATAAGTTTTGTAAGTAGGTTAAGTTAGCAATAAACACGCTCAAAACATCCACCCGCCCTACGTCACTCACCGCTGCGAATCCTCGACCGCCGATTGACTCGGCACCGCTCACCTTCCTCCGCGTCCCCCTCGAATCGGACCGACCAAGGGGGAACGGTCACAAAGTAAGAGAGCAGTTGGCTAGTGAGCAAACAGCAAGCTAGTAAGCAAGCAGTAGGCTAGTATGAAAGCAATTGGCTATGAAGAGAGCAGTGAGCTAGTAAGGAACCAGTATGCTAGTAAGCAAGCAGTGAGCTAGTAAGCGAGCAGGAAGCTAGTATGGAACCAGCATGCTAGTATGTAGCTGGTAAGCTAGTATGCAAGCAGTACAGTGGTAAGGAGGCAGTTAGCTAGTAAGCAAGTTGTAAGCTAGTAAGCAAGTAGTAAGCTAGTAAGCAAGCAGCAGGCTAGCATGGAAGCAATTTGCTAGAATGAAAGCAGTATACTAGTATGCAAGTTGTAAGCTAGTAAGCAAGTAGTAAGCTTATAAGCAAGCAGCATGCTAGAAAGCAAGCAGCAGGATAGCAAGATAGCAGTTAGCTATCGAGCATGCAGTAAACTAGTAACCAAGCAGTAAGCAAGTACGCAAACAGTAAGCAAGTAAGCAGGCAGTAAGCTGGTAAGAAAGCAGTTTGCTAGTAAGGAAGTAGTAGGCTAGTAAGCAAGCAGCAGGTTAGTAACCTCGGAGCAAGGAGCAAGCCAGTATGAAAGCAGAATGCGAGTAAGCTTGCAGTAATCGAGTATGCAAGCATCTGCCTAGTAAGAAAGCAGTACGTTAGGAAGAAAGCAGGAATGTAGTAAGAAAGCAGTTAGGTTGTATGCAAGCAGTAAGCTGGTAAGCAAGGACTGAGCTAGTAAGCGAGGAGGAAGCTAGTAACCAGACAATAAGCGAGTTAGCTACCTATATTCTAGTAAGCAAGCAGTAAGCTGGTAAGCAGGCAGCGAACTAGTAGGCGAGGAGGAAGCCAGTAAGCAAGCAGCAAACTGACATGCAAGCCGTAAGCTAGTAGGCAAGCAGTGAGCAAGAAAGCAAGCAGGAGGCTGGTAAGAAAGCAGTTAGCTAGTGAGCAAGCAGTAAACGAGTAAGCAAGCAGCAAGCTAGTATGCAAGCAGTGAGCTACTAAGCGAGTAGTAAGCTTGTAAGCTAGCATGGACCGAGTAAGGGAGCAGGATGCTAGTAAGCCTTCAGTAAGCTGTTAAGCGAGCAGGAAGCTAGTAAGGACGCAGTATGTTAGAAAGCAAGCATCGGGCTAGTAAGCAAGAAGTGAGATAGTAAGCGAGCAGGAAACTAGTAGGCAACCAGTAAGCTTGTAAGCAAGTAATAAGCTAGTAATCAGGCATCAACCTTGTAACCAAGCAGTAAGCTAGAAAGCAAGCAGTTAGCTAATAAGCAGCAGTAAGCTAGTTAGCATCTAGTAAGCTCGTATGCAAGCTGTCAGAAATCAAGCGAGCAGGAAGCTAGTAAGGAAGCAGCATGCTAGTAACCAAGCAGTTAGCTGGTAAGAAAGCTGTACGCAAGTAAGCAAGCAATATGCTGGAAAGCATGCATCATGCTAGTAAGTAAGCTGTAAGATACTAAGCAAGCAGTATGTTAGTCAGCAATCAGTGAGCTAGTAAGGAAGCTGTATGCTAGTATGGAAGCAGTAAGCTACAAAGTAGGCAACAAGCCAGTAAGCTACCAGGTCAGCTAGGAAGCAAGTAGTGAGCTAGTGAGCGAGTGGGAATCCAGTAAGGAAGCAGTACGCAAGTTAGCAAGCAGTGAACAGGAAAGCAAGCAGTGAGCTAGTTAGCAAGCAGTTAGCTCGTAAGCAAGCTGTGAGCTAATAGCCGAGCCAAAAGCCAGTAAGGACGCAGCGTGCCAGTAAACAAGCAGTTATCTAGTAAAAAAGCTAGATGGAAGTAAGCATGCAGTTGCCAGAAAGCATGAAGCAATCTAGTAAGCAAGCAGTAAGCTGCTAAGCAAGCAGTAAGATAGTCAGCAAGGAGTGAGCTAGTAGGAAAGCAGTTAGCTATTAAGTCAAGGAGTAAGGTAGTATGCAACCAGTAAGGTAGTAAGCCAGCATCGGGCTAGACAAAAAGCAGTTAGCTAGTAAGCAATCAGTGGGCTAGTAAGCGAGCAGGGAGCTAGTAAGGAAGCAGTATGCTACTAAGCAAGTAGTAAGCTCGTAAGCAAGCTGTGAGCTGTTAAGCGAGAAATAAGCTGGTTAGGTTGCAGTATGCTAGATGGCAAGCAGTAAACTAAAAAGCAAGCAGCAAGCTAGTAAGCGAGCCGTGAGCACGTAAGCGAGCTGAGAGCCAGTAAGGATGCAGTATGCTGGTAGGCACGCACTATGCTAGTAAGCAACCTGTAAGCTAGTAAGCAAGCAGTAAGCTTGTATAAAGGCAGTTAGCCAGTAGGCATGTAGTAAACTAGTAAGAAAGCAGGAAACTAGTAAGGAATCTTTCGGCTAGTAGGAAAGCAGTAAGTTTGGAAGGAATCAGGAATGTAGAAAGCAAGCAGCAAGATAGTAGGGAAGCAGTAAGCTTGTGGGCAAGCAGTGAGCTAGTAAACAAGCAGCAAGCTAGTATGAAACCAGTATACCAGTAAGCAAGCAGTAAGCTAGAATGGAAACAGTAAGCTAGTAAGCAAGCAGTAGGCTGGTATGAAAGGAATTAGCAGGTACGCAAGCAGTAAGCTAGGATGCATGCAGTGAGCTAATTAGCGAGGAGGATGCTAGTAAGCAAGCAGTAAGCTTGTGAGCAAGCAGTGAGCTAGTAAGTGAGCTGTGAGATAGTTTGCGAACAGTAAGCTAGTAAGGAAGCAGTATGCTAGAAAGCAAGCAGCGTGCTATTGAGAGAGCAGTGTGCGAGTAAGCGAGCTGTAAGCTAGTAAACGAGCATGGACCCAGTAAGGGAGCAGACTGCTAGTAAGCTAGCAGTAAGCTACTAAGGAACAAGTAATCTAGTATGCAAGCAGGAAGATAGTAAGGTTGCAGTATGCTAGAAACGAAGCAGTAAGCTAGTAACAATGTAGTAAGCTGGTAAGAAAGCTGTTATCGAGTGAGCAACCAGTAAGCTAGTAAGCAAGCAGCAGGATAGTCAGAAAGCTATAAGCTAGTAGGAAAGCAGTGTGCTAGCAAGCAACTTGTAAGCTAGTAAACAAGCAGCAGGTTATTATGAAAGCAGGTAATTAGTAAGAAGGCAGTGGGCTGTTGTGCAAGCAGCAAGCTAGTAAGCATGGAGCAAGCTAGTAAGAGTGCAGTGAGCTAGTAAGCGCGGAGGAAGCTAGTAGGGAAGTAGTTTGATAGTAAGCAACCGGTAATCTAGTAAGAAAGCAGTAAGCTGGAAAGAAAAATTACGAGAGAAGGGACTTTCAATATCTGGTTTGAAAGCGGAATTGATTCAGCGGCTGCATGAAGCCGATTTGACCGGCGAATGGTTAAAAGTATGTACAAGCAGCGTGGTCGAAGAAACTGCGAGTGACAATAGTTCAGGATGCGCAAGTGATATGGTACAGATGCGGCGAGAAATGGAACTTGCGCAAAGAGAGAAGCAACTAGTAGAGCGGTAGCTTGATTTAGCTCGCCAACAAATTGCATTACTTCGAGAAATGCAGAGGCTTAATCTCGATAGAGGTGAGGCAGGGGAATCAACAAGCGTACCGACGGGGCAAAGACGACCGCCACCGGTAAATATATCTGCCATTGCGGATTTATTAAGTTATTTTGATGGAAGTAGCAATACATTCGTCACGTGGGAGCGTCAAGTTCAAACATTGAAAATGACGTATCAACTGACGGATGATATGGCTAAACTGTTGATGGGATCGTGAATGAAGGGTAATGCACTTGAGTGATTACATTCGAAACCTGAACATATTGCAATGTCAGTAGAAGAATTACTGAGGAATCTACAGGAAATGTTTTACCATCCTGGAAGCGTTCTTGAGATGAGACGACGTTTTGAGGCGCGTGTTTGGAGGAAAGAAGAAACGTTCAGCGAATATGTACATCAAAAAGTGATTTTAGGATACCGCGTACCTATCAGTGATGCAGAAATGATAAAGTACATTATAGAAGGAATACCTGATCGAGGATTAAGGGATCTGGCGCGAGTGCAGAAGATAGCAACTAAGGGGGAAATGTTAGCAGCATTCGATAGGATTTCCTTGCAAGGAAGATCGTTGCCGTTCATCCCAGCGATCAAGCCAAAGGAAAGCAAGTGGTCACCAGTGAAGACAATAAAGCAAGACGGTAAAGAAGTGCCGAATAACCAATTACGACGCTCCAATTGCTGTGAGAGGAACCATCGAGGTGTAGACTGTCTTGTTAAAAGCAAAGGGCCAAGATGTTTCGCTTGCCGAGACTTCGGACACAGAGCCATGGATTGTAAAAAGGGGCAGGACAAGCACGTAAACGAGTATACGGCAGTGGCCGTTCAGGACAATAAAGTATACAAGCCTGTTACATTGCTAGGTAAGCAGATAGTAGCGTTTATAGATATGGGTAGCGATTTACATTTAATGAAGGCCGAACAATATATTAGGTTAGGATGCCCAACTTTACACGGTACAGAAATATCTTGTAAAGGATTCGGTTTAAGTAAGGTCACTACTTTAGGCAGTTTTTATACGAACGTACAAATCGATACAAATATTTTCCGATTCTTAATTCACGTGGTACCGGATGAATATTTGAGACATAATTTTTTGATTGGCTTGGAATTGTTGCAAGAGGCTAAATTGCCATTAGACGGTAAGAGTGTTGAGGTTTCAAAACGCGATAACAGGGTAACGAATTCTTATGATGTACCAGAAATATTTTGCGTAGATACTTTCGATGAGTCCGAGAACAATGTAACTAATTCTTCAATAGATTTGCAGCATATTAAAAATGATACCGTTAAACCAGAAATAGAAGATATATTAAGTAATTATGAGCCTAAAACTATTAAAAAGTCTAACATTAAAATGAACATTGTATTGAAAGATGATATACCTATATATCAACCTCCACGTAGATTAGCGCCAGTGCAAAGAGAAATAGTTAATAAACAGATAGATGAATGGATGCAACAAGGAATAGTGCGAGAAAGTACATCGGAATATGCCAGTCCGATTGTACTGGTAAAAAAGAAAGATAATGGAATGCGTTTGTGTATAGATTATAGATTACTTAATAAGAAAGTATGTAAAGATCGCTATCCGCTTCCGTTGACGGAAGATCAGCTGGATCGTTTACAGGGCGCGACGATATTTAGTACTCTCGATTTAAAAGATGGTTTTTTTCACGTCCCGATTGAGGAAGATAGTTGTAAATTCACTGCATTTATAGTACCTGATGGGCATTTTGAATTTTTAAGAACCCCATTTGGTCTCTGCAACTCTCCAGCTATCTTTCAAAAATATATCAATAATATATTTCGTAACCCGATTCAGACAAGTGTTGTTTTGACATATATAGATGATTTAATTATTCCTGCGAATGACGAAAATGAAGCCGTATCAAGATTGCGTGAGATATTGTGTATTGCAAGTGATTATGGATTGCGAGTGAATTGGAAGAAATGTCGTTTTCTTCAACGTAGCATAGAATATCTAGGTCACATAATTGAGGATGGTCACGTACGTCCGTCGAAGCGTAAGACATTAGCTGTTATGAATTTTCCATTAGTAAGAAATGTTAGAGACGTACAGAGCTTCTTAGGATTAACCGGGTATTTTCGCAAATTTATTCCACAATATTCAACAATAGCCCAACCCTTGACGAACTTGTTGAAAAAAGACGTAAATTTTGAACTAAATGAAAAACATATGCTAGCGTTTAAACAATTGAAAATTGTATTGAGCAGTGAGCCGGTTTTAAAATTATACCGCGTAGGTGCGGAAACAAAACTCCATACGGATGCGTCGAGCGTCGGACTCAGTGCCATCCGGTTACAGAGAGACGATGTCGATCAACGTTACCATCCAACATATTATGCGAGCTGGAAAACATCAGAGGCAGAATCGCGATACATTAGTTATGAATTAAAGATATTAGCTATAGTTAAAGCGTTACATAAGTTTAGAGTTTATCTTTTAGAAATACCGTTTAGAATAATAACCGATTGTCGTGCGTTTACTCTCACTATGAAAAAAAGAGACTTATGTGTTCGAGTTGCAAGGTGGGCATTATTGTTAGAGGAGTTCAATTATACTATTGAACATCGTCGATGCTCTAAGTCGGAAGCCTATTCCGGTGTGTATGCTTATCAGTGAGTGTGAGACGAGTGTGCTCGTGAGATTGCGAAAAGCGCAATGTGCGGACAAAGAGTTATCGGAAATGATGGATTCTGTGAATAGTGTACAAAATAATGATGGCGACTACGTAATAAGAAACGGACTTTTGTTTAAGGTAATTGCCGACGATGTTCGCATAGTAGTGCCGCGTGCTATGCAGTGTCAAATAATAAGACAGTTGCATGAGAACGGACACTTCTCTAGTGGTAAAGCCGAGACCCTTGTTAGAAAAGATTATTGGTTCAAAGGTCTAAGATCTAATGTGGAAAAAGTGATTCAGAATTGTATTGCGTGTATTTTAGCTGAACGAAAATCTGGAAAACGAGACGGACTATTATACCCTACCGACAAAGGAGACGTTCCGTTAGATGTATACCACATTGATCACTTAGGACCGCTTCCGTCAACTCGGAAGAATTACAAACACATATTCGTAGTGATAGATGGATTTTCTAAATTTGTGTGGCTCTATGCTACAAAATCTACCGGTACTGGTGAGGTCGTCAACCACTTGAAAAAACAAGCGAAAATTTTTGGCAATCCTCGAAAGATTATTTCGGACCGTGGAACTGCATTTACTTCGGCAGAGTTTCAGGAGTACTGCAGAGAAGAAAATATTGAAGCTGGCCTTATTACAACGGGGGTACCAAGAGCGAAAGGCCAGGTAGAAAGGGTGAACAGGACAATCATTCCTGTGTTAACTAAGTTGGCCGCACCAAAACCTAATGAGTGGCACAGGTACCTAGACGTATGCCAAAACTACCTGAATGCAACTCCTCACCGCAATATCGGCAATACACCTTTTAAGATTCTATTCGGGACTGATATGAGGTTGAAGAACAATCCCGAGGTCCGAGAAATAATAAGCAACGAGTGGAACGAACTATTTCAAGAAAATCGAGACGAATTGAGACGGTAAGCAAAAAACAACATTTTGAAAATCCAACAGGAGAATTGGCGTAGTTTCAACCGGAATCGTAAAGAGGCTCATCACTATCACGAAGGAGATTTGGTCGCTATCAAAAGGACACAATCAGGACCAGGTTTAAAGTTTGCGCATAAATATTTAGGCCCGTATCAAATTACCCGTGTACTGCGCAATGATCGGTATTTGGTAGAGAAAGTAGGTGAGCACGAGGGGCCACGACAAACATCGACAACTGCAGAATACATGAAATCGTGGATTGAGGACTTAGAAGATGCATTGACGGATAGTGAGAATACATCTGATATCTGAGGGCAGATATCTCTGCAGGATGGCCGAATGTGGTGGGTGTGTGTGTGTATGGTATGTGTGAATCATGAGTGGTATGAGTAAACGACGAATGGTTGGAGCCGAATGATTGTTTATGCCATGGTATCGTTGCCGATGCCGTCAATGTTGCGGGTGGCGTCATTCGTTTAGAAGACGCACGTGGCTGGTCCTGGGAAAAAGGGCAGAGTCGAGCGAAACGTCGAAGAGTCCACACGAGCGAATTCAGACGTAGCGAGTTATATTTCTTACAACCTTTATTTTATTTCATGTTCAAATAAACTTAACATCTTTTATTCTATTTTAATTTCATTTCCTACACTAGTAAGCTACAAGTAAGCTATTAAGCTAGCAGCATGCTACTAAGAAAGCAGTTAGCTAGTAGGAAAGCAGTATGCTAGTGAGCAAGTAGAATGCTAGTGCGCCATGCTGGGCAGCGTGAGGAAGTGGTGGGCCGTGGCCTCCTTCTGCGAGACCGTAATGCTGCAGAAGGAGGCCGCGGGAAGGGAGCGCGAGCTTCAGGGGCGCGCTGAGGCTCGCGCTCGTATGGTGGCGCGAGGGCGTCGCAGGCGGCCGCCTTTGCGCGGCGGATGACCCTGGCTGAGAGGGGGGCCCTGAGGGGAGCCTCCTCCAGCCAGGCGGCGAAGGGTCGGACCAGGTGGGGGACACGGGGAGGCACCCTCGGTGGCCTGGAGCGGCCATGAGCTCCCGGCCGCCGAGGAGTAGAAACGGGGTCCCAGGCGGTTGCGAGTTGGGGCTCGCAGCCGCCACGAAACGAGGCCCCGGGACGGATGGCGGTAGGGCGGAGTGACCTCGTCCTGCCGCCATGAGATAGCGTGACAGCCGGGGGGAACCTTTTGTCCCCCCGTGGATGGGCGCACAGCGCAGGCACGGGGAGGATACCGGAAGTATGCTTCGAGCGATTCCCGGTATCCTCCCAAAACGTGCGGAAGGGTCACCGTGGGGTTTTTAGTGGGTAGGTCCCGCGCCCGTCATTCCATGGGCGCGGGGTATCCCACATACCCCTTCCGCCTCTCCACAAAGAGGTGGAAGGGAGTCCTACGAAGATTTTCCCCACGGAAAAAAAAGCTGGTATGCAACCAGTAAGCTAGTAAGCGAGGAGGAAGCAAGTAAGGAAGCAGTATGCTAGTAAGCAACCAGTAATCTACTAAGCAAGTAGTAAGATGGTAAGAATGCAGTACGCTAGTAAGCAAGCAGTAAGCAAGTAAGCAACAAGTAAGCTGGTAAGATTGCAGTTAGTTAGTGAACAAGTCGTAAGCTAGTAATCATGCAGTAACCTAGTAAGCAATCAGTGAGCTAATAAGTGAGCAGGACGCTAATAAGGAAGCAGTATACAAATAAGCAAACAGTAAGACTGTAAGCAACAAGTAAGCTAGTTAACAAGCAGCAGGCTAGCTAGAATGCAGCTGGGTAGTAAGAAAGCAGCTAGCTATTGAGGAAGAAGTATGCTAGAAAGCAAGCAGTGAGCTAGTAAGCAAGCAGTTAGCTGGTAAGAAAGCTGTAAGATAGTAAGCAGGCAGTAAACTAGTTCCAAAGCAGTATGCTAGTAAGCAAGCAATAAGCTAGTATGCAAGCAGGATGCTAGTAAGAAAACAGGTAGCTAGCAAGATATCAGTAAGATATGAAGAATGCAGCAAGCTAGCAAGCAAGCAGGAAGCGAGTAGAGAAGCAGTATGCTAGTAAGCAAGCTGTATGCTAGGAAGTAACCAGTAAGCTAGTCAGCAAACAGTTACCTGGCGTGAATACAATTAGCTTGTATGCATGCAGTAGGCTAGTATGCAAGCAGTAAAGTAGTAAGCATGCAGTAAGCTAGTATGCGAGCAGGAAGCCAGCAAGGAAGCAGTATCCTAGTAAGCAAGCAGTAAGATAGTAAGAAAGCAGTTAGCTAGTAAGAAAGCAGGAAGGAGGTAAGCAAGCATTGAGCTAGTAAGGGAGCAGGGAACTAGTAAGGAAGCATTACGCTAGTGAGCATGCAGTAGGCTAGTATACAAGCAGTAAAGTAGTAAGCATGCAGTAAGTTAGTAAGCGACCAGGAAGCCAGCAAGGAAGCAGTATCCTAGTAAGCAAGCAGTAAGATAGTAAGAAAGCAGTTAGCTAGTAAGAAAGCAGTAAGAAGGTATGCACGCAGTGAGCTAGTAAGGGAGCAGGGAGCTAGTAAGGAAGCATTACGCTAGCGAGCATGCAGTAAGCTAGTATGCAAGCAGAGAGCTAGCAAGAAAGCTGTAAGCTATTAAGCAAGCAGTAACCCAGAAAGCAAGCAGCAGGCTAATATGGAAGCAGTTAGCTTGTAAGCAAGCAGTAACCTAGTAAGCATCCTGTATGCTAGTAAGCAATCAAACAGCTGGTAAGCAAGCAGTTTGTTAGTAAGCAAGTAGTAAGCCAGTAATCGTGCAGTGAGCTAGTAAGCCAGGTGGGAGTTTGTAAGCAAGCAATAAGATAATAAGCGGGCATGACGCTAGTATGGAAGCAGTATGCTAGTAAGCAAGCAGTATGCCAGTAAGCATGCAGTAAGGCAGTAAGCAAGCAGTAAGCTAGCAAGCAACCAGTAAGCTGGCCAGAAAGCAATTAGCTAGTAAGCAAGCTGTAAGCTAGCATGCAAGTAGTGTGCTAGTAAGCGAGGTGGAAGCTAGTAAGCATGCTGTAAGTGAGTAACATAGCAGTAAGCTTGTAAGCGAACAGCAGGCTAGCATGCATGCAGCATGCGAGTAAGCTAGCAGCAAGCTGGTAAGCATTCAGTGAGCTAGTAGGCGAGGAGAAAGCTAGAAAAGAGGCAGTATGGTAGTTAGCAAGCTGTAAGCTAGTAAGCAACCAGTAAGCCAGTATGCAAACAGTAAGTTGGTAAGAAAGCTGTTAGCTAGTAAGCAAGCAGCAGGCTTGAAAGGAAGCAGTTAGCTAGAAAGCAAGCAGTAACCTACTAAGCATCCAGTATGCTAGTAAGCAATCAAACGGCTGGTATGCAAACAGTTAGTTAGTAAGCAGGAAGTAAGCTAGTAATCGTGCAGTAAGCTAGTAAGCAAGCAGTAAGCTAGTATGCAAGCAGTAAGCTAGTAACAAAGCCGTATGCAACTACGCAAGCAGTTAGCTAGTATCAAGCAGCGAGCTAGTAAGGAAGCAGTTATCTAGTAAGATACCAGTATGCTAATAAGCAAGCAGTGAGCCAGTGAGCGAGCAGGAAGCTAGTAAGGGTGCACTAAGCTACAGAGCAAACAGCAGGCCAGTAAGCCAGCAGTAAGCGAGTACGCAAGCAGTAAGGTAGTAACCAAGCAGTTGGCTAGGAAGAAAGCAGTATGTCAGTAAGCAAGCAGTGAGCTAGAAAGGAAACAGCCAGCTAGTAAACAAGCTGTAAGCTAGTAAGCGAGCAGGATGCTAGTAAGCAAGCAGTAAGCTAGAAAGGAAGCAGCATAGCTAGTAAGCAAGCTCTATGCTAGCAAGCAAGCAGCGAGCCTGTATGCAAGCAACAAGATAGTAAGCATGCAGTAAGCTAATAAGCAAGCTGTAAGTAAGTAACAAAGCACTTTGCTAGTAAGGAAGCAGCGGGCTAGTATATCTGCTGTTAGTTAGTATGGAGGCAGTAAGCTATTAAGCAGCCAGTATGCTAGTAAGCAAGCAGTGTGCTAGTAAGCGAGGTGAATGACAGTAAGGAAGCAGTATGCTAGTAAGCAAGCAGTAAGCTAGAAAGCAAGCAGCAATCTAATAAGCGAGCACTAAGCTAGGAAGCATGCAGTAAGCTACTAAGCAAACAGTAAGCTTGTATGCAATCAGCAGCCTATTCAGGAAGCTGCTTTCTTGTAAGATAGCAGTATGCTAATAAGCATGCTGTAAGCTAGAAAGCAGGCAGCAAGCTTGTATGCAAGCAGTGAGCTAGTAAGCAAGTTGCCAGCTAGTAAGCAAGCAGTAAGCTAGTAAGCAAGCCGTAAGCTACTAAGCAAGCAGTAAGAAACTAAGCAAACAGTATGCATGTAAGTAAGCAGCAGGCTAGTCAGAAAGCTGCTAGCTAGTAAGAAAGCAGCATGCTCGGAAGGACGAAGTAAGCTAGTAAGCAAGCATTATGTTAGTAAGGAAGCAATGAGCTAGGATGCGAGCAGGATGCTGGTAAGGAAGCAGTGAGGTAGTAAGCGAGCATTAAGCGATTAAGCTGGCAGTAAGCTATTAAGCAGCCAGTATGCTAGTAAGCAAGCAGTGTGCTAGTAAGCGAGGTGAATGTCAGTAAGGAAGCAGTATGCTAGCAAGCAAGCAGTGAGCTAGTAAGCAAACAGTAAGCTAGTAAGGAAGCACTGAGCAACAAAGCAACAAAGCAACAAGTGAGGTGGTGAGCGAGCAGAAGGCTAGGTGGTTAGCAGTGTGCAAGTAAGCATGCAGTATGATGGTAAGCAAATAAGTTTGCTAGCAGGCAAGCCGCAAACTAGTAAGAAGGCAGATAGCTAGTAAGGAAGCTGTATGCCAGTAAGCAAGCAGCAAGCTAGTAAGCAAGAAGTAAGCTAGAAAGCAAGCAGCAGGCTAGTAATGAAGCATTCATCTATAAAGTAAGCAGTAAGCTAGTAACAAAGCAGTAAGTTAGTAACAAAGCAGTAAGCTAGTAAGCAAGCAGGAAGCTAGTAAGGAAGCATTCGGCTAGTGAGAGAGCAGTAAGTTAGTAGGAAAGCGGTAAGTTACGAGGAAAGCAGGAATGTAGTAAGAAAGTGGTTAGGTAGTAAACAAGCAGCAAGCTAGGAAGCAAGCAGCAAGATAGTAACCAAGCAGTCATCTAGAAAGCAAGCAGCAGGCAAGGAAGAATGCAGCAAGTGAGTAAGCTGCCAGTAATCTCGTAAGCAAGCAGTGAGCTCGAAAGCGAGGTGGAAGCCAGTAAGGATGCAGTATGATAATAAGCAAGCAGCAAGCTAGTAAGCAACAAATAAGTTAGTAAGCAAGCAGTAAACTGGTAAGAAAGCAGTTAGATAGTAAGCAATTAGTAAGCTGGTAAGCGGGGAGAAAAGCTAGTAAGGAAGCAGTCTGCTAGTAAGCAAGCAGTAAAGTAGTATCATCAGGTAGGCTAATAAGCATGCCGCAGGCTAGTAAAAAGGCAATTCGCTAGTAAGGAAGAACTATACGAGTAGGCAGGCAGTATTCAAGTAACCAAGCAGCAGGCTAGTATGAAAGCACTTAGCTAGTAAGATAGCAACGGGTTAGTAACCGAGCAGGGAGCTAGTGAGGAAGCTGTATGCTACTAAGCATTCAGTATGCTAGTAAGCAACCAGTAAGCTACTAAGCAAGCAGTGAGCAAATAAGCGAGGAGGAAGCTGGCAAGGTAGCAGTATGCTAGTTAGCAAGCAGTATGCTTGTAGGAACAAGTAAACTAGTATGCAAGCAGCAGACTAGTAAGGAAGCAATTAATCAGTAAGAAAGCAGTATGCTAGTAAGCAAGCAGTAAGCTAGTAAGCTAGCATTGGGCTAATAAGCAAGGAGGAAGCTAGTAAGGAAGTAGATAGCTAGTAAGGAAGTAGTAAGATAGTAAGGAAGCTGTAAGTTAGTATGCATGCAGTGAGCTAGTTAGGGAGCAGGAAGCTAGAAAGGATGCAGGATGCTAGAAAGCATGCAGTTAGCTAGGAAGAAACAAGTATGCTACTAAGCAAGCAGCTGGCTGGTAAGGATGCAGTTAGCTAGTAAGATTGCAGTAAGTTATGAAGAAAGCAGGAGGGTAGTAAGAAAGCGGTTAGCTAGTCTGAAAGTAGCGAGCAAGTATGCAGGCAGTGGGCTGGTAAGTTTGCAGTTAACTAGTAAGCAAGCACTGAGCTAGTATACGAGGAGGTAGCTGGTAAGGAAGCAGTATGCTAGTGAGCGAGCATGGAGCTAGTAAGGAAGCAGTAGTCTAGCAAGCACGCAGTATCCTAGTAAGCAACCAGTAAGCTAGCAAGCAATTTGGAAGCTAGTAAGGAAGCAGTATGCTAGAAAGCAAGCAGTGTGCTAGTAAAAAAGCAGGCAGCTAGAAAGCAAGCAGAGGGCTTTTTTTTTTTTTTTTTTTTTTTGTCGTGGGGAAAATCTTCGAAAGACTCCCTCCCACCTCCTTGGGGAGAGGTGGGAGGGGTGTGTGGGATTCCCCGCGCCCGTACAACGACAGGCGCGGGACCTACCCACTAAAAACCCCACGGTGACCCTTCGGCACGCTTTGGGAGGATACCGGGAATCGCTCGAAGCATTCTTCCGGTATCCTCCCCGTGCCCGCGCTTTCGCGCCCATCCCCCGGGGGGACAATCGGTCCCCCCAGTAGACACACTGCCTCATAGCGGCGGGACGGGGCCGCGTTTAGTGGCGGCTGCGAGCCCCAACTCGCAACCGCCAGCGACCCCGTTTCCACCCCTCGGCGGCCGGGCGTTCATGGCCGCACCAGACCGCCGAGGGTGCCTCCCCTTGCGTCGGACCGGTAGGGGGAGGCACTCCTACCCCCAACCGGTCCGACCCGGCGCCGCCTGGCGGGAGGAGGGTCCCCTCAGCACCCCCCTCCCAGCCTAGGTCATCCGCCACGCCGAGGCGGCCGCCCGCGACGCCTCGCGACCGGGCGACGACCTCGGGCCACCGCACGAGCGCGAGCTTCAGCGCGCCGCTGAAGCTCGCGCTCCCTCCCCGCGGCCTCCTTCTGCAACATTACGTTCTGGCAGAAGGAGGCCACGGCCCTCCACTTCTCCTCGCTGCCGAGCATGGCGCGCACCACGCCCGGCAGCGAGACATCCCGCCCGACGACGCCGACCAGGACACGGCGCTCCCCCTCCCACGCGGGGCATACCTCCAGGGTATGATCCGCCGTGTCCTGCTCAGCGTCGCAGTGGCAGCAACGCGCCGTCGGCTCCTTCCCTATCCGGCACAGGTATCTTCCGAAGCTGCCATGCCCGGAAAATACCTGTGCCAGCCGGTAGGTGAGGCTGCCATGGCCTCTGTCCAGCCACTCCTTCAGGAGTGGCCGAACAGCCCCGACAGTCCGGTGCCCCGCGGTTGGCAGAGCCAGCCGCTCCTGCCACGCGAGCAACACGGACTGCCGGGCCTGGCGCTTCAAATCGCCCCAAGCAGGTTCCTGCCCGCCCGGGACCGCCCCCACCCCCGCGCGACGGTCGACGCGGTGCCGGTACATCACCGCGTGCGACCGCGCGAGCAGGTCCATGGGCGGCATCCCCGCTAGAACCGTCGCCGCCTCATGTGACATGGTCCGATACCCGCGGACGACCCTGAGCGCCATGCGCCTCTGCACCCGACGCAGCATAGTCATGCTGCGCCGGGAGGCAGCCAGGTCGTCCGCCCAGACGGGGGCCCCGTATAGGGCCACTGACTGGACCATTGCCACATAGAGGCGACGAACTCGGCCCGCCGGGCCCCCCAGGTTGGGCAGGATCCGGCCCAGAGCCGCAACCATCCTTTCCAACCGGGGGACCAGGCAGCGGAAATGCTTCTCGAAACGCCAGTGGCTATCAAGGATCAGCCCCAGATACCTGATCTGGGGCTTCACCTCGATGTCAGCCCCACCCACCCGAATCAGAGGGGGTGGCGGATCCTGCCGAGGTGAATGAAACGCAATCACCTCGGTCTTATGGACCGCCACCGTCATCCCCATCCCCCTGATCCGGTCGACGACGCGTTGCGACCCCTTCTCCGCGCGACGCATGGCCCTCCCCCAGTGCGCCCCGACGGCCAGCACCAGTGTGTCATCCGCATAACACACCGTGCTGACGCCGTCGGGGAGGCCGGCCCGCAACACCGAGTCGTACGCGATGTTCCACAGGAGTGGCCCGAGTACCGACCCCTGCGGAACACCGCAGTACACCTCCCTCCGCATATCACCATCCCGGCCCGGATACTCGATCCACCTGCCGCGGAGATAATCCCCGACGACCGCCCTGAGACAAGAGGGGACTCGATGATATTCGAGTCCCCTCCTTATCTCTTCCCAGGGGAGGGTGTTAAAGGCATTGGCAATATCCAAGGATACTGCCAATGCCACCCCTCCCCGGGAGACGGCCGCCTCCGAGAGGGCCCTCACACGACCTATCGCGTCGATAGTCGATCGGCCCCCCCGGAAACCGAACTGGCAGTCGGCCAGACCGGGATCGCCCCGCGACAGGTGCTCGACGAGGCGGGCAGCAATCACACGCTCGAAGAGCTTGCCCACCTCGTCGAGGAGACAAATGGGCCGGTATGCGGAGGGAGACTCCGCGGGCCGACCCTCCTTCCGGAGGAGGACCATCCTCGCCACCTTCCAACTGGGGGGGAATCGCCCGTCCCTCAGGCAGCGGTCTAACAACCGCCTGAGGTCGGCCCCAAGGACGCCCTGGGTCAAGACCCAAACCCGGCCGGGCACACCATCCGGACCCGGGGCCGTGTTACGAACCCCGAGCCGTCTGATGGCCGCTGCCAGCTCCTCCTGCGTGACCCCCAGCTCGGCCGTCCACTCCACTGGGACAGTCGCCGCCGCCGGAGGACGCGGTCCCCTCTCCCCAATTGGGAAGAGTGTATTGACCACGTCCTCCAGCAGCCGGGGGTCAAGACCCTCGGTGACGGGGGGCGCCCACGGGCGGAGCTTATTCAGCACCACCTTATATGGGCGCCCCCATGGATCGTCATCCAGGGTCTGGAGGAGCTCCTTCCATGCCCGGGTCTTGGCCCGTTTGATGGCGACCTGCAGAGCAACCCGCGCCACGCGGTATGCTCCATACAGGTCATCAGCTGCCCTCGCTCGCGCCACGCCGTCGCCTGTACGTTGACGACGGCGCGCGCGGGTGTACTGGCGTCGGGCGCGGACAGTCGCGACTCGCAACTCCGCGATCGCGTCCGACCACCAGTACACCGCCCGGCGAGGAGAAGCCCGCCCGACCCGAGGCATCGCCGCGTCGCAAATACCCGCGACCAATGCTCCGAGCCGGGCGACCTCCTCCTCTATGCTCGGCAACTCGGCCGCTCCCTGCGGCCAAGTTGCAGCGAGGGCAGCTGCCATCAGGGCGTCCTTGTCCAGGCGCCGAAGCGCCCAGCGGCGTGGTGGGGTGCCACGCAGGCGGCCGTGTCGGGATGCACTCGCGGCGGCAGAGACCTCCATCCGGATGTACCGGTGATCGGAGAGTGTCTCTGCCCCCGCGACCACGTGCCAACCCGACACCATGCGCACGGCGTTGGGGGTCGCGAATCCAACATCCACGATGGACCCCCCCCATATCGCCGCACGCATGTGTGCTCCGAC
The DNA here is from genome assembly GCF_051014445.1 of Colletes latitarsis. NCBI lineage: Eukaryota > Metazoa > Arthropoda > Insecta > Hymenoptera > Colletidae > Colletes > Colletes latitarsis. Next base: position 492,874 of record NW_027488377.1, on the reverse strand, counting down.
CCCCGGTTCAATACCCGGAGGTCGAGCCCCGCCGCCCAATCGCCCAGGATCCCGCCGCGAACGGAGGTCCTGGGGGATCCCCAAGCCACCGACTTGGCATTAAAATCCCGCAGGACCAGCACCGGCCGGGCCGCGTAGCGCTGCACGCATGCCGCGACCTCGGCCAAGTACAGCTCGAACGCAGCGTGACCGCTACGGGGCGAAATGTAGCACCCCACCACAGCGACTCCCCCCCAGTCCACGGCGACGAATCCCCGACCGCGCTCCAACAAGGAGAACGGTGGGGACCCGTCGCCCCCTCCCCATACCGTCGCCACCAAGCCGTCCGCGTCGCCCACCCAATGAGGGTGATCAGGGACGCGGTACGGCTCGGCGGCGACCGCCAGGCCAACCCCCCACTCCGCGAGGACTTGGGACATCAAGTCCTGTGCCGCGCGGCAGTGGTTGAGGTTGGCCTGGAGGAGGAGGCGGGGCGGCATTAATTAATGGCCGCGCCAGCCTCCTCCCGGCCGTCCGTCCCCGTAGCACCGTCCACCTCCATGGAGGACGATGCCACCGCCCTCGGCACCGGAGCCGGTGCAGCCCGCCTCTTCCTCTCCTTCCGGGAGGGGGGGGAGCACTTCTTGCTCCCCACCCTGTCATCGGCTGGCCTCCCCATGTCCGCACACAGCGGGCAGTGGGGGGCCGCCGAGCACTGGCTCGCACGGTGCTCTTTGGCACCGCAGCGGTAACACTGACCGCTGCGGTCCACCGGCGAGGTGCACCACTGCCTCACGTGCCCCAATTCGAGGCAGCGGTGACACTGGAGCGGGCGCGGCGCGAGGATTTCCACTCGCGCCGAAACCCACCCCACCAACACCCTCCCGGATTCCGCCACCTTACGGGCGGCGGAGAGGGGGCACCGGGCCCACACCGACCCGAGGCCGGAGGGCGACCTGCGGATCTCTCCGATCCGCAGGTCCTCCACAGGACAGTCCCCCGCCCTCGCAAGGGCACGGGACACATCCTGTGCGCTGACCGAGTCGTCCAGCCCACAAACGCGCATCTCCGTGCGCTTCGTGGGCCGGGCGACCCGGACACCTCGCTCGCCCAGCTGCTCCCGGAGCCTCTGGGCGAGACGATCCGCCTTCGCGCCGCCTTCTGCACCGGGGATCTCCAGCAAGAGACCCCCGGTCACGGCCCTCTTCGCCCTCACGGAGGCGATGCCCAGCTCTTCCAGGGAGATATTCTCCCTGGCGAGCCGCATCGCCTCCGCGAGGGTCAGGTCGCCCCCCTGCGCAACGGTCAGCGTCACCGCTGCCGTTTTTGGGGGACGACCTGGTCGTGCCTTCCCGACCTTCGCGGCCTTTACCTTGGCCGCCGGCGGCGGAGGCGGAGGCTGCGGTTGCGAGGCCTTCCTCGCCGCCCGCTTCGCCTTCCGCCCCACCACCTCACTCCACGCCACCCCCCCTTGGGAGGGTGCCGTGGAGGACGCGACCACCGCGACCACGGGTACACCACCCCCCTTGGGGGTCGCGACCCGGGGCCCTGGTGCCGCAACGCTGGGCGGAGCCTTCACTCCGCCCTTCTTTGCCTTCCCCGACTGTACCGGAACAGGTCGGGGAGGCACCGCCTTCCTGCTGACCGCTCTTCCGGCGAGGAGCTCCTCCCGGAAGGCGGCCAGCTTGCCATCAATCATGTCCCCAATCCTCCTCAGAAGATCGTCTTCTGAGGAGGACGGGGACTTCTTCACGGGCGGAGTGCGGGTGGAGGGGCCCGCGGTGCCCCGCACCACTGCCGCCGCACTCCGCTTATTTACCTCCGCCGAGGGACGCGGCGGTGGAGGAGGAGGGAGGATGGGAGGGAGGGCCGCGCTGTTCCACAGCGCCTCTGCCCTCCTCCTCCCCTGTCGCTCCTCCTCCAACAGGAGCTGCAGACGGGCGTTCCGCCCTCTGAGCTCCCGCGCCGCCTCCCTCATTTCCTCCGCCGCGGCCTTCAGGGCCTCCGCGCCACCGCTTTTCTGCCCCTTAAAGGCGCAGGCAGCGGCGACTTTCTCCACCCGCCTCAGGGACGAGGAGATCCTCTCCGATATCTCCTCGGTCACCTCGTCCCTGAGGCAACTCAGCCTCACCGACGGGCTCATCGCCCCGCCCACCTCGACGACGGCCTGCCCCGCCCTCTTCCTCTTAGAGCCTATGAGGCTCCTGGTGGAGGAGAAGGACGAGACTGACGCAGTCTCGTCGTCCTCCTCCACCTTCCACGAAGCCGGACCAGGCGCTGGAGGCGGCACGAGCGCCGTCACTCCAGTCCCAACACCGCCTTCGTCCTCCCCCTCTGACTTACCCCGTCCCATCCCCGTTTTAATATTGAACTCCATAATATTCCCACGAGCAGGTCGGAAGAAAAGGTCCGCCCGGGCAGAGCCGCCTTACCCGGGTAAGCCTAATACTCCGGGGGTTCGGCAGGTTCCCCGGAGGTGGTCGCTTGGGATTGGGCCTTCTCCCCCAACCATGCATCCCATCGCCGCGCACCATAGCTTAGGATTGGAGGGCGATTTTATAGAGTCGCCATACTCGTGGCCCAGGCGGTTAAGCCAAGACCCCCGTTCCTCCTGCCGTCACGTACCATTCACAAAACCAATAGGGAATTGTGAATGGGTCGTTGTGACGTCCAACAGGAGGCTTACGGTGTGTGTATGACTCGCGTACCCCGGGTTCGTTAAGCCCGTACTGCAGCTGAAAGGCTGGCAGCCCCTGAGGGATTCTTACTAGCTACTTGCTTCCTTAGTAGCCTGCTGCTTATTTACTAGCATACTTGTTGCTTACTAGCTTACTGCTTCCTTACTAGTTCCCCCCTCGCTTACTTGTTCACTGCATACTTACTATCTTACTGGTAGCTTACTAGCTTACAGCTTGCTTACTAGCACACTGCTTCCTTTGTAGCATACTGCTTTCCTACTAACTACCGGCTTCCTGACAAGCCTGCTGCTTGCTTACCAGCTTATTTGCTGCTTCCTAGCTTACTGCTTGCTTACTGGCTTACTACTTGCCAACTAGCTTACTGTTTGCTTACCAGCTTCCTGCTTGCTTACTATCTTACTGCTTGTTTACTAGATTCCTGCCTTCTTCGTAACTTACTGCTTTCTTACTAACTTACTGCTCTACGACCAGGCGAATGCTTCCTTACTAGCTGACTGCGTCCTTACCAGTTTACTGCATGCTTATAAGCTATCAGGTTGATTACCAGCTTACTGCTTGCATACTTGCTTACTGGCTGCTTACTATCATACAGCTACCTTACTAGCTTCCTCCTCGCTTACTATCTCACTGCATGCTTACAAGCTTACTACTTGCTTACTAGCTAACTGCTATATAACCAGCATACTGCTTGCTTCCTAGATTACTGCTTTGTTGTCAGCTCCCTGCTCTCTTACTAGCTTACTGCTTCCTTAATAACTTGCTGCTTGCTTACAAGCTTACTTGTAACTTACTTGCTTACTGCTTGGTTACTAGCATACTGCCTCCTCACTAGCTTCGTGCTCGCTTAATAGCTTACTGCTTGCTTACTAACTTACTGCCTGCTCAATATCTAACTGCTTCCTTATTAGCCTGCTGCTTGCTTACTAGCTTACTGAATGCTTACTAACTTACTGCTTGCTTACTAGCTTACTGCTTGCTTACTAGATTACTGCTTGCTTACTAGCTTACTGCTTGCTTACTAGTCAGCTGCTTGCTTCCTAGTGTACTGCTTCCTTACTAGCTTTCTGCTTGCTTACTAGCTCTCTGTTTCCTATATAGCTTACTGCTAGCTTACTAGAATTCTGCTCTCTTACTAGGTCCCTGCTCGCTTTCTAGCTTCATCCTCGCTCACTAGCACACTGCTTGCTGACCAGCTTACTGCTAGCTTTGTCGTTTACTGCATGCTTACTAGCCTGCTGCTTGCTTTTTACCTTACTGCTTGCATACTAGCCTGCTGCTTGCTTTCTACCATACTGCATGAGTACCAGCATGCTGCATGCTTACTAGCTAACAGCTTGCCAACTAGATAACTGCTTCCTTACTACTCTCCCGCTTGCTTACTAGCTTACTGCTTGCTTACTAGGATAGTGCTTCTTTACTAGCTCTCTGCTCGCGTACTAGCTCACTGCTTGCTTACCAGCTTACTGCTTGCTTACATGATTACTGCTTGGTTACTAGCTTACTGCTTGCTTATTAGCTTACTGCTTGCTTACTGGCATACTCCTTTCCTACTAGCCAGCAGCATGCTTACTAGCTTACTAGATGCTTACTAATTTACTGCTTGCATACTAGCTTACTGCTTGCTTACTAGCTTACTACCTGCTTCCTAGCTTACTGCTTGCTTTCAAGCTTACTGCTGGCTTACTTGGTTACTGCTAGCTTACTAGCTTACTGCTTCCTTACTAGATTACTGCTGGCCTACTAGCTTACTGCTTGCTTACTATCTTGCTACTTGCTTACTAGCATACTGGTTGCTTACTAGCTTACTGGTTGCTTACTAGATCACTACTTGCTTACTAACTTACTGCTTGCTTACTAGATTAATGGTTGCTTACTAGCTCACTGCTTTCTTACTTGCTTACTAGTTGCTTACTCGTTTACTGGTTGCTTACGTGCTCACTACATGCTTACTATCTTACTTCCTGCTTACTAGCTTACTGCATGCTTCCTGGCATACTGCTTCCTTACTACCTCCCTGCACGCTTACTAGCTTGCTTCTTGCTTACTAGCATACTGCTAGCTTACTCGCTTACTTCTTGTTTACTGGCCTGCTACTCGCTTTCTAGCTTACAGCGTGCCTACTATCATTGTGCTGTCTTACAAGCTTACTGCTTGCTTACTAGCCTACTGCTTGCTTACTAGCTTACTGCTTGCTTACTAGCTTCCTGGTTGCTTACTAGCTCACTGCTGGCTTACTAGATTGCTGCATGCCTGCTAGCATGCTGCTTGCTCACTAGCCTACTGCTAGCTAGCAAGCTTACTGCTTGCTTACTACCATACTGCATCCTTACTAGCTTCCTCCTCGCTTACTAACTTACTGATTGCTCGCTTGCTTACTGCTTGCATACTAGCTTACAGCTTGCTTGCTACCATACTGCATCCTTGCTAGCTTTCTTCTCGCTCACTAGCCTGCTGCTTGTTTACTAGCTTACCGCTTGCTTACTAACATCCTGCTTCCTTACTAGCTAGTTGCCTTCTTGCTAGACTGCTGCTTGCTTTCTACCTTACTGCGAGCTTCCTAGATTGCTGCTGGCTTTCTAGTTTACTTCTTGCTGACAAGCAAACCGCTTTCTTACTATCTTACTGCTTGCTTACTAGCTTACTGTACGCTGAATAGTTTACTGCTAGCTTACCAGTTCACCGCTTGCGTACTAGATTACTGAATGCTTACTAGTTTACAGCTAATTTAACCGTTTACTTTTTTTTTTTTTTTTTTTTTTTTTTTTTTTTTTTTTTTTTGTCGTGGGGAAAATCTTCGAAAGACTCCCTCCCACCTCCTTGGGGAGAGGTGGGAGGGGTGTGTGGGATTCCCCGCGCCCGTACAACGACAGGCGCGGGACCTACCCACTAAAAACCCCACGGTGACCCTTCGGCACGCTTTGGGAGGATACCGGGAATCGCTCGAAGCATTCTTCCGGTATCCTCCCCGTGCCCGCGCTTTCGCGCCCATCCCCCGGGGGGACAATCGCTCCCCCCAGTAGACACACTGCCTCATAGCGGCGGGACGGGGCCACTCCATCCCGCCGCTATCCGTCCCGGGGCCGCGTTTAGTGGCGGCTGCGAGCCCCAACTCGCAACCGCCCGCGACCCCGCCGGGCGTTCATGGCCGCACCAGACCGCCGAGGGTGCCTCCCCTTGCGTCGGACCGGTAGGGGGAGGCACTCCTACCCCCAACCGGTCCGACCCGGCGCCGCCTGGCGGGAGGAGGGTCCCCTCAGGACCCCCCTCCCAGCCTAGGTCATCCGCCACGCCGAGGCGGCCGCCCGCGACGCCTCGCGACCGGGCGACGACCTCGGGCCACCGCACGAGCGCGAGCTTCAGCGCGCCGCTGAAGCTCGCGCTCCCTCCCCGCGGCCTCCTTCTGCAACATTACGTTCTCGCAGAAGGAGGCCACGGCCCTCCACTTCTCCTCGCTGCCGAGCATGGCACGCACCACGCCCGGCAGCGAGACATCCCGCCCGACGACGCCGACCAGGACACGGCGCTCCCCCTCCCACGCGGGGCATACCTCCAGGGTATGATCCGCCGTGTCCTGCTCAGCGTCGCAGTGGCAGCAACGCGCCGTCGGCTCCTTCCCTATCCGGCACAGGTATCTCTTACTAGCTACCTACTCGCTTACCAGCTCACTGCTTCCTTACCATCTTACTGCATGCTTTCTAGCTTACTGCTTGCATAAAGGCATACCGCTTTCTTCCTAGCTTCCTCCTCGCCTACTAGCTCATTGGTTGCTTACCAGCGTACTGCTAGCTTACACGCTACTGCTTCCTTACCAGCTCTCTGCTTGCTTTCTAGCTTACTGCTTGCTTACTACCTTCCTGCTTTCTTTGTAGCTACCAGCTTTCATACAGGCCTGCTGCTTGCTTACTAGCCTACTGCTTGCTTACTAGATTAATACTTGCTTACTGGCTTCCTGCTAGCTTACTAGCTCACTGCTTGCTTACGAGATTACTTTCTTGTTACTGGCTCCGCACCCGCTTACTAGCTCACTGCTTACACACTAGCTTACTGCTTGCTTACAAGCATACTGCTTCCTTACTAACTAACTGGTTTCTTACTAGCCTGGTACTTGCTTACTAACTAACTGCTTTCTTACTATATTCCTGCTTACTTCTTATCTTGCCGCTTGCTCACTACCTAACTGCATTCTTACTACATTCCTGTTTTCTTCCTAATTTGCTGCTTTCATACTAGCCAGCTGCTTGCTTACTAGCATACTGCTTCCTTACTAGCTTCCTCCTCGCTTACCAGCTCACTGGTTGCTTACTAGTTCACTGGTTGCTTACTAGCTTACTGCTTGCTTGCTGCCTAACTGCATTCTTACTACATTCCAGCTTTCTTCCTAATTCGCTGCTTTCTCACTAGCCAGCTGCTTGCTTACTAGCTTACTGCTTTCTTACTAGCCTGCTCCTTGCTTCCTATCTTACTGCTTGCTCACTTGCATGCTGCTTGCTTTCTAGCTTACAGATTGCTTACTAGCATACTGCTCTCTTACTAGCCAACTGCTTTCTTACTAGCTTGCTGCTTGTTTACTTGCTTGCTTATTGCTTACATGCTCACTGATTGCTTACTAGCTTAATGATTGCTTACTAGCCTGCAGCTTGCTTTCTAGGTTACTGCTTGCTTACTAGCTTACTGCTAGCTTACTTTTTTTTTTTTTTTTTGTCATGGGGAAAATCTTCGAAAGACTCCCTTCCACCTCTTTGGGGAGAGGCGGGAAAGGTGTGTGGGATTCCCCGCGCCCGTAGAATGACGGACGCGTGACCTACCCACTGAAAACCCCACGGTGACCCTTCCGCACGATTTGGGAGGATACCGGGAATCGCTCGAAGCATTCTTCCGGTATACTCCCCGTGCCAGCGCTTTGCGTCCATCCCAGGGGGGGACGAACGTTCCCCCCGGTAGACACTCTGTCTCGTAGCGGCAGGACGCGGCCACTCCATCCCGCCAGCATCCGTCCCGGTGCCATGCTTAGTGGCGGCTGCAAGCCCCAACTCGCTACCGCCTGCGACCCCGTTTCTACCCCTCGGCGGCCGGGATTTCATGGCCTGTCCAGGCAGGCGCGGTGGCCACCGAGGGTGCCTCCCCGTGGGCCGGAACCACCCGCTCCGACCCTTCGCCGCCTGGCGGGAGGAGGCTCCCCTCAGGGCGGAGGAGGGGAGGAGGCTTACCTCCCCTTACCCACCCTTATAAGGTGGTGCTGATCAAGCTCCGCCCGTGGGCGCCCCCGTCACCGAGGGTTTTGCCCCCCGGCTGCTGGAGGACGTGGTCAATACTCTCTTCCCAATTGGGGAGATGGGACCACGTCCTCCGGCAGAGGCGACGGCCCCGTTGGAGTGGGTGGCCGAGCCGGCGGTCACGGAGGGGGTGCTGGCCGCGGCCATCAGACGGCTCGGGGCGCGTAACATGGTCCCGGGTCCGGATGGTATGCCCGGCCGGGTTTGGGTCTTATCCCACGGTGTCCTTGAGGCCGACCTCAGGCCGTTGTTTAACCGATGCCTGAGGGACGGGCGATTCCCCCCCAGTTGGAAGGTGGCGAGGATGGTACTCCTCCGGAAGGAGTGTCGGCCCGCGGAGTCTCCATCCGCATACCGACCCATCTGTCTCCTTGACGAGGTGGGCAAGCTCTTCGAGCGAGTGATTGCTGCCCGCCTCGTCGAGCACCTGTCGCGGGGTGCTCCGGGCCTGGCCGACTGCCAGTACGGTTTCCGGGGGGGGGGGGGGGGGGTCGACGGTCGACGCGATCAGTCGGGTCACGGCACTCTCGGAATCGGCCCTCTCCCGGGCAGTGGTGGCGTTGGCGGTATCGCCGGATATTGCCAACGCGTTTAACACCCTTCCCTAGGGGGAGATACGGAGAGGGCTCGAGTATCATCGGGTCCCCCCTTGTCTCAGGGCAGGGCTCCCCCCAGGGGCTGTCAGCCATTCAGCTGCAGTACGGGCTTAACGAACCCGGGGTACCTGAGTCATACACACACCGTAACCCCCTGTTGGTCGTCGCGACGACCCGTTCGCAATTCCTTTTAGGTTTTGCGAATGGTACGCGATGGCAGGTCGGGCCGGGGGTCTTGGCTTAACCGCCTGGGCCGTGAGGATGGTAACTCTGTAAATTACCCCCGAATCCCAAGCTATGATGCGCGGTGATGGGATGCATGATTGGAGGGGTAGCTTCAATCCCTAGCGGTCACCTCAGGACACCTGGCGATCTCCTGAGTATCGAGCCTTCTTCTCGGAAAGGGCGTCACCCGGGAAGTGACTTTTAGTTCGTCCCTGCTCGTGGGAACTATATGGATAATTGTTCTTCTGGGGATAAGGGGGGGAATGACGAGAAGGAGAGTCGGATGGAGGAGTGTGTGGATGTGGGGATGGGGGCATCTGGGTCTGGTTATGCTAGGTCCAGGGCCTCTTCAGTGTGTAGTGGGGAGAGGAGTCCGGTGTTGGGGAAGCGGAGGAAGGATATGAGGGATGTTAGGGAAGGCGGAGTGGGAAGTGTGGGTGAGGATGTGGATGATGATGTGGCGAGGATGAGAATGATTGGGTTGAGGTTGCGTGCGTTTGTGTTTGTTGACTCTAATAGAGTGTCAAAGGCTGCGAGTCAGGTTATTTTGAGTGCTGTGAGTGAGTATGAGGAGCAATTGATTAGGCTGATGAATAAGAATGAGAGGCTGCAAGGAAGATTGGATGAGTGCGAGAGGCTTATGAGTATGGGGATGAGTGGAATGAGTGGGAAGGGTGGTGGGAGTTATGCGAGTGTGGCTGGTACTAGTGTGGTGAGGGGTGTGCCTGGTATGTCTGGTGTGAGTAAATCGGAGAGTGTGCGGTCGAATGCGAAGTCGTATGCGGTGGTCGTTAGGCCTAAGGATGCGACGGTGAAAGCGACGAGTGAGCAGGTGAAGGAGAAAGTGATGCGTGAGGTGAGTGGTGTGTTGAATGTGCGTGTGAAAGCGGTGAGGAAGATCAGAGCGGGTGGTATAGCGATTGAGACGGCGAGTGAGAGTGATTTGAAGTCGGTGCGTGAATGTAAGAAGTTTGATGAAATTGGTTTGAAAGTGGAATTGCCTAGGAAGATAGGTCCTAAGGTGATTGTGTATGATGTGCCGAATGAGATGGCGAGTCAGGAGTTCATGAATGAAATGTATGAGAAGAATATTAAGGGTAGTGTTAGTGAGAGTGAATTTAGGGAGCGGGTGAGAATATTGAGTAGGGTGAATAGGAAGAATGTAAGTGTTGGAAATGTGATTATGGAAGTGAGTGGGAAGGTGAGGGATGTACTGTGTAAGGAGGGACGTGTGTATGTGAAATGGCATGCGTGTAAGGTGAGAGAGTTCTTGAGTGTGCTGAGATGTCACAAGTGTTATGCTTTTGGGCACATGATGCGTGAGTGTAGTGTGACTGAGAGATTGTGTCAGCGGTGTGGTGAGACTGGACATTTGAGAGGTAGTTGTAAGAAGGATGTGGTGTGTCGTAACTGCAAGATTAGGGGTATGAGGTGTGATCACGCGGTTGTGTCTGAGGAGTGCCCGGAGTATTTGAGAATGTTAGATAGAGAGAGACAGAGAATTAGCAATGGCTAATACGGGACTTAATATAGTGCAGTGTAATTGTCAGAGAGCGTATGCGGTAATGTGTGATTTGGGTAAGGTTGTAAGTGAGCGTGGTGTGAGTGTTGCACTATTGCAGGAACCGTATTTTATGGATGGGAGGGTGAGAGGTTTGCCGCTTGGTATGGATGTGTATGTGTGTGAGGGTGGAGTGGTTAGAGCTGCTATAGTTGTGAATGATGCGCGGCTGGAGGTTATGTGTGTGAGAGAGTGTACGAATGAGTGGGGTGTCTGTGTTTGGTTGAAAGGGGATTTTGGGGAGATGTATGTGGTGTCGATGTACTGCCAGTATGGGCAGGACATCGAGCCGTATTTGGCTTATATGGATGGGGTGCGGAATTTTGCGAGGGGCAGGTGTGTGTTAGTTGGGATGGATGCGAACGCTGTTTCGCCCTTGTGGTTTAGCAAGGGCGGTGGCCGGTCACGGGTGAGTGAGATGCGTGGGGAGGTGTTAGAGGAATGGATCTTGGCGAATGGGATGTCTGTGCTGAATGAGCCGAGTGAATATTATACGTTTTCGGGTATGAGGGGTGAGAGTGATATAGATGTGACGATTGTGAATGATGTGTGTGTGGGGTGCAGGTTTGAATGGAGTGTCAAGCATGATTGGGGAGTGAGTGATCATAATGTGATTTTGGTTGTGATGACGAGTGATCAGGTGGGTAGGGATGAAGTGGATGTGGGGACCAGATGGTCCACTAGGAATGCTGACTGGGAGGGGTATATGGATGATTTGAGGGAGGGCTTGCGGTCGTATGGAGGGGACATGGATGGAATGGGTGTGGATAGGATGTTGGAGATAATGATGTCGTGGATACGTGAGGCGAACAGGAGAAGGTTTAAGGAGGTTAAGCGCGTGAATGTGGGGAAGATTGTGTGGTGGACGGAGGCTTTGGAGAGGCTGAAGAGGGGAGTGAGGAAGGGCAGACGTAGGCTTCAGAAGGCTAGGAGACGGGGTGTGGATGTTGATGAAAGGAGGATGGAGTATAGGAGGTTGTTGTCGGAGTACAAGGGTGAGATGTGGAGAGCGAAAGAACGGAATTGGAGAGAGTTTGTGAGTGAATCTTCCAACCTTGATCCATGGGGTCCTGTGTACAAGATTTGTCGTGGGAAGTATGCGAGGGATAGATTGAGTGCGATGAAGGTGGATGGTGTGGTATCAAGTACGTGGAGGGAGAGTGTGGATATGTTGATGGACAGGTTTTTCCCTGCTGCCAACATAGGTATGGATGAAGGACGGAGGCTGTATGGGGACCTCGGTGGGATGGGTTTTGAATGGAATGAAGTGGATGAATCTGTGAGAGCTTTGAAGTTGCGTAAGGCGCCGGGGTTGGATGGGATCAGTGTGGAAATGTTGCGTGTTGTGTGGAGGGTGATTCCGGAGTGGTTGAAGAGAGTGTATGATTTGTGCTTGGCCGGGGGGTGTTTTCCGGTTGAGTGGAAGAAAGCGAGAATGATTGTGTTGTTGAAATCGCCGGAGAAAGTGCGGTCGGATCCTGGGTCCTACAGGCCGATATGTCTGCTGTCGGTGTTTGGGAAAGTGCTAGAGAAGATGATGGTGAGGAGGCTTGAGCGGAAGGTGGGTGACAGGATGAGCCCGGCGCAGCATGGGTTTGTGAGGGGCAGGTCGACGGAGAGTGCTTGGTTGTGTGTGAAGGAGTATGTGAGAGATAGTGAGAGGAAGTATGTGCTTGGAGTGTTTGTCGATTTCAAGGGTGCGTTTGATAATCTTGAATGGGGGAGGGTGATTGGGAAGTTAAGGGATGTGGGATGCGAGGAGATCGGGTTATGGGAGAGTTATTTTAGGGAGAGGATGGTGTGTATGGTGGGTGCGAATGATGTAGTGTGGAAGGAGGTGCGGCGGGGCTGTCCGCAGGGTTCCATCTGTGGTCCATTTATATGGAACCTGATGATGGATGAACTCCTGTGGCGGCTGACCGAGGCTGGATGTAAGTGTGTGGCGTATGCGGATGATTTGGTTTTGTTGGTGGAAGGGCGGAATCGGGTGGAGCTAGAGCGAAAGGGAACGGAGTGGATGACGATTGTGAGTGATTGGGGGCAGCGTGTTGGTGTGGGTGTGTCTGAGAGTAAGACTGTTTTGATGTTGTTGAAAGGGAGTCTGGCTGCTACCAGACGTCCGAATGTCCGTGTGGGTGGTAGATTGATTGCGTATGTGGAGAGTGTTAAGTATTTGGGTGTGTGGATGAGTGAGAGAATGCACTTTAAAGTGCATTTAGAGTATTTGAGAGTGAAAGTTACGAATGTGGTGGGGCAGATGAGGCGTGTGCTTAGGCGTGAATGGGGTATGAGAAAGCGTGCTATGCGAATGATATATAAGGGTTTGTTTGTGTCGTGTGTTATGTATGGTGCCAGTGTATGGGGTGATGTGATGGAGTTTCGGTATGCAAGACATTTGTTGAATAGATGTCAGCGGCTGGTTATGTATGCGTGTTTGAATGTGTGTAGGACAGTGTCGACGGAGGCCATGCAAGTGCTCATGGGGGCATTGCCATGGGACCTCGAGTGTAGGGTGAGGAGTGCATCGTTTAAGATAGCTAGGGGTGTGAGGTTGAGTGTGAGGGATTTTGTGGATGATACTGAGGTGGAGGGTATGTCGCTGGAGGAGTGCAAGAAGTTTATGAATGTGAGAGCATATGAACACTGGCAGAGAAGATGGGACGAGAGTCGGAATGGAAGAGTGACGTATGAATTTATACCGAGTGTTAGGTTTTCGGGGATGAATGTGAGTTTTGAGCCAGGGCTGTATGTGTGTTACTTGTTGACTGGGCATGGCAGTATGAATGCATTTTTGTATGACCGTGGGTTGAGTGTAAGTAAGGAGTGTTTGTGTGGTGCTGAGTGTGAGGATTGGAAGCATGTGTTGGTTGAATGTCCGTTGTATGCTGATGTGAGGTGCCCAGTTGAGTGTGGTGTGTCGGTTAGGATGGAGGATGGGTATGTGGATGTGAGTGGTGTATTGGGATGCAAGGAAACGTACGAAAGATTCTGTAAGTTTGCGGTGGATGTGTTTGCTAGAAGAGTGCGAATGAGAAGAAATGTGTGATTGTGTGTGGGGTGTCCTGTGGTCGCAGGGGGGGTCCTGCAGGTCAAAGACCCTAGTGGTTGATTCCTGTAGGACCCTTTGGAGGGTAGGGTCTCCACGTACCCGAGGCGCGGGCCGACCGATGCCGGTGGTTGTAGGGTCACCAATCGGTAGTGGCATGCCACGCAGATCCGACCAGTGATCTAGACTGGTACCGCGGGGACCGGGGGCCCACCGAGGAGTGCCTCGGGCCCGGTCGTGGGAAGGACCATCGCGGGGGCAGTGGTTGATAGCTACATGCTGGCTAGAGGGCCCATTCTTGGCCTTCGACGGGGGAGCTGCGGATACAGCTCGGGCACCGACCTGCTATGTCGGTAGAGCGAGGAAAGGCGCTCGGCCCCACCAGTGACTTGTCGTCGGGACCTACATCCCGCCGACATACTGGTAGTCCTCGTCCAGACGGGGACGCGCTGATTGGGCGTATCCCAATCCCGCGCCCGTGGGGGCCGTGCGTGTAGGGCCTTTTGGCAGGAAACGCACGGGAAACCCACGGCTATTCTGTCTCAGGGCAGGGCGTCTAGAAGCCGTCCGGGCGTATAGCTTGCTATACGGCACCAGGATCGCATGTGCCAACCTCTCCTCCTTGCGGTGGACGCTGGAAACGGCATTTATGCCGGCCAACGGGGCTCTGGCTTAGGCAGGGGCGGTGCAGGGGCACACCGTATGGGAGTAGCGCCCCACCTACCCGAGCAAAGACGAGATCCGTCAATCGTACTGTGCAAAACAGAGATGACAGAAAGTAGTGGTGTCAGAAAAGCAAAGAGAGAAGGGGAAGCATTATGACTAGCGTATGTTGAACACCTGGTGGCTGCGGCCCCCACTTCACTTTAAGGCTTATTGGAGAGGGCGTATATTGTACAAAAAGGGGCTATATGCCCCTTTTTCACTTCAAAAGTACTTTTCGATGTTCTTAACCGAACACCTAGATCTTCTCCAAGAAAGTCCTAACTAATACCAGGGGGCTATAAGCCCACTTTTTGCTTTAATGCTTCTTCGAGGAGGCGATCCTGACACCAAAGAATCAAAATGGGGGCTATATGCTCCCTTTTCACGTTAAGCAAATCATAAGATCAGAAAGAGACACGACACGACGTCTGTATGCGTCCCCAAAAGCAATGCGCCGCTGGGAAAGCAATACGCCGCTGGACTTGACAGAACCCAGCACACCAAAACATCTGGTGGCAGACGTCGTAATGCCAGACGATTGGCAGAAGGAGGCCACCGTATAAGTAGCTGTGCTGCTCCTTACTGCCTGAAGGTATCGGCTGGGAAACCATGCTAGTATCCTAGGTATGGAGACGGGCTTCGAAACGTGGATCGCTCCCCTGGCCATTACAAGACTCCGCCTAGACCAGCTCAACTCCGAGCTGTAAGCCGGTGGTGTACGGCTCTGTCAGACTCGGAGTCCTTGCCATACGGACGCTGCATATAGGAAGGATATGCAGCGCATGACGAAACACTGACTGAAAGGTACGCCAATGACGAAAGACAACATGTATTTATACATGTAAGACCGTCGTTGCGCTGCTGACAACAGCTCACGTCGTTGGCGATGGCAAAAGGACACTGAAACGTCAAGAGCATAGTTGATGATGGCAAAGTGAGTTCGACTAGTCGTGCTAAGGACGAGTCCCACGTTTTGGAGCTAATGCTACAGGGACATGATGCCCGAGGTCATGTCCTAGTTACGCAGCGGGTTCCCTGCAAAAACAGGGAGCAGAAACCGGGCGTAGCGAAGCAGAGGGAACATCTGCTTGAGGTTTGTTCCCCACGTGTTTGCCGTGCGTGGCGACCTGTGTCGGCGGAAAGGAGGATCCTGGGATCTGAGGGCCCTCTCTCCTGCGGGAGTGTAGCTGCCCAACACGTACCTTTGGCCTCTGCTTCGTCTAGACAGGCGGCTAGGCGAGAAAAGCAGCCCTGTGCCTAGTCAATCGGCTCGGAACACCATTCGTGGGTTCTATTGGGCGAGGAAGTGAACCTAGGAGTCCGGGGAAAGCCCGGTCGGCCCTTGTTCGCGGACTATATCCCGTTAGGTGCAAGTCCTAACCAAGGCAGAGCCGGGTTCCATTTGAGGGTCCATGGAGGCCGGGACACACGCCGGGACGAAAACGAATATACACAAGTATGGATCCAGAAATAAAATTAACCCCCATAGACGCCTCGGTACCCCGCAAGGGGGAAAAGGGAGTTAAGGAGGCCGCTGTCGCTGCTCCCGGCAGAACGACGGCGGTGAGTAAGAGAGCTGGGGTGGTCTCACCACCTCAGAAAAAAGTTAAGGCGGTTGAAGTGGGTAAGGGCGCAAAAACGCCCCCCTGCACCAGACCCCCAACGACTAAGGGCAAGGCTTCACCACCTAAGCCAACTGGGTAAACATCCCCTGTGCCCGCGATCAAGAAGGACGGACCGGGGACACCACCCTGCACAAATCCACCGAAGAAGCCGGAGGCCAAAAAACCGAAGGCGACTTCCCAAGGCAACGCCACGTCCACGGAAGGAGGATTGGGCCAAGAAGTAGATAGCGACGGTTGGGTAACCGTCGTTAAGAAGGAGAAGCCGCAAAGGGCAGAAAAAGCCCGGGAAAGCGGCGAGGAATTGCCAGGAAAGGTGTCGGCGGAGGCGACACCTAGCCCTTCGAACAGGCCTCTCGACCAAACCAGTGGGGAGGCCTCGAAACTGGTCAAGGGTATCCGGACCAACTGTCTTGGAAAAGAATCCAGGCTCAGTAAGGAGACCGGAGCCTTGATCGTAGGCAACGCGGCAGCTCTCTACGCGCTAGTCCAGGAGGTTCTTATTCAGAACTCTTTCCTAGAAGGACAGCTCGCGGCGATCCGGCAAGAGGTGAGAGCCTCCCAGAGGATCGCAGAGAGGGTTGCCCCTACGGTTTCGCAGACGACGGGATCCCGTCCGACTGCGAAACCTGTACCAATTCGTGCAGCAACAACCTACGCGCAAGCGGTAAATGTTGATGCAAATCGAGTTTCCCCGACGGCGGTTAAACCACCACGACACGTGGTGCGTATTTTCCCGCCGAAAGGGAAAGGACAGAACAGTGACGTTACCAAACAAACTGTTCTGTCCCTGGTTAAGCCGGCGAAAGCTAAGATCCGCGTGAGGTCTGTCCGACGCATCCACTCCGGTGGCATAGCCGTCGAGACTGAACGCAAGAAGGATCTAAAGGCCTTCGTCAACTGCGCGAAGCTGAAAGAAGTAGGACTTTCAGCTACTGTACGGACTTTGAGGAACCCTACACTTATTGTGTACGACGTTCCCAAGTCGATGAGGAAAGAGGAGGTTTGTTCCAGCATTTGGAAGCAAAACCTCAGTGATATGGCCCAGGGGGTTGTGTCGTCCAGCCTCTAAGGCAATTGCGCATCGCGCAGCATAATATGCGGCGTGCGTTAATTGTTCATGGTGAGGTGAGCGAGCTAATGCACACAAAGGAGATCGACGTGTTGCTCATGCAGGAACCTCACCAATTTCAGGGACAGATTCCAGGCTTTGGGCTCACGGCGAAGGTGATCGCCGAGAATGATCGGGCTATAGCTGCAATAGTGGTCAGATACTCGGACATCTCGGTGGTAAAAATCACACAGCTGTGTGATACTCACACCTCCCGCGTTTGCATTAGCGGACCCTTCGGTAGTTTCTACCTCGTTAGCCAGTACTTTCAATGCTCGGAAGACATTGAACCGAGTCTGGCACGTTTGGAGAAGACACTCGATGCTCTCCAACACCGTCGAGTCGTGATAGCCGCGGACGTCAATGCCAAATCCCACCTTTGGAGGGGGGAGAAAGCGTTCGACCGGACACGCGAGGCGAAAAACTCAAAGAGTTTATCGCATTACACGACTTGACGATTTTGAACGAGGCTGGTAGTATCCCTACATACTACAGCCCTGCCGGTGAGTCATGGATCGATGTCACATTATCGACACCAGACATGGCGAAAATTGTACAAAACTGGACGGTCCACGAGGATTGGACCTCCAGTGATCATCGATTTATTGATTTAGTCTTGTAGTTCACGGACGTGAACGAGAATCGAAGCCCACAGCCTCGATTCCGCACGTTGCATGCGAACTGGGAGCGTTTTGATCAAGTTCTACTTGAGGGCGCGAGGCAATTACCCCTCGGCACTGATTGCCGCAGGGAAGTCGAACACCTAGCACAAGAGGTCGAGAAATCGATCATCGATGCGTGCAATGCCGCAATGCGCCCCAAGAAGTGGCATTAAAAGTCCGTTCCATGGTGGACGGAAAATTTGACGAGAATGAAAGCGCGAGTCTATCGACTTAGACGAGCCTTTCAGCGCGAGAGGAACTCGGAGGAGAGAGCGGTAAAGCAGGCTGAGTATCGAACATCTAGACTCGCCTACACAGCCGCAGTGCGCGCTGCGAAAGCACAAAGCTGGCAGAACTTTGTGACGGAGCAGGGGAAGAAAGAGCCATGGGGACTTGCTCACAAGATCGCCCAGAAGAAACTCTGTGTTGAGACTGCGGTCTCTAACATTCGAACGCCGGAAGGATATACGACTGACTGGGAATCGACTGCCTCGCAGCTCCTACAGGCGCTAATCCCGGACGACTCGTCCACGAATGAAACGCCGGAGCAAGCAAACACCAGAGCTGATGCTGCAACCGATCCGCCGACTGAAGACTGTCCAGTCTTCACGAGGAATGAGCTCGGAGCTACAGTATCACGCTTAAAGCAATGCAAATGCCCTGGGCTGGACCGTATAGAGGCCGAAGTAGTTAAATGTGCTTATGGATCCATCCATACTGCTCTACTAAGACTCTACAACGGGTGTCTAGCGCACGGGGTCTTCCCCGTTAGGTGGAAAATCAGGTTGATCAGAGCAATCTTGAAAGGGCCCGATAAACCACCAACGGATGTCAAGTCGTATAGACCGATATGCCTACTTTCCATCCTAGGCAAAGTGTTAGAAAGACTAATGCTTAATCGAATGAGTAATATATTCCTAAACCAAGAACATAGTTCCGATCGGCAATACGGATTCAGGCCTGGACGATCCACGGAAGACGCCGTGGTGAAGCTCAGGGAATTGATATCCCAGCGAGAGGAACGATATGTGATGGGTCTCTCCTTCGACATCGCCGGAGCTTTTGATAATGTTTGGTGGCCAAACGTACTTCAGAAGCTGAAACGCCAGGGATGTCCCCGAAATCTTTATCGACTCATGGTCGACTACTTCGCTGACCATATGGTTACAATAGTTTCCAAACACGGTAATGTGCGTAAGCAAGTCACCAAGGGCTGCCCACAGGGCTCGATACTCGGTCCGAGCTGCTGGAACCTAGTCTTTGACGAAGTTCTGCAGCTCTTATCAAACGAACACCTGGCTTGCGAGCCAATAGCCTACGCTGACGACTTACTCGTGGTATTCTACGGAAACTCGAGGAATCAGTTGCAGCAAAGAGGGCAAAGAGTCGCGGATACAATTTCTGAGTGGTGCGCCACGCAGAAACTTAAACTATCTGCGACTAAGACCGAGATGATTCTCTTGAAAGGAAATCTGGATAGAGAAGGACCTCCTGCGATAAAGATAAACGGGAGAAGTGTGGCACTCAAGCAAACCATAAGGTACTTGGGTGTTCACATCGATGCGCGAATGGGAGTAAGATCCCACGTCGAATACTTGAATGCCAAAGTCATGCGAACGTTATATACGCTAGCAAGACTTTTTTTTTTTTTTTTTTTTTTGTCGTGGGAAAAACCTTCGAAAGACTCCCTCCCACCTCCTTGGGGAGAGGTGGGAGGGGTGTGTGGGATTCCCCGCGCCCGTACAACGACAGGCGCGGGACCTACCCACTAAAAACCCCACGGTGACCCTTCGGCACGCTTTGGGAGGATACCGGGAATCGCTCGAAGCATTCTTCCGGTATCCTCCCCGTGCCCGCGCTTTCGCGCCCATCCCCCGGGGGGACAATCGGTCCCCCCAGTAGACACACTGCCTCATAGCGGCGGGACGGGGCCACTCCATCCCGCCGCTATCCGTCCCGGGGCCGCGTTTAGTGGCGGCTGCGAGCCCCAACTCGCAACCGCCCGCGACCCCGTTTCCACCCCTCGGCGGCCGGGCGTTCATGGCCGCACCAGACCGCCGAGGGTGCCTCCCCTTGCGTCGGACCGGTAGGGGGAGGCACTCCTACCCCCAACCGGTCCGACCCGGCGCCGCCTGGCGGGAGGAGGGTCCCCTCAGGACCCCCCTCCCAGCCTAGGTCATCCGCCACGCCGAGGCGGCCGCCCGCGACGCCTCGCGACCGGGCGACGACCTCGGGCCACCGCACGAGCGCGAGCTTCCGCGCGCCGCTGAAGCTCGCGCTCCCTCCCCGCGGCCTCCTTCTGCAACATTACGTTCTCGCAGAAGGCGGCCACGGCCCTCCACTTCTCCTCGCTGCCGAGCATGGCGCGCACCACGCCCGGCAGCGAGACATCCCGCCCGACGACGCCGACCAGGACACGGCGCTCCCCCTCCCACGCGGGGCATACCTCCAGGGTATGATCCGCCGTGTCCTGCTCAGCGTCGCAGTGGCAGCAACGCGCCGTCGGCTCCTTCCCTATCCGGCACAGGTATCTTCCGAAGCTGCCATGCCCGGAAAATACCTGTGCCAGCCGGTAGGTGAGGCTGCCATGGCCTCTGTCCAGCCACTCCTTCAGGAGTGGCCGAACAGCCCCGACAGTCCGGTGCCCCGCGGTTGGCAGAGCCAGCCGCTCCTGCCACGCGAGCAACACGGACTGCCGGGCCTGGCGCTTCAAATCGCCCCAAGCAGGTTCCTGCCCGCCCGGGACCGCCCCCACCCCCGCGCGACGGTCGACGCGGTGCCGGTACATCACCGCGTGCGACCGCGCGAGCAGGTCCATGGGCGGCATCCCCGCTAGAACCGTCGCCGCCTCATGTGACATGGTCCGATACCCGCGGACGACCCTGAGCGCCATGCGCCTCTGCAGCCGACGCAGCATAGTCATGCTGCGCCGGGAGGCAGCCAGGTCGTCCGCCCAGACGGGGGCCCCGTATAGGGCCACCGACTGGACCATTGCCACATAGAGGCGACGAACTCGTCCCGCCGGGCCCCCCAGGTTGGGCAGGATCCGGCCCAGAGCCGCAACCATCCTTTCCAACCGGGGGACCAGGCAGCGGAAATGCTCCTCGAAACGCCAGTGGCTATCGAGGATCAGCCCCAGATACCTGATCTGGGGCTTCACCTCGATGTCAGCCCCACCCACCCGGATCAGAGGGGGTGGCGGATCCTGCCGAGGTGAATGAAACGCAATCACCTCGGTCTTATGGACCGCCACCGTCATCCCCATCCCCCTGATCCGGTCGACGACGCGTTGCGACCCCTCCTCCGCGCGACGCATGGCCCTCCCCCAGTGCGCCCCGACGGCCAGCACCAGTGTGTCATCCGCATAACACACCGTGCTGACGCCGTCGGGGAGGCCGGCCCGCAACACCGAGTCGTACGCGATGATCCACAGGAGTGGCCCGAGGACCGACCCCTGCGGAACACCGCAGTACACCTCCCTCCGCATATCACCATCCCGGCCCGGATACTCGATCCACCTGCCGCGGAGATAATCCCCGACGACCGCCCTGAGACAAGGGGGGACTCGATGATATTCGAGTCCCCTCCTTATCTCTTCCCAGGGGAGGGTGTTAAAGGCATTGGCAATATCCAAGGATATTGCCAATGCCACCCCTCCCCGGGAGACGGCCGCCTCCGAGAGGGCCCTCACACGACCTATCGCGTCGATAGTCGATCGGCCCCCCCGGAAACCGAACTGGCAGTCGGCCAGACCGGGATCACCCCGCGACAGGTGCTCGACGAGGCGGGCAGCAATCACACGCTCGAAGAGCTTGCCCACCTCGTCGAGGAGACAAATGGGCCGGTATGCGGAGGAAGACTCCGCGGGCCGACCCTCCTTCCGGAGGAGGACCATCCTCGCCACCTTCCAACTGGGGGGGAATCGCCCGTCCCTCAGGCAGCGGTCGAACAACCGCCTGAGGTCGGCCCCAAGGACGCCCTGGATCAAGACCCAAACCCGGCCGGGCACACCATCCGGACCCGGGGCCGTGTTACGAACCCCGAGCCGTCTGATGGCCGCTGCCAGCTCCTCCTGCGTGACCCCAGCTCGACCGTCCACTCCACTGGGACAGCCGCCGCCGCCGGAGGACGCGGTCCCCTCTCCCCAATTGGGAAGAGTGTATTGACCACGTCCTCCAGCAGCCGGGGGTCAAGACCCTCGGTGACGCTAGCAAGACTTACTCGATCTGTGGAACAGCGCGGCCCTCCCTCCCATCCTCCCTCCTCCTCCACCGCCGCGTCCCTCGGCGGAGGTAAATAAGCGGAGTGCGGCGGCAGTGGTGCGGGGCACCGCGGGCCCCTCCACCCGCACTTCGCCCGTGAAGAAGTCCCCGTCCTCCTCAGAAGACGATCTTCTGAGGAGGATTGGGGACATGATTGATGGCAAGCTGGCCGCCTTCCGGGAGGAGCTCCTCGCCGGAAGAGCGGTCAGCAGGAAGGCGGTGCCTCCCCGACCTGTTCCGGTACAGTCGGGGAAGGCAAGGAAGGGAGGAGTCAAGGCTCCGCCCAGCGTTGCGGCACCAGGACCCCGGGTCGCGACCCCCAAGGGGGGTGGTGTACCCGTGGTCGCGTCCTCCACAGCACCCTCCCAAGGGGGGGTGGCGTGGAGTGAGGTGGTGGGGCGGAAGGCGAAGCGGGCGGCGAGGAAGGCCTCGCAACCGCAGCCTCCGCCTCCGCCGCCGGCGGCCAAGGTAAAGGCCGCGAAGGTCGGGAAGGCACGACCAGGTCGTCCCCCAAAAACGGCAGCGGTGACGCTGACCGTTGCGCAGGGGGGCGACCTGACCCTCGCGGAGGCGATGCGGCTCGCCAGGGAGAATATCTCCCTGGAAGAGCTGGGCATCGCCTCCGTGAGGGCGAAGAGGGCCGTGACCGGGGGTCTCTTGCTGGAGATCCCCGGTGCAGAAGGCGGCGCGAAGGCGGATCGTCTCGCCCAGAGGCTCCGGGAGCAGCTGGGCGAGCGAGGTGTCCAGGTCGCCCGGCCCACGAAGCGCACGGAGATGCGCGTTTGTGGGCTGGACGACTCGGTCAGCGCACAGGATGTGTCCCGTGCCCTTGCGAGGGCGGGGGACTGTCCTGTGGAGGACCTGCGGATCGGAGAGATCCGCAGGTCGCCCTCCGGCCTCGGGTCGGTGTGGGCCCGGTGCCCCCTCTCCGCCGCCCGTAAGGTGGCGGAATCCGGGAGGGTGTTGGTGGGGTGGGTTTCGGCGCGAGTGGAAATCCTCGCGCCGCGCCCGCTCCAGTGTCACCGCTGCCTCGAATTGGGGCACGTGAGGCAGTGGTGCACCTCGCCGGTGGACCGCAGCGGTCAGTGTTACCGCTGCGGTGCCAAAGAGCACCGTGCGAGCCAGTGCTCGGCGGCCCCCCACTGCCCGCTGTGTGCGGACATGGGGAGGCCAGCCGATCACAGGGTGGGGAGCAAGAAGTGCTCCCCCCCCTCCCGGAAGGAGAGGAAGAGGCGGGCTGCACCGGCTCCGGTGCCGAGGGCGGTGGCATCGTCCTCCATGGAGGTGGACGGTGCTACGGGGACGGACGGCCGGGAGGAGGCTGGCGCGGCCATTAATTAATGCCGCCCCGCCTCCTCCTCCAGGCCAACCTCAACCACTGCCGCGCGGCACAGGACTTGATGTCCCAAGTCCTCGCGGAGTGGGGGGTTGGCCTGGCGGTCGCCGCCGAGCCGTACCGCGTCCCTGATCACCCTCATTGGGTGGGCGACGCGGACGGCTTGGTGGCGACAGTATGGGGAGGGGGCGACGGGTCCCCACCGTTCTCCTTGTTGGAGCGCGGTCGGGGATTCGTCGCCGTGGACTGGGGGGGAGTCGCTGTGGTGGGGTGCTACATTTCGCCCCGTAGCGGTCACGCTGCGTTCGAGCTGTACTTGGCCGAGGTCGCGGCATGCGTGCAGCGCTACGCGGCCCGGCCGGTGCTGGTCCTGGGGGATTTTAATGCCAAGTCGGTGGCTTGGGGATCCCCCAGGACCTCCGTTCGCGGCGGGATCCTGGGCGATTGGGCGGCGGGGCTCGACCTCCGGGTATTGAACCGGGGGTCGGAGCACACATGCGTGCGGCGATATGGGGGGTCCATCGTGGATGTTGGATTCGCGACCCCCAACGCCGTGCGCATGGTGTCGGGTTGGCACGTGGTCGCGGGGGCGGAGACACTCTCCGATCACCGGTACATCCGGATGGAGGTCTCTGCCGCCGCGAGTGCATCCCGACACGGCCGCCTGCGTGGCACCCCACCACGCCGCTGGGCGCTTCGGCGCCTGGACAAGGACGCCCTGATGGCAGCTGCCCTCGCTGCAACTTGGCCGAAGGGAGCGGCCGAGTTGCCGAGCATAGAGGAGGAGGTCGCCCGGCTCGGAGCATTGGTCGCGGGTATTTGCGACGCGGCGATGCCTCGGGTCGGGCGCGCTTCTCCTCGCCGGGCGGTGTACTGGTGGTCGGACGCGATCGCGGAGTTGCGAGTCGCGACTGTCCGCGCCCGACGCCAGTACACCCGCGCGCGCCGTCGTCAACGTACAGGCGACGGCGTGGCGCGAGCGAGGGCAGCTGATGACCTGTATGGAGCATACCGCGTGGCGCGGGTTGCTCTGCAGGTCGCCATCAAACGGGCCAAGACCCAGGCATGGAAGGAGCTCCTCCAGACCCTTGATGACGATCCATGGGGGCGCCCATATAAGGTGGTGCTGAATAAGCTCCGCCCGTGGGCGCCCCCCGTCACCGAGGGTCTTGACCCCCGGCTGCTGGAGGACGTGGTCAATACACTCTTCCCAATTGGGGAGAGGGGACCGCGTCCTCCGGCGGCGGCGGCTGTCCCAGTGGAGTGGACGGCCGAGCTGGGGGTCACGCAGGAGGAGCTGGCAGCGGCCATCAGACGGCTCGGGGTTCGTAACACGGCCCCGGGTCCGGATGGTGTGCCCGGCCGGGTTTGGGTCTTGACCCAGGGCGTCCTTGGGGCCGACCTCAGGCGGTTGTTCGACCGCTGCCTGAGGGTCGGGCGATTCCCCCCCAGTTGGAAGGTGGCGAGGATGGTCCTCCTCCGGAAGGAGGGTCGGCCCGCGGAGTCTCCCTCCGCATACCGGCCCATTTGTCTCCTCGACGAGGTGGGCAAGCTCTTCGAGCGTGTGATTGCTGCCCGCCTCGTCGAGCACCTGTCGCGGGGTGATCCCGGTCTGGCCGACTGCCAGTTCGGTTTCCGGGGGGGCCGATCGACTATCGACGCGATAGGTCGTGTGAGGGCCCTCTCGGAGGCGGCCGTCTCCCGGGGAGGGGTGGCATTGGCAATATCCTTGGATATTGCCAATGCCTTTAACACCCTCCCCTGGGAAGAGATAAGGAGGGGACTCGAATATCATCGAGTCCCCCCTTGTCTCAGGGCGGTCGTCGGGGATTATCTCCGCGGCAGGTGGATCGAGTATCCGGGCCGGGATGGTGATATGCGGAGGGAGGTGTACTGCGGTGTTCCGCAGGGGTCGGTCCTCGGGCCACTCCTGTGGAACATCGCGTACGACTCGGTGTTGCGGGCCGGCCTCCCCGACGGCGTCAGCACGGTGTGTTATGCGGATGACACACTGGTGCTGGCCGTCGGGGCGCACTGGGGGAGGGCCATGCGTCGCGCGGAGGAGGGGTCGCAACGCGTCGTCGACCGGATCAGGGGGATGGGGATGACGGTGGCGGTCCATAGGACCGAGGTGATTGCGTTTCATTCACCTCGGCAGGATCCGCCACCCCCTCTGATCCGGGTGGGTGGGGCTGACATCCAGGTGAAGCCCCAGATCAGGTATCTAGGGCTGATCCTCGATAGCCACTGGCGTTTCGAGAAGCATTTCCGCTGCCTGGTCCCCCGGTTGGAAAGGATGGTTGCGGCTCTGGGCCGGATCCTGCCCAACCTGGGGGGCCCGGCGGGGCGAGTTCGTCGCCTCTATGTGGCAATGGTCCAGTCGGTGGCCCTATACGGGGCCCCCGTCTGGGCGGACGACCTGGCTGCCTCCCGGCGCAGCATGACTATGCTGCGTCGGGTGCAGAGGCGCATGGCGCTCAGGGTCGTCCGCGGGTATCGGACCATGTCACATGAGGCGGCGACGGTTCTAGCGGGGATGCCGCCCATGGACCTGCTCGCGCGGTCGCACGCGGTGATGTACCGGCACCGCGTCGACCGTCGCGCGGGGGTGGGGGCGGTCCCGGGCGGGCAGGAACCTGCTTGGGGCGATTTGAAGCGCCAGGCCCGGCAGTCCGTGTTGCTCGCGTGGCAGGAGCGGCTGGCTCTGCCAACCGCGGGGCACCGGACTGTCGGGGCTGTTCGGCCACTCCTGAAGGAGTGGCTGGACAGAGGCCATGGCAGCCTCACCTACCGGCTGGCACAGGTATTTTCCGGGCATGGCAGCTTCGGAAGATACCTGTGCCGGATAGGGAAGGAGCCGACGGCGCGTTGCTGCCACTGCGACGCTGAGCAGGACACGGCGGATCATACCCTGGAGGTATGCCCCGCGTGGGAGGGGGAGCGCCGTGTCCTGGTCGGCGTCGTCGGGCGGGATGTCTCGCTGCCGGGCGTGGTGCGCGCCATGCTCGGCAGCGAGGAGAAGTGGAGGGCCGTGGCCTCCTTCTGCGAGAACGTAATGTTGCAGAAGGAGGCCGCGGGGAGGGAGCGCGAGCTTCAGCGGCGCGCTGAAGCTCGCGCTCGTGCGGTGGCCCGAGGTCGTCGCCCGGTCGCGAGGCGTCGCGGGCGGCCGCCTCGGCGTGGCGGATGACCTAGGCTGGGAGGGGGGTCCTGAGGGGACCCTCTTCCCGCCAGGCGGCGCCGGGTCGGACCGGTTGGGGGTAGGAGTGCCTCCCCCTACCGGTCCGACGCAAGGGGAGGCACCCTCGGCGGTCTGGTGCGGCCATGATCGCCCGGCCGCCGAGGGGTGGAAACGGGGTCGCGGGCGGTTGCGAGTTGGGGCTCGCAGCCGCCACTAAACGCGGCCCCGGGACGGATAGCGGCGGGATGGAGTGGCCCCGTCCCGCCGCTATGAGGCAGTGTGTCTACTGGGGGGACCGATTGTCCCCCCGGGGGATGGGCGCGAAAGCGCGGGCACGGAGAGGATACCGGAAGAATGCTTCGAGCGATTCCCGGTATCCTCCCAAAGCGTGCCGAAGGGTCACCGTGGGGTTTTTAGTGGGTAGGTCCCGCGCCTGTCGTTGTACGGGCGCGGGGAATCCCACACACCCCTTCCACCTCTCCGCAAGGAGGTGGGAGGGAGTCTTTCGAAGATTTTCCCCACGACAAAAAAAAAAAAAAAAAAAAAAAAAAAAAAGTAGTAAGCTAATAAGCAGGCTGTTAGTAAGCAAGCAGTGAGCCAGTAAGCGAGCACGAAGCTGCTAAGAAAGCAGTAATCTTGTAAGTAAGCTGTGAGCTAGTAAGCGAGGAGGTAGTTAGTAAGTAAGATGTAAGCGAGTCAGCTAGCTTTGAGATATTAAGGAAGCAGTGAGTTGGTAAGCGAGCAGGAAGCTTGTAGCAACGCATTAATCTAGTATGCAAGCAGTAACCCTAACAAGAAAGCAGTATGCTAGTATGCAAGCAGGAAGCTAGTAAGCAAGCAGCAGGCTAGTAAGAAAGCAGTGTGCTGGTAAGCGATTAGGGAACTAGTAAAAAGCAGTAGTGTTGTAAGCAAGCAGTTTGCTGGTAAAAACACAGTTACTTAGTGTAGCGGTTAAGAATCGCTGCGATTTATCGCGACGATCGCGATCTCTCGCGCCGTTTTTGGTCACCACGTGGCCGACCACGCGGTGCGCTCGGCAGTTCGTGCTCACTTGCGATTCACACACCAAACCAACCGAACGACGTGTTGAACCAAACCGAATAAAGTTTTCTAACGGCTATTTTCGCTTTTCTTAAATCAGTTTCTCGTTTATTTAGTAAGTCGTGTTTATTGTATTCTGTTCTTGATTGTGTAATAATTGTGAAAACCCAATACATATTCAGTGTTCAGAAAACAGTTTCTTGTGTTAACAATTTATTCGATTTCTCCTGGGTGCGTCAGCTCTTCGTTAAGAGATCCAATTTTCTTCGATACTCTTTTCCAAACGAAACACCTAGTAAGCAAGCTGTAATCTAGTAAGCTAGCAATGAGCTAGAGAACAAGCAGGTAGCTAGTAAGGAAGCACTGAGCTAGAAAGCATGCAGGAGGCTAGGAAGCAACCAGTAAGTTAGTAAGCAAGCAGCAAGCTAGTCAGAAATCAGTCAGCTAGTAGGAAAGCAGTATGTCAGTAAGCAAGCAGTAAGCTAGTGAGCAAGCAGTAAGCTAGTAAGCGAGCAGGGAACTAGTAAGGAGGCAGTGTGCTAGTAAGCAAGCAGTAAGCTAGAAAGCACGCAGCAGGTTAGGAATGCATGGAGCAGGCTTGTAAGAATGCAGTTGGCTATTGAGCGTGCAGTAATCTAGTATGCAAGCAGTAAGCTGTTAGGCAAGTAGTAAGCTAGTACGCAAGCAATAATCTAGTAAACAAGGAATGAGCTAGTAAGCGAGCAGGAAGCTAGTAAGGTAGCAGTGTGCTAGTAAGCAAGCAGTAGGCTCGTAAGTATCGAGTAATCTAGTTAGCGAGCTGTGAGCTACTAAGCGAGCAGGAAGCTAGGAAGCGAGCAGGAAGCTAGTAAGGAAGCAGTGTGCTAGTAAGCAAGTAGTAAGCTAATAAGAATGCAGTTAGCTAGTAAGAACGCAGTATGCTAGTAAGAACGCAGTATGCTAGTATGCAAGCGGCAAGCTAGTAAGCACGCACTAAGCTAGTAAGCAAGCAGTGCGCTAGCAAGCCTAGAGGGGGCTAGTAAGGTAGACTGTATGCCAGTAAGCAAGCAGTAAGCTAGTAAGCGTCTAGTAAGCTAGAAAGCATGCAGTGAGCTGGTACGCCAGCAGGAAGCTAGAAAGGAAACAGTGTGCTAGGAAGCAAGCAGTGAGCTGGTATGAGAAAGTAATCTAGTAATCAAGCTGCAGGCTAGTAAGACAGGAATTTGCTAGTGTTAAAAAGCTGATGCTTTTAACTACGAAGTCCGGATAGAGGGATCGGAATTTTGTTGTGGGAAGTGATTGGGAATGTAAGATTTTCTTTTTCAAAAAAAACTGTTTATTATAAAAATAAAAATAAAGTAAACAATAAGAAATGAAGAAAATTCTTATTTAATCTGTGAAGTATTTTCTCTGAACAGAAAAACACGGTAATGAGTTAGACACGTAAACACTTTCCACGTATATTCGCCGCGTGTGTGTCCTCACGCTCCTGGCTTTGATATTCGAATGTATAGGAGCGGAGAATTTCTTTCACTCGTAATATACGAGCTCGCAAGCGGATTGTATTTAATTTTTGGCGTGAAAAGAATTAAATTTCCTTTCGACGCCGAATTGAGTCGATTGTCTAGTGGACGGGGATGTAAGTGGAGATTGTAAGGTTCTAAATGCACTGATCCCGTGAGTATGCCCACGGAGACTGTGCGTCGAGTCGCACTGCAGTACAACGGCACGACCGTCGATCTGCGGCTTCTCTTTAACGTTTCAACAGATGACTTGTTGGTCGAGAGTTGCACTGCGAAGCCCGACTGCACGTGGTTCACTGCACGAATGCACCACTCGACGTGATTCGTAACAGTATTTAAACTACGTGGGGGCCTGACCCGCGACTCCTGAACCTCTCCGCACACGTGCTCCTCTAAGCGTTACACCGGCGGCGTCCGCAGAGGGAAGGAATCGAAGACCGAATGTCAAGCGTCCGAAGTGGACGCTGATCTGACGCCAGTGAGCCCACCTGGAGGTTCACCACGTAGGTGCCTCCGTTCAGTGTCTCCTAAGCCGAACGACAATCACAGAGAAGTTGGAACGGTATCCACCCACTTCTCTGTGTTTCAAACGTTTATACGCTTGAAACGACAAAATAATACTGCACAAGGGAGGTCGAACACCTTATTGGTGTATTCTCGAACTCTCCAAACTGGACAATAAATGAGAATTGAGCTCGTCTGGGAATTTGCTGTACGAAACTCCTGAATGCTCTTATTCGAATCGAAAGTCGACTCATTTGATAAGCAAAGTCTAAATTAATTGATGCTAATTTGAGTTTCAATGAATTCTCAGCAGTGCGAGGTCAATCAGAGGACCCGCTCCAGACTGAACATCGGCTCGATGCACCCTTTATTTAATAATCGTCTACTAGCTGTATCTCAAGCGTTTCACTCTCAAAATTCGCTCGATATCTGTTCGAACACGATCGGGAGCCGATGTGTCTTCTTCAGAAGTCGTTGTGAGACTGTGCGGATTGACAGCCGAAGACGTCGCCGTGGTACTTTAATTAATCGTTCCGCGGCGCTGTCTAAATTTCGGCAGTCTATCTTTGTCTAATTATTTGCGCGCTACTCTCTCACGATACTGACGTCATCAAAACCGTTGGCACACTCGAATCGAAGGTAATAAGCCGTTACCGATGCCAGAAAAACTAGTAATACACGCGTTTTTCTATCACTGCTCGCTGTACAAATCCTATTAGAGATAATATCCTTCGAATTGTACGTTAACAGGATTGACGGTAATTGCGGCCGGGCAAAATTTAAACACCTAGCAAGAAAGCAGTATGCCAGTAAGCAAGCAGTAAGCTGGTAAGAAAGCAGTTAGCTAGTAAGCAAGTAGTAAGCTAGTAAGCAAGCAGTAAGATAGTAAGCAAGTAGTACGATACAAAGCAAGCAACAAGCTAGTAAGCAAGCAGTAAGCAAGTAAGCTAGCAGCAGGCTAGTAAGAAAGTAGTTAGGTATTGAGCAAGCAGCAAGCTAGTATCAAGCAGTAATCTTGTAAGTAAGCGGCGGACTAGTAAGCGAGCAGGGAGCTAGTAAGCAAGCAGTAAGCGAGTAAGCTAGCTGTAAGCTGGTTGGCGAGCCGTAAGCTAGTAGGCGAGCAGTGAGCTAGCAAGAAAGCAGTATGCTAGTAAGCAAGCAGTAAGCTAGAAAGCACGCAGCGAGCTAGTACGCAAGCAGTAAGCTAGTAGGCAGGAAGTGAGCTGGCAAGCGTTCAGAAATATAGTAGGGAAGCAGTATGCTAGTAAGCAAGCAGTAAGCTAGTAAGGAAGCACTAACCTAGAAAGCAAGCAGCAGGCTAGTAACCAAGCAGTAAACGAGTAAGCTATCACTAAGCTAGTAAGCAAGCAGTAAGCCAGTAGGCAAGCACAGAGCTAGCAAGAAAGCAGTAAGCGAGTAAGCTAGCTGAAAGCTGGTTAACGAGCCGTAAGCTAGTAGGCGAGCAGTGAGCTAGCGAGAAAGCAGTATGCTGGAAAGCAAACAGTAAGCAAGAAAGCACGCAGCAAGCTAGTATGCAAGCAGTAAGCTAGTATGCAAGCAGTACGCTAGTAGGCAACCAGTAAGCTAGTTAGCAAGCACGAAGCTGCTAAACAAGCAGGAAGCTAGTAAGGAAACATTATACTAGAAAGCAAGCTGCTGGCTAGTAAGCAAGCTGTAAGCGAGTAAGCTAGCAGTTCGCTGGTAAGCAATGGGTGAGCTAGTAAGCTAGCTGTACGCTGGTAAGCAAGGAGTGAGCTAGTAATCAAGCACTATTCTTGTAAGCAAGCAGAAAGCTAGTAAACATGCAGTGAGCTAGTATGCGAGCACGGTGCTAGTAAGGAAGCAGTATGCTTGTAAGCGAGCAGCAAGATAGTAAGCAAGCAGTTGGCTATTGAGCATGCAGGATACCAGTAAGCAAGCAGTAAGCTAGAAAGCAAGCAGTAAGCTTGTAAGCAACCAGTAAGCTTCTAAGCAAGCAGGAAGCTAGTAAGGAAGCAGTATGTTAGAAAGCAAGCAGCGGGCTAGTAAGGAAGCAGTAAGCTAGTGAGAAAGCAGGATGCTAGTAAGCAAGCAGTATGCTAGGTAGGAACCAGCAAGCTATTAAGCAGGCAGTAAGCTTGTAATCGAGCATGGACCAGGTAAGAGAGCAGAATGCTAGTAAGGATCCAGTAAGCTAGTAAGCAAGCAATAAGCTAGTAAGCAACCGGTAAGCTTCTAAGCAAGTAGTAAGCTAGTAAGTAGGCAGCAAGCTTGTAAGCAAGCAGTAAGCCAGAAAGCAAGCAGCAAGCTAGTAAGCAAGTAGTAAGCTAGTACGAAGGCGGTGTTGGGACTGGAGTGACTGCGCACGCGCCGCCTCCAGCGCCTGGCCCGGCTTCGTGGAGGGTGGAGGAGGACGACGAGACTGCGTCAGTCTCGTCCTTCTCCTCCACCAGGAGCCTCATATGCTCCAAGAGAAAGATGACGGGGCAGACCGTCAATGGAGTGGGCATGGCGATGTGCCCGGTTGTCCGGATAAGTTGTCTCAGGGACGAAGTGACCGAGAAGATATCGGAGTGGATCTTCTCGTCCCTGAGACGAGTGGAGAAAGTGGCCGCTGCCTGCTCTTTTAAGGGGCAGCAGAGCGGCGGGGCAGAGGCTCTGAGGGAGGCTGCCCAAATGATGAGGGTCGCGGCGCGGGAGCTAAGCGGTCGGAACACCCGTCTGCAGCTCCTGTTGAAGCAGGAGCGACGGGGGAGGATGAGGGTACAGGCGCGCTGGAACAGCGCGGCCCTCCCTCCTGTCCTCCCTCCTCCTACGCCGCGCCCACCTGCGGTCGTTATGAAGCGGAGTGCGGCGGAGGTGGTGCGGGCCCCCACGGCACCTTCCTCCCGCACTCCGCCCGCGCAGAGATCCCCGTCCTCCTCAGAGGACGATCTCCTGAGGAGGATAGGGGACATAATTGACAAGAGGCTGGCCGCCTTCCGGGAGGAGCTCCTCCCCGGGAGAGCGGTCGGCGGGAGGGTGGTGCCACCCCGACCAGTGGCGGCACGGCCGGAGAATGCGAAGGTGGGGGGAGCGAAGGCTCCGCCCACCGTGGCGACTGCGGGGCCTCGGGTCGTGACCCCCAAGGGGGGAAGCGTACCCGTGGTCCCGGATCCCGCGTCCTCCGCGGCACCGCCCCATGGGGGGGTGTCGTGGAGCGAGGTGATGGGGCGGAGGGCGAGGAGGGCGGCGAGGAAGGCCTCGATGACGCAGCCTCCGCCCCCGCCGCCCGCGGCCAAATGAAAGGCCGCGAAGGCTCGACTTAGCCGCCCCACTAAAACGGCAGCGGTAGCGCTGACGGTTGCGCAGGGGGGCGAGCTGACCCTCGCGGAGGCGATGCGGCTCGCCAGGGATAATGTGTCCCTGGAAGAGCTTGGCAACGTTTCTGTCTGGGCGAAGCGGGCCGTGACTGGGCGGCGAGAAGGCCGACCGACTAGCCGAGAGGCTCCGGGAGCAGCTGGGCGAGCGGGGCGTCCGGGTCGTCCGGCCCACGAAGCGCACGGAGATGCGCGTGTGTTGGCTGAACGACTCGGTCACCGCGGAGGACGTGGCGCGTGCCCTAGCAAGGGCGGGGGATTGCCCTGAGAGGGATTGGCGGGTCAGGGACATCCGCAGATCTCCTTCCGGCCTGGGGTCCGTGTGGGCCCGCTGCCCCCTCTCCGCCACCCATAAATTGACGGAATCCGGGAGAGTTTTGTTGGGGTGGGTTTCGGCGCGAGTGGAGATACTCGCGCCACGCCCGCTCCAGTGTCACCGCTGCCTCAAATTGTGGCACGTGAGGCAGTGGTGCACCTCGCCTGTGGACCGCAGCGGTCAATGTTACCGCTGCGGGGCGAAGGACCACCGTGCGAGCCAGTGTTCGGCGTCCCTCCACTGCCCGTTATGTGCGGACAGGGGGATGCCAGCCGACCACAGGGTGGGGAGCAGGAAGTGCTCTCTCCCCTCCCGGAAGGAGAGGAAGAGGGGGGCCGTTCCGACTCCGGCGCCGCGGGCGGTGGCATCGTCCACCATGGAGGTGGATGGTGCCACGGGGACGCACAGCCGGGAGGAGGCTGGGGCGGTCGGTAATTAATGGCGCCCCGCCTCCTCCTCCAGGCCAACCTCAACCACTGCCGCGCGGCACAGGATATGATGTCCCAAGTCCTCGCGGAGTGGGGGGTTGGCCTGGCTGTCGCCGCCGAGCCGTACCGCGTCCTTGATCACCCTCATTGGGTGGGCGACGCGGACGGCTTGGTGGCCACGGTATGGGGAGGTGGCGACGGGTCCCCGCCGTTCTCCATGCTGGAGCGCGGTCGGGGATTCGTCGCCGTGGACTGGGGGGGAGTCGCCGTGGTGGGGTGCTACATCTCGCCTCGCAGCGGTCACGTCGCGTTCGAGCAGTACCTGGCCGAGGTCGCGGCATGCGTGCAGCGCTGCGCGGCCCGGCCGGTGCTCGTCCAGGCGGACTGTAACGCCAAGTCGATGGCGTGGGGGTCCCCCGGGACTTCCGTTCGCGGCGGGATCCTGAAAGACTGGGCGGCGGTGCTCGACCTTCGGTTACTGAACCGGGGGTCGGAGCACACGTGTGTGCGGCGATAAGGGGTGTCTATCGTGGATGTTGGATTCGCGACCCCCAACGCCGTGCGCATGGTGTCGGTGTGGCACGTGGTCGCGGGGGCAGAGACACTCTCGGACCACCGGTATATCCGAATGGAGGTCTCTGCCGCCACAGGGGATGCATCCCGACACCACCGTCCGGGTGGTACCCCACCGCGCCGCTGGGCGCTTCGGCGCCTGGACAAGGACGCCCTGATGGTAGCTGCCCTCGCTAGAGGAGGAGGTCGCCCGGCTCGGGGGGATGGTCGCGAACATATGTGACGCGGCGATGCCCCGGGTCGGGCGGGCTTCTCCTCGCCGGGCGGTGTACTGCTGGTCGGCCGCGATCGCGGAAATGCGAGACGCGAGTGTCCGCGCCCGACGCCAGTACACCCACGCGCGCCGTCGTCTACGGAGAGACGATAGCGTAGCGCGAGCGAGGGCAGATGTCCTGTATGAGGCATTCCGTATGTCGCGGATGGCTCTACAGGTCGCCATCAAACGGGCCAAAACCCGGGCATGGAAGGAGCTCCTCGAGACCCTTGATGACGATCCTTGGGGGCGCCCTTATAAGGTGGTGCTGAACAAGCTCCGCCCGTGGGCGCCCCCCGTCACCGAGGGTCCTGACCCCCGGCTGCTGGAGGACGTGATCAATACTCTCTTCCTGATTGGGGAGATGGGACCACGTCCTCCGGCAGAGGCGACGGCCCCGTTGGAGTGGGTGGCCGAGCCGGGGGTCACGCAGGGGGAGCTGGCCGCGTCCATCAAGCGGATTGAGGCGCGTAACACGGCACCCGTTCCGGATTGGTGTGCTCGGTCGGGTTTGGGTCTTAACCAACGGTGTCCTTGGGGCCGACCTCAGGCGGTTGTTTAACCGATGCCTGAGAGACGGGCGATTCCCCCCCAGTTGGAAGGTAGCGAGAATGGTCCTCCTCCGGAAGGAAGCTCGGCCCGCGGAGTCTCCATCCGCATACCGGCCTATCTGTCCCCTCGACGAGGTGGGCAAGCTCTTCGAGCGAGTGATTGCTGCCCGCCTCGTCGAGCACCTGTCGCGGGGTGCTCCGGGTCTGGCCGACTGCCAGTACGGTTTCTGGGGGGGCCGGTCGGCGGTCGACACGATCAGTCGGGTCGGGGCCCTCTCGGAGTCGGCCGTCACTCGGGGAGGGGTGGCGTTGGCAGTTTCCTTGGATATTACCAAAGCCTATAACACCCTTCCCTGGGAAGAGATAAGGAGGGGGCTCGAAGATCATCGTGTCCCTCCTTATCTCAGGGCAGTCGTCGGGGATTATCTCTGTGGCAGGTGGATCGTGTATCCGGGCCGGGATGGAGATATGCGGAGGGAGGTGTACTGCGGCGTTCCGCTGGGGTCGGTCCACGGGCCACTCCTGTGGAACATCGCGTACGATAAGGTGTTGCGGGCCGACCTCCACGACAGCGTCAGCGCCGTGTGTTACGCACATGACACACTGGTACTTGCCGTCGGGGCGCACTGGTGGAGGGCCAAGCGCCTCGCCGAGGAGGGGGCGCAACGCGTCGTCGACCGGATCAGGGGAATGGGGATGACGGTGGCGGTCCACAAGACCGAGGTGATAGAGTTCCATTCACCTCGGCAGGATCCGCCACCCTCTCTGATCCGGGTGGATGGGGCTGATATCGAGGTGAAGCCCCGGATGAGGTATCTGGGGCTGATCCTCGATAGCCACTGGCGCTTCGAGGAGCATATCCGCTGCCTGGTTCCCCGGTTAGAGAGGATGGTCTTGGCTTTAGGCCGGATCCTCCCCAACCTGGGGGGCCCGGCGGGACGAGTTCGCCGCCTCTATGTGGCAATGGTTCAGTCGGTGGCCCTATACGGGGCCCCCGTCTGGGCGGACGACCTGGCGGTCTCCCGGCGCAGCATGACGATGCTGCGTCGGGTGCAGAGGCGGATGGCGCTGAGGGTCGTCCGCGGCTACCGGACCGTGTCGCATGAGGCGGCGACGGTTCTTGCGGGGATGCCGCCCATGGATCTCCTCGCGCGGTCGCACGCGATGATCTATCGTCATCATATCGACCGTCGCGCGGGAGTGGGGGCGGTCCCGGGAGAGCAGGAACCTGCTTGGGGCGATTTAAAGCGCCAGGCCCGGCAGTTCGTGGTGCTCGCGTGGCAGGAGCGGTTGGCCCTGCCAACTGCGGGGCACCGGACTGTCGGGGCTGTTCGGCCACTCCTGTGTGAGTGGCTGGACAGAGGCCATGGAAGCCTTACTGGATGGCACAGGTATTTTCCGGGCATGGTAGCTTATGAAGATACCTGTGTCGGATAGGGAAGGAGCCGACGGCGCGTTGCAGCCATTGTGACGCCGAGCAGGACACGGCTGATCATACCCTCCAGGTATGCCCAGCGTGGGAGGGGGAGCGCCGTGTCCTGGTCGGCGTCATAGGGCGGGATGTCTCGCTGCCGGGTGTGGTGCGCGCCATGCTCGGCAGCGAGAGGATGTGGAGGGCCGTGGCCTCCTTCTGCGAGACCGTAATGCTGCAGAAGGAGGCCGCGGGAAGGGAGCGCGAGCTTCAACGGGGCGCTGAGGCTCGCGCTCGTATGGTGGCGCGAGGGCGTCGCCCGGGCGCCAGGCGTCGCGGGCGGCGGCCTTTGCGCGGCGGATGACCCTGGCTGGGCGGGGGACCCTGAGGGGAGCCCCCTCCCGCCAGGCGGCTATGGGTCGTACCGGGTGGGTCCGGCCCACGGGGCGGCACCCTCGGTGGCCTGGAGCGGCCATGGGCTCCCGGCCGCCGAGGGGTAGAAACGGGGTCGCAGGCGGTTGCGAGTTGGGGCTCGCAGCCCGCCACTAAATGCGGCCCCGGGACGGATGGCGGCGGGATGGAGTGGCCCCGTCCTGCCGCTATGAGAGAGAGTGTCTACCGGGGGGACCGCTTGTCCCCCCCCGGGGATGGGCGCAACGCGCGGGC
Source organism: Colletes latitarsis (assembly GCF_051014445.1). Classification (NCBI taxonomy): domain Eukaryota; kingdom Metazoa; phylum Arthropoda; class Insecta; order Hymenoptera; family Colletidae; genus Colletes; species Colletes latitarsis. Next base: position 456,036 of record NW_027488377.1, on the reverse strand, counting down.
ACGGGGAGGGTACCGGAAGAATGCTTCGAGCGATTCCCGGTATCCTCCCAAATCGTGCGAAAGGGTCACCGTGGGGTTTTTAGTGGGTAGGTCCCGCGCCTGTCATTCTACGGGCGCGGGGAATCCCACACAACCGTCCCGCCTCTCCCCAAAGAGGTGGGAGGGAGTCTTTCGAAGATTTTCCCCACGACAAAAAAAAAAAAAAAAAAAAAAAGGAGTAAGCTAGTAAGCAAGCAGGAAGCTAGTAGGTAAGCAGTATGTTAGAAAGCAAGAATTGGGGTAGTAAACAAGCAGTAAGCGAGTAAGCTGGCTGTAAGCGAGGAAGCATGCAGTGAGCTACTGGGCAAGTAGTGACCTAGTAAGAAAGCAGGATGCTCGCAAGCAAGCAGTAAGCTAGAGCGCAAGTAGCAAGCCAGTGAGCAAGCATTAAGATAGTAAGCGAGTAGGGACCTACTATTCAAGCAGTCTGCTAGTGAGCAAGCAGTAATCTAGAAAGCAAGCAGCAAGCTAGTAAGCAAGCTGTAAGCTAGTAGGCAAGCCGTGAGCTAGTAAGAAAGCAGTATGCTAGTAAGTAAACAGAAGGCTATAAAGCAAGTTGCAAGCTAGTAAGCAAGCAGTAGGCTTGTAAGCAACCTGTCAGCTATTAAGCAAGCAGTAAGCTCGTAAGCAAGCAGTAAGGTTGTATGCAAGCATGAACCTAGTAAAGATGCAGCATGCTAGTAAGCAACCAATAAGCTAGTAATGAAGCAGTGTGCTAGTAAGCCACGTGGAAGCTAGTATTAAATGAGTAAGCTAGTAAGCAAGCAGCGAGCTAGTAAGCGTTCAGGGAGCTAGTAGGCAACCAGTAAGGTTGTAAGCAACCCGCAAGCTTCTAAGCAAGCAGAAAGCTGGTAAGCAAGCAGCAAGCCAGTAAGCAAGCAGCTGGCTAATAAGAAAGAAGTATGCCATTAAGCAAGCAGTATGCTAATAAGCAAGCGGTAAGCTAGTAAGCAAGCAGTACGCTAGTATGCAAGCTGTAAGCTGGCATGAAAGCAATTAGCTTGCAAGCAAGCAGTAAGCTAGTATGCAAGCACTGACCTGGTAAGCGAGGTGGAACCTAATAAGCAAGCAGTGAGCTATTAAGCGAGCAGGATGCTAGTAAGGAAGCAGTACACGAGTAAGCAAGCAGGGACGAAGTAAGGAAGCAGAATGCTAGTAAGCAAGCAGTAAGCGACTAGGGAACCAGTAAGCTAGTAAACAAGCAGGAAGCTAGTAGGGAAGCATTATGCTAGTAAGCATGCAGTAACCTCATAAGCTACCAGTAAGCTAATAAGCAAGCAGTAACCTGGCATGAAAGCAATTAGCTTGTAAGCTAGCAGTAAGCTAGTAAGCAAGCAGTGAGTCAGTAACCGAGCATGGATCTGGAGAGGAAGCAGCGAGCTAGTATGCAAGCGTTGAGCTTGTAAGAAAGCATTAAATTAGTAACAAAAGCAGTAAGCTGGTAAGCATGCAGTACGCTAGTAAGCAACAAGAAAGCTAGTAAGCAAGCAGTATGCTAGAATGAAACCAGCAAGCTGGTAAGCAAGCAGTAAGCTAGTAAACAACCAGTGAGCTAGTAAGCAAGCAGTAAGCAAGTAGGCAAGCAGTGAGCTAGTAACGGAGCAGTTAACTTGTTGCAGAGAAGTAAGCTGGTAAGCAAGCTGGAAGCTAGTAGGGAAGCATTCGTCTGGCAACAGGGCAGTAAGTTAGTAAGAAAGCAGTAATCTAGTAAGCTAGCAGTAAGCCAGTAAACAAGCAGTGAGCTAGTAAGCGAGGAGGAAGCTAGTAAGGAAGCAGTAGGATAGTAAGCATCCGGTAATCTAGTGTGCAAGCATTAAGCTGATAAGGAAGCTGTACGATAGTAAGCAAGCAGTAAGCAAGTAGGCAAGCAGTGAGCTGGTAAGCCAGGACGAAGCTAGTAAGCAAGCAGTAAGCTAGTAAGCAAGCAGTAAGGCAGTAAGCAAGCATCGCGCTAGTCAGAAAGCAGTCGGCTAGTAGGGAAGCAGTATGCTAGTAAGGAAGCAGTAAGCTTGTAAGCAAGCACGAGGCTAGTAACAAAACAGTAAGTTAGTAACAAAGCTGTAAACTAGTAAGCAAGCAGGAAGCTAGTAGGAATGCATTCGTCTAGTAAGAAAGGAGCAAGTTAGTAAGAATGCAGTATGCCAGTAAGCAAGCAGTAAGCTAGTAAGCAACCAGTAAGCTAGTAAGCAAGCAGTAAGCTGGTATGAAAGCAATTAGCTTCTAAGGAAGCAGTAAGCTAATAAGCAAGCAGTGATCTAGTAAGCGAGCAGTGAGCTAGTAAGCAAGCAGGAAGCCATTCAGGAAGCACTAAGCTAGAAAGCACGCAGCAGGCTAGTAAACAAGCAACAAGCAAGTAAGCTAGCAGTACCCCTCAGGGGCTGTGTCCGGCAATCGTCGGCCGCAGTACGGGGCGTAGCGACCCCGATATACCTGATGCTTATCACAGGGTAAGCCTCCTGATGGTCGTCACAATGACCCATCCTCAATTCCTTCTCTTGTTTTGTGAATGGTACGTGACGGCAGGAGGAACGGGTGCCTTGGCTTAACCGCCCGGGGTACCGCAAGTATGGCGACTCTATAAAATCGCCCTCCAATCCTAAGTTATGGTGCGCGGCGATGGGATGCATGGTTGGGGGAGGAGGCCCAATCCCAAGCGACCACCTCCGGGTCACGTGCCGAACCCCAGGAGTGTATAGGCTTACCCGGGTAAGGCGGCTCTGCCCGGGCGGACCATTTCTTCCGACCTGCTCGTGGGAATAGTATGGAGTTTAAAACTAAACGGGGATGGGACGGGGTAAGTCAGAGGGGGAGGGCGAAGGCGGTGTTGGGACTGGAGTGACAGCGCTCGCGCCGCTCCCAGCGCCTGGCCCGGCTCCGTGGAGGGTGGAGGAGTACGACGAGATTGCGTCAGTCTCGTCCTTCTCCTCCACCAGGAGCCTCATAGGCTCCAAGAGAAAGATGACGAGGCAGGCCGTCAATGGAGTGGACAGGGCGATGAGCCCGTTTGTCCGTATGAGTTGCCACAGGGACGAGGTGACCGAGGATATATCGGAGAGGATCTCCTCGTCCCTGAGACGAGTGGAGAAAGTGGCGCTTGCCTGCTCCTTTAAGGGGCAGAAGAGCGTCGGGGCAGAGGCTCTGAGGGAGGCTGCCCGAATGATGAGGGACACGGCGCGGGAACTAAGCGGGCGGAACGCCCGTTTGCAGCTCCTGTTGGAGGAGGAGGGACGGGGGAGGAAGAGGGCAAAGGCGCGCTGGAACAGCGCGGCCCTCCCTCCTGTCCTTCCTCCTCCTACGCCGCACCCTCCTGCCATCGTTATGAAGCGGAGTGCGGCGGAGGTGGTGCGGGCCCCCACGGCACCTTCCTCCCGCACTCCGTCCGCGCAGAGGACCCCGTCTTCCTCAGAGGACAATCTCCTGAGGAGGATAGGGGACATGTTTGACAAGAGGCTGGCCGCCTTCCGGGAGGAGCTCCTCCCCGGAAGAACGGTCAGCGGGAGGGTGGTGCCACCCCGACCTGTGCCGGCACGGCCGGGGAAGGCGAAGGTGGGAGGAGCGAAGGCTCCGCCCACCGTGGCGACTCCGGGGCCTCGGGTCGTGAACCCCAAGGGGGGAAGCATAACCGTGGTCCCGGTTCGCGCGTCCTCCGCGGCACCGCCCCAAGGAGGGGTGTCGTGTAGCGAGGTGGTGGAGCGAAGGGCGAGGAGGGCGGCGAGGAGGGCCTCGCAGGCGCAGCATACGCCCCCGCCGCCCGCGGCCAAAGGAAAGGCCGCGAAGGCGCGACTTGGCCGCCCCCCTAAAACGACAGCGATCGCGCTTACCGTTGCGCAGGGGAGCGACCTGACCCTCGCGGAGGCGATGCGGCTCACCAGGAACAATGTGTCCCTGGAAGAGCTTGGCATCGCATCCGTGAGGGCGAAGCGGGCCGTGACTGGGGGTCTCCTGCTGCAGATCCCAGGTCCAGACGGCGGCGTGAAGGCGGACCGACTCGCCCAGAGGCTCCGGGAGCAGCTGGGTGGGCGGGTTGTCCGGGTCGCCCGGCCCACGAAACGCACGGAGATGCGCGTGTGTGCTACATCTCGCCTCGCAGCGGTTACGTCGCGTTCAAGCAGTACCTGGCCGAGGTCGCGGCATGCGTGCAGCGCTGCGCTGCCCGGCCGGTGCTGGTCCTGGGGGACTTCAACGCCAAGTCGGTGGCGTGGGGGTCCCCCAGGACTTCCGTTCGCGGCGGGATCCTGGGCGACTGGGCGGCAGGGCTCGACCTTCGGTTACTGAACCGGGGGTCGGAGCACACATGTGTGCGGCGATATGGGGGGTCTATCGTGGATGTTGGATTCGCGACCCCCAACGCCGTGCGCATGGTGTCGGGGTGGCACGTGCTCGCGGGGGCAGAGACACTCTCGGACCACCGGTATATCCGGATGGAGGTCTCTGCCGCCGCGGGGGATGCATCCCGACACCACCGTCCGGGTGGTACCCCACCGCGCCGCTGGGCGCTTCGGCGCCTGGACAAGGACGCCCTGGTGGCAGCTGCCCTCGCTGCAACTTGGCCGCAGGGGGCGGCCGAGTTGTCGAGTATAGAGGAGGAGGTCGCCCGGCTCGGGGGGATGGTCGCGAACATATGTGACGCGGCGATGCCCCGGGTCGGGCGGGCTTCTCCTCGCCGGGCGGTGTACTGGTGGTCGGCCGCGATCGCGGAAACGCGAGACGATAGCGTGGCGCGAGCGAGGGCAGATGACCTGTATGAGGCATACCGCTTGTCCCGGATGGCTCTGCAGGTCGCCATCAAACGGGCCAAGACCCGAGCATGGAAGGAGCTCCTCGAGACCCTTGATGACGACCCTTGGGGGCGCCCTTATAAGGTGGTGCTGAACAAGCTCCGCCCGTGGGCGCCCCCCGTCACCGAGGGTCTTGACCCCCCGCTGCTAGAGGACGTGGTCAATACTCTCTTCCCAATTGGGGAGATAGGACCACGTCCTTCGGCAGAGGCGACGGCCCAGTGGGAGTGGGTGGCCGAGCCGGGGGTCACGCAGGGGGAGCTGGTCGCGGCCATCAGACGGCTCGGGGCGTGTGACACGGCCCCGGGTCCGGATGCTGTGCCGGCCGGGTTTGGGTCCTAACCCACGGCGTCCTTGGGGCCGACTACAGGCGGTTGTTTAACCGATGCCTGAGGGACGGGCGATTCCCCCCCAGTTGGAAGGTAGCGAGGATGGTCCTCCTCCGGAAGGAGGGTCGGCCCGCGGAGTCTCCATCCGCATACCGACCCATCTGTCTCCTCGACGAGGTGGGCAAGCTCTTCGAGCGAGAGATTGCCGCCCGCATCGTCGAGCACCATTAATTACCGACCGCCACAGACTCCTCCCGGCTGTCCGTCCCCGTGGCACCGTCCACCTCCATGGTGGACGATGCCACCGCCCGCGGCGCCGGAGCCGGAACGGCCCGCCTCTTCCTCTCCTTCCGGAAGGGGAGAAAGCACTTCCTGCTCCCCACCCAGTGGTCGGCTGGCATCCCCCTGTCCGCACATAGCGGGTAGTGGTGGGCCGCCGAGCACTGGCTCGTGCGGTGGTTCTTCGCCCCGCAGCGGTAACATTGACCGCTGCGGTCCACCGGCGAGGTGCACCACTGCCACACATGCCCTAATTCGAGGCAGCGATGACACTGGAGCGGGCGCTGTGCGAGTTTCTCCACTCCGCCGGAAACCACCCCACCAAAACTCTCCCGGATTCCGCCAATTTATGGACGGCGGAGAGGGGGCAGCGGGCCCACACGCACCCCAGGCCGGAAGGAGATCTGCGGATCTCCCCGACCCGCATGTCCCCCTCAGGGCAATCCCCCGCCCATGCTAGGGCACGCGCCACGTCCTCCGCGGTGACCGTGTCCTCCAGCCAACGCACGCGCACCTCCGTGCATTTCGTGGGCCGGGCGACCCGGACACCCCGCTCGCCCAGCTGCTCTCGGAGCCTCTGGGTGGGTCGGCGAGTGGCCCTATACGGGGCCCCCGTCTGGGCGGACGACCTGGCGGCACGACGCAGCCTTACGATGCTACATCGGGTGCAGAGGCGGATGGCGCTGAGGGTCGTCCGCGGCTACCTGACCGTGTCGCATGAGGCGGCGATGGTTCTTGCGGGGATGCCGCCCATGAATCCCCTCGCGCGGTCGCACGCGATAATGTATCGTCATCGTGTCGACCGTTGCGCGGGAGTGGGGGCGGTCCCGGGAGAGCAGGAACCTGCTTGGGGCGATTTGAAGCGTTAGGCCCGGCAGTTCGTGGTGCTCGGGTGGCACGAGCGGTTGGCCCCGCCTACCGCGGGGAACCGGACAGTCGGGGCTGTTCGGCCACTCCTGAGTGAGTGGCTGGACAGAGGCCATGGAAGCCTCACTTACCGGCTGGCACAAGTATTTTCCGGGCATGGCAGCTTCGGAAGATACCTGTGCCGGATAGGGAAGGAGCCCACGGCGCGTTGCTGCCATTGTGACGCCGAGCAGGACACGGCTGATCAGCGAGAGGAAGTGGAGGGCCGTGGCCTACTTTTTTTTTTTTTTTTTTTTTTTTTTTTTTGTCGTGGGGAAAATCTTCGAAAGACTCCCTCCCACCTCCTTGGGGAGAGGTGGGAGGGGTGTGTGGGATTCCCCGCGCCCGTACAACGACAGGCGCGGGACCTACCCACTAAAAACCCCACGGTGACCCTTCGGCACGCTTTGGGAGGATACCGGGAATCGCTCGAAGCATTCTTCCGGTATCCTCCCCGTGCCCGCGCTTTCGCGCCCATCCCCCGGGGGGACAATCGGTCCCCCCAGTAGACACACTGCCTCATAGCGGCGGGACGGGGCCACTCCATCCTGCCGCTATCCGTCCCGGGGCCGCGTTTAGTGGCGGCTGCGAGCCCCAACTCGCAACCGCCCGCGACCCCGTTTCCACCCCTCGGCGGCCGGGCGTTCATGGCCGCACCAGACCGCCGAGGGTGCCTCCCCTTGCGTCGGACCGGTAGGGGGAGGCACTCCTACCCCCAACCGGTCCGACCCGGCGCCGTCTGGCGGGAGGAGGGTCCCCTCAGGACCCCCCTCCCAGCCTAGGTCATCCGCCACGCCGAGGCGACCGCCCGCGACGCCTCGCGACCGGGCGACGACCTCGGGCCACCGCACGTGCGCGAGCTTCAGCGCGCCGCTGAAGCTCGCGCTCCCTCCCCGCGGCCTCCTTCTGCAACATTACGTTCTCGCAGAAGGAGGCCACGGCCCTCCACTTCTCCTCGCTGCCGAGCATGGCGCGCACCACGCCCGGCAGCGAGACATCCCGCCCGACGACGCCGACCAGGACACGGCGCTCCCCCTCCCACGCGGGGCATACCTCCAGGGTATGATCCGCCGTGTCCTGCTCAGCGTCGCAGTGGCAGCAACGCGCCGTCGGCTCCTTCCCTATCCGGCACAGGTATCTTCCGAAGCTGCCATGCCCGGAAAATACCTGTGCCAGCCGGTAGGTGAGGCTGCCATGGCCTCTGTCCAGCCACTCCTTCAGGAGTGGCCGAACAGCCCCGACAGTCCGGTGCCCCGCGGTTGGCAGAGCCAGCCGCTCCTGCCACGCGAGCAACACGGACTGCCGGGCCTGGCGCTTCAAATCGCCCCAAGCAGGTTCCTGCCCGCCCGGGACCGCCCCCACCCCCGCGCGACGGTCGACGCGGTGCCGGTACATCACCGCGTGCGACCGCGCGAGCAGGTCCATGGGCGGCATCCCCGCTAGAACCGTCGCCGCCTCATGTGACATGGTCCGATACCCGCGGACGACCCTGAGCGCCATGCGCCTCTGCACCCGACGCAGCATAGTCATGCTGCGCCGGGAGGCAGCCAGGTCGTCCGCCCAGACGGGGGCCCCGTATAGGGCCACCGACTGGACCATTGCCACATTGAGGCGACGAACTCGGCCCGCCGGGCCCCCCAGGTTGGGCAGGATCCGGCCCAGAGCCGCAACCATCCTTTCCAACCGGGGGACCAGGCAGCGGAAATGCTCCTCGAAACGCCAGTGGCTATCGAGGATCAGCCCCAGATACCTGATCTGGGGCTTCACCTCGATGTCAGCCCCACCCACCCGGATCAGAGGGGGTGGCGGATCCTGCCGAGGTGAATGAAACGCAATCACCTCGGTCTTATGGACCGCCACCGTCATCCCCATCCCCCTGATCCGGTCGACGACGCGTTGCGACCCCTCCTCCGCGCGACGCATGGCCCTCCCCCAGTGCGCCCCGACGGCCAGCACCAGTGTGTCATCCGCATAACACACCGTGCTGACGCCGTCGGGGAGGCCGGCCCGCAACACCGAGTCGTACGCGATGATCCACAGGAGTGGCCCGAGGACCGACCCCTGCGGAACACCGCAGTACACCTCCCTCCGCATATCACCATCCCGGCCCGGATACTCGATCCACCTGCCGCGGAGATAATCCCCGACGATCGCCCTGAGACAAGGGGGGACTCGATGATATTCGAGTCCCCTCCTTATCTCTTCCCAGGGGAGGGTGTTAAAGGCATTGGCAATATCCAAGGATATTGCCAATGCCACCCCTCCCCGGGAGACGGCCGCCTCCGAGAGGGCCCTCACACGACCTATCGCGTCGATAGTCGATCGGCCCCCCCGGAAACCGAACTGGCAGTCGGCCAGACCGGGATCACCCCGCGACAGGTGCTCGACGAGGCGGGCAGCAATCACACGCTCGAAGAGCTTGCCCACCTCGTCGAGGAGACAAATGGGCCGGTATGCGGAGGGAGACTCCGCGGGCCGACCCTCCTTCCGGAGGAGGACCATCCTCGCCACCTTCCAACTGGGGGGGAATCGCCCGTCCCTCAGGCAGCGGTCGAACAACCGCCTGAGGTCGGCCCCAAGGACGCCCTGGGTCAAGACCCAAACCCGGCCGGGCACACCATCCGGACCCGGGGCCGTGTTACGAACCCCGAGCCGTCTGATGGCCGCTGCCAGCTCCTCCTGCGTGACCCCCAGCTCGGCCGTCCACTCCACTGGGACAGCCGCCGCCGCCGGAGGACGCGGTCCCCTCTCCCCAATTGGGAAGAGTGTATTGACCACGTCCTCCAGCAGCCGGGGGTCAAGACCCTCGGTGACGGGGGGCGCCCACGGGCGGAGCTTATTCAGCACCACCTTATATGGGCGCCCCCATGGATCGTCATCAAGGGTCTGGAGGAGCTCCTTCCATGCCTGGGACTTGGCCCGTTTGATGGCGACCTGCAGAGCAACCCGCGCCACGCGGTATGCTCCATACAGGTCATCAGCTGCCCTCGCTCGCGCCACGCCGTCGCCTGTACGTTGACGACGGCGCGCGCGGGTGTACTGGCGTCGGGCGCGGACAGTCGCGACTCGCAACTCCGCGATCGCGTCCGACCACCAGTACACCGCCCGGCGAGGAGAAGCCCGCCCGACCCGAGGCATCGCCGCGTCGCAAATACCCGCGACCAATGCTCCGAGCCGGGCGACCTCCTCCTCTATGCTCGGCAACTCGGCCGCTCCCTGCGGCCAAGTTGCAGCGAGGGCAGCTGCCATCAGAGCGTCCTTGTCCAGGCGCCGAAGCGCCCAGCGGCGTGGTGGGGTGCCACGCAGGCGGCCGTGTCGGGATGCACTCGCGGCGGCAGAGACCTCCATCCGGATGTACCGGTGATCGGAGAGTGTCTCTGCCCCCGCGAACACGTGCCAACCCGACACCATGCGCACGGCGTTGGGGGTCGCGAATCCAACATCCACGATGGACCCCCCATATCGCCGCACGCATGTGTGCTCCGACCCCCGGTTCAATACCCGGAGGTCGAGCCCCGCCGCCCAATCGCCCAGGATCCCGCCGCGAACGGAGGTCCTGGGGGATCCCCAAGCCACCGACTTGGCATTAAAATCCCCCAGGACCAGCACCGGCCTGGCCGCGTAGCGCTGCACGCATGCCGCGACCTCGGCCAAGTACAGCTCGAACGCAGCGTGACCGCTACGGGGCGAAATGTAGCACCCCACCACAGCGACTCCCCCCCAGTCCACGGCGACGAATCCCCGACCGCGCTCCAACAAGGAGAACGGTGGGGACCCGTCGCCCCCTCCCCATACCGTCGCCACCAAGCCGTCCGCGTCGCCCACCCAATGAGGGTGATCAGGGACGCGGTACGGCTCGGCGGCGACCGCCAGGCCAACCCCCCACTCCGCGAGGACTTGGGACATCAAGTCCTGGGGCCGTGGCCTACTTCTGCGAGACCGTAGTGCTGCAGAAGGTGGCCGCGGGAAGGGAGGGCAAGCTTCAGCGGCGCGCTGAGGCCCGCGCTCGTATGGTGGCGCGAGGGCGTCGCTCAGGCGCCAGGCGTCGCGGGCGGCCGCCTTTGCGCGACGGATGACCCTCGCTGGGAGGTGGGCCCTGAGGGGAGCCCCCTCAAGCCAGGAGTGAAGGGTCGGCAGGGTGGGTCCGGCCCACGGGGCGGCACCCACGGTGGCCTGGAGCGGCCATGAGCTCCCGGTCGCCGAGGGGTAGAAACGGGGTCGCAGGCGGTAGCGAGTTGGGGCTTGCAGCCGCAACTAAGCGAGGCCCCGGGACGGATGCCGGCGGGATGGAGTGGCCCCGTCCTGCCGCTATGAGACAGAGTGTCTACCGGGGGGACCGTTTGTCTCCTCCTGGGATGGGCGCAAAGCGCGGGCACGTGGAGGATACCGGAAGAATGCTTCGAGCGATTCCCGGTATCCTCCCAAAACGTGCGGAAGGGTCACCGTGGGGTTTTTAGTGGGTAGGTCCCGCGTCCGTCATTCTACGGGCGCGGGGAATCCCACACACCACTCCCGCCTCTCCCCAAAGAGGTGGGAGGGAGTCTTTCGAAGATTTTGCCCACGACAAAAAAAAAAAAAAAAAAAAGTAAGCTCGCAGTAAGCTAGTAAGCAAGCAGTAACCTAGAAAGCAAGCAGTAAGCGAGCAAGCTAGCAGTAAGCTAGTAAAAAGGCAGTACGCTGGAAAGCAAGCATTGAGCTTGTAAGCGAGCAGGGAGGTAGTAAGGTAGCAGTATGCTAGTAAGCAAGCAGTAAGCTAGTAAGCAACCAGTAAGCTGGTATGAAAGCAATTAGCTTCTAAGCAAGCAGTAAGCTAATATGCAAGCAGTGATCTAGTAAACGAGCAGCGAGCTAGTAAGCAAGCAGGAAGCTAGTAAGGAAGCACTAAGCTAGAAAGCTAGCAGTAAGCTATTAAGCAAGCTGTAAGCTTGTAAGGAAGCAGCTAGCTAGTAAGCGAGCAGCAAGCTAGTAAGAAAGCAGTAAGCGAGCAACCTAGCAGTAAGCTAGTAAACAGGCAGTAAGCTGGTAAGCAAGCATTGAGCTAGTAAGCGAGCAGGGAGCTAGTAAGAGAGCAGGAAACTAGTAAGGAAGCTGTATGAGAGTAAGCTAGCAGTAAGACAGTAAGCAAGCTGTAAGCTCGTAAGCAAACAGTAAGCTAGCAAGCAAGCTGTAAGCTAGTAAGCAAGCAGTAAGCTAATAAGCGAGAAGCAAGCTAGTCAGCCAGCAACAGGCTAGTAAGCAAGCAGCAGACTAGTAAGAGTGCATTTAATTAGTAAGGAAGCAGTAAGTTTGTACCAAAGCAGTCAGCTGGTATGAACACAGCAAGCTAGTAGAAAGCAGTAAGCAAGCAGTGAGCTTGTAATCTAGCAGTAAGCTGGTAAGCATGCAGTGAGCTAGTAAACGAGCAGGGAGCTAGTAAGCACGTAGTGAGCTAGTAAGCGAGCAGCAAGCTAGTAAGGAAGCAGTATACTAGTAAGCAAGCAGCATGCTAGTAGGAAACATGTAAGCTAGTAAGAAAGCAGTAAGCTAGAAAGCAAGCAGGAGGCTACTAAAAAAGCAGTTAACTATTATGCGAGCAATAAGCTAGATAGCAAGCAGTGTGCTAGTAAGCGAGCGGTTAAGTTAAATAGCAAGCAGTGAGCTAGTGAGCGAGCAGTGATCTGGTAAGCAAGCAGCAAGCTAGTATGCAAGCAGTAAGCTAGAATGCAAGCAGCAGGCTGGTAAGCTTGCAGTAATCGAGCAAGCTCGCAGTAATCTGGTAAGCAAGCAGTGAGCTTGGAACCGTGGAAGAAGCTACAAAGGAAGCAGCATGATAGTAAGCAAGCAGTAAGCCAGTAAGCAACAAGTAAGCTAGTAAGCAAGCAGTAAGCTGGTAGGAAAGCAGGTAGCTAGTAAGGAGGTAGTAAGCTAGTAAGTCAGTAGCATGATAGTATGCAAGCAGTGAGCTGGTAAGCTAGCAGGAAGCTAGTAAGGAAGCAGTATCCTAGTAAGCAAGCAGCAGGCTAGTAAGAAAGCAGTTAGTTAGTAACAAACCAGTAAGCTATTAAGCAAGCAGAAAGCTTGTAAGGAAGTAATTGGCAAATAAGCAAACAGTAAGTTAGTAAGCCAGCAGTAACCTCGAAACCCCACGCACCCGTTTGGTTGTCCAGGCGGCAGGGGAGGTGAACCCCTACCTGGCGCGTCCCCAGGTGGCGGATAGGGGTAGCCGCTGGGATGGGATTCGGGGATGGGGCCCCCAACCTGAGGAGGCTGTTGACCGCATCCGCGCATGGCATACCGGAGGTTGGAGCGAAAGCTTCCGCGGACCACACACCGGTATGAATGCTTTGCGTGGGTGAATGTGTTTGTGAGTGGCCCGGGGCATGGGATAATTGCCGTGGGTATTTCCTAAGGCTGCAGGTTGGCCCCTTGGCGGCGCGATGAGTCCAGCAGCCAACGTGGCCACCCAGTCGGCGGCTTAGTCCTATGTCACGCGGCCGTGGGCGCTGGTGACCAGGCGCTTGCGGTTGAGTGGGAATGCGGTTGGAGGAGTGCCTCCCACCGGGAGGGGCCTGAAGAGGCACGAAGCAGAGGGGAACTCTGTGATATCTCACTAGAGTTTCCGGACCCTCGCCAGGCGTCTGAGGATCGTCACCGTGGGGTTTTAGTCGGTATGAGTCCGACACTACCGACAAGCCCGCCCTTCGGGTTGGTTCGCGGGTGTCCATGAGGATTTCCCCAGGTACAAAAAAAAAATGTTACATCGAAAACAATCAGCAAGATAGTAAGCGAGCAGGAAGCTAGTAAGGAAGCAGTATGCTTGTAAGCAAACAGTAAGCTAGAAAGCAATTTGAAAGCTACGTAAGCAAGCAGTAAGCGATTAAGCTAGCAGTAAGCTAGTAATCAAGCAGTAATCGAGTATGCAAGCAATTAGCTAGTAAGCAAGCAGGAAGCTAGTAAGGATGCAGTATACTAGTAAGCAAGCCGTAAGTTAGTAACAAAGCAGTATGCTAGTAAGCAGACAGCAGGCTAGTAGGGAAGCAGTTAGTAAGGAAGCAGTAACGTAAGAAGTAAGCAGGAATGTAGTAAGAAAGCAGTTAGGTAGTAAGAATGCAGTAGGCTAGTAAGCAAGCAGTACGCTAGTAAGCAAGCGGCAAGATAGAAAGCATGTTGCAATCTAGTAAGCAAGCAGCAAGCTTGCAAGCAAGCAGTAAGCTAGTAAGCAAGCAGTGAGCTTGTAAGCAAGCAGTAAGCTGGAAAGAAAGCAGGTAGCTAGTAAGGAGGTAGTAAGCTAGTAAGTCAGCAGCATGATAGTAAGCAAGCAGTTAGCTAGTAAGCGAGCAGGAAGCTAGTAAGGAAGCAGTATCCTAGTAAGCAAGCAGCTGGCTAGTAAGAAAGCAGTTAGTTATTGAGGAAGCAGAAAGCTTGTAAGCAAGCAATGTGCAAGTAAGCAAGCAGTGATCTAGTAAGCGTGCAGCGAGCTAGTAACAAAGCAGTAATCTAGTAAGCAAGCTGTATGCTTCTGAGAAAGCAGTAAGCTAGTAAGCAAGCAGTACGTTCGTAACAAAGCGGTATCCTAGTAAGCAAGCAGCAGGCTAGTAAGAAAGCAGATAGTTAGTAAGCATGCGACAGGCAAGTAAGAAAGCAGAATGCTAGAAAGCATGTTGTAAGCTACGTAAGCAAGCAGTAAGCGATTAAGCTAGCAGTAATCTAGTAAGCAAGCAGTAGGCTATTGAGAACGCAGTTAGCTACGAATCAAGCAGTGAGCTAGTAAGCAGGCAGAAAGCTAGTAAGGAAGCAGTGTGCTAGTATGTAAACAGTAAGCTAATATGCTACCAGTAAACTTGAAAGCAAGCAGTAAGCTAAAAAGCAAGCACCAGGCTATTGAGAAAGCAGTTAGCTAGGAAGCAAGCAGTAAGCTAGTATGCAACCAGTAAACTTGTAAGCAAGCACTGAGCTAGTAAGCGAGGAGGTAGCCAGTATGAAAGCAGTATGTTAGTGTGCAAACTGTAAGCTAGTAAGCAAGCAGTAAGCTAGTATGCAAGCAGTGAGCCAGTAAGCGAGCAGAGAGCTAGTAAGGGAGCAGTTTGCCAGTAAGTCAGCCGTAAGATAGAATGCAAGCAGCAAGCTAGTATGCAAGCAGTAAGATAGTAAGCGAGGAGGAAGCTAGTAAGGAAGCAGTAAGCTTGTTAAAGTACTAAGAGACTTTAACGTGGGTGCGGATGAGGAAACAGACAGAGAGAGAAATTGTTACAAGTTTTTCAATAAAGTTTTTATTTTACAAAAATATAAATGAAAATTCAAGTACTGTTAAGAACCCAATAATATATAATGTATGGCGGCTAATAGTGGCGTGTTATTTATATTAATGTGGAATGAGTTAGAAATGTTTTTCGTTTTGTATCAATTTATATCAGTGTTTAAATAACGCGTTAATTCGTTGATTGGAAAACGTCGGTTAAACCGTCGCGTGATCGATAGAAAAAGCAGGACATTTCTTATACGGTTATTCTCTGTTTACGCGACATTCCAGAGCCTTCTCTGCGTCGTAATATGTTTCGAGCAATACCGTGTAGAAAAACTACAAATTTACTTTCGATACAAATCACGCGTTCGGCCTAGTAACGGTTACCAGAGAACAGGTGTTACTACGCCGAAATTATAGAGAGGATACAAAATTAATAAGAGACAGGCAGCTTAGACCAGACAGCGCCACGAGACGAGAATTTTCCCCTCTCTCGTGGCCACGGTTAAGCAGGTATGTCTCGGGAACACTTGCTACCTGGTTCTCGACGAGTGCGGATCTCCTGAGCCGACCTCGTCAGTCTATCGGAATCGATACATACGATTAATTAGATTCGTCTAATACGATCGTGGATCCACTTAACCGAAACGGTACAAAACAGAGACTGCTGCGGATTCGAAAGAATCACGTCAAGTCGAATTTCGTACCCTACGGTTTCGTGAGAATATCTCGATTTCCGCGGTAAATGAACCATAGGAACGGGAAAATTTACTCGATAATTTGAGTAATTTTCACAACCCGCCATCGGTGGCTGAATATAATCAGATTACACTTAAACAGTGCTTGATTATCGCCACTGTTGTGACGGACAAACACGTGTTGCTGAAATCAGTGGTCGTGTTTGAGAACCGAGAGAATTTCTTGATTCTCTGTTTGCCTATTGCACGGTTCAGAACCCCAACCTATAGGGAGCCTTCGTTGCAAAATCCCTGGGTTGGATTCGTCGTTTTCCAGGGTCGAAACAAAAGTTTGAGATAACACCCGATAGGGGCCTTATTGGCATTCCCTGGGTAAATATCTCGGCTGGTTTCGACCTGCTCGAGCGTGGGTTCCAGATCGTCAGTGGGTAGAACTACGTTCAAAGGGCACCGTGGTGTTAGAACCTTAATAATCAGTCGCTTCTGCGCAGTTCAGGCTCTGCATCACACCGGTCCCGTACGGACCAGGGAACAGCGAAAGACCGCGGAGTTGACAACCCTTGGAGCCTTACAACCTCCACTTGTTGTCCTCTCCTGCAAAAACCAAACCTACAGCAGTGGGAAGATCGAGATTAGAATCTCGTCTTCCCCATCTGCAATTCAACGTTTCCAAAATCTGAAACGTTGAAATATTTTACAGTCCACGAACTCGGCTGCGTATCGCTGTGGTGAAAATTCCCGCTCCAGTTTACAAATAAACGGAGTAAGGAGCGAGTGGATTAAAGCGAGTCCGACAACGCGACGAGCGTTGTCCTTTATTAACAGCTGGATTTCGGTCTCTTTTTGTTACAGAAGACCGAGGCGAGAGCCTTGAAGGCAAGCCGGCTCAGCCCAACTGCAGTTTATCCAGCTAATTTCCTATAAATTTTCTTTTTTTACGTTTATTTAATTTTTGAATTTTTCCTCTAAATAAACGGCCTAGTCCCTTGGACTAGGCGAAAGAAAATTATCAATTGTACATTCACTTTCCCCCATATTTCCAATCCCTCGTGATCCGGACCATATTTCGTTAAAGGGTACGAGACAAGGTTTTATCATAACCTTTGCACGAACTCGTACCTATTTTAACAATCAGTTATTATATTATTATGTTATTTAAATAAGTTTCTCCGTTTCAGTTTTCTTCAAGCACTTATCGTTTCAGTTTCTTCAATCGTTTATCGTTCAGTTCCTACAGCTATTTAAAAACCTCTCTAATATAATATGGTAAATGTATTAGGTTGTAAAGGCTGGTGTGTAATGTGATGACAAATAAAGTAAAGAAGAATGTACAAGGAAGCGCGAGAGGAGAGCGAGAGGCCTTTGGGGTTAATTTGTCCGTCAGAAACGAGATTGGAGGCGTCTCGCGGATTCGCGGATTGGATAGAAACCCCGCATCGTCGGGATTCTTTTCCAAGCCCACGGGTAAGGTTGTCGTAAGCGGCATCCTAGGCCCGGTAGACCAAAGGGGGAAAATGTGAGCGTCTTCCCAAAATCAAGGTCCACGAGCACGGTAGACCGATCAGGTCGAGCCGAGGCCGTTAGGCTGAGCGAAGCCGCGAGACGAGCCCTACAACATTGAGGTAGGGAGGATTAAGACGGTTCCGCGGCAGTACGCGTCCGGGATTCATTCTGGTCTGAGATGTCGTATCGACAGGACGATCCTCTGGCTGTCCTATCGTGCTTCGCTTAATACTATAATTTGCTCAATCGAGTCAGATGACAATACATTTTTGTTAATCATCCTATTGACTTTGTTGGCCTGCTGCTTATCCTGGGTTAGTCCTATAACCAGTACAAAATGTAAAAATAAACGAAAAACAGAAAACAAAACTCTTGGACGGTGGCTCTGCTTTGGCCAGGCGTCCCCTATTCTTTTGGTCTCCAATTTGTTCTACTGCGGAGGCTTTCTGAAACAAAAGAATCCGCCTAGTAAATACATTTGCGGACAAGTCAACAATCGCGCGCTCGTCAGCTGTTTCTCGCGCTCCAGCGACAGTCTGGTGTGTTTGGAGGGGAGAGCTGGCTGGCTATCTAGCGCTCTAGCTAGTGGACTGTATATTCTTCTCTTTCTGGTCGATGAGATTCGTTTCCTACGATCTCACCGACGCGCACAACCGGGTAGACGTGCTTCTCTCCGTTCTACCGGGTTCTCTTTGCAATGCCACGGACGGGAAACCAAATGGAGGTTATAAGGCTCCAAGAGGCTATATCCCGCGAGCACGCTCCCCGTGCGGGTGGCGTTTCTACACCACCCACACAAGAGGACGTCTTGTCCTGGTTCGGCATCCTCGACGTCTGCTCCTCAGGAGCAACCTGCGGTATGCACACGTGGTTGCCAAGCCGGCGATTCCTTCATCAAAGAAACGCCCGGCAGCCAGCCGTGGCTACCTCGACGGAGGCTCCTATGTTCCGAGGAACTGGCCTGTGGCTCATCGGTTCAGGACTCAATCCCCTGCAATTCCAACCACCCTACGTTCACAGCCCAGTGTGGTCGACTCACAGCTGGTAGTGGGTGTAGCGATGGAAGGAAGGCTCTTCGAACTCTTTGCTCCACCGTACGCTTAGGCTCTACTTATTGTCCTCTCATGACGGTATATTGGAGCGGGTTCTCCGACGCCCGATGCACGGAGAGCATCACGAAGTGATATCCTTCCTGAATATCTATCTTCCGGTTGCCCCTACGTCGTATAGCTCTAATATGGTCGTTGAAACTTTCCACCCCACCGGTCGGTGTACTCTCAGTGGTACACAGGACGGGTGGTTCCAGTGGGTTTCGTATGACCTCTACGAACGGTGAACTACCACTAGGTGATACCAGTATGTCGGTATCAGCCTTCCAGTAGCTCTAACCGGATAACTGGAAGAAGACTCAAGGCGATCCACACCGAATCTCCAACGTCGCAGTCGCATCGAAGACCTGCAACGTTCAATCACAATCCTGCGTCTACGATCGCTTCACACTCGGCGTGCCTTGCGATCGCTGCAACGTCAGGCAGATTGTCATTTTTCTGGGGAAAATCTCCAGACGCTATGACGAGATTTTCCAATAAATTGTTTGTCCGCAAACTGATTCTATAACGAGAAGCGAGATCGACTCATCCTCCTCGGAGCTCGTAGGTAAATGGGAACGCGACCGTCACAGGGTCCGCTCTTGATCGCCGACGGCTCAAGAATGAACCGTGACGATCTGCAAGCAGCGACGGCTGCGGCCGGCTCCGTCGCGCAAGCGTAGAACCGGGTAGCTACGCCTCACGTTGCTGGGCCCGGGCTGCTACCCGCCGCGTAGCCACAGCGCGGAGCTGCCGCGTTTCGTCTATCGATCTTTCACCGATAGATCTCCTTTCTCTCACTTTCGCAGCGCTAACAACACAATTCGTAGAATTTGTTCCAAAACTCGAGAATTTCAGTGAAGCTAGCTTGAAAAACCACGTAAATAACCGTGGTACACTAATCTGAACGGTGGAAAATTTCCACGTCAGCACAACCATCTAGAATTACGCGAATTCAATATAGACACGGGCATCGCGGCCGAGTTTCTACGTCTCGGACTCACGCGATATTTAAACAAAGCTAGTAAGCAAGCAGCATGCTAGTAAGAAAGCAGTTAGCTAGTAAGAAAGCAATTAGCTAGAAAGAAAGCAGTATGCTAGTCAGCAAGCAGTAATCTAGTAAGAAACCAGTAAGCTAGTAAGCAAGCAGTAAGCTGGTATGAACGCAATTAGCTTCTAAGCAAGCTGTAAGCTAATATGCAACAAGTGATCAAGTAAGCGAGCAGTGAGCTAGTAAGCAAGCAGGAAGCTAGTCAGGATGCACTAAGCTAGAAAGCAAGCAGCAGGCTAGTAAGCATGCAGTAAGCGAGTAAGCTAGCAGTAAGCTAGTAAGCAAGCAGTAACCTAGAAAGCAAGCAACAAGCTGGTATGCAAGCAGTAAGCTAGTAAGCCACAAGTAAGCTAGTAAGCAAGCAGATGGCTCGTAAGAAATCAATTAGCTAGTAAGAAAACAATATGCTGGTAAGCCAGCAGTGAGCTAGTAACAAAACAGTAAGTTATTAACAAAGCAGTAAGCTATTAAGCAAGCTGTAAGCTAGTAAGCAAGCAGTAAGCTAGTAAGCGAGCAGCAGGCTAGTAAGAAAGCAGTTAGCGAGCAAGCTAGCAGTAAGCTAGTAAGCAAGCAGTAAGCTGGTAAGCAAGCATTGAGCTAGTAAGCGAGCAGGGAGCTAGTAAGGTAGCAGTATGCTAGTAAGCAAGCAGTAAGTTAGTAAGCATCCAGTAAGCTAGTTAGCAAGCAGTAAGCTAGTAAGCAAGCAGCTGGCTAGTAAGAAAGCAGTATGCTACTAAGCAAGTGGTAAGCTAGTAAGCAAACAGTATGATAGTAAGCAACCAGTAAGCTTGTAAGCATGTT
The DNA here is from genome assembly GCF_051014445.1 of Colletes latitarsis. Lineage (NCBI taxonomy): Eukaryota > Metazoa > Arthropoda > Insecta > Hymenoptera > Colletidae > Colletes > Colletes latitarsis. The sequence goes on along the minus strand of NW_027488377.1, from coordinate 436,343 downwards.
GAAAGCTAGTAAGCAGGCAGTAAGCTTGTAAGCAAGTTGAAAGCTAGTAAGCAGGCAGTAAGCTTGTAAACAAGCAGTGAGCTAGTAGGCAACCAGTAAGCTAGTAAGAAAGCAGCATGCTAGGAAGAAAACAGCAAGCTAGCATGCAACCCTCTGGGGCTGTGTCCGGCAATCGTTATACCGTAAGCCTCCTGTTGGTCGTCACAGCGACCCATCCACAATTCCTTCTTTGGTTTTGTGAATGGTACGTGACGACAGGAGGAACGGGGGCCTTGGCTTAGCCGCCCGGGCCGCGAGTATGGCGACTCTATAAAATCGCCTTCGAATCCTAAGCAATGGTGCGCGGCGATGGGATGCATGGTTGGGCGAGCAGGCCCAATCCCAAGCGACCACCTCAGGGGGCACCTACCGAACCCCCGGAGTATTAGGCTTGCCCGGGTAAGGCGGCTCTGCCCGGGTGGACCTTTTTTCCGACATACGCGTTGGAACTAAATGGATTTTCATAACAAAACGGGGTTGGGGCGGGTTATTGCGGGGAGGGAGGTCGAAAACGGTGTTGGGGCTAGGGTGACGGCGCTCGCGCCTTACTCGGCGCCTGGCCCGGCTTCGTGGAGGCCTGAGGAGGACGACGAGATTGCGACAGTCTCATCCTTCTCCTCCGCGAGGAGCCACATAGGCTCCAAGAGGAAGCGGACGGGGCAGGCCTTTACCGGAGTGGGTAGAGCAATGAGCCCGGTGGTAATGGTGAGTTGCCTCAGGGACGTGGTAACTGAGGAGATTTCCGAGAGGATATCCTAGTCTCTGAGGCTGGTGGAGAAGGTGGCCGCATCCTGGTCCTTTAAGGGGCAGAAGAGCGGCGGCGCAGAGGCCCTGAGAGAGGCTGCGCAAAAGATGAGGGAGGCGGCACAGGAGCCAAGCGGACGGAACGCCCGTCTGCGGCTCCTGTTGGAGGAGGAGAGACGGGGGAGGAGGATAGCAGAGGCGTGCAGGAATGGCGCAGCCCTCCCTCCAATCCTCCCGCCAGCACCACCGCGTGCCCCGGCGGTGGCAAATAAGTGGGTTGCGGTGGTGGAGGTGCGAGGCTCTACAGGCTCTTCCGCCACGCACTCCGTTCGCGCAGAGTTTCCCGTTCTCCTCAGAGGACGAACTTCTGAGGAGGATTGGGGAAATGATTGAGCGTAAGCTGGCCGCCTTCCGGGATAAGCTCCTCCCCGGTAGAGCGGTCAGCAGGAAGGCGGCGCCCCCGACCAATACCGGTACAATGGGGGAAGGCGAAGGTGGGGGGAGCGAAGTCTCCGCCCACTCTGGTCACTCCGGGGCCTCGGGTCGCGGCCTCCAAGGGGACCAGACTACCGCGGTCCCGGATCGGACGCTTTCTATGGCACCGCCCCAAGGCGGGGTGTCCTGGAACTAGGTGGTTGGGCGGATGGCGAGAAGAGCGGCGAGGAAGGCCTCGCAGCCGCAACCTCCGCCCTCGCCGCACGCGGCCAAAGTAAAGGCCGCGAAGACGCCACCTGTGCGCCCCCCCCCCCCCGAAACGGCAGCGGTGGTGTTGACCGTCGCGCAGTGTGGCGACCTGACCCTCGCGGCGGCGATGCAGCTCGCCAGGAAGAACATCTTCCTGGAGGAGCTTGACATCGCTTCCGTGAGGGCGGCGAGATGGCGGACCGACTCGCACAGAGGCTCCGGGAGCAGTTGGGCGAGCGGGGTGTTCGGGTCGCCAGGCCCACGAAGCGCACGGAGATGCGCGTTTGTGGGCTGGACGACTCGGTCACAGCGCAGGAGATGTCTCATGCCCTAGCGAGGGCGGGGGACAGCCCTGAAAGAGACGTGCGGGTCGGAGAGATCCGCAGCTCTCCTTCCGGCCACTGTACTGTGTGAGCCCGGTGCCCCCTCTCTGCTGCCCGCAACTTGGCGGAATCCGGAAGGGTTTTGGTGGGGTAAGTTTCGGCGCGAGTGGAGATACTCCCGCCGCGCCCACTCCAGTGTCGCCGCTGCCACAAGTTGGGGCACGTGAGGCAGTGGTGCACCTCGCCGGTGGACCGCAGAGGTCAATGTTACCGCTACGGAGCGAAAGACCACCGCGCGAGCCAGTGCTCGGCGACCCCCCACTGCCCGCTATGTGCGGACATGGGGAGGCTGGCAGATCACAGGGTGTGGAGCAAAAAGTGCTCTCCCTCCTCCCGGAAGAAGGGGGGAATCGGCCCTCTCTGGTTCAGGCTCCGCGGTTGGTGGCATCGTCCACAATGGAGGTGGATGGTGCCACGGGGACGGACAGCCGGGAGGAGGCTGGGGCGGACGCTAAGTAATGCCGCCCCGTCTCCTCCTCCAGGCCGACCTCAACCACTGCCGCGCGGCACAGGACATGATGTCCCAGGTCCTTGCGGAGTGGGGGGTTGGCCTGGCGGTCGGCGCCGAACCGTACCGCGTCCTTGATCACCCTCATTGGGTGGGGGACGCGGACGGCATGGTAGCGGCGGTATGGGTAGGACGCGACGAGTCTCCGCCTTTCTCCATTCTGGAACGCGGTCGGGGCTTCGTCGCCGTGAACTGGTGGGGGGGGGGGGGGGGAGTCGCAGTGGTGGGGTGCTACATCTCGCCCCGCAGCGGCCGCACCGCGTTCGAGCAGTACCTGGCCGAGGTCGCGGCATGCATGCAGCGCTGCGCGGCCAGACCGGTGCTGGTCTTGGGCGACTTTAACGCCAAGTCGGTGGCGTGGGGATACCCCAGGATCTCCGTTCGCGGTGGGGGCCTGGGCGACTGGGCGGCCGGGCTCGACCTTCGATTACTGAACCGGGGGTCGGAGCACACGTGCGTGCGGCGATATGGGGGGTCCAACGTGGATGTTGGATTCGCGACCACCAACGCCGTGCGCATGGTGTCGGGATGGCAGGTGTTTGGGGGGGCAGAGACACTGTCGGACCACCGGTATATTCGGATGGAGGTCTCTGCCCCCGGATGTACATCTCGATACCACCGGCTGTTTGGCGCCCCACCACGCCGCTGGGCGCTTCGGCGCCTGGACAAGGACGCCATGATGGCAGCTGCACTCGCTACAACTTGGCCGCAGGAGGCGACCGAGTTGCCGAGCATAGAGGAGGAGGTCGCCCGGCTCGGGGGATTAGTCGCAAATATTTGCGACGCGGCGATGCCCCGGATCGGGCGGGCTTTCTCCTCGCCTGGCGGTGTACTGGTGGTCGCCCGCGATCGCAGAATTGCAAGCAGGTGGATCGAGTATCCGGGCCGGGATGGTAATATGCGGAGAGAGGTGTACTGCGGGGTTCCGCAGTAGTCGGTCATCGGGCCACTCCTGTGGAACATCGCGTACGACGCGGTGTTGCGGGCCGACCTCCCCGTCGGCGTCTGTGCCGTGTGTTACGCAGATGACACACTGGTGCTGGCCGCCGGGGCTCAGTGGGGGAGGGCCAAGCGCCTCGCCGAGGAGGGGGCGCATCGCGTCATCGACCGGATCAGGGGGATGGGGATGACGGTGGCGGTCCATAAGACCGAGGTGATAGCGTTCCATTCACCTCGGCAGGATCCGCCACCCCCTCCGATCTGGGTGGGTGGGGCTGATATCGAGGTGAAGCCCCGGATGAGGTATCTGGGGTTGAACCTCGATAGCCACTTTTTTTTTTTTTTTTTGTCGTGGGGAAAATCGCGGCATGGATTGGCGGGATGGAGTGGCCCCGTCCTGCCGCTATGAGACAGAGTGTCTACCGGGGGGACCGTTTATCTCCCCCGGGGATGGGCGCAAAGCGCGGGCACGGGGAGGATACCGAAAGAATGCTTCGAGCGATTCCCGGTATCCTCCCAAATCGTGCGGAAGGGTCGCCGTGGGGTTTTTGGTGGGTAGGTCCCGCGCCCGTCATTCTACGGGCGCTGGGAATCACACATACCCCTCCCGCCTCTCCCCAAAGAGGTGGGTGGGAGTCTTTCGAAGATTTTCCCCACGACGAAAAAAAAAAAAAAAAAAAGCAGTGAGATAGTAAGCCAAATGGAAGCTATTAAGGAAGCTGTATAATAGCAAGGAAGCAGTAAGCTAGAAAGCAAGCAGCATGCTAGTAAGCAAGCAACAATCTAGAAAGCAAGCAGCGGATTATTACGAAAGCAGTTAGCTATTCAGCAAGCAATAAGCTAGTAAGGAAGAAGTTTGACTGTCAGCAAGCTCTGTGCTAGTATGCAAACAGTAATATAGTAGGCAAGGTGTAAGCTGGTAAGCTAGCTGTATGCCAGTAAGCAAGCAGTGAACTGATATGAAAGAAGTTAGCTACTAACGAAGTAGTAAGCTAGCAAGCAAGTAGTAAGTTAATAAGCAAGCAGTGAGCTAGTACGCAAGCAGTAAGCTCGTATGCATGCAGTAAGCTGGTAAGCAAGCAGTGAGCTAGTAAGCGAGCAGGGAGCTTGTAATGAAGCAGTATGCTACTAAGCGCGGAGGATGCTGGTAGGGAAGCAGTACGATAGTAAGCAAGGAACAAGCTAGTTAGCAAGCAGTAAGCTTGTAAGCAAGCAGTAAGCTTGTAAGGAAGCAGTGAGCTAGTAAGCGAGCAGGGAGCTAGTAAGGATGCATTATGGTAGTAAGCAGGCGGTAAGCTAGTAAGAAAGCAGTGAGCTAGTAAGAGAGCAGGGATCTAGTAAGGTAGCACAATGCTAGTAAACAAGCAGCAGGCTAGCAAGCAACCAGTATGTTAGCAAGCATGCAGCGGGCTAGTAAGCAAGAAGTAAGCTACTAAGCAAGCTGTAAGCTAGTAAGCAAACAGTGAGCTAGTAAGCCAGCAGCAAGCTAGTAAGCTAGCAGCATGCTAGTGAGCAAGCATAAAGCGATTATGCTAGCAGTAGGCTTTGAAGCAGCCAGCCAGCTAGTATGCAAGCAGTGAGCTAGTAAGCAAGCAGCAAGCTAGTAAGCAAGGAGTAAGCTAGTAAGCAAGCAGTTAGCCAGTATGCCAGCAGTAAGCTTGAATTCAAACAGCAAGCTAGCAAGCTAGCTGGAAGCGAGTAAGCTAGCAGCAAGTTCGTAAGCAAGCTGTAATCCAGTAAGCAAGCAGTGTGTTAGTAAGCAAGCTGGAAGCTAGTAGGGAAGCACTATGTTAGAAAGCAAGCAGCAGGCTAATAAGCAAGCAGTAAGCGTGAAAGCTAGCTGTAAGCTGGTAAGCAAGTAGTAAGGTAGTCAGCATGCAGCAAGCGAGTAAGCTAGCAGTAAGCTAGTAAGCAAGCAGTAAGCTAGTAAGCAAGCAGTGAGCTGGTAAGAAAGCTGTAAGTAAGTAACAAAGGAGTAAAATAGTAGCAAAGCAGTTAGCTATAAAGCAAGCAGCAGGCTAGTGAGCATGCAGTAAGAGTGAAAGCTAGCAGTAAGCAAGTAAGCCCGCAATAAGCCAGTAATCAAGCTGTAAGCTTGTAAGCATGCAGTAAGTTAGTAACTAAGCTGTGAGCTAGTATGCGAGCAGGCACCTAGTAAGGAAGCCGTATGCTAGTAAGTAAGCAGCAAGCTGGTAAGCCACCAGTAAGTTAGTAAGCATGCAGTGAGTTAGTAAGCAAGGGGGAAGCTAGTAAGGAAGCAGTAACGTAGTAAGCAAGCTGTAAGCTGGAAAGCTAGCAAGAAGCTAGTAAGCAAGCACTAAGCTAGTAAGCAAGCAGTAAGCAAGGATAGCAAGCAGTAAGCTAGTAAGCAAGCCGTAAGCTAGTAAGCAAGCAGTAAGCTAGTAAGCAAGCAATAAGCTAGTAAGCAAGCAGTAAGCCAGTAAGCAAGTAGTAATCTAGTTCCCTCAGGGGCTGCCAGCCTTTCAGCTGCAGTACGGGCTTAACGAACCCGGGGTACCCGAGTCATACACACACCGTAAGCCTCCTGTTGGTCGTCACAACGACCCATTCACAATTCCCTATTGGTTTTGTGAATGGTACGTGACGGCAGGAGGAACGGGGGTCTTGGCTTAACCGCCTGGGCCACGAGTTTGGCGACTCTATAAAATCGCCCTCCAATCCTAAGCTATGGTGCGCGGCGATGGGATGCATGGTTGGGGGAGAAGGCCCAATCCCAAGCGACCACCTCCGGGGAACCTGCCGAACCCCCGGAGTATTAGGCTTACCCGGGTAAGGCGGCTCTGCCCGGGTGGACCTTTATTTCCGACCATCTCGTGGGACTATTATGGACACAGAAAATAAAATGGGGATGGGGCGGGATTTGTCGGTTGGGGAGGACGGAGACGGGGTTGGGGATAGGGTGGCGGCGCTCGCGCACCACTCAGCGCCAGGTCCGGCTTCGTGGAGGGTGGAGGAGGACGACGAGACGGCGTCGGTCTCGTCCTTCTCCTCCAGCACGAGCCACATAGGCTCTAAGAGGAAGAGGACGGGGCAGGCCGTCGTCGAGGTGGGCGGGGCGATGAGCCCGTCGGTGAGGCTGAGTTGCCTCAGGGACGAGGTGACCGAGGAGATATCGGAGAGGATCTCCTCGTCCCTGAGGCGGGTGGAGAAAGTCGCCGCTGCCTGCGCCTTTAAGGGGCAGAAAAGCGGTGGCGCGGAGGCCCTGAAGGCCGCGGCGGAGGAAATGAGGGAGGCGGCGCGGGAGCTCAGAGGGCGGAACGCCCGTCTGCAGCTCCTGTTGGAGGAGGAGCGACAGGGGAGGAGGAGGGCAGAGGCGCTGTGGAACAGCGCGGCCCTCGCTCCCATCCTCCCTCCTCCTCCACCGCCGCGTCCCTCGGCGGAGGTAAATAAGCGGAGTGCGGCGGCAGTGGTGCGGGGCACCGCGGGCCCCTCCACCCGCACTCCGCCCGTGAAGAAGTCCCCGTCCTCCTCAGAAGACGATCTTCTGAGGAGGATTGGGGACATGATTGATGGCAAGCTGGCCGCCTTCCGGGAGGAGCTCCTCGCCGGAAGAGCGGTCAGCAGGAAGGCGGTGCCTCCCCGACCTGTTCCGGTACAGTCGGGGAAGGCAAGGAAGGGAGGAGTCAAGGCTCCGCCCAGCGTTGCGGCACCAGGACCCCGGGTCGCGACCCCCAAGGGGGGTGGTGTACCCGTGGTCGCGTCCTCCACAGCACCCTCCCAAGGGGGGGTGGCGTGGAGTGAGGTGGTGGGGCGGAAGGCGAAGCGGGCGGCGAGGAAGGCCTCGCAACCGCAGCCTCCGCCTCCGCCGCCGGCGGCCAAGGTAAAGGCAGCGAAGGTCGGGAAGGCACGACCAGGTCGTCCCCCAAAAACGGCAGCGGTGACGCTGACCGTTGCGCAGGGGGGCGACCTGACCCTCGCGGAGGCGATGCGGCTCGCCAGGGAGAATATCTCCCTGGAAGAGCTGGGCATCGCCTCCGTGAGGGCGAAGAGGGCCGTGACCGGGGGTCTCTTGCTGGAGATCCCCGGTGCAGAAGGCGGCTCAAAGGCGGATCGTCTCGCCCAGAGGCTCCGGGAGCAGCTGGGCGAGCGAGGTGTCCGGGTCGCCCGGCCCACGAAGCGCACGGAGATGCGCGTTTGTGGGCTGGACGACTCGGTCAGCGCACAGGATGTGTCCCGTGCCCTTGCGAGGGCGGGGGACTGTCCTGTGGAGGACCTGCGGATCGGAGAGATCCGCAGGTCGCCCTCCGGCCTCGAGTCGGTGTGGGCCCGGTGCCCCCTCTCCGTCGCCCGTAAGGTGGCGGAATCCGGGAGGGTGTTGGTGGGGTGGGTTTCGGCGCGAGTGGAAATCCTCGCGCCGCGCCCGCTCCAGTGTCACCGCTGCCTCGAATTGGGGCACGTGAGGCAGTGGTGCACCTCGCCGGTGGACCGCAGCGGTCAGTGTTACCGCTGCGGTGCCAAAGAGCACCGTGCGAGCCAGTGCTCGGCGGCCCCCCACTGCCCGCTGTGTGCGGACATGGGGAGGCCAGCCGATCACAGGGTGGGGAGCAAGAAGTGCTCCCCCCCCTCCCGGAAGGAGAGGAAGAGGCGGGCTGCACCGGCTCCGGTGCCGAGGGCGGTGGCATCGTCCTCCATGGAGGTGGACGGTGCTACGGGGACGGACGGCCGGGAGGGGGCTGGCGCGGCCATTAATTAATGCCGCCCCGCCTCCTCCTCCAGGCCAACCTCAACCACTGCCGCGCGGCACAGGACTTGATGTCCCAAGTCCTCGCGGAGTGGGGGGTTGGCCTGGCGGTCGCCGCCGAGCCGTACCGCGTCCCTGATCACCCTCATTGGGTGGGCGACGCGGACGGCTTGGTGGCGACGGTATGGGGAGGGGACGACGGGTCCCCACCGTTCTCCTTGTTGGAGCGCGGTCGGGGATTCGTCGCCGTGGACTGGGGGGGAGTCGCTGTGGTGGGGTGCTACATTTCGCCCCGTAGCGGTCACGCTGCGTTCGAGCTGTACTTGGCCGAGGTCGCGGCATGCGTGCAGCGCTACGCGGCCCGGCCGGTGCTGGTCCTGGGGGATTTTAATGCCAAGTCGGTGGCTTGGGGATCCCCCAGGACCTCCGTTCGCGGCGGGATCCTGGGCGATTGGGCGGCGGGGCTCGACCTCCGGGTATTGAACCGGGGGTCGGAGCACACATGCGTGCGGCGATATGGGGGGCCCATCGTGGATGTTGGATTCGCGACCCCCAACGCCGTGCGCATGGTGTCGGGTTGGCACGTGGTCGCGGGGGCAGAGACACTCTCCGATCACCGGTACATCCGGATGGAGGTCTCTGCCGCCGCGAGTGCATCCCGACACGGCCGCCTGCGTGGCACCCCACCACGCCGCTGGGCGCTTCGGCGCCTGGACAAGGACGCCCTGATGGCAGCTGCCCTCGCTGCAACTTGGCCGCAGGGAGCGGCCGAGTTGCCGAGCATAGAGGAGGAGGTCGCCCGGCTCGGAGCATTGGTCGCGGGTATTTGCGACGCGGCGATGCCTCGGGTCGGGCGGGCTTCTCCTCGCCGGGCGGTGTACTGGTGGTCGGACGCGATCGCGGAGTTGCGAGTCGCGACTGTCCGCGCCCGACGCCAGTACACCCGTCAACGTACAGGCGACGGCGTGGCGCGAGCGAGGGCAGCTGATGACCTGTATGGAGCATACCGCGTGGCGCGGGTTGCTCTGCAGGTCGCCATCAAACGGGCCAAGACCCAGGCATGGAAGGAGCTCCTCCAGACCCTTGATGACGATCCATGGGGGCGCCCATATAAGGTGGTGCTGAATAAGCTCCGCCCGTGGGCGCCCCCCGTCACCGAGGGTCTTGACCCCCGGCTGCTGGAGGACGTGGTCAATACACTCTTCCCAATTGGGGAGAGGGGACCGCGTCCTCCGGCGGCGGCGGCTGTCCCAGTGGAGTGGACGGCCGAGCTGGGGGTCACGCAGGAGGAGCTGGCAGCGGCCATCAGACGGCTCGGGGTTCGTAACACGGCCCCGGGTCCGGATGGTGTGCCCGGCCGGGTTTGGGTCTTGACCCAGGGCGTCCTTGGGGCCGACCTCAGGCGGTTGTTCGACCGCTGCCTGAGGGACGGGCGATTCCCCCCCAGTTGGAAGGTGGCGAGGATGGTCCTCCTCCGGAAGGAGGGTCGGCCCGCGGAGTCTCCCTCCGCATACCGGCCCATTTGTCTCCTCGACGAGGTGGGCAAGCTCTTCGAGCGTGTGATTGCTGCCCGCCTCGTCGAGCACCTGTCGCGGGGTGATCCCGGTCTGGCCGACTGCCAGTTCGGCTTCCGGGGGGGCCGATCGACTATCGACGCGATAGGTCGTGTGAGGGCCCTCTCGGAGGCGGCCGTCTCCCGGGGAGGGGTGGCGTTGGCGGTATCGCTGGATATTGCCAACGCGTTTAACACCCCTCCCTGGGGAGAGATACGGAGGGGGCTCGAATATCATCGGGTCCCCCCGTGTCTCAGGGCAGTCGTCGGGGATTATCTCCGCGGCAGGTGGATCGAGTATCCGGGCCGGGATGGTGATATGCGGAGGAAGGTCTACTGCGGGGTTCCGCAGGGGTCGGTTCTCGGGCCACTCCTGTGGAACATCGCGTACGCCGCGGTGTTGCGGGCCAACCTCCCCGACGGCGTCAGTGCCGTGTGTTACGCAGATGACACACTGGTGCTGGCCGTCGGGGCTCAGTGGGGGGAGAGCCAAGTGCCTCGCCGAGGAGCGGGCGCAACGCGTCGTCGACCGGATCAGGGGGATGGGGATGACGGTGGCGGTCCATAAGACCGAGGTGATAGCGTTCCATTCACCTCGGCAGGATCCGCCACCTCCACTGATCCGGGTGGGTGGGGCTGATATCGAGGTGAAGCCCCGGATGAGGTATCTGGGGCTGATCCTCAATAGCCACTGGCGCTTCGAGGAGCATTTTCGCTGCCTGGTTCCCCGGTTGGAGAGGATGGTCTCGGCTTTAGGCCGGATCCTCCCCAACCTGGGGGGCCCGGCGGGACGAGTTCGCCGCCTCTATGTGGCAATGGTTCAGTCGGTGGCCCTATACGGGGCCCCCGTCTGGGCGGACGACCTGGCGGCCTCCCGGCGCAGCATGACGATGCTGCGTCGGGTGCAGAGGCGGATGGCGCTGAGGGTCGTCCGCGGCTACCGGACCGTGTCGCATGAGGCGGCGACGGTTCTTGCGGTGATGCCGCCCATGGATCTCCTCTCGCGGGAGTGGGGGCGGTCCCGGGAGAGCAGGAACCTGCTTGGGGCACTTTGAAGCGCCAGGCCCGGCAGTTCGTGGTGCTCGCGTAGCAGGAGCGGTTGGCCCTGCCAACTGCGGGGCACCGGACAGTCGGGGCTGTTCGGCCACTCCTGTGTAAGTGGCTGGACAGAGGCCATGGAAGCCTTACTTACCGGATGGCACAGGTATTTTCCGGGCATGGTAGCTTCGGAAGATACCTATGCCGGATAGGGAAGGAGCCGATGGCGCGTTGCTGCCTCTGTGACGCCGAGCAGGACACGGCTGATCATACCCTCCAGTAATGCCCAGCGTGGGAGGGGGAGCGCCGTGTCCTGGTCGGCGTCATAGGGCGGGATGTCTCGCTGCCGGGTGTGGTGCGCGCCATGCTCGGCAGCGAGAGGAAGTGGAGTGCCGTGGCCTCCATCTGCGAGACCGTAATGCTGCAGAAGGAGGCCGCGGGAAGGGAGCGCGAGCTTCAGCGGCGTGCTGAGGCTCGCGCTCGTATGGTGACGCGAGGGCGACGCCCGGGCGCCAGACGTCGCGAGCGGCGGACTTTGCGCGGCGAATGACCCTGGCTGGGAGGGGGACCCTGAGAGGAGCCTCCTCCCGCCAGGCGGCTATGGGTCGGACCGGGTGGGTCCGGCCCACGGGAGGGCACCCTGGGTGGCCTGGAGCGGCCATGAGCTCCCGGCCGCCGAGGGGTAGAAACGGGGTCGCAGGCGGTTGCGAGTTGGGGCTCGCAGCCCGCCACTAAATGCGGCCCCGGGACGGATGGCGGCGGAATGGAGTGGCCCCGTCCTGCCGCTATGAGACAGAGTGTCTACCGGGGGGACCGTTTGTCCCCGCCGGGGATGGGCGCAAAGCGCGGGCACGGGGAGGGTACCGGAAGAATGCTTCGAGCGATTCCCGGTATCCTCCCAAATCGTGCGGAAGGGTCACCGTGGGGTTTTTAGTGGGTGGGTCCCGCGCCCGTCATTCTACGGACGCGGGGAATCCCACACAACCCTCCCACCTCTCCCCAAAGAGGTGGGAGGGAGTCTTTCGAAAATTTTCCCCACGACAAAAAAAGAAAAAAAAAAAAAAAAAAAAAAAAGGAAGCTAGTAAGGAAGCAGTATGCTAGGAATGGACACAGAAAATAAAATGGGGATGGGGCGGGTTTTGTCGGTTGGGGAGGACGGAGACGGGGTTGGGGTTAGGGTGGCGGCGCTCGCGCCCCACTCAGCGCCAGGTCCGGCTTCGTGGAGGGTGGAGGAGGACGACGAGACGGCGTCGGTCTCGTCCTTCTCCTCCAGCACGAGCCACATAGGCTCTAAGAGGAAGAGGACGGGGCAGGCCGTCGTCGAGGTGGGCGGGGCGATGAGCCCGTCGGTGAGGCTGAGTTGCCTCAGGGACGAGGTGACCGAGGAGATATCGGAGAGGATCTCCTCGTCCCTGAGGCGGGTGGAGAAAGTCGCCGCTGCCTGCGCCTTTAAGGGGCAGAAAAGCGGTGGCGCGGAGGCCCTGAAGGCCGCGGCGGAGGAAATGAGGGAGGCGGCGCGGGAGCTCAGAGGGCGGAACGCCCGTCTGCAGCTCCTGTTGGAGGAGGAGCGACAGGGGAGGAGGAGGGCAGAGGCGCTGTGGAACAGCGCGGCCCTCCCTCCCATCCTCCCTCCTCCTCCACCGCCGCGTCCCTCGGCGGTGGTAAATAAGCGGAGTGCGGCGGCAGTGGTGCGGGGCACCGCGGGCCCCTCCACCCGCACTCCGCCCGTGAAGAAGTCCCCGTCCTCCTCAGAAGACGATCTTCTGAGGAGGATTGGGGACATGATTGATGGCAAGCTGGCCGCCTTCCGGGAGGAGCTCCTCGCCGGAAGAGCGGTCAGCAGGAAGGCGGTGCCTCCCCGACCTGTTCCGGTACAGTCGGGGAAGGCAAAGAAGGGCGGAGTGAAGGCTCCGCCCAGCGTTGCGGCACCAGGGCCCCGGGTCGCGACCCCCAAGGGGGGTGGTGTACCCGTGGTCGCGGTGGTCGCGTCCTCTACAGCACCCTCCCAAGGGGGGGTGGCGTGGAGTGAGGTGGTGGGGCGGAAGGCGAAGCGGGCGGCGAGGCAGGCCTCGCAACCGCAGCCTCCGCCTCCGCCGCCGGCGGCCAAGGTAAAGGCCGCGAAGGTCGGGAAGGCACGACCAGGTCGTCCCCCAAAAACGGCAGCGGTGACGCTGACCGTTGCGCAGGGGGGCGACCTGACCCTCGCGGAGGCGATGCGGCTCGCCAGGGAGAATATCTCCCTGGAAGAGCTGGGCATCGCCTCCGTGAGGGCGAAGAGGGCCATGACCGGGGGTCTCTTGCTGGAGATCCCCGGTGCAGAAGGCGGCGCGAAGGCGGATCGTCTCGCCCAGAGGCTCCGGGAGCAGCTGGGCGAGCGAGGTGTCCGGGTCGCCCGGCCCACGAAGCGCACGGAGATGCGCGTTTGTGGGCTGGACGACTCGGTCAGCGCACAGGATGTGTCCCGTGCCCTTGCGAGGGCGGGGGACTGTCCTGTGGAGGACCTGCGGATCGGAGAGATCCGCAGGTCGCCCTCCGGCCTCGGGTCGGTGTGGGCTCGGTGCCCCCTCTCCGCCGCCCGTAAGGTGGCGGAATCCGGGAGGGTGTTGGTGGGGTGGGTTTCGGCGCGAGTGGAAATCCTCGCGCCGCGCCCGCTCCAGTGTCACCGCTGCCTCGAATTGGGGCACGTGAGGCAGTGGTGCACCTCGCCGGTGGACCGCAGCGGTCAGTGTTACCGCTGCGGTGCCAAAGAGCACCGTGCGAGCCAGTGCACGGCGGCCCCCCACTGCCCGCTGTGTGCGGACATGGGAAGGCCAGCCGATCACAGGGTGGGGAGCAAGAAGTGCTCCCCCCCCTCCCGGAAGGAGAGGAAGAGGCGGGCTGCACCGGCTCCGGTGCCGAGGGCGGTGGCATCGTCCTCCATGGAGGTGGACGGTGCTACGGGGACGGACGGCCGGGAGGAGGCTGGCGCGGCCATTAATTAATGCCGCCCCGCCTCCTCCTCCAGGCCAACCTCAACCACTGCCGCGCGGCACAGGACTTGATGTCCCAAGTCCTCGCGGAGTGGGGGGTTGGCCTGGCGGTCGCCGCCGAGCCGTACCGCGTCCCTGATCACCCTCATTGGGTGGGCGACGCGGACGGCTTGGTGGCGACGGTATGGGGAGGGGGCGACGGGTCCCCACCGTTCTCCTTGTTGGAGCGCGGTCGGGGATTCGTCGCCGTGGACTGGGGGGGAGTCGCAGTGGTGGGGTGCTACATTTCGCCCCGTAGCGGTCACGCTGCGTTCGAGCTGTACTTGGCCGAGGTCGCGGCATGCGTGCAGCGCTACGCGGCCCGGCCGGTGCTGGTCCTGGGGGATTTTAATGCCAAGTCGGTGGCTTGGGGATCCCCCAGGACCTCCGTTCGCGGCGGGATCCTGGGCGATTGGGCGGCGGGGCTCGACCTCCGGGTATTGAACCGGGGGTCGGAGCACACATGCGTGCGGCGATATGGGGGGTCCATCGTGGATGTTGGATTCGCGACCCCCAACGCCGTGCGCATGGTGTCGGGTTGGCACGTGGTCGCGGGGGCAGAGACACTCTCCGATCACCGGTACATCCGGATGGAGGTCTCTGCCGCCGCGAGTGCATCCCGACACGGCCGCCTGCGTGGCACCCCACCACGCCGCTGGGCGCTTCGGCGCCTGGACAAGGACGCCCTGATGGCAGCTGCCCTCGCTGCAACTTGGCCGCAGGGAGCGGCCGAGTTGCCGAGCATAGAGGAGGAGGTCGCCCGGCTCGGAGCATTGGTCGCGGGTATTTGCGACGCGGCGATGCCTCGGGTCGGGCGGGCTTCTCCTCGCCGGGCGGTGTACTGGTGGTCGGACGCGATCGCGGAGTTGCGAGTCGCGACTGTCCGCGCCCGACGCCAGTACACCCGCGCGCGCCGTCGTCAACGTACAGGCGACGGCGTGGCGCGAGCGAGGGCAGCTGATGACCTGTATGGAGCATACCGCGTGGCGCGGGTTGCTCTGCAGGTCGCCATCAAACGGGCCAAGACCCAGGCATGGAAGGAGCTCCTCCAGACCCTTGATGACGATCCATGGGGGCGCCCATATAAGGTGGTGCTGAATAAGCTCCGCCCGTGGGCGCCCCCCGTCACCGAGGGTCTTGACCCCCGGCTGCTGGAGGACGTGGTCAATACACTCTTCCCAATTGGGGAGAGGGGACCGCGTCCTCCGGCGGCGGCGGCTGTCCCAGTGGAGTGGACGGCCGAGCTGGGGGTCACGCAGGAGGAGCTGGCAGCGGCCATCAGACGGCTCGGGGTTCGTAACACGGCCCCGGGTCCGGATGGTGTGCCCGGCCGGGTTTGGATCTTGACCCAGGGCGTCCTTGGGGCCGACCTCAGGCGGTTGTTCGACCGCTGCCTGAGGGACGGGCGATTCCCCCCCAGTTGGAAGGTGGCGAGGATGGTCCTCCTCCGGAAGGAGGGTCGGCCCGCGGAGTCTCCCTCCGCATACCGGCCCATTTGTCTCCTCGACGAGGTGGGCAAGCTCTTCGAGCGGGTGATTGCTGCCCGCCTCGTCGAGCACCTGTCGCGGGGTGATCCCGGTCTGGCCGACTGCCAGTTCGGTTTCCGGGGGGGCCGATCGACTATCGACGCGATAGGTCGTGTGAGGGCCCTCTCGGAGGCGGCCGTCTCCCGGGGAGGGGTGGCATTGGCAATATCCTTGGATATTGCCAATGCCTTTAACACCCTCCCCTGGGAAGAGATAAGGAGGGGACTCGAATATCATCGGGTCCCCCCTTGTCTCAGGGCGGTCGTCGGGGATTATCTCCGCGGCAGGTGGATCGAGTATCCGGGCCGGGATGGTGATATGCGGAGGGAGGTGTACTGCGGTGTTCCGCAGGGGTCGGTCCTCGGGCCAC
This sequence comes from Colletes latitarsis, assembly GCF_051014445.1. Lineage (NCBI taxonomy): Eukaryota > Metazoa > Arthropoda > Insecta > Hymenoptera > Colletidae > Colletes > Colletes latitarsis. The sequence goes on along the minus strand of NW_027488377.1, from coordinate 420,849 downwards.
TCCTGTGGAACATCGCGTACGACTCGGTGTTGCGGGCCGGCCTTCCCGACGGCGTCAGCACGGTGTGTTATGCGGATGACACACTGGTGCTGGCCGTCGGGGCGCACTGGGGGAGGGCCATGCGTCGCGCGGAGGAGGGGTCGCAACGCGTCGTCGACCGGATCAGGGGGATGGGGATGACGGTGGCGGTCCATAAGACCGAGGTGATTGCGTTTCATTCACCTCGGCAGGATCCGCCACCCCCTCTGATCCGGGTGGGTGGGGCTGACATCGAGGTGAAGCCCCAGATCAGGTATCTGGGGCTGATCCTCGATAGCCACTGGCGTTTCGAGAAGCATTTCCGCTGCCTGGTCCCCCGGTTGGAAAGGATGGTTGCGGCTCTGGGCCGGATCCTGCCCAACCTGGGGGGCCCGGCGGGCCGAGTACGTCGCCTCTATGTGGCAATGGTCCAGTCGGTGGCCCTATACGGGGCCCCCGTCTGGGCGGACGACCTGGCTGCCTCCCGGCGCAGCATGACTATGCTGCGTCGGGTGCAGAGGCGCATGGCGCTCAGGGTCGTCCGCGGGTATCGGACCATGTCACATGAGGCGGCGACGGTTCTAGCGGGGATGCCGCCCATGGACCTGCTCGCGCGTTCGCACGCGGTGATGTACCGGCACCGCGTCGACCGTCGCGCGGGGGTGGGGGCGGTCCCGGGCGGGCAGGAACCTGCTTGGGGCGATTTGAAGCGCCAGGCCCGGCAGTCCGTGTTGCTCGCGTGGCAGGAGCGGCTGGCTCTGCCAACCGCGGGGCACCGGACTGTCGGGGCGGTTCGGCCACTCCTGAAGGAGTGGCTGGACAGAGGCCATGGCAGCCTCACCTACCGGATGGCACAGGTATTTTCCGGGCATGGCAGCTTCGGAAGATACCTGTGCCGGATAGGGAAGGAGCCGACGGCGCATTGCTGCCACTGCGACGCTGAGCAGGACACGGCGGATCATACCCTGGAGGTATGCCCCGCGTGGGAGGGGGAGCGCCGTGTCCTGGTCGGCGTCGTCGGGCGGGATGTCTCGCTGTCGGGCGTGGTGCGCGCCATGCTCGGCAGCGAGGAGAAGTGGAGGGCCGTGGCCTCCTTCTGCGAGAACGTAATGTTGCAGAAGGAGGCCGCGGGGAGGGAGCGCGAGCTTCAGCGGCGCGCTGAAGCTCGCGCTCGTGCGGTGGCCCGAGGTCGTCGCCCGGTCGCGAGGCGTCGCGGGCGGCCGCCTCGGCGTGGCGGATGACCTAGGCTGGGAGGGGGATCCTGAGGGGACCCTCCTCCCGCCAGGCGGCGCCGGGTCGGACCGGTTGGGGGTAGGAGTGCCTCCCCCTACCGGTCCGACGCAAGGGGAGGCACCCTCGGCGGTCTGGTGCGGCCATGAACGCCCGGCCGCCGAGGGGTGGAAACGGGGTCGCGGGCGGTTGCGAGTTGGGGCTCGCAGCTGCCACTAAACGCGGCCCCGGGACGGATAGCGGCGGGATGGAGTGGCCCCGTCCCGCCGCTATGAGGCAGTGTGTCTACTGGGGGGACCGATTGTCCCCCCGGGGGATGGGCGCGAAAGCGCGGGCACGGGGAGGATACCGGAAGAATGCTTCGAGCGATTCCCGGTATCCTCCCAAAGCGTGACGAAGGGTCACCGTGGGGTTTTTAGTGGGTAGGTCCCGCGCCGGTCGCTGTACGGGCGCGGGGAATCCCACACACCCCTCCCACCTCTCCCCAAGGAGGTGGGAGGGAGTCTTTCGAAGATTTTCCCCACGACAAAAAAAAAAAAAAAAAAAAAAAAAAAAAAAAAAGTATGCTAGGAAGCAAGCAGTAGGCTAGTTGTTAAAATAGGTGCGAGTCGGTCTGGTGGGGGGTTTTCTCCCCTGACCCGATCTCTCACCCTTTAACGGGGTGTCCGAATTTCGAGGGATTGGAATTGTGTGGGAAAGTGAATTGTACATTTAAAAATTTCCTTCGCCTGGTCCACCGGACACAGGCCGTTTATTTAAACAAAATAAAGTTGAAAATAAACTAAAAAAATGAAGGAAATAAAAATTGAAATTAAATTTATTTATTATTTAAAAGTTGCAGGAAAAAACCCCGAGCTGATGGCTCGGGAAAAAAACCTGCGCCGCCGCTGGCCCCTACGGCTCTCGTCTCGGTCTTCTGTAATCAAAAGAAATACCGAAATCCGGCGGTTAATACCTGACAACGCTCGGTGCGTTGTCTGACTCGCTCTAATCCACACGCTCCTTCTTCCGTTTACGGTAAACAGGAGCGGGATTCTTACACAGCGATACACAACTATGTTAGTGGACTGTATTACTATTTCAACGTTTCAGATTTTGGAAACGTTGAATTGCAGATGGGGAAGACGAGATTCTAATGTCTATCTTCCCACTGCTGCAGGATTGGTTTTTGCAGGAGAGGACAACAAGTGGAGGTTGTAAGGCTCCAAAGGTTGTCAACTCCGCGGTCCCTCGCCGTTCCCTGGTCCGTACGGGACCGGTGTGATGCAGAGCCTTAACTGCGCAGAAGCGACTGATTATTAAGGTTCTAACACCGCGGTGCCCTTTGAACGTAGTTCTACGTCGAGTGTCCGTACCCACTGACGATCTGGAACCCACGCTCGAGCAGGTCGAAACCAGCCGAGATATTTACCCAGGGAATGCCAAATAAGGCCCCTATCGGGTGTTATCCCAAACTTTTGTTTCGACCCTGGAAAACGACGAACCCAACCCAGGGAGAATGCAACAAAGTTGCCCTATAGATTGGGTTTTTGAACCGTGCAATAGCCAAGCAGAGAATCAAGAAATTCTCTCGGTTCTCGAACACGACCACTGATTACAGCAATCCGTGTTCTTCGTCGCAACGGTGGCGATAATCAAGCACTATTTTAGTGTAAATTTGATTATGCTCAGCCACCGATTGCGGGTTAAATTTTTGGAAAGATAATCACGCTGATTTTGATTCATTTCCACTTCTACACGACCACTGATTACAGCAATACGTGTTTATTCAGCACCGATGGCGGTAACCAATCACTATAAAAGTGTAAATTTGGTACTTTTTAGCCATCGGTTGCTTTTTGAGCGAAGTGGAAAGAAAATCAGTTGGATTTTGTTTCTTTCCAAAATGGTTCGTTCGTCGCGGTGACCGATTTCTGCATGTGAACGTATGGCCGGAATATTTTGACTCAAGGGCAGGATTATTTAAATCCGCTGCAGTCTCAATTCCGAGCAACTTTGTTCACATGATTCTACGACAGGTTAGACAAAACTAACTTGTCGAGAATCGGTCTCCGACTTCAGACGAGGTCGACGATGAGGTCCGCTCTCGTCGAGAACCAAATAGCGAGTCCACCTGAGACATACCTGCTTAACCGTGGCCACGAGGGAGGGGAAATTTTCATCTCGTGGCGCTGTCTGGTCTAAGCTGTCTGTCTCTTATTAATTTTGAATCCTCTCTTCGTTTCGGCGTAGTAACACCTGTTCTCTTGGAACCGTTACTGGGCCGATCGCGGAACTGTTATCGAATGTAAATACGGAGTTTTTCTATGCGGTATTGTTCCCGTAACGTATTACGCCTCAGAGAAGCCTCTGGAATGTCGCGTAAACAAGGAACAACACCGTACAAGAAATGGTCCGTTTTTCTCTCGATCACGCGATGGTTTAACCGACGTTTTTCGATTGTCGAATTAACGCGATATTTAAACACTAGTAAGTAACCGGTAGGCTAGTTAGCAAGCAGTAAGCTGTTAAGCAAGTTGTAAGCTAGTACGCAAGCAGTATGCCAGTGAGTAAGGAGTAAGCTAGTGTGGTGTGTGTGGGTGTATGGTATGTGTGAATCATGAGTGGTATGAGTAAGCGACGAATGCTTGGAGCCGAATGATTGTTTATGCAATGGTATCGATGCCGATGCCGTCAATGTTGTGGGTGGCGTCATTCGGTTTGAAGACGCACGTGGCTGGCCCTGGGAAAAAGGGCAGAGTCGAGCGAACCGTCGAAGAGTCCACACGGGCGAGTTAAGACATAGCGAGTTATATTTTTACCACCTTTATTTTATTTCATGTTCAAGTAAACTTAACATCTTTTATTCTATTTTAATTTCATTTTCTACAAAATTGGGGTCTCGTCCGCGATCAGAATTTAAACCGATTCGTAGCAGAACGCTTAATGTGGACAGTAAAGTATTGTGAGAACAGAGTTTACTTAAAAGGGTTGAGGTGAAAGTCTAGAGTATGTACTGCGAGGACTAGTGTTGAAAGTGACGATTCATAGTTGTGGTGGTCAATAAAATGGCTTCAGTAAGGAGGGATGCAAGTGATTTCTGCATCGTAGAATTGAAAGAAAAATTACGAGAGAAGGGACTTTCAATATCTGGTTTGAAAGCGGAATTGATTCAGCGGCTGCATGAATTCGATCCGACCGGCGAATGGTTAAAAGTATGTACTAGCAGCGTGGTCGAAGAAACTGCGAGTGACAATAGTTCAGGATGCGCAAGTGATATGGTACAGATGCGGCGAGAAATGGAACTTGCGCAAAGAGAGAAGCAACTAGTAGAGCGGTAGCTTGATTTAGCTCGCCAACAAATTGCATTACTTCGAGAAATGCAGAGGCTTAATCTCGATAGAGGTGAGGCAGGGGAATCAACAAGCGTACCGACGGGGCAAAGACGACCGCCACCGGTAAATATATCTGCCATTGCGGATTTATTAAGTTATTTTGATGGAAGTAGCAATACATTCGTCACGTGGGAGCGTCAAGTTCAAACATTGAAAATGACGTATCAACTGACGGATGATATGGCTAAACTGTTGATGGGATCGTGAATGAAGGGTAATGCACTTGAGTGATTACATTCGAAACCTGAACATATTGCAATGTCAGTAGAAGCATTACTGAGGAATCTACAGGAAATGTTTTACCATCCTGGAAGCGTTCTTGAGATGAGACGACGTTTTGAGGCGCGTGTTTGGAGGAAAGAAGAAACGTTCAGCGAATATGTACATCAAAAAGTGATTTTAGGATACCGCGTACCTATCAGTGATGCAGAAATGATAGAGTACATTATAGAAGGAATACCTGATCGAGGATTAAGGGATCTGGCGCGAGTGCAGAAGATAGCAACTAAGGGGGAAATGTTAGCAGCATTCGATAGGATTTCCTTGCAAGGAAGATCGTTGCCGTTCAACCCAGCGATCAAGCCAAAGGAAAGCAAGTGGTCACCAGTGAAGACAATAAAGCAAGACGTTAAAGAAGTGCCGAATAACCAATTACGGTGCTTCAATTGCGGTGAGAGGAACCATCGAGGTGTAGACTGTCCTGTTAAAAGCAAAGGGCCAAGATGTTTCGCTTGCCGAGACTTCGGACACAGAGCCATGGATTGTAAGAAGGGGCAGCACAAGCAGGTAAACGAGTATACGGCAGTGGCCGTTCAGGACAATAAAGTATACAAGCCTGTTACATTGCTAGGTAAGCAGATAGTAGCGTTTATAGATATGGGTAGCGATTTACATTTAATGAAGGCTGAACAATATATTAGGTTAGAGAGTCAAGCGCGAGCTACCGTCGAGCACGGACGTGTTTATATTATTGTCCTGGTTCAGATTGCGAGCGATACGCGAGTGTTCGTTTAAAGTGTGTGGGAGAGAAGGAATGTGTTTCTGGCTTCAGGGGCACTCTTCCACGTATAGAAAACAACCATGAATCCGAATGTACCAAAAACCTACGCACAAATGGCTCAACAAGTATATTTTCTGACTAAAGAACAGGCAATAATAATTGATTCCATTGAAGGAATCTCTATACAGGAGTACACAATGGCAGTGGGAAAGCTAACGGATCCAAAAAATATTAGATTTGTATCTCGCATTTCACATGGACGAGTTTGCATGTACTTGAATAGTAAGGAGATAGCTGACAAACTTACTGATAGTAATGCTAAAGTAAACATTGGTCCGCATGTTCTTGGAATACGACCATTAATTACAAAAGCTAAAAGAATAATATTGTCAAACGTATGCCCAATAATCCCCCACAGCTTAATTGAAAACGAACTAGACAAGCTCAAAATCAAGTTAAGCTCGCAGATAACATTTATCAGAGCAGGAATGAGTGACCCTAACTACAGTCACGTGCTAAGCTTCAGAAGACAAATGTTTATACAGCCTGAAGACGTTTCTAAATTACCGGAAACTCTGAAAATTAATTATGATGATACAGTTTACTGGATTTATCTATCAACGGAGAAGTTAACATGTTTTTTATGCCATGAAGAGGGGCATCTCGCTAGGTACTGTAAAACTATAGATTCCACAAACAATAGTAGCGCTCTAGGGATTTCAAAACCTGAAGAAAATATGCAAACAAATATACAGGCAGTCACTCATGTTATAGAAAAAGATTCAGTGCGAAACACTACCGAATGCTCGACTGCAACTATAGAGCCGAATTTTACAATCCTCTCCATGCCTCCTCCGGCATATACCAAAAGACCTCTTTCTCTATCTTCTATTATCAGTTCAGATCAAGGTTCTGAAGGAAATAAGGTCGCCAAAACAACACACAATAGCGAAACTAATACTGTTAAAAAATTGAAAAAATCTGGTTCATCTGAAATTACTTTGGACGACGTGACAAGACAATTACTTCCTGCTAAAGATTATATTCTGGCTAACCCACAGAAATTTCCACTTGATTTCAAACGCATCACTAATTTTTTGCTAGATACCTACGAAAACTCAGATACTCCAGGTATTGCTATTAACTACACTAAAGATATACATGCCCTCGCAAACATGCTAACAGAAATTAAGGGCCACCTTACAGAACGATCCTTGAAAAGTCGAGTAACTAGAATAGTTAAACGTTTACGCACTCCAGAACTGCAAATACAGGGTGAATCGAGCGATGATTCATATTCTACCGATGACCCTCAAATAAAAGCATTATCTGATTCTGCGCAATATTACAATAAATGATCCCCAGCGACCCAGATATACGAAATAAGAACAATCAATCTCTTAAGATACTTTTTTGGAATGCTAGAAGCGTGCGCCAGAGACTATCTGAAATTGGAAAAATATTGACAAATGTTGATATACTTATTTGCGTTGAATCATGGCTTACAGAACAACATGCTATTCACTTTCCCGGCTTCTTAACATACAGAAAGGACAGAACCCATTCAAGAGGAGGTGGTACTTTTATACTTATACGTAAATACCTAGCGTATAAAGAAATATGTAATCTGAAGACACCGGACACCGCTACTGAAATTTGTGGTCTACGCATAAATAACATAAATCCCCCCTTGCAACTTCTAGTTTGCTACAGAGCTCCAGGAAATATTCTCACTCAAGACCAATGGGACCTTATTCTACAAAATATAGAATTGAATAGCAGCTCCTTACTATTAGGAGATTTTAACTCTCATAATAAAAACTGGAACTGCAGTTACACAGACACAAATGGGGCACGTTTGGAAAAAGCCATAGAAACACACGATCTATTCCTACACAATAATGACTCGTTCACGCACGTCGACATATATCATAACACAAAATCTAACCTCGACTTAATCCTCTCTACTATAAATATTTCAGATAAATTAGATCACAAAGTACGTGACGAGACGTGGGGATCTGATCACTTCCCTATATGGATTAATGTAGCTGTAGAAAAGGAAACCTACAGCAAAAAGACCTTTAAGCTAAAGTCAGTTCGTACTGACTGGTCCATATATACAACAAAACTTGAAGCTTGTTATTCTAAATTTCTTCTATCTAACTACAATCAACTGGCACCTCATGAAAAATACAGAATGTTTGTGGAAAAAATTACGGAAGCTATAGAATCTAGTACACCGCGGAGAAGAAATTACAATTCAAGGAATAGTAGAAATCCTGTTCCCTGGTGGGATGCTGACTGTGACAGAGCTCGAAGACATCGACGCGCATCATATAAAAAGTGGGAACATACGGGTAACCTAGAAGATCTAATAATTTACAAAAAAAACGTAGCCACAGCTAAAAAGGTTTTTAAAAAGAAAAAAAGAGAGTCTTTTAAAAAATTCGCTGAAAGCATAAATCTACAAATAGATCCTAGCTATGTGTGGAACAAGTGCAGGATCTTTAAAAATAAATGGGTCAAAATAAGTCCTCAGCATTGGGTGGAAAACCACCAAGATAAAAGTAAAATTGAAGATGCTATTAATAAAATAAGTCCCCCGTGGGTCTTAACGGACCCCAACTGGCTACCTCCACATCAACAAAACGAATTTTTTGAGGCTCAATTCAACTTCACGGAATTCATTGTTGCACTGGAGCATAAAAAAGTTAACTCAGCTCCAGGAATGGATGGAGTTGACTATGAAATGTTAAAAAACTTACCGGCCAAGTTTAAATTACTATTGTTGGACATTTACAATCAGATGTTTGTACAAAGTGATTATCCCAAAAGTTGGAAAAATTCCTTTGTCCACCTTATCAAAAAAGCAGACGGTAAAAGCTTGCGCCCCATCTCGCTTACTTCCTGTGTGTCCAAACTCTTCGAAACTCTCATCCAAAATCGACTAGAATGGTGGACTGAACACAACAATCTCATACCAAGCAACCAACAAGGATTTAGGAGAGGAAGATCATGTATCGACAATATGCTTAGTTTGGCAGTCAAAGTGGAAGAAGCTTTTGCAGAAAGGAAAGAAGTCCTCGCGGCCTTCCTCGATGTCCAAGAAGCTTTCGATAACGTAAACGTGGACATCTTGTCATCCAAACTGGCCTATATGGGCTGCCCATCAACTATTCTTAGATTCGTTAAATTTATTACACATGAAAGGTACATGCATACTGACTTCCTAGGTGAAAATTATAGACTCCTTCATAAAGGTGTTCCCCAAGGAGGTGTTCTTAGTCCAATTTTATATGTGATCTATGTCTCAAACATTAATGCAAACCTACCCAAAAATGTAGTAATTTCACAATTTGCTGATGATACAGCACTCTACTTAAAAACTGCTTCTACCAAGAGGGGAAAGAGAGTTCTTGAAAAAGCCATTCAAACTGTTGAAGAAAATCTATATTATCTAGGCCTAACACTTACCTCTAACAAAACTACGTATATTCACTTTAACCAAAGAAGAATAATGCCCGGAAGTTCAAAAATAACAATCGGAGGCCATAATATAAAATCCAGCGCAACCGTCTGTTTCCTCGGTATATTATTCGACTATAAACTTTCCTTTACCCCTCAAGTTGATCAGATACAAGGAAGATGCTTTAAATCACTCAACATTATTAAATTTTTGAGAGGTACCTGTTGGGGATGTTGCCCCAATACACTGATTACATTGTATAAGAGTTATGTGCGTTCTATTATCGATTATGGCTCCTTCATTTACCTCCCCAGAAATAAAATTCTGTTAGAAAAACTCGAAGCAGTACAGAATTCAGCAGTTAGAATTGCTCTTGGTTACCGTAGAAGCACTCTAAAGAATATCCTATTAGCAGAATCTAAACTAATTTCTATCCGGGAACGTGCAAAACTTTTATGCAACTTGTTTTTGACAAAGGCGCTAACTAACAACAATTCCTACACCCATCAAGCTGTAAAAAGCTATCATAGAGTAACAAAAAATAGACAACCGAGATCCAAGTCAATCCTTAATTTGTGTATCCCATGCGTACTAGAAGCTACTAAATACATTAGTAATCAAGATAACTGCAGTATTTACTCCTGCAGTTTCGAAACATTAATGACCATGGTTTCTGTTGATACTGTGCTGGGCCATGAGCTAAAGACTTCAGGGCACCCCAATGAAATACTAGCGGAACTCATAAAAAGCAGTAATGCGCTATCCATTTACACAGATGGAAGCAAAATTTTAGGCAACAATTGTGTCGGTGCAGCATGCTGGTGTCCCGAGATGAATACTGAAATCACTATAAGTATAAACAAGTTCGCTTCTGTGTTCACGGCCGAGTGTATTGCGCTAAGCCATGCCCTACACATTGCCTTAAGTAACAAACATCGCAATATATACATTTGTTCTGACGCTCTTAGTGCCCTACTGAGCTTGCAGACCACAAAAATATCAATCAAAACAAATTCGTACACTCTTGAAATTAAAAAAAAGTTCAATGACTTTATGTGCAACAATACGAACAATAGTTTTCTTAAATTTATCTGGGTGCCGTCGCATATAGGAATTATTGATAATGAGAAAGTCGATAACTTGGCCAAAATAGCTTCGAATAACTTGGATATTTTAAAAATTCCATTTACCGACATTTTTGAAATTTATAAAGAAAATGCTAGACAGAACACTTTGAGTATAATCACGGATCAGGGTTCCTTTAAAGGGACGAAATACTTAAAATATATTTCAATGACTGTAGCAGACCTTGGTACTATTGGGGGAAACACAGAAGAGAATTTATTGTTACAATAAACCGTATTAGGTCTGGGCATTATAATCTTGCTGCCTCCCTCGCCCGCATTAAGATAATAAGCGATCCTACATGTAAATGCAACCATGAAATCGAAGACATCAATCATATGGTTTGGCAATGCAGGCTTTACGACAGTTTAAGGGTCAAGTTAATTAAAAAGCTACAAAATATGAAACTGTTTCTCCCACTTAATGTTGAATCGCTAGTTGCTGAACCAAATATTCCAGCTTGTTTATGTATTTTTAATTTTTTAAACGAATGTAAACTGCGGATATAATGTACACGTAAACATACATATCACTGTATATATGAACCTTATCTGAGGTTCTCAATAAAAAAAAAAAAAAAAATATATTAGGTTAGGATGCCCAACTTTACACGGTACAGAAATATCTCGTAAAGGATTCGGTTTAAGTAAGGTCACTACTTTAGGCAGTTTTTATGCGAACGTACAAATCGATATAAATATTTTCCGATTTTTAATTCACGTGGTACCGGATGAATATTTGAGACATAATTTTTTAATTGGCTCGGAATTGTTGCAAGAGGCTAAACTGACATTAGACGGTAAGAGTGTTGAGGTTTCAAAACGCGATAACAGGGTAACGAATTCTTATGATGTACCAGAAATATTTTGCGTAGATACTTTCGATGAGTCCGAGAACAATGTAACTAATTCTTCAATAGATTTGCAGCATATTAAAAATGATACCGTTAAACCAGAAATAGAAGATATATTAAGTAATTATGAGCCTAAAACTATTAAAAAGTCTAACATTAAAATGAACATTGTATTGAAAGATGATATACCTATATATCAACCTCCACGTAGATTAGCGCCAGTGCAAAGAGAAATAGTTAATAAACAGATAGATGAATGGATGCAACAAGGAATAGTGCGAGAAAGTACATCGGAATATGCCAGTCCGATTGTACTGGTAAAAAAGAAAGATAATGGAATGCGTTTGTGTATAGATTATAGATTACTTAATAAGAAAGTATGTAAAGATCGCTATCCGCTTCCGTTGACAGAAGATCAGCTGGATCGTTTACAGGGCGCGACGATATTTAGTACTCTCGATTTAAAAGATGGTTTTTTTCACGTCCCGATTGAGGAAGATAGTTGTAAATTCACTGCATTTATAGTACCTGATGGGCATTTTGAATTTTTAAGAACCCCATTTGGTCTCTGCAACTCTCCAGCTATCTTTCAAAAATATATCAATAATATATTTCGTAACCCGATTCAGACAAGTGTTGTTTTGACATATATAGATGATTTAATTATTCCTGCGAATGACGAAAATGAAGCCGTATCAAGATTGCGTGAGATATTGTGTATTGCAAGTGATTATGGATTGCGAGTGAATTGGAAGAAATGTCGTTTTCTTTAACGTAGCATAGAATATCTAGGTCATATAATTGAGGATGGTCACGTACGTCCGTCGAAGCGTAAGACATTAGCTGTTATGAATTTTCCATTAGTAAAAAATGTTAGAGACGTACAGAGCTTCTTAGGATTAACCGGGTATTTTCGCAAATTTATTCCACAATATTCAACAATAGCCCAACCCTTGACGAACTTGTTGAAAAAAGACGTAAATTTTGAACTAAATGAAAAACATATGCTAGCGTTTAAACAATTGAAAATTGCATAGAGCAGTGAGCCGGTTTTAAAATTATACCGCGTAGGTGCGGAAACAGAACTCCATACGGATGCGACGAGCGTCGGACTCGGTGCCATCCTGCTACAGAGAGACGATGTCAATCAACGTTACCATCCAACATATTATGCGAGCTGGAAAACATCAGAGGCAGAATCGCGATACATTAGTTATGAATTAGAGATATTAGCTATAGTTAAAGCGTTACATAAGTTTAGAGTTTATCTTTTAGGAATACCGTTTAGAATAATAACCGATTGTCGTGCGTTTACTCTCACTATGAAAAAAAGAGACTTATGTGTTCGAGTTGCAAGGTGGGCATTATTGTTAGAGGAGTTCAATTATACTATTGAACATCGCTCAGGAAGCAATATGCGACATGTCGATGCTCTAAGTCGGAAGCCTGTTCCGGTGTGTATGCTTATCAGTGAGTGTGAGACAAGTGTGCTCGTGAGATTGCGAAAAGCGCAATGTGCGGACAAAGAGTTATCGGAAATAATGGATTCTGTGAATAGTGTACAAAATAATGATGGCGACTACGTAATAGGAAACGGACTTTTGTTTAAGGTAATTGACGACGATGTTCGCATAGTAGTGCCGCGTGCTATGCAGGGTCAAATAATAAGACAGTTGCATGAGAACGGACACTTCTCTAGTGGTAAAACCGAGACCCTTGTTAGAAAAGATTATTGGTTCAAAGGTCTAAGATCTAAAGTGGAAAAAGTGATTCAGAATTGCATTGCGTGTATTTTAGCTGAACGAAAATCTGGAAAACGAGACGGACTATTATACCCTATCGACAAAGGAGACGTTCCGTTAGATGTATACCACATTGATCACTTAGGACCGCTTCCGTCAACTCGGAAGAATTACAAACACATATTCGTAGTGATAGATGGATTTTCTAAATTTGTGTGGCTCTATGCTACAAAATCTACCGGTACTGGAGAGGTCGTCAACCACTTGAAAAAACAAGCGACAATTTTTGGCAATCCCCGAAAGATTATTTCGGACCGTGGAACTGCATTTACTTCGGCAGAGTTTCAGGAGTACTGCAGAGAAGAAAATATTGAAGCTGGCCTTATTACAACGGGGGTACCAAGAGCGAATGGCCAGGTAGAAAGGGTGAACAGGACAATCATTCCTGTGTTAACTAAGTTGGCCGCACCAAAACCTAATGAGTGGCACAGATACCTAGACGTATGCCAAAACTACCTGAATGCAACTCCTCACCGCAGTATCGGCAATACACCTTTTAAGATTCTATTCGGGACTGATATGAGGTTGAAGAACAATCCCGAGGTCCGAGAAATAATAAGCAACGAGTGGAACGAACTATTTCAAGAAAATCGAGACGAATTGAGACGGCAAGTAAAAAACAACATTTTGAAAATCCAACAGAAGAAACGGCGTAGTTTTAACCGGGATCGTAAAGAGGCTCATCACTATCACGAAGGAGATTTGGTCGCTATCAAAAGGACACAATCAGGACCAGGTTTAAAGTTTGCGCATAAATATTTAGGCCCGTATTAAATTACCCGTGTACTGCGCATTGATCGGTATTTGGTAGAGAAAGTAGGTGAGCACGAGGGGCCACGACAAACATCGACAACTGCAGAATACTTGAAATCGTGGATTGAGGACTTAGAAGATGCATTGACGGATAGTGAGAATACATCTGATATCTGAGGGCAGATATCTCTGCAGGATGGCCGAATGTGGTGTGTGTGTGTGTGTATGGTATGTGTGAATCATGAGTGGTATGAGTAAGCGACGATTGCTTGGAGCCGAATGATTGTTTATGCAATGGTATCGATGCCGATGCCGTCAATGTTGCGGGTGGCGTCATTTGTTTAGAAGACGCACAAAAAAGGGCAGAGTCGAGCGAACCGTCGAAGAGTCCACACGAGCGAGTTAAGACGTAGTGTTTAAATATCGCATTAATTCGAGGTATTTGAACATAACATAAAATTCGTTAAACAGTGTTGATTTCGAGGTACGTAACCGACCAGAGGACTCTCGGTCGCGGCGTCCGTTACGCGACACAATATAGACTAGAAAAACCATAATTTTCGGGTTTTTTCTGAAAGTCACGCGATCGACCAAGTAACGTACGAGTTCGAACAATTAGTTCAACGTACGAGTACAGAGAAAAGGTACGTTCATAAGTTAGAAAAAGACGGACGAAAGACACGGCGACAGCGCCGCGTGTCGGAGGATTCCCCCTCTCACGCGTAACTTTTGGCAGCTCGTGCTCGTCCGTCACTCTTAATCAGGATCCTGCCTTGAGCACATCGGTAAACGATCACGCTCCGCAGAATACCCAAAATCTCCGAATCGCTTCGAGTTATTCGAGCTTTCGTTGAGGAAACATTTTGTGACACATCGGCTGATTCTATCGCAGATTCGAATAGTTCGAGTTATTCGAACTTTTGTTAAGCGGACAAGCGACGTATAGCCGTAGCTTTACTGGTTAGATTGCGTAAGCAAATTCATACCAGTAACCTACGTGTAATTCCGTTTGTCGAATCAGCTAGTTAATCGATTCGGTCGTGAGTACGACCCGGTTAAAAGACTGCGGGAAACTCGTTGATATCATCGAGTTCCCGAATTTTCCACGTATTGCTGCAAACAGCGGTCGTGCGAGAGGCATCGAGATTAAAACTCGATCCTCCCTTGATTTTCGAACGGTCTTGCTCCCACCTATAGGGGCCTTCGTGGCGTGTATACCCTGGGTGGACTTGCCGTCTTCCAGTCGGAGCTTGGGACGAGTTATTCCAAGCCCAGCTTCCGGCGAGTTATATTTTTTACAACCTTTATTTTATTTCATGTTCAAATAAACTTAACATCTTTTATTCTATTTTAATTTCATTTCCTACACTAGTAAGCTACAAGTAAGCTATTAAGCTAGCAGCAGGCTAGTAAGAAAGCAGTTAGCTAGTAGGAAAGCAGTATGCTAGTAAGCAAGCAGTGAGCTAGTAAGCGAGCGGGAAGCTAGTAAGGAAGCAGTATGCTAGTGAGCAAGCAGTATGCTTGTAAGAAAGCAGTTAGCTTGTACGAGAGCAGTATGCTAGTAAGCAAGCAGTAGTCGTGTAAGCTAGCAGTAAGGTAGTAAGCAAGTAGTGAGCCAGCAAGCGCGCAGGAAGCTAGTAAGGAAGCAGCATGCCAGTAAGAAAGCAGGAAGCTAGTAGGCGTGCAGTGAGCTATTAAGCATGCAGTGAGCTAGTTAGCGAGCAGGAAGCTAGAAAGGAAGCAGGATGCTAGAAAGCAAGCAGTTAGCTAGGAAGAAACAAGTATGCTACTAAGCGAGCAGCTGGCTGGTAAGGATGCAGTTAGATAGTAAGGAAGCAACAAGCTAGTAAGCAAGCGGTAATCTAGTACGCGAGCAGGGAGCTAGTAAGGGAGCAGAATGCTAGTAAGCAAGCAGTATCCTAGTAAGCAACCAGTAACCTAGCAAGCAATCTGGAAGCTAGTAAGGAAGCAGTATGCTAGAAAGCAAGCAGTGGGCTAGTAAAAAAGCAGGAAGCTAGAAAGCAAGCAGAGGGCTAGTAAAAAAGCAGGAATCTAGTTGAAGGCAGTATGCTAGTAATCAAGCAGTAAGCTAGAATGCAAGCAGCAAGCTAGTAAGCAAACAGTAAGCTAGAACGCAAGCATCTGCCTTGTAAACATGCAGTAAGCGTGGATGCTAGCAGTAAGCTAGTAAGCAAGCAGCGAGCTAGTAAGCAGGGAAGAATCTAGTAAGGAAGCAGCATGATAGTAAGCAAGCAGTAAGCTAGTAAGCAAGCAGTAAGCTAGTAAGCAAGCCGTATGCTAGTAAGCAACCAGTAAGCTACTATGCAAACAGTCAGCTTGTAAGCAAGCAGCAGGCTAGTCAGAAAGCTGCTAGCTAGTAAGAAAGCACTATGCTAGTAACCAAGCCGTAAGCTAGAAAGCAAGCAGCAAACTAGTATGCAAGCAGTGCGCTAGTAAGCGAGTAGCCAGCTAGTAAGCAAGCAGCAAGCGTGTAGGCAACCGATACGGATCGATTCTCACATTTTTGTCAACCTGGTATTCCGCCAACGGAGCGCGTCAAAGAAGAGTGCGTCCGCAGCTGACTTTGACGCCGACAGCACCGTTTAGCCCACCGTCCCGACGTAGTGGCGTTTGAGGCCACGAAACGCGGACATCCGGCCACCGGTAGGAACTAGTGCGTCCGCAGAGCCCCTCCGGATTCACGGCTTCTCAGCCGAGGGAAGGGTGGAGGTGCGTCCGCTGCCATCCGACACCACTAGTCGGCGATTCCCACTCCGCCTCCCGACATCCTCCTACCCCAGCGAAATAGTGTAGCGGCGAACGAGCACGAGCGAGTGGCCAGCCCCGGCTGGTCCCCAGAATAGGGACCTTTATACCCCTAGCATAGGAGCGAGCGAACGCGGCGTACCGACTGACGCCTCAAACGCCACGACGTCGGGACGGTGGGCTAAACGGTGCTGTGGGCGTCAAAGTCAGCTGCGGCGGCACTCTGCTGGAAAGCGAGTATGGAGCTTGGAGCATGGAGTATTGAGCTAGTAGCAAAGCAGAAATCTAGTAAGCAAGCAGTATGCTGGTGAGAAAGCACATATCTAGTAAGGAAGCAGTATGCTAATAAGCAAACACTACGCTAGTAAGCAACAACTAAGCTAGCAAGCAAGCAGCAAGTTAGTACGAAAGCAGTTTTCTAGTAAGATAGCAGTATGCTAGCAAGCAAGCTGTGTACTAGTAAGCGAGGACGAAGCTAGTAAGGATGCGTTATGCTAGTAATCAAGCAGTAAGTCAGTAGGCAACCAGTAAGCTAGTAAACAAGCAGCAGGCTAGCCAGAAAGCAGTTAGCCAGTAAGAACGCAGTATGCTTGTAAGCAAGCGGCAAGCTAGAAAGCAAGTAGCAATCTAGTAAGCAAGCAGTAAGCTACCAAGCAAGCAGTGAGCTAGTAAGAAAGCAATTAGCTAGTAAGAAAGCAGTATGCTAGTAAGCAGGCAGTAAGCTAGAACGCAAGCGGTAAGCACGTAAGCAAGCAGTAGGCTAGTAAGCAAGTAGTAAGCTAGTAAGCAACCAGAAAGCTAGTAAGCAAGCAGCAGGCTAGTTAGAACTCAGTTAGGCACTAAGAACGCAGCATGCTAGTAAGCTTGCGGAGAGCTAGAAAGCTAGCAGCAAGTTAGGAAGCAATCTGTAATCTAGTAAGAAAGCAGTGTGCTATTAAGCAAGCTGGGAGATAGTGAGCGAGCAGTAAGCTTGAAACCAAGTTGTAAGCTTGTAAGCAAGCAGTACTGTTAAAGTACTAAGGGACTTTAACGTGGGTCCGGATGAGGAAACAGACAGGGAGAGAAAATGTTACAAGTTTTTCAATAAAGTTTTTATTACAAAAATATAAATGAACTATTTATAACATTTTAACAAAACAAAACTAGAAACTAAAAGAAAAAACTGACGACGGCTCCTATTGCGACCTCGTCTCCTCTTTTTTAGTCTCCTTATTTCAATTTTTACTGCGGAGGCTTTCTGAAACAAAAGAATCCGCCTAGTAAATACATTTGCGGACAAGTCAACAATCGCGCGCTCGTCAGCTGTTTCTCGCGCTCCAGCGACAGTCTGGTGTGCTTGGAGGGGAGAGCTGGGTGGCTATCTAGCGCTATAGCTAGTGGACTGTATATTCTTCTCTTTCTGGTCGATGAGATTCGTTTCCTACGATCTCACCGACGCGCACAACCGGGTAGACGTGCTTCTCTCCGTTCTACCGGGTTCTCTTTGCAATGCCACGGACGGGAAACCAAATGGAGGTTATAAGGCTCCAAGAGGCTATATCCCGCGAGCACGCTCCCCGTGCGGGTGGCGTTTCTACACCACCCACGCAAGAGGACGTCTTGTCCTGGTTCGGCTCCCTCGTCAGCTGCTCCTCAGGAGCGACCTGCGGTATGCGCACGTGGTTGCCAAGCCGGCGATTCATTCATCAAAGGAACGCCCTGCAGCCAGCCGTGGCTACCTCGACGGAGGCTCCTGTGTTCCGAGGAACTGGCCTGCGGCTCACCGGTTCAGGACTCAATCCCCTGCAATTCCAACCACCCTACGTTCACAGCCCAGTGTGGTCGACTCACAGCTGGTAGTGGGTGTAGCGATGGAAGGAAGGCTCTTCGAACCCTTTGTCCACCGTACGCTAAGGCTCTACTTATTGTCCCCTCACGACGGTATATTGGAGCGGGTTCTCCGACGCCCGATGCACGGAGAGCACCACGAAGTGATATTCTTCCTGAATATCTATCTTCCGGTTGCTCCTACGCCGTATAGCTCTAATCTTGGTCGGTGAAACTTTCCACCCCACCGGTCGGTGTACTCTCACTGGTACACAGGACGGGTGGTTCCTGTGGGTTTCATATGACCTCTACGAACGGTGAACTACCACTAGGTGATACTAGTATGTCGGTATCAGCCTTCCAGTAGCTCTAACCGGATAATTGGAAGAAGACTCAAGGCGATCCACACCGAATCTCCAACGTCGCAGTCGCATCCACGAACTGCAACGTTCAATCACAATCCTGCGTCTACGATCGCTTCACACTCGGCGTGCCTTGCGATCGCTGCAACGTCAGGCAGATTGTCATTTTTCTGGGGAAAATCTCCAGACGCTATGACGAGATTTTCCAATAAATTGTTTGTCCGCAAACTGATTCTATAACGAGAAGCGAGATCGACTCATCCTCCTCGGAGCTCGTAGGTAAATGGGAACGCGACCGTCACAGGGTCCGCTCTTGATCGCCGACGGCTGAAGAATGAACCGTGACGATCTGCAAGCAGCGACGGCTGCGGCCGGCTCCGTCGCGCAAGCGTAGAACCGGGTAGCTACGCCTCACGTTGCTGGGCCCGGGCTGCTACCCGCCGCGTAGCCACAGCGCGGAGCTGCCGCGTTTCGTCTATCGATCTTTCACCGATAGATCTCCTTTCTCTCACTTTCGCAGCGCTAACAACACAATTCGTAGAATTTGTTCCAAAACTCGAGAATTTCAGTGAAGCTAGCTTGAAAAACCACGTAAATAACCGTGGTACACTAATCTGAACGGTGGAAAATTTCCACGTCAGCACAACCATCTAGAATTACGCGAATTCAATATAGACACGGGCATCGCGGCCGAGTTTCTACGTCTCGGACTCACGCGATATTTAAACAAAGCTAGTAAGCAAGCAGTGAGATAGTAAGCTAGCAATGAGCTAGTATCGGAGCAGCAGGCTAGTAAGAAAGTAATTAGCTACTAAGGAAGTAGTACGCTAGTAAGCAAGCAGTAAGCTACTATGCAAGCAGTATGCTAGTAAGCAAGCAGTTAGCTGTTCAGATCGAAGCAGGCTAGTAAGAAAACTATTAGCTAGTGAGAGAACAGCGTGCTAGTAACCAAGCAGTAAGCTACAAAGCAAGCAGCAAGTCAGTAAGAAAGCAATTAGCTTCTAAGCGAGCAGGATGCTAGTAAGGAATCACTATGCTAGTAAGCAAGCAGTAAGATAGTAAGCAACCAGTAAGAGAGTAAGCAAGCAGCAGGCTATTAAGAAAACAGTAAGTTACTAACAAAGAAGAAAGCTAGTAAGCAAGCAGGAAGCTATTAAAGAAGTGTTAGGCTAGTAAGTGACCAATAAGTTCATAAGAAAGCAGTAAGTTAGGAAGAAAGCAGGAATGTAGGAAGGTAGCAGTCAGGTAGTAAGCAAGGAGTAAGCTAGTAACAAGCAGTAAGCCAGTAAGCACGCAGTGAGCTAATAAGCGTGGAGGAAGCTAGTAACGAAGCAGTATGATAGCATGCAAGCAGTATGCTAGCAAGCAACCAGTAGGCTGGTAAGCAAGCAGGAAGCGAGTATGCTAGCAGTAAGCTAATAAGCAAGGAGTAATCTTCTAAGCAATCCGTGAGCTAGTAAACAATCAGGAAGCTAGTAAGCAAGCAGTAAGCTGGTAAGAAAGCAGCTAGTAAGCTAGTAAGCATGCAGTAAGTTAGTAAGCTTACAGTAAGATAGTGAGAATGCAGTTAGCTAGTAAGAAAGCAGTATGCTGCCAAGAAGGCAGTTAGCTAGTATGCATGTGGTAAGCTAGTATGCAAGCAGTAAACTAGTAAGCCAGCGGCATGCTAGTAAGCAACCAGCAGGCTAGTAAGAAAGCAGATAGCTATTAAGCGAGCAGGAAACTAGTAATGGAGCAGTATGCTAGAAAGCCACCAGTAAACTAGCAAGCAAGCCAAAGCTAGTAACAGAGCAGAATGTTTGTAACGCGGCAGTATGCTAGTAAGCATGCAGTAAACTAGGAAGCAAGCAGAAAGCAAGTAACATAGCAGTAAGTTAGTAACAAGACAGTAAGTTAGTAACGGAGCAGTATGCTGGAAAGCAAGCAGGAACCTAGTAAGCAAGCAGCATGCTAGCAAGAATGCAATTAGCTAGCAAGCAAGCTGTCAGCTAGCATGCAAACAGAGAACTAGAAAGCGAGCAGGGAGCTAGTAAGGAATCGGTAAGCTAGCGAGCAAGCAGTAAGCGTGTAAGCTAGCCGTAAGCTAGTAAGCAAGCAGTCAGCTAGTAGGCAAGCAGTAGGGTAGTAAGATAGCAGTATGCTAGTAAGCAAGCTGTAAGCTAGAAAGCAAGCAGTAAGCTGGTAAGCAAGTTGTAAGCTAGTAAACAAGCAGCAGGTTATTAAGAAAGCAGTTAGCTAGTAAGAAAGCAGGAATGTAGTAAGAAAGCAGTTAGGAAGTAGCAACCAGTAAGCTACTAAGCAAGCAGAAAGCTAGTAAGCAAGCAGTGAGCTAGTTAGCAAGCAGGAAGCTAGAAATGAAGCAGTACGCTAGTAAGCAAGCAGCAGGCTAGTACAATTGCAGTTAGTTAGTAAGGGATCCGTAGGTTTGTAGCAAAGCTGTAAGCTGGTAAACAAGCAGCAAGCTATTAAGCAAGCTAGAAGCTAGTAAGCAAGCTGTTAGCTAGCAAGCAACCAGTAAGCTAGTAAGCAAGCAGTAATCTAGTAAGCAAGCAGTGAGCTAGTAAGCAAGCAGTAAGCTAGTTAGCAAGCAGGAAGCTAGTAAGGAAGCAGTGCGCTAGTAAGCAAGCAGCAGGCTAGTACAATTGCAGTTAGTTAGTAAGGGATCCGTAGGTTTGTAGCAAAGCTGTAAGCTGGTAAACAAGCAGCAAGCTATTAAGCAAGCTAGAAGCTAGTAAGCAAGCTGTTAGCTAGCAAGCAACCAGTAAGCTAGTAAGCAAGCAGTAATCTAGTAAGCAAGCAGTGAGCTAGTTAGCAAGCAGGAAGCTAGAAATGAAGCAGTACGCTAGTAAGCAAGCAGCAGGCTAGTACAATTGCAGTTAGTTAGTAAGGGATCCGTAGGTTTGTAGCAAAGAAAGCAGTCAGTTAACACATTGTACGCCGGTGGCATCTGAGACATTTAAAATCTGAGCGCCAGCACAGTATCGACCGCGTAAAGACTAGGCGCCGGCATGATTCGCTTGTTGGCGACCAATGAGTAGGTGAAGAAAATATTTAAAATTTTATACATTATTGTAAAACACTAAAATTGATTTACATATTCATTTTATGCAATTTAACGATAACGAAAAATAGAAGCAAAATAAAAAATTTTAATTTATAGTTATAAATAAATACACCTGTTTTATTTGATGATTGATTATTACATATATATAATATAAACGGAAGGGAAAATATTAATATTTAAGAGATGTATGGTTTTTTTCGAAACATTTTCCAAGATGTAAAGGTACTAGGCACAGAGAGCACATAAAGATTCTCTCGCTTCTTTTTTTGCTAGCAGAGCAAACTTTGCATGGACGTCGTACATATCGGTTTTCCCCAGATCCAATAATTCGAGTAACGTTATGCTTCTTTATATCACCCGATAGTCTCTGAGGGTGATAATATTTTGATGTGCGAGGTGTAGGAACTAATGCAGAAGTTCGTTCCGCACAATCATTCGATACATCTTGAGTACTTGGATATTCCTCGATCCATAAACATGCAACAGCATGTAAAAATTTTTGATATTTTATAGTGTTACCATTGAACTCAACATATAATCTATATGCATTGAACAATGCGCAATTTAAAAGAAACAAAACTGTTTTCTTTGTCCATTTCACTGTTTTCCTCATAATGGAAAGATATGATAAAAACTGATCGGCCAAATCTACGCCCATTATATATTTGTTATAATCTATGACAGATTGAGGTTTTATAATTTCTTGTTTTGTTTTCCAATGTACTTTTTTTGTGTTTGTTAGTTCTCCCGAATGTATTGTAGAAACCATGTATACGATTTTGTGTTTTGGCTTCCACGCCTGTACTAAAATTTCATTTTTTCTTTTAAATGTATAATCTCCAGTTTTTAATCTGATATGCTTCATAGATTCGGGAACACCTCTATTCGCTCTAATTGTACCGCAAACTCGTGTACCATTTTTCAGAAGCAATTCTGCGGTACAAATACTGTTATAATAATTATCCATATATACATGATACCCCAGTCCTATATGTTTATCGAGCAACGACATTATAGTTTGGCCCAGTTTTTTGCCATTCGCACAGTATATTTCCAAGTTGCAAATATATCCACTTTTAGCTTCACATAACATACGACACAGTAGGCCATACTTTATTATTTTTGCGGGTTTGTACGTTTTTATAGATAATCTTCCACGCCATGGAATAATAGATTCGTCAAGCGAAAGCTCCTTTTTCGGCGTGTATACTGATTTAAATTTATCTAATAAATAACTCAGTATTGGCTGAAACTTCCCGAGCTTATTAGAACCAGCTGTTGTACGATTATTTGAAAAATGCCATGTGTCCCAAATCTGGCGAAATCTGTTACGCGACATTACCGTGGAGAACGATGGTGTTTTGGTATAAAAGTCTGTCGACCAGTAATCATCTTTTCGATCTTTCTTTACTTGGCCCATCAATATAATCAAACCAAGAAATTTCTTCATGTCGCCTAGAGAAACATCTCTCCACTTAGGCATTTTTTTACCATTACACATCTTGTCCTTATTCTGATAATAATAAATGT
This sequence comes from Colletes latitarsis, assembly GCF_051014445.1. Taxonomy (NCBI): domain Eukaryota; kingdom Metazoa; phylum Arthropoda; class Insecta; order Hymenoptera; family Colletidae; genus Colletes; species Colletes latitarsis. Next base: position 397,697 of record NW_027488377.1, on the reverse strand, counting down.
TTGATTCATTTACCATCAATTGAAATAAATCATTGCCAATAAACATTTCTCTGCTTATTAGCAGGAACAATCTTTGGACCAGATTCCGCAATAAAATCTGGTACGTTAGGAGCTTTATCAACATCTGACCATGATTCAGTGTCACTATGTGATTCTGTGAACATTTCACTATCAATTAGATCATCGGAATCACTGGAATACTGCAATGGAACAGTTCTTGTTCTTCTTTTTGGAATCACATCACTATCACTGACCTCGACCTCTATATCAGAATCTTCTGATTGTATAGAATAATCTGATAGAGGATCAGTGACATATACTCAGTAAATTCACACATATTATAGGAGTAAAAATGCACAGAATAAGAAGGCCTATTATGCTGTTCAACTAAAAGCATAAAGCCATGAAAGATGTACTGGCTACAGTATACAATGCTCAAGAGTGACTCTTGCATCAGCGTAGTCATGACAACAGCCAACAAATCGCCAAAGAAAAGAATGCTGTATTATCGCAGACCCAGCGCTGAAGCGGCAGACTTTGAAACCCGCGTTTTCACGGGGCCGGCGTTCAAGCGATAGAATTCGAATCGCGCGTTTTCGCGGGGCCGGCGTACAATGTGTTAAGACGTAAGCAGGAATGCAATAAGAGAGCAGTTAGGTAGTAAGCAAGCAGTAAGCAAGTAAGCATGCAGTACGCCAGTAAGCAAGCGGCAAGCTTGAAAGCATGTAGCCATATAGTAACCAAGCAGTAAGCTTCTAAGCAAGCAGTAAGCTAGTAAGCAAGCAGTAGGCTTGTAAGCAAGCAGTAAGCTGTTAAGATAGTAGGTAGCTAGTAAGGAGGTAGTAAGCTAGTAAGCAAGTAGTAAGATAGTAGGCAAGCAGTGAGCTAGTAAGCGAGGAAGAAGCTAGTAAGGAAGCAGTATGCTAGTAAGCAAGCAGTAAGTTAGTAACAAAGCAGTATGCTAGTAAGCAAGCAGAAAGCCAGTAAGCAAGCAGTAAGTTAGTATCAAAGCAGTATGCTAGTAAGCAAGCAGCAGGCTAGTAAAAATGCAGTGAGATAGTAAGGGAGCTGCAAGTTTGTAGCAGAGCAGTTAGCTGGTAAGCAAGCAGTAAGCTAGTAAGAAAGCTGTGTGCTAGAAAGCAAGCAGTAAGGTACAAAACAAGCAGCACGCTGTGAGGCAAGCAGTTAGCTAGAAAGCAAGCAGAAGGCTAGTAAGCAAGCAGTTAGATAGCAAGGAAGCAGTAAGCTAGTAACAAAGCAGTATGTTAGTAACAAACCAGCAAGCTATTAAGCAAGCAGTAAGGCAAGTAAGCAAGCAGTAAGCTCGAAAGCAAGCAGCAACATAGTAAGCAAGCAAGGATGCGAATAAGTTAGCAGTAAGCTAGTAAGCAAGCAGCAGGCTAGTAAGAAAGCAGTAAGCTAGTAAGCTAGCAGTATGCGAGTAAGCAAGCAGCAGGCGAGTAAGCAAGTATGCGAGCAGTATGCCAGTAAGCAGGCATCAATCTAATAAGCAAGCTGTAAGCTAGTAAGCATGCAGTAAGCATGTAAGCATGCTGTAAGCTGGTAGGCAAGTAGCGAGCTAGTAAGAAAGCAGGATGTTAGTAAGCAAGCTGTATGCTAGAAAGGAAGCAGCAAGCTAGTAAGCAGGCAGTAAGCTAGAATGCAAGCTGCAGGCTAGTAAGCAAGCAGTAAGCTAGTAGGCAAGCAGTGAGCTAGTATCAAGTAGTAAGCTAGTGAGCGAGCAGGGACCATGTATGGGAACAGAATGCTACTAAGCATCCAGTTAGCTAGTACGCAGGCAGTAAGGTGGTAAGCAAGCAGGAAACTGGTAAGTAAGCAGTATGCTAGAAAACCAGCAGCGGGCTAGTAAGCAAGCAGTAAGCGTGTAAGCTATCTGTAAGCTAGTAAGCAAGCAGTAAAATAGTAGGCCAGGAGTGAGCTAGTAAGAAGGCAGTAAGATAGTAGGCAAGCATTGAGGTAGAACGCAAGCAGGAGGCTAGTAAGAGAGCAGAATGCCAGTAAGCAAGCAGTAAGCTGGTAAGCAACCAGTAGGCTAGTAAGCATGCAGGAGGCTAGTAAGAAAGCAGTTAGCTAGTGTTAATGCGCAGACGAAAAGAGGCGCAGACGAGGAACAGGGACGCGAAGAGTGGCGGAGTAATTCACACAGTCGCAAGTTTATTGTAAGATTGCACAACGTTCACACTGCGGCAAGCGTAACTGGGACGCGGTAGGCACGTGTCCGATAACAGTTTCAAGGGCAACTCCCTAGGAGAATGCGCCAGGGCGACGAAGGTCCGTGCTCGATATCACTTACAATCGGATCGACAGCTTGGATCGTTCTGCCGTTACGGGATCGCGCACGGCAAACCGTTGATCTTTCAAATCTCGTCTATAGATCGGTGACGGTCGCGCCAACCGTTGGCACACATGACACGCTCTCACAGCACTCATTCACTCTCTCTCCCACGCAATCCACACCGCTCGCATCATAATCTAAACACGGAGACGGCACAATAAACGTATTTCTACATCTTATCCTAATTCTTATACCTTATTCTAAACAGCTAGTAAGCAAGCTGTTAGCTAGTAAGCAAACAGTAAACGAGTAAGCTAGCAGTAAGATAGAAAGCAAGCAGTGTGCTAGTAAGCACGCAGTGAGCTACTAGGCGAGTAGTGAGCTAGAAAGCTGGCTGTAAGCTAGTAAGCAAGCAGTAAGCGAGTAGGCAAGCAGTAGGCTATTAACAAAGCAGTATGCTAGTAAGCAAGGTGTAAGCTAGAAAGAAAGCAGCAAGCTAGTAATCAAGCAGTAAGCTAGTATGCCAGCAGGGACCTTGTACGGGAGCAGAATGCTACTAAGCATCCAGTTAGCTACTAAGCAGGCAGTAGGATAGTATACAAGCAGGAAACTAGTACGGAAGCAGTGAGGTAGAAAGCAAGCAGGAGTCTAACAAGAAAGCATCTAGCTAGTAAGCAAGCAGTTAGCTAGAAGCAAGCAGTGAGCAAGTAAGCGAGCAGGGAGCAAGTAAGCGAGAAGGAAGCTAGATTGCAAGCAGTACGCTAGAAAGCAAGCAGAAAGTTTGTAAGGAAGCAGTGAGCTAGTAAGCGAGCCGTTAGCTAATAAGCAAACAGTAAGCTAGTATGCAAGCAGTAGGCTACAAGACAAGCGCGGTCTAGTAAGCATGCAGGAAGCGAATATGCTAGCAGTAAGCTAGTATGCAAGCTGTGAGCTAGTAAGCGAGGAGGAATCTAGTAAGGAAGCAGCATGATAGTAAGCTAGCAGTAATGTAGCAAGCAACTAGTAAGCTAGTAAGCAAGCGGTAAGCTACTAAGCAAGCAGCACGCTAGTAAGGAAGCAGTAAGCTTGTAACGAAGCAGCATGCTAGTCAAATAGCAGTTAGATATTAAGAAAGCTGCGTGCTATTGAGCAAGCAATAAGCTAGAAAGCAAGCGGTAAGCTAGTAAGCAAGCAGTGAGCTAGTAAGCATGCAGAAAGCTAGTAACGAAGTTCTAACCTAGGGAGCAAGCAGCAAGCTGTGTTGCAAGCAGTAAGCTAGAAAGCAAGCAGCAGTTATCCAGTAAGCGAGCAGGGTGGTAGGAAGTGAGCAGAATTCTAGTAAGCAAGCAGTGTGCTAGTAAGTGAGCAGGAAGCTGGTAAGCAAGCAGTAAGCTAGTAGGCAAGTAGTGAAATAGGAAGAAAGCAGACTGCTAGTAAGCAAGCTGTAAGCTAGAGAGCAACCAGTAAGTTAGTAAGCAACCAGGGAGCTAGTAAGGAAGCGGTATGGTAGACAGCAAGCAGCTGGGTAGTAAGAGAGCAGTAAGAGAGTAAGATGGCAGTAAGCTTGTAAGCAAGCTGTAAGCTAGAAAGCAATAAAAAAGCTGGTAAGCAAGCAGTAAGGTAGTAAGCCACAAGTAAGATAGTAAGCAAGCAGCTGGCTCGTAAGAATGCATTTAGCTAGTAAGAAAACGGTATGCTGGTAAGCCAGGAGTAAGCTCGAAAGCAAGCTGCAAGCCAGCCAGCAAGCAGTGAGCTAGTAAGCGAGCAGGAAGCTAGTAAGGAAGCAGTTAGTTAGTAAGGAAGCAGGAGGCCAGTCAACAAGCAATAAACTTGAATGCAAGCAGCAGTCTAGACACAAAGCATGTACCTAGTGAGAAAGCAGTATGTTAGTTGGCAAGGAGTAAGCTAGAAAGCTTGCAGCAGGCTAGTAAGAATGCAGTTAGATATTGTGCAAGCAGTAAACTAATAAGCAAGCAGTAATCTTGAAAGCAAGCAGTGGGGTAGTAAGCGAGGAGGATGCCAGTCCGCAAGCAGTAAGCTAGTAACAAAGAAGCGGGCTAGTAAGAAGGCAATTAGCTAGTAAGAAAGCAGTGTGCAATTAAGCAGGCAGTATGCTAGCAAGCAAGTAGCAAGCTAGTAAGGGAGCTGTATGTTAGTACGAAAGCAGTATGCTTGTAAGCAAGCAGTAAGCTGGGAAGCATGCAGTGAACCAGTAAGCGAGCAGGAAACTAGTAAGGAAGCAGCATGCTACGAAGGAAGCAGTGTGCTAGTAAGCAAGCAGTTACCTAGATGCAAGCAGTAAGCTGGAAAGCACGCAGTGAGCTAGTAAGCGAGCAGAAAGCTTGTAAAGGAACTGTATGCTAGAGAGAAAGCACTATGCAAGTGTGCAAGCAGTAAGATAAAAGCAAGGAGCAGGCTAGTAGGAAAGCAGTAAGCTAGTAAGCAAGCAGCTGGCTAGAAAGAAAGCAGAAAATTAGGAAGAAAGCAGGAATGTAGTAAGAATGAAATTAGGTAGCAAGCAAGCAGTAAGCTAGTAAGCAACCAGTGAGCTAGTAAGCAACCAGTGAGCTGGTAAGCGAGGAGGAAGCTTGTAAGGAAACAGTGTGCTAGTAAGCAAGCAGCATGCAAGTAGGAAACAAGTAAGCTAGTAAGAAAGCAGTAAGCTAGAAAGCGAGCAGGAGTCTACTAAAAAAGCAGCTAACTATTATGCGAGTAGTAAGCTAGATAGCAAGCAGTGTGCTAGTAAGCGAGCGATTAAGTTATAAAGCAAGCAGTGAGCTAGTGAGCGAGCAGTGATCTGGTAAGCAAGCAGCAAGCTAGTAAGCAAGCAGTAAGCTGGTAGGAAAGCAGTTAGTCAGTAAGTGAGCAGAATGCGAGTAAGCTAGCAGTAAGCTAGTAGGCAAGCAGGAAGCTTGTAAGCAAGCAGTAAGCGTGTAAGAAAGCAGGTAGCTAGTAAGCAGGTAGTAAGCTAGTAAGCAAGTAGTAGGATAGTAAGCCAGCAGTCATATAGTATGCGAGCAGGAAGGTAGTAAGGATGCAGTATGCTAGTAAGCAAGCAGCAGGCAGCAGGCTAGAAAGAAAGAAGTTAGTTTGTAAGGAAGCAGTAAGCTAGTAACAAAGCAGTAAGTTAGTAACAAACCACTAAGCTATTAAGCAAGCAGTAAGCTTGTAAGGAAGTAGTTGGTAAGTAAGCAAACAGTAAGTTATTTAGCTAGCTGTAACCTCGAAAGCCCACGCACCCGCTTGGTTGTCCAGGCGGTAGGGGAGGTGAACCCCTACGTGGCGCGTCCCCAGGTGGCGGATGGGGGTAGCAGCTGGGATGGGATTCGGGGATGGGGTTACCAACCTGAGGGAGCTGGTGACCGCATACTCGCATGGCATCCCGGAGGTTGGAGCGAAAGCTTCCGCGGACCAAACACCGGTATGAATGCTTTGCGTGGGTGAATGTGTGTGTGAGTGGCCCGGGTTATGAGATATTTGCCGCGGGTGTTACCTAAGGCTGCAGGTTGGCCCATCGGCTGCGGATGAATCCAGCAGCCAACGCGGCCACCCAGTCGGCGGCTTAGTCCTATGTCACGGGGCCGTGGGCGCTGGTGACCAGGCGCCGAAAAGGCACGACGCGGCGGGGGACTCTGTGATGTCTCACTAGAGTTCCCGGTCACTCGCCAGGCGTCTCAGGATGGTCACCGTGGGGTTTTAGTCGGTATGAGTCCGACACTACCTACCAGCCCGCCCTTCGGGTGGGTTCGCGGGTGTCCATAAGGATTTCCCCACGTACAAAAAAAAAAAGTAACCTCGAAAGCAAGCAGCAAGATAGTAAGCGAGCAGGAAGCTAGAACGGAAGCACTAAGCTAGAAAGCAAGCAGCAGGCTAGTACGCAAGCAGTAAGCGAGTAAGATGGCAGTAAGCTAGTAAGCAAGCAGTAAGCTGGTGAGCAAGCAGAAAGCTAGTAAGCGAGCAGGAAGCTAGTAAGGAAGCAGTATGCTTGTAAGCAAGCAGCTGGCAAGTAAGAAAGCTGTAAGCTAAGAAGAAAGCAGGTATGTAGTAAGAAAGCAATTAGCTAGTAAGCAAGCACTAAGCTAGTAAAACAAGCAGTGCTTTAGTAAGCAAGCGGCAGGCCACAAAGCAAGCAGCAATCTAGGAATCAAGCGGCAATGTAGGCAGCACGTAGCAAGATAGTAAGGAAGCAGTCAGCAATTAAGCATGCAGTAAGCTAGTAAGCAAGCAGCAATCTAGTAAGCAAGCAATGAGCTTGTAAGCGAGAAGGGATCTAGTAATAAAGCAGTAATCTCGACAGCGAGCAGCAGGCTAGTGCAAATGCAGTTAGTTAGAAAGCGAGCCGTAGGTTTGTGGCAAAGCAGAAAGCTGGTAAGCCAGCAGGAAGCTAGTAAGGATGCGGTAAACTAGTAAGCAAGCAGCTAGCTAGTAAGCATGCTAGAAGTTAGTAAGCAAACAGTAAGCTAGCAAGCGTGCAGTAAGCTAGTAAGCAAGCAGCTGGCCAGTAAGAAAGCAGTAAGATAAGAAGTAAGCAGGAATGTAGTATGGAAGCAGTTAGGTAGTAAGCATGCAGTAAGCTAGTAAGCAAGCACTACGCTAGTAAACAAGCCGCAAGTTAGAAAGCATGTAGCAATCAAGTAAGCAAGCAGTGAGCTTGTAAGCTAGCAGTAAGCTAGTAAGCAAGCAGTAAACCTGTGAGCAATTAATAAGCTGGTAAGAAAGCTGGTAGATAGTAAGGAGGTAGTAAGCTAGTAAGCAAGTAGTAAGATAGTAAGCAAGCAGTGAGCTAGGATGCGAGCAGGAAGCTAGTAAGGAAGCAGTATGCTAATAAGCAAGCAGTATGTTAGTAACAAAGCAGTATGCTAGTAAGCAAGCAGCCGGCTAGTTAGGAAGCAGTAAGCTAATTGGCAAGCAGGAAGCTAGTAAGCAAGCAGCTGGCAAGTAAGAAAGCAACAAGCTAGTAAGCAAGCACTAAGCTAGTAAGCAAGCGGTATGCTAGTAAGCAAGCAGTGAGCTAGTAAGGGAGCAGTGAGCTAGTAACCGAGCAGGAACCAAGTATGGGAGCGATATGCTAGTAAGCAAGCAGTGAACTAGTAAGTCAGCAGTGAACTAGTAAGTCAGCATTGAGCTAGTAGACGAGCAGGCAGCTAGTATGGAAGCAATATGCTAGTAAGCGAGCAGGGTGCTGATAAGAATGCAGTAAACTAGTACGCATGCAGTATGCTGGTAATAAGGCAGTTAGTTTGTATGTCAGTACTGAGCCTGTAAGCAAGCAGTAATCTGGTAAGGAAGCTGTTTGCTAGTAAGCAAGCAGTAAGCTAGTACCAAAGCAGTATGCTAGAAAGCGAGTAGTAAGATTGAAAGCAACAAGTAAGCTAGTTAGCAAGCAGCAGTCTAGTAAACAAGCATGTAGCTAGTAAGAAAGTAGTATGCTAGTAAGCAAGCAGGAAGCTAGAAAGCAAGCAGCAGGCTAGTCAGAAAGCAGTTAGCTATTGAGCATGCAGTAAGCTAGTAAACATGCAATAAGCTTGAAGAGCGAGGAGGATGCTAGTATGGGACCAGGATGCTAGTAAGCAGGCAGTAAGCTGGAACGCAAGCAGCAAGCACCTAAGCAAGCAGTTAGCTAGTAAGCAAGTAGTAAGTTAGTAAGCAAGCAGTGAGCCAGTAAGTGAGCAGGAAGCTAGTAAGCAACCGGTAAGCTAGTAAGCAAGCAGCAGGCCAGGAAGCAAGCAGCAGGCTACAAAGAAAGCTAGTAGCTACTAAGAAAGCAGGAAGGTATTAAGCAAGCAGTGAGCTAGTAAGCGAGCGGGAAGCTAGAAAAATGTAGTATGCTAGTAAGCAAGCAGTAAGCTAGTAAGCAACCGGTAAGCTAGTAAGCAAGCAGTGAGCTGGTAAGAAAGCAGTAAGTTAGTTATAAAGCCGTAAGTTAGTAACAGAACAGCAAGCTAGTAAGCAAGCAGTAAGCTGGTAAGCAAGCAGTAAGCTGGTAAGCAAGCAGTAAGCTACTAAGCATTCGTCTTGTTAGAGAGCGGTAAGTTAGTAAGAATGCAGTCCGTTAGGAAAAAAGCAGGAATGTTGTAAACAAGCAGTAAGGTAGTAAGCAAGCAGTACGATAGTAAGCAAACAGTAAGGCAGTAAGCAAGCGGTGCGCTAGTTAGCAAGCAGGAACCTAGTAAAGAAGCAGTAAGCTAGAAAGAATGCAGGGGCTTGTGAGCAAGCAGTAAGTTGGTAAGCTACCAGTAAGCTACTAAGCAACCAGTAAGCTAGAAAGCAAGCAGCAGGCTAGTAAGGAAGCCGCTAGCTAGTAAGAAAGCAGTTATCTTGTAAGCAAGTAGTGCGCTAGTAAGCGAGGAGGAAGCTAGTAAGCAAGCAGTAAGCTTGTTAAAGTACTAAGGGACTTTAACGTGGGTCCGGATGAGGAAACAGACAGAGAGAGAAATTGTTACAAGTTTTTCAATAAAGTTTTTATTTTACAAAAATATAAATGAAAATTCAAGTACTGTTAAGAACCCAATTATATATAATGTATGGCGGCTAATAGTGGTGTGTTATTTATATTAATGTGGAATGAGTTAGAAATGTTTTCCGTTTTGTATCAATTTATATCAGTGTTTAAATAACGCGTTAATTCGTTAATTGAAAAACGCCGGTTAAACCGTCGCGTGATCGATAGAAAAAGCAGGACATTTCGTATACGGTTATTCTCTGTTTACGCGACATTCCAGAGCCTTCTCTGCGGCGTAATATGTTTCGAGCATTACCGTGTAGAAAAACTACAAACTTACTTTCGATACAAATCACGCGATCGGCCTAGTAACGGTTCCCAGAGAACAGGTGTTACTATGCCGAAATTACAGAGAGGATACAAAATTAATAAGAGACAGACAGCTTAGACCAGACAGCGCCACGAAACGAAAATTTTCCCCTCTCTCGTGGCCACGGTTAAGCAGGTATGTCTCGGGAACACTTTTTTTTTTTTTTTTTTTTTTTGTCGTGGGGAAAATCTTCGAGAGACTCCCTCCCACCTCCTTGGGGAGAGGTGGGAGGGGTGTCTGGGATTCCCCGCGCCCGTACAACGACAGGCGCGGGACCTACCCACTAAAAACCCCACGGTGACCCTTCGGCACGCTTTGGGAGGATACCGGGAATCGCTCGAAGCATTCTTCCGGTATCCTCCCCGTGCCCGCGCTTTCGCGCCCATCCCCCGGGGGGACAATCGGTCCCCCCAGTAGACACACTGCCTCATAGCGGCGGGACGGGGCCACTCCATCCAGCCGCTATCCGTCCCGGGGCCGCGTTTAGTGGCGGCTGCGAGCCCCAACTCGCAACCGCCCGCGACCCCGTTTCCACCCCTCGGCGGCCGGGCGTTCATGGCCGCACCAGACCGCCGAGGGTGCCTCCCCTTGCGTCGGACCGGTAGGGGGAGGCACTCCTACCCCCAACCGGTCCGACCCGGCGCCGCCTGGCGGGAGGAGGGTCCCCTCAGGACCCCCCTCCCAGCCTAGGTCATCCGCCACGCCGAGGCGGCCGCCCGCGACGCCTCGCGACCGGGCGACGACCTCGGGCCACCGCACGAGCGCGAGCTTCAGCGCGCCGCTGAAGCTCGCGCTCCCTCCCCGCGGCCTCCTTCTGCAACATTACGTTCTCGCAGAAGGAGGCCACGGCCCTCCACTTCTCCTCGCTGCCGAGCATGGCGCGCACCACGCCCGGCAGCGAGACATCCCGCCCGACGACGCCGACCAGGACACGGCGCTCCCCCTCCCACGCGGGGCATACCTCCAGGGTATGACCCGCCGTGTCCTGCTCAGCGTCGCAGTGGCAGCAACGCGCCGTCGGCTCCTTCCCTATCCGGCACAGGTATCTTCCGAAGCTGCCATGCCCGGAAAACACCTGTGCCATCCGGTAGGTGAGGCTGCCATGGCCTCTGTCCAGCCACTCCTTCAGGAGTGGCCGAACCGCCCCGACAGTCCAGTGCCCCGCGGTTGGCAGAGCCAGCCGCTCCTGCCACGCGAGCAACACGGACTGCCGGGCCTGGCGCTTCAAATCGCCCCAAGCATGTACCTGCCCGCCCGGGACCGCCCCCACCCCCGCGCGACGGTCGACGCGGTGCCGGTACATCACCGCGTGCGACCGCGCGAGCAGGTCCATGGGCGGCATCCCAGCTAGAACCGTCGCCGCCTCATGTGACATGGTCCGATACCCGCGGACGACCCTGAGCGCCATGCGCCTCTGCACCCGACGCAGCATAGTCATGCTGCGCCGGGAGGCAGCCAGGTCGTCCGCCCAGACGGGGGCCCCGTATAGGGCCACCGACTGGACCATTGCCACATAGAGGCGACGAACTCGGCCCGCCGGGCCCCCCAGGTTGGGCAGGATCCGGCCCAGAGCCGCAACCATCCTTTCCAACCGGGGGACCAGGCAGCGGAAATGCTTCTCGAAACGCCAGTGGCTATCGAGGATCAGCCCCAGATACCTGATCTGGGGCTTCACCTCGATGTCAGCCCCACCCACCCGAATCAGAGGGGGTGGCGGATCCTGCCGAGGTGAATGAAACGCAATCACCTCGGTCTTATGGACCGCCACCGTCATCCCCATCCCCCTGATCCGGTCGACGACGCGTTGCGACCCCTCCTCCGCGCGACGCATGGCCCTCCCCCAGTGCGCCCCGACGGCCAGCACCAGTGTGTCATCCGCATAACACACCGTGCTGACGCCGTCGGGGAGAGGCAGCGGCGACTTTCTCCACCCGCCTCAGGGACGAGGAGATCCTCTCCGATATCTCCTCGGTCACCTCGTCCCTGAGGCAACTCAGCCTCACCGACGGGCTCATCGCCCCGCCCACCTCGACGACGGCCTGCCCCGTCCTCTTCCTCTTAGAGCCTATGTGGCTCGTGCTGGAGGAGAAGGACGAGACCGACGCCGTCTCGTCGTCCTCCTCCACCCTCCACGAAGCCGGACCTGGCGCTGAGTGGGGCGCGAGCGCCGCCACCCTAACCCCAACCCCGTCTCCGTCCTCCCCAACCGACAAAACCTGCCCCATCCCCATTTTATTTTCTGTGTCCATAATAATCCCACGAGATGGTCGGAAATAAAGGTCCACCCGGGCAGAGCCGCCTTACCCGGGTAAGCCTAATACTCCGGGGGTTCGGCAGGTTCCCCGGAGGTGGTCGCTTGGGATTGGGCCTTCTCCCCCAACCATGCATCCCATCGCCGCGCACCATAGCTTAGGATTGGAGGGTGATTTTATAGAGTCGCCATACTCGTGGCCCAGGCGGTTAAGCCAAGACCCCCGTTCCTCCTGCCGTCACGTACCATTCACAAAACCAATAGGGAATTGTGAATGGGTCGTTGTGACGACCAACAGGAGGCTTACGGTGTGTGTATGACTCGGGTACCCCGGGTTCGTTAAGCCCGTACTGCAGCTGAAAGGCTGGCAGACCCTGAGGGAAGTAAGAAAGCTACTTGCTACTAAGAAAGCAGAAAGGCATTAAGTAAGCAGCAAGTTTGTAAGCATGCAGTGAGATTGAAATCAAGCAGCAGGGTAGCAAGAAAGCAGGTAGTATGTAAGCAAGCAGTAAGGTAGTAAGGATGCAGTAAGCTAGTAAGCAGCCTGTAAGCGAGTAAGCTAGCTGTAAGCTAGTACGCAAGCAGGAAGCTAGTATGGAATCAGTATGCTGGAAAGCTAGCAGCAATCTAGTAAGCAAGCAATAAGCTAGTAAGCAAGCAAGAAGCAGGTAAGGAGGCATTATGTTGGAATGCAAGCCGCGGGCTAGTAACCGAGCAGTAACCGAGTAAGTTTGCTGTAAGTTAGTAAGCAAGCTGTAAGCTAGAAAGCACGCAGCGGGGTAGTAAGCATGCAGTATGCGAGTATACTAGCAGTAATCTAGTAAGCAAGCTGTGAGCTAGTAAGAAAGCAGTAAGCTTGCAAGCAAGCATAAGGCTGGTATGCAAGCAGAAAGCTAGAAAGAACGCAGCAGGCTACTAAGCATGCAGTAAGCGATTAAGATAGCTGTAAGCTAGTAAGCAAGCAGTGAGCTAGTGAGCGAGGAGGAAGCAAGTAAGAAAGCAGGATGATAGTAAGCAAGCAGTAAGCTACTAAGGAAGAAGTTTGACTCTAAGCAAGCTGTGTGCTAGTATGCATACACTCAGCCAGTAAGCGAGCAGGGTGCTAGTAACAAAGCAGTATGCTAGACAGCACGCAGTAAGCTAGAAAGCAACCTGTAAGCTAGTATGCAAGCAGTAATCTAGTGGGCAAGCAGCAAGTTAGTAAGCATGTATTGAGCTTGTATGCGAGCAAGAATCTAGTAAAGAAGCAGTATGCTAGTAAGAAAGCAGTTAGCTATTGAGCAAGCAGTAAACTTGTAAGCAGGCAGTAAGCTAGTAACTAACCAGTAAGCTTGTAGGCAACCAGTAAGCTGGTAAGGAAGCAGTAAGCTAGTAAGATAGCAGGGGGCTAGTCAGTTAGCGTGTAGAGAAGCAGTATGCTAGTAAGCAACCAGTAAGCAAGTAAGCTTGCTGTAAGCTTGCAAGCAAGCAGAAAGCTAGTAACAATACAATATGCTATTACGCATACATTTAGCTACAAAGCAAGTAGCAAGCTAGTAAGCAAGCAGAAAGCTAGCAAGCAAGCAGTAATATAGACAGCAAGCAATGAGCTATTAGGCAAGCAGCAAGGTAGCATGCAAGCAGTAAGCTGGAAAGCCAGCAGTAAGATGGTATGAAAGGAATTATTATGTCAGCAAGCTGTAAACTAGTATGCAAGCAGTGAGCTAGTAACAATGCAATATGCTATTATGCAAGCATTTAGCTAGAAAGCAAGCAGCAATCTAGAAAGCAAGCAGCAAGCTAGCAAGCAAGCAGTAATCTAGACAGCAAGCAATGAGCCATTAAGCAAGCGCGAAACTAGCAAGAAAGCAGCATGCTAGAAAGCAAGCGGCGGGATAGTAAGTGCGCCGTAAGCGAGTAAGCAAGCAGTACGGTAGTAAGCAAGCAGTGAGCTGGTAAGCGGAGCAGTAAGAAAGAAAGCAAGCAGTGAGATAGTAGTCCAGCAGGAAGCTAGTATGGAACACTAAACTAGAAAGCAAGCAGTGTGCTGGTAAGTGAGCAGGACGGTAGTAAGGAAGCTGTGTGCTAGTAAGCATGCTGTAAGCTAGAAAGCAAGCAGTGTGCTACAAAGCAAGCAGTAAGCTAGTAAGCAACGATTAAGCTACTCAGCAAGCAGTAAGCTAGAAAGCAAGCAGCTAGGTACCAAGCAAGCAGTAAGTTAGTAAGGAAGCAGTGAACTAGTAAGCGAGCGGTGGAGCTAGTAAGGAAGCAGTATGCTAGTAAGCACGCAGTAAGCTAGTAAGCAACCAGCAAGCTTGCAAGTAAGCAGTGAGCAAGTAACAAAGCAGTAAGCTAGAAAGCAAGCAGCGGGTCAGTAAGCGAGCAGTAAGCGAGTAAGGTTGCAGTGAACTGTTAAGTGAGGGGAAAGCTAGTAAGGAAGCAGTATGCTAATGAAAAAGCAGTAAGATAGTAAGCAACTAGTAAGCTAGTAAGCAAGGAGGAAGCTGGTAAGAAAGCAAATATCTGGTAACCAAGCAGTATGCTAGTATGCAAACAGTGAGCTAGTACGCGAGGAGGTCGCTGGTAAGGAAGCAGTATGCCAGTAAGCAAGCAGTATGCTATTATGCGGTAAGTAATCTTGTAATCAAGCAGCAGGCTAGTCAGAATGCACTTAGTTAGTAAGAATGTAGTGTGTTAGTAAGCAAGTAGTAGGCTGGAAAGCAAGCAGCACGCTAGTAAGCATGCAGTAAGCTTGCAAATATGCAGTAAGCTAGAAAGCAAGCAGCGTTCCAGTAAGCGAGCAGTAAGCGAGTAAGGTTGCATAGTGCTGTTAAGCGAGGAGGAAACTAGTAAGGAAGCTGTTTGATAGTAAGCGAGCTGTATGCTAACAAGCAACCAGTATGCCTATAAGCAAGCAGTAAGCTGGTAAGGAAGCAGTATGCCAGTAACCAAGCAGTAAGCTAGTGAGCAACACGTAAGCTAGTAAGCAAGCAGCAGGTTAATAAGGAGGCACTTAGCTAGTAAGAAAGCTGCGGGCTTGTAAGCGACCAGTAAGCTTGTAAGGAAGCAGCAGCCTAGTCAGATAGCAGTTAGCCATTAAGAAAGCTGTGTGCTGGTAAGCAAGCAGTAAACTAGAAAGCAACCGGGATGCTAGCATTCAAGCAGTAGGCTGGTATGAAAGCAGTTAGCTAGTAAGGATGTAGTAGACTTGTTAGCAAGCAGAAGGCGAGTAAGCATGCTGTAAGCTAGTAAACAGGCTGCAGGGTGGTCAGAAAGCAGTTAGCTAGTAAGCAAGCAGTAGGCGAGAAAGCAAGCAGCAAGATAGTAAGCAAGCAGTAAGAGAGTAAGCTAGCAGTAAGCTAGTAAGCAAACCGTGATGTAGTAAGCGACAGGGAACCTAGTAAGGAAGCAGCGTGATAGTAAGCAAGCAGTTAGCTAAAAGGGATCCAGTTAGCTAGTAAGCCAGCTAGTAAGGAAGCAGTTAGTTATTCAGCAAGCAGTAAGCTAGTATGCAAGCAGTAAGCTAGTAAGCAAGATGAAAGCTGGTAAGAACGCAGTTAGCTAGTATGCAAGCTGTGAGGTTGTAACCAAACAGTAAGCTGGTAAGCACGCAGAGAACTAGTAAGCGAGCTGGAAGCTAGCAAGCAACAAGTAAGCTAGCTAGCATGCAGCAGGCTAGTATGCAAGCAGGGAGCTAGTAAGCGAGCAGTGAGCTCGTAAGCATGCAGTAAGCTAGTAAGCAAGCAGTAAGCTAGTAAGCAAGCAGTAAGCTAGTAAGCTAGCAGTAAGCTAGTTAGCAAACGGTAAGCTAGTAAGCAAGCAGCGGGCTAGTAAAAATGCTGTTAGTTAGTTGGGAAGCTGTAAGCTCGTAGCAAGGCTGTAGGCTGGTAAGCAAGCAAGAAGCTAGTAATGGTAGCAGTAAGGCAGTCAGTAAGCAGAAAGTTAGTAACAAAGCACTTTGCTAATAAGGAAGCAGCAGGTTAGTAAGGAAGCAGTTAGTAAGGAGGCAGTAGGCTAGTAAGCAAGCAGCAAGCTTGTAAGAAAGCAGCAAGGTAGTAAGCGAGCATTAACCCTCCGTATCCGAAGCCTGAGTCAATTTTGACCCACCGTTTTAGAGTGCTCACGCACACAGTGACAGAGCTGTTAATATTATTCGCAGCCAAGCGGTCATTTAGCTGTGCTCAAGGAGGGCCTCGCGCTTGGGGGTGTCATAAACCGGGGTTTTCCGGGGCCTAATGAGTCGAAAGCTCGAAGCGACTGCGTTGCCTTGGGGCATTCGCGAATGTATAGCCGACAACGACGCTTCGCTGCTTTCTCGTGTTTTTTCCTAGGATTTTTGTTAGTTTTGTTGTTTTTATTATTCTCATTATTATTATCGTTATCGTTGTTATTAGTGTTGTCATAGTGGTGTCGTTTTGTTTGAATTGTTATAATGTCTCTACTACCAAACGACGAGCAATCTCTTTTTGCGGAAGACGACGAAGACGTTCACAACTGCGAACAGTCATCGGATGGTGGAAGTGCTTCGAATAGCGATTCTGAGCCAGAAGTGCAGGATTGGGAATCCGACGTATCTGATACGTCAGAATCTGAAGAAGATACTGTTCCAGAAGACGAAATTGTATTTGGACGTAACTGGCAGTACATTGCACCAAATAACGGAGCAGTCGAAGACCTTTCGCGTAAGTGTTCACTTACAGAAAAAAGTGTACACGTAGAAACGGTGGATGAATGTTTCCATTTATTTATGAATGATGAAATCATCAATACGATCATTCTATACACAAACATCAAGGCAAGGAAGAATATGCGGCCAAATAAACACTGGAAGCCAGTGGACCGCATAGAACTCGATGCATTTTTTGGGCTTCTCCTACTTATTGGGCGGTTCAGAGAATCACGTGAACGCAAGCAGGACCTGTGGAAGACAAGCGATGCATTTTCGCGACAATTTTATACTGCAACAATGTCGCGTGATCGCTTCATAGATATACTAAGGTATGTTATTATTATTATTATTATATTTATTTATTATCCTGGTCGTTCGGTTCTGGATGGCTTTTGCTTACATGTTCACATACATCCACACTTACATTTACATTTTATTCAGGTATATTCGTTTTGACGATTCTGCCACACGAGAAGAAAGAAAATCAAAGGATAAATTGGCACCTCTGAGGGATATTACAAATATGTTTGTACAAAACTGCCAGGACTCCTACGATGCAACAGCCGTTGGATGCGCCGATGAACAACTAGTTACATTTCGTGGTCGTTGCTCGTTCAAAGTCTATATGCCAAGCAAACCAGGAAAATATGGCATCAAAATATGGACCCTTTGAGATTCAAATACTTCTTATTACTGCAACATGCAAGTATACCTGGGGAAACAAGGACAGGCCCCAGAAAAGCATCAAGGGCAACGGGTCGTCAAAGAAATGACAGATTTTTGGAGAAATTCTGGCCGCTGTGTAACAACAGATAATTTTTTCACGGATATAAGTTTGGCGGAGTATCTGCTAGAAAACAAACTTTTTTTGGTTGGAACAATTCGTAAAAATAGGCGGGACCTACCAAAAATATTAACACAAATACAAGATCAACATATACACTCTTCTCATTTCCTATTTACACAAACAATAAGTTTAGTATCCTACATCCCGAAACCGCGAAATTGCGTTGTTCTACTTTCAACACTACACCACGAACACAGTATATCTACAGCAGCAGAAAAGTTCAAACCGAAAATTATAAAATATTACAATTCCACAAAAAGTGGAGTAGATGTATTAGATAAATTAGTAAGAGAGTACTCTTGTAGGCGTTGCACCCGCCGTTGGCCACTATCATTATTTATGCATTATATCGACATCGCCACATACAATGCTTTTGTTGTATGGTATACGAAGTATCCAACATGGGAATTTAAACACTCCTCAACAATGAGAAGAAAGTTATTTTTGCAAGAGTTAGCAAAAAAATTAACTGCTAACAATATTGATAGACGGGCGACTAAATTTGAAAATGAAGAAGGAGGGCTACAAGCCAATATTGTAATCGCGATAGAAGCGACGGGAAGAAAAATTGTAAAAAAAAACAAACAATTAGCAGGTCACCAACGTGGCAGATGTTGTTTCTGTATAGGGAACAACAACAAATATCATACTGTATGCGATTCATGTAAAAAACATGTTTGTAAAAACCACTTTACCGAAAACCGCACACTTTTATGTAATACATGTAGTAGGTAATATAGATTTTGAATAAACATAATTTTTTTATAATTCACAAATCGCAACCCTATTATTGTTTTGTATAAGTACACCAAATAACCAAACGTAATCCGAAACCCCTTCCACCAATCTGCATAGTATTTCGACGAGGATCTCGAGCTCGAGCGACCGTCTCTACCTGAGTACCGTATCGGTGACGGTCTCGAGCCACCGTGAATATGTATTAGTGAACTATCGGTGTGGGGTCTGCAAGGACCCAGGCGCAGGACTCGAAGTCCCGTACTCGGAGGGTTAAGCGATTAAGCTAGCACTAAGCTATTAAGCAGCCAGTAAGCTAGTAACCAAGCAATGAGCTAGCAAGCAAGCATCAGGCTCGTCAGAAAACTGCTAGCTAGTAAGAAAGCAGTATGCCAGTAAGCAGCCTGGAAGTTAGAAAGCAAGCAGCAAGCCAGTAAGCCAGCAGTAAGCTACTAAGCAAACAGTAAGCTTGTAAGCAAGCAGCAGGCTAGTCAGGAAGCAGGAAGCTAGTTGAAAGCAGCAGGCTTGTAAGCATGCAGTAAGCGAGTATGCTATCAGTAAGCTACTAAGCAAGCTGTGTGCTAGTAAGCGACGAGGGATCTAGTAAGGGAGCTGTATGCCAGTATGCAAGCAGTAAGCTAGTAAGCAACCACTAAGCCAGTAAGCAAGCATGACGCTAGTAACAAAGCAGTATGCTTGACAGCTAGCAGCAGGCTAGTAAAAAAGCAGGAAGCTGGTTGAAAGCAGTATGCTAGCTATCAAGCAGTAAGCTAGATTGCAAGCAGCTTGATAGTAAGCAAGTAGTTAGCTAAAAAGGATCCAGTTAGCTAGTAAGCCAGCTGTAAGCTAGTTAGCAAGCAGTGAGCTAGTTAGCGAGCAGGGCGCTAGTAAGCAAGCATTATGCTACTAAGCAAGCAGTAACCCAGTAATCATCCAGTATGCTAGTAAGCAAGCAGTAAGCTAGTAAGCGAGCAGGGAGCCAGCCAGGAAGCAGTATGCTAGTAAGCAAGCAGTAAGCTATTAAGCAACCAGTAAGCTAGTAAGCAACCAGTGAGCTAGTAAGCAAGCAGTAAGCTGGTATGAAAGCAATTAGCTTGTAGGCAAGCGCTAAGCTAGTATGCAAGCAGTGAGCTAGTAAGAAAGCAGTATGCTAGTATGCAAGCAGTAAGCGAGTAAGCGAGCAGGAAGCTAGTAAGGAAGCAGTATGCTAGTAAGCATGCAGTAAGCTAGTAAGCAACCAATAAGCTAGTAAGCCAACTGTAAGCCAGTAAGCAAGCAGTAAGCTGGCATGAAAGCAATTAGGTTGTAAGCAGGTAGTAAGCTATTATGCTAGCAGTGAGCTAGTAAGCGAGGAGGATGCTAGTATGGAAGCAGTATGCTATTAAGCAAGCAGTAAGCTAGCAAGAAAGCAGTTAGCTAGTAAGAAAGCCGTATGCCAGTCAACAAGCAGTATGCTGGAAAGCAAGCAGCAAGCTAGTGAGCCAGCGGTAAGCTAGATAGCATGGAGCAGGCTTGTAAGAAAGCATTTATCTAGTAAGCAGGCAGTAAGCTTGTAAGCAAGCAGCAGGCTAGTAAGGAAGAAGAGGGCCGTGACCGGGAAAGTGGCCTCCTGCTGGAGATTCCCGTACCGTAGGGCGGGGAGAAGGCGGACCGACTCGCCCAGAGGCTCCGGGAGCAGATGGGCGAGCGGGTTGTCCGGGTGGCCAGGACCACGATGCGCACGGAGATGCGCGCTTGTGGGCTGGACGACTCGGTCACAGCGCAGGAGGTGTCTCATGTCGTAGCGAGGGCGGGGGACTGCCCCGAAGGAGACGTGCGGTTCGGAGAGATCCGCAGGTCTCCTTCCGGCCGGTGGTCGGTGTGGGCCCGGTGCCGCCTCTCCGCTGCTCGCAATGTGGCGGAATCCGGGAGGGTTTTGTTGGGGTGGGTTTCGGCGCGAGTAGAGATACACGAGCCGCGCCCACTCCAGTGTCACCGCTGCCTCGAGTTGTGGCACGTGAGGCAGCGGTGCACCTCACCGGTGGACCGTAAGGTTCAATGTTACCGCTGCGGAGCGAAAGACCACCGGGCGAGTAAGTGCTCGGCGGCCCCCCACTGCCCGCTATGTGCGGACTTGGGGAGGCCGGTCGATCACAGGGTGGGGAGCAAAAAGTGCTCTCCCACTACCCGGAAGATGAGCGGGAATCGGCCCTCTCCGGTTCAGGCACGGCGGTCAGTGGCATCCTCCACAATGGAGGTGGACGGTGCCACGTGGACGGGCAGTCGGGAGGATGCTGGGGCGGCCGCTAAGTAATGTCGCCCCGTCTTCTCCTCCAGGCCAACCTCAACCACTGACGCGCGGCACAGGACATGATGTCCCAAGTCCTCGCGAAGTGGGGGGTCGGCCTGGTGGTCGCCGCCACGCCGTACCGCGTCCTTGATCACCCTCATTGGGTGGGGGTCGCGGACGGCTTGGTGGCGGCGGTACGGGTAGGAGGCGTCGGGTCCCTGCCTTTCTCCATCCTGGAGCGCGGTCGGGGCTTCGTCGCCGTGGACTGGGGGGGAGTCGCCGTGGTGGGGTACCACATCTCGCCCTGCAGCGGTCACGTCGCGTTCGAGCAGTACCTGGCCGAGGTCGCGCCATGCGTGCAGCGCTGCGCGGCGCGGCCGGTGCTGGTCCTGGGAGACTTTAACGCCAAGTCGGTGGCGTGAGGGTCCCCCAGGACTTCCGTTCGCGGCAGGATCCTGGGCGACTGGGCGGCGGGGCTCGACCTTCGGTTACTGAACCGGGGGTCGGAGCACACGTGTGTGCGGCGATATGGGGGGTCTATCGTGGATGTTGGATTCGCGACCCCCAACGCCGTGCGCATGGTGTCGGGGTGGCACGTGGTCGCGGGGGCAGAGACACTCTCGGACCACCGGTATATCCGGATGGAGGTCTCTGCCACCGCGGGGGATGCATCCCGACACCAACGTCCGGGTGGTAACCCACCGCGCCGCTGGGCGCTTCGGCGCCTGGACAAGGATGCCCTGATGGCGGCTGCCCTCGCTGCAACTTGGCCGCAGAGGGCGGCCGAGTTGCCGAGTATAGAGGAGGAGGTCGCCCGGCTCGGGGGGATGGTCGCGAACATATGTGACGCGGCGATGCCCCGGGTCGGGCGGGCTTCACCTCGCCGGGCGGTGTACTGGTGGTCGGCCGCGATCGCGGAAATGCGAGACGCGAGTGTCCGCGCTCGACGCCAGTACACCCGCGCGCGCCGTCGTCTACGGAGAGACGATAGCGTGGCGCGAGCGAGGGCAGATGACCTGTATGAGGCATACCGCATGTCGCGGAAGTCTCTGCAGGTCGCCATCAAACGGGCCAAGACCCGGGCATGGAAGGAGCTCCTCGAGACCCTTGATGACGACCCTTGGGGGCGCCCTTATAAGGTGGTGCTGAACAAGCTCCGCCCGTGGGCGCCCCCCGCCACCGAGGGTCTTGACCCCCGGCTGCTGGAGGACGTGGTCAATACTCTCTTCCCTATTGGGGAGATGGGACCACGTCCTCCGGCAGAGGCGACGGCCCCGTTGGAGTGGGTGGCCGAGCCGGGGGTTACGCAGGTGGAGCTGGCCGCGGCCATCAGACGGCTCGGGGCGCGTAACACGGCCCCGGGTCCGGATGGTGTGCCTGGCCGTGTTTGGGTCTTAACCCACGGCGTCCTTGGGGCCGACCTCAGGCGGTTGTTTAACCGATGCCTGAGGGACGGGCGATTCCCCTCTAGTTGGAAAGTGGCGAGGAAGGTCCTCCTCCGGAAGGCGGGTCGGCCCGCAGAGTCTCCCTCCGCATACTGGCCCATCTGTTTCCTCGACGAGGTGGGCAAGCTCTTCGAGCGCGTGACTGCTGTCCTCCTCGTCCAGCGGGGTGCCCCCGGCCTGGCCGACTGCCAGTACGGTTTCCTGGAGGGTCGATCGACGATCGACGCGATAGGTCGCGTCAGGGCCCTCTCGGAGTCGGCCGTCTCCCGGGGTGGGATGGCTTTGGCAGTATCCTTGGATATTGCCAACGCCTTTAACATCCATCCCTGGGAAGAGATAAGGAGGGGGATCGAAGATCATCGGGTCCCACCGTATCTCAGGGCAGTCGTCGGGGATTATCTCCACGGCAGGTGGATCGAGTATCCGGGCCGGAATGGTGATATGCGGAGGGATGTGTACTGCGGGGTTCCGCAGGGGTCGGTCCTCGGGCCACTCCTGTGGAACGTCGCGTACGACAAGGTGTTTCGGGCAGACCTCCCTGACGGCGTCAGCGCCGTGTGTTATGCAGATGACACATTGGTGCTGGCCGTCGGGGCGCACTGTGGAAGGGCCAAGCGCCACGCGGAGGTGGGGGCGCAGCGCGTCGTGGGCCGGATCTGGGGGATGGGGATGAAGGGGGCGGTCCATAAGACCGAGGTTATAGCGTTCCATTCACCTAGGCAGGATCCGCCACCCCTCCCGATGGAGATGAGTGAGGCTGATATCGATGTGAAGCCCCACATGAGGTATCTGGAGTTGATCCTCGATAGCCACTGGCGCTTCGTGGAGCATTTTCATTGCCTGGTCCCCCGCTTGGAGAGGATGGTCGCGGCTTTAGGCTGAATCCTACCCAACCTGGGGGGCCCCGCGGGCCGAGTTCGCCGTCTCTAAGTGGTAATGGTGCAGTCGGTAGTCTTTTACTGGGCCCCCGTCTGGGCGGACGTCCTGGCGGCCTCACGGCGCAGTATCACGTGGCAGGAGCGGTTGGCTCCGCCAACCGCGGGACACCGGAAAGACGGAGCTGTTCGGCCAGTCCTGAGTGAGTGGCTGGACAGAGGCCATAGAAGCCTCACTTACCGGATGGCATAGGTGTTCTCCGGGCATGACAGCTTCGGGAGATACCTGTGCCGGATAGGGAAGGAGCCGACGGCGCGTTCCTGCCATTGTGACGCTGAGCAGGACACGACTGAACATACCCTCGAGGTGTGCCCTGCGTGGGAGGGGGAGCGCCGTGTCCAGGTCAGCGTCATCGAGCGGGATGTCTCGCTGCCAGGCATGGTGCACACCATGCTCGGCAGCGAGGGGAAGTGGAGGGCCGTGACCTCCTTCTGCGAGATCGTAATGTTGCAGAAGGAGGCCGCCGGCAGGGAACGCGTGCTTCAGCGGCGTGCTGAAGCTAGCGCACGTGTGGTGGCGGGAGGGCGTCGTCCAGGCGCCGGGCATCGTGGGCGGCCCCCGCGGCGTGGCGGATGACCCTGGCTGGGACGGGGTTCCTGAAGGGAGCGTCCTCCAGGCACGAGGCGCAGAGCCGGACCGGATGGGTGTGGAAGTGCCACCCCAATTCCGGTCAGACGCATCGGGAGGCACCCAAGGTGGCATGGTGCGGCCATGAACCACCAGCCGCCGAGGGGTACAAATAGAGTTGCATACGGTTGCGACATGGGTATCGCAGCCGCCACTGACCGAGGCCCCGAGACGGATGGCGGCGGGAAGGAGTGGTCTCGCCCTGCCGCCATGAAATAGTGTGACTGCCGGGAGGAAGCTTTTGTCCCTCCGTGGATGGGGGCACAGCGCAGGTACGGGTAGGGTAACGGAAGTATGCATCGTGCGATTCCCGGTATACCCCCAACTCGTGCGGAAGGGTCAACGGATGGTTTTAAGTGGGTAGGCCACGCGGTAGTGGGTAGGTCACATCCATGGGCGAGGGGAATCCCACACACCTCTCCTCCCTCACCCAAAATAGGTGGGAGGCAGTCTTACGAAGATTATCCCTACGAAAAAGAAGGCTAGTAAGGAAGCAGTATGCTAGTAAGAAACAAGTAAGCTAGTAATCAAGCAGCAGGCTAGTAAGAAAGTAATTGGCTAGTAAGCAAGCAGTGAGTTAGTAAGCGAGCAGGAAGCTTGTAAGGAAGCAGTATGATAGTAAGCAATGAGCTGGCTACTAAGAAAGCTGTTAGCTAGTAAGCAAGCGGTAAGACTAGTAAGCAACAAGCAAGCTAGTAAGCAAGCAGCAAGCTAATAAGAAAGCAGTAAGCCAGTAAGAAAGCAGTCAACTAGCAAGAAAGCAATAAGCGAATAAGCTAGCAGGAAGCTAGTAAGCATGCAGTGAGCTAGTGCGCGAGGAGAAAGGTAGTAAGGAAGCAGTTTGAAAGTAAGCAAACTATCTGCTAGTAAGCAACCAGTAAGCTATTAGGCAAGCAGTGGGCTAGTTAGCCAAGATGAACCTAGTATGGAAGCTGTATAATAGCAAGCAAGCAGTAAGCTAGAAAGCAAGCAGCAAGCTAGTAAGCAAGCAGTAAGCTAGAAAGCAGGGAGCAAGATAGTAAGCAACTAGTAAGCTGGAAAGCAACCAGCAGGCTATTAAGAAAGCAGTTAGCTATTGAGCAGGCAGTATGCTAGTAAGCAAGTAGTAACCTAGTGAGCAAGCAGTAAGCTAGTAAGCGAGCAGGAAGGTAGTAAGGAAGCAATATGCTTGTAAGCAAGAACTAAGCTGAAAAGCAAGTTGTAAGCTAGCAAGCAAGCAGTATGCGATTAAGCTAGCAGTAAGCTAGTTATCAAGCAGTAATCTAGTAAGCAAGCATTGAGCTAGTAAGCAGGCAGGAAGCTAGTGAGAAAGCAGTAAGCTGGTAAGCAAGCAGTTAGCTAGTAAGGATGTAGTAAGCTTGTATGCAAGCAGTAAGCTGCTAAGCAAGCAGTGAGCTAGTAAGGAAGTGGTAAGCTAGTAAGCAAGTAATAAGTACGTAAGCAAGCAATGAGCTAGTAAGCATGCAGCAAGCTAATAGGCAAGCATTAAGCGATTATGCTAGCAGTAAGCTATTAAGCAACTAGTAAGCTAGTAGGTAAACAGTGAGCTAGTATGCAACATGTAGGCTAGTAAGCAAGCAGTAAGATTGTGAGCAAGCAGTGAGCTAGTAAGTGAGCAAGATACTAGTAAGCATCAGGGAAGCTAGTAAGCAAGCAACAGGCAAGTAAGAATGCAATTAGCTAGTAAGGAAGCAGTGTGCTAGTAAGCAAGCAGTAAGCGAGAAGGCAAGCTGCCAGCTAGAAAGCATGCAGCTAGCTAATAAGCCAGCAGAAAGTTAGTAAGGGAGCAGGAATGTTCTAGCTTACTGCTTGCTTACAAGCAGTATGGTTGTAAGCAAGCAGTAAGCTAGAAAACAAGCAGCGGGATAGAAAGCAAACGGTAAGCTATTAAGCAAGCAGTGAGCTAGTAGACGAGGTAGCAGCTAGAAAGGAAGCAGTAAGCTAACAAGCAACAATTAAGATAGCAAGCAAGCTGCAAGGTAGTAAGCATGCATCGGGCTAGACAGATAGCAGTTAGCTAGTAGGAAAGCAGTATGCAAGTAAGCCAGCAGTACGTTGGAAAGCATGCAGCCAGCTATAAGCGAGCACTAAGCTAGTATGCAAGCAGTAAGCTTGTAAGGAAGAAAGCAGGAAAGCGGAAAGATAGTAAGCATGCTGTAAGCTGCGAAGCAAGCTGCAAGATAGAGAGCAAGCACTGACCTGGAAAGCAAGCAGCAGGCTAGTAAGTATGCAGTGAGTAAGCAAGCAGTGAGCTAGAATGCGACGTGAATGCCAGTAAGGATGCAGTATGATAGTAAGCATGCAGCAAGCTAGTAAACAACAAGTAAGCTAATGAGCAAGCAGTAGGCTGGTAAGGATGCAGTTTGCTAGTAGGCAATTAGTAAGCTAGTAAGCAAGCAGTGAGCTAGTAAGCAAGGAGGAAGTTAGTTAGGAAGCAGTATGCTAGTAAGCGAGCAGTAAGCTGATAAGCACGCAGAGAGATAGTAAGCGAGCAGGTAGCTAGTAAGCAACAAGTAAGCTAGTAAGCAAGCAGTAAGCTAGAAATCGAGCAGCAAGCTAGTAAGCAAGCAGTAAGCTAGTATGCAAGCAGCAGGCTAGTAAGCAAGATGTAAGCGATTAAACATCCTGCAAGCTAGCAAGCAAGCAGTTAGCTAGTAAGCAAGGATTGAGCTTGTATGGAAGTAGTATGCTACTAGCAATCAGTAAGCTAGCAAGTAACCAGTAAGCTAGTAAGCAAGTAGTAAGCTAGTAGGCAAGCAGTAAGCAAGTAAGCAAGCAGTACGCTAATATGTAAGCAGTGAGCTGGTAAGGAAGCAGCAGGCTAGTCAGATAACAGTTAGCTAGTACGAAAGCTGTGTGCTAGTAAGCACGCAGTAAGCTAGATAGCAGACAGTAAGCTAGTACAGCAAACAGTAAGATAGTAAGCAAGCAGTGTGCTTGTAAGCGAGCAGGAAGGTAGTAAGGTAGCAGTATGCTAGTAAGCAAGCAGCAGGCTAGTAAGAAAGCGGTTAGTTAGTAAGGAAGCAGTAAGCTAGTAACAAAGCAGTAAGATATTAACAAACCAGTAAGCTATTAAGCAAGCAGTAAGCCAGTAAGCAAGTAGTAGGCAAGTATGCAAGCAGTTAGTAAGCCAGCAGTAAGCTCGAAAGCAAGCAGCAAGATAGTAAGCAAGCAGGATGCCAGTAAGCAAGTAGTATGATAGTAAGCAAGGAGTAATCTAGTAAGCAAGCAGTGAGCTAGTTAGCAAGTAGGAAGCTAGTACGCAAGCAGTATGCTAGTAAGCAAGCAGCAGGCTAGTACAAATGCAGTTACTTAGTAAGGGATCCGTAGGTTTGTAGCACTAAGCTAGTAAGGAAGCAATCAGCTAGTAAGCGAGAAGGCAGCTAGTAACAAAGCAGTAATCTCGTAAGCAGGCGTTATGCTGGTGAAAAAGCAGTTTGCTAGTAAGCAAGAACTAAGCAAGTAAGAAAGCTGTAAGCTAGTAAGCCAGAAGTAAGCTAGTAAGCTAGCAGGAAGCTAGTATGGCAGCAGTATGCTTGTAAGCAAGAGATAAGCTAGTAAGCAACCAGTTAGCAAGTAAGCAAGCAGTAAGCTTGTCAGCAAGCGGTAAGCTAGTAAGCAAGTAGTGAGCTAGTAAGCGGGTATTGAGCTAGTAACAAAGCAGTAATCTAGTAAGCAAGTAGTATGCTGGTTGGAAAGCAGTTAGCTAGTAAGCAAGTAGTAAGCTTGTAAGCAAGCAGTACTCTACTAAGCATGCAGTGAGATAGTAAGCTAGCAGTGAGCTAGTATGCAAGCAGGGAGCTCGCAAGGAAGCAGTATGCTAGTAACCAAGCTGTAAGCTAGTAAGGAAGCATTAAGGAACAAACCAAGCAGTAAACTAGTATGCATGCAGTAAGCTGGTAAGAAAGTAGTTAGCTAGTAAGCAAGCAGTAAGCTAGTAAGCATGCAGTAAGCTACCAAGCAAGCAGTGTGCTAGTAAGAAAGCTATTCGCCAGCAACGAAGCTGTACGCTTGTAAGCAGGCAGTAAGCTAGAACGCAAGCTGTAAGCACGCAAGCTATAAGCACGCAAGCAAGCAGTAGGCTAGTGTGCAAGCAGTAAGCTAGTAAGCAACCAGAAAGCTAGTAAGCAAGCAGCAGGTTAGTCAGAAAGCAGTTAGCTAGTAAGATCGTAGCATGCTTGAATGCAGGCGGAAAGCAGAAAGCAAGCAGCAGGCTAGTCAGAACGCAGTTAGGGTGTAAGAACGCAGCACGCTAGTAAGCAGGCGGAAAGCTAGATGGCAAGCAGCAAGCTTGTATGCAAGCAGTATGCTAGTACGCAAGCATTGAGCTAGTAAGCGTGCTGGGAGCTCGCGAGTTACAAAGCAGTAATCATGTAAGCAAGCAGTGTGCTGGTGAGGATGCAGTTAGTTAGTAATCGACGAGTAAGCTAGTACGCAAGCAGTAATCCAGTAAGCAAGCAGTATGCTGGCGAGAAAGCATTTCGCTAGTATGCAAGTAGTAAGCTAGTAAGTAAGCAGTAAGCTAGTAAGCAAGCAGTGAGCTAGAAGGCGTGCCGGAATCTAGTGAGGAAGCAGTATCCTAGTAAGCAAGCAGTAAGAAAGTAAGCAACAGGTAAGCTAGATAGCAAGCAGCAAGCTAGTAAGAAAGCAGTTAGCTAGTAAGAACGCATTATGTTAGTGGGCAGGCGGAAAGCTAGAAAGCAAGCAGCATGTAAGGAAGCAAGCAGTAAGCTAGTAAGGAAGCAGTTAGTAATTAAACAAGCAGTAAGCTAGTCAGCCAGCAGCAAGCTAGTGAGCAAGCTGGAAGCTAGTAAGGAAGCAGTATGTTAGAAAGCATGCAGCGGGCGAGTTAGCAAGCAGTAAGCAAGTAAGCGAGCAGGAAGCTAGTAAGAAAGCAGCTGGCTATTAAGGAAGCAGTAAGTTAGGAAGAAAGCAGGAATGTAGTGAGGTAGCAGTTAAGTAGAAGGCAACCAGTAAGCTAGAAAGCAAGCAGCAGGATAGTAAGCAAGCAGTAAGCTAGAA
The DNA here is from genome assembly GCF_051014445.1 of Colletes latitarsis. Classification (NCBI taxonomy): domain Eukaryota; kingdom Metazoa; phylum Arthropoda; class Insecta; order Hymenoptera; family Colletidae; genus Colletes; species Colletes latitarsis. The sequence continues at coordinate 369,830 of NW_027488377.1, read as the reverse complement.
CGCTAGCAGCAGGCTAGTAAGAAAGCAGTTTGCTAGTAAGGAAGCAGTATGCTAGTAAGCAAGCAGTAAGCTCGAATGCAGGTAGCAAGCTAGCAAGCAAGCATGAAGCGATTAAGCTAGCTGTACGCTAATAAGCAACCAGTGAGCTAGAAAGCTAGTAGCGATCTTGTAAGCGAGGAGAAATCTAGTGGGGAAGCAGTAGGCTAGTAAGCAGCCAGTAAGCTAGTAACAAAGCAGTATGCTAGTAAGCAAGCAGTAAGCTAGAAAGCACGCGGCAAACTAGTATGCAAGTAGTGAGCCAGTAACCCAGAAGGAAGCTACTATCGTGGCAGCATGCCAGTAAGCAAGCAGGAAGCTGGTATGGAAGCAGGAAGCTAGTAAGGAAGCTGTATGGCAGAAATCAAGCAGAGGGCTAGTAAGCAAGCAGTAAGGTAGTAAGCATGCAGTAAGCTAGTAAGCGAGCAGTGAGCCAGTAAGCGAGCAGGAAGCTAGTATGGAGGCAGCATTCCAGTAAGCAAGCATGAAGATTCTAGGCATGCAGTGAGCTATTAAGCGAGCATCGAGCTGGTAAGGAAGCAGTGAGCTAGTAAGCAAGCAGTAAGATAGTAAGCTGGTTGGAAGCAAATAAGCGTTCAGTAAGCTAGTGACAAAGCAGTAAGATAGTTAGAAATCAGAATGCTAGTAAGCAAGCAGTAAGCTAGAGAGCAAACTGCTGGCAAGTAAGCTAACAGTAAGGTTGAAAGCAAGCAGCTGGCTAGTAAGAAAGCAGTTAGCTATTCAGCATGCCGTGAACAAGCAATAAGCTAGTAGGTAACCAGTAAGCTACTAAGCAAGCAGAAAGCTGGTAAGGAAGGCGGTAGCTAGTAAAGAAGTAGTAAGTTAGTAAGCAAGCAGTAAGTTACTAAGGCAGCAGTGAGCTAGTAAGCCAGCTGGGAGCTAGTAAGGAAGCATTATGCTAGTAAGCAAGCAGTCAGCTAGTAAGCAACCTGTACGCTAGTAAGCAAGCAGAGGGCTATAAGCAAGAAGCAAGCGAGTAAGCTAGCAGTAAGCAAGTAAGCAAGCAGTGAGCTAGTAAGTGAGAAGGAAGCTAGTAATCAAGAAGTGAGCGAGTAAGCAAGCAGTGACCTGGTAAGCATGCAGTGAGCTAGTAAGCTAGCTGGGAGCTAGTAAGGTAGCATTTTGCTAGTAAGCAAGCAGTATGCTTGTATTGAGGATCTATCTTTGTGACAGATTTCCTCAATCGCTTACCGCAGAAAGAAGAAAGAATAAATTGATGAAACGGTATAATGTGTAAGACACGGAGGCGACAAAATATATGGAAGTCTTTTCTCCGCGATCAAGGTTGTCGCACGCCAAACTTCAAACCGAGAAAAATCCCGGCTATATATGCGTCGCCTAATGGTCGGCAGACCTATTAATTGTACGACATGACCTGGGCCGGCGTCGAGCAGAGAAAAGTCGTGAATATTCGGAAATACAAAATATATCTATTCTCAACACTCCCACTTATTTTGAATGCCAGCTGATATTTAATTTTTCTCTCGTATAGCAAAACGGCTGTGTTTAAAGATTTTGATAATGCCTAGCGATTGTTCTCGGCCGCGATTACCGTTAGTCCTGTTAGCGTGGAATGATCGGGAGATTATCTCTAAGAGAATTTGTACAGCGTGCAGTGATAGAAAAACGCGTTTATTACTAGTTTTCCTGGCATCGGTAACGGCTCATTACCTTCGATTCGAGTGTGCTAACGCTGTTGATGACGCCAGTACCGTGAGAGGGTAGTGTGCGAAGAATCAGACGGAGAAAGACTGCCGAAATTTAGACAGCGCCGCGTAACGACTAATTAGAGTAACGCGGCCGCGTCCTCGGCTGTCAATCCGCGCAGTCCTACATAGACTTCCAACTAGAGCGGATCGGCTTCCAATTGCACTCGAACGGAAAAATTTACAAAAGGAAAGTTCTCATTGTTTAATATTCAGAACGATTCTGCCTGTAGTTAAAGGGTGTAAAGAGTAGATGTTCAGTCTGGTGCGGGTCCACTGATTGACCTCGCACAGCTGAGAATTCGATAAAACTCGAGAAAAGTGTGGAAATAATCCGCCTTTTCCTTGACAAACGGATCGGTTTAGAACCGGTCAAGTATGCCCCGGAATCTTGTATGGGATTTCCCAAATTGAGATTCCACGAAATCATTCCTGCGACAGGAGATCGAGAAAATACACCAGTAAGGTGTTCGATATCCTGTGGAGTGATCGAGAATATACACCAGTAAAGTGTTCGATCCCTCCGTGCAGAATTGGGCGGTCGTCTCGATCGTATAAACGATCGAAACATAAGAAAGTTGGCAAAATTTCGTTTCAATTTTCTTGTGATTACCGCCAGGCTGAGGAGACACTAAAGGGAGGCACCTACGTGGTGAACCATCCAGGTGGGTCCATTGTAGCCGTGTCGAAGTCTACAAAGGACGCCTGACTTTTCCGGTCTGCGAGTCCTCACTCCTACAGATCCCGCCGGTGTAACGTTTACAGGAGCACCTGTGCGGAGGAGTAACGGAGTCGTGGGTCAGGCCCCCACGTGGTTCAAATACTGCTAAGTGCAACGAATAGATGTGCAACGTGCAGTGAACTACGTGCAGTCGGGCTCCGTAGTGCAACCCCTGACCAATAAGTCGTCTGTTGAAGCAGCCAAGAGCAGCCACAGTTCGAGGGTTGGGCTGTTGCACTGCACTGCATTTCGACGCATAGACTCAGTGGACAGACTCACGGGAAGTGTGCATTTGGAGCCTTACAACCTCCACTTGCAAACCCGTTCACAAGGTAATCGATTACAAATGGCGTAGATGAGGAATTGATTCTTTATCAAAAGCCAAAATTAAAAATACAGTCCACTAGCGAGCTCGTATATTACGAGCGAGCGTAATTCTTCGCTCCAATACATTCGAATCCCGAAGTCAGGAGCGTGAGGACACAAACGCGGCATAGATACGTATAACGTGTTTACGTGTGTCTAACACATAGCCGTGTTTTTCTGATTATAGGAACCTTGGCCTACCTCAACCCGGCGAGTTCGGCGACCGGTACAGACGAGGCAGGCAACGTCCCAGTACGGATTTCCTTAGTCCTTATAATTTTCTATTTGTTTTTCCTTATTTGTTTAAATTTATTTTACAATAAAAGGTCGGCATAGAAGGCCGACGAAAAGAAAACCTGACGCCCGTAATAATTTTCCCTGAAAACTCCTGTACCTCTATCCGGAATTCGTCGTTAAAAGCATCAGCTTTTTAACATGCTGCTTTTGCAAAGGCTTTTTTTTTTTTTTTTTTGTTTTTTTTTTGTCGTGGGGAAAATCTTCGAAAGACTCCCTCCCACCTCCTTGGGGAGAGGTGGGAGGGGTGTGTGGGATTCCCCGCGCCCGTACAACGACAGGCGCGGGACCTACCCACTAAAAACCCCACGGTGACCCTTCGGCACGCTTTGGGAGGATACCGGGAATCGCTCGAAGCATTCTTCCGGTATCCTCCCCGTGCCCGCGCTTTCGCGCCCATCCCCCGGGGGGACAATCGGTCCCCCCAGTAGACACACTGCCTCATAGCGGCGGGACGGGGCCACTCCATCCCGCCGCTATCCGTCCCGGGGCCGCGTTTAGTGGCGGCTGCGAGCCCCAACTCGCAACCGCCCGCGACCCCGTTTCAAACCCCTCGGCGGCCGGGCGTTCATGGCCGCACCAGACCGCCGAGGGTGCCTCCCCTTGCGTCGGACCGGTAGGGGGAGGCACTCCTACCCCCAACCGGTCCGACCCGGCGCCGCCTGGCGGGAGGAGGGTCCCCTCAGGACCCCCCTCCCAGCCTAGGACATCCGCCACGCCGAGGCGGCCGCCCGCGACGCCTCGCGACCGGGCGACGACCTCGGGCCACCGCACGAGCGCGAGCTTCAGCGCGCCGCTGAAGCTCGCGCTCCCTCCCCGCGGCCTCCTTCTGCAACATTACGTTCTCGCAGAAGGAGGCCACGGCCCTCCACTTCTCCTCGCTGCCGAGCATGGCGCGCACCACGCCCGGCAGCGAGACATCCCGCCCGACGACGCCGACCAGGACACGGCGCTCCCCCTCCCACGCGGGGCTTACCTCCAGGGTATGATCCGCCGTGTCCTGCTCAGCGTCGCAGTGGCAGCAACGCGCCGTCGGCTCCTTCCCTATCCGGCACAGGTATCTTCCGAAGCTGCCATGCCCGGAAAACACCTGTGCCAGCCGGTAGGTGAGGCTGCCATGGCCTGTGTACAGCCACTCCTTCAGGAGTGGCCGAACAGCCCCGACAGTCCGGTGCCCCGCGGTTGGCAGAGCCAGCCGCTCCTGCCACGCGAGCAACACGGACTGCCGGGCCTGGCGCTTCAAATCGCCCCAAGCAGGTTCCTGCCCGCCCGGGACCGCCCCCACCCCCGCGCGACGGTCGACGCGTTGCCGGTACATCACCGCGTGCGACCGCGCGAGCAGGTCCATGGGCGGCATCCCCGCTAGAACCGTCGCCGCCTCATGTGACATGGTCCGATACCCGCGGACGACCCTGAGCGCCATGCGCCTCTGCACCCGACGCAGCCAGGTCGTCCGCCCAGACGGGGGCCCCGTATAAGGCCACCGACTGGACCATTGCCACATAGAGGCGACGAACTCGGCCCGCCGGGCCCCCCAGGTTGGGCAGGATCCGGCCCAGAGCCGCAACCATCCTTTCCAACCGGGGGACCAGGCAGCGGAAATGCTTCTCGAAACGCCAGTGGCTATCGAGGATCAGCCCCAGATACCTGATCTGGGGCTTCACCTCGATGTCAGCCCCACCCACCCGAATCAGAGGGGGTGGCGGAACCTGCCGAGGTGAATGAAACGCAATCACCTCGGTCTTATGGACCGCCACCGTCATCCCCATCCCCATGATCCGGTCGACGACGCGTTGCGACCCCTCCTCCGCGCGACGCATGGCCCTCCCCCAGTGCGCCCCGACGGCCAGCACCAGTGTGTCATCCGCATAACACACCGTGCTGACGCCGTCGGGGAGGCCGGCCCGCAACACCGAGTCGTACGCGATGTTCCACAGGAGTGGCCCGAGGACCGACCCCTGCGGAACACCGCAGTACACCTCCCTCCGCATATCACCATCCCGGCCCGGATACTCGATCCACCTGCCGCGGAGATAATCCCCGACGACCGCCCTGAGACAAGGGGGGACTCGATGATATTCGAGCCCCCTCCTTATCTCTTCCCAGGGGAGGGTGTTAAAGGCATTGGCAATATCCAAGGATATTGCCAATGCCACCCCTCCCCGGGAGACGGCCGCCTCCGAGAGGGCCCTCACACGACCTATCGCGTCGATAGTCGATCGGCCCCCCCGGAAACCGAACTGGCAGTCGGCCAGACCGGGATCACCCCGCGACAGGTGCTCGACGAGGCGGTCAGCAATCACACGCTCGAAGAGCTTGCCCACCTCGTCGAGGAGACAAATGGGCCGGTATGCGGAGGGAGACTCCGCGGGCCGACCCTCCTTCCGGAGGAGGAGCATCCTCGCCACCTTCCAACTGGGGGGGAATCGCCCGTCCCTCAGGCAGCGGTCGAACAACCGCCTGAGGTCGGCCCCAAGGACGCCCTGGGTCAAGACCCAAACCCGGCCGGGCACACCATCCGGACCCGGGGCCGTGTTACGAACCCCGAGCCGTCTGATGGCCGCTGCCAGCTCCTCCTGCGTGACCCCCAGCTCGGCCGTCCACTCCACTGGGACAGCCGCCGCCGCCGGAGGACGCGGTCCCCTCTCCCCAATTGGGAAGAGTGTATTGACCACGTCCTCCAGCAGCCGGGGGTCAAGACCCTCGGTGACGGGGGGCGCCCACGGGCGGAGCTTATTCAGCACCACCTTATATGGGCGCCCCCATGGATCGTCATCAAGGGTCTGGAGGAGCTCCTTCCATGCCTGGGTCTTGGCCCGTTTGATGGCGACCTGCAGAGCAACCCGCGCCACGCGGTATGCTCCATACAGGTCATCAGCTGCCCTCGCTCGCGCCACGCCGTCGCCTGTACGTTGACGACGGCGCGCGCGGGTGTACTGGCGTCGGGCGCGGACAGTCGCGACTCGCATCTCCGCGATCGCGTCCGACCACCAGTACACCGCCCGGCGAGGAGAAGCCCGCCCGACCCGAGGCATCGCCGCGTCGCAAATACCCGCGACCAATGCTCCGAGCCGGGCGACCTCCTCCTCTATGCTCGGCAACTCGGCCGCTCCCTGCGGCCAAGTTGCAGCGAGGGCAGCTGCCATCAGGGCGTCCTTGTCCAGGCGCCGAAGCGCCCAGCGGCGTGGTGGGGTGCCACGCAGGCGGCCGTGTCGGGATGCACTCGCGGCGGCAGAGACCTCCATCCGGATGTACCGGTGATCGGAGAGTGTCTCTGCCCCCGCGACCACGTGCCAACCCGACACCATGCGCACGGCGTTGGGGGTCGCGAATCCAACATCCACGATGGACCCCCCATATCGCCGCACGCATGTGTGCTCCGACCCCCGGTTCAATACCCGGAGGTCGAGCCCCGCCGCCCAATCGCCCAGGATCCCGCCGCGAACGGAGGTCCTGGGGGATCCCCAAGCCACCGACTTGGCATTAAAATCCCCAAGGACCTGCACCGGCCGGGCCGCGTAGCGCTGCACGCATGCCGCGACCTCGGCCAAGTACAGCTCGAACGCAGCGTGACCGCTACGGGGCGAAATGTAGCACCCCACCACAGCGACTCCCCCCCAGTCCACGGCGACGAATCCCCGACCGCGCTCCAACAAGGAGAACGGTGGGGACCCGTCGCCCCCTCCCCATACCGTCGCCACCAAGCCGTCCGCGTCGCCCACCCAATGAGGGTGATCAGGGACGCGGTACGGCTCGGCGGCGACCGCCAGGCCAACCCCCCACTCCGCGAGGACTTGGGACATCAAGTCCTGTGCCGCGCGGCAGTGGTTGAGGTTGGCCTGGAGGAGGAGGCGGGGCGGCATTAATTAATGGCCGCGCCAGCCTCCTCCCGGCCGTCCGTCCCCGTAGCACCGTCCACCTCCATGGAGGACGATGCCACCGCCCTCGGCACCGGAGCCGGTGCAGCCCGCCTCTTCCTCTCCTTCCGGGAGGGGGGGGAGCACTTCTTGCTCCCCACCCTGTGATCGGCTGGCCTCCCCATGTCCGCACACAGCGGGCAGTGGGGGGCCGCCGAGCACTGGCTCGCACGGTGCTCTTTGGCACCGCAGCGGTAACACTGACCGCTGCGGTCCACCGGCGAGGTGCACCACTGCCTCACGTGCCCCAATTCGAGGCAGCGGTGACACTGGAGCGGGCGCGGCGCGAGCATTTCCACTCGCGCCGAAACCCACCCCACCAACACCCTCCCGGATTCCGCCACCTTACGGGCGGCGGAGAGGGGGCACCGGGCCCACACCGACCCGAGGCCGGAGGGCGACCTGCGGATCTCTCCGATCCGCAGGTCCTCCACAGGACAGTCCCCCGCCCTCGCAAGGGCACGGGACACATCCTGTGCGCTGACCGAGTCGTCCAGCCCACAAACGCGCATCTCCGTGCGCTTCGTGGGCCGGGCGACCCGGACACCTCGCTCGCCCAGCTGCTCCCGGAGCCTCTGGGCGAGACGATCCGCCTTCGCGCCGCCTTCTGCACCGGGGATCTCCAGCAAGAGACCCCCGGTCACGGCCCTCTTCGCCCTCACGGAGGCGATGCCCAGCTCTTCCAGGGAGATATTCTCCCTGGCGAGCCGCATCGCCTCCGCGAGGGTCAGGTCGCCCCCCTGCGCAACGGTCAGCGTCACCGCTGCCGATTTTGGGGGACGACCTGGTCGTGCCTTCCCGACCTTCGCGGCCTTTACCTTGGCCGCCGGCGGCGGAGGCGGAGGCTGCGGTTGCGAGGCCTTCCTCGCCGCCCGCTTCGCCTTCCGCCCTACCACCTCACTCCACGCCACCCCCCCTTGGGAGGGTGCTGTGGAGGACGCGACCACGGGTACACCACCCCCCTTGGGGGTCGCGACCCGGGGCCCTGGTGCCGCAACGCTGGGCGGAGCCTTCACTCCGCCCTTCTTTGCCTTCCCCGACTGTACCGGAACAGGTCGGGGAGGCACCGCCTTCCTGCTGACCGCTCTTCCGGCGAGGAGCTCCTCCCGGAAGGCGGCCAGCTTGCCATCAATCATGTCCCCAATCCTCCTCAGAAGATCGTCTTCTGAGGAGGACGGGGCTTCTTCACGGGCGGAGTGCGGGTGGAGGGGCCCGCGGTGCCCCGCACCACTGCCGCCGCACTCCGCTTACTTTCCTCCGCCGAGGGACGCGGCGGTGGTGGAGGAGGGAGGATGGGAGGGAGGGCCGCGCTGTTCCACAGCGCCTCTGCCCTCCTCCTCCCCTGTCGCTCCTCCTCCAACAGGAGCTCCCGCGCCGCCTCCCTCATTTCCTCCGCCGCGGCCTTCAGGGCCTCCGCGCCACCGCTTTTCTGCCCCTTAAAGGCGCAGGCAGCGGCGACTTTCTCCACCCGCCTCAAGGACGAGGAGATCCTCTCCGATATCTCCTCGGTCACCTCGTCCCTGAGGCAACTCAGCCTCACCGACGGGCTCATCGCCCCGCCCACCTCGACGACGGCCTGCCCCCTCCTCTTCCTCTTAGAGCCTATGTGGCTCGTGCTGGAGGAGAAGGACGAGACCGACGCCGTCTCGTCGTCCTCCTCCACCCTCCACGAAGCCGGACCTGGCGTTGAGTGGGGCGCGAGCGCCGCCACCCTAACCCCAACCCCGTCTCCGTCCTCCCCAACCGACAAAACCCGCCCCATCCCCATTTTATTTTCTGTGTCCATAATAATCCCACGAGATGGTCGGAAATAAAGGTCCACCCGGGCAGAGCCGCCTTACCCGGGTAAGCCTAATACTCCGGGGGTTCGGCAGGTTCCCCGGAGGTGGTCGCTTGGGATTGGGCCTTCTCCCCCAAACATGCATCCCATCGTCGCGCACCATAGCTTAGGATTGGGGGGCGATTTTATAGGGTCGCCATACTCGTGGCCCAGGCGGTTAAGCCAAGACCCCCGTTCCTCCTGCCGTCACGTACCATTCACAAAACCAATAGGGAATTGTGAATGGGTCGTTGTGACGACCAACAGGAGGCTTACGGTGTGTGTATGACTCGGGTACCCCGGGTTCGTTAAGCCCGTACTGCAGCTGAAAGGCTGGCAGCCCCTGAGGGGGTTTTGCAAAGGCTTAGTAAAGATATTAGCGAATTGTTCTTTCGTTTGAACATATCTAATTTCTACTTCTCCGCGATTAACGACATCACGAGTAAAATGGTACTTTATATCGATGTGTTTCGAGCGCTTATGGTTTTTGGAACTATTAGCAATTTTTATGGCCGCTTGGTTATCAACAAAAACAGGGGCGATATTGCACGCAATATCCAATTCATTCAACATACGACGTAACCAAAACGTTTCTTTCACGTCGTGACCTAACGCGATATATTCCGACTCAGCGGTCGAAAGGGCAACGACCTTTTTCAATTGACTGGGCCACGAAATTGGTCCACTATTCAAAATATAGACAAATCCACTCCTAGATCATCGAGTCTCTGAGCATCCGGCATAATGAGCATCCGTGAATCCCGAAATATCAAGCGAACTCCCACTATTTCCGTAAACTATTCCGTAATCACGTGTTCCATTTAAATAACGCATTATTTTCATTACCGAATGCCAATGAGTGTCGTCGTAAGAATTCAAAAATTGACTTGTGTAATTGACCGCAAATTCGATATCCGGGCGACAAACTCGTGCAGCGAATAATAAAGAGCCTATTGCCTCACGAAACGGTATTTTACTGTCAGTCGCAGGTGTTTGTTTTTGCAAGGGCATACCTGGCTCCGCAGGTACACTTGACGGATTTGCTTCAAGCATATTAAAGGTCTTTACTATTTTCTTAATATAGCCCGGTTGAGAAATTTTTAAGAGTCGTCGTTCACGATCGCGTTTAATCTCGAAACCGAGAAATTCATCGGTCCGATCTACCGAGATTTTAAGGTTACCTTCTAAATAATCTAAGACGCTCTTGATTGCATTCTCGCTTTTGCTCATAATCTAACCATCATCCACATACAGGGCTAAATACACTTTTGAACTTTCCACTACACCGACAAGCACGCACTTATCACTTGCGATGTTCACGAGATTAAATTCGTTCAGAAACCTCGTGAACTTCTCGTTCCAGCATTTGGGTGACTGCTTCAATCCATACAGGCTGCGATGTAGTTTGAAGACTGCATCCGGTTGGCTCTAAATTGTGTATCCTGGAGGCTGCTCCAAATAAATTTCTTCTTGAAGATCGCCATATAGAAAAGCGGTTTGCACATCGAACTTCATTATTTCATAATCTTCTTTCGCAGCTATTGCAAGAAGAGTTCTAATGGACTCGTAGCGAACGACAGGTGCGAATGTGTCAAAATAATCGATTCCTTCTCGTTGTCGGAATCCTTTCGTTAGGAGTCTCTCCTTGTATCTCTTCAGATTTCCAGCTGCATCATTTTTGATTGAGAAAACCCATTTGCAACCGATTGCACGTTTTCCTTGTGGCAGTGCACATATGGTCCATGTGCGATTTTTTTCAAGCGCCAGCATCTCTTCGTCCATGGCTTTCATCCATTTGCTGGTGTCGTCACTGGATATTGCCTCAGTGTAGGTCATAGGCACCGTATCAGCCAAAAAAGCAATAGGTATGCCGTATCGGCCAGGTGCTTGTAATGTTCTTCTATTGCGCAGTTGTCTACCTTCCCGAGCATTTTCATTGGCGGCTACCTGCTCTGTCTCTGGCAAAGCTGCGCTTTCTTTATTTCCATTGGTTTCCAGTTCTCGTGTTTCGGCGACATCTTCCACAACTGGAACTTGGTGTTCGGCTGCACCTTCTGGAGTAGGAATCGTCTCTCTTTCGTCTTCAATTCCGAACTTGATTATTGTATCGGTTTCGGCGCGCGTTTCGGCACTGGGCAGGGCATTTTCGTTGAAGGTTACGTCACTGCTTATTGAAATTTTCTTCAATTTATTATCCCAGAGTCTATAATTAGTAGACTCCCCATCGTAACTGACGAATATGACCTGTCTGCTTTTTGGGTCGAATTTTTGCCGTCTTTCCTTCGGCACGTTCAGGTAAGCTACGGATCCAAACACCTTTAAATGTTTTATATCAGGTTTGTGTTTAAACCACTTCTCGAACGGAGTAATCATCTCCCCTGGCTTTAGGATGGTCCGATTCAGCAGGTAACACGCGGTATTTACTACTTCTGCCCATAATTTTTGATCCATGTTCTTTGCGTGAATCATAGAACGTGTACTTTCAATGAGCGTACGAATTTCGCGTTCAGCGCGACCATTCTCCTCATGAATGTATGATGACGAGCGTTCGTGGATTATACCTTTTTCCTCTAAAAAGGTCCGGAGCTGGCTGCAGGTGCACTGTGCCCCATTGTCCGAGCGCAGGTCTTTGATTTTCGTTCCAGTCTGCGTCGATACGAATGCCTCGTACTCCTTAAATTTGCTGAATACTTTTGATTAATGGCTCATGAAGTATACCTTCCTATAGCTGGTACTCTTGTCCTTAAACAGTAAAAAGAACCGCGTGTTGCTCGGTGAGTTTATGTTTACAGGGCCACAGACATCGATATGAATTTTCTCCCCTGGCCCGTAATTGTCTTCAACCCCGATGCTTGGTTGCGGCCTTCGGGACTGCTTGCCCATAATGCATCCTTCACAAAAAAACTTTGTCAAATTGTCCTTTTCAATTCCATGGATGCCGAGTTGTTCACACGTGTGTTTTACGACGCGCTCATTTACGTGTCTCATTCGCTCATGCCAAAGTTTTAATTTTTCCTGGCCATCTGCTAATTTCAGCGCTTTACAGTCAATGGGCACTTTCACTTTGAAACACATTTTAAACAGTTTTCCGTGCGGTATTCCACGTGCGGCGAGCTTTCCTTTACTATCGCGAACTTCACATTTGTTTTCAAACGAATGAAAAGAGTACCGTTTTTTGTTCACTGAGCCCATAGAAAACAAACTACACTTTAGTTCAGGTACATAGAGCACATCTTGTAATTCGCGTTTGTATAGCACTCCCTCAAGCACTTCTTGGATTTTAATTGTTCCGATGCCAGCCGCTAAGATGATGCGATCATCCGCTACTTTAACCGCATGACCATTTGAATTCGGCTGCAGTGCCGAAGAATAGTCTTTGCGGAAAGTCATATGCATTCCGGCATCCGAATCCGCAATCCACACGTCACTGTCACTTTCACTGGTGCATTTATATGTTGTAACAATGTCACACGCCAACGCTGGCGCATTTCTCGCTAAACTGTCCGATGATTTTCCAGCTTGATTTTTTGGACATTCACATGCCCAGTGGCTTTTTTCTTTGCAGACTCCACACCGCGTTCGTTTTTTCAACTCCTCGATATCCTTCTTGGAGCGTTTCTTTCTCTTTGCGTCGTTCAGGGACGTCTTTTGAACACGAAGTGCAAGCGTCGACACTTCATTCTCAGCAAAACGCCTGTCTTCCTTGATCAGTCTGCTGATCAAGTTGGTTTCCTTTTTTTCCGTAGCAGGAGTGCAATCCCACGTGTGACGAAAAATGGAGAACTTCGAGGTTAACTGCGCAGCAGTTTTGTCATGACAGCTTTGTCCGACGGTTCCTCACCCGCATCCTGCAGGCGTCTGCAGATGCTCTCCAGTATCTCTAAATGATCTGCAATGGGCTCCTCTCCATTAACGCGAAAATTATAAAACTGCTCCCAGGTAGTCTGTGCAACGTCTTCACTTGCATCTCCGTACAGGTCCCTCAGCTTGTTCCACATTTCCTTCGCAGTGGAGCAGTTGTACAAATTGCGGCGAAGATTTGGGGCGATTGTACTCAGTATAATCATTTTTACCTGCGCTGATTTTTGACCGTGCACTTTGAACTCCGTTGCTTTGTCTTCTGCAGGTTTTACTATTGTACCATCTACGAAGCCAAGCAAACCTTTTGCTTCTAGCGCAATCACTACTCCAGATTTCCACATGGAGTAGTCAGTGCCGCCCAGATTCACGATTTCCAATCCAACTTCTATGTCAAACATTGCGAAGAAATCACTTACACAATTGGTACCCAGTAAAAAAAACCTTTATTCACCCAGCCAGAGTGGCTTATCAACATACAAATTCTTTCTAGCAGGCGCAGTGGAAGCATGCTGGGCCCATAAACTATTAAGGATCTATCTTTGAGATAAATTTCCCCAATCGCTTACAGCAGAAAGAAGAATAAATATTTTGTTGAAACGGAATAAGGTGCAAGACACGGAGGTGACAAAATATATGGAAGACGTTTCTCCACGGTCAGGGTTATCGCACACCAAACTACAAACCAGGAAAAATCCCGGCTATATATGCATCGCCGAACGGTCGGCAGACCTATTGGTTTTATGACATGACCTGTGCTGACGTCAAACAGAGAAAAATAGCGAAGATTCGGATATACAAAATACACCTCTTCTAAATCTGTTCTCATCAGCTAGTAAGCAAGCAGTGAGCTAGTAAGCAAGCAGTAAGCTCGAAAGCAAGCAACAAGCTAGTAAGCAAGCAGTAAGCTAGGAAGCAGGCAGTGAGCTAGTAAGCGAGGGGGAAGCTAGTAAGGGAGCAGAATGCCAGTAAGCAAGCATTAAGCAAGAAAGCACGCAGCAAGCTAGTAAGCAAGCAGCGAGGTAGTAAGGAAGCTTTGAGCTACTAAGCGAGCAGGGAGCTAGAAAGGAAGCAGTATGCTAGTAAGCAAGCAGTAAGCTGGAAAGCAAGCAACAAGCTAGTAAGCAAGCAGTAACCTAGGAAGCAAGCAGTGAGCTAGTAAGCGAGCAGGAAGCTAGTGAGGAAGCAGTATGCTAGCAAGCAAGCAATAAGCTAGTAAGTAACTAGTAAGCTTGTAAGCAAGCAGCAGGCTAGTCAGAAAGCAGTTCTCTAGTAGGAAAGGTGTATGCTAGTAAGCAAGCAGTAAGCTAGTAAGCAAGCAGTAAGCTCGATAGCAAGCAGTGATCTATTAAGCTAGCAGGGAGCTAGTAAGCAAACAAGAAGCTAGTATGGAAGCACTAAGCTAGAACGCAAGCAGCAGGCTAGTAAGCAAGCAGTAAGCGAGTAAGATGGCAGTCAGCTAGTAAGCAAGCAGTAATCTAGTGAGCAAGCAGTGAGTTAGTAAACAAGCAGAAAGCTAGTAATGAAGCACTAAGCTAGGGAGCCGGCAGCAAGCTGTGATGCAAGCAGTAAGCTAGAAAGCAGGCAGCTGTAATCTAATAAGCGAGCAGGGAGGTAGAAAGTGAGCAGAATTCTAGTAAGCAAGCAGTGAGATAGTAAGCGACGAGGAAGCTAGTAAGCAAGCACTAAGCGAGGTAGCTAGCATTAAGCTTGTAAGCGAGCAGTAAGCTAGTAGACATGTAGTGAGCAAGCAAGATGGCAGAGTGCAAGTAAGCAAGCAGCAGGCTAGTAGGAAATCAATTAGCTACTAAGAAAGCAATTAGCAAGTAAGAAAGCAGTCCCTCAGGGGCTGCCAGCCTTTCAGCTGCAGTACGGGCTTAACGAACCCGGGGTACCCGAGTCATACACACACCGTAAGCCTCCTGTTGGTCGTCACAACGACCCATTCACAATTCCCTATTGGTTTTGTGAATGGTACGTGACGGCAGGAGGAACGGGGGTCTTGGCTTAACCGCCTGGGCCACGAGTATGGCGACTCTATAAAATCGCCCTCCAATCCTAAGCTATGGTGCGCGGCGATGGGATGCATGGTTGGGGGAGAAGGCCCAATCCCAAGCGACCACCTCCGGGGAACCTGCCGAACCCCCGGAGTATTAGGCTTACCCGGGTAAGGCGGCTCTGCCCGGGTGGACCTTTATTTCCGACCATCTCGTGGGACTATTATGGACACAGAAAATAAAATGGGGATGGGGCGGGTTTTGTCGGTTGGGGAGGACGGAGACG
The DNA here is from genome assembly GCF_051014445.1 of Colletes latitarsis. NCBI lineage: Eukaryota > Metazoa > Arthropoda > Insecta > Hymenoptera > Colletidae > Colletes > Colletes latitarsis. The sequence goes on along the minus strand of NW_027488377.1, from coordinate 354,809 downwards.
GGGTTGGGGTTAGGGTGGCGGCGCTCGCGCCCCACTCAGCGCCAGGTCCGGCTTCGTGGAGGGTGGAGGAGGACGACGAGACGGCGTCGGTCTCGTCCTTCTCCTCCAGCACGAGCCACATAGGCTCTAAGAGGAAGAGGACGGGGCAGGCCGTCGTCGAGGTGGGCGGGGCGATGAGCCCGTCGGTGAGGCTGAGTTGCCTCAGGGACGAGGTGACCGAGGAGATATCGGAGAGGATCTCCTCGTCCCTGAGGCGGGTGGAGAAAGTCGCCGCTGCCTGCGCCTTTAAGGGGCAGAAAAGCGGTGGCGCGGAGGTCCTGAAGGCCGCGGCGGAGGAAATGAGGGAGGCGGCGCGGGAGCTCAGAGGGCGGAACGCCCGTCTGCAGCTCCTGTTGGAGGAGGAGCGACAGGGGAGGAGGAGGGCAGAGGCGCTGTGGAACAGCGCGGCCCTCCCTCCCATCCTCCCTCCTCCTCCACCGCCGCGTCCCTCGGCGGAGGTAAATAAGCGGAGTGCGGCGGCAGTGGTGCGGGGCACCGCGGGCCCCTCCACCCGCACTCCGCCCGTGAAGAAGCCCCCGTCCTCCTCAGAAGACGATCTTCTTAGGAGGATTGGGGACATGATTGATGGCAAGCTGGCCGCCTTCCGGGAGGAGCTCCTCGCCGGAAGAGCGGTCAGCAGGAAGGCGGTGCCTCCCCGACCTGTTCCGGTACAGTCGGGGAAGGCAAAGAAGGGCGGAGTGAAGGCTCCGCCCAGCGTTGCGGCACCAGGGCCCCGGGTCGCGACCCCCAAGGGGGGTGGTGTACCCGTGGTCGCGGTGGTCGCGTCCTCCACAGCACCCTCCCAAGGGGGGGTGGCGTGGAGTGAGGTGGTGGGGCGGAAGGCGAAGCGGGCGGCGAGGAAGGCCTCGCAACCGCAGCCTCCGCCTCCGCCGCTGGCGGCCAAGGTAAAGGCCGCGAAGGTCGGGAAGGCACGACCAGGTCGTCCCCCAAAAACGGCAGCGGTGACGCTGACCGTTGCGCAGGGGGGCGACCTGACCCTCGCGGAGGCGAAGCGGCTCGCCAGGGAGAATATCTCCCTGGAAGAGCTGGGCATCGCCTCCGTGAGGGCGAAGAGGGCCGTGACCGGGGGTCTCTTGCTGGAGATCCCCGGTGCAGAAGGCGGCGCGAAGGCGGATCGTCTCGCCCAGAGGCTCCGGGAGCAGCTGGGCGAGCGAGGTGTCCGGGTCGCCCGGCCCACGAAGCGCACGGAGATGCGCGTTTGTGGGCTGGACGACTCGGTCAGCGCACAGGATGTGTCCCGTGCCCTTGCGAGGGCGGGGGACTGTCCTGTGGAGGACCTGCGGATCGGAGAGATCCGCAGGTCGCCCTCCGGCCTCGGGTCGGTGTGGGCCCGGTGCCCCCTCTCCGCCGCCCGTAAGGTGGCGGAATCCGGGAGGGTGTTGGTGGGGTGGGTTTCGGCGCGAGTGGAAATCCTTGCGCCGCGCCCGCTCCAGTGTCACCGCTGCCTCGAATTGGGGCACGTGAGGCAGTGGTGCACCTCGCCGGTGGACCGCAGCGGTCAGTGTTACCGCTGCGGTGCCAAAGAGCACCGTGCGAGCCAGTGCTCGGCGGCCCCCCACTGCCCGCTGTGTGCGGACATGGGGAGGCCAGCCGATCACAGGGTGGGGAGCAAGAAGTGCTCCCCCCCCTCCCGGAAGGAGAGGAAGAGGCGGGCTGCACCGGCTCCGGTGCCGAGGGCGGTGGCATCGTCCTCCATGGAGGTGGACGGTGCTACGGGGACGGACGGCCGGGAGAAGGCTGGCGCGGCCATTAATTAATGCCGCCCCGCCTCCTCCTCCAGGCCAACCTCAACCACTGCCGCGCGGCACAGGACTTGATGTCCCAAGTCCTCGCGGAGTGGGGGGTTGGCCTGGCGGTCGCCGCCGAGCCGTACCGCGTCCCTGATCACCCTCATTGGGTGGGCGACGCGGACGGCTTGGTGGCGACGGTATGGGGAGGGGGCGACGGGTCCCCACCGTTCTCCTTGTTGGAGCGCGGTCGGGGATTCGTCGCCGTGGACTGGGGGGGAGTCGCTGTGGTGGGGTGCTCACATTTCGCCCCGTAGCGGTCACGCTGCGTTCGAGCTGTACTTGGCCGAGGTCGCGGCATGCGTGCAGCGCTACGCGGCCCGGCCGGTGCTGGTCCTGGGGGATTTTAATGCCAAGTCGGTGGCTTGGGGATCCCCCAGGACCTCCGTTCGCGGCGGGATCCTGGGCGATTGGGCGGCGGGGCTCGACCTCCGGGTATTGAACCGGGGGTCGGGGCACACATGCGTGCGGCGATATGGGGGGTCCATCGTGGATGTTGGATTCGCGACCCCCAACGCCGTGCGCATGGTGTCGGGTTGGCACGTGGTCGCGGGGGCAGAGACACTCTCCGATCACCGGTACATCCGGATGGAGGTCTCTGCCGCCGCGAGTGCATCCCGACACGGCCGCCTGCGTGGCACCCCACCACGCCGCTGGGCGCTTCGGCGCCTGGACAAGGACGCCCTGATGGCGGCTGTCCTCGCTGCAACTTGGCCGCAGGGAGCGGCCGAGTTGCCGAGCATAGAGGAGGAGGTCGCCCGGCTCGGAGCATTGGTCGCGGGTATTTGCGACGCGGCGATGCCTCGGGTCGGGCGGGCTTCTCCTCGCCGGGCGGTGTACTGGTGGTCGGACGCGATCGCGGAGTTGCGAGTCGCGACTGTCCGCGCCCGACGCCAGTACACCCGCGCGCGCCGTCGTCAACGTACAGGCGACGGCGTGGCGCGAGCGAGGGCAGCTGATGACCTGTATGGAGCATACCGCGTGGCGCGGGTTGCTCTGCAGGTCGCCATCAAACGGGCCAAGACCCAGGCATGGAAGGAGCTCCTCGAGACCCTTGATGACGATCCATGGGGGCGCCCATATAAGGTGGTGCTGAATAAGCTCCGCCCGTGGGCGCCCCCCGTCACCGAGGGTCTTGACCCCCGGCTGCTGGAGGACGTGGTCAATACACTCTTCCCAATTGGGGAGAGGGGACCGCGTCCTCCGGCGGCGGCGGCTGTCCCAGTGGAGTGGACGGCCGAGCTGGGGGTCACGCAGGAGGAGCTGGCAGCGGCCATCAGACGGCTCGGGGTTCGTAACACGGCCCCGGGTCCGGATGGTGTGCCCGGCCGGGTTTGGGTCTTGACCCAGGGCGTCCTTGGGGCCGACCTCAGGCGGTTGTTCGACCGCTGCCTGAGGGACGGGCGATTCCCCCCCAGTTGGAAGGTGGCGAGGATGCTCCTCCTCCGGAAGGAGGGTCGGCCCGCGGAGTCTCCCTCCGCATACCGGCCCATTTGTCTCCTCGACGAGGTGGGCAAGCTCTTCGAGCGTGTGATTGCTGCCCGCCTCGTCGAGCACCTGTCGCGGGGTGATCCCGGTCTGGCCGACTGCCAGTTCGGTTTCCGGGGGGGCCGATCGACTATCGACGCGATAGGTCGTGTGAGGGCCCTCTCGGGGGCGGCCGTCTCCCGGGGAGGGGTGGCATTGGCAATATCCTTGGATATTGCCAATGCCTTTAACACCCTCCCCTGGGAAGAGATAAGGAGGGGACTCGAATATCATCGGGTCCCCCCTTGTCTCAGGGCGGTCGTCGGGGATTATCTCCGCGGCAGGTGGATCGAGTATCCGGGCCGGGATGGTGATATGCGGAGGGAGGTGTACTGCGGTGTTCCGCAGGGGTCGGTCCTCGGGCCACTCCTGTGGAACATCGCGTACGACTCGGTGTTGCGGGCCGGCCTCCCCGACGGCGTCAGCACGGTGTGTTATGCGGATGACACACTGGTGCTGGCCGTCGGGGCGCACTGGGGGAGGGCCATGCGTCGCGCGGAGGAGGGGTCGCAACGTGTCGTCGACCGGATCAGGGGGATGGGGATGACGGTGGCGGTCCATAAGACCGAGGTGATTGCGTTTCATTCACCTCGGCAGGATCCGCCACCCCCTCTGATCCGGGTGGGTGGGGCTGACATCGAGGTGAAGCCCCAGATCAGGTATCTAGGGCTGATCCTCGATAGCCACTGGCGTTTCGAGGAGCATTTCCGCTGCCTGGTCCCCCGGTTGGAAAGGATGGTTGCGGCTCTGGGCCGGATCCTGCCCAACCTGGGGGGCCCGGCGGGCCGAGTTCGTCGCCTCTATGTGGCAATGGTCCAGTCGGTGGCCCTATACGGGGCCCCCGTCTGGGCGGACGACCTGGCTGCCTCCCGGCGCAGCATGACTATGCTGCGTCGGTTGCAGAGGCGCATGGCGCTCAGGGTCGTCCGCGGGTATCGGACCGTGTCACATGAGGCGGCGACGGTTCTAGCGGGGATGCCGCCCATGGACCTGCTCGCGCGGTCGCACGCGGTGATGTACCGGCACCGCGTCGACCGTCGCGCGGGGGTGGGGGCGGTCCCGGGCGGGCAGGAACCTGCCTGGGGCGATTTGAAGCGCCAGGCCCGGCAGTCCGTGTTGCTCGCGTGGCAGGAGCGGCTGGCTCTGCCAACCTCGGGGCACCGGACTGTCGGGGCGGTTCGGCCACTCCTGAAGGAGTGGCTGGACAGAGGCCATGGCAGCCTCACCTACCGGGTGGCACAGGTATTTTCCGGGCATGGCAGCTTCGGAAGATACCTGTGCCGGATAGGGAAGGAGCCGACGGCGCGTTGCTGCCACTGCGACGCTGAGCAGGACACGGCGGATCATACCCTGGAGGTATGCCCCGCGTGGGAGGGGGAGCGCCGTGTCCTGGTCGGCGTCGTCGGGCGGGATGTCTCGCTGCCGGGCGTGGTGCGCGCCATGCTCGGCAGCGAGGAGAAGTGGAGGGCCGTGGCCTCCTTCTGCGAGAACGTAATGTTGCAGAAGGAGGCCGCGGGGAGGGAGCGCGAGCTTCAGCGGCGCGCTGAAGCTCGCGCTCGTGCGGTGGCCCGAGGTCGTCGCCCGGTCGCGAGGCGTCGCGGGCGGCCGCCTCGGCGTGGCGGATGACCTAGGCTGGGAGGGGGGTCCTGAGGGGACCCTCCTCCCGCCAGGCGGCGCCGGGTCGGACCGGTTGGGGGTAGGAGTGCCTCCCCCTACCGGTCCGACGCAAGGGGAGGCCCCCCTCGGCGGTCTGGTGCGGCCATGAACGCCCGGCCGCCGAGGGGTGGAAACGGGGTCGCGGGCGGTTGCGATTTGGGGCTCGCAGCGGCCACTAAACGCGGCCCCGGGACGGATAGCGGCGGGATGGAGTGGCCCCGTCCCGCCGCTATGAGGCAGTGTGTCTACTGGGGGGACCGATTGTCCCCCCGGGGGATGGGCGCGAAAGCGCGGGCACGGGGAGGATACCGGAAGAATGCTTCGAGCGATTCCCGGTATCCTCCCAAAGCGTGCCGAAGGGTCACCGTGGGGTTTTTAGTGGGTAGGTCCCGCGCCTGTCGTTGTACGGGCGCGGGGAATCCCACACACCCCTCCCACCTCTCCCCAAGGAGGTGGGAGGGAGTCTTTCGAAGATTTTCCCCACGACAAAAAAAAAAAAAAAAAAAAAAAAAAAAAAAAAGCAGTGAGCTGGTAAGCCACCAGTAATTTAGTAAGCCTGCAGTGAGCTGGTAAGCGAGGGGGAAGCTAGTAAGGAAGCTTTATGGTAGTAAGCAAGCAGTAAGCTGGAAGGCTAGCAACAAGCTAGTAAGCAAGCAGTGAGCTAGTAAGCAATTTGTTTAAAGATTTGCATAATGCCGAGCGATTGTCCTCGGCCGCGATTACCGTTAATCCTGTTAACGTACAATTCGAAGGAGATTATCTCTAATTGGATTTGTACAGCAAACAGTGATAGACAAACGCGTTTATTACTAGTTTTTCTGGCATCGGTAACGGCTCATTACCTTCGATTCGAGTGTGCTAACGGTGTTGATGACGTCGGTACCGTGAGAGAATAGTGCGCTAAGAATCAGACGGAGAAAGACTGCCGAAATTTAGACAGCGCCGCGTAACGACTAATTAGAGTAACGCGGCCGCGTCTTCGGCTGTCAATCCGCGCAGTCCTACATAGACTTCCAACTAGAGCGGATCGGCTTCCAATTGCACTCGAACGGAAAGATTTGCAAAAGGAAAGTTCGAATTGTTTGATATTCAGAACGATTCTGCCTGTAGTTAAAGGGTGTAAAGAGTAGATGTTCAGTCTGGTGCGGGTCCACTGATTGACCTCGCACAGCTGAGATTTCGATAAAACTCGAGAAAAGTGTGGAAATAATCCGTCTTTTCCTTGACAAACGGATCGGTTTAGATTCGGTCAAGTACGCCCCGGAATCTTGTATGGCATTTCCCAAATCGAGATTCCACGAAATCAGTCCTGCGACAGGAGATCGAGAAAATACACCAGCAAGGTGTTCGATATCCTGTGGAGTGATCGAGAATATACACCAGTAAGGTGTTCGATCCCTCCGTGCAGAATTGAGCGGTCGTCTCGTTCGTATAAACGATCGAGGCATAAGAAAGTTGGCAAAAATTACGCTTGAATTTTCTTGTGATTACCGCCAGGCTGAGGAGACACCAAAGGAAGGCACCTACGTGGTGAACCATCCAGGTGGGTCCATTGTAGTCGGGTCGACGTCCACAAAGGACGCCTGACTTTTCCGGTCTGCGAGTCCTCACTCCTACAGATCCCGCCGGTATAACGTTTAGAGGAGCACCTGTGCGGAGGAGTAACGGAGTCGTGGGTCAGGCCCCCACGTGGTTCGAATACTGCTAAGTGCAACGTATAGATGTGCAACGTGCAGTGAACCACGTGCAGTCGGGCTCCATAGTGCAACCCCTGACCAATAAGTCGTCTGTTGAAGCAGCCAAGAGCAGCCACAGTTCGACGGTTGGGCTGTTGCACTGCACTGCGTTTCGGCGCATAGACTCAGTGGACAGACTCACGGGAAAAGTGCATTTGGAGCTTTACAACCTCCACTTGCAATCCCGTCCACAAGGTAATCGACTGCAAACGGCGTAGATACGGAATTTATTCTTTATCAAAAGCCAAAATTAAAAATACAGTCCACTAGTGAATTCGTATATTACGAGCGAGCGTAATTCTCCGCTCCTATACATTCGATTCCCGAAGCCAGGAGCGTGAGGAACCAAACACGGCATAGATACGTATATCGTGTTTACGTGTGTCTAACACATAGCCGTGTTTTTCTGATTATAGGAACCTTAGCCTACCTCAACCCGGCGAGTTCGGCGACCGGCAGAGACGAGGCAGGCAACGTCCCAGCACGATTATAGAAAATCACAAATTATTTTGGTTTTCGATTGTTATTTTTATTTCAATTTTACGTTTGTAATAAAAGGTCGGCGTAGAAGGCCGACGAAAAGAAAACCAGACGTCCGTAATAATTTTCCCTGAAAACTCCTATACCTCTATCCGGACATCGTCGTTAGAAGCATCAGCCTTTTAACACAATTAGTAAGCAAGAAAGCAAGCAGTATGCTTGTAAGCAAGCAGCAAGCTAGTAAGCAACAAGTATGCTAGAAAGCAAGCAGCAGGCTACTAAGAAAGCTATTAGCTACTAAGATAGCTGAGTGCTTGTAAGCAAGCGGCAAGCAAGAAAGCAAGTAACAACCTAATAGGCAAGCAGTAAGCTTGTAAGCAAGTAGTAAGCTTTTTAGCAAGCAGTAAGCTTGTAAGCAAGCAGTAAGCTAGTAAGCAAGCTGTGAGCTTGTAACAAAGTAGTTTGGTAGTAAGCAAGCAGTAAGCTAGTGAGAAAGCAGTATGCAAGGTAGCGAGCAGTATGCTAGACAGCAAGCAACAAGCTAATAAGCAAGCAGTAAGCTAGTAAGCAACAAGTGTGCTAGTAAGCAAGCAGCAGGCTACTAAGAAAGCAATTAGCTACTAAGATAGCGGAATGCTTGTAAGCAAGCGGCAAGCTAGAAAGCAAGTAACAACCTAGTAAGCAAGCAGTAAGCTTGTAAGCAAGTAGTAAGCTTTTTAGCAAGCAGTAAGCTTGTAAGCAAGCAGTAAGCTAGTAAGCAAGCTATGAGCTTGTAAGAAAGTAGTATGCAGGTAAGCGAGCAGTATGCTTGACAGCAAGCAACAAGCTAATAAGCATGCAGTGAGCTTTGTTAGCGAGCAGCGTGGTAGTAACGAAGCAGTATGATATTAACGAACCAGTAAGCTAGTAAGCAACCAGTAAGTTAGTAAGCATGCAGTGAGCTAGTAAGCGAGGGGGAAGCTAGTAAGGAAGCAGTATGGTAGTAAGCAAGCTGTAAGATGGACAGCAAGCAACAAGGTACTAGGCAAGCAGGAAGCTAGAAATCGAGCAGCAGGCTAGTAAGGAAGCAATTAGCTATTAAGCAAGCAGTAAGCAAGTATGCAACCAGAATGCCTTTCAGCAAGCAGCAGCATAGACAGAAAGCAGTCAACTAGTATGAAAGCAGTAAGCAAGTAAGCAAGCAGTAAGCTAGTAATCAATCTGTAAGCTTGTAAGCATGCAGTAAGATAGTAAGCAATCAGTGAGATAGTAAGCGAGCAGTGAGACACTGAGCGAGCAGGAAGCTAGTAAGGTAGCAGCATGCTAATAAGCAAACAGTTACGCAGTACGCAACAACTATGCTAGTAAGAAAGCAATTACCCTGAAAGGAAGTAGTATGCTTGTAAGAAAGCAGTTAGCTAGTAAAAATGCAGTAGGCTAGCATGCAAGTTGTAAGCTAGAAAGCATGCAGCAAGCTAGTAAGGAAGCAGTAAGTCAGTAACAAAGCTATTAGCTAGTAAGCAAGCAGTGAGCTAGAAAACAAACAGAGAGCTGGTAAGGAAGCAGTAAGTGTGTAAGCTAGCAGTAAGCTGGTAAGCAACCAATGAGCTAGTAGGCGAGGAGGAAGCTAGGAAGGAAGTGGTATGCTTTTATGCAAACAGTAAGCTAGAAAGCATGCAGTAAGATGGTAAGGAAGCAGTGCGCTGGTAAGCGAGTAGGTAGCTAGTAAGGGTGCAGTATGCAGGTAAGCAAGCAGTAACCTAGAAAGCATCCAGTAAGCTAGTATGCAAGCGGCGAGATAGTAAGCGAGGAGGAAGCTGGTAAGCATGCAGTATGCTAGTAAGGAACCAGTAAGCTAGTACGCATGCAGTAAGCAAGCAAGCAAGCAGGAGATGGTAAACAAACAGTAAACTAGTGAGCAACCAGTAAGCTAGTATGCAAGCAGTAAGATAGTAAGCATGCAGTAAGTTAGTAAGCAAGCAGTGAGCTAGTAAGCAACCAGTAAGCTAGTAAGCAACCAGTAAGCTAGTAAGCAAGCAGTGAGCTAGTAAGCAGCCATTAAGCTAGTAAGCAAGCAGTAAGTTAGTAAGCAAGCAGCGGGCTAGTAAGCAAGCAGTAAGCGAGTAAGCGAGCTATAAGCTAGTAAGCAAGCAGTGAACTTGTAAGCCAGGTGGAAGTTTGTAAGCAAGCAGTAAACTTGTAGGCGAGCAGCACGATAGTAAGAACGCAGTTAGCTTGTAAGAATTCAGTAGGCTGGTGAGCAAGCAGCACGCTGGTAAGCAAGCAGCAATGTGGTAAGCAAGCTGTAAGTGAGTAAGCTAGCTGTAAGTGAGTAAGCTAGCAGTAAACTAGTAAGCTACGAGTGAACTCGTAAGCAAGCAATAAGCTGGTAAGAAAGCAGTAACTTAGTAAGAAATCAGTATGCTAGTAAGCAAGCAGTAAGATAGGAAGCATGCTGCAGGCTAGTAATGAAGCAGTATGCCCGAAAGCAAGCAGAAAGCGAGTAAGCAAGCAGAAAGCTAGTGTGCAAGCAGTAAGCTAGTAGTCAAGCAGCTGGCTAGAAAGAGAGCAGTATGCAAGTAAGCAAGCAGTAAGCTAATAAGCAAGCAGCGGGCTAGTAAGCTAGCAGTAAGCGAGTAAGCGAGCATGGATCTAGTAAGGAAGTAGTAAGGTAGTAAGCAAGCAGTGAGCCAGCAGGCGAGCAGGAGACTAGTAGGTAACCAGTAAGCTAGTAGGCAAGCAGCTGGCTAGTAAGAAAGCAGTATGCCAGTAAGCAAGTAGTAAGCTAATATGCCAGCAGTAAGCTAGTAAGCAAGCAGAATGCTAGTAAGGAAGCAGTTCGCTAGGAAGCAAGCAGCAAGCTTGTAAGCAAGCAGCATAGTAGTAAGCGAGCAGCATAGAAGTAAGCAAGCACTAAGCGATTAAGCTAGCAGTAAGCTATTATGCTGCCAGTATGGAAGTAAGCAAGCTGTAAGCTAATATGCAAACTGTAAGCTAGTATGCAAGCAGTAAGATAGTGAGCAAGCAGTAAGCTAGTAAGGAAGCAGTAAGCTAGTAAGCAAGCAGTAAGGTAGTAAGGAAGCAGTAAGCTAGTATGCAAGCAGTGACCTAGTAAGCGAGGTGGAAGCTAGTAAGAAATCAGTGAACTATTAAGCGACCAGGGAGCTAGTTAGGTGGCAGTATGCTAGGAAGCAACCAGCGAGCTACTAGGCAGCAGGAAGCTATTAAGGAAGCACTGAGCTAGAATTCGAGCAGCAGGCTAGTAAGCAAGCAGTAAGCTAGAAAGCCAGTAGTGAGCTTGTAAGCGAGCAGGAAGCTAGTAAGAAAGCAGATAACTAGTAAGACAGCAGTATGCTAATATGCAAGCTGTAAGCTAGAAAGCAAGCAATAAGCTAGTAATCAAGCAGTATTCTAGTAAGCATGCAATGTGCTAGTTAGCAATCAGTAAGCTAGTAAGGAAGCAGTAAACTGGTAAGAAAGCAGTTAGGTAGTATGGAAGTAGTAAGGTAGTAAGCAAGCAGTACGTTAGTAAGCAAGCAGTGAGCTAGTAAGCGAGCAGGAATCTTCTAAGCAACCAGCAAGCTAGTAAGCAAGCAGTAAGCTGGTATGAAAGCAATTTGCTTTTAAGCAAGCTGTATGCTAATATTCAAACAGCGTGCTAGTAAGCGAGTAGAGAGCTAGTAACAAAGCAGTAATCCAGTAAGCAAGCAGTATGCTGGTGAGAACGCAGTTAGCTTGTAAGTACGCAGTAATCTAGAAAGCAAGCAACAAGCTAGTAAGCATGCAGTAAGCTAGTAAGTGAGCAGGGACCTAGTAAGGGAGCAGAATGTTAGTAAGCAAGCAGCTGGTTAGTAACAATGCCGCAAATTAGGAAGAAAGCAGGAATGTAGTAAGAATGCAGTTAGGTAGTAAGCAAGCATTAAGCTAGTAAGGAAGCAGTTAGCAATTAAGCATGCAGTAAGCTAGTATGCAAGCAGTATGCTGGTAAGCATGCAGTGAGCTAGTCAGCGAGCGGGGAGCTCGTAAGGAAGCAGTAAGCTCTTAAGCGAGGAGGAAGCAACCAAGAACGCAGTATGCTAGTAAGCAGGCAGAATGCTAGAAAACCAGCAGCATATTAGGAAGCATGTAGTAAGATAGTAAGAAGGCAGTTAGCAATTAAACAAGCAGTAAGCTAGAAAGCAAGCAACAAGCTAGTAAGCAAGCAGTATGCTAGTAGGCAAGCAGTTAGTAAGCCTGCAGTAAGCTCGAAAGCAAGCAGCAAGATAGTAAGCAAGCAGTGACCTAGTAGCTACATCTCGCCTCGCAGCGGTCACGCCGCGTTCGAGCAGTACCTGGCCGAGGTCGCGGCATGCGTGCAGTGCCGCGTGGCCCGGCCGGTGCTGGTCCTGTGGGACTTCAACGCCAAGTCGGTGGCGTGGGGGTCCCCCAGAACTTCCGTACGCGGCGGGATTCTGGGCGACTGGGCGGCGGAGCTCGACCTTCGGTTACTGAACCGGGGGTCGGAACACACATGTGTGCGGCGATATGAGGATCTATCGTGGATGTTGGATTCGCGACCCCCAACGCCGTGCGCATTGTGTCGGGGTGGCATGTGGTTGCGGGGGCAGAGGCACACTCGGACCACCGGTATATCCGGATGAAGGTCTGTGCCGCCGCGGGGGATGCATCCCGACACCACCGTCCGGGTGGTACCCCACCGCGCCGCTGGGCGCTTCGGCGCCTGGACAAGGACGCGCTGATGGCAGGTGCCCTCGCTGCAACTTTTTTTTCTTTTTTTTTTTTTTTTGTCGTGGGGAAAATCTTTGAAAGACTCCCTCCCACCTCTTTGGGGAGAGGCGGGAGGGTTGTGTGGGTTTCCCCGCGCCCGTAGAATGACGGGCGCGGGACCTACCCACTAAAAACCCCACGGTGACCCTTCCGCACGATTTGGGAGGATACCGGGAATCGCTCGAAGCATTCTTCCGGAATCCTCCCCGTGCCCGCGCTTTGCGCCCATCCCCGGGGGGGACAAACGGTCCCCCCGGTAGACACACTGTCTTATAGCGGCAGGACGGGGCCACTCCATCTCGCCGCCATCCGTCCCGGGGCCGCGTTTAGTGGCGGCTGCGAGTCCCAACTCGCACCCGCCTGCGACCCCGTTTCTACCCCTCGGCGGCCGGGAGCTCATGGCCGCTCCAGGCCACCGAGGGTGCCTACCCGTGGGCCGGACCCACCCGGTCCGACCCATCGCCGCCTGGCGGGAGGTGGCTCCCCTCAGGGCCCCCGTCCCAGCCAGGGTCATCCGCGTGAGGAGGAAGCTAGTAGGCAAGCAGCGGGCTAGTAAGCTAGCAGTAAGCGAGTAAGGGAGCTGCAAGCTAGTAAGCAAGAAGTAAGCTAGATACCAAGCAGCAGGCTAGTAAGGTAGCATTTATCTATTAATTAAGCAGTAAGCTAGTAACAAAGCAGTAATCCAGTGAGCAAGCAGGAAGCAAGTAAGGAAGCATTCGGCTAGTATGAGAGCAGTAAGTTAGTAAGAAAGCGGTAAGTCACGAGGAAAGCAGGAATGTAGTAAGAAAGTGGTTAGGTAGTAAGTACGCAGTAAGCTAGTGGCCAAGCAGTAAGCTAATATGCAAGCAGTAAGCTTGTAAGCTAGCAGCAGGCTAGTCAGAAAGCAGTTATCTGGTAGGCAAGCAGTATGATAGTAAGCAAGCTGTAAGCTGGGAAGCAAGCAGCAAGATAAAAAGCAGGCAGCAGGCTAGTATGGAAGCAGTAAGTGAGTTAGGTTGAAGAAATTTCGTAAGCAAGCAGTGAGCTAGAAAGCGAGGTTGAAACCAGTAAGGAACAGTATGCTAGAAAGCAACCATTAAGCTAGTAAGCAAGCAGCAGGCTCGTCAGAAAGCAGTTAGCTGGTAGGAAAGCCGTATGCTAGTAAGCGAGCAGTAAGATATTAAGCAAGCAGTAAGCTTGTAAGCTTGCAGTGAGCTAGTCAACAAGCAGTGATCTAGTAAGCGTGCAGGGAGCTTGTAACAAAGCAGTAATCTAGTAAGCGTGCAAGGAGCTAGTATCAAAGTAGTAATCTAGTAGGCAAGCAGTATGCTTGTGAGAAAGCAGGAAGCTAGTATGCATGCAGTAAGCTAGTAAGCAAGCTGTAAGCTTGTAAGCAAGCATTAAGCTATTAAGCAAGCAGTGAACTAGTAAGCTGGTAGGGAGCTAGTAACAAAGCAGTAATCTAGTAAGCAAGCACCATGCTGGTAGGAAAGCAGTTAGCAAGTAGTAAGCTTGTAAGCAAGCAGTACGCTAGTAACCATGCAGTGAGATAGCAAGCGAGCAGGAAGCTAGTAAGGATGCAGTATGCTAGTAAGCAAACGGTTGGCTAGAAACCAAGCAGCAAGCTAGTCAGCAAGCAGCAAGCCAGTCAGCAAGCAGTCAGCGAGTAGAAATTTAGTAAACAAGGAGTATGCTAGTGAGCAAGCAGTAATCTATTAAGCAAGCAGTAAGCTATTAAGCAAGCAGTAAGCTAGTAAGCAAGTAGCAGGCTAGTAAGAATGCTATTAGCTAGTAGGAAACTGTTAGCTAGTAAGCAAATAGTAAGCTAGTAAGCAAGCATTAAACTAGTATGCAAGGTGTGAGCTAATAAGCGATTAGGAAGCTAGTAAGAAAGCAGATAGCTAGTAAGACAGCAGAATGCTGGTGTGCAAGCTGTAAGCTAGAAAGTAGGCAGTAAGCTAGTAATCAAGCAGTATTCTAGTATGCATGCAATAAGCTAGTTTGCAAGCAGGAAGCTAGTAAGGAAGCAGTAAACTGGTAAGAAAGCAGTCGGCTTGTAAGCAAGCAGTGAGCTAGTAAGCAACGAGTAAGCTAGTAAGCAAGCAGTAAGCGAGTAAGCTAACAGTAAGCTAATAAGGATAAAGTATGCTAGTAAGCGAACAGGAAGCTAGTAAGGAAGCTGTATGCTAGGAAGCAAGCAGTAAGCTAGTATGAAAGCAGTTAGCTAGTAAGAAAGCGGTATGCCAGTCAGCAAGCAGTATGCTACAAAGCAAGCAGCATGGTAGTAAGCAAGCAATAAGCTAAAAAGCTAGGAGCAGGCTCGTAAGAACGCAGTTATATACTAAGCAAGGGACAGGCTAGGAAGCAAGCAATAATATACTTAGCAAGCTGTAAGCTAGAAAGCAATCAGTAAGCTTGTAAGCAAGCAGCAGGCTAGAAAGCAAGCAGTAAGTTTGTAAAATACCAGTAAACTATTAAGCAAGCTATAAGTTAGGAACCAACCAGTAAGCCAGTAAGCGTGCAACAAGCTAGTAAGCAAGCAACAAGCTAGTAAGCAAGCAGCAAGCTACTAAGGAAGCAGTTAGCAATTAAGCACGCAGTAAGCTAGTAAGTAAGAATTAAGTTAGTAACAAAGCAGTATGCTAGTAAGCAAGCAGCAGGCTAGTAAGGAATCAGTTAGTTAGTAAGGAAGCAGTGAGCTAGTATCAAAGCAATAAGTAAGTAACGAACCAGTAAGCTATTCAGCAAGCAGTAATCTAGAAAGGAAGTAGTAGGCAAGTAAGTAAGCAGTTAGTAAGCCAGCATTAAGCTCGAAAGCAAGCAGCAAGATAGTAAGCAAGCAGGTTGCGTGTAAGTTAGCAGTAAGCTAGTAAGCAAGCAGTAAGCATGTAAGCAACCAGTAAGATACTAAGCGAGCAGTGTGCTATTAAGGAAGAATTATGCTTGTAAGCAAGCAGTAAGCTAGTAAGCGAGCATGGACCTAGTAAGGAAGCAGGATGCTAGTATGCTAGCCGTAAGCTATTAAGGAACCAGGAATCTGGTAAGCAAGCAGGAAGCTAGTAAGAAAGCAGTAATCTTGAGAACAAGAAGCAAGCTAGTAAGCGTGCAGTAAGCTAGGAAGCAAGCATTAGACTAGTATGCAAGCAGTAAGCGAGTAAGCTAGCAGTTCGCTAATAAGCAAGCAGTAAGCTTGTATGCAAGCAGCAGGCTGGTAAGGAAGAAGAGGGCCGTGCCCGGGGGCCTCCTGCTGGAGATTCCCGGCCCGTAGGGCTGGGAGAAGGCGGACCGACTCTCCCAGAGGCTCTTGGAACAGCTGGGCGAGTGGGTTGTCCGGGTCGCGAGGCTCGCGAAGCGCACGGAGATGCGCGTTTGTGGGCTGGACGATTCGATCACAACGCAGGATGTGTCTCGTGCCATAGCGACGACGGGGGACTGCCCCGATGGAGACGTGCGGGTCGGGGAGATCCGCAGGTCTTCTTCCGGCCTGGGGTCGGTGTGGACCCGGTGCCCTCTCTCCGCTGCCCACAAGGTGGCGGATTCCGGGTGGGTGTTGGTGGGGTGGATTTGGCGCGAGTGGAGATACTCGCGCCGCGCCCACTCCAGTGTCACCGCTGCCTCGAGTTCGTGCACGTGAGGCAGTGGTGCACCTCGCCGGTGTACCGCAAGGGTCAATGTTACCGCTGCGAAACGAAAGACCACCGCGCGAGCCAGTGCTCGGCGGCCCCCCACTGCCCGCTATGTGCGGACATGTGGACGCCGGCAGATCACAGGGTGGGGAGCAAAAAGTGCTCTCCCACCTCCCGGAAGAAGAGGGGGAATCGGCCCTCTCCGGTTCAGGCTCCGCGCTTGGTGCCATCGTCTACAATGGGGGTGGACGGTGCCACGGGGACGAACAGCCGGGAGGAGGCTGCGGCGGCCGCTAAGTAATGCCGCCCCGTCTCCTCCTCCAGGCCAACCTCAACCACTGCCGCGCGGCACAGGATATGATGTCCCAAGTCCTCGCGGAGTGGGGGGTTGGCCTGGCTGGCGCCGCCGAGCCGTACCGCGTCCTTGATCACCCTCAGGTGCGGGAGGCAGACGGCTTGGTGGCGGCGATATTGGTAGGAGTCGACGGGTCCCCCGCCTTTCTCCATCCTGGAACGCGGTCGGGGCTTCGTCGCCGTGGACTGGGGGGGAGTCGCCGTGGTGGGGTGCTACATCTCGCCCCACAGCGGCCACGCCGCGTTCGAGCAGTACATGGCCGAGGTCGCGGCATGCGTGCAGCGCTGCGCGGCCCGGCTGGTGATGGTCCTGGGGGATTTTAACGCCAAGTCGGTGGCGTGCGGATTCGCCGGGACGTCTGTTCGCGGCGAGACCCTGGGCGACTGGGCGGCCGGGCTCGATCTTCGGTTACTGAACCGGGGGTCGGAGCACACGTGCGTGCGGCGATATTGGGGGTCCATCGTGGATGTTGGATTCGCGACCACCAACGCCGTGCGCATGGTGTCGGGATGGCAGGTGGTTGGGGGGGGGGCAGGGACACTCTCGGACCACCGGTATATTCAGATGGAGGTCTCTGCCCCCTGATGTACATGCCGACACCGCCGCCCGGTTGACGCCCCACCGCGCCTGGACAAGGACGCTATGATGGCAGCTGCTCTCGCCGCAGGGGGTGGCCGAGTTGCCGAGCATAGAGGAGGAGGTCGCGCGGTTCGGGGGATTAGCCGCAAATATTGCGACGCGGCGATGCGCCGGGTCGGGCGGGCTTCTCCTAGGCGGGCGGTGTACTGGTGGTCGGCCGCGATAGCAGAATTGCGCGTCGTGAGTGTGCGCGCCTAATGCCAGTACACCCACGCGCGCCGTCGTCTACGGAGAGACGATAGCTTGGCGCGAGCAAGGGCATATGACCTGAATGAGTCATACAGGACGGCTCGGGTTTTTTTTTTTTTTTTTTTTTGTCGTGGGGAAAATCTTCGAAAGACTCCCTCCCACCTCCTTGGGGAGAGGTGGGAGGGGTGTGTGGGATTCCCCGCGCCCGTACAATGACAGGCGCGGGACCTACCCACTAAAAACCCCACGGTGACCCTTCGGCACGCTTTGGGAGGATACCGGGAATCGCTCGAAGCATTCTTCCGGTATCCTCCCCGTGCCCGCGCTTTCGCGCCCATCCCCCGGGGGGACAATCGGTCCCCCCAGTAGACACACTGCCTCATAGCGGCGGGACGGGGCCACTCCATCCCGCCGCTATCCGTCCCGGGGCCGCGTTTAGAGGCGGCTGCGAGCCCCAACTCGCAACCGCCCGCGACCCCGTTTCCACCCCTCGGCGGCCGGGCGTTCATGACCGCACCAGACCGCCGAGGGTGCCTCCCCTTGCGTCGGACCGGTAGGGGGAGGCACTTCTACCCCCAACCGGTCCGACCCGGCGCCGCCTGGCGGGAGGAGGGTCCCATCAGGACCCCCCTCCCAGCCTAGGTCATCCGCCACGCCGAGGCGGCCGCCCGCGACGCCTCGCGACCGGGCGACGACCTCGGGCCACCGCACGAGCGCGAGCTTCAGCGCGCCGCTGAAGCTCGCGCTCCCTCCCCGCGGCCTCCTTCTGCAACATTACGTTCTCGCAGAAGGAGGCCACGGCCCTCCACTTCTCCTCGCTGCCGAGCATGGCGCGCACCACGCCCGGCAGCGAGACATCCCGCCCGACGACGCCGACCAGGACACGGCGCTCCCCCTCCCACGCGGGGCATACCTCCAGGGTATGATCCGCCGTGTCCTGCTCAGCGTCGCAGTGGCAGCAACGCGCCGTCGGCTCCTTCCCTATCCGGCACAGGTATCTTCCGAAGCTGCCATGCCCGGAAAATACCTGTGCCATCCGGTAGGTGAGGCTGCCATGGCCTCTGTCCAGCCACTCCTTCAGGAGTGGCCGAACCGCCCCGACAGTCCGGTGCCCCGCGGTTGGCAGAGCCAGCCGCTCCTGCCACGCGAGCAACACGGACTGCCGGGCCTGGCGCTTCAAATCGCCCCAAGCAGGTTCCTGCCCGCCCGGGACCGCCCCCACCCCCGCGCGACGGTCGACGCGGTGCCGGTACATCACCGCGTGCGACCGCGCGAGCAGGTCCATGGGCGGCATCCCCGCTAGAACCGTCGCCGCCTCATGTGACATGGTCCGATACCCGCGGACGACCCTGAGCGCCATGCGCCTCTGCACCCGACGCAGCATAGTCATGCTGCGCCGGGAGGCAGCCAGGTCGTCCGCCCAGACGGGGGCCCCGTATAGGGCCACCGACTGGACCATTGCCACATAGAGGCGACGAACTCGGCCCGCCGGGCCCCCCAGGTTGGGCAGGATCCGGCCCAGAGCCGCAACCATCCTTTCCAACCGGGGGACCAGGCAGCGGAAATGCTTCTCGAAACGCCAGTGGCTATCGAGGATAAGCCCCAGATACCTGATCTGGGGCTTCACCTCGATGTCAGCCCCACCCACCCGAATCAGAGGGGGTGGCGGATCCTGCCGAGGTGAATGAAACGCAATCACCTCGGTCTTATGGACCGCCACCGTCATCCCCATCCCCCTGATCCGGTCGACGACGCGTTGCGACCCCTCCTCCGCGCGACGCATGGCCCTCCCCCAGTGCGCCCCGACGGCCAGCACCAGTGTGTCATCCGCATAACACACCGTGCTGACGCCGTCGGGGAGGCCGGCCCGCAACACCGAGTCGTACGCGATGTTCCACAGGAGTGGCCCGAGGACCGACCCCTGCGGAACACCGCAGTACACCTCCCTCCGTATATCACCATCCCGGCCCGGATACTCGATCCACCTGCCGCGGAGATAATCCCCGACGACCGCCCTGAGACAAGGGGGGACTCGATGATATTCGAGTCCCCTCCTTATCTCTTCCCAGGGGAGGGTGTTAAAGGCATTGGCAATATCCAAGGATATTGCCAATGCCACCCCTCCCCGGGAGACGGCCGCCTCCGAGAGGGCCCTCACACGACCTATCGCGTCGATAGTCGATCGGCCCCCCCGGAAACCGAACTGGCAGTCGGCCAGACCGGGATCACCCCGCGACAGGTGCTCGACGAGGCGGGCAGCAATCACACGCTCGAAGAGCTTGCCCACCTCGTCGAGGAGACAAATGGGCCGGTATGCGGAGGGAGACTCCGCGGGCCGACCCTCCTTCCGGAGGAGGACCATCCTCGCCACCTTCCAACTGGGGGAAGGGAGCGCGAGCTTCAGCGGCGCGCTGAGGCTCGCGCTCGTATGGTGGCGCGAGGGCGTCGCCCGGGCGCCAGGCGTCGCGGGCGGCGGCCATTGCGCGGCGGATGACCCTGGCTGGGAGGGGGGCCCTGAGGGGAGCCTCCTCCCGCCAGGCGGCGATGGGTCGGACCGGGTGGGTCCGGCCCACGGGGAGGCATCCTCGGTGGCCTGGAGCGGCCATCAGCTCCCGGCCGCCGAGGGTTAGGTACGGGGTCGCAGGCGGTTGCGAGTTGGGGCTCGCAGCCCGCCACTAAATGCGGCCCCGGGACGGATGGCGGCGGGATGGAGTGGCCCCGTCCTGCCGCTATGAGACAGTGTGTCTACCGGGGGGACCGTTTGTCCCCCCCCCCCCCGGGGATGGGCGCAAAGCGCGGGCACGAGGAGGATACCGGAAGAATGCTTCGAGCGATTCCCGGTATCCTCCCAAATCGTGCGGAAGGGTCACCGTGGGGTTTTTAGTGGGTAGGTCCCGCGCCCGTCGTTCTACGGGCGCGGGGAATCCCACACAACCCTCCCGCCTCTCCCCAAAGAGGTGGGAGGGAGTCTTTCGAAGATTTTCCCCACGACAAAAAAAAAATATGATACATCATCGCGTGCGACCGCGAGAGGAGATCCATGGGCTGCATCCCCGCATCGTCATGATGCGCCGGGAGGCCGCCAGGTCGTCCGCCCAGACCGGGGCCCCCACCAACAAAACCAAATCATCCGCATACGCCACACACTTACATCCAGCCTCGGTCAGCCGCCACAGGAGTTCATCCATCATCAGGTTCCATATAAATGGACCACAGATGGAACCCTGCGGACAGCCCCACCGCACCTCCTTCCACACTACATCATTCGCACCCACCATACACACCATCTTCTCCCTAAAATAACTCTCCCATAACCCGATCTCCTCGCATCCCACATCCCTTAACTTCCCAATCACCCTCCCCCATTCAAGATTATCAAACGCACCCTTGAAATCGACAAATACTCCAAGCACATACTTCCTCTCACTATCTCTCACATACTCCTTCACACACAACCAAGCACTCTCCATCGACCTGCCCCTCACAAACCCATGCTGCGCCGGGCTCATCCTGTCATCCACCTTCCGCTCAAGCCTCCTCACCATCATCTTCTCTAGCACTTTCCCAAACACCGACAGCAGACATATCGGCCTGTAGGACCCAGGATCCGACCGCACTTTCTCCGGCGATTTCAACAACACAATCATTCTCGCTTTCTTCCACTCAACCGGAAAATACCCCCCAGCCAAGCACAAATCACACACTCTCTTCAACCACTCCGGAATCACCCTCCACACAACACGCAACATTTCCACACTGACCCCATCCAACCCCGGCGCCTTTTTTTTTTCTTTTTTTTTTTTTTTTTTTTGTCGTGGGGAAAATCTTCGAAAGACTCCCTCCCACCTCCTTGGGGAGAGGTGGGAGGGGTGTGTGGGATTCCCCGCGCCCGTACAACGACAGGCGCGGGACCTACCCACTAAAAACCCCACGGTGACCCTTCGGCACGCTTTGGGAGGATACCGGGAATCGCTCGAAGCATTCTTCCGGTATCCTCCCCGTGCCCGCGCTTTCGCGCCCATCCCCCGGGGGGACAATCGGTCCCCCCAGTAGACACACTGCCCCATAGCGGCGGGACGGGGCCACTCCATCCCGCCGCTATCCGTCCCGGGGCCGCGTTTAGTGGCGGCTGCGAGCCCCAACTCGCAACCGCCCGCGACCCCGTTTCCACCCCTCGGCAGCCGGGCGTTCATGGCCGCACCAGACCGCCGAGGGTGCCTCCCCTTGCGTCGGACCGGTAGGGGGAGGCACTCCTACCACCAACCGCTCCGACCCGGCGCCGCCTGGCGGGAGGAGGGTCCCCTCAGGTCCCCCCTCCCAGCCTAGGTCATCCACCACGCCGAAGCGGCCGCCCGCGACGCCTCGCGACCGGGCGACGACCTCGGGCCACCGCACGAGCGCGAGCTTCAGCGCCGCTCCCCGCGGCCTCCTTCTGCAACATTACGTTCTCGCAAAAGGAGGCCACGGCCCTCCACTTCTCCTCGCTGCCGAGCATGGCGCGCACCACGCCCGGCAGCGAGACATCCCGCCCGACGACGCCGACCAGGACACGGCGCTCCCCCTCCCACGCGGGGCATACCTCCAGGGTATGATCTGCCGTGTCCTGCTCAGCGTCGCAGTGGCAGCAACGCGCCGTAGGCTCCTTCCCTATCCGGCACAGGTATCTTCCGAAGCTGCCATGCCCGGAAAATACCTGTGCCAGCCGGTAGGTGAGGCTGCCATGGCCTCTGTCCAGCCACTCCTTCAGGAGTGGCCGAACAGCCCCGACAGTCCGGTGCCCCGCGTTTGGCAGAGCCAGCCGCTCCTGCCACGCGAGCAACACGGACTGCCGGGCCTGGCGCTTCAAATCGCCCCAAGCAGGTTCCTGCCCGCCCGGGACCGCCCCCATCCCCGCGCGACGGTCGACGCGGTGCCGGTACATCACCGCGTGCGACCGCGCGAGCAGGTCCATGGGCGGCATCCCCGCTAGAACCGTCGCCGCCTCATGTGACATGGTCCGATACCCGCGGACGACCCTGAGCGCCATGCGCCTCTGCACCCGACGCAGCATAGTCATGCTGCGCCGGGAGGCAGCCAGGTCGTCCGCCCAGACGGGGGCCCCGTATAGGGCCACCGACTGGACCATTGCCACATAGAGGCGACGAACTCGGCCCGCCGGGCCCCCCAGGTTGGGCAGGATCCGGCCCAGAGCCGCAACCATCCTTTCCAACCGGGGGACCAGGCAGCGGAAATGCTCCTCGAAACGCCAGCGGCTATCGAGGATCAGCCCTAGATACCTGATCTGAGGCTTCACCTCGATGTCAGCCCCACCCACCCGGATCAGAGGGGGTGGCGGATCCTGCCGAGGTGAATGAAACGCAATCACCTCGGTCTTATGGACCGCCACCGTCATCCCCATCCCCCTGATCCGGTCGACGACGCGTTGCGACCCCTCCCCCGTGCGACGCATGGCCCTCCCCCAGTGCGCCCCGACGGCCAGCACCAGTGTGTCATCCGCATAACACACCGTGCTGACGCCGTCGGGGAGGCCGGCCCGCAACACCGAGTCGTACGCGATGCTCCACAGGAGTGGCCCGAGGACCGACCCCTGCGGAACACCGCAGTACACCTCCCTCCGCAAATCACCATCCCGGCCCGGATACTCGTTCCAGCTGCCGCGGAGATAATCCCCGACGACCGCCCTGAGACAAGGGGGGACTCGATGATATTCGAGTCCCCTCCTTATCTCTTCCCAGGGGAGGGTGTTAAAGGCATTGGCAATATCCAAGGATATTGCCAATGCCACCCCTCCCCGGGAGACGGCCGCCTCCGAGAGGGCCCTCACACGACCTATCGCGTCGATAGTCGATCGGCCCCCCCGGAAACCGAACTGGCAGTCGGCCAGACCGGGATCACCCCGCGACAGGTGCTCGACGAGGCGGGCAGCAATCACACGCTCGAAGAGCTTGCCCACCTCGTCGAGGAGACAAATGGGCCGGTATGCGGAGGGAGACTCCGCGGGCCGACCCTCCTTCCGGAGGAGGACCATCCTCGCCACCTTCCAACTGGGAGGGAATCGCCCGTCCCTCAGGCAGCGGTCGAACAACCGCCTGAGGTCGGCCCCAAGGACGCCCTGGGTCAAGACCCAAACCCGGCCGGGCACACCATCCGGACCCGGGGCCGTGTTACGAACCCCGAGCCGTCTGATGGCCGCTGCCAGCTCCTCCTGCGTGACCCCCAGCTCGGCCGTCCACTCCACTGGGACAGCCGCCGCCGCCGGAGGACGCGGTCCCCTCTCCCCAATTGGGAAGAGTGTATTGACCACGTCCTCCAGCAGCCGGGGGTCAAGACCCTCGGTGACGGGGGGCGCCCACGGGCGGAGCTTATTCAGCACCACCTTATATGGGCGCCCCCATGGATCGTCATCAAGGGTCTGAAGGAGCTCCTTCCATGCCTGGGTCTTGGCCCGTTTGATGGCGACCTGCAGAGCAACCCGCGCCACGCGGTATGCTCCATACAGGTCATCAGCTGCCCTCGCTCGCGCCACGCCGTCGCCTGTACGTTGACGACGGCGCGCGCGGGTGTACTGGCGTCGGGCGCGGACAGTCGCGACTCGCAATTCCGCGATCGCGTCCGACCACCAGTACACCGCCCGGCGAGGAGAAGCCCGCCCGACCCGAGGCATCGCCGCGTCGCAAATACCCGCGACCAATGCTCCGAGCCGGGCCACCTCCTCCTCTATGCTCGGCAACTCGGCCGCTCCCTGCGGCCAAGTTGCAGCGAGGGCAGCTGCCATCAGGGCGTCCTTGTCCAGGCGCCGAAGCGCCCAGCGGCGTGGTGGGGTGCCACGCAGGCGGCCGTGTCGGGATGCACTCGCGGCGGCAGAGACCTCCATCCGGATGTACCGGTGATCGGAGAGTGTCTCTGCCCCCGCGACCACGTGCCAACCCGACACCATGCGCACGGCGTTGGGGGTCGTGAATCTAACATCCACGATGGACCCCCCATATCGCCGCACGCATGTGTGCTCCGACCCCCGGTTCAATACCCGGAGGTCGAGCCCCGCCGCCCAATCGCCCAGGATCCCGCCGCGAACGGAGGTCCTGGGGGATCCCCAAGCCACCGACTTGGCATTAAAATCCCCCAGGACCAGCACCGGCCGGGCCGCGTAGCGCTGCACGCATGCCGCGACCTCGGCCAAGTACAGCTCGAACGCAGCGTGACCGCTACGGGGCGAAATGTAGCACCCCACCACAGCGACTCCCCCCCAGTCCACGGCGACGAATCCCCGACCGCGCTCCAACAAGGAGAACGGTGGGGACCCGTCGCCCCCTCCCCATACCGTCGCCACCAAGCCGTCCGCGTCGCCCACCCAATGAGGGTGATCAGGGACGCGGTACGGCTCGGCGGCGACCGCCAGGCCAACCCCCCACTCCGCGAGGACTTGGGACATCAAGTCCTGTGCCGCGCGGCAGTGGTTGAGGTTGGCCTGGAGGAGGTGGCGGGGCGGCATTAATTAATGGCCGCGCCAGCCTCCTCCCGGCCGTCCGTCCCCGTAGCACCGTCCACCTCCATGGAGGACGATGCCACCGCCCTCGGCACCGGAGCCGGTGCAGCCCGCCTCTTCCTCTCCTTCCGGGAGGGGGGGGGAGCACTTCTTGCTCCCCACCCTGTGATCGGCTGGCCTCCCCATGTCCGCACACAGCGGGCAGTGGGGGGCCGCCGAGCACTGGCTCGCACGGTGCTCTTTGGCACCGCAGCGGTAACACTGACCGCTGCGGTCCACCGGCGAGGTGCACCACTGCCTCACGTGCCCCAATTCGAGGCAGCGGTGACACTGGAGCGGGCGCGGCGCGAGGATTTCCACTCGCGCCGAAACCCACCCCACCAACACCCTCCCGGATTCCGCCACCTTACGGGCGGCGGAGAGGGGGCACCGGGCCCACACCGACCCGAGGCCGGAGGGCGACCTGCGGATCTCTCCGATCCGCAGGTCCTCCACAGGACAGTCCCCCGCCCTCGCAAGGGCACGGGACACATCCTGTGCGCTGACCGAGTCGTCCAGCCCACAAACGCGCATCTCCGTGCGCTTCGTGGGCCGGGCGACCCGGACACCTCGCTCGCCCAGCTGCTCCCGGAGCCTCTGGGCGAGACGATCCGCCTTCGCGCCGCCTTCTGCACCGGGGATCTCCAGCAAGAGACCCCCGGTCACGGCCCTCTTCGCCCTCACGGAGGCGATGCCCAGCTCTTCGAGGGAGATATTCTCCCTGGCGAGCCGCATCGCCTCCGCGAGGGTCAGGTCGCCCCCTGCGCAACGGTCAGCGTCACCGCTGCCGTTTTTGGGGGACGACCTGGTCGTGCCTTCCCGACCTTCGCGGCCTTTACCTTGGCCGCCGGCGGCGGAGGCGGAGGCTGCGGTTGCGAGGCCTTCCTCGCCGCCCGCTTCGCCTTCCGCCCTACCACCTCACTCCACGCCACCCCCCCTTGGGAGGGTGCTGTGGAGGACGCGACCACGGGTACACCACCCCCCTTGGGGGTCGCGACCCGGGGCCCTGGTGCCGCAACGCTGGGCGGAGCCTTCACTCCGCCCTTCTTTGCCTTCCCCGACTGTACCGGAACAGGTCGGGGAGGCACCGCCTTCCTGCTGACCGCTCTTCCGGCGAGGAGCTCCTCCCGGAAGGCGGCCAGCTTGCCATCAATCATGTCCCCAATCCTCCTCAGAAGATCGTCTTCTGAGGAGGACGGGGCTTCTTCACGGGCGGAGTGCGGGTGGAGGGGCCCGCGGTGCCCCGCACCACTGCCGCCGCACTCCGCTTACTTACCTCCGCCGAGGGACGCGGCGGTGGAGGAGGAGGGAGGATGGGAGGGAGGGCCGCGCTGTTCCACAGCGCCTCTGCCCTCCTCCTCCCCTGTCGCTCCTCCTCCAACAGGAGCTCCCGCGCCGCCTCCCTCATTTCCTCCGCCGCGGCCTTCAGGGCCTCCGCGCCACCGCTTTTCTGCCCCTTAAAGGCGCAGGCAGCGGCGACTTTCTCCACCCGCCTCAGGGACGAGGAGATCCTCTCCGATATCTCCTCGGTCACCTCGTCCCTGAGGCAACTCAGCCTCACCGACGGGCTCATCGCCCCGCCCACCTCGACGACGGCCTGCCCCGTCCTCTTCCTCTTAGAGCCTATGTGGCTCGTGCTGGAGGAGAAGGACGAGACCGACGCCGTCTCGTCGTCCTCCTCCACCCTCCACGAAGCCGGACCTGGCGCTGAGTGGGGCGTGAGCGCCGCCACCCTAACCCCAACCCCGTCTCCGTCCTCCCCAACCGACAAATCCCGCCCCATCCCCATTTTATTTTCTGTGTCCATAATAATCCCACGAGATGGTCGGAAATAAAGGTCCACCCGGGCAGAGCCGCCTTACCCGGGTAAGCCTATATACTCCGGGGGTTCGGCAGGTTCCCCGGAGGTGGTCGCTTGGGATTGGGCCTTCTCCCCCAACCATGCATCCCATCGCCGCGCACCATAGCTTAGGATTGGAGGGCGATTTTATAGAGTCGCCATACTCGTGGCCCAGGCGGTTAAGCCAAGACCCCCGTTCCTCCTGCCGTCACGTACCATTCACAAAACCAATAAGGAATTGTGAATGGGTCGTTGTGACGACCAACAGGAGGCTTACGGTGTGTGTATGACTCGGGTACCCCGGGGTCGTTAAGCCCGTACTGCAGCTGAAAGGCTGGCAGCCCCTGAGGGAAACCCCGGCGCCTTACGCAACTTCAAAGCTCTCACAGATTCATCCACTTCATTCCATTCAAAACCCATCCCACCGAGGTCCCCATACAGCCTCCGTCCTTCATCCATACCTATGTTGGCAGCAGGGAAAAACCTGTCCATCAACATATCCACACTCTCCCTCCACGTACTTGACACCACACCATCCACCTTCATCGCACTCAATCTATCCCTCGCATACTTCCCACGACAAATCTTGTACACAGGACCCCATGGATCAAGGTTGGAAGATTCACTCACAAACTCTCTCCAACTCCGTTCTTTCGCTCTCCACATCTCACCCTTGTACTCCGACAACAACCTTCTATACTCCATCCTCCTTTCATCAACATTCACACCCCGTCTCCTAGCCTTCTGAAGCCTACGTCTGCCCTTCCTCACTTCCCTCTTCAGCCTCTCCAAAGCCTCCGTCGACCACACAATCTTCCCCACATTCACGCGCTTAACCTCCTTAAACCTTCTCCTGTTCGCCTCACGTATCCACGACATCATTATCTCCAACATCCTATCCACACCCATTCCATCCATGTCCCCTCCATACGACCGCAAGCCCTCCCTCAAATCATCCATATATCCCTCCCAGTCAGCATTCCTAGTGGACCATCTGGACCCCACACCCACTTCATCCCTACCCACCTGATCACTCGTCATCACAACCAAAATCACATTATGATCACTCACCCCCCAATCATGCTTAACACTCCATTCAAACCTGCACCCCACACACACATCATTCACAATCGTCACATCTATATCACTCTCACCCCTCATACCCGAAAACGTATAATATTCACTCGGCTCATTCAACACAGACATCCCATTCGCCAAGATCCATTCCTCTAACACCTCCCCACGCATCTCACTCACCCGTGACCGGCCACCGCCCTTGCTAAACCACAAGGGCGAAACAGCGTTCGCATCCATCCCAACTAACACACACCTGCCCCTCGCAAAATTCCGCACCCCATCCATATACGCCAAATACGGCTCGATGTCCTGCCCATACTGGCAGTACATCGACACAACATACATCTCCCCAAAATCCCCTTTCAACCAAACACAGACACCCCACTCATTCGTACACTCTCTCACACACATAACCTCCAGCCGCGCATCATTCACAACTATAGCAGCTCTAACCACTCCACCCTCACACACATACACATCCATACCAAGCGGCAAACCTCTCACCCTCCCATTCATAAAATACGGTTCCTGCAATAGTGCAACACTCACACCACGCTCACTTACAACCTTACCCAAATCACACATTACCGCATACGCTCTCTGACAATTACACTGCACTATATTAAGTCCCGTATTAGCCATTGCTAATTCTCTGTCTCTCTCTATCTAACATTCTCAAATACTCCGGGCACTCCTCAGACACAACCGCGTGATCACACCTCATACCCCTAATCTTGCAGTTACGACACACCACATCCTTCTTACAACTACCTTTCAAATGTCCAGTCTCACCACACCGCTGACACAATCTCTCAGTCACACTACACTCACGCATCATGTGCCCAAAAGCATAACACTTATGACATCTCAGCACACTCAAGAACTCTCTCACCTTACACGCATGCCATTTCACATACACACGTCCCTCCTTACACAGTACATCCCTCACCTTCCCACTCACTTCCATAATCACATTCCCAACACTTACATTCTTCCTATTCACCCTACTCAATATTCTCACCCGCTCCCTAAATTCACTCTTACTAACACTACCCTTAATATTCTTCTCATACATTTCATTCATGAACTCCTGACTCGCCATCTCATTCGGCACATCATACACAATCACCTTAGGACCTATCTTCCTAGGCAATTCCACTTTCAAACCAATTTCATCAAACTTCTTACATTCACGCACCGACTTCAAATCACTCTCACTCGCCGTCTCAATCGCTATACCACCCGCTCTGATCTTCCTCACCGCTTTCACACGCACATTCAACACACCACTCACCTCACGCATCACTTCCTCCTTAACCTGCTCACTCGTCGCTTTCACCGTCGCATCCTTAGGCCTAACGACCACCGCATACGACTTCGCATTCGACCGCACACTCTCCGATTTACTCACACCAGACATACCAGGCACACCCCTCACCACACTAGTACCAGCCACACTCGCATAACTCCCACCACCCTTCCCACTCATTCCACTCATCCCCATACTCATAAGCCTCTCGCACTCATCCAATCTTCCTTCAGCCTAATCAGTTGCTCCTCATATTCACTCACAGCACTCAAAATAACCTGACTCGCAGCCTTTTTTTTTTTTTTTTTTTTTTTTTTTTTTTTTTTTTTTTTTTTGTCGTGGGGAAAATCTTCGAAAGACTCCCTCCCACCTCCTTGGGGTGAGATGGGAGGGGTGTGTGGGATTCCCCGCGCCCGTACAACGACAGGCGCGGGACCTACCCACTAAAAACCCCACGGTGACCCTTCGGCACGCTTTGGGAGGATACCGGGAATCGCTCGAAGCATTCTTCCGGTATCCTCCCCGTGCCCGCGCTTTCGCGCCCATCCCCCGGGGGGACAATCGGTCCCCCCAGTAGACACACTGCCTCATAGCGGCGGGACGGGGCCACTCCATCCCGCCGCTATCCGTCCCGGGGCCGCGTTTAGTGGCGGCTGCGAGCCCCAACTCGCAACCGCCCGCGACCCCGTTTCCACCCCTCGGCGGCCGGGCGTTCATGGCCGCACCAGACCGCCGAGGGTGCTTCCCCTTGCGTTGGACCGGTAGGGGGAGGCACTCCTACCCCCAACCGGTCCGACCCGGCGCCGCCTGGCGGGAGGAGGGTCCCCTCAGGACCCCCCTCCCAGCCTAGGTCATCCGCCACGCCGAGGCGGCCGCCCGCGACGCCTCGCGACCGGGCGAAGACCTCGGGCCACCGCACGAGCGCGAGCTTCAGCGCGCCGCTGAAGCTCGCGCTCCCTCCCCGCGGCCTCCTTCTGCAACATTACGTTCTCGCAGAAGGAGGCCACGGCCCTCCACTTCTCCTCGCTGCCGGGCGTGGTGCGCGCCACGCCCGGCAGCGAGACATCCCGCCCGACAACGCCGACCAGGACACGGCGCTCCCCCTCCCACGCGGGGCATACCTCCAGGGTATGATCCGCCGTGTCCTGCTCAGCGTCGCAGTGGCAGCAACGCGCCGTCGGCTCCTTCCCTATCCGGCACAGGTATCTTCCGAAGCTGCCATGCCCGGAAAATACCTGTGCCAGCCGGTAGGTGAGGCTGCCATGGCCTCTGTCCAGCCACTCCTTCAGGAGCGGCCGAACAGCCCCGACCGTCCGGTGCCCCGCGGTTGGCAGAGCCAGCCGCTCCTGCCACGCGAGCAACACGGACTGCCGGGCCTGGCGCTTCAAATCGCCCCAAGCAGGTTCCTGCCCGCCCGGGACCGCCCCCACCCCCGCGCGACGGTCGACGCGGTGCCGGTACATCACCGCGTGCGACCGCGCGAGCAGGTCCATGGGCGGCATCCCCGCTAGAACCGTCGCCGCCTCATGTGACATGGTCCGATACCCGCGGACGACCCTGAGCGCCATGCGCCTCTGCACCCGACGCATCATAGTCATGCTGCGCCGGGAGGCAGCCAGGTCGTCCGCCCAGACGGGGGCCCCGTATAGGGCCACCGACTGGACCATTGCCACATAGAGGCGACGAACTCGGCCCGCCGGGCCCCCCAGGTTGGGCAGGATCCGGCCCAGAGCCGCAACCATCCTTTCCAACCGGGGGACCAGGCAGCGGAAATGCTTCTCGAAACGCCAGTGGCTATCGAGGATCAGCCCCAGATACCTGACCTGGGGCTTCACCTCGATGTCAGCCCACCCACCCGAATCAGAGGGGGTGGCGGATCCTGCCGAGGTGAATGAAACGCAATCACCTCGGTCTTATGGACCGCCACCGTCATCCCCATCCCCCTGATCCGGTCGACGACGCGTTGCGACCCCTCCTCCGCGCGACGCATGGCCCTCCCCCAGTGCGCCCCGACGGCCAGCACCAGTGTGTCATCCGCATAACACACCGTGCTGACGCCGTCGGGGTGGCCGGCCCGCAACACCGAGTCGTACGCGATGTTCCACAGGAGTGGCCCGAGGACCGACCCCTGCGGAACACCGCAGTACACCTCCCTCCGCATATCACCATCCCGGCCCGGATACTCGATCCACCTGCCGCGGACAGCATACTGCTTGCTCAAAAGCTAACTGCTTTCTTGCTATCCTGCTGCTTGCTTTCCAGCTTACTGCTTGCCTATCAGCTTCCTGCTTGCTTCTAGCTTACTGTTTACAAAGTAGCATACTGCTTCCTAACTAGCATCCTCCACGGTTACTAGCTCACTGCATTCTTACCCGCTTACTACTTGCTTGGTAGCTTGCCTCTTGGTTCTAGCTTACTGCATGCCTACAAGCTAACTGCCTTCCTTCTAGCCTGCTCCTTGCATTCTAGGGTTATTGCATGCTTACTATATTGCCGCTTGCTTTCTAGCTTACGGCATGCTTACTAGCAGGCTGCTTGCTTACAAGCTTGGTGCTTGCTTTCTATCATACTGCTTGCTTACTAGCTGACTACTCGCTTACAAGCTGACTGCTTGCATACTAGCTTGCAGCTTGCATTCTTGCTTACAGCTTGCTTACAAGCATACTGCTTTCTTACTAGCTACCAGCTTTCTGACTAGACAGCTGCTTGCATACAAGCTTACTGTTTCCTTAGAAGCTTGCTGCATGCTTTCTATCTTAGTGCTTGATTATTAGATTGCTGCATGCTTTCTAGCTTCCTGCTAGCTTACTAGCTTACAACTTGCTTACTAGCTAACAGCTATCTTACCAGCTTACTGTTTGCTTACTGGCTTACTGGTTGCTTACGAGCTTGTAGCTTGCTTACTATCATACTGCCGCTTTTCTATCTTCCCCCTCGCCTACTAGCTCACTTCTTGCTTTCCAGCTTGCTGCTAGCTTACTCGCCAGCTGCTTGCTAGCTAGCCTGCTGCTTGCTAGCTAGCCTGCTGGTGCTTTCGGTCTCACTGCTTGTTTACTTACCTGCAGCGTGCTTTCTAGCTTACTGCTTGCGAACTAGCATACCGCTTTGCTACTTGCTTACTGCTTGCATACTAGATTACTGCTTGCTTAGTAGCTTACTGCACGCTTACTAGCTTACTGCTTGCATACTAGATTACTGCTTGCTTAGTAGCTTACTGCACGCTTACTAGCTTATTGCTTGCTTACTATCTTACTGGTTGCTTGCTAGCTTACTGCTTGCTTACAAGCTTACTGCTTGCTTACTAGCTTACTGCTTCCTTACTAGCTTGCTGCTTCCTTACAAGCTTCCGCCTCGCCTACTAGCTCACGGCTTGCTTACTAGCTTACAGCATGCTTACTAGATAACGACTTTTTTTTTTTTTTTTTTTTGTCGTGGGGAAAAACTTCGAAAGACTTCCTCCCACCTCTTTGGGTAGAGACGGGATGGGTGCGTGGGATACCCCGCGCCCGTAGAATGACGGGCGTGAGACCTACCCACTAAAAACCCCACGGTGACCCTTCCGCACGATTTGGGAGGATACCGGGAATCGCTCGAAGCATTCTTCCGGTATCCTCCCCGTGCCCGCGCTTGGCGCCCAACGCCCGGAGGGACAAACAGTCCCCCCGGTAGACACTCTGTCTCATAGCGGCAGGACGGTGCCACTCCATCTCGCCGTCATCCGTCCCGGGGCCGCGTTTAGTGGCGGCAGCGAGCCCCAACAGCGACCCCGTTTCTACCCCTCGGCGGCCGAGAGCTCATGGCCGCTCCAGGCGGCCGCCCGCTCCCCCTCCCACGCTTGGCATACCTGGAGGGTATGATCAGCCGTGTCCTGCTTGGTGTCACAATGGCAGCAACGCGCCGTCGGCTCCTTCCCTATCCGGCACAGGTATCTTCCGAAGCTGCCATGCCCGGAAAATACCTGTGCCAGCCGGTAAGTGAGGCTTCCATGGCCTCTGTCCAGCCACTGTTCCTGCTCTCCCAGGACAGCCCCCACTCCCGCGCGACGATCGACACGATGACGATACATCATCGCGTGCGACCGCGCGAGGAGATCCATGGGCGACATCCCCGCAAGAACCGTCGCCGCCTCATGCGACACGGTCCGGTGGCCGCGGACGACCCTCAGCACCATCCGCCTCTGCATCCGAAGCAGCATCGTCATGCTGCGCCGGGAGGCCGCCAGGTCGTCCGCCCAGACATGGGCCCCGTATAGGGCCACCGACTGAACCACATAGAGTCGACGAAATCGTCCCGTCGGGCCCCCCAAGTTGGGGAGGATCCGGCCTAAAGCCGAGACCGTCCTCTCCAACCGGGGAACCAGGCAGCGGAAATGCTCCTCGAAGCGCCAGTGGCTATCGAGGATCAGCCACAGATACCTCATCCGGGGCTTCACCTCGATATCAGCCCCACCCACCCGGATCAGAGGGGGTGGCGGATCCTGCCGAGGTGAATGGAACGCTATCACCTCGGTCTTATGGACCGCCACCGTCATCCCCATCCCCCTGATCCGGTCGACGACGCGTTGCGCCCCCTCCTCGTCAAGGCGCTTGGCCCTCCCCCACTGAGCCCCGACGGCCAGCACCAGTGAGTCATCTACGTAACACACGGCACTGATGCCGTCGGGGATGTCGGCACGCAACACCGCGTTGTACGCGATGGTCCACAGGAGTGGCCCGAGGACCGACCCCTGCGGAACCCCGCAGTACACTACCCTCTGCATATCACCATCCCAGCCCGGATACTCGATCCACCTGCCGCGGAGATAATCCCCGACCACTGCCCTGAGACATGTAGTGTGTAGCCGTTATTCTGTCCAAGCGCGTTGCCACTTGGGGACTTTGCTGTACCTCAGACCGAAGGTCTATACCAGCAACTACATTTTGCCTGATGTTCGGGCATCTACTTTTCACGCGTCGTTATGCGTTTGGAGGCTAACGACGTCGAAACCTGCTGCCACCTCGAGTCCAACCCAATCCAGGAACGCTTGCCGAAGCAAGCGGGGCTTGTATCCCGGCCCGAGGAGGTCATTGCCGAAGCACATGACCTAGCATCCGTTCGAGTACATTTTCAAGCATGGTTCTTAAAGAGAATCCGCAGACTTCTCTCGTTCTGTTACGTAGCGTAGTGCGTTCAATGGCGATTTTGGTTTCGCCCTGCTTTCGTAAGTAGTACCGAGCGCGTATATGTCCGGAACTCCCTGTATAGGTCTTGTGTTACAAGATCGGCTTCGGTCACCGGCCACGGATGGCCAGTTTCTTCAGCCGCTTGTCTCAGGAGTTCTCGCGCGTCTCGGTACCTCCGGCACTCGAATAGGACGTGGTTTGGTGTTTCCACTTGGCCACAGTCACAATTCTCGTGCGGTACTAAAGCAAATTCCTTGAGCTTGGCTCGGAAATCTCCGTGCCCGCTTAGGAATTGTACCACGTAGTGATCCAAGATCACCCAGCTTGCGTTGAGACGGTCAGATACATCAGAGAAGTAGCGGTAGGTGACCCTACCTTTCTCCGATGACGACCATCTCGTTTGCCACATATTGAGAAGTTCCGCTCGCACCAAGGCTTTCGCCTGAGCAGCGGTTACTTCTCCAGCCGCCAAATCGGCTCGACTTATTCGACAATTTCCGACTTCTATATTGATTTGTCTTCTAATCTGGTATGCACACGCGCGCTCCACTAACACCAAGTCTATCGGCATCGTCCCGGCGATCACAGTGATCGCGTCGGTAGATACCGTGCGATAGGCCTTGGTGACGGCGAGCAAAACATGTCTCTGCGCCCTGGCAAGTTTAGTTCTTGTCACAGAGGTGAGCATGTCTACCCATCCGGCGGCGGCGTATGTCGTGATCGGGACGAAGAGACCTTTGTACAAAGTACGCATGGTTCTGTGTCCCAATCCCCAGTTTGATCGAGCAAGTCTTGCTAGCGTATAATACGTTCGCATGACTTTGCCATTCAAATATTCGACGTGGGATCTTACTCCCATTCGCGCATCGATGTGAACACCCAAGTACCTTATGGTTTGCTTGAGTGCCACACTTCTCCCGTTTATCTTTATCACAGGAGGTCGTTCTCTATCCAGATTTCCTTTCAAGAGAATCATCTCGGTCTTAGTCGCGGATAGTGTAAGTTTCTGCGTGGCGCACCACTCAGAAATTGTATCCGCGACTCTTTGCCCTCTTTGCTGCAACTGATTCCTCGAGTTTCCGTAGAATACCACGAGTAAGTCGTCAGCGTAGGCTATTGGCTCGCAAGCCAGGTGTTCGTTTGATAGGAGCTGTAGAACTTCGTCAAAGACTAGGTTCCAACAGCTCGGACCGAGTATCGACCCCTGCGGGCAGCCCTTGGTGACTTGCTTACGCACATTACCGTGTTTGGAAACTATTGTAACCATACGGTCAGCGAAGTAGTCGACCATGAGTCGATAAAGATTTCGGGGACATCCCCGGCGTTTCAGCTTCTGAAGTATGCTTGGCCACCAAACATTATCAAAAGCTCCGGCGATGTCGAAGGAGAGACCCATCACATATCGTTCCTCTCGCTGGGATATCAATTCCCTAAGCTTCACCACGGCGTCTTCCGTGGATCGTCCAGGCGCTGCCCTGAGACACGGGGGGACCCGATGATATTCGAGCCCCCTCCGTATCTCTTCCCAGGGAAGGGTGTTAAACGCGTTGGCAATATCCAGCGATACCGCCAACGCCGCCCCTCCCCGGGAGACGGCCGAATCCGAGAGGGCCCTGACACGACTGATCGCGTCGACCGTCGACCGGCCCCCCGGAAACCGTACTGGCAGTCGGCCAGGCCCGGAGCACCCCGCGACAGGTGCTCGACGAGGCGGGCAGCAATCACTCGCTCGAAGAGCTTGCCCACCTCGTCGAGGAGACAGATGGGCCGGTATGCGGATGGAGACACCGCGGGCCGACCCTCCTTCCGGATGAGGACCATCCTCGCTACTTTCCAACTGGGGGGGAATCGCCCGTCCCTCAGGCATCGGTTAAACAACCGCTTGAGGTCGGCCCCAAGGACGCCGTGGGTTAAGACTCAAACCCGGTCGGGCACACCATCCGGACCCGGGGCCATGTTACGCGCCACATATGTTCGCGACCATCCCCCCGAGCCGGGCGACCTCCTCCTCTATACTCGGCAACTCGGCCGCCCCCTGCGGCCAAGTTGCAGCGAGGGCGAGCTGCCATCAGGGCGTCCTTGTCCAGGCACCGACGTGGCCAGCGGCGCGGTGGGGTACCACCCGGACGGTGGTGTCGGGATGCATCCCCCGCGGCGGCAGAGACCTCCATCCGGATATACCGGTGGTCCGAGAGTGTCTCTGCCCCCGCGACCACGTGCCACCCCGACACCATGCGCACGGCGTTGGGCGTTGCGAATCCAACATCCACGATAGACCCCCCATATCGCCGCACACACGTGTGCTCCGACCCCCGGCTCAGTAACCGAAGGTCGAGGCCCGCCGCCCAGTCGCCCAGGATCCCACCGCGAACGGAAGTGCTGCGGGATCCCCACGCCACTGACTTGGCGTTGAAGTCCCCCAGGACCACCACCGGCCGGGCCGCGCAGCGCTGCACGTATGCTGCGACCTCGGCCAGGTACTGCTCGAACGCGACGTGACCGCTGCGAGGCAACTCTCCCCCAGTCCACGGCGACGAATCCCCGACCGTGCTTCAGCATGGAGAACGGCGGGTACCAATTGCCACCTCCCCATACCGTCGCCACCAAGCCGTCCGCGTCGCCCACCCAATGAGGGTGATCAGGGACGCGGTACGGCTCAGCGGCGACAGCCAGGCCAACCCCCCACTCCGCGACGACTTGGGACATCATATCCTGTGCCGCGCGGCAGTGGTTGAGGTTGGCTTGGAGGAGGAGGCAGGCCCAATTAATTACCGACCGCCCCAGCCTCCTCCCGGCTGTCCGTCCTCGTGGCACTGTCCACCTCCATGGTGGACGATGCCACCGCCCGCGGCGCCGGAGCCGGAACGGCCCGCCTATTCCTCTCCTTCCGGAGGGGGGAGAGCACTTCCTGCTCCCCACCCTGTGGTCGGCTGGCATCCCCCTGTCCGCACATAGCGGGTAGTGATGGGCCGCCGAGCACTGGCTCGCGCGGTGGTCCTTCGCTCCGCAGCGGTAACATTGACCGCTGCAGTCCACCGGCGAGGTGCACCACTGCCTCACATGTCCTAATTCGAGGCAGCGGTGACACTGGAGCGGGCGCGGCGCGAGTTTCTCCACTCGCGCCGAAACCCACCCCAACAAAACCCTCCCGGATTCCGCCAATTTATGGACGGCGGAGAGGGGGCAGCGGACCCACACGGACCCCAGGCCGGAAGGAGATCTGCGGATCTCCCCGACCCGTAAGTCCTCCTCAGGGCAATCCCCCGCCCATGCCAGGGCACGCGCCACGTCCTCCGCGGTGACCGAGTCCTCCAGCCCACACACGCGCATCTCCGTGCATTTCGTGGGCCGGGCGACCCGGACGCCCCGCTCGCCCAGCTGCTCCCGGAGCCTCTGGGCGAGTCGGCGAGTGGCCCTATACGGGGCTCCCGTCTGGGCGGACGACCTGGCGGCCTCCCGGCGCAGCATGACGACGCTGCGTCGGGCGCAGAGGCGAATGGCGCTGAGGATCGTCCGCGGCTACCTGACCGTGTCGCATGAGGCGGCGACGGTTCTTGCGGGGATGCCGCCCATGGATCTCCTCGCGCGGCAGTGGGGGCGATCCCGGGAGAGCAGGAACCTGCTTGGGGCGATTTGAAGCGTCAGGCCCGGCAGTTCGTGGTGCTCGGGTGGCAGGAGCGGTTGGCCCGGCCAACCGCTGGGAACCGGACAGTCGGGGCTGATCGGCCACTCCTGAGTGAGTGGCTGGACAGGGGCCATGGAAGCCTTACTTACCGGCTGGCACAAGTATCTTCCGGTCATGGCAGCTTCGGAAGATACCTGTGCCGGATAGGGAAGGAGCCGACGGCGCGTTGCTGCCATTGTGACGCCGAGCAGGACACGGCTGATCATACCCTCCAGATATGCCCAGCGTGGGAGGGGGAGCGCCGTGTCCTGGTCGGCGTCGTCGGGCGGGATGTCTCGCTGCCGGGCGTGGTGCGCGCCATGCTCGGCAGCGAGGAGAAGTGGAGGGCCGTGGCCTCCTTCTGCGAGAACGTAATGTTGCAGAAGGAGGCCGCGGGGAGGGAGCGCGAGCTTCAGCGGCGTGCTGAAGCTCGCGCTCGTGCGGTGGCCCGTGGTCGTCGCCCGGTCGCGAGGCGTCGCGGGCGGCCGCCTCGGCGTGGCGGATGACCTAGGCTGGGAGGGGGGTCCTGAGGGGACCCTCCTCCTGCCAGGCGGCGCTGGGTCGGACCGGTTGGGGGTAGGAGTGCCTCCCCCTACCGGTCCGACGCAAGGGGAGGCACCCTCGGCGGTCTGGTGCGGCCATGAACGCCCGGCCGCCGAGGGGTGGAAACGGGGTCGCGGGCGGTTGCGATTTGGGGCTCGCAGCGGCCACTAAACGCGGCCCCGGGACGGATAGCGGCGGGATGGAGTGGCCCCGTCCCGCCGCTATGAGGCAGTGTGTCTACTGGGGGGACCGATTGTCCCCCCGGGGGATGGGCGCGAAAGCGCGGGCACGGGGAGGATACCGGAAGAATGCTTCGAGCGATTCCCGGTATCCTCCCAAAGCGTGCCGAAGGGTCACCGTGGGGTTTTTAGTGGGTAGGTCCCGCGCCTGTCGTTGTACGGGCGCGGGGAATCCCACACACCCCTCCCACCTCTCCCCAAGGAGGTGGGAGGGAGTCTTTCGAAGATTTTCCCCACGACAAAAAAAAAAAAAAAAAAAAGTGTTGGCTGCTCTCAGTCACGTGATCGACCCAATATATTTACTTGTGATCGATCGTCGAAGGTCCATAAACAGAGAGGGTAGAGAAATATTGAAATTAAGAAGAGATACACATTGAAGAGCAGGGATAGCGCCGCGAGGTGGTGATTACCCCTCTCGTGGCCTCGACTGCGGATGTCTGTTCGCTTCTTGGCTTCGAGATTCGATAGCTGGTCCTCGCAGCGAGCAGATCGACAATCGATTCCGCTCCGCGACGAACCCAAATCTCTGAATATAGGTCCTGAGAATACTCGAACCTTTCGTTGGGAATTTTAAATTGTTGCTCAAAATTAACTAAATCGGTGAGGCATTTTATCAGCCCTGATTATTGACTGTGCAATCTCGCCGAATAGCACGTGACGCTCGAGCTACGTGGTCGTGTGAGGGAATTGAAAGCTTCGGTTCGCGCTTGGCGAGATTATTAACAAAATTTAAGAGACTGTGGGTTTTCGTCCGACTTTCATGTGACGTTTGTGCTTCGCGGTCATGAAAGGGGAATCGAGATAAGAATCGTTTCCCGTGTGTCGAAACTCCAGTCTCAGCAAAGGACTACGGCCCGATCAGTACTGACGACTCCACGGACTGTTGCATTTGACGCGGTTGTGGGAGGCTGACTATCTTCACGTGACATTTGAATTTCGCGGTCGTGTAAGAATTTGTCGTACGGACTGCTGCATTTGACGCGGTCGTGCGACAAGTTGAATTGTCCGCACGGTTTTGTATATCACCCCTAGGGTGGTCTCTGACCGATACCCTACGTGGGCTCACCGTTTCTTCGGTCGGGGCTAAGAAATTCCGGACTTCTTAGCTCTCAACCTGCACGAGCAACGCTCCCTGACCGCCAGTGAGTACGTACCCTGTGCGTAGAGCAACGCATAATGAGCACCGTTGTGTATGCTCCTTTAAACGTAAGACGCTATGTGCGCCGTTAAGGGCTACATCACACCGCGTCTTGTACGCAGGGAACGGTGAGAATCTGCGGTTTGGACAGCATTTGAAGCTTTACGACCTCCACCTGTTGTCCTTTCCTGCGGCATTCATCCAACGCTAAAAAGCGGAGAATTGAGAAATTAGATCTCTTCTTCCGCACAGCGATCGAACGGTTCTCGATTTGTGAGAACGTTCATAATATACAATCCACTCATACATATCTCAGTTCGTCGAGACGTGTCTGTAATCTCCGCTCTTGAGTGCGAACGGCACAGACAGGAGCGTGCGAGATAGAGCGAGACGGGCGATGCGACAAGCGTTAATAGGTATTTAAATCCAGCCTTGTCTTTCCTTGTTACAGAACAACACATCGCGAACTTGGCCAGGAGCAGCCGGCCGAGGTTTTTTCCCCCCGGACGTCTGGCCGACGTCTAGGCGGTTTTTTTTCCTTTTTTTCTTTTTCATTGAGAATAAACGTTAATTTTATTGAGCAAAATCAGGTGCATCCATTTATTCAATACTTTTACCTAGTGTCCTTTGCACCGTAATCCGGACCACGTCAGACTAAAATAACCCCCTAAAGGCGGTGAAGGTCTTCAAAGAAGCAGGCTAGTAAGAAAGCAATTAGCTAGTAAGAATGCAGTAAGCTCGTAAGAAAGCAGGTAGCTAGTAAAGAAGTAGTAAGATTGTAAGCAAGCAGCAGGCTAGTAAGAAAGCAACTAGCTAGTAAGAAAGCAGTATGCTAGTAAGCAAGCAGTAAGGTAGAAAGCAAGGAGCAGGCTGGTAAGAAAGCAGTTAGCTAGTAAGCAAGTAGTAAGCTAGTAAGCAAGCCGTAAGCTAGTAAGCAAGCAGTGAGCTATTAAGCGAGCAGGAAGCTAGTAAGGTAGCTGTATGATAGTAAGCAGCCAGTAAGCAAGTATGCAAGCAGTAAGCTGGTAAGAAAGCAGTATGCTAGTAAGCAAGCATTAAGCAAGTAAGCAAGCAGTAAGCCAGTAATCAACCTGATAGCTTGTAAGCAAGCAGTAAGCTGGTAAGGACGCAGTTAGCTAGTAAGGAAGCATTCGCCTGGTCGTAGAGCAGTAAGTTTGTAAGAAAGCAGTAAGTTAGGAAGAAAGCAGGAATCTAGTAAGCAAGCTGTAAGATAGTAAGCAAGCAGGAAGCTGGTAAGCAAACAGTAAGCTAGTAGGCAAGTAGTAAGCCAGTAAGCAAGCAGTAAGCTAGGAAGCAGCAAATAAGCTGGTAAGCAAGCAGCAGGCTAGTCAGGAAGCCGGTAGTTAGTAGGAAAGCAGTATGCTAGAAAGGAAGCAGTGTGCTAGTAAGCAAGCTGTAAGCTAGTAAGCTACCAGTAAGATAGTAAGCATGCAGTGCACTAGTAAGCGAGGGGGAAGCTAGTAAAGAAGCAGTATGCTAGTAAGCAAGCAGTAAGCCGGAAAGCAAGCAACAAGCTAGTAAGCAAGCAGTAAGCTAGACAGCATGCAGTAAGCTCGTAAGAAACCAGACTGCTAGTAAGGAAGCACAATGCTAGTAAGCAATCAGTAAGTTAGTAAGGGAGCAGGAATTTAGAAAGGAAGCAGTAAGCTAGTAAGAAACAAGTAAGCTAGTAAGCAAGGAGCAGGCTAGTGAAAAAGCAATTAACTTGAAATAAAGCAGTATGCTAGTAAGGAAGCGGTACGCTCTTACGCAAGCAGTGAGCTAGTGAGCGAACAGCAAGCCAGCAAGCAAGCAGTAAACGAGTAAGTTAGCAGTAAGCTAGTAAGCAAGCAGTAATCTAGTAAACAAGCAGTAAGCCAGTAAGCAAGCAGAGAGCTTGTAAGCCAGCAGCAAGATAGTAAGGAAGCAGTCTGCTAGTAAGCTAGTAGTGAGCAAGTAAGTAACCAGTAAGCTAGTAAGCAAGCATTGAGCTGGTAAGAAAGAAGTTGGCTAGTCAGAAGGCAGCAAGGCAGTAAGCAAGCAGTAAACAAGTAAGCAAGCAGTAAGCTAGTAAGCGAGAAGGGAGCTAGTAACAAAGCATTAATCTTGTAAGCAAGCAGTATGCTGGTGAGAAAGCAGATAGCTAGTAGGGAAGCAGTATGCTAGTAAGCAAACACTAAGCTAGTAAGGAACAATTAAGCTAGCAAGCAAGCAGCAAGCTAGTACGGAAGCAGTTAGCTAGTAATCCAGCAGTAAGCTTTCAAGCAAGCCGTAAGCTACTAAGCAAGCAGTAAGGTTGTAAGCAATGAGTGAACTAGTAAGCAAGCAGTGATATCGTTAGCGTGCAGGGAGTTCGTAACAAAGCAGTAATCTTGTAAGCAAGCTGTATGCTGGTGAGAAAGCAGATAGCTAGTAAGCAAGCAGTTTGCTAGTAAGCAAACACTAAGCTAGTAAGGAACAACTAAGCTAGCTAGCAAGCAGCAAGCTAGTACGAAAGCAGTTAGCTAGTAAGCAAGCAGCAGACTAGTAAGAAAGCAGTTAGCTACTAAGAAAGCAGTAGGCTCATGTGCATGCAGCAAACAAGCAAGCAAGCGATAAGCTAGTATCAAAGCAGTATGTTAGTAACAAAGCAGTAAGCTAGTAAGCAAGCCGTAAGCTAGTATGCAAGCAGTGAGCTAGTAAGAAAGCAGTATGCCAGTAAGCAAGCAGTAAGCTAGAAAGGAAACATCGAGCTAGGAAGCAAGCTGTAAGCTAGTAAGGGAGGAGGGACCTAGTAAGGGAGCAGAATGCTAGTAAGCATGCAGTTAGCTAGTAAGCAGCCAGTAAGCTAATAAGCAAGCAGTAAGCTGGCATGGAAGTAATTGGCTTGTAAGCAAGCAGTAAGCTAGGATGAAAGCAGTGAGCTAGTAAGCGAGGAGGATGCTAGTAAGCAAGCAGTGAGCTAGTAAGCGAGCTGTGAGATAGTAAGCGCGCAGGAAGCTAGTAAGGAAGCAGTGAGCTAGTAAGCGAGGAGGAAGTCAGAAAGCAAGCAGGAAGCTAGTACACAAGCAGAGAGCTAGTAAGCTAGCAGTGAGCTAGCAAGCGAGGAGGAATCTTGTGAGGAAGCAGTTAGTTAGTAACAAAGCATTAAGCTAGTTAGCAAGTAGGAAGCTTGTAAGGAAGCATTCGGCTATTAAGAAAGCAGTAGGTTAGTAAGAAAGCAGTGTGTTGGTAAGCAAGCAGTGAGCTAGTGAGGAAGCATTTAGTTAGTAACGAAGCGGCAAGCAGTAAGCAAGCAGTAAGCAGGTAAGGAAGCAGATATCTATAAAGGATGTAGTAAGATAGTAAGCAAGCAGTAAGTTACTAAGCATGCAGTATGGCAGTAAGCAAGCAGGAAGCTAGTAAGCAAGCAGTATGCTAGTAAGCAAGCCTTAAGCTTGTAAGCAGGCAGTAAGCTGGTACGCAAGCAGCGAGCTAGTAAGCATCCAGTAAGCCAGTAAGCAAGCAGGAAGCTGGTAACAAAGCAGTATACTAGAAAGCAAGCAGTAAGCTAGAAGGCAAGCAGCAAGCTAGTAAGCAAATAGTATGCTACTGAGCAAGCAGTAAGCTAGTAAGCAAGTAGTAAGCTAGTAAACAACCAGTAAGCTTGTAAGCAAGTTGAAAGCAAGTACGCAGGCAGTAAGCTTGTAAACAACCAGTAAGCTAGTAGGCAATCAGTAAGCTAGTAAGGAAGCAGTAATCTAGGAAGAAAACAGCAAGCTAGTATGCAACCCTCTGGGTCTGTGTCCGGCAATCGTCGGCCGCAGTAAGGGGCGTAGCGACCCCGAGGTACCTGATGCTTATCACACTGTAAGCCTCCTGTTGGTCGTCACAGCGACCCATCCACAATTCCTTCTTTGGTTTTGTGAATGGTACGTGACGGCAGGAGGAACGGGGGACTTGGCTTAGCCGCCCGGGCCGCGAGTATGGCGACTCTATAAAATCGCCCTCGAATCCTAAGCTATGGTGCGCGGCGATAGGATGCATGGTTGGGGGAGAAAGGGACACCTGCTGAACACCCGGAATATTAGGCTTGCCCGGGTAAGGCGGCTCTGCCCGGGTGGACCTTTATTCCGACCTACGCATGGGAACTAAATGGATTTTCATAACAAAGCGGGGTTGGGCGGGTTATTGCGGAGAGGGAGGTCGAAGACGGTGTTGGGGCTAGTGTGACGGCGCTCGCGCCTCACTCAGCGCCTGGCCCGGCTTCGTGGAGGGCGGTGGAGGGCGACGAGACTGCTTCAGAATGACTGCGTTCCTCTCCAAGAGGAAGCGAACGGGGCAGGCCGTCTCCGGAGTGGGTAGGGCAATGATCCCGGTGGTAATGGT
Organism: Colletes latitarsis; assembly: GCF_051014445.1. Taxonomy (NCBI): domain Eukaryota; kingdom Metazoa; phylum Arthropoda; class Insecta; order Hymenoptera; family Colletidae; genus Colletes; species Colletes latitarsis. The sequence continues at coordinate 311,185 of NW_027488377.1, read as the reverse complement.
GAGTTGCCTCAGGGACGAGCTAATCGAGGAGATTTCCGAGAGGATATCCTCGCCTCTTAAGCAGATGGAGAAGGTGGCCGCACAATGCTCCTTTAAGGGGCAGAAGAGCGGCGGCGCAGAGGCCCTGAGAGAGGCTGCGCAAAAGGTGAGGGAGGCGGCGCAGGAGCTGGGCGAACGGAACGCCCGTCTGCAGCCCCTGTTGGAGGAGGTGGGACGGCGGAGGAGGAGGGCAGAGGCGTGCTGGTATGGCGCGGCCCTCCCTCCAATCCTCCCGCCTCCACCGCCGCGTGCCCCGGCGGTGGGAAATAAGCGGGATGCGGCGGCGGTGGTGCGAGGCTCTACAGGCCCTTCCGCCTGCACTCCGTCCGCGCAGAGTTCCCCGTTCTCCTTAGAGGACGAACTTCTGAGGAGGATTGGGGAAATGATTGACCGCAAGCTGGCCGCCTTCCAGGATGAGCTCCTCCCCGGTAGAGCGGTCAGCAGGAAGGCGTTGCCCCCCCCCCACCCATGCCGTTACAATCGGGGAAGGCGAAGGTGGTGGGAGCGAAGGCCTCGCAGCCGCAACCTCCGCCATCGCCGCACGCGGCCAAAGTAAAGGCCGCGAAGACGCGACCTGTGCGCCCCCCCCCCCCCCCGCAGAACGGCAGCGGTGGTGCTGACCGTCGCGCAGGGTGGCGATCTGACCCTTGCGGCGGCGATGCAGCTCGCCAGGAAGAACATCTCCCAGGAGGAGCTTGGCATCGCTTCCGTGAGGGCGAAGAGGGCCGTGACCGGGGGTCTCTTGCTGGAGATCCCCGGTGCAGAAGGCGGCGCGAAGGCGGATCGTCTCGCCCAGAGGCTCCGGGAGCAGCTGGGCGAGCGAGGTGTCCGGGTCGCCCGGCCCACGAAGCGCACGGAGATGCGCGTTTACGGGCTGGACGACTCGGTCACAGCGCAGGTGGTGTCTCATGCCCTAGCGAGGGCGGGGGACTGCCCCGAAGGAGACGCGCGGGTCGGAGAGATCCGCAGGTCTCCTTCCGGCCTGGGGTCGGTGTGGGCCTGGTACCCCCTCACCGCTGCCCGCAAAGTGGCGGAATCCGGGAGGGTTTTGGTGGGATGGCTTTCGGCGCGAGTGGAGATACTCGCGCTGCGCCCACTGCAGTGTCGCCGCTGCCTCGAGTTGGGGCACGTGAGGCAGTGGTGCACCTCGCCGGTGGACCGCAGCGGTCAGTGTTACCGCTGCGGAGCGAAAGACTACCGCGCGAGCCAGTGCTCGGCGGCCCCCCCCCCCCCACTGCCCGCTATGTGCGGACATGGGGAGGCCGACAGATCACAGGGTGGGGAGCAAAAAGTGCTCTCCCCCCTCCCGGAAGAAGAGGGGGAATCGACACTCTCCGGTTCAGGCTGCGCGGTTGGTGGCATCGTCTATAATGGAGGTGGACGGTGCCACGGGGACGGACAGCCGGGAGGAGGCTGGGGCGGCCCCTTAGTAATGCTGCCCCGTCTCCTCCTCCAGGCCAACCTCAACCACTGCCGCGCGGCACAGGACATGATGTCCCAGGTCCTCGCGGAGTGGGGGGTTGGCCTGGCGGTCGCCGCCGAGCTGTACCGCGTCCTTGATCACCCTCATTGTGTGGGGGACGCGGACGGCTTGGTGGCGGCGGTATGGGTAGGAGGCGACGTGTCGCCCGCCTTTCTCCATCCTGGAACGCGGTCGGGGATTCGTCGCCGTGGACTGGGGGGGAGTCGCCGTGGTGGGGTGCTACATCTTGCCCCGCAGCGGCCACGCCGCGTTCGCGCACTACCTTGCCGAGGTCGCGGCATGCGTGCAGCGCTGCGCGGCCCTGCCGCTGCTGGTCCTGGAGGACTTTAACGCCAAGGCGGGGGCGTGGGGATCCCCCAGGACCTCCGTTCGCGGTGGGATCCTGGGCGACTGGACGGCCGGGCTGGACCTTCGGTTACTGATCCGGGGGTCGGAGCACACGTGCGTGCGGCGATATGGGAGGTCCATCGTGGATGTTGGATTCACGACCACCAACGCCGTGCGCATGGTGTCGGGATGGCAGGTGGTTAGGGGGGGGGGGCAGAGACACTCTCGGAACACCGGTATATTCGGATGGAGATCTCTACCCCCGGATGTACATCCCGACACCACTGCCCGGTTGGCGCCCCACCGCGCCGCTGGGCGCTTCGACGCTTGGACAAGGACGCTATGATGGCAGCTGCTCTCGCTGCAACTTGGCCGCAGGGGGCGGTAGAGTTGCCGAGCATAGAGGAGGAGGTCGCTCGGCTCGGGGGATTAGTCGCAAATATTTGCAACGCGGCGATGCCCCGGGTCGGGCGGGCTACTCCTCTCCGGGCGGTGTACTGGTGGTCGGCCGCGATCGTAAAATTGCGCTTCGCGAGTGTGCGCGCCCGACGCCAGTACACCCGCGCGCGCCGTCGTCTACGAAGAGACGATGGCGTGGCGCGAGCGAGGGCCGATGACCTGTATGAGTCATACCGTACGGCTCGGGTTGCTCTGCAGTTCGCCATCTAACGGGCCAAAACCCGGGCATGAAAGGAGCTCCTCCAGACCCTCGATGACGTTTCTTGGGGGCGCCCGTAGAAGGTGGTGCTAAATAAGCTCCGCCCGTGGGCGCCACCTGTCACCGAGGGTCTTGATCCCCTGCTGCTGGAAGCCGAGGTCAATACTCTCTTTCCAATTGGGCTAGGAGGTTCACGTCCTCCGGCGCCGTCGGCTGTCCCCATTGAATGGGCGGCCGAGCTGGGGGTCACGCAGGGGGAGCTGGCCACGGCCATCAAACGGCTCGTGGCGCGTAACACGGCCCCGGGGCTGGATGGTGTGCCATGCCGGTATTGGGTTTTGACTCAGGGCTTCGTTGGGGCCGACCTCAGGCGGTTGTTTGACCGATGACTGAGGGACGGGCGATTCTCCGCTACTTGGAAAGTGGCGAGGATGGTCCGCCTCCGGAAGGCTGGTCGGCCCGCAGAGTCTCCCTCCGGCTTACCGGCCCATCTGTCTCCTCGACGATGTGGGCAAGCTCTTCGAGCGCGTGATTGCCGCGCGCCTCGCTGAGCCTCTGTCGGGCTGTGCCCCCGGCCAGGCCGACTGCCAGTGCGGCTTCCGGGAGGGTCGATCGACGATCGACGCGATAGGTCGCGTGAGGGACCTCTCGGAGTCAGCCGTCTCCCGGGGTGGGGTGGCTTTGGCAGTATCCTTGGATATTGCCAACGCCTTTAACAACCTTCCCTGGGAAGAGATAAGGAGGGGGCTCGAAGATCATCGGGTCGCTCCTTATCACAGGGCAGTCGTCGGGGATTGTCTCCGTGGCAGGTGGATCGAGTATCCCGGCCGGGATGGAGATATGCGGAAGGAGGTCTACTGCGGGGTTCCGCAGGGGTCGGTCCTAGGGCCACTCCTGTGGAACATCGCGTACGACACGGTGTTGCGGGCCGACCTCCCCGACGGCGACAGTGCCGTGTGTTACGCAGATGACACACTGGTGCTGGCCGTCGGGGCTCAGTGGGGGAGGGCCAAGCGCCTCGCGGAGGAGGGGGCGCAACGCGTCGTCGACCGGATCAGGGGGATGGGGATGACGGTGGCGGTCCATAGGACCGAGGTGATAGCGTTCCATTCACCCCGGCAGGATACGTCACCCCCTCTGATCCGGGTGGGTGGGGCTGATATCGAGGTTAAGTCCCGGATGAGGTATCTGGGGCTGATCCTCGATGGCCACTTCGAGGTGCATTTCCGCTGCCTGGTTCCCCGGTTGGAGAGGATGGTCTCGGCTTTAGGCCGGATCCTCCCCAACCTGGGGGGCCCGGCGGGACGAGTTTGTCGCCTGTATGTGGTTCAGTCGGTGGCCCTATACGGGGCCCACGTCTGGGCGGACGACCTGTCGGCCTCCCAGCGCAGCATGACGATGCTGCGTCGGGTGCAGAGGCGAATGGCGCTGAGGATCGTCCGCGGCTACCTGACCGTGTCGCATGAGGCGGCGACGGTTCTTGCGGGGATGCCGCCCATGGATCTCCTCGCGTGGTCGCACGCGATGATGTATCGTCATCGTGTCGACCGTCGCGCGGGAGTGGGGGCGGTCCCGGGCGGGCAGGAACCTGCTTGGGGCGATTTGAAGCGCCAGGCCCGGCAGTCCGTGTTGCTCGCGTGGCAGGAGCGGTTGGCCCTGCCAACCGCGGGGCACCGGACAGTCGGGGCTGTTCGGCCACTCCTGAGTGGGTGGCTGGACAGAGGCCATGGAAGCCTCACTTACCGGCTGGCACAGGTATTTTCCGGGCATGGCAGCTTCGGGAAGGAGCCGACGGCGCGTTGCTGCCATTGTGACGCCGAGCAGGACACGGCTGATCATACCCTCCAGGTATGCGCAGCGTGGGAGGGGGAGAGTCGTGTCCTGGTCGGCGTCATAGGGCGGGATGTCCCGCTGCCGGGTGTGGTGCGCGCCATGCTCGGCAGCGATATGAAGTGGCCTCCTTCTGCGAGACCGTAATGCTGCAGAAGGAGGCCGCAGGAAGGGAGCGCGAGCTTCAGCGGCGCGCTGAGGTTCGCATTCGTATGATGGCGCGAGAGCGGCGCCCAGGCGCCAGGCGTCGCGGGCGGCCGCCTTTGCGCGGCGGATGACCCTGGCTTGGAGGGGGGCCCTGAGGGGTCTTCAACGCCAAGTCTGTGGCGTGGGGATCCCCCAGGACTTCCGTTCGCGGCGGGATCCTGGGCGCCCGGGCGGCGGGGCTCGACCTTCGGTTACTGAACCGGGGGTCGGAGCGCACGTGTGTGCGGCGATATGGGGGGTCTATCGTGGATGTTGGATTCGCAACGCCCAACGCCGTGCGCATGGTGTCGGGGTGGCACGTGGTCGCGGGGGCAGAGACACTCTCGGACCACCGGTATATACGGATGGAGGTCTCTGCCGCCGCGGGGGATGCATCCCGACACCACCGTCCGGGTGGTACCCCACCGCGCCGCTGGGCGCTTCGGCGCCTGGACAAGGACGCCCTGATGGCAGCTGCCCTCGCTGCAACTTGGCCGCAGGGGGCGGCCGAGTTGCCGAGTATAGAGGACGAGGTCGCCCGGCTCGGGGGGATGGTCGCGAACATATGTGACGCGGCGATGCCCCGGGTCGGGCGGGCTTCTCCTCGCCGGGCGGTGTACTGGTGGTCGGCCGCGATCGCAGAAACGCGAGACGCGAGTGTCCGCGGCCGATGCCAGTACACCCGCGCGCGCCGTCGTCTACGGAGAGACGATAGCGTGGCGCGAGCGAGGGCAGATGACCTGTATGAAGCATATCGCATGTCGCGGATGGCTCTGCAGGTCGCCATCAAACGGGCCAAGACCCGGGCATGGAAGGAGCTCCTCGAGACCCTTGATGAAGAACCTTGGGGGCGCCCTTATAAGCGCCTTACATGTTGTTTGGCCTTTTAACACCCTACTACCTTACAGGTTGGTTACAAGCTTACTGGTTGCCTACTAGCATACAGCATGCTTACTATCATACTGTTTCCTTACTGGCTTTCTGCTGGCTTACTATCTCACTGCTTTGTTACTAGCTAAGTGCATACTTACAAGTTTCCTCCTGGCATACTAGCTTACCGCTAGCTTACTAGCTTACTGCTTGCTTAGTAGCTTGCTGCTTGCTTTCTGGCAAACCGCTTGTTTACTAGCCTGCAGCTTGCTTTCCCGCTTACTGCTTGCTTACTAGCATAATGGTTTCTAACTACCTCCTTACCAGCTTACTGCTCGTTTACGAGTTCACTATTGCTTACTAGTCTACTGCTTGCTCACTAGCTAACTGCTTTCTTACTAGCCTGCTGCTTGCTTACTAGCTTACTGCTTGCATGCAAGCTTACAGCTTGCTTACTAGGTAGTTGCTTTCTGACCAGCTTGCTGCAGGCTTAGTAGATCACTGGTTGCTTACCAGCTTACTGCTTGCTTACTAGCTTGCTGCTTGCTTTATAGCTTACTACTTGCTTACTAGCATACCGCTTCCTTACTAGCGCCCTCCTGGCTTATTAGCTCACTGCTTGATTATTAGCTTACTGCTAGCTTGCTATCTCACTGCTTGGTGCCTAGCTTACTGTTAGCATACTAGCCTACTGTATGCTTACTAGCCTGCTGCGTGCTTCCTAGCATACTGCTAGCTTACTTGCATACTGTCTTATTACTAGATAATTGCCTTCCTACTAGCCTGCTGCTTGATTACTAGCTTACATGTTTCTAACCAGCTTACTGCTCGCTTACTAGCATACTGCTTCCTTACCAGCTTCCTCCACGCTTAGTAGCTCACAGCTTGCTTTGTAGCTTACTGCTTGCTAACTAGCTTACTACTTGCGTACTAGCAAACTGCTATCTTACTAGACTGCTCATTGCTGACTAGCTTACAGCTTTTTTTTTTTTTTTTTTTTTTTTTTTTTTTTTTTTTGTCGTGGGGAAAATCTTCGAAAGACTCCCTCCCACCTCCTTGGGGAGAGGTGGGAGGGGTGTGTGGGATTCCCCGCGCCCGTACAACGACAGGCGCGGGACCTACCCACTAAAAACCCCACGGTGACCCTTCGGCACGCTTTGGGAGGATACCGGGAATCGCTCGAAGCATTCTTCCGGTATCCTCCCCGTGCCCGCGCTTTCGCGCCCATCCCCCGGGGGGACAATCGGTCCCCCCAGTAGACACACTGCCTCATAGCGGCGGGACGGGGCCACTCCATCCCGCCGCTATCCGTCCCGGGGCCGCGTTTAGTGGCGGCTGCGAGCCCCAACTCGCAACCGCCCGCGACCCCGTTTCCACCCCTCGGCGGCCGGGCGTTCATGGCCGCACCAGACCGCCGAGGGTGCCTCCCCTTGCGTCGGACCGGTGGGGGGAGGCACTCCTACCCCCAACCGGTCCGACCCGGCGCCGCCTGGCGGGAGGAGGGTCCCCTCAGGACCCCCCTCCCAGCCTAGGTCATCCGCCACGCCGAGGCGGCCGCCCGCGACGCCTCGCGACCGGGCGACGACCTCGGGCCACCGCACGAGCGCGAGCTTCAGTGCGCCGCTGAAGCTCGCGCTCCCTCCCCGCGGCCTCCTTCTGCAACATTACGTTCTCGCAGAAGGAGGCCACGGCCCTTCACTTCTCCTCGCTGCCGAGCATGGCGCGCACCACGCCCGGCAGCGAGACATCCCGCCCGACGACGCCGACCAGGACACGGCGCTCCCCCTCCCACGCGGGGCATACCTCCAGGGTATGATCCGCCGTGTCCTGCTCAGCGTCGCAGTGGCAGCAACGCGCCGTCGGCTCCTTCCCTATTCGGCACAGGTATCTTCCGAAGCTGCCATGCCCGGAAAATACCTGTGCCAGCCGGTAGGTGAGGCTGCCATGGCCTCTGTCCAGCCACTCCTTCAGGAGTGGCCGAACAGCCCCGACAGTCCGGTGCCCCGCGGTTGGCAGAGCCAGCCGCTCCTGCCACGCGAGCAACACGGACTGCCGGGCCTGGCGCTTCAAATCGCCCCAAGCAGGTTCCTGCCCGCCCGGGGCCGCCCCCACCCCCGCGCGACGGTCGACGCGGTGCCGGTACATCACCGCGTGCGACCGCGCGAGCAGGTCCATTGGCGGCATCCCCGCTAGAACCGTCGCCGCCTCATGTGACACGGTCCGATACCCGCGGACGACCCTGAGCGCCATGCGCCTCTGCACCCGACGCAGCATAGTCATGCTGCGCCGGGAGGCAGCCAGGTCGTCCGCCCAGACGGGGGCCCCGTATAGGGCCACCGACTGGACCATTGCCACATAGAGGCGACGAACTCGGCCCGCCGGGCCCCCCAGGTTGGGCAGGATCCGGCCCAGAGCCGCAACCATCCTTTCCAACCGGGGGACCAGGCAGCGGAAATGCTTCTCGAAACGCCAGTGGCCATCGAGGATCAGCCCCAGATACCTGATCTGGGGCTTCACCTCGATGTCAGCCCCACCCACCCGAATCAGAGGGGGTGGCGGATCCTGCCGAGGTGAATGAAACGCAATCACCTCGGTCTTATGGACCGCCACCGTCATCCCCATCCCCCTGATCCGGTCGACGACGCGTTGCGACTCCTCCTCCGCGCGACGCATGGCCCTCCCCCAGTGCGCCCCGACGGCCAGCACCAGTGTGTCATCCGCATAACACACCGTGCTGACGCCGTCGGGGTGGCCGGCCCGCAACACCGAGTCGTACGCGATGTTCCACAGGAGTGGCCCGAGGACCGACCCCTGCGGAACACCGCAGTACACCTCCCTCCGCATATCACCATCCCGGCCCGGATACTCGATCCACCTGCCGCGGAGATAATCCCCGACGACCGCCCTGAGACAAGGGGGGACTCGATGATATTCGAGCCCCCTCCTTATCTCTTCCCAGGGGAGGGTGTTAAAGGCATTGGCAATATCCAAGGATATTGCCAATGCCACCCCTCCCCGGGAGACGGCCGCCTCCGAGAGGGCCCTCACACGACCTATCGCGTCGATAGTCGATCGGCCCCCCCGGAAACCGAACTGGCAGTCGGCCAGACCGGGATCACCCCGCGACAGGTGCTCGACGAGGCGGGCAGCAATCACACGCTCGAAGAGCTTGCCCACCTCGTCGAGGAGACAAATGGGCCGGTATGCGGAGGGAGACTCCGCGGGCCGACCCTCCTTCCGGAGGAGGACCATCCTCGCCACCTTCCAACTGGGGGGGAATCGCCCGTCCCTCAGGCAGCGGTCGAACAACCGCCTGAGGTCGGCCCCAAGGACGCCCTGGGTCAAGACCCAAACCCGGCCGGGCACACCATCCGGACCCGGGGCCGTGTTACGAACCCCGAGCCGTCTGATGGCCGCTGCCAGCTCCTCCTGCGTGACCCCCAGCTCGGCTGTCCACTCCACTGGGACAGCCGCCGCCGCCGGAGGACGCGGTCCCCTCTCCCCAATTGGGAAGAGTGTATTGACCACGTCCTCCAGCAGCCGGGGGTCAAGACCCTCGGTGACGGGGGGCGCCCACGGGCGGAGCTTATTCAGCACCACCTTATATGGGCGCCCCCATGGATCGTCATCAAGGGTCTGGAGGAGCTCCTTCCATGCCTGGGTCTTGACCCGTTTGATGGCGACCTGCAGAGCAACCCGCGCCACGCGGTATGCTCCATACAGGTCATCAGCTGCCCTCGCTCGCGCCACGCCGTCGCCTGTACGTTGACGACGGCGCGCGCGGGTGTACTGGCGTCGGGCGCGGACAGTCGCGACTCGCAACTCCGCGATCGTGTCCGACCAACAGTACACCGCCCGGCGAGGAGAAGCCCGCCCGACCCGAGGCATCGCCGCGTCGCAAATACCCGCGACCAATGCTCCGAGCCGGGCGACCTCCTCCTCTATGCTCGGCAACTCGGCCGCTCCCTGCGGCCAAGTTGCAGCGAGGGCAGCTGCCATCAGGGCGTCCTTGTCCAGGCGCCGAAGCGCCCAGCGGCGTGGTGGGGTGCCACGCAGGCGGCCGTGTCGGGATGCACTCGCGGCGGCAGAGACCTCCATCCGGATGTACCGGTGATCGGAGAGTGTCTCTGCCCCCGCGACCACGTGCCAACCCGACACCATGCGCACGGCGTTGGAGGTCGCGAATCCAACATCCACGATGGACCCCCCATATCGCCGCACGCATGTGTGCTCCGACCCCCGGTTCAATACCCGGAGGTCGAGCCCCGCCGCCCAATCGCCCAGGATCCCGCCGCGAACGGAGGTCCTGGGGGATCCCCAAGCCACCGACTTGGCATTAAAATCCCCCAGGACCAACACCGGCCGGGCCGCGTAGCGCTGCACGCATGCCGCGACCTCGGCCAAGTACAGCTCGAACGCAGCGTGACCGCTACGGGGCGAAATGTAGCACCCCACCACAGCGACTCCCCCCCAGTCCACGGCGACGAATCCCCGACCGCGCTCCAACAAGGAGAACGGTGGGGACCCGTCGCCCCCTCCCCATACCGTCGCCACCAAGCCGTCCGCGTCGCCCACCCAATGAGGGTGATCAGGGACGCGGTACGGCTCGGCGGCGACCGCCAGGCCAACCCCCCACTCCGCGAGGACTTGGGACATCAAGTCCTGTGCCGCGCGGCAGTGGTTGAGGTTGGCCTGGAGGAGGAGGCGGGGCGGCATTAATTAATGGCCGCGCCAGCCTCCTCCCGGCCGTCCGTCCCCGTAGCACCGTCCACCTCCATGGAGGACGATGCCACCGCCCTCGGCACCGGAGCCGGTGCAGCCCGCCTCTTCCTCTCCTTCCGGGTGGGGGGGGAGCACTTCTTGCTCCCCACCCTGTGATCGGCTGGCCTCCCCATGTCCGCACACAGCGGGCAGTGGGGGGCCGCCGAGCACTGGCTCGCACGGTGCTCTTTGGCACCGCAGCGGTAACACTGACCGCTGCGGTCCACCGGCGAGGTGCACCACTGCCTCACGTGCCCCAATTCGAGGCAGCGGTGACACTGGAGCGGGCGCGGCGCGAGGATTTCCACTCGCGCCGAAACCCACCCCACCAACACCCTCCCGGATTCCGCCACCTTACGGGCGGCGGAGAGGGGGCACCGGGCCCACACCGACCCGAGGCCGGAGGGCGACCTGCGGATCTCTCCGAACCGCAGGTCCTCCACAGGACAGTCCCCCGCCCTCGCAAGGGCACGGGACACATCCTGTGCGCTGACCGAGTCGTCCAGCCCACAAACGCGCATCTCCGTGCGCTTCGTGGGCCGGGCGACCCGGACACCTCGCTCGCCCAGCTGCTCCCGGAGCCTCTGGGCGAGACGATCCGCCTTCGCGCCGCCTTCTGCACCGGGGATCTCCAGCAAGAGACCCCCGGTCACGGCCCTCTTCGCCCTCACGGAGGCGATGCCCAGCTCTTCCAGGGAGATATTCTCCCTGGCGAGCCGCATCGCCTCCGCGAGGGTCAGGTCGCCCCCCTGCGCAACGGTCAGCGTCACCGCTGCCGTTTTTGGGGGACGACCTGGTCGTGCCTTCCCGACCTTCGCGGCCTTTACCTTGGCCGCCGGCGGCGGAGGCGGAGGCTGCGGTTGCGAGGCCTTCCTCGCCGCCCGCTACGCCTTCCGCCCCACCACCTCACTCCACGCCACCCCCCCTTGGGAGGGTGCTGTGGAGGACGCGACCACCGCGACCACGGGTACACCACCCCCCTTGGGGGTCGCGACCCGGGGCCCTGGTGCCGCAACGCTGGGCGGAGCCTTCACTCCGCCCTTCTTTGCCTTCCCCGACTGTACCGGAACAGGTCGGGGAGGCACCGCCTTCCTGCTGACCGCTCTTCCGGCGAGGAGCTCCTCCCGGAAGGCGGCCAGCTTGCCATCAATCATGTCCCCAATCCTCCTCAGAAGATCGTCTTCTGAGGAGGACGGGGACTTCTTCACGGGCGGAGTGCGGGTGGAGGGGCCCGCGGTGCCCCGCACCACTGCCGCCGCACTCCGCTTATTTACCTCCGCCGAGGGACGCGGCGGTGGAGGAGGAGGGAGGATGGGAGGGAGGGCCGCGCTGTTCCACAGCGCCTCTGCCCTCCTCCTCCCCTGTCGCTCCTCCTCCAACAGGAGCTGCAGACGGGCGTTCCGCCCTCTGAGCTCCCGCGCCGCCTCCCTCATTTCCTCCGCCGCGGCCTTCAGGGCCTCCGCGCCACCGCTTTTCTGCCCCTTAAAGGCGCAGGCAGCGGCGACTTTCTCCACCCGCCTCAGGGACGAGGAGATCCTCTCCGATATCTCCTCGGTCACCTCGTCCCTGAGGCAACTCAGCCTCACCGACGGGCTCATCGCCCCGCCCACCTCGACGACGGCCTGCCCCGTCCTCTTCCTCTTAGAGCCTATGTGGCTCGTGCTGGAGAAGAAGGATGAGACCGACGCCGTCTCGTCGTCCTCCTCCACCCTCCACGAAGCCGGACCTGGCGCTGAGTGGGGCGCGAGCGCCGCCACCCTAACCCCAACCCCGTCTCCGTCCTCCCCAACCGACAAAACCCGCCCCATCCCCATTTTATTTTCTGTGTCCATAAAAATCCCACGAGATGGTCGGAAATAAAGGTCCACCCGGGCAGAGCCGCCTTACCCGGGTAAGCCTAATACTCCGGGGGTTCGGCAGGTTCCCCGGAGGTGGTCGCTTGGGATTGGGCCTTCTCCCCCAACCATGCATCCCATCGCCGCGCACCATAGCTTAGGATTGGAGAGCGAATTTATAGAGTCGCCATACTCGTGGCCCAGGCGGTTAAGCCAAGACCCCCGTTCCTCCTGCCGTCACGTACCATTCACAAAACCAATAGGGAATTGTGAATGGGTCGTTGTGACGACCAACAGGAGGCTTACGGTGTGTGTATGACTCGGGTACCCCGGGTTCGTTAAGCCCGTACTGCAGCTGAAAGGCTGGCAGCCCCTGAGGGGCTAGCTTACAGCTTGCTTGCTAGCTTACTGCTTGCTTACAAGCATACTGCTTCCTTATTAGCGTCCTTCTCCCATACTAGCTTTCTGCACGCTTACTAGTTCACTGCTTGCTTACTAGCTTACTGCTTACTTACCAGCTTACTGCTTGGTCAATGGCTAACTGCTATCTTAATATCCTGCTGCTTGCTTTCTAGCATACTACATCCTTACTAGCATGCTCCTAGCTCACTAGCTTACTGCTTGCTTACTAGCTCACATCTTGCTCCCTAGATTTCTGCTCGCATACTAGCTCACTGCTTGCTTATTAGCTTAGCGCTTTCTTACCGGCATACTGCATGCTTACTAGCATACCGGTTCCTTACTAGCATACTGCTCCCGTACTAGCTCTCTGCTCGCTTACTGGCTGTCTGCATGCTTACTATCTTACCGCTTGCTTACTAGCTTACAGCTAGCTTACCAGCTTACTGCATTGTTACTAACTTACAGCTTTGTTACTAGCTTCCTGCTTGCTTACTAGCTCAATGCTTTCTTACCAGATTACTGCTTGCTTACTAACTTACTGCCTGCTCAATATCTAGCTGCTTTCTTAATAGCCTGCTGGTTGCATTCTAGCTTACTGCTTGCTTACTATCTAGCTCCTTGCTTTCTAGCTTACTGCTCGATTACTAGCTAACTGCTTGCTTACTAACCTACTGCTTGCTTACTAACTTACTACTTGCTTACTAGCTACCTGCTTTCTTACCAGCTTACTGCATTCTTACTAGCTTATTGCTTTCTTACTAGCCTGCTTGTTTAAAGACTTTCACCGCTCTTAGGGGGTTATTTTAGTCTAACGTGGTCCGGATTACGAGGGAAAGGACACTGGGAAAAAGTATTGAATAAATTGATGCACCTGATTTTGCTCAATGAAATTAACGTTTATTTTTAATGGAAAAGAAGAAAAGGAAAAAAATCCGCCTAGACGTCGGCCAGACGTCCGGGGAAAAAAAACCTGGGCCGGCTGCTCCTGGCCAAGTTCGCGATGTGTTGTTCTGTAACAAGGAAAGACAAGGCTGGATTTAAATACCTATTAACTCTAGTCGCGTCGCCCGTCTCGCTCTATGTCGCACGCTTCTGTCTGTGCCGTTCGCACTCAAGAGCGGAGATTACGGACACGTCTCGAAGAACTGAGATATGTATGAGTGGGTTGCATATTATGAACGTTCTCACAAAACGAGAACCGTTCGATCGCTGTGCGGAAGAAGAGATCTAATTTCTCATTTCTCCGCTTTTTAGCGATGGTTGAATGCCGCAGGAAAGGACAACAGGTGGAGGTCGTGAAGCTCCAAATGCTGTCCAAACCGCAGTTTCTCACTGTTCCCTGCGTACAAGACGCGGTGTGATGTAGCCCTTAACGGCGCACGTAGCGTCTTACGTTTAAAGGAGCATACACCACGGTGCTCATTATGCGTTGCTCTACGCACAGTATACGTACTCACTGGCGGTCAAGGAGCGTTGCTCGTGCAGGTTGAGAGCTAAGAAGTCCGGAATTTCTTAGCCCCGACCGAAGAAACGGTGAGCCCACGTAGGGTATCGGTCAGAGACCACCCTAGGGGTGATATACAAAACCGTGCGGACAATTCAACTTGTCGCACGACCGCGTCAAATGCATCAGTCCGTACGACAAATTCTTACACGACCGCGAAACTCAAACGTCACGTGAAGATAATTAGCCTCACACGACCGCGTCAAATGCAGCAGTCCGTGGAGAAATCAGTATTGAGTTGGCCGTAGCCACTGGCCGAAACTGGACTTCCGACGACCGCTGGTTGCAGCAAGACGTTGGAAAGTCAGCCTCACGACCGCGTCAAATGCAGCAGTCCGTGGAGTCGTCAGTACTGATCGGGCCGTAGCCCTTGCTGAGACTGGAGTTTCGACACACGGGAAACGATTCTTATCTCGATTCCCCTTTCATGACCGCGTAGCACAAACGTCACATGAAATTTGGACGAAAACCCACAGTCTTTTAAATTTTGTTAATAATCTCGCCAAGCGGGAACTGAAGTTTATCAATTCCCTCACACGACCACGTAACTCGTGCGCCTCGTGCTATTCGGCGAGATTGTACAGTCAATAATCGGGGCTGATAAAATGCCTCACCGATTTAGTTAATTTTGAGCAACAATTTAAAATTCCCAACGAAAGGTTCGAGTGTTCTCAGAACCTATATTCGGAGATTTGGTTTCGTCGCGGAGCGGAATCGTTTGTCGATCTGCTCGCTGCGAGGACCCGCTATCGAGTCTCGAAGCTAAGAAGCGAACAGACATCCGCAGTCACGGCCACGAGAGGGGTAATCACCACCTCGCGGCGCTATCCCTGCTCTTCAATGTCTATCTCTTCTTAATTTCAATATTCCTCTACCCTCTCTGTTTATGGATCTTCGACGATCGATCCCAAGTAAATATATTGGGTCGATCACGTGACTGAGAGCAGCCAACACTCGCGTATGGTTTTTCTAACCTGTATCGTTCCGTGTACCGATCTACGCATCAGAGAGCCTCTGGAATGTCGCGTACACGAAAAACAATACCGTACGAGGAATTTATAACACGCGCAAAAAACACAACCTCTGCAAAACCTATAACAGCGCATTCGCGGACACAGATTTCTGTAATATATCGCGAGCATCACCGAAAGCATCATCGGGAACAGTGATTTTTTGTAATATATCGTATGCATCACTATACACATTAACACAAAAGACGACAGTATGGATCATCAAGAGCAGGAGCTGTACGAGCAAGCCGCTCAATTAAGGTCGATGGAAGAATACAATTTATGGGAACATCGATTTGGCGATTATCTCGATTCGTTGGTGGAACGAAGCCGAATCAAGAGACTGCGACTCTCAATCGGTGAAAAACAATCATTGATTGCTCGTATCGCTAGATTAGAAAGTCTAAAAGATTCGACACGCAATCGATTTGTACATGCGGGTGCTGGACATAGTGCAAGACTCAGATGGCGTGAAATTGATACGGCTTTCGTTAACCGTATATTGACCGGTGCAGTGATAAATTCTAACCACATAGAATCACAATATCCCTCGAAGATGCGAGGGATATTGTAGTCGATCATGTGCGAAACATTGTGCTGAAACATGATAGTGTAAAAATAAATACTATACTTAATGGTGAATTTGTTGCTGGTAACAAATGTGCAAACAAAAGTGTTAACACGAAAAATTGTGAACTTTTTCGCTTGTCTGACCTACGCGAATGGTATGATTTACGTGTCATCGAACCCATTCTAGCATCCTTAGACGAATTTCAGGAACGCGATAGTGGGTGGGCGCTGTCGCGGATACTGAATTTAATTGTTAATGTAAATAAATATATGCCAATGCATGCAGGATGTGCCATACAATTACCGCGAGAGGTACGACTAAAGAAAGCAGTAATCAATGTATGCTCGACGGACAATGCATGTTTTGCGTGGTCGGTGGTGGCCGCTCTGTATCCAGCCGAAAGTCACGTATCTCTCGCATCGTCATATCCTCATTATACAACAGTGTTGAATATCCAGGATATTGAATTTCCAATGACATTGAACCAAATTAAAAAGTTTGAACATATCAACAACATCTCCATCAATGTCTATACCATTGAGAATAAGAAGGTGTTACCAATACGAGTCACCGATAAGAAGATGGAAAGACATGTCAATTTGTTGTATTTAGAAGGAGCAAACGACGTGGGACATTTCACATGGATTAAGAACTTATCTCGCCTCGTATGCACACAATTGAGTAAACATAATGGCAGGAAATACTTTTGTGATAGGTATGTATATAATAAATCTTTTAAATATTTTATGTTAGATAAAAATTATGCCTCTTATTGCAGATGCTTACACTACTTTAGTTCGAATGAGAAGCTGGAAGCTCACACCATGGATTGTGAGAAGATGAACGATTGTGCAATCATATTGCCAAATGATGATTGCAGTAAGTGGCTCAGCTTCAGCAACTACAACAGGAAAGAGCGTGTTCCGTTTATCGTGTATGCCGATCTGGAATGCATCCTGGAGAAAACGGATACTGATCGAGAAGCGTCAAGATACACGTACCAGCATCATCGAGTATTTAGCGTGGGATATTATGTGCGGTGCTCGTACGACGACTCGTTATCTACGTTTCAATGTCGTCGCGATCCTGATTGCGTATCATGGTTTGTGAGACAACTTCAAGATTTGTCACATCGTGTAAAGTCCATCTTATCGACCAATGTACCCATGGAAAATTTATCAGCTGAACAATTACGAAATTTTAATACGGCAACACACTGCCATATATGCGAAACACCGTTTACGCGAGATGATATGCGAGTACGCGATCATTGCCACTTAACCGGTCGGTACAGAGGTCCTGCACATTCAAATCACAATCTAAATTATAAAGACGCATTTGCCATCCCTATAGTCTTTCACAATTTATCCGGTTATGATTCACATTTTATTATCAAGGAGATAGCCACAGCATTTGAGGGTGATGTCACTGTATTGCCGATAACAAAAGAGAAGTACATTTCATTTACAAAATACGTTGAAAACGCGAATGAAGAATCAAACTCGCGCAAGCGCATAAAATTGCAATTCATCGATTCATTTAAATTTTTAAATACAAGTCACGAGAAATTGGTATTTTTTCTTAGTAAAGATAAACTTGAAATTACACGGTCCGAGTTTCAAAAATTATCTGTGGAAGATTTTGATTTATTGACGCGAAAAGGGGTGTTTCCATACGAGTACATTGACTGTATTGAAAAGTTGGACCAATCATGTTTACCATCACGCAATTCATTTTACAGTTCCGTAACTGGCGATACAGTATCCGAAAACGACTACGCACACGCTGTCAACGTGTGGAAGCGGTTCTCCATTGAAACGCTCGGCGAGTATAGCGATTTGTATCTGAAGACGGATGTCTTGCTGTTGGCTGATATTTTTGAAAATTTTCGCAATAGTTGCATCGCAAGTTATGGACTCGACCCCGCGCACTATTATACTTTGCCTGGTTTTACGTGGGATGCCATGCTGAAGCATACACGTATCAATTTCGAACTTCTTACCGATATCGACATGGTCCTATTTATCGAACGTGGTATACGTGGTGGTTTGAGTCAATGTTCCAACAGACGCGCACGAGCCAACAACAAATACACGCAATCGCACGATCCATCGCAACCGTCGTCATATTTAATGTATTTCGATGTAAATAATTTGTACGGCTGGGCAATGTGTCAACCATTACCATATGCCAATTTTCAGTGGGTCAACAACAAAGATGTAGATGTAATGACCGTAGCGTTAGACTCATCGACGGGGTATATTTTGGAAGTCGATCTGGAGTATCCGCAACATCTGCATGATTCGCACACTGACCTACCGTTCTGCCCAACACATGATAAACCGCCTGGCAAGCGCCAGGAGAAGCTCCTCGCAACTCTATACGATAAGAAGCGTTACGTAATACACTATCGCAATCTGCAGCAATGTATTCGTCACGGCCTTCGCGTAACTGAAGTTCACCGCGTATTACAGTTTTTCCAATCCCCATGGCTTCGCGATTACATCGAACTAAATACAAAGTTCAGAACTCTTGCTACAAACGATTTTGAGAAAAATTTATATAAGTTAATGAATAATGCAGTGTTTGGCAAAACCATGGAGAATGTGCGCAATCATGTAGATGTCAAATTAGTAACGAAATGGGAAGGGAGATACGGTGCAGAGGCACTGATCGCTAAACCAAATTTCCACAGTCGCAGCATATTTTCGGAAAACCTAGTTGCGATCGAACTGCATAAATTGTTCGTAAAATTTAACAAACCAATCTATGTGGGCATGTGTATACTAGATATATCTAAGATTTGTTTGTATGAATTCCATCACGATTACATGTTACCCACACATAGGAATAAATGTAAAATTATGTACACCGGTACAGACAGTCTAATCTACCACATCGAGTGTGACGATATTTATGAACTTATGATACGCGATATTATCCGCTTTGACACGAGCGATTATCCCACAGATAATCGATATGGTATTCCGCTTGCTAATAAGAAGGTACCAGGTTTAATGAAAGATGAAAATAATGATGCGATTATGACGGAATTTGTTGGATTGAGAGCGAAAATGTATGCCATACAAGTCGATGGTAAGAAAGATACGAAAAAGGTGAAAGGTGTCAAGAGTAATGTTGTAGCGCGAACTATAACATTTGATGATTATGTGCAATGTTTGATGGGTGAGGTTGAAAAGATTTGTCACCAATCGTGTATAAGATCCATGTTGCATGAAGTGTACACGGTATCAGAAACAAAAATTGCTTTGAGTCCATACGATGACAAACGATATATTGTACCATATTCAACCAAGACGCTGTCATGGGGGCATTATAAAATACCGCTTTAGACATACCAGTATACATATGTTTGTAACACCATAAAAGATCCAAGAATGCAAAGTTTGCAGAATGCTGTGGGAGAAGCCATAAAAGATCCAAGAACGCAAAGTTTGCAGAATGTTGTGGGAGAAGCTGAAGGCATACAATTCTACTAATGTTGGCAGATACGAGCGAGTACCACTCCCATTCCTAAGAAGACCAAGTCCTCCCCCACCCGAGTAATGCACTATATAAAGAGTTGTACGACCAGTCCATACCATTTATAGTCGAAAGTGATTTCATAAATTTTTTTTACATAAAAATAAAAAAATTGTTTAACAATGGTTGCAGACAAGTGGGTCGAAGGTATGTAAAGCAGAAATAATTTTTATCACATTAGTTTGTATCATATTTTAACAATCTCAATTACAAAATATAATATTCTAATATGAACATTCTCGCCCCCACACAGCAAGAGTTAGCGCAGATAGGACTCATCCATATGCGGAAGTTGTCTTACTTTCAGTAAGATACAATGTTATTAATAAGAGACACTGCTTATGGGGAGGCAAGTGCTATAGGCGGAGGCGGGAGCCATGCCGAATTTGCAAGGAATGCCTAGACGCATTGCCAAGTTATGAAAGTATGGAATATGACAAAGAGCAAGAGATTTGGCAATGTCGTCGATGTTTGATGGCCGTTACAATACATTATATTGTGGTAAATGCGGTACACAAATATATAAACTCGCCGATCCGCTACATTGTATGGGGTGCGTTGCAGCAATTCAAAGAATCCCACTCTACAAAATTTCGAGGCAAGCAGCAATAATTTGCGACGACTTATATTAATAATTTTTTATATTTTTTCATTCATTTTTTCATTATATATTTTTATTTATATTTTTACGTAATTTTTATATTTCTTATTCATTTTTCAATATATATATATATTTTTTATTTATATTTTTATGTAATTTTTATATTTTTTATTCATATTTCTATTTCTATTTTTTATGTATGTAATTATAGTATGTAATAAAACAATTTATATATACATGGTATCTCTACACATCTCCCTCACTCCAATTTGTTATTAATTTTACATTAGGAAAGTTCACAGTAAAAAAAGAAGAAAAAAAAAAAAATATTATTTCTGATATTTCAACCACTCGCTGTATAATTTAAATACATTTTGTAAAAACACAAGTCTTTTCATGGTTGTTGGATTACAATGTATTAGCACAATCGAGATTTTTCAAACACTTGATATCTTCGTAATCGGCATCAATGGTTTTAGATTTATTCTAAAGTTCATAATTTTATAAAAAGATACATTTATATCCAATATTTCAACCATCACTAATAAGTACATGTTTTTCAGAAGCTTGCAAAAAACATTAAAAGATTTTTAGACATATTCTGAAAGTTCATAATTTTATAAAAATTGCTAGGAAGGAGGATGATGGGGAAATTAGATGTATTTTTTAAATGACATAAATTGATTCAAAAAGATACATTTATTTCCAATATCTTAACCACCAATTGCATAATTTAAATACATTTTGCAAATCAAAAAAGGTACATTTATTTTTGATAATTTTGTATAATTTAAATACATTTTGCATAGCGCATGTCTTTTTATGGTTACCACATCGCCATGTGTTTGCACAATCAAGATTTTTTAAGCATTCAATATCACCATAATCAGCATCGATGTTCTCAGCATTAATATGTTCAGCCACCATGTTTGTTAAAGTACTAAGGGACTTTAACGTGGGTCCGGATGAGGGAACAGACAGGTAGAGAAACAGTTACAACTTTTACAAAAAAAGTTAAATTTATTTTACAAAATATAATTTATTACAAAACTAAAATGTGAAAATAAATGTAACGGAAAACAAAAAATTGCGGAAAACACGGCTCACTTTCCCGGCCGGTCTCCTCTTTGCTTTCTCCTAATTCGTTTACCTTGGTGGAGGCCTTCTGTAACACAATTGTACAGCAAAGTGTGAATATTTTGCGGACAGCTTACACGTTAACGCGCGCGTCAGCTGCTTATCTCGCGCTCCAGCGACAGTCTAGTGTGTTTGGAGGGGAGAGCTGCCTGGCAATTTAGCGCTCTAACCAGTGGACTGTATATTCTTTCTGGTCGATGAGATTCGTTTCTTACGATCTCACCGACGTGCACAACCGGGTAGATGAAGATCTCCTCCTATCTACCGGGTTCGCTCTCGCAATGCCACGGACGGGAAACCAAATGGAGGTTGTAAGGCTCCAAGAGGCTATATCCCGCGAGCACGCTCACCGTGCGAGTGGCGTCTGGACACCACCTACGCTAGAGGACGTCTTGTCCTGGTTCGGCTCCCTCGTCAGCTGCTCCTCAGGAGGGACCTGCGGCCTGCCTACGCAGCTGCCTAGCCAGCGATTCCTTTCAGCCAGGAATGCCCGACAGCCAGCCGTAGCGGCCTCGAGGGCGGCTCCTTTAGTTCGAGGAACTGGCCTGCGGCTCGCCAGATTAGGACGAAATTCCCCTGCTAACCTATCCACCCTACTTTTACAGCCCAGTGTGGTCGACTCACAGCTGGTAGTAGGTGTAGAGGTGGGAGGAAGGCTCTTCGAACCCTTTGCTCCACCGTACGCTTAGGCTCTACTTATTGTCCCCTCACGACGGTATATTGGAACGGGTTCTCCGAAGCCCGATGCACGGAGAGCACCACGAGGTGATATCCTTCCTGAATATCTACCTTCCGGTTGCTCCTACGCCGTATAGCTCCAGACTGGTCGGTGAAACTTTCCACCCCACCGGTCGGTGTACTCTCTACGGTACACAGGACGGGTGGCTTCAGTGGGTTTCCTACGACTTCTACAAACGGTGAACTACCACCAGGCGATACTAGTATATCAGTATCAGCCTTCCAGTAGCTCTAACCGGATAATTGGAAGAAGACTCAAGGCGATCGACACCGAGTCTCCAACGTCGCAGTCGCATCCACGACCGGCAACGTTCAATCACACTCCTGCGTCTACGATCGCTTCACACCCGGCGTGCCGTGCGATCGCTACAACAACAGGCAGATTGTCCTATCTCTGGGAAAATCTCAAGTCACGATGACGAGATTTTCCACTAAATTATTACGCTGTCCACTTGCTGTTTCTATTTAAGAGCGAGCTTAGCTCACACTCTTCTGAGCTTCGATTGAAAACCGGAGCGAGATCGTAAATAGGTCTGCTCTGGATCACCGACGGCTCAGTACTGAAGCGTGACGATCTGCAAGCAGCCACGGCCCCGGCTGGCTCCGTCGCGCAGGCGCAGTACTGGTTAGCGACGCATCGCGCTGCTGGGCCCCGGGCAGCTCCTCGCTGCGTGGCCACGGCGCGGCGCTGCCGCGTTTCGTCTATCGACCTTTCTTCGATAGATCTCGTTTCTCTCTCTTTCTCATCGCTAGCAACACAATTCCTAGAATTTCTCTCAAAACTCGAGAATTCCCGTGAAGCTAACTGGAAAAAACACGTAAATAGCCGCGGTATACAAAACTGAACGATGGAAAATTTCCACGTCAGCACAACCATCTAGAATTCCGCGAATTCAATATAGATACGGGCATCGCGGCCGAGTTTCTCCGTCTCGGACTCACGCGATATTTAAACATGGTTAACCAATCACGCTTTTGAAGCCCTTTTACATAGACGATTGGGTTTGACTCATCTACTATTGCCGATGTAATAAGCATTTTGCTCATGCTGTAGGATATAAAACCGTCGTCCCACCACAGTCCGTGATGATTCTTCGTCACCCAAGTAGCTCGTGATTTATCGGGCGCAGATAATAAACACCATGGATATGGACTTTGGAAGATATAATGCGCTAGAGTGCTTCCTTTTTTCAGCACTGCCACTTCCTTTACAACAAACTCTGTGTCGCTAACGAATCCTTGTATGTCGACAAATGTTGGTACCATCATGAAAATATCTTTGAAACTATGCTGCAATGCGGCGTGTCCGCCTGTTATATATATATTACAAACATTGCTGATGTTACAGTTTATGTAATCTAGCGCACAACGTTGGACAGGGGACAGTATTCGACAACACGATCATGTAAAATAAGACAATAGGCGGTAGTATTTGCTGGCACGTTTTCTTTACAATCAAATTCTATTCGCACATCTATGGTAGCGCTCTTGATTGATTCGTTCTGTCTCGAACAATCGATGACTACAAACGGTCCATACAACGAAAAGTTCTCCCTGTTGCAAAGCGTTTCGTAACAGTCGTATCCATAATAAGCTTTACGAAAACGTGCATACATATCAAAAAGAATAGCATATCTGTTTTTATCAAAATCAAGATTCAAGTCATCATATGGATAAAAGTCAGAGTTTAGATACAGTTTCACATTGGTCAAGTTACATTCATCGAAATTGCTTGCATCTTTAGACATGTTGTTCTTCCGACCAGTCTGCAGCCCAAAAATGACGTATCGCGGCTTCTCCAGCTGAGTTGCAGTTTTAACAGCCCACGAATGTTTTGTTGTACTATGCAATAATGGGTACTCATACAGGTCCCACGAACGAAAACTCATGCTTAGGTATTGTCCGCTTTCCAAAATCCGCAACATCGATAGTTTATTCGTATCATTCAGTATAATGCGCGGCATTCGCCACTGTATCTTTAGTAATTCGATCTCCGGCTCCAGCGCGGAATTTTCAATGATGCATTTGTTATCATTGCGAGAGCGTATAAGGATGAGTTCATGTCGAGCGTTGACTACTATACGCTTGTAATCTTCGCAAAACCCCAACAGCATATTGAGCGGTTCACAAAAGTTAAAGTAACCTGTCGGTATGTTTGATTGTGTGGCCCATCCAGCATTCCGTAAAATTAACGATTTGTCATATGTTGAGGACACAAATGTTTTGATGGTACTTGTTATCCCAACGTTTCTGTTACGATCGATCTCCACACCATTGAGTTCATATCGAATTTCATCAAACATAAACGCAACACAATTATTTCCGAGGAATGCATCCAAGTCATTGTTTGGCTTCTTTACTATGAATCTTCCTTCAACGTATAGAAAGCTCTCACATGGTAGCGTGTATAAATCCTGCTGTTGTATAGGTATTCGTATCTCATCGTTGTGTCCAAACGTTGTGTTGGCGTATGGGTTGTATGTGTGAGTCTCAATCTTGACAATGCGATCATCAAAGATCGGTTCGCTTCCAATGTTTAAGATATTAGCCATTTCGTACAACAAAACCCAACGATTTAAGAAATTCAATATTCGATGCAGTAAGTTTTGTGGGTGATCGAATTGTCCTCTCGCCTGATGGTTTTAGACAGTCAATATTCGATACAGTGTGGTGTGCAAGCGATTGAATTGTCTTCTCTTTATTTTCATGCGTCGTCTGTTTCACTTGCTCCCCTTCGTTCAGCACAAGCATCTCCTACTACAGTCGTTGTCTCCGCACATGCAATCGAACGGTGATCTGGTCCCCTCGAAAATCGAGCAATTGATCGTCTTGATTCACAACGCGAATCGTCAAATCCGAAATGCTTCGTGCAGTAATCGGAAGGTAAATGATCTGTGTTGGTCTTTCCGATATCTTATATCCTGGTGGAACGGTAGGCGAAACTCATGTATCGTGTGCGCGCACTTGTTATTGCTGTAAGCGCCAGCTGTCACGTTGCATTCAATGCGAATGATATTTACATTCATTATATTGATTGATGTATCCGATTCGTGCCATTTTCGTGGTTGTAGCACCCGATTCGTTGAAAACCCCAGTAACGAGCCAATAGTATTGGGTTTGGTAAAATTTATGCTATAATTACACCTGATTTCGCTCTTCATCGTATTATTGTTAGCTCTAAGCATCAAGGGCGGGTTCCCTTCATTATCCCATGAAAGCGATCGTTGCAAATACATGTGAATGTCGTCCAGTTCATAAGATCCCTCGGGAATAATGTTTCCTTATCATCATTATCATAGTAAAATTTATTATTTGACAAATTTACATTCGGTATTGTGTAATATGTTTCAAAGTCCATAAGACCGAGTTCGTAATCACCATTGCTCAAATCGATGGCTGGAAAATAGCTTACTGCGAGAATACTACCTTGCCCGGTGAGCGTTAACGTCAGCGACATGTTCCAACGGATACTGGAGTTAAAGCGTACAATGATTATCCTTAAATTGATTGTCAACTGTCAGCAGAAACTGTAAACACAGCTGTCGACAATTGCTTTGATTATAGCGCTGATAAGGCATGTGATTATACTCAATTACACTATTCTTCAAATATTGTATCAGTTCCCTTGGTGGTTGAAGATTGCCAAAACTATCAAAATATATGGCGCATGTTCCCCGTTTTGCGTATGCCACCCAATGAGTACCTGGTCCCTCAACAGTATCCAAATTTACGATCCCGCTCTCATTCCTGCGTACCCCATCTGTTCGTAAAGTATTGCGCATAAAAATACCTCTGAAATATGGAATACGCATACGTTTTGCCAGTTGCTGCAGTTGTATGTTTGTGGTTACGCCTTCAGGCATTTTAATTTTGACCTTTTTTTTTCCTCTTTCAGACTCCTCGCCCGCGTTTGTATGGCGCGAGATAAAGTCCGCGACCTTCCATGGCGAGATTATGACGTTTCATTTCTTCTAGCTGGCGATGCATTGCCTTCTTATCGTTCACAGCCTTCGCGACTCCTGCCGCCCCTCCGACCAATGAGCCAAGAACCCCCAATAATGGTAAAATCGGTAGGATACCGCCACGTTTCGCCGTTGGAAGTATTCGCTTCTTCACAGCACTCTTTTTTTTCTTTTTCAAACCCATGCCGAATTTTGTTTTGGCCTTCATAGCCGCCCAAACGGTTGTAGCAGCAACCTTTTCCCCGAGACTGGAATCTCTCGCAGTAATGCGTTCTCGTGCTTTTGCTGCTAGGATGTTGTCAGCTGCGTGTCGTTTTACGAAATCGTTATTTTGTGAATACGCTATATCATGCTCGCGACATGCAGCATCCAGCGGATTGATACCTTGATCGCCTCGCGCCAAACGTTTCTCTAAATGTGTTCCGGGGCCACAAAACTGATAACCTGGAATATGTAATTCAATCGGAAGTGTGTTTATAACGCGATTTAATAGGCCTATCCCAATTTTTGCTGACATTCGTCACAGTTGTTTATCGATGGTGGTGGTAGACAGTCAATGTGTGTTCTGCTGACTCGACAGGTTATATTTGAATACTGATTGTTTCAGCTCTATGCATCGCTATAAATAGACCAGCACTCTTTCGAAAGTATCTTCATTTGTATAATGCTGATAAAATATGCAGTTTATACGCCAATCACCTATGATCAATGTGACTAATCTAGACAAAAAGATACAGTCTGAGAAAGAGTTACGCAAACATGGAAATATGCTGCCGGCCTCTATACGTGGTATCATCTGCGGTCCATCGAATTGTGGCAAAACGAACGTGTTGATTAGTTTGTTAGAAAGTCCGCACGGTGATCGTTTCGAAAACGTATACGTGTACTCGAAATCGTTGCACCAACCGAAATATCGATATCTAGAAAATATATTCTCATCGATAGACGAAATTGGTTATTTTACATTTTCGAATAACAGCGATGTCGTTCCGCCGAGCGATGCACTTCCGAATTTCATTTTTATCTTTGATGATGTGGCATGTGATAAGCAAAACGTGGTAAGAGAATACTTTGCAATAGGTAGGCACTCGGACGTTGACTGTTTCTATCTTTGTCAGACATATGCAAAGATACCGAAGCATCTGATACGCGACAACGCGAACCTGCTGATCATGTTCAAACAAGATGGTACAAATCTAAAACATGTATACAACGATCATGTTAACACTGACATGTCATTTGAGAATTTCTGCAAATTGTGTACCGCTTGTTGGCAAGAAAAATATGGATTTGTAGTGATTGATAAAGACAGCACATTATGGAATGGTCGCTATAGAAAGGGATTTAATGACTTTGCAATATCATAACATGTTCAGTTATTTCCGATACGTTGATAAAGCAGTGTTCCAACATGAGCAACAATATTGAAGATTGTGAGAGGATAACGAAACAGATTGCGAGAACGAGTGATTTGATTCGCAAAAAGTATCGTGAATTGAAAATTGGTAAAATTGAGGAAGAGATTGCGCTGGAAAAACACTTTAAGCCTGTTACTGAACCGTTGAAAGCAATTGTTGATAACGCGACAAGAAATTATGATCTATACAATAATACAGATATCGGAAGCGAACCATTAGCCACTCCGAATATCAAGGAATTGGATAAAACACAATCAAATTACTGGCTAAATCTTTCGAAACCACTAAAAATAAAAAAACCAAGATTAAGCAGTTTACTCGATATGAATCCCATGATTTCTACACCGGCCTCTACATCGATTAAGACGATGCCAACAATAAAAAGCTCAGCAAGTTTACCCGATACGAATCTGATGGCCTCTACACCGATTAAGATAGCACCAACAATAAAAACCTCAGCAAGATTAAGCAGTTTACCTGGTATGAATACGATGACCTCTATACCGATTAAAACAACACCAGCAACAAAAAGCTTAGGAAACGAAGATACTTTTGAAAGTCCAAAAAGCTTAGCGAACGAAGATGTTTTTGAAAGCCCAAAAAGCAGTTTCTCAACATCTGTTCGAAGTCGGTTGCAAACGTCGGAAGGTGAAAAAATGTTGCGGAATCACCTAGGTCCGCTGAGTCAAAAATACATCGCGCCTGTATTACGTGGAGACATAGAGGTTGGTATGGATCATGTGTATGGTGTTTATCTCGGTAATGATGGACCGATGCTCGGTAATAAACAGGTTGATGTGGACAATGCTGATAACATAATTATCGATGGCATACGATATTCTGGTACACCCGGGGGTTATGAATTGATATTTAAGAAAATTCCAGATAACGACATTTATACTGAGGCTGATGAATGCAAATATAGGGACATACTGCTGACAACGAGTGCACATAAGTACAAGCATGATTCGTATGGTAAAACATTAGGCAACAAAGGATACAAGTATAACTATGTAATCAAGCCTTTATTGAAAGATAGAAAAGTTGGAAAGGGTGTACCAAGCTCGATGAGATTAACCAGCAACAAGAATGAATACGTTCATTGGAATGATCCTAACGAACTCGTAGATCGGCTTCGATTGCTCGAGGCTTCGCGTCAAGCTGGTCACAATGCTCACGATAATGAGATGTTATCGATTATCGAGGAACTTCGCGAGGCAGAGCTCATTATAAATTAAGCTGCACTTTGACGATAGAATCAATCATTATCAAAATGCCAATCAACAAGTTTGGGTCATCGTTTGGAACAATGGAATCATACTATCGCTGGAATGGAGTAGTGAGAAATTATGTGCGCAACAACGCTCTATGTATTGTCGGTGCCGATTATGATGCAAAGGCGCGCAAGATTCGTCGAGTAGCACCACCTGTAGAGGATGGTGACGCTATCAACAAACTATACTTGCAAGAAAACATGACATTTATAAAAAATCGGCAAGATGAATTCGACAAGAAGATGATCATGTTTCATGATTACGTTCAGAATTTGAAAGATCAACTGAATCACTTGGAGAGGGATATTATCGAATTCCGAAATCAAATGCATCAATAGCTGGATGTTGGGACGTTGGAACGTTGGGACGTTGGGGCGTTGGGATGTTGGGACATTGAGATGTTGGAGCCTTGAGGTTTAGGGGTGTTGGGGACGTTGGGGTGTTGAGACGTTGAACATTGATTGATAAGACGTGTGCGTTAGGTCTTCGCGTTAGTGGCGAGCCATACACGGCCGAGAAGAAAACCTCCAGTATCGAGAAACGATGTCTTGTGGAAGAATTGCATGCTCCAGCGAGAAGACATTTTCCTCGAAGACGCGTCATAGTACATGGATACGACGACCTATGGCAAGCGGATGTGGTTGAGATGCGACCTTACACGCGATATAACAGAGGCTTCCATTACATACTCACTGTTATCGATATGCTGAGTAAGCATGCGTGGGCTATACCCCTCAAAACCAAGAATGGAAATGAAGTTTCTACAGCGATCGGGAAGATAATCTGAGACAGTGGGAGGTATCCGAAAAATTTGCAGACCGACAAAGAAAAGGAATTTTACAACGCAAATATGCAAAAACTTTTGTCAAAATACACCATAAATCATTATTCAACGTATTCGGTGATGAAGGCGTCAGTCGTCGAGCGGTTCAATCGTACACTCAAAAACGATATGTGGACACAGTTTACACTTAATGGAAATTATAAATGGATTGATTCGCTGCAGCATCTCATATCAAATTACAACGCGCGAAAGCATCGAACTATCGCTATACGACCAATTGATGTTACACCAACAAACGCTGCTATGCTCTTAACAATGGCGTATAATCATATAAAAATTGCCGCTCCTGCACGATTCAAAGTGGGAGATGCAGTACGCGTGAGCAAATTCAAGACAATTTTTGAAAAAAGTTACACACCGAATTGGAGCACTGAAATATTTACAATCGCCGAGGTACAGAAAACTAATCCTGCAACGTATCTGCTGAAAGATATTTATGAAAAACCAATTGCTGGAGGATTCTACGAACACGAGTTGCAACGCGTTGCAAATTCCGACGTGTATATAGTTGAAAAAGTATTGCGTAAGAAGGGGAACAATGTGTATGTAAAATGGTTGGGGCTCAATAACTCGCACAATTCGTGGATCCATAAAAGTAATGTTTCGTAACATAATTATTCATTGCTTTAATAAATATATCATATTTTTAAATCATCAAAACATGGTATCTAATTTCTTTCCCATGGTAAGGGTCTCCATATATATATTACAGAATTCTTTGCCTGTAAATGCAATGTATACGTTTTGCAGAAGTTGCGTTTTTGCACGTGTTCAGCGTAATCTAAAACGTCTTGCAAAAAAACGTTGCGCTCTTCGCAGAAGAAGAACATGCGACATAAAATAAGAATATGAATAGCGTGTACGTAAAATGATTAGGACCCCAATAGCTCGCACAATTCGTGTGTAATGTTATACGCTTTGCAGAAGTTGCATATTTAGACATGTTCAAGGTAATCTAAAAAACAATTTTTGCAAAAAGTTGCACTTTTCCACGTGATATAAAAAATTCCTCCTTCCCCACAAATGATCTATGTCGCGAAGAATATTATTTGTTTGCATCATCCTGCGAATGTAATGTTATACGCTTTGCAGAAGTTGCATGTTTAGACGTGTTCAAGGTAATCTAAAAGACATTTTTGCAAAAGTTGCACTTTTCGCAGAAGAAGAACATGTGATATAAAAAATTCCTCCCCCCACTACGCGCCATCCGCTTCCCTGATACATATGATGCAACGTTGCATTTAAGTGCTGCACAATATTCACACTCGTTTGATAGTATCGTCGTGAAACATTATCTATTGAATTCTACGTTCAAATTTTTTCTGAAAAAATGAATTATTGCATTCCTTGCGATACAGCATGCACAAGTAATGAGTAAGTATTATTATCACCATTTTTTCTTATCCATTTTTTCTTACTGTTATTACTTATTGTCATTACTAACCTTTTATTCTTTATTTACTTTTCTACATGAAACAGTAGCAAGAAACAGCATTCAACGCCTCATATACTGGGAAGGAGGTTTGCCCTCACATCCACAGCATACAAGTATTTGGATATTGCAATCGGTGTAGGACCTGTATCCACCGTGGAAATTATACTTGGCGATACTCGAGGAAATAAATTGTTGCTGTCTTACTCAACATGGATGGTGTTTATTCAGAAACGCGAGGATATCAAACAACATGTGCTATCAGCTCCTTCTCCAACATCGTTATCAATTTGTGATTTGGTGCTTACGGTTGTTGCAATGCGTGATATGAACATTGTACAAGTGAAATTGCATGATGCTTGCATGTATATGAAACCGACAACTCTATTATTTTTATTCGAACTGGAACAGTGCATCGAGCATGCATATTCGTGGCTATGCCAAAATGCGCACTATGTTGGTGAGAAATACCAAGAATTTACAAATATTTTAAAACGCAATAGTATTATGCGTAAACGTGATGCAGACAAAATCCTTCGTCAATATTACGACAAAAATTCGCCTGTAGATTGCGAGCTGTTGGCATATGCGCTAGATAACATTTTATATGATGCTATTAATAATTAAAAATAAAAACTGTATCTAATTTTTGTGGAATAAAATTTCGAAATAGTCAAAAGACGTCTAATTTCTTTCCCCACCTCCTCTTTATCGACCTCTGATAATTACCATTGATAATTACCACTTCTTTTTACCAGATGCATCTCTTTTATCGCCCCTTCTCTTTTTATCGATACCAGGCAATTACCCTCTTTCATTTTCTAACCTCCGCTAATTACCAGCCGTTAATGTCAATTATCGATCGATGATACTAATTACCGACCATAAATACTAATTACCAACCATAGATACTAAATATCGACCGTAGATACCTATTATCGACTGTCGGTAATAGTTACCGACCTCCCACTCCGACAGCCCCCCCCCCTCCCGACGGACCCACCTCGGGCACCCCTCACCCACCCTCCCTCACCCTCATCTCCCCCTCCCCACCTCCCCTCACCCTCAACTCCCCCTCCCCCGCACCCACCAGGTGCCCCCTGTCCAGAACTCTCCTTTCTCACCTACTCACGTCTCCATCGTGGCAGTCCCCCGTCGTCGCTATGGCACGAGACACATCCTGCGTTGTGACCGAATCGTCTAGCCCACAAACGCGCATCTTCGTGCGCTTCGCGGGCCTCGCGACCCGGAGAACCCGCTCGCCCAGCTGTTCCCAGAGCCTCTGGGAGAGTCGGTCCGCCTTCTCCCAGCCCTACGGTCCGGGAGTCTCCAGCAGGAGGCCCCCGGACACGGCCCTCTTCTTCCTTACTAGCCTGCTGCTCGCATACAAGCTTACTGGTTGCATACTAGCTAACAGGATGCTTAGTAGCATTCTGCTCCCCTACAAGGACCCTGCTCGCTTACCAGCTTACTGCCTGCTTGCTAGCATACTGCTTGCTTCCTAGCCAGCTGCTTGCTTTTTAGCACACTGAATCCTTACTAGCGTCCTGCTTGCTTACTAGCTCACTGGTTCCTTAATAGCTTACTGCTAGCTTGCTAGCACTCTGCTCTCTTACTAGGTCCCAGCTCGCTTTCCAGCTTCCTGCTCGCGTACTAGCTGACTGCTGGCTTACTAGCTTACAGCTCCTTTACTCGCTTACTGCTTGCTTACTAGCCCGCTGCTCGCTTATTAGATTACTGCTTGCTTACTGGCATACTGCTTTCTTACTAGCCAGCCGCTTGCTTACTTGTTTACTGCATTCTTACCAGCTTACTGCTCGCTTAATAACTTACTGCTTGCTTGCTAGCTTACTGCTTCCTTACTAGCTTCTTGCTTGCTTACCAGGATACTGCCTTACTGCAAACTTACTTCTTCCCTACTAACGAACAGCATTTTTACTAGCCTGCTGCTTGCTTACTAGCTTACTGTTTGCTTACTACCTTACTGCTAGCTAACTATCCTACTGCCAGCTTACTCCCTTACTGCTTGCTTTCTAGCTTACTGTTTCCTTAGTAGCTTACTGCTAGCTTACTAGCCTACTGGCAGCTTACACCCTTACTGCTTGCTTTCTAGCTTACTGTTTGCTTCGTAGCTTACTGCTCGCTTACTAGCTTACTCCTTGCTTACTAGCTTACTGCTTGCTTACTAGCACACTACTCGCTTAGTAGCTGACAGCTTGCATACTAGCTTGGTGCTTGCTTTCTAGCTTACAGCTTGCCCACAATCTTACTGCTAGCTTACTCGCTTACTGCTCCCTTACTAGCTTCCTGCTTGCTTACCAGATTCCTGGTTCCTTAATAGCTTACTGCTAGCTTACTAGCATCCTGCTTCCTTACTAGGTCCATGCTCGCTTAGTATCTTACTGGTTGCTTACTAGTTAACTGGATGCTTAGTAGCATTCTGCACCATTACAAGGACCCACCTCGCTTGCCAGCTTACTTGTTACTTACATGCTTACTGCATGGTTACTAGCATAAGGCATCCTCACTAGATTCCTGCTCGCCTACTAGATTACAGCTTGCTTACTAGCTTACTGCTTGGTTACTAGCATACAGCTTCCTCACTAGATTCCCACTCGCCTACTAGCACACTGCTCGCTTACTAGCATACTGCTTGCTTACTAGCATACTACTTGCTTACAAGCGATCTGCTTTTATGCTAGCTTACTGCTCGCTTACTAGCTCACTGCTTGCTTACTAGCATAATGTTTCCTTACTAGCTTCCAGCTTGCTAACTAGCTCACTGCTTGCTTACTAGCTTACTCCTAGCATACACGCTTACTGCATGCTTACTAGCCTGCTGCTCGCTTTTTAGCTTATTGCCTGCTTACAAGCTTGCTGCTTGCATTCCAGCTTACAGCTTGCTTACTAGCTCACATCTTGCCTACTAGCTTACTGCTTACTTACTAGCTTACTATCTGCTTACTAGCTAACTACATTCTTGCCAGCTAATTGCATTCTTGCCAACATGCTGCTTGCTTACTAGCTTACAGCTTGTTTACTAGCTCACAGTTTGGTTGCTAGCTTACTGCACGCTTACCAGCATACTGCTTGCTAACTAGCATACTACTTGCTTACTAGCCAACAGCTTTCTGACGAGCCTGATGCTTGCTTCCAAGCTTACTGCTTGCTTAGTAGCATACAGCTTTCTTACTAGCTAGCTTACTTGTTGCTTAATAGCTCACTGCTTGCTTAATAGCTCACTCCATGCTTACTAGCTTCCTGCTTGCTTACTGTCATGCTGCTTCCGTTCTAGCTTCCAGCTCGCTTGCTGGCTCACTGCTTGCTTACTAGCTTACTGCGAGCCCACTCGATTGCTGCTTGTTTACTAGCATACTGCTATCCTTACTATCTTCCAGCTCGCATACTATCTCACTGCTTGCTGACTAACATACTGCTTGCTTGCAAGCTTACTTCTAGGATACTGGCTTACAGCATGCTTACTTGCTTCCACCTCGCATACTAGCACACTCCTTGCATGCTAGCTTACTGCTTGCTTACTAGCGGACTGGTTGCATACAAACTTACAGCTTGCTGACTATCAAACTGCTTCCTTACTATCTTCCACCTCGCTCACTAGCTCACTGCACGCTTACTAGCTTACTACTTCCTTGCTAGCTAACTGCTTGCTTTCTAGCATACTGCTTCCTTACTACCCTCCTGATCGCTTACTGGCTCACTGTTTGCTTACTAGATTTCAGTTTGCTTACTAGCTTACTGCTAGCTTCATCGCTTACTGCTTGCTTACTACCTTACCACTTGCTTACTATTTAACTGCTTCCATACTAGCTTGCTGCTTGATTTCTAGCTTACAGCACTAACTGCTCTCTTACTAACCTGTTGCTTGCCCTCTAGCTTACTGTTTGCTTACTAGCTTGCTGCTTCCTTTCTAGCTTACCGGTGTCTTACTAGCTTGCTTCTTGCTTCCTAACATACTGAATGCTTACTACCATACAGCTAGCCTTACTAGCTTCCAGCTCGCTTACTAGCACACTGCTTGCATGCTTGCTTACTGCTTGCTTACTAGCTCACTGGTGGCTTTCTAGCATACTGCTAGCTTAACTGCATACTGCTTCCTTCCTAGCTTCCTGCTCGCTTACTAGCTCTCGGCCTGCTTACTAGCTGACTGCTTTGTTACAGTCTTACTGCTTGCTTACTAGCACTCTGGTTGCTTACTAGCCTACCGCTCGCTTAATATCTCACTGCTTCCTTACTAGCTTCCTGCTCGCTTACTGTCTCACTGCATACTTACCAGCTTAATGCTTGCTTACTAGCTTACTGCTTGCTTACTGATGCAACTCATCAGGACAACCGGTGTTTGGGCTAGTAAGCCAGCAGTGAGCTAGAAAGCAAGCAAGAAGCTAGTAAGGAAGCAGTATGCTAGAAAACAAGCAGCGGGCTCGTTAGTAAGCAGTAAGCTAGTAAGCGAGCAGGGACCTAGTGAGGAAGTAGTAAAGTAGTAAGCAAGAACAAAGTTTGTAAGCAAGCTGTGAGCTGGTAAGTTAGCAGGAAACTAGTAAGGAATCAGTAAGCTAGTAAGGGAGTATGGAGCCAGTAAGGAAGCAGTAAGCTAGAAAGCAAGCAGTTAGCTAGGAAGGATGTAGTAAGCTCGTATACAAGCAGTAAGCTGCTAAGCAAGCAGTGAGCTAGTAAGGAAGTGGTAAGCTAGTAACCAAGTAATAAGTTCGTAAGCAAGCAGTGAGCTAGTAAGCATGCAGCAAGCTAGTAGGCAAGCATTAAGCGATTATGCTAGCAGTAAGCTATTAAGCAACTAGTAAGCTAGTAAGCAACCAGTATGCTAGCAAGCAAGCAGTACGCTAGTAAGCGAGGAGGAAGCTACTAAGCAAGCAGTAAGCTAGTATGCAACATGTAGGCTAGTAAGCAAGCAGTAAGATTGTGAGCATGCAGTGAGCTAGTAAGGAAGCAGCATGCTAGTATGCAAGCAATGTGATAGCAAGCAAGCAGTAAGCTAGTAAGCGAGGAGGAAGCTAGTAAGCAAGCAGTAAGCTAGTATGCAACATGTAGGCTAGTAAGCAAGCAGTAAGATTGTGAGCATGCAGTGAGCTAGTAAGGAAGCAGTCAGCTAGTAAGGAAGCAGTATGCTAGGAAGCAAGCAGTAAGCTAGAAGGCAAGCTGCCAGCTAGAACGCATGCAGCAAGCTAGTATGCCTGCAGAAAGTTAGTAACGGAGCAGGAAGCTTGTAACGAAGCAGTAATGTATTGGCAGCAAGCTGCAAGGTAGTAAGCATGCATCAGGCTAGACAGATAGCAGTTAGCTAGTAGGAAAGCAGTATGCAAGTAAGCCAGCAGTATGCTGGAATGCATCCAGTAAGCTAGTAAGAAAGCATTTAGCTAGTGAGAAACCAGTATGCTAGTATGCAAGCATTATGCTAGTAAGCGAGCAGCAAGCTGATAAGCACGCAGAAAGATAGTAAGCGAGCAGGAAGCTAGTAAGCAACAAGTAAGCTAGTAAGCAAGCAGCAGGCTAGTATGAAAGCAATTAGCTAGTAAGAGAGCAGTGTGCTTGTAAGCTCGCAGAATGCTAGAAAGCGAGCAGCGAGCTAGTAAGAAAGCAGTCAGCTAGTAAGGAATCAGTATGCTAGTAAGCAAGCAGTAAGCTAGTAAGCAAGTAGTAAGCTAGCAAGCATGCAGTAAGCTTGTAAGCAAGCAGTGAGCTATTAAGCTAGCAGTAAGCTAGAAAGCAAGCCGCAAGCTAGTAAGGAAGCAGTAAGCTAGAAAGCCAGCGGTGAACCATTATGCTAGCAGGGAGCTCGTAAGGAAGCAGTATGCTAGTAAGGAAGCAGTAAGCTAGAAAGCAAGCAGTAAGATAGTAAGCAAGCGGTGTGCTATTATGCAAGCAGGGAGCTCGTAGGGAAGCAGTATGCTAGTAAGTAAGCAGTGAGCTAGTGAGCAAGCAGTAAGGTAGCAAGCATGCATCAGGCTAGTCAGAAAGCTGTTAGATAGTAGGACAGCAGTGTTCTAGTAGGGAAGCAGCATGCTAGTAAGCAAGCAGTGAGCTAGTAGACAAGCAGTGAGTTTCTAAGTGAGCAGCGGGGTAGTAAGGAAGCAGTGATATAGTTAGCGAGGAGGTAGCTAGAAAGGAAGCAGTAAGCTAGTAAGCAACTAGTAAGCTAGTAAGCATGCTGTATGGTAGTAAGCAAGCATCGGGCTAGACAGAAAGCAGTTAACTAGTAGGAAAGCAGTGCTAGTAAGGAAGCAGGAAGCTCCAAAGCAGGCAACAAGCTAGTGAGCTACCAGGTAAGCTAGGAAGCAACCAGTGAGCGAGTGAGCGAGTGGGAATCCAGTAAGGAAGCAGTACTCTAGTTAACAAGCAGTAAGCTGGAATGCAAGCAGTGAGCTTGTAAGCTAGGTGATATCTAGTTAGCAAGCCGTAAGCTCGTATGCAAGCTGTGAGCAATCAAGCGAGCAGGAAGCTAGTAAGGAATCAGCAAGCTAGTAAGCAAGCAGTAAGCTTGTATGAAGGCAGTTAGCCAGTAGGCATGTAGTAAACTAGTAAGAAAGCAGTATGCTATTAAGCAAGCAGTAAGCTAGTATGCAAGCAGCAAGCTAGTAACAGAGCAGTAAGTTAGTAACAACGACGTAAGCTAGTAAGCAAGCAACAGGCTAGTAAGAATGCAATTAGGTAGCAAGCAAGAAGTAAGCTAGCAAGCATGCAGGAAACTAGTAAGGAATCTTTCGGCTAGTAGGAAAGCATTAAGTTAGGAAGGAATCAGGAAGGTACAATGCAAGCAGCAAGATGGCAGGCAAGCAGTAAGCTAGTAGGCAAGCAGTGAGCTTATAAGGATGCAATAAGTTACTATGAAACCGGCAAGCTAGTAAGCAAGCAATAAGCAGGTCAGCAAGCTGTATTCTTGTAAGCCAGCAGTGAGCTAGTAAGCAACCAGCAATCTAGTAAGCTAGTAAGCAAGCAGTAAGTCAGAAGCAAAGCAGTAAGCTAGTAAGGAAACATTAGTCTTGTAAGAAATCAGTAAGTTAGTAAGAAAGCACTAAGTTAGGAGGAAAGCTGGAAGGTAGTAAGAAAGCAATTAGCTACTAAGCAAGGAGTAAGCTAATAGTCATGCAGTACGCTAGTAAGCAAGAAGTGAGCTAGTAAGAGAGCTTGAATCTAGTAAGGAAGCAGCAAGCTAGTTAGCGAGCAGGAAAGTAGTAAGGAAGCAACAAGCGAGTGAGCTAGCATTAAGCTAGTAAGCAAGCAGTGAGCTACTAAGGGAGCAGGAAGCTAGTAAGCAAGCAGTAAGCTAGTAAGCAAGCTGTAAGCTCGAAAGCAAGTAGCAAGATAGTAAGCAAGCACTAAGCTAGAAAGTAAGCAGCAGGCTAGTAAGAAAGCAGTTAACTATTAAGCAAGCAGTAAGCCATTATGCTAGCAGTGAGCTAGTAAGCAAGCAGTAAGCAGGAATGGAAGCAATTAGCATGTAAGCATGTAGCAAGCTATTAAGCAAGCACTAAGCTTGAAAGCAAGCAGCAGGCTAGTAAGCAAGCAGTAAGCTAGAAAGCGAGACGCAGGCTATTAAGAATGCAGTTAGCTATTGTGCAAGCAGTAAGCTAGATAGCATGCAGCGTGCTAGTAAGCAAGCAGCAGGCTAGTAAGCAAGCAGGAAGCGAGTAAGCTAGCAGTAAGCAAGTAAGCAACTGATAATCTAGTAAGCAAACAGCGAGTTGGTAAGCGCGCAGGAAGATAGTAAGGAAGTACTAAGCTAGAAAACAAGCAGCTGGCTAGTATACAAGCAGTAAGCAAATAAGCTAGCAGTAAACTTGGATGCCAGCAGTAATCCAGAAAGCAATGGGCAGGCTAGTAAGAAAGCAGTTTGATAGTAAGCAAGCCTTGAGCTAGTAAGTGAGCAGGAAGCTAGTAAGAATGCAGCCTGCTATTAATCAAGGCGTAAGCTCGTTTGCAACAGGTAAGCTAGTAAGCAAGCATCTGGCTAGTAAGAAAGCTATTAGCTAGTAAGCAAGCAACATGCTAGTAAGCAAGCAGTAAGCTAGTAAGCAAGCAGTAACCTAGTAAGTAACCGGTAAGCTAGTAAGCAAGCAGCAGGCTTGTAAGATAGCAGTTAGCTAGTAAGCGAGTATTAAGCTAGTAAGCCAGCTGTAATCTAGTAAGCAAGCAGTGAGCTAGTAAGCAAGCATGGAGCTAGTAGGGAAGCAGTATGCTTGTAAGCAAGAAGTCAGCTGGTAAGAAAGCAGTTAGTAAGCAAGTAGTAAGCTAGTAATCATGCAGTAAGCTAGAATGCAAGCAGCAGGCTAGTAAGCAGGCAGTAAGGCAGAACGCAAGCAGCAGGCTCTTAAGAAAGCAGTTAGCCAGTAAGCAAGCAGTAACCTAGTGAGCAACAAGATAGTAAGCAAGCAGGAAGCCAGTAAGAAAGCAGTTAGCTAGTTAAAAAGCAGTATGCTAGTAAGCCAGCAGTAAGCTAGAAAGCAAGCAGCAAGCTAGTGAGCAAGCAGTAAGCTAGAATGCAAGCAGGAAGCTCGAAAGCAAGCAGCAAGCTAGCAAGCGAGCAGGAAGCGAGTATTCTAGCTGTAAGCTAGTATGCAAGCAATTATCTAGTATGCAAGCTTTAAGCTAGAAAGCACGCAGCAGGCTAGTAAGGAGGCGGTATGCTAGTAAGCCAGCAGTAGGCTAGTAAGTATCCATTCATCTGGTAAGCTAGCACTGAGCTAGTAAGCGAGCAGGAAGCTAGTAAGGAAGCAGTATGCTAGAAAGCAAGCAGTAGGCTAGTATGTAACCGGTAGGCTAGTTAGCAAACAGTAAGCTGTTAAGCATGTTGTAAGCTAGTACGCAAGCAGTATGCCAGTGAGTAAGGAGTAAGCTAGTGTGGTGTGTGTGTGTGTATGGTATGTGTGAATCATGAATGGTATGAGTAAACGACGAATGCTTGGAGCCGAATGATTGTTTATGCAATGGTATCGATGCTGATGCCGTCAATGTTGCGGGTAGCGTCATTCGGTTTGAAGACGCACGTGGCTGGCCCTGGGGAAAAAGGGCAGAGTCGAGCCAACCGTCGAAGAGTCCACACGAGCGAGTTAAGACGTAGCGAGTTATATTTTTACCACCTTTACTTTATTTCATGTTCAAGTAAACTTAACATCTTTTATTCTATTTTAATTTCATTTTCTACAAAATTGGGGGCTCGTCCGTGATCAGAATTTAAACCGAGTCGTAGCAGAACGCTTAGTGTGGACAGGAAAGTGTTGTGAGAACAGAGTTTACTTAAAAGGGTTGAGGTGAAAGTGTAGAGTGTGTACTGCGGGGACTAGTGTTGAAAGTGACGATTCATAGTTGTTAGTGGTCAATAAAATGGCTTCAGTGAGGAGGGATGCAAGTGATTTCTGCATCGCAGAATTGAAAGAAAAATTACGAGAGAAGGGACTTTCAATATCTGGTTTGAAAGCGGAGTTGATTCAGCGGCTGCATGAAGCCGATCCGACCGGCGAATGGTTAAAAGTATGTACTAGCAGCGTGGTCGAAGAAACTGCGAGTGACAATAGTTCAGGATGCGCAAGTGATATGGTACAGATGCGGCGAGAAATGGAACTTGCGCAAAGAGAGAAGCAACTAGTAGAGCGGTAGCTTGATTTAGCTCGCCAACAAATTGCATTACTTCGAGAAATGCAGAGGCTTAATCTCGACAGAGGTGAGGCAGGGGAATCAACAAGCGTACCGACGGGGCAAAGACGACCACCACCGGTAAATATCTCTGCCATTGCGGATTTATTAAGTTATTTTGATGGAAGTAGCAATACATTCGTCACGTGGGAGCGTCAAGTTCAAACATTGAAAATGACGTATCAACTGACGGATGATATGGCTAAACTGTTGATGGGATCGCGAATGAAGGGTAATGCACTTGAGTGGTTACATTCGAAACCTGAACATATTGCAATGTCAGTAGAAGAATTACTGAGGAATCTACAGGAAATGTTTTACCATCCTGGAAGCGTTCTTGAGATGAGACGACGTTTTGAGGCGCGTGTTTGGAGGAAAGAAGAAACGTTCAGCGAATATGTACATCAAAAAGTGATTTTAGGATACCGCGTACCTAGCAGTGACGCAGAAATCATAGAGTACATTATAGAAGGAATACCTGATCGAGGATTAAGGGATCTGGCGCGAGTGCAGAAGATAGCAACTAAGGGGGAACTGTTAGCAGCATTCGATAGGATTTCCTTGCAAGGAAGATCGTTGCCGTTCAACCCAGCGATCAAGCCAAAGAAAAGCAAGTGGTCACCAGTGAAGACAATAAAGCAAGACGTTAAAGAAGTGCCGAATAACCAATTACGATGCTCCAATTGCTGTGAGAGGAACCATCGAGTTGTAGACTGTCTTGTTAAAAGCAAAGGGCCAAGATGTTTCGCTTGCCGAGACTTGGGACACAGAGCCATGGATTGTAAGAAGGGGCAGGACAAGCAGGTAAACGAGTATACGGCAGTGGCCGTTCAGGACAATAAAGTATACAAGCCTGTTACATTACTAGGTAAGCAGATAGTAGCGTTTATAGATATGGGTAGCGATTTACATTTAATGAAGGCCGAACAATATATTAGGTTAGGATGCCCAACTTTACACGGTACAGAAATATCTTGTAAAGGATTCGGTTTAAGTAAGGTCACTACTTTAGGCAGTTTTCATGGGAACGTACAAATCGATACAAATATTTTCCGATTCTTAATTCACGTGGTACCGGATGAATATTTGAGACATAATTTTTTGATTGGCTTGGAATTGTTGCAAGAGGCTAAATTGACATTAGACGGTAAGAGTGTTGAGGTTTCAAAACGCGATAACAGGGTAACGAATTCTTATGATGTACCAGAAATATTTTGCATAGATACTTTCGATGAGTCCGAGAACAATGTAACTAATACTTTAATAGATTTGCAGCATATTAAAAATGATACCGTTAAACCAGAAATAGAAGATATATTAAGTAATTATGAGCCTAAAACTATTAAAAAGTCTAACATTAAAATGAACATTGTATTGAAAGATGATATATCTATATATCAACCTCCACGTAGATTAGCGCCAGTGCAAAGAGAAATAGTTAATAAACAGTTAGATGAATGGATGCAACAAGGAATAGTGCGAGAAAGTACATCGGAATATGCCAGTCCGATTGTACTGGTAAAAAAGAAAGATAATGGAATGCGTTTGTGTATAGATTATAGATTACTTAATAAGAAAGTATGTAAAGATCGCTATCCGCTTCCGTTGATAGAAGATCAGCTGGATCGTTTACAGGGCGCGACGATATTTAGTACTCTCGATTTAAAAGATGGTTTTTTTCACGTCCCGATTGAGGAAAATAGTTGTAAATTCACTGCATTTATAGTACCTGATGGGCATTTTGAATTTTTAAGAACCCCATTTGGTCTCTGCAACTCTCCAGCTATCTTTCAAAAATATATCAATAATATATTTCGTAACCCGATTCAGACAAGTGTTGTTTTGACATATATAGATGATTTAATTATTCTTGCGAATAACGAAAATGAAGCCGTATCAAGATTGCGTGAGATATTGTGTATTGCAAGTGATTATGGATTGCGAGTGAATTGGAAGAAATGTCGTTTTCTTCAACGTAGCATAGAATATCTAGGTCACATAATTGAGGATGGTCACGTACGTCCGTCGAAGCGTAAGACATTAGCTGTTATGAATTTTCCATTAGTAAAAAATGTTAGAGACGTACAGAGCTTCTTAGGATTAACCGGGTATTTTCGCAAATTTATTCCACAATATTCAACAATAGCCCAACCCTTGACGAACTTGTTGAAAAAAGACGTAAATTTTGAACTAAATGAAAAACATATGCTAGCGTTTAAACAATTGAAAATTGCATAGAGCAGTGAGCCGGTTTTAAAATTATACCGCGTAGGTGCGGAAACAGAACTCCATACGGATGCGTCGAGCGTCGGACTCGGTGCCATCCTGTTACAGAGAGACGATGTCGATCAACGTTACCATCCAACATATTATGCGAGCTGGAAAACATCAGAGGCAGAATCGCGATACATTAGCTATGAATTGGAGATATTAGCTATAGTTAAAGCGTTACATAAGTTTAGAGTTTATCTTTTAGGAATACCGTTTAGAATAATAACCGATTGTCGTGCGTTTACTCTCACTATGAAAAAAAGAGACTTATGTGTTCGAGTTGCAAGGTGGGCATTATTGTTAGAGAAGTTCAATTATATTATTGAACATCGCTCAGGAAGCAATATGCGACATGTCGATGTGCTAAGTCGAAAGCCTATTCCGGTGTGTATGCTTATCAGCGAGTGTGAGACGAGTGTGCTCGTGAGATTGCGAAAAGCGCAATGTGCGGACAAAGAGTTATCAGAAATAATGGATTGTGTGAATAGTGTACAAAATAATGATGGCGACTACGTAATAAAAAACGGACTTTTGTTTAAGGTAATTGACGACGATGTTCGCATAGTAGTGTCGCGTGCTATGCAGGGTCAAATAATAAGACAGTTGCATGAGAACGGACACTTCTCTAGTGGTAAAACCGAGACCCTTGTTAGAAAAGATTATTGGTTCAAAGGTCTAAGATCTAAAGAGGAAAAAGTGATTCAGAATTGCATTGCGTGTATTTTAGCAGAACGAAAATCTGGAAAACGAGACGGACTATTATACCCTATCGACAAAGGAGACGTTCCGTTAGATGGATACCACATTGATCACTTAGGACCGCTTCCGTCAACTCGGAAGAATTACAAACACATATTCGTAGTGATAGATGGATTTTCTAAATTTGTGTGGCTCTATGCTACAAAATCTACCGGTACTGGAGAGGTCGTCAACCACTTGAAAAAACAAGCGAAAATTTTTGGCAATCCCCGAAAGATTATTTCGGACCGTGGAACTGCATTTACTTCGGCAGAGTTTCAAGAGTACTGCAGAGAAGAAAATATTGAAGCTGGCCTTATTACAACGGGGGTACCAAAAGCGAATGGACAGGTAGAAAGGGTGAACAGGACAATCATTCCTGTGTTAACTAAGTTGGCCGCACCAAAACCTAATGAGTGGCACAGGTACCTAGACGTATGCCAAAACTACCTGAATGCAACTCCTCACCGCAGTATCGGCAATACACCTTTTAAGATTCTATTCGGGACTGATATGAGGTTGAAGAACAATCCCGAGGTCCGAGAAATAATAAGCAACGAGTGGAACGAACTATTTCAAGAAAATCGACACGAATTGAGACGGTAAGCAAAAAACAACATTTTGAAAATCCAACAGGAGAATCGGCGTAGTTTTAACCGGAATCGTAAATAGGCTCATCACTATCACGAAGGAGATTTGGTCGCTATCAAAAGGACACAATCAGGACCAGGTTTAAAGTTTGCGCATAAATATTTAGGCCCGTATCAAATTACCCGTGTACTGCGCAATGATCGGTATTTGGTAGAGAAAGTAGGTGAGCACGAGGGGCCACGACAAACATCGACAACTTCAGAATA
Source organism: Colletes latitarsis (assembly GCF_051014445.1). Lineage (NCBI taxonomy): Eukaryota > Metazoa > Arthropoda > Insecta > Hymenoptera > Colletidae > Colletes > Colletes latitarsis. The sequence goes on along the minus strand of NW_027488377.1, from coordinate 267,231 downwards.
CTTGAAATCGTGGATTGAGGACTTAGAAGATGCATTGACGGATAGTGAGAATACATCTGATATCTGAGGGCAGATATCTCTTCACGATGGCCGAATGTGGTGTGTGTGTGTGTATGGTATGTGTGAATCATGAGTGGTATGAGTAAGCGACGAATGCTTGGAGCCGAATGATTGTTTATGCAATGGTATCGATGCCGATGCCGTCAATGTTGCGGGTAGCGTCATTCGGTTTGAAGACGCACGTGGCTGGCCCTGGGAAAAAAGGGCAGAGTCGAGCGAACCGTCGAAGAGTCCACACGAGCGAGTTAAGACGTAGCGAGTTATATTTTTACCACCTTTATTTTATTTCATGTTCAAGTAAACTTAACATCTTTTATTCTATTTTAATTTCATTTTCTACAAAATTGGGGGCTCGTCCGTGATCAGAATTTAAACCGAGTCGTAGCAGAACGCTTAGTGTGGACAGTAAAGTGTTGTGAGAACAGAGTTTACTTAAAAGGGTTGAGGTGAAAGTGTAGAGTGTGTACTGCGGGGACTAGTGTTGAAAGTGACGATTCATAGTTGTTAGTGGACAATAAAGTGTGAACTTTTTGCAACCTTACAATGAATTTGTGACTGTGTGATTTGCTCCGCCATTCTTCGCGTCCCTGTTCCTCGTCCGCGCCTCTTTTCGTCTGTACAAGTATGCTAGTAAGCAAGCTGTGAGCTAGTAAGCGAGCAGGGAACTAGTAAGGAAGCGGTATACTAGTAAGCAAGCAGTAAGCTAGTAAGCAACCAGTAAGATAGACAGCACGCAATAAGCTAGTAAACAAGCAGTAAGCTTGTAAGCAAGCAGCAAGCTAGTAAGCAAGCAGTGAGCTAGTAAGAAAGCAGTAAGTTAGTAACAAAGCACCAAGCTAGTAAACAACCAGTAAGCTAGAAAGCAAGCAGTGTGCTAGTAAGAAAGCAATTAGCTAGTAAGCCAGCAGCAAGCTAGTAAGCTAGCAGCATGCTAGTGAGCAAGCAATAAGCGATTATGCTAGCAGTAGGCTTTGAAGCAGCCAGCCAGCTAGTATGCAAGCAGTGAGCTAGTAATCAAGCAGCAAGCTAGTAAGCAAGGAGTAAGCTAGTAAGCAAGCAGTTAGCTAGTATGGAAGTAGTAAGCTCGAATGCAAGCAGTAAGCTGGTAAGGAAGCGGTGAGCTAGTAAGGAAGCAGTATGCTGGTAAGAAAGCAGCCGGCTATTACGAGAGCATTTAGCTAGTCAGAAAGCAGTATGCCAGTATGCCAGCAGTAAGCTTGAATGCACGCAGCAAGCTAGCAAGCTAGCTGGAAGCGAGTAAGCTAGCAGCAAGTTCGTAAGCAAGCTGTAATCCAGTAAGCAAGCAGTGTGTTAGTAAGCAAGCTAGAAGCTAGTAGGGAAGCACTAAGTTAGAAAGGAAGCTGCAGGCTAATAAGCAAGCAGTAAACGAGAAAGCTAGCTGTAAGCTGGTAAGCAAGTAGTAAGCTAGTCAGCATGCAGCAAGTGAGTAAGCTAGCAGTAAGCTAGTAAGCAAGCAGTAAGCTACTTAGCATGCAGAAAGCTGGTAAGAAAGCAGTTTGCTAGCAAGGAACTGGTAAGCTCGTGAGCAAGCAGTAAGTTAGTAAGCAAGCAGTGTGCTAGTAAGCGAGCAGGAAGCTAGTAATCAAGCTGTAAGCTAGTAAGCAACCGGTAAGCTGGTAAGAAAGCTGTAAGTAAGTAACAAAGCAGTAAAATAGTAACAAAGCAGTTAGCTAGAAAGCAAGCAGGAGGCTAGTGAGCATGCAGTAAGAGTGAAAGCTAGCAGTAAGCAAGTAAGCCCGCAATAAGCCAGTAATCAAGCTGTAAGCTTGTAAGCATGCAGTAAGTTAGTAAGCAAGCTGTGAGCTAGCATGCGAGCAGGCAGCTAGTAAGGCCACGCACCCGTTTGGTTGTCCCGGCGGCAGGGGAGGTGAACCCCTACGTGGCGCATCCCCAGGTGGCGGATAGGTGTAGCCGTTGGGATGGGGTGCGGGGATGGGGTCACCAACTTGTGGAGGCTGGTGACCACATCCTCGCATGTGATCCCGGAGGTTGGAGCGAAAGCTCCCGCGGACCAAACACAGATATGAATGCTTTGCGTGGGTGAATGCGTGTGTGAGTGGCCCGGGACATGGGATATTTGCCGCGGGTGTTACCTAAGGCTGGAGGTTGGCCCGTTGACTGCGGATGAGTCCAGCGGCCAACGTGGCCTCCCAGTCGGCGGCCTATTCCTATGTCACGAGGCCGTGGGCGCTGGTAACCAGGCGCCTGCGGTTGAGTGGGAATGCGGTGGGAGGAGTGCCTCCCACCTGGAGGGGCTTGTAAAGGCACGACGCGGCGGGGGATTCTGTGATGCCTCACTAGAGTTCCCGGATCCTCGCCAGGCGTCTGAGGATGGTCACCGTGGGGTTTTAGTCGGTAAGAGCCCGACACCACCCGCGGGTGTCCATGAGGATTTCCCCACGTACAAAAAAAAAAAAAAAAGAAAAAAAAAGGCAGCTAGTAAGGAAGCAGTATGCTAGTAAGCAAGCAGTAAGCGATTAAGCTAACACCATGCTATTAGGCAAGCATTGAGCTAGTAAGCGGGCAGGAATCTAGTAAGGAAGCTCTAAGCTAGAAAGCAGCAGCAGGCTAGTAAGCAAGCAGTAAGCAAGTAGGCTAGCAGTAAGCTAGTAAGCAAGCAGTAAGCTAGAAAGCAAGCACCAAGCCAGAAAGCAAGCAGTAAGCTACTAAGCAACAAGTAAGCTAGCAAGCAAGCAGGTGGCTAGTAAGAAAGCAATTAGCTAGTAAGGAAGCAGTACAGTAGTAAGCAACAAGTAAGATTGTAAGCAAGCAGCAGGCTAGTATGGTAGCAATTTGCTAGTAAGGAAGTAGTACGCTAGTAAGCAAGCAGTAAGCTAGAAAGCAAGCGGCAAGCTAGCAACCAAGCAGTAAGCTAGAAAGGAAACAGCAAGGTAGCAAGCAAGCAGGAAGCAGTACGCTAGTAAGCTATCTGAAATCTAGAAAGCAAGTAGCAAACTACTAAGCAAGCAGTAAGCTAGAAAGCAAGCAGCAGGCATGTAGGAAAGCAGATACGTATTAAGCCAACAGCACACTAGTAAGCAAGCAGCAAGCGGGTATGCTAGCAGTAAGCTAGTATGCAAGCAGTAAGATAGTAGTCAAGCAGCTGGCTAGAAAGAAAGCAGTATGCAAGTAAGCAAGCAGTAAGCTAATAAGCAAGCAGCGGGCTAGTAAGCGAGTTGGGAGCTAGTAACAAAGCAGTAATCCAGTAAGCAAGCAGTATGCTGGTGAGAACGCAGTTAGCTAATAAGTACGCAGTAATCTAGAAAGCAAGCAACAAGCTAGTAAGCATGCAGTAAGCTAGTAAGTGAGCAGGGACCTAGTAAGGGAGCAGAATGCTAGTAAGCAAGCAGTGAGCTAGTAAGCAACGAGTAAGCTAGTAAGCAAGCAGGAAGCTGGTGAGAAAGCAGTATGCCCGAAATCAAGCAGCGGGATTGTAAGCAAGCAATAAGCAAGTCAGCTAGCAGTAAGCTAGTAGGGATGAAGTAAGCTAGTAAGCGAACAGGAAGCTAGTACGGAAGCAGTATGCTAGGATCAAGCAGTAAGCTGGTAAGAAAGCAGTTATCTAGTAAGAAAGCGGTATGCCAGTCAACAAGCAGTATGTTAGAAAGCAAGCAGCAAACTATTAAGCAGGCAATAAGCTAGAAAGCAAGGGGCAGGCTGGTAAGAACGCAGTTAGATAGCAAGCAAGGAGCAGGGTAGTAAGGAAGCAGTAAGCTAGTAAGCATGCAGCTGGTTAGTAAGAATGCCGCAAATTAGGAATGTTTAAAGATCGAGTTAATTCGATTTATTTAAACCCGTAATTAGCCGTTAATCCACTTTATTTTCAATATACGCGACAGACCAGAATATTCTAGGTCGACGCGTCCGCGATTCGAAACAGAAGGCAGCAGAAAAACTCTCGCTCCTTGAGTTTTTCTGTAAGTCACGCGAGCATTACAGCAACGTTCGATTTCGAACTTTTCGGTTAAACGCTCGACCATAGAGAAGGTGCGACAATTACATATGAGATAAAGACGGACGAGAGCCACGGCGACAGCGCCGCGCGTCGGAGGATTCCCCCTCTCTCACGCGTACTTTTCGGCAGCTCGTGCTCGTCCGTCACTTGAAAACGAGAGCCTGCCAAGCGCGGATCGATAACCGATCACGCTTCGCATAATTAAAAGAATTCCGTATTGCTTCGAGTTATTCGAGCATTCGTAGAAAATCAAAAGGCCCTCGCAATATCCGAATTGCTTCGAGTTATTCGAACATTCGGAAAAATTAAGAAAACTATAAAGAAAATTCTCAGGTTCAAGCGGCTGATTCCCACGCAACGTTGAAAGTTTGAGTTATTCGAACTTTCACAACGCGGGCAACCGACGTATAACCGCAGCTTTACGGGATTAGCTTGCGTAAACAAACTGCCCCCAGTAAACTACGTGTAATTCCGGTTGTCGAATCAAACCAGTTAATCGATTCGGTCGTGAGTACGACCCGGTTAAAAGACTGCGGGAAACTCTTTGGTATCATCGAGTTCCCGAATTTTCCGCGTATTGCTGCAAACAGCGGTCGTGTGAGAGGTATCGAGGTTAAGACTCGATCCTCCCTTGATTTAATCGAACGGCCTTACACCCACCTAAAGGGGCCTCATTGGCACGTATACCCTAGGTGGACTTGTCGCCTTCTAGTCGGAGCGTTGGACGAGTTACTCTAAGCCCAGCTTCCGGCGAATGCCAGAGCGTTGTTCTTTGATCGCCAGTCTTGTACGGTCACTGCGCGTAGAACGCGACTCACAAGGCGTCGGGATGCCAGTCTCAATATTAAGACGTCCTATACGCCATTGAAAGACTGCACCACATCGTGTTCCGTACACACGCATACGAAGACGGTAAGGGGCCGAGGACCGGGTGACGGTTGGAGCCTTATAACCTCCCTCTAGGCACCCTCTCCTGCGACAATCAAGTGTTGCAGTCTAACAGAAAAAACCGAGACGAATTTCCATAATTGGAAGAAAGCGAGCGATTCCCGGTTTAAAGGGAACGCTCACACACACGTGCAGTCCACTAGCTTAGCTGCGTATCGCGGCGGCAGAGATTCCCGCTCCTAGGTGCGACAAGCACAGACCAGGAGCGTACGGCAAAGAGAAAGACAAGCGACGTGACTCACGTCGATAGGTATTAAACGCCTAGTCGTGTCTCTTTCTGTTTCAGGGTAACAACGCGGGCCGCACAACAACATCGTCTGGCAGACGTCGGCCGGTTATTACCAAAAACCTGTACAAGCTATAAGAAAAGAAACAAAATAAAAGGCTTATCCGTGCATTTGGATAAGCGTAAATAAAAATTATAATTGTACTGCTTATTTTCCGTCTGTTCCTTCCCTTGAGATCCGGACCACCGTTAGGCGAGGCATTTCCAAACCTCCTCCCCCTAACAAGGAAGAAAGCAGGAATGTAGTAAGAATGCAGTTAGGTAGTAAGCAAGCATTAAGCTAGTAAGGTAGCAGTTAGCATTTATGCATGCAATAAGCTAGTACGCAAGCAGTAAGCTGGTAAGCATGCAGTGAGCTAGTCAGCGAGCGGGGAGCTCGTAAGGAAGCAGTAAGCTACAAAGCGAGGAGAAAGCAATCAAGAACGCAGAATGCTGGTAAGCAGGCAGAAAGCTAGAAAACAAGCAGCATGTTAGGAAGCAAGTAGTAAGCTAGTAAGAAGGCAGTTAGCTAGTAAGCAACCAGTAATCCTGTAAGCAAGCAGTAAGCCTGTAAGCAATCAGTGGGCTTGCGAGCGAGCAGGGATCTGGTAACAATGCAGTAAACTAGTAAGCAAGTAGTATGCTGGTAAGAAGGCAGTTACGTAGTAAGCCAGTACTGAGCCTGTAAGCCAGCAGAAAGCTAGTACGCAAGCAGAAAGCAAGTAAAGAAGCAGTAAGCTAGAAAGAAAGCAGGGGGCTAGTGAGCAAGCAGTAGGCGAGTAAGCTAGCATTATGCTAGTAGGGTTGCAGTGAGCTGGTAAGCGAGGAGGAAGCTAGGAAGCAAGCAGCGAGCATGTAAGCATGCAGGCAGCTAGTAAGCGACCAGTAAGATTGTAAGGAAGCAGCAGCCTAGTCAGATAACAGTTCGCTATTAAGAAAGCTGTGTTCTGGTAAGCAAGCAGTAAACTAGAAAGCAACCGGGAAGCTAGCATTCAAGCAGTAGGCTGGCATGAAAGCAGTTAGCTAGTAAGGATGTAGTAGGCTTGTTAGCAAGCAGAAGGCGAATAAGCTTGCTGTAAGTTAGTAAACATGCTGCAGGGTGGTCAGAAATCAGTTAGCTAGTAAGCAAGCAGTAGGCTAGTGTGCAAGCAGTGAGCCAATGAGAAAGCATGACGCTAGTAACAAAGCAGTATGCTTGACAGCTAGCAGCAGGCTAGTAAAAAAGCAGGAAGCTAGTTGAAAGCAGTATGCTAGCTATCAAGCAGTAAGCTAGACTGCAAGCAGCAAGCTAGTAAGCAAGCAGTACGCTAGAACGCAAGCAGCAGGCTTCTAAGCAAGCAGTAAGCTGGTAAGAAAGCAAACAGCTAGTCAGAAAGCAATTAGTTAGTTAGAACGCTGTATGCTAGTAAGCAAGCGGAAAGCTAGAAAGCATGTTGCAATCCAGTAAGCAAGCAGTAAGCTTGGAAGAAAGCAGTAAGCTAGCAAGCAAGCAGTAAGCTTGTAAGCAGGCAGTAAGCTGGTAAGAAAGCAGATAGCTAGTAAGCGAGCAGGAAGCTAGTAAGAAAGCAGCTAGCTAGTAAGAAAGCAGCAGTCTAGTAAGAAAGCAAGTAGCTTGTAAGAACGCAGTATGCTAGTAAGCTAGCAGGCAGCTTGAAAGCAAGCCGCAAGCTAGCATGCAAGTATTAGGCGATTTAGCTAGAAGTAAGCTGGTATGCATGCAGTAGTCTTGTACGCAAGCAGTGAGCTAGTAAGCTAGCAGTAAACTAGTCAGCAAGCAGTAAGCTAGAAAGCCAGCAGTAAGCGAGTGAGCAAGTAGTAAGCAAGTAAGCAACCAGGAAGCTAATAAGGAAGCATTATGCTTGCAAGCAAGCAGCAAGCTTGCAAGCAACAAGTAAGCTACTAAGCAAGCAGCATGCTATTAAGCCAGACGTAAGCTAGTTAGCAAGCAGTAAGCTTCTAAGCATGCAGCAGGCTAGTCAGAAAGCAGCAAGCTTGTAAGCAAGCGCTAAGATAGTATCCTAGCAGTGAGCTAGTAAGCGTGCAGGGAGCTAGAACGGGAGCAGTATGCTAGAAAGCAAGCATTAAACTAGTAAGCAACCACACGGGCAGTAAGCATGCAGTAAGCTAGTAAGGGAGGAGGAAGGCAGTATGGAAGCAGTATGATAGCATGCAAGCAGCAAGCTAGTATGCGGTAAGCATGTTAGCAAGCAGCCGGCTGGTCAGAAAGCAATTAGCTAGTAAGAATGCAGTATGCTAGTAAGCATGCTGTAAGGTAGAAAGGGAGCAGCAGGCGAGTAAGGAAGCAGTATGCTAGTAAGCTAGCAGTGAGCTAGCAGGCAAGCAGTGAGCTAGTAAGAAAGCAGTACGCTGGTGAGCAAGCAGTGAGCTAGAAAGCAAGCAGCAAGCTAGTACGCATGCAGTGAGCCAGTAAGCGAGCAGGTAGCTAGTAAATGTGCTGAATGCTAGTAAGCAAGCAGTAAGCTAGTAAGGGAGCAGAATGCTAGTAAGCAAGCAGAATACTAGAAAGTAACCAGTAAGCTAGTAAGCAAGCAGGAAGCTACTAAGGAAGCAGTATGCTAGAAAGCAAGCAGCGGGCTAGTAAAAAAGAAGGAAGCTAGAAAGCAAGCAGCGGGCTAGTAAAAAAGCAGCAAGCTAGTTGAAGGCAGTATGCTAGTAATCAAGCAGTAAGCTAGAATGCCAGCTGCAAGCTAGTAAGCAAGCACTAAGCTAAAACGCAAGCAACATTCTCGTAAACATGCAGTAAGCGAGGATGCTGGCAGTAAGCTAGTAAGTAAGCAGTGAGCTAGTAATCGAGGAAGAATCTATTAAGGAAACAGCATGATAGTACGCAAGCAGTAAGCTAGTAAGCAAGCAGTAAGCTGGTAGGAAAGCTGTTAGGTAGTATGCAAGTAGTGAGCTGCTAAGGAAGCAAATAGATAGTTAGCAAGCAGTGAGCTAGTAAGCGATGAGGGGGCTAGTAAGGAAGCAGTTAGCTAGTAAGCAAGCAGTAAGCGAGTAAGCTAGCGGTAAGATAGTAAGCCAGCAGCTGGCTAGTAAGTTAGCAGTATGTTGGGAAGAAAACAATAACATACTAAGAAATCAGTTAGGTAGAAAGCAAGCAGTAAGCTAGTAAGAAAGGGGTGAGCTGGAAAGCGAGGAGATACCTAGAGAGGAAGCGGTATTGTAGTAAGCATGCATGGAGCTAGTAAGCAACAAGTAAGCTAGTAAGCAAGCAGTAAGCTAGCAAGCAAGCAGTAAGCTAGAAAGCAACCAGCAGGATTTTAAGAAAGCAGTTAGCTATTGAGCAGGCAGTATGGTAGTAAGGAAGCGGTAAGGTAGTGAGCAAGCATTAAGCTAGTAAGCGAGCTGGGAGATAGTAAGGGAGCAGTATGCTAGTATGCAAGCAGTAAGCTGGTGTGAAAGCATTATGCTAGTAAGCAAGCAGTAAGCTAGTAAGAAACAACTAAGCTAGTATGCATGGTGCACGCTAGTAAGCATGCAGTGCGCCAGTAAGCGAGCAGGGAACTAGTAACAAAGCAGTAATCTAGTAAGCAAACAGTATACTGCTAAGAAAGCAGTTAGCTATTAAGCAAGTAGTAAGCTAGTAAGCAAGCAGGAAGCTGGTAAGGAGGCACTAAGGTAGAAAGCAAGTAGAAGGCTAGTAATGATGCAGTAAGCGTGTATGTAACCAGTAAGCTAGTAAGCAAGCTGTAACCTAGTGTGCAAGCAGTTAGCTAGTAAGCGAGGAGGAAGCTAGTAAGGAAGCAGTACGCTAGTAAGCAAGCTGTAATTGGTAAGAAAGCAGTTAGCTAGTTACGGAATAGTAAGCTAGTAAGCAGGCAGTAAGATAGTAAGCAAACAGTAAGCTAGTAAGCAAGCAGAAAGATAGTCTGAACGCTGCTAGTTAGTAGGAGAGCAGTTTGCTAGAAAGCAAGCTGTAAGCAAGAAAGCAAGCGACAATCTAGTATGCATGCAGTAAGCTAGAAAGCAAGCAGCAAGCTATTAAGCTAGCATTAAGCTTAAAAGCAAGCAGAAGGCTAGTCAGAAAGCAGTTAGTTATAAAGCAAGCAGTTTGGCAGCAAGCAAGCAGTAACCTAGATAGCAAGTCGTGTGCTAGTAAGCTAGCAGTGAGCTAGTAAGCGAGCAGGGAACTAGTAACAAAGCAGTAATCTAGCAAGCAAGCAGTATGCTGCTAAGAAAGCAGTTAGCTATTAACCAAGTAGTAAGCTAGTAAGCAAGCACTAAACTAGTAAGCGAGGAGTCAGCAAATAAGGGAGCAGCAAGTTAGTATGAAGGCAGTAAGTTTGGAAGAAAGCAGGAATGTAGTAGGATAGCAGTATACTAGCAAGCAAGCAGTGGGCTAGTAACCTAGGGGGAAGCTAGAATGGAAGCACTATGCTAGTAAGCTTATAGTAAGCTAATAAGCAAGCAGTGAGCTAGAATGCGAGCAGGGCGATAGTATGGAAGCAGTATGCCAGTATGAAAGCACTAACCTAGTAAGCAAGCAGTAAGATAGTATGCTACCAGTATGTTAGTAGGCAAGCAGTGAGCTAGTAAGCGAGGGGGAAGCTAGCAAGGAAGCTGTACGCTAGTAAGCAAGCGGTAAGCTGGAAGGCAAGCAGTGAGCTAGTAAGCAAGCAGTAAGCTAGTTAGCAAGCAGTAACCTCGTAGGCAAGCTGTGAGCTATTAAGCGAGCAGGAAGCTAGAATGAAAGCCGCATGCTAGTAAGCAAGCAGTTATCTAGTATGAAAGCTGTATGCAGGTATGCAAGCAGTATGCTAGAAAGCATGCAGCAAGCTAGTAAGCGAGCAGTAAGCTACTATACAAGCAGTAAGTTAGTAAATAAGCAGTGAGCTACAAAACGAGCAGGGCATTAGTATGGAAGCAGCATGCCAGTGAGCAATCAGGAAGCTAGTAAGTATGCAGTGAGCCAGTAAGCGAGCAGCGAGCAAGTAAGTAGCCTGTACGGTAGTAAGCAATCAATAGGCTGGTAAGGAAGCAGTTTGTTACTGAGCAAGTCGCAAGCTAGTAAGCATGCAGTAAGCTAGTATGCATGCAGTAAGCTAGTAGGCAAGCAGGATGCCAGCAAGGAAGCCGTATGCTAGTAAGCAAACAGTAAACTAGTAAGCATGCAGTATGCTGGTACGGAGGCAGTAAGGTACTAAGCAAACAGTAAGCGAGAAAGCAAGCAGTAAGCGAGTAAGCTGGCAGTAGGATAGTTAGCAACCAGTAAGCAAGCAGTAATCTAGTAAGCAACCAGTAAGCTAGTAAGCAAGCAGCAGGCTAGTAAGAAAGCATTATACTCGTGAGCAAGCAGCAGGCTGGTAAGCAAGCAGTGAGCTAGTAAGCAGGCAGCTGGCTAGTAAGAAAGCAGAAATTTAAGAAGAAAGCAGGTGTGTTGTCAGAAAGCAGTTAGGTAGTAAGCAAGCAGTATGCTAATAAGCAAGCTGTAAGTAGGTATCAGAGCAGTATGCTAGTAAGCAAGCAACAGGCTAGTAAAAATGCAGTTAGTTAGTAGGGAAGAAGTAAGATTGTAGTAAAGCAGTATCTTGGTAAGCAAGCAAGAAGCAACTAAGGAAGCAGTAAGCTAGCGAGCACGCTGTAAGATAGTAACAAAGCACTTTACAAGTAAGGAAGCAGCAGGCTAGTAAGGAGGCAGTTAGTTAGTAAGGTGGCAGTTCGCTAGTAAGCAAGGAGCAAGCTTGTAAGCAAGCAGCAAGGTAGTAAGCGAGCATTAAGCGATTAAGCTAGCAGTAAGCTATTAAGCAGCCAGTAAGCTAGTAAGTAAACAGTGAGCTAGTAAGCGAGGAGAAAGCTAGTAAAGAAGCAGTAAGCTATAATGTAAGCAGCAAGCTAGTGAGCAAGCAGCAAGCTAGTAAGCATGCAGTAAGCTAGTAAGCAGGCAGTGAGCTAGTAAGACAGCAGTTAACTATTGAGCAAGCAGTTAAATAGTAAGCAGCCAGTACGCTTGTTAGCAAGCAGTAAGATGGTAAGAACACAGTTATCTAGGTAGCTCGTAGTAAGCTAGTAAGCGAGCAGGAAGCTAGTAAGAACGTAGTATCCTACTAAGCAAGCAGTAAGCTAGAGAGAAAACGGTAAGCTAGTAAGCATGCAGCCGGCTAGGAAGCAAGCAGCAGGCTAGTAAGAAAGCTACTACCTACTAAGAAAGCAGGAAGGTATTAAGCAAGCAGTAAGCTAGTACGAGAGCAGGAAGATTGTAAGAAAGTAGTATGCTAGTAAGCAAGCAGTAAGCTAGTAAGCAACCGGTAAGTTGGTAAGCAAGCATTGAGCTCGTAAGAAAGCAGTAAGTTAGAGAGCAAGCAAAGAGCTAGTGAGGAAGCATTTAGTTAGCAACAAAGCAGTAAGTTTGTAGCAAAGCAGTAAGCTGGTAAGCAAGCTGGAAGCTAGTAAGCATTCGTATGGTAAGAGAGCGGTAAGTTAGTAAGAATGCAGTATGTTAGGAAGAATGCAGGAATGTTGTAAGCAAGCACTAAGATAGTAAGCAAGCAGTACGATAGTAAGCAAACAGTAACATTGTAAGCAAGCAGCAGGATAGTGAGCGTGCAGTAAGCGAGTTAGCTAGCAGTGAGCATGTAAGCCAGCAATAAGCTAGTAATCAAGCTGTAAGCTGGTAAGCATACAGTAAGTTAATAAGCAAGCAGTGAGCTAGTAAGCGAGCAGAAGCTTGTAAGGAAGCAGCAGGCTAGTAAGCCAGCAGTAGGCTAGTAAGCGAGCAGGAAGCTGAAAAGCGAGCAGGGACCCAGTAAGAGAGCAGAATGCAAGTAAACTAGCAGTAAGCTTTTAAGGAACCAGTAAGTTAGTATGCAAGCAGTAAGCTAGTAAGCGAGCAGGAAGCTAGTAAGCGAGCAGGAAGCTAGTAAGCAAGCAGTGAGCTAGTAAACAAGCAGTAAGATACTAAGCATGCAGTGAGGTAGTATGCGAGCTGGGCGATAGTATGGAAGCAGTCTGCTAGTAAGCAATGAGTGAGCTAGTGAGCAACAGGTGAGCTAGTAAGCAAGCGGCAGGCTAGTAAGCAAGCAGTAAGCTAGTAAGCGAGCAATGAGCCAGTAAGCGAGCAGTAAGCTAGTAAGCGAGGAGGAATCAATTAAGAAAGCAGTATGCTAGGGAAAAAGCAGTAAGCTAGTAAGGAACATGTAAGCTAGTAAGCAAGTAGCAGGCTAGTAAGGAAGCAATTAGCTAGTAAGGAACCAATGTGCTTGTAAGCAAGCAGTAAGCTAGAAAGCAGGCAAAAAAACCGGTAAGCAAGCAGAACGCTAGAAAGCCATCATCAGGCTTGAAAAATAGCAGTTACCTATTAAGCAAGCAGTATGGTAGTGACCCACGGCGTCCTTGGGGCCGACCTCAGGCGGTTGTTTAACTGATGCCTGAGGGACGGGCGATTCCCCCCCAGTTGGAAGGTGGCGAGGATGATCCTCCTCCGGAAGGAGGGTCGGCCCGCGGAGTCTCCATCCGCATACCGGCCCATCTGTCTCCTCGACGAGGTGGGCAAGATCTTCGAGCGAGTGATTGCTGCCCGCCTCGTCGAGCACCTGTCGCGGGGTGCTCCGGGCCTGGTCGACTGCCAGTACGGTTTCCGGGGGGGCCGGTCGACGGTCGACGCGATCAGTCGGGTCAGGGTCCTCTCGGAGTCGGCCGTCACCCGGGGAGGGGTGGCGTTGGCGGTATCGCTGGATATTCCCAACGCGTTTAACACCCTTCCCTGGGAGGAGATACGGAGGGGGCTCGAATATCATCGGGTACCCCTGTGTCTCAGGGCAGTCGTCGGGGATTATCTCCGCGGCAGGTGGATCGAGTATTCGGGCCGGGATGGTGATATGCGGAGGGAGGTCTACTGCGGGGTTCCGCAGGGGTCGGTCCTAGGGCCACTCCTGTGGAACATCGCGTACGACGCGGTGTTGCGGGCCGACCTCCCCGACGGCGTCAGTGCCGTGTGTTACGCAGATGACACACTGGTGCTGGCCGTCGGGGCTCAGTGGGGGAGGGCCAAGCGCCTCGCCGAGGAGGGGGCGCAACGCGTCGTCGACCGGATCAGGGGGATGGGGATGACGGTGGCGGTCCATAAGACCGAGGTGATAGCGTTCCATTCACCTCGGCAGGATCCGCCACCCCCTCTGATCCGGGTGGGTGGGGCTGATATCGAGGTGAAGCCCCGGATGAGGTATCTGGGGCTGATCCTCGATAGCCACTGGCGCTTCTAGGAGCATTTCCGCTGCCTGGTTCCCCGGTTGGAGAGGATGGTCTCGGCTTTAGGCCGGATCCTCCCCAACCTGGGGGGCCCGGCGGGACGAGTTCGCCGCCTCTATGTGGCAATGGTTCAGTCGGTGGCCCTATACGGGGCCCCCGTCTGGGCGGACGACCTGGCGGCCTCCCGCCGCAGCATGACGATGCTGCGTCGGGTGCAGAGGCGGATGGCGCTGAGGGTCGTCCGCGGCTACCGGACCGTGTCGCATGAGGCGGCGACGGTTCTTGCGGGGATGCCGCCCATGGATCTCCTCGCGCGGTCGCACGCGATGATGTATCGTCATCGTGTCGACCGTCGCGCGGGAGTGGGGGCGGTCCCGGGAGAGCAGGAACCTGCTTGGGGCGATTTGAAGCGCCAGGCCCGGCAGTTCGTGGCGCTTGCGTGGCAGGAGCGGTTGGCCCTGCCAACTGCGGGGCACCGGACAGTCGGGGCTGTTCGGCCACTGCTGTGTGAGTGGCTGGACAGAGGCCATGGAAGCCTTACTTACCGGATGGCACAGGTATTTTCCGGGCATGGTAGCTTCGGAAGATACCTGTGCCGGATAGGGAAGGAGCCGACCGCGCGTTGCTGCCATTGTGACGCCGAGCAGGACACGGCTGATCATACCCTCCAGGTATGCCCAGCGTGGGAGGGGGAGCGCCGTGTCCTGGTCGGCGTCAGAGGGCGGGAAGTCTCGCTGCTGGGTGTGGTGGGCGCCATGCTCGGCAGCGAGAGGAAGTGGAGGGCCGTGGCCTCCTTCTGCGAGACCGTGATGCTGCAGAAGGACGCCGCGGGAAGGGAGCGCGAGCTTCAGCGGCGCGCTGAGGCTCGCGCTCGTATGCTGGCGGGCGCCAGGCGTCGCGGGCGGCGGCTTTTGCGCGGCGGATGACCCTGGCTGGGAGGGGGGCGCTGAGGGGAGCCTCCTCCCGCCAGGCGGCGATGGGTCGGACCGGGTGGGTTCGGCCCACGGGGAGGCACCCTCGGTGGCCTGGAGCGGCCATGATCTCCCGGCCGCCGAGGGGTAGAAACGGGGTCGCAGGCGGTTGCGAGTTGGGGCTCGCGGCCCGCCACTAAATGCGGCCCCGGGACGGATCGCGGCGGGATGGAGTGGCCCCGTCCTGCCGCTATGAGACAGAGTGTCTACCGGGGGGACCGTTTGTCCCCCCCGGGGATGGGCGCAAAGCGCGGGCACGGGGAGGATACCGGAGGAATGCTTCGAGCGATACCCGGTATCCTCCCAAATCGTGCGGAAGGGTCACCGTGGGGTTTTTAGTGGGTAGGTACCGCGCCTGTCATTCTACGGGCGCGGGGAATCCCACACATCCCTCCCGCCTCTCGCCAAAGAGGTGGGAGGGAGTCTTTCGAAGATTTTCCCCACGACAAAAAAAAAAAAAAAAAAAGCAGTATGGTAGTAAGGAAGCAGTATGATAGTAAGCATGTAGTAAGCTAGTAAGCAACCAGCAATCTAGTAAGCAAGAAGTAAGCTAGAAAGCATGCAGCAGGCTAGTAAGAAAGCATTTAGCTGTTAAGCAAGCAGTAAGCTAGTAACAAAGCAGTAGGTTACAAACAAAGCAGTAGGCTAGTAAGCAAGCAGGGAGCTCGTAAGGAAGCAGTATGCTAGTATGAAAGCAGTAAGCTAGTAAGCAACCAGTAAGGTAGTAAGCAAGCATCAGGCTAGTCAGAAAGCAGTCGGCTAGTTGGAAAGCAGTATGCTAGTAAGGAAGCAGTAAGCTAGTATGCAAGCAGTGAGTTATTAAGCCAGCAGGGAGCACGTATGGAAGCATTATGATAGTAAGCAAGAAGTAAGCTAGTAAGCAAGCAGCAGGATAGCAAGATAGCAGTTAGCTATCGAGCACGCAGTAAACTGGTAACCAAGCAGTAAGCAAGTAAGCAAACAGTAAGCTTGTAAGCAAGCAGTAAGCGTGTAAGAAACCAGTTAGCCCGTAAGGAAGTAGTAGGCAAGTAAGAAAACAGCAAACTAGTGAGCTAGCAGTGAGGTAGTAAGCGAGGAGGAACCTAGTAAGGAAGCAGTATGCTAGTCAGCAAGCAGTCAGCTGGAACGAAAGCAATTAGCAAGTAAGCAAGTAGTAAGCTGGTAAGCAAGAAGTGCGCTAGTAAGCTGGCACGAAGCTAGTAAGGTAGCAGAATGCTAGTATGCAAGCAGTAAGCTAGTAAGAAAGCAGTGAGCTGGTAAGCGCGAAGGGAGATAGTAAGGAAGCAGTATGCTTGTAAGCGAGCATGAAGGTAGTAAACAAGCAGTTAGGTATTAAGCAAGCAGTAAGCTGGTAAGCAAGCAGTTAGCTGGTAAGAAAGTTGTTAGCTACTAAGCAAGCAGTATGCTAAGAACATAGCAGTATGCTAGTAAGCAAGCAGTAAGCTAGAAAGCCAGCAGCAAGCTAGAAAGCAAGCAGTATACTAGTAAACAAGCAGTTAGCTAGGTAGCAAGCAGTAGGCTAGAAAGCAAGCGGTAAGCTAGCAAGCAGGCAACAGGCTAGTAATCATGCAGTAAGCGTGTAAGTTCGCAGTAAGCTAGTAAGCAAGCTGTGAGCTAGTAAGCGAGGAGGTAGCTAGAAAGAGTGCAGTAAGCTAGTAAGCATGTAGTAATCTAGTAAGCATGGAGTGTGCTAGTAAGCAAGCAGGAAGCTGGTAAGGAAGCAGTGAGCTAGAAAGCAAGCTGTAAGCAACAAAGCAAGCAGTAAGCTAATAAGCGAGCATGGAGCTAGTACGGATGCTGTTTGCTTGTAAGCAAGCAGTATGCTAGTAAGCAAGCAGTAAGCTAGAAAGCAGGCTGTCAGCTAGAACGCATGCAGCAAGCTAGCAAGCAAGCAGTATAATAGTAAACAAGCAGTTAGCTAGGTAGCAAGCAGTAGGCTAGAAAGCAAGCGGTAAGCTAGCAAGCAGGCAACAGGCTAGTAATCATGCAGTAAGCGTGTAAGTTCGCAGTAAGCTAGTAAGCAAGCTGTGAGCTAGTAAGCGAGGAGGTAGCTAGAAAGAGTGCAGTAAGCTAGTAAGCAACAAGTAAGCTAGTAAGCATGCTGTATGGTAGTAAGCAAGCATCGGGCTAGACAGAAAGCAGTTAACTAGAAGGAAAGCAGTATGCTAGTAAGGAAGCAGATAGCTACAAAGCGGGCAACAAGATAGTAAGCTACCAGGCAAGCTAGGGAGCAAGCGATGAACTAGTAAGCGAGTGGGAATCCAGTAAGGAAGCTGTACGCTAGTTAGCATGCAGTAATATACTAAGCAAGCAGTAAGTTAGTCAGCATGCAGTGAGCTAGTAAGAAAGCATTATGCTAGTAAAGAAGCAGTAAGATACAAAGCAAGCAGTAAACCAGTAAGCAAGCAGCGTGCTAGTAAGCGAGAGGGAAGCTAGTATGGATGCAGTATGCTAGTAAGCAAGTAGTAAGCTAGTAAGCAAGTAGAGATCTAGTAAGCGTGCATGGCGCTAGTAGGGAAGCAGTATGCTAGTAAGCAACAAGTAAGCTAGTAAGCAAGCTGTATGGTAGTAAGCAACCTACGGCCTAGACAGAAAGCAGTCAGCTAGTAGGAAAGCAGTATGCTAGTAGGGAAGCAGATTGCTACAAAGCAGGCAACAAGCTAGTAAGGAAGCAGTATGCTAGAAAGCAAGCAGTAGGCTAGTAATTAACCGGTAGGCTAGTTAGCAAGCAGCAAGCTATTAAGCGAGGAGCAGGCTAGTAAGAACGCGGGTAGCTTGTAAGCAAGCAGTAAGCTAGTAGCCAACAAGATATTAAGCAAGCAGGAAGCCAGTAAGAAAAGAATTGGCTAGTAAGAAAGCAGTATGCTTGTCAGCAAGAAGCAAGCAGCAAGCTAGCATGCAAGCAGGAAGCGAGTAAGCTAGCAGTAAGCTAGTAAGCATGCAGTAAGCTAGAAGACAAGCCGGAAGTTAGTAAGGAAATACGAAGCTAGAAAGCAGGTTGGAGGCTAGTAAGCAAGCAGTAAGCTAGTAAGCAAGCAGTAAGCTAGTGTGGTGTGTGTGTGTGTATGGTATGTGTGAATCATGGGTGGTATGAGTAAGCGACGGATGCTTGGAGCCGAATGATTGTTTATGCAAGGGTATCGATGCCGATGCCGTCAATGTTGCGGGTGGCGTCATTCGTTTAGAAGATGCATGTGGCCGGCCCTGGGAGAAAAGGGCAGAGTCGAGCGAACCGTCGAAGTGTCCACACGAGCGATTTAAGACGTAGCGAGTTATATTTTTTACCACCTTTATTTTATTTCATGTTGAAATAAACTTGACATCTTTTATTCTATTTTAATTTCATTTCCTACAAAATTGGGGGCACGTCCGCGATCAGAATTTAAACCGAGTCGTAGCAGAACGTTTAGTGTGGACAGTAAAGTATTGTGAGAACAGAGTTTACTTAAAAGGGTTGAGGTGAAAGTGTAGAGTGTGTACTGCGAGGACTAGTGTTGAAAGTCACGATTCATAGTTGTGGTGGTCAATAAAATGGCTTCAGTAAGGAGGGATGCAAGTGATTTCTGCATCGCAGAATTGAAAGAAAAATTATGAGAGAAGGGACTTTCAATATCTGGTTTGAAAGCGGAATTGATTCAGCGGCTGCATGAAGCCGATCCGACCGGCGAATGGTTAAAAGTATGTACAAGCAGCGTGGTCGAAGAAACTGCGAGTGACAATAGTTCGGGATGCGCATACGATATGGTACAGATGCGGCGAGAAATGGAACTTGCGCAAAGAGAGAAGCAACTAGTAGAGCGGTAGCTTGATTTAGCTCGCCAACAAATTGCATTACTTCGAGAAATGCAGAGGCTTAATCTCGACAGAGGTGAGGCAGGGGAATCAACAAGCGTACCGACGGGGCAAAGACGACCACCACCGGTAAATATCTCTGCCATTGCGGATTTATTAAGTTATTTTGATGGAAGTAGCAATACATTCGTCACGTGGGAGCGTCAAGTTCAAACATTGAAAATGACGTATCAACTGACGGATGATATGGCTAAACTGTTGATGGGATCGCGAATGAAGGGTAATGCACTTGAGTGGTTACATTCGAAACCTGAACATATTGCAATGTCAGTAGAAGAATTACTGGGGAATCTACAGGAAATGTTTTACCATCCTGGAAGCGTTCTTGAGATGAGACGACGTTTTGAGGCGCGTGTTTGGAGGAAAGAAGAAACGTTCAGCGAATATGTACATCAAAAAGTGATTTTAGGATACCGCGTACCTAGCAGTGACGCAGAAATCATAGAGTACATTATAGAAGGAATACCTGATCGAGGATTAAGGGATCTGGCGCGAGTGCAGAAGATAGCAACTAAGGGGGAACTGTTAGCAGCATTCGATAGGATTTCCTTGCAAGGAAGATCGTTGCCGTTCAACCCAGCGATCAAGCCAAAGAAAAGCAAGTGGTCACCAGTGAAGACAATAAAGCAAGACGTTAAAGAAGTGCCGAATAACCAATTACGATGCTCTAATTGCTGTGAGAGGAACCATCGAGTTGTAGACTGTCTTGTTGAAAGCAAAGGGCCAAGATGTTTCGCTTGCCGAGACTTGGGACACAGAGCCATGGATTGTAAGAAGGGGCAGGACAAGCAGGTAAACGAGTATACGGCAGTGGCCGTTCAGGACAATAAAGTATACAAGCCTGTTACATTACTAGGTAAGCAGATAGTAGCGTTTATAGATATGGGTAGCGATTTACATTTAATGAAGGCCGAACAATATATTAGGTTAGGATGCCCAACTTTACACGGTACAGAAATATCTTGTAAAGGATTCGGTTTAAGTAAGGTCACTACTTTAGGCAGTTTTTATGGGAACGTACAAATCGATACAAATATTTTCCGATTCTTAATTCACGTGGTACCGGATGAATATTTGAGACATAATTTTTTGATTGGCTTGGAATTGTTGCAAGAGGCTAAATTGACGTTAGACGGTAAGAGTGTTGAGGTTTCAAAACGCGATAACAGGGTAACGAATTCTTATGATGTACCAGAAATATTTTGCATAGATACTTTCGATGAGTCCGAGAACAATGTAACTAATTCTTTAATAGATTTGCAGCATATTAAAAATGATACCGTTAAACAAGAAATAGAAGATATATTAAGTAATTATGAGCCTAAAACTATTAAAAAGTCTAACATTAAAATGAACATTGTATTGAAAGATGATATATCTATATATCAACCTCCACGTAGATTAGCGCCAGTGCAAAGAGAAATAGTTAATAAACAGTTAGATGAATGGATGCAACAAGGAATAGTGCGAGAAAGTACATCGGAATATGCCAGTCCGATTGTACTGGTAAAAAAGAAAGATAATGGAATGCGTTTGTGTATAGATTATAGATTACTTAATAAGAAAGTATGTAAAGATCGCTATCCGCTTCCGTTGATAGAAGATCAGCTGGATCGTTTACAGGGCGCGACGATATTTAGTACTCTCGATTTAAAAGATGGTTTTTTTCACGTCCCGATTGAGGAAAATAGTTGTAAATTCACTGCATTTATAGTACCTGATGGGCATTTTGAATTTTTAAGAACCCCATTTGGTCTCTGCAACTCTCCAGCTATCTTTCAAAAATATATCAATAATATATTTCGTAACCCGATTCAGACAAGTGTTGTTTTGACATATATAGATGATTTAATTATTCCTGCGAATGACGAAAATGAAGCCGTATCAAGATTGCGTGAGATATTGTGTATTGCAAGTGATTATGGATTGCGAGTGAATTGGAAGAAATGTCGTTTTCTTCAACGTAGCATAGAATATCTAGGTCACATAATTGAGGATGGTCACGTACGTCCGTCGAAGCGTAAGACATTAGCTGTTATGAATTTTCCATTAGTAAAAAATGTTAGAGACGTACAGAGCTTCTTAGGATTAACCGGGTATTTTCGCAAATTTATTCCACAATATTCAACAATAGCCCAACCCTTGACGAACTTGTTGAAAAAAGACGTAAATTTTGAACTAAATGAAAAACATATGCTAGCGTTTAAACAATTGAAAATTGCATAGAGCAGTGAGCCGGTTTTAAAATTATACCGCGTAGGTGCGGAAACAGAACTCCATACGGATGCGTCGAGCGTCGGACTCGGTGCCATCCTGTTACAGAGAGACGATGTCGTTCAACGTTACCATCCAACATATTATGCGAGCTGGAAAACATCAGAGGCAGAATCGCGATACATTAGTTATGAATTGGAGATATTAGCTATAGTTAAAGCGTTACATAAGTTTAGAGTTTATCTTTTAGGAATACCGTTTAGAATAATAACCGATTGTCGTGCGTTTACTCTCACTATGAAAAAAAGAGACTTATGTGTTCGAGTTGCAAGGTGGGCATTATTGTTAGAGAAGTTCAATTATATTATTGAACATCGCTCAGGAAGCAATATGCGACATGTCGATGCGCTAAGTCGAAAGCCTATTCCGGTGTGTATGCTTATCAGTGAGTGTGAGACGAGTGTGCTCGTGAGATTGCGAAAAGCGCAATGTGCGGACAAAGAGTTATCGGAAATGATGGATTCTGTGAATAGTGTACAAAATAATGATGGCGACTACGTAATAAGAAACGGACTTTTGTTTAAGGTAATTGCCGACGATGTTCGCATAGTAGTGCCGCGTGCTATGCAGTGTCAAATAATAAGACAGTTGCATGAGAAACCGAGACCCTTGTTAGAAAAGATTATTGGTTCAAAGGTCTAAGATCTAAAGAGGAAAAAGTGATTCAGAATTGCATTGCGTGTATGTTAGCTGAACGAAAATCTGGAAAACGAGACGGACTATTATACCCTATCGACAAAGGAGACGTTCCGTTAGATGTATACCACATTGATCACTTAGGACCGCTTCCGTCAACTCGGAAGAATTACAAACACATATTCGTAGTGATAGATGGATTTTCTAAATTTGTGTGGCTCTATGCTACAAAATCTACCGGTACTGGAGAGGTCGTCAACCACTTGAAAAAACAAGCGAAAATTTTTGGCAATCCCCGAAAGATTATTTCGGACCGTGGAACTGCATTTACTTCGGCAGAGTTTCAAGAGTACTGCAGAGAAGAAAATATTGAAGCTGGCCTTATTACAACGGGGGTACCAAAAGCGAATGGACAGGTAGAAAGGGTGAACAGGACAATCATTCCTGTGTTAACTAAGTTGGCCGCACCAAAACCTAATGAGTGGCACAGGTACCTAGACGTATGCCAAAACTACCTGAATGCAACTCCTCACCGCAGTATCGGCAATACACCTTTTAAGATTCTATTCGGGACTGATATGAGGTTGAAGAACAATCCCGCGGTCCGAGAAATAATAAGCAACGAGTGGAACGAACTATTTCAAGAAAATCGAGACGAATTGAGACGGCAAGTAAAAAACAACATTTTGAAAATCCAACAGAAGAATCGGCGTAGTTTTAACCGGAATCGTAAAGAGGCTCATCACTATCACGAAGGAGATTTGGTCGCTATCAAAAGGACACAATCAGGACCAGGTTTAAAGTTTGCGCATAAATATTTAGGCCCGTATCAAATTACCCGTGTACTGCGCAATGATCGGTATTTGGTAGAGAAAGTAGGTGAGCACGAGGGGCCACGACAAACATCGACAACTTCAGAATACTTGAAATCGTGGATTGAGGACTTAGAAGATGCATTGACGGATAGTGAGAATACATCTGATATCTGAGGGCAGATATCTCTGCAGGATGGCCGAATGTGGTGTGTGTGTGTGTATGGTATGTGTGAGTCACGAGTGGTATGAATAAGCGACGAATGCTTGGAGCCGAATGATTGTTTATGCAATGGTATCGATGCCGATGCCGTCAATGTTGCGGGTGGCGTCATTCGTTTAGAAGACGCACAAAAAAGGGCAGAGTCGAGCGAACTGTCGAAGAGTCCACACGAGCGAGTTAAGACGTAGCGAGTTATATTTTTTACAACCTTTATTTTATTTCATGTTCAAATAAACTTAACATCATTTATTCTATTTTAATTTCATTTCCTACACTAGTAAGCTACAAGTAAGCTATTAAGCTAGCAGCAGGCTAGTAAGAAAGCAGTTAGCTAGTAGGAAAGCAGTATGCTAGTAAGCAAGCAGTGAGCTAGTAAACGAGCGGGAAGCTAGTAAGGAAGCAATATGCTAGTGAGCAAGCAGTAGACTAGTAAGTATCCAGTTATCCAGTAAGCAAGCAGTGAGCTAGTAAGCGAGCAGGAAGCTAGTAAGGAAGCAGTATGCTAGTAAGCTAGTTGCAGGCTAGTAAGCAAGCAGTAAACGATTAAGCTAGCAGTACGCTAGTAAGCAAGCAGTGAGCTAGTAAGCGAGCAGGAAGCTAGTAAGGAAGCAGCATGATAGTAAACAAGTTGTAAGCTCGTAAGCAACAAGTAAGCTGGTAAGCATGCAGTAAGCTGGTAAGAGAGCAGTTAGCTAGTGAGCAAGTAGTATGCTAGTGCGCCATGCTCGGCAGCGTGAGGAAGTGGTGGGCCGTGACCTCCTTCTGCAAGATCGTAATGCTGCAGAAGGAGGCCGCGGGAAGGGAGCGCGAGCGTCAGCAGCGCGCTGAGGCTCGCGCTCGTATGGTGGCGCGAGGGCGTCGCGGGAGGCAGCCTTTGCGCGGCGGATGACCCTGGCTAGGAGGGGGGCCCTGAGGGGAACCTCCTCCCGTCAGGCGGCGAAGGGTCGGACCGGGTGGGTCACGGATGGGGGACACGGGGAGGCACCCTCGGTGGCCTGGAGCGGCCATGAGCTCCCGGCCGCCGAGGAGTAGAAACGGGGCCGCAGCCGCCACTAAACGCGGCCCCGGGACGGATGGCGGTAGGGCGGAGTGACCTCGTCCTGCCGCCATGAGATAGCGTGACAGCCGGGGGGACCCTTTTGTCCCCCCGTGGATGGGCGCACAGCGCAGGCACGGGGAGGATACCGGAAGTATGCTTCGAGCGATTCCCGGTATCCTCCCAAAACGTGCGGAAGAGTCACCGTGGGGTTTTTAGTGGGTAGGTCCCGCGCCCGTCATTCCATGGGCGCGGGGAATCCCACACACCCCTTCCGCCTCGCCACAAAGAGGTGGAAGGGAGACTTACGGATATTTTCCCCACGAAAAAAAAAGCTGGTATGCAACCAGTAAGCTAGTAAGCGAGGAGGAAGCAAGTAAGGAAGCAGTATGCTAGTAAGCAACCAATAAGCTAGTCAACTAGCAGTTAGCTAGTAAGCAAGCAGGAAGCTAGTAAGCAAGCTGCAATCTAGTAAGCAAGGAGTGAGATAGTAAGTAGGCATGAAGCTAGTAAGGAATCAGTAAGCGTGTAAGCTAGCTGTAAGCATGTAAGCAAGCAGTAAGCTAGTAGGTAAGCAGTGAGCTAGCAACGCAGCAGTATGCTAGTAAGCAAGTAGTAAGCTAGAGAGCAAGCAGTAAGCTTGAAGGCAACCAACAAGGGAGTAAGCAAGCAGTAAGCACGTGAACAAGCAGTAAGCTGGTCAGGAAGCAGATAGCTAGTAAGGAAGCTGTAAGTTAGAAAGCAAGCAGTGAGATAGTTAGGGAGCAGGAAGCTAGAATGGAGGCAGGATGCTAGAAAGCAAGCAGTTAGCTAGGAAGAAACAAGTTTGCTACTAAGCAAGCAGCTCGCTGGTAAGGATGCAGTTAGCTAGTAAGGAAGCAGTAAGTAATGAAGGAAGCAGGAGGGTAGTAAGAAAGCGGTTAGCTAGTCTGAAAGCAGCGAGCTAGTATGCCTTCAGTGGGCTGGTAGGTTTGCAGTTAGCTAGTAAGCAAGCACTGAGCTAGTATACGAGGAGGAAGCTGGTAAGGAAGCAGTATGCTACTAAGCAAGCGGTAATCTAGTAAGCGAGCAGGGAGCTAGTAAGCAACCAGTAAGCTACTAAGCAAACAGTCAGCTTGTAAGCAAGCAGCAGGCTAGTCAGAAAGCTGCTAGCTAGTAAGAAAGCAGTAAGCTAGTAAGCAACCTGGAAGCTAGAAAGCAAGCAGTAAGCTGGCGCGAATGCAATTAGCTTGTATGCAAGCAGTAAGCTAGTATGCAAGCAGTGAGCTAGTAAGTGAGACGGAAGATATTAAGCAAGCAGTAAGCAAGTAAGCTAGCAGCAGGCTAGTAAGAAAGTAGTTAGGTATTGAGCGAGCAGCAAACTAGTGGCAAGCATTAATCTTGTAAGCTAGCAGTGGGCTAGTAAGCGAGCAGGGAGCTAGTAAGGAAGCATTAAGCTAGTAGGCAAGCAGGGAGCTAGCAAGAAATTACTCAGCTACTAAACGAGGAGGCAGCTAGTAAGCAAGCAGTAAGCTGGAAAGCAAAGAGCAAGCTAGTAAGCAAGCAGTAAGCTAGTAAGCAAGCTGAAGCTAGTACAGAAGCAGTATGCTGGAAAGCATGCGGTATGTTCGATAGCAAGCAGTGAGCTAGTAAGCGAGCAGTAAGAGCGATGGCAAGCAGTGTGCTAGTAAGCGAGCAGTGAGATAGTAAGCGAGCTGTAAGCTAGAAAGCAAGCAGCAAGCAAGTAAGCAAGCATTAAGCTAGATAGCAAGCCGCTGGCTAGTAACAAAGCAGTATGCCAGTAAGCTAGCAGTAAGCTAGTAAGCAAGCAAGTAGGTGAGAAAGGGGAGTTCTGGACAGGGGGCTCTGAGAGGGGTGCGGGGAGGGGGGAGATGAGGGTGAGGGAGGGTGGGGGAGGGGGCCTGTGCGCCGGAGTGGGGGGCCCGTGGTGGGTCCGTGGGGGGGGGGGGAGCAGTCGGATTGGGAGGTCGGTAACTATTACCGACAGTCGATAATTGGTATCTACGGTCGATAATTAGTATCTACGGTTGGTAAATAGTATTTATGGTCGGTAATTAGTATCAACGATCGATAATTGACATTAGCGGCTGGTAATTAGCGGAGGTTAGAAAATGGAAGAGGGTAATTGCCTGGTATCGATAGAAAGGGAAGGGGGGATAAAAGAGATGCATCTGGTAAAAAGAAGTGGTAATTATCAAAGGTAATAATCAGAGGTCGATAAAGAGGAGGTGGGGAAAGAAATTAGACGTCTTTTGACTATTTCGAAATTTTATTCCACAAAAATTAGATACAGTTTTTATTTTTAATTATTAATAGCATCATATAAAATGTTATCCAGCGCATATGCCAACAGCTCGCAATCTACAGGCGAATTTTTGTCGTAATATTCACGAAGGATTTTGTCTGCATCACGTTTACGCATAATACTATTGCGTTTTAAAATATTTGTAAATTCTTGGTATTTCTCACCAACATAGTGCGCATTTTGGCATAGCCACGAATATGCATGCTCGATGCACTGTTCCAGTTCGAATAAAAACAATAGAGTTGTCGGTTTCATATACATGCAAGCATCATGCAATTTCACTTGTACAATGTTCATATCACGCATTGCAACAACCGTAAGCACCAAATCACAAATTGATAACGATGTTGGAGAAGGCGCTGATAGCACATGTTGTTTGATGTCCTCGCGTTTCTGAATAAACACCATCCATGTTGAGTAAGACAGCAACAATTTATTTCCTCGAGTATCGCCAAGTATAATTTCCACGGCGGATACAGGTCCTACACCGATTGCAATATCCAAATACTTGTATGCTGTGGATGTGAGGGCAAACCTCCTTCCCAGTATATGAGGCGTTGAATGCTGTTTCTTGCTACTGTTACATGTAGAAAAGTAAATAAAGAATAAAAGGTAAGTAATGACAATAAGTAATAACAATAAGAAAAAATGGATAAGAAAAGATGGTGATAATAATACTTACTGATTACTTGTGCATGCTGTATCGCAAGGAATGCAATAATTCATTTTTTCAGAAAAAATTTGAACGTAGAATTCAATAGATAATGTTTCACGACGATACTATCAAACGAGTGTGAATATTGTGCAGCACTTAAATGCAACGTTGCATCATATGTATCAGGGAAGCGGGTGGCGCGTAGTGGGGGGACGAATTTCAGGGAAGCGGGTGGCGCGTAGTGGGGGAAGGAATTTTTTATATCACATGTTCTTCTTCTGCGAAAAGTGCAGCTTTTGCAAAAATGTCTTTTAGATTACCTTGAACACGTCTAAACATGCAACTTCTGCAAAGCGTATAACATTACATTCGCAGGATGATGCAAACAAATAATATTCTTCGCGACATAGATCATTTGTGGGGAAGGAGGAATTTTTTATATCACGTGTTCTTCTTCTGTGAAAAGTGCAACTTTTTGCAAAAATTGTTTTTTAGATTACCTTGAACATGTCTAAACATGCAACTTCTGCAAAGCGTATAACATTACACACGAATTGTGCGAGCTATTGGGATCCTAATCATTTTACGTACACGCTATTCATATTCTTATTTTATGTCGCATGTTCTTCTTTTGCGAAGAGCGCAACGTTTTTTTTTTTTTTTGCAAGACGTTTTAGATTACACTGAACACGTGCAAAAACGCAACTTCTGCAAACGTATACATTGCACTCACAGGCAAAGAATTCTGTAACATATATATATGGAGACCCTTACCATGGGAAAGAAATTAGATACCATGTTTTGATGATTTAAAAATATGATATATTTATTAAAGCAATGAATAATTATGTTACAAAACATTACTTTTGTGGATCCACGAATTGTGCGAGTTATTGAGCCCCAACCATTTTACGTACACGTTGTTCCCCTTCTTACGCAATACTTTTTCAACTAGATACACGTCGGAATTTGCAACGCGTTGCAACTCGTGTTCGATCCATGAATTGTGCGAGTTATTGAACCCCAACCATATTTACGTACACGTTGTTCCCCCTTCTTACTATTTTATGTTACATGTTCTTCTGCGAAAAGCGCAACTGTTTTGCAAGGTGTTTTAGATTACACTGAACATGTGCAAAAAACGTATACAATACATTTGTGGATGAACACGCGCAAAAAACACAACCTCTGCAAAACCTATAACAGCGCATTCGCGGACACAGATTTCTGTAATATATCGCGAGCATCACCGAAAGCATCATCGGGAACAGTGATTTTTTGTAATATATCGTATGCATCACTATACACATTAACACAAAGGACGACAGTATGGATCATCAAGAGCAGGAGCTGTACGAGCAAGCCGCTCAATTAAGGTCGATGGAAGAATACAATTTATGGGAACATCGATTTGGCGATTATCTCGATTCGTTGGTGGAACGAAGCCGAATCAAGAGACTGCGACTCTCAATCGGTGAAAAACAATCATTGATTGCTCGTATCGCTAGATTAGAAAGTCTAAAAGATTCGACACGCAATCGATTTGTACATGCGGGTGCTGGACATAGTGCAAGACTCAGATGGCGTGAAATTGTTACGGCTTTCGTTAACCGTATATTGACCGGTGCAGTGATAAATTCTAACCACATAGAATCACAATATCCCTCGAAGATGCGAGGGATATTGTAGTCGATCATGTGCGAAACATTGTGCTGAAACATGATAGTGTAAAAATAAATACTATACTTAATGGTGAATTTGTTGCTGGTAACAAATGTGCAAACAAAAGTGTTAACACGAAAAATTGTGAACTTTTTCGCTTGTCTGACCTACGCGAATGGTATGATTTACGTGTCATCGAACCCATTCTAGCATCCTTAGACGAATTTCAGGAACGCGATAGTGGGTGGGCGCTGTCGCGGATACTGAATTTAATTGTTAATGTAAATAAATATATGCCAATGCATGCAGGATGTGCCATACAATTACCGCGAGAGGTACGACTAAAGAAAGCAGTAATCAATGTATGCTCGACGGACAATGCATGTTTTGCGTGGTCGGTGGTGGCCGCTCTGTATCCAGCCGAAAGTCACGTATCTCTCGCATCGTCATATCCTCATTATACAACAGTGTTGAATATCCAGGATATTGAATTTCCAATGACATTGAACCAAATTAAAAAGTTTGAACATATCAACAACATCTCCATCAATGTCTATACCATTGAGAATAAGAAGGTGTTACCAATACGAGTCACCGATAAGAAGATGGAAAGACATGTCAATTTGTTGTATTTAGAAGGAGCAAACGACGTGGGACATTTCACATGGATTAAGAACTTATCTCGCCTCGTATGCACACAATTGAGTAAACATAATGGCAGGAAATACTTTTGTGATAGGTATGTATATAATAAATCTTTTAAATATTTTATGTTAGATAAAAATTATGCCTCTTATTGCAGATGCTTACACTACTTTAGTTCGAATGAGAAGCTGGAAGCTCACACCATGGATTGTGAGAAGATGAACGATTGTGCAATCATATTGCCAAATGATGATTGCAGTAAGTGGCTCAGCTTCAGCAACTACAACAGGAAAGAGCGTGTTCCGTTTATCGTGTATGCCGATCTGGAATGCATCCTGGAGAAAACGGATACTGATCGAGAAGCGTCAAGATACACGTACCAGCATCATCGAGTATTTAGCGTGGGATATTATGTGCGGTGCTCGTACGACGACTCGTTATCTACGTTTCAATGTTGTCGCGATCCTGATTGCGTATCATGGTTTGTGAGACAACTTCAAGATTTGTCACATCGTGTAAAGTCCATCTTATCGACCAATGTACCCATGGAAAATTTATCAGCTGAACAATTACGAAATTTTAATACGGCAACACACTGCCATATATGCGAAACACCGTTTACGCGAGATGATATGCGAGTACGCGATCATTGCCACTTAACCGGTCGGTACAGAGGTCCTGCACATTCAAATCACAATCTAAATTATAAAGACGCATTTGCCATCCCTATAGTCTTTCACAATTTATCCGGTTATGATTCACATTTTATTATCAAGGAGATAGCCACAGCATTTGAGGGTGATGTCACTGTATTGCCGATAACAAAAGAGAAGTACATTTCATTTACAAAATACGTTGAAAACGCGAATGAAGAATCAAACTCGCGCAAGCGCATAAAATTGCAATTCATCGATTCATTTAAATTTTTAAATACAAGTCACGAGAAATTGGTATTTTTTCTTAGTAAAGATAAACTTGAAATTACACGGTCCGAGTTTCAAAAATTATCTGTGGAAGATTTTGATTTATTGACGCGAAAAGGGGTGTTTCCATACGAGTACATTGACTGTATTGAAAAGTTGGACCAATCATGTTTACCATCACGCAATTCATTTTACAGTTCCGTAACTGGCGATACAGTATCCGAAAACGACTACGCACACGCTGTCAACGTGTGGAAGCGGTTCTCCATTGAAACGCTCGGCGAGTATAGCGATTTGTATCTGAAGACGGATGTCTTGCTGTTGGCTGATATTTTTGAAAATTTTCGCAATAGTTGCATCGCAAGTTATGGACTCGACCCCGCGCACTATTATACTTTGCCTGGTTTTACGTGGGATGCCATGCTGAAGCATACACGTATCAATTTCGAACTTCTTACCGATATCGACATGGTCCTATTTATCGAACGTGGTATACGTGGTGGTTTGAGTCAATGTTCCAACAGACGCGCACGAGCCAACAACAAATACACGCAATCGCACGATCCATCGCAACCGTCGTCATATTTAATGTATTTCGATGTAAATAATTTGTACGGCTGGGCAATGTGTCAACCATTACCATATGCCAATTTTCAGTGGGTCAACAACAAAGATGTAGATGTAATGACCGTAGCGTTAGACTCATCGACGGGGTATATTTTGGAAGTCGATCTGGAGTATCCGCAACATCTGCATGATTCGCACACTGACCTACCGTTCTGCCCAACACATGATAAACCGCCTGGCAAGCGCCAGGAGAAGCTCCTCGCAACTCTATACGATAAGAAGCGTTACGTAATACACTATCGCAATCTGCAGCAATGTATTCGTCACGGCCTTCGCGTAACTGAAGTTCACCGCGTATTACAGTTTTTCCAATCCCCATGGCTTCGCGATTACATCGAACTAAATACAAAGTTCAGAACTCTTGCTACAAACGATTTTGAGAAAAATTTATATAAGTTAATGAATAATGCAGTGTTTGGCAAAACCATGGAGAATGTGCGCAATCATGTAGATATCAAATTAGTAACGAAATGGGAAGGGAGATACGGTGCAGAGGCACTGATCGCTAAACCAAATTTCCACAGTCGCAGCATATTTTCGGAAAACCTAGTTGCGATCGAACTGCATAAATTGTTCGTAAAATTTAACAAACCAATCTATGTGGGCATGTGTATACTAGATATATCTAAGATTTGTTTGTATGAATTCCATCACGATTACATGTTACCCACACATAGGAATAAATGTAAAATTATGTACACCGGTACAGACAGTCTAATCTACCACATCGAGTGTGACGATATTTATGAACTTATGATACGCGATATTATCCGCTTTGACACGAGCGACTATCCCACAGATAATCGATATGGTATTCCGCTTGCTAATAAGAAGGTACCAGGTTTAATGAAAGATGAAAATAATGATGCGATTATGACGGAATTTGTTGGATTGAGAGCGAAAATGTATGCCATACAAGTCGATGGTAAGAAAGATACGAAAAAGGTGAAAGGTGTCAAGAGTAATGTTGTAGCGCGAACTATAACATTTGATGATTATGTGCAATGTTTGATGGGTGAGGTTGAAAAGATTTGTCACCAATCGTGTATAAGATCCATGTTGCATGAAGTGTACACGGTATCAGAAACAAAAATTGCTTTGAGTCCATACGATGACAAACGATATATTGTACCATATTCAACCAAGACGCTGCCGTGGGGGCATTATAAAATACCGCTTTAGACATACCAATTATATTTCTTATTCATTTTTCAATATATATATTTTTTATTTATATTTTTTATGTAATTTTTATATTTCTTATTCATTTTTCAATATATATATTTTTTATTTATATTTTTTATGTAATTTTTATATTTCTTATTCATTTTTCAATATATATATTTTTTATTTATATTTTTTATGTAATTTTTATATTTCTTATTCATTTTTCAATATATATATATTTTTTATTTACATTTTCATGTAATTTTTATATTTTTTATTCATTTCATTATATATATATTTTTTATGTATGTAATTATAGTATGTAATAAAACAATTTATATATACATGGTATCTCTACACATCTCCCTCACCCCAATTTGTTATTAATTTTACATTAGGAAAAGTTCACAGTAAAAAAAAAAAAAAAAAAAAAAATTATTATTTCTGATATTTCAACCACTCGCTGTATAATTTAAATACATTTTTGTAAAACACAAGTCTTTTCATGGTTGTTGGATTATAATGTATTAGCACAATCGAGACTTTTCAAACACTTGATATCTTCGTAATCGGCATCAATGGTTTTAGATTTATTCTAAAGTTCATAATTTTATAAAAGGCTACATTTATATCCAATATTTCAACCATCACTAATAAGTACATGTTTTTCAGAAGCTTACAAAAACATTAAAAGATTTTTAGACATATTCTGAAAGTTCATAATTTTATAAAAATTGCTAGGAAGGAGGAGGATGGGGAAATTAGATGTATTTTTTAAATGACATAAATTAATTCAAAAAGATACATTTATTTCCAATATTTTAACCACCAATTGCATAATTTAAATACATTTTACAAATCAAAAAAGGTACATTTATTTTTGATATTTTAACCACCAATTGTATAATTTAAATACATTTTGCATAGCGCATGTCTTTTTATGGTTACCACATCGCCATGTGTTTGCACAATCAAGATTTTTTAAGCATTCAATATCACCATAATCAGCATCGATGTTCTCTGCATTAATATGTTCAGCCACCATGTTTATTAACCAATCACGTTTTTGAAGCCCTTTAACATAGATGATTGGGTTTGACTCATCTACTATTGCCGATGTAATAAGCATTTTGCTCATGCTGTAGGGTATAAAACCGTCGTCCCACGACAGTCCGTGATGATTCTTCGTCACCCAAGTAGCTCGTGATTTATCGGGCGCAGATAATAAACACCATGGATATGGACTTTGGAAGATATAATGCGCTAGAGTGCTTCCTTTTTTCAACACTGCCACTTCCTTTACAACAAACTCTGTGTCGCTAACGAATCCTTGTATGTCGACAAATGTTGGTACCATCATGAAAATATCTGTGAAACTATGCTGCAATGCGGCGTGTCCGCCTGTTATATATATTACAAACATTGCTGATGTTACAGTTTAGGTAATCTTGCGCACAACGTTGGACAGGGGACAGTATTCGACAACACGATCATGTAAAATAAGACAATAGGCGGTAGTATTTGCTGGCACGTTTTCTTTACAATCAAATTCTATTCCCACATCTATGGTAGCGCTCTTGATTGATTCGTTCTGTCTCGAACAATCGATGACTACAAACGGTCCATACAACGAAAAGTTCTCCCTGTTGCAAAGCGTTTCGTAACAGTCGTATCCATAATAAGCTTTACGAAAACGTGCATACATATCAAAAAGAATAGCATATCTGTTTTTATCAAAATCAAGATTCAAGTCATCATATGGATAAAAGTCAGAGTTTAGATACAGTTTCACATTGGTCAAGTTACATTCATCGAAATTGCTTGCATCTTTAGACATGTTGTTCTTCCGACCAGTCTGCAGCGCAAAAATGACGTATCGCGGCTTCTCCAGCTGAGTTGCAGTTTTAACAGCCCACGAATGTTTTGTTGTACTTTGCAATAATGGGTACTCATACAGGTCCCACGAACGAAAACTCATGCTTAGGTATTGTCCGCTTTCCAAAATCCGGAACATCGATAGTTTATTCGTATCATTCAGTATAATGCGCGGCATTCGCCACTGTATCTTTAGTAATTCGATCTCCGGCTCCAGCGCGGAATTTGCAATGATGCAGTTGTTATCATTGCGAGCGCGTATAAGAATGAGTTCATGTCGAGCGTTGACTACTATACGCCTGTAATCTTCGCAAAACCCCAACAGCATATTGAGCGGTACACAAAAGTTAAAGTAACCTGTCGGTATGTTTGATTGTACGGCCCATCCAGCATTCCGTAAAATTAACGATTTGTCATATGTTGAGGACACAAATGTTTTGATGGTACTTGTTATCCCAACGTTTCTGTTACGATCGATCTCCACACCATTGAGTTCATATCGAATTTCATCAAACATAAACGCAACACAATTATTTCCGAGGAATGCATCCAACTCATTGTTTGGCTTCTTTACTATGAATCTTCCTTCAACGTATAGAAAGCTCTCACATGGTAGCGTGTATAAATCCTGCTGTTGTATAGGTATTCGTATCTCATCGTTGTGTCCAAACGTTGTGTTGGCGTATGGGTTGTATGTGTGAGTCTCAATCTTGACAATGCGATCATCAAAGATCGGTTCACTTCCAATGTTTAAGATATTAGTCATTTCGTACAACAAAACCCAACGATTTCAGAAATTCAACATTCGATGCAGTAAGTTTTGTGGGTGATCGAATTGTCCTCTCGCCTGATGGTTTTAGACAGTCAATATTCGATACAGTGTGGCGTGCAAGCGATTGAATTGTCTTCTCTTTATTTTCATGCGTCGTCTGTTTCACTTGCTCCCCTTCGTTCAGCACAAGCATCTCCTACTACAGTCGCTGTCTCCGCACATGCAATCGAACGGTGATCTGTTCCCCTCGAAAATCGAGCAATTGATCGTCTTGATTCACAACGCGAATCGTCAAATCCGAAATGCTTCGTGCAGTAATCGGAAGGTAAATGATCTGTGTTGGTCTTTCCGATATCTTATATCCTGGTGGAACGGTAGGCGAAAACTCATGTATCGTGTGCGCACACTTGTTATTGCTGTAAGCGCCAGCTGTCACGTTGCATTCAATGCGAATGATATTTACATTCATTATATTGATTGATGTATCCGATTCGTGCCATTTTCGTGGTTGTAGCACCCGATTCGTTGAAAACCCCAGTAACGAGCCAATAGTATTGGGTTTGGTAAAATTTATGCTATAATTACACCTAATTTCGCTCTTCATCGTATTGTTGTTAGCTCTAAGCATCAAGGGCGGGTTCCCTTCATTATCCCATGAAAGCGATCGTTGCAAATACATGTGAATGTCGTCCAGCTCATAAGATCCCTCGGGAATAATGATTTCCTTATCATCATTATCATAGTAAAATTTATTATTTGACAAATTTACATTCGGTATTGTGTAATATGTTTCAAAGTCCATAAGACCGAGTTCGTAATCATCATTGCTCAAATCGATTGCTGGAAAATAGCTTACTGCGAGAATACTACTTTGCCCGGTGAGCGTTAGCGTCAGCGACATGTTCCAATGGATACTGGAGTTAAAGCGTACAATGATTATCCTTAAATTGATTGTCAACTGTCAGCAGAAACTGTAAACACAGCTGTCCACAATTGCTTTGATTATAGCGCTGATAAGGCATGTGATATTACTCAATTACACTATTCTTCAAATATTGTATCAGTTCCCTCGGTGGTTGAAGGTTGCCAAAACTATCAAAATATATGGCGCATGTTCCCCGTTTTGCGTATGCCACCCAATGAGTACCTGGTCCCTCAACAGTATCCAAATTTACGATCCCGCTCTCATTCCTGCGTACCCCATCTGTTGGTAAAGTATTGCGCATAAAAATACCTCTGAAATATGGAATACGCATACGTTTTGCCAGTTGCTGCAATTGTATGTTTGTGGTTACGCCTTCAGGCATTTTAATTTTGACTTTTTTTTTTCCTCTTTGAGACTCCTCGCCCGCGTTTGTATGGCGCGAGATAAAGTCCGCGACCTTCCATGGCGAGATTATGACGATTCATTTCTTCTAGCTGGCGATGCATCGCCTTCTTATCGTTCACAGCCTTCGCGACTCCTGCCGCCCCTCCGACCAATGAGCCAAGAACCCCCAATAATGGTAAAATCGGTAGGATACCGCCACGTTTCGCCGTTGGAAGTATTCGCTTCTTCACAGCATTCTTTTTTTTCTTTTTCAAACCCATGCCGAATTTTGTTTTGGCCTTCATAGCCGCCCAAACGGTTGTAGCAGCAGCCTTTTCCCCGAGACTGGAATCTCTCGCAGTAATGCGTTCTCGTGCTTTTGCTGCTAGGATGTTGTCAGCTGCGTGTCGTTTTACGAGATCGTTATTTTGTGAATACGCTATATCATGCTCGCGACATGCAGCATCCAGCGGATTGATACCTTGATCGCCTCGCGCCAAACGTTTCTCTAAATGTGTTCCGGGGCCACAAAACTGATAACCTGGAATATGTAATTCAATCGGAAGTGTGTTTATAACGCGATTTAATAGGCCTTTCCCAATTTTTGCTGACATTCGTCACAGTTGTTTATCGATGGTGGTGGTAGACAGTCAATGTGTGTTCTGCTGACTCGACAGGTTATATTTGAATACTGATTGTTTCAGCTCTATGCATCGCTATAAATAGACCAGCACTCTTTCGAAAGTATCTTCATTTGTATAATGCTGATAAAATATGCAGTTTATACGCCAATCACCTATGATCAAAGTGACTAATCTGGACAAAAAGATACAGTCTGAGAAAGAGTTACGCAAACATGGAAATATGCTGCCGGCCTCTATACGTGGTATCATCTGCGGTCCATCGAATTGTGGCAAAACGAACGTGTTGATTAGTTTGTTAGAAAGTCCGCATGGTATTTATTTCGAAAACGTATACGTGTACTCGAAATCGTTGCACCAACCGAAATATCGATATCTAGAAAATATATTCTCATCGATAGACGAAATTGGTTATTTTACATTTTCGAATAACAGCGATGTCGTTCCGCCGAGCGATGCACTTCCGAATTCCATTTTTATCTTTAATGATGTGGCATGTGATAAGCAAAACGTGGTAAGAGAATACTTTGCAATGGGTAGGCACTCGGACGTTGACTGTTTCTATCTTTGTCAGACATATGCAAAGATACCGAAGCATCTGATACGCGACAACGCGAACCTGCTGATCATGTTCAAACAAGATGGTACAAATCTAAAACATGTATACAACGATCATGTTAACACTGACATGTCATTTGAGAATTTCTGCAAATTGTGTACCGCTTGTTGGCAAGAAAAATATGGATTTGTAGTGATTGATAAAGACAGCGCATTATGGAATGGTCGCTATAGAAAGGGATTTAATGACTTTGCAATATCATAACATGTTCAGTTATTTCCGATACGTTGACAAAGCAGTGTTCCAACATGAGCAACAATATTGAAGATTGTGAGAGGATAACGAAACAGATTGCGAGAACGAGTGATTTGATTCGCAAAAAGTATCGTGAATTGAAAACTGGTAAAATTGAGGAAGAGATTGCGCTGGAAAAACACTTTAAGCCTGTTACTGAACCGTTGAAAGCAATTGTTGATAACGCGACAAAAAATTATGATCTATACAATAATACAGATATCGGAAGCGAACCATTAGCCACTCCGAATATCAAGGAATTGGATAAAACACAATCAAATTACTGGCTAAATCTTTCGAAACCACTAAAAATAAAAAAACCAAGATTAAGCAGTTTACTCGATATGAATCCCATGATTTCTACAGCGGCCTCTACATCGATTAAGACGATGCCAACAATAAAAAGCTCAGCAAGTTTACCCGATACGAATCTGATGGCCTCTACACCGATTAAGATAGCACCAACAATAAAAACCTCAGCAAGATTAAGCAGTTTACCTGGTATGAATACGATGACCTCTATACCGATTAAAACAACACCAGCAACAAAAAGCTTAGGAAACGAAGATACTTTTGAAAGTCCAAAAAGCTTAGCAAACGAAGATGTTTTTGAAAGCCCAAAAAGCAGTTTCTCAACATCTGTTCGAAGTCGGTTGCAAACGTCGGAAGGTGAAAAAACGTTGCGGAATCACCTAGGTCCGCTGAGTCAAAAATACATCGCGCCTGTATTACGTGGAGACATAGAGGTTGGTATGGATCATGTGTATGGTGTTTATCTCGGTAATGATGGACCGATGCTCGGTAATAAACACGTTGATGTGGACAATGCCGATAACATAATTATCGATGGCATACGATATTCTGGTACACCCGGTCTTTATAAATTGATATTTAAGAAAATTCCAGATAACGACATTTATACTGAGGCTGATGAATGCAAATATAGGGACATACTGCTGACAACGAGTGCACATAAGTACAAGCATGATTCGTATGGTAAAACATTAGGCAACAAAGGATACAAGTATAACTATGTAATCAAGCCTTTATTGAAAGATAGAAAAGTTGGAAAGGGTGTACCAAGCTCGATGAGATTAACCAGCAACAAGATTGAATACGTTCATTGGAATGATCCTAACGAACTCGTAGATCGGCTTCGATTGCTCGAGGCTTCGCGTCAAGCTGGTCACAATGCTCACGATAATGAGATGTTATCGATTATCGAGGAACTTCGCGAGGCAGAGCTCATTATAAATTAAGCTGCACTTTGACGATAGAATCAATCATTATCAAAATGCCAATCAACAAGTTTGGGTCATCGTTTGGAACAATGGAATCATACTATCGCTGGAATGGAGTAGTGAGAAATTATGTGCGCAACAACGCTCTATGTATTGTCGGTGCCGATTATGATGCAAAGGCGCGCAAGATTCGTCGAGTAGCACCACCTGTAGAGGATGGTGACGCTATCAACAAACTATACTTGCAAGAAAACATGACATTTATAAAAAATCGGCAAGATGAATTCGACAAGAAGATGATCATGTTTCATGATTACGTTCAGAATTTGAAAGATCAACTGAATCACTTGGAGAGGGATATTATCGAATTCCGAAATCAAATGCATCAATAGCTGGATGTTGGGACGTTGGAACGTTGGGACGTTGGGGCGTTGGGATGTTGGGACATTGAGATGTTGGAGCCTTGAGGTTTAGGGGTGTTGGGGACGTTGGGGTGTTGAGACGTTGAACATTGATTGATAAGACGTGTGCGTTAGGTCTTCGCGTTAGTGGCGAGCCATACACGGCCGAGAAGAAAACCTCCAGTATCGAGAAACGATGTCTTGTGGAAGAATTGCATGCTCCAGCGAGAAGACATTTTCCTCGAAGACGCGTCATAGTACATGGATACGACGACCTATGGCAAGCGGATGTGGTTGAGATGCGACCTTACACGCGATATAACAGAGGCTTCCATTACATACTCACTGTTATCGATGTGCTGAGTAAGCATGCGTGGGCTATACCCCTCAAAACCAAGAATGGAAATGAAGTTTCTACAGCGATCGGGAAGATAATCCGAGACAGTAGGAGGTATCCGAAAAATTTGCAGACCGACAAAGAAAAGGAATTTTACAACGCAAATATGCAAAAACTTTTGTCAAAATACACCATAAATCATTATTCAACGTATTCGGTGATGAAGGCGTCAGTCGTCGAGCGGTTCAATCGTACACTCAAAAACGATATGTGGACACAGTTTACACTTAATGGAAATTATAAAGGGATTGATTCGCTGCAGCATCTCATATCAAATTACAACGCGCGAAAGCATCGAACTATCGCTATACGACCAATTGATGTTACACCAACAAACGCTGCTATGCTCTTAACAATGGCGTATAATCATATAAAAATTGCCGCTCCTGCACGATTCAAAGTGGGAGATGCAGTACGCGTGAGCAAATTCAAGACAATTTTTGAAAAAAGTTACACACCGAATTGGAGCACTGAAATATTTACAATCGCCGAGGTACAGAAAACTAATCCTGCAACGTATCTGCTGAAAGATATTTATGAAAAACCAATTGCTGGAGGATTCTACGAACACGAGTTGCAACGCGTTGCAAATTCCGACGTGTATATAGTTGAAAAAGTATTGCGTAAGAAGGGGAACAATGTGTATGTAAAATGGTTGGGGCTCAATAACTCGCACAATTCGTGGATCCATAAAAGTAATGTTTCGTAACATAATTATTCATTGCTTTAATAAATATATCATATTTTTAAATCATCAAAACATGGTATCTAATTTCTTTCCCATGGTAAGGGTCTCCATATATATATTACAGAATTCTTTGCCTGTAAATGCAATGTATACGTTTTGCAGAAGTTGCGTTTTTGCACGTGTTCAGCGTAATCTAAAACGTCTTGCAAAAAAACGTTGCGCTCTTCGCAGAAGAAGAACATGCGACATAAAATAAGAATATGAATAGCGTGTACGTAAAATGATTAGGACCCCAATAGCTCGCACAATTCGTGTGTAATGTTATACGCTTTGCAGAAGTTGCATGTTTAGACATATTCAAGGTAATCTAAAAAACAATTTTTGCAAAAAGTTGCACTTTTCCACGTGATATAAAAAATTCCTCCTTCCCCACAAATGATCTATGTCGCGAAGAATATTATTTGTTTGCATCATCCTGCGAATGTAATGTTATACGCTTTGCAGAAGTTGCATGTTTAGACGTGTTCAAGGTAATCTAAAAGACATTTTTGCAAAAGTTGCACTTTTCGCAGAAGAAGAACATGTGATATAAAAAATTCCTCCCCCCACTACGCGCCATCCGCTTCCCTGATACATATGATGCAACGTTGCATTTAAGTGCTGCACAATATTCACACTCGTTTGATAGTATCGTCGTGAAACATTATCTATTGAATTCTACGTTCAAATTTTTTCTGAAAAAATGAATTATTGCATTCCTTGCGATACAGCATGCACAAGTAATCAGTAAGTATTATTATCACCATTTTTTCTTATCCATTTTTTCTTATTGTTATTACTTATTGTCATTACTTACCTTTTATTCTTTATTTACTTTTCTACATGTAACAGTAGCAAGAAACAGCATTCAACGCCTCATATACTGGGAAGGAGGTTTGCCCTCACATCCACAGCATACAAGTATTTGGATATTGCAATCGGTGTAGGACCTGTATCCACCGTGGAAATTATACTTGGCGATACTCGAGGAAATAAATTGTTGCTGTCTTACTCAACATGGATGGTGTTTATTCAGAAACGCGAGGATATCAAAAAACATGTGCTATCAGCTCCTTCTCCAACATCGTTATCAATTTGTGATTTGGTGCTTACGGTTGTTACAATGCGTGATATGAACATTGTACAAGTGAAATTGCATGATGCTTGCATGTATATGAAACCGACAACTCTATTATTTTTATTCGAACTGGAACAGTGCATCGAGCATGCATATTCGTGGCTATGCCAAAATGCGCACTATGTTGGCGAGAAATACCAAGAATTTACAAATATTTTAAAACGCAATAGTATTATGCGTAAACGTGATGCAGACAAAATCCTTCGTGAATATTACGACAAAAATTCGCCTGTAGATTGCGAGCTGTTGGCATATGCGCTGGATAACATTTTATATGATGCTATTAATAATTAAAAATAGAAACTGTACCTAATTTTTGTGGAATAAAATTTCGAAATAGTCAAAAGACGTCTAATCTCTTTCCCCACATCCTCTTTATCAACCTCTGATAATTACCTTTGATAATTACCACTTCTTTTTACCAGATGCATCTCTTTTATCCCCCCTTCCCTTTTTATCGATACCAGGCAATTACCCTCTTCCATTTTCTAACCTCCGCTAATTACCAGCCGTTAATGTCAATTATCGATCGTTGATACTAATTACCGACCATAAATACTAATTACCAACCATAGATACTAAATATCGACCGTAGATACCAATTATCGACTGTCGGTAATAGTTACCGACCTCCCACTCCGACTGCCCCCCCCCCCCCTCCCGACGGACCCACCTCGGGCACCCCTCACCCACCTTCCCTCACCCTCATCACCCCTTCCCCCACCTCCCCTCCCCCCCCTCCCCCTCCCCCGCACCCCCCTCGGTGCCCCCTGTCCAGAACTCTCCTTTCTCACCTACTCACGTCTCCATCGGGGCAGTCCCCCGTCGTCGCTATAGCACGAGACACATCCTGCGTTGTGACCGAATCGTCTAGCCCACAAACGCGCATCTCCGTGCGCTTCGCGGGCCTCGCGACCCGGACAACCCGCTCGCCCAGCTGTTCCCAGAGCCTCTGGGAGAGTCGGTCCGCCTTCTCCCAGCCCTACGGTCCGGGAATCTCCAGCAGGAGGCCCCCGGACACGGCTCTCTTCTTCCTTACTAGCCTGCTGCTCGCATACAAGCTTACTGGTTGCTTACTAGCTAACAGGATGCTTAGTAGCATTCTGCTCCCCTACAAGGACCCTGCTCGCTTACCAGCTTACTGCCTGCTTGCTAGCATACTGCTTGCTTCCTAGCCAGCTGCTTGCTTTTTAGCACACTGATTCCTTACTAGCTTCCTGCTTGCTTACTTGCACACTGGTTCCTTAATAGCTTACTGCTAGCTTGCTAGCACTCTGCTCTCTTACTAGGTCCTAGCTCGCTTTCCAGCTTCCTGCTCGCGTACTAGCTTACTGCTGGCTTACTAGCTTACAGCTCCTTTACTCGCTTACTGCTTGCTTACTAGCCCGCTGCTCGCTTATTAGATTACTGCTTGCTTACTGGCATACTGCTTTCTTACTAGCAGGCTGCTTGCTTACTAGTTTACTGCTTTCTTACC
Source organism: Colletes latitarsis (assembly GCF_051014445.1). NCBI lineage: Eukaryota > Metazoa > Arthropoda > Insecta > Hymenoptera > Colletidae > Colletes > Colletes latitarsis. Next base: position 225,158 of record NW_027488377.1, on the reverse strand, counting down.
AGCTTACTGCTCGCTTACTAACTTACTGCTTGCTTGCTAGCTTACTGCTCCCTTATTAGCTTCTTGCTTGCTTACCAGGATACTGCCTTACTACAAACTTACTTCTTCCCTACTAACGAACAGCATTTTTACTAGCCTGCTGCTTGCTTACTAGCTTACTGTTTGCTTACTAGCTTACTGCATCGTAACTAACTTACTGCTTTGTCACTAACTTACTGCTTTGTTACTAACCTACTGTTTTGATACTAACTTACGGCTTTGTTACTAGCTCACTGCGTGCATACTAGCTTACTCCTTGCTTACTAGCTTACTGCTTGCTTACTAGCACACTACTCGCTTAGTAGCTGACAGCTTGCATACTAACTTGGTGCTTGCTTTCTAGCTTACAGCTTGCCCACAATCTTACTACTAGCTTACTCGCTTACTGCTCCCTTACTAGCTTCCTGCTTGCTTACCAGATTCCTGGTTCCTTAATAGCTTAGTGCTAGCTTACTAGCATCCTGCTTCCTTACTAGGTCCATGCTCGCTTACTAGCTTACTGCTTGCATGGAAGCATAATTCTTCCTTACTAGCACACTGCTCGCTTAGTATCTTACTGGTTGCTTACTAGCTAACTGGATGCTTAGTAGCATTCTGCACCATTACAAGGACCCTCCTCGCTTGCCAGCTTACTGCTTGCTTACAAGCCTACTCCTTGCTTACTAGCATAATGCTTTCTTAATAGCTCCCTGCACGCTTACTAGCTGACTCGTTGCTTACTAGCTAACTGGATGCTTAGTAGCATTCTGCTCCCTTACAAGGTCCCTGCTAGCTTACTAGCCCACTGCTAGCTTACAAGATTACAGCTTGCTACTAGTTTACTGCTCGCTCAACACCTAACTACATTCTTACTAGCCTGCTGCTAGCTTGCTTGCTTACCGCTCGCTTACTATCTTCCTCCTCGCTTACTAGCACACTGCTTGCATACTAGCTTACTGCTTGCATACAAGCTAATTGTATTCGCGCCAGCTTACTGCTTGCTTACTAGCTTACTGGTTACTTCCTAGCTTACAGCTTGCTTACTAGCATACTGCTTCCTTAATAGCTTCCTCCTCGCTTACTAGCTCACTTCTTGCCTACTAGCTTACTGCTTGCTTACTAGCTTACAGCTGGCTTACTAGATTACTGCTTGCTCACTAGCTTACTGCTAGCTTACTCTCTTCCGGCTTGCTTGCCAGCTTGTAGCTTGCTTCCGAGCTAAATGCTGGTATAGTGGCATACTGCTTTCTTACTAGCTAATTGCTTCCTTACTAGTCTGCACCTTGCTTTCTAGCTTTTTACTTGCTTACTAGCTTACTGCTTGCTTACTAGTTTACTACTTGCTTACTAGCATCCTGCACGCTTACTAGCTAACTGCTAGCTTACTCGCTTACACCTTGCTTACTAGCCCGCTGCTTACTTTCTAGCATACTCCTTCCTCACTAACTTCCTGCTTCCTTGCTAGCTAACTGCTTGCTTTCTAGCATACTGCTTCCTTACTTGCTTCCTGCTCGCTTACTTGCTCACTGTTTGCTTACTAGATTTCAGTTTGCTTCCAAGCTTACTGCTCGCTTCCTAGCTTACTGCTTGCATACTAGCTTACTGCTTGCTTACTAGCTTGTTGCTTGCGTTCTAGCTTACTGCTTGCTTACTAGCTTACTACCTGCTTACTAGCTTACTGCTAACTAACTCGCTTACTGCACGCTTGTTGGCATGCTTCATGCTTGCTGGCGTACTGCTTTCATTCCAGCTAATTGCATCCATACTAGCTTGCTGCTTGCTTACTAGCTTACTTGTAACTTACTTGCTTACTGCTTGGTTACTAGCATACTGCCTCCACACTAGTTTCCCGCTCGCCTACTAGTTCACTGCTTGCTTACTAGCATACTGCTTGCTTAACAGCATAACAGCTTTCTTACTAGCTTACTCCTCGCTATCCAGCTCACAGACTGCTTACCAGCTTACTGCATGCATACTAGGTTACTGCGTTCTTACTAGCTAAATGCTATCTTTCTAGCCTGCTGCGTGCTTACTAACTTACTGGTTGCTTAGTATCATACTGCTCTCTTACTAGCTAACTGCTATTTTACCAGCCTGTTCCTTGCTTTCTAGCTTACTACTTGCTTGCTAGCTTACAACTTGCTGTCTAGCTTACTTCTTGCTTACTAGCATACTGCTTCCTTACTAGCTCCATGCTCCCTTACTAGTTTACTGCTTCCTTACTAGTTTCCTGCTAACTTACCAGTTCACAGCTTGCTTACTAACTTTGTTCTTGCTTACTACTTTACTACTTCCTCACTAGGTCCCTGCTCGCTTACTAGCTTACTGCTTGCTAACGAGCCCGCTGCTTGTTTTCTAGCATACTGCTTCCTTACTAGCTTCTTGCTTGCTCTCTAGCTCACTGCTGGCTTACTAGCCCAAACACCGGATGTCCGGATGAGTTGCATCAGTAAGCAAGCAGTAAGCTAGTAAGCAAGCATTCAGCTGGTAAGTATGCAGTGAGACAGTAAGCGAGCAGGATGCTAGTAAGGAAGCAGTGAGATATTAAGCGAGCGGTAGGCTAGTAAGCAACCAGAGTGCTAGTAAGCAAGCAGTAAGATAGTAAGCAAGCAGTAAGACTGTAACAAAGCAGTCAGCTAGTAAGCAGGCCGAGAGCTAGTAAGCGAGCAGGAAGCTAGGAAGGAAGCAGTATGCAGTTAAGCTAGCAGTATGCTAGAAAGCCACCAGTGAGCTAGTAAGCAAGCAGTAAGCAAGCATGTAAGCAGTGTGCTAGTAAGCGAGCTGGAAGCTAGTAAGGCTAGCTGTATGGTAGTAAGCATTCAGTATGTTAGGAAACAAGAAGCAAGCTAGTAAGACACCGGTAAGCTAGAAAGGAAGCAGCATGCTAGTAAGCAAACAGTAAGCTAGAGGGCAAGCAACAGGTTAGTAAGAGAGCAGTTAGTGCTGTAAGCTAGAAATCAAGCAGCAAGCTAGCAAGAAAGCAGTTAGCTATTGGGCATGCTGTAAATTAGTAAGCAAGCAGTAAGCTAGTAAGCGAGCAGAATGCTAGTAAGCTAGCAGTAAGCTATTAAGGAACCAGTAAGTAAGTAAGCAAGCAGAAAGCTAGTAAGAATGCAGTATGCTAGAAAGCAAGCAGCTGGCTAGTATGCAGGCAGTAAGCTAGTAAGCGAGCAGGAAGCTAGAAAGCGAGCAGGGAGCTAGTAAGGATGCAGTATGCTAGTAAGCAAGCAGTAAGCTGGAAAACAAGTAGCTATCTAATAAGCAAGCACTATGATTGAAAGCATGCTGTAAGCTACTAAGCAAAGATGCAAGCAGCAGACTAGTCAGAAAGCTGCTAGCTAGTAAGAACGCAGTATGCTAGTAAGTAAGCCGTAAGCTAGTTAACAAGCAGTATGCTAGTAAGCAAGCAGTGATATAGTAAGCCAAATGGAAGCTAGTAAGGAAGCTGTATAATACAAGCAAGCAGTAAGCTAGAAAGCAAGCGGCAAGCGGCAAGCTAGTAAGCAAGCAGTAAGCTAGAATGCAAACAGCAGGCAATTAGGAAAGCAGCTAGCTATTCAGCAAGCAGTAAGCTAGTATGGAGGCAAGGAGGAAGTTTGACTGTAAGCAAGCTGTGTGCTAGTATACAACCAGTAATCTAGTAGGCAAGCAGTGAGCTGGTAAGCTAGCTGTATGCTAGAAATCAAGCAGCAGGCTAGTAAGCAAGCAGCAGGCAAGCAAGAAAGCTGGTAGCTGCTAAGAAAGCAGGGAGGTAGTAAGCAAGCATAGAGCTAGTAAGCAGCCAGCTAACTTGTAGCAGAGTAGTAATCTATTAAGCAAGCAGTTTACTGGTAGGAAAGCAGTTATCTAGTAAGCAAGCAGTAAGCTTGTAAGCAAGCAGTACGCTAGTAACCATGCACTGAGATAGTAAGCGAGCAGGAAGCTAGTAAGCATGCAGTAAGCGAGCAGCAAACTAGTAAACAAGGAGTAAGCTAGTAAGCGAACAGGAAGCTGGTAAGATAGTAGTATGCTAGTAAGCAAGCAGTAAGCTAGTACGCAAACGGTAAGCTAGTAAGCATGCAGCCGGCTAGGAAGCATGCAGCAGGCTAGTAAGAAAGCTAGTACCTACTGAGGGAGGAGGAAGGTATTAAGCATGCAGTAAGCTAGTACGAGAGCAGGAAGGTTGTAAGAAAGTAGTATGCTAGTAAGCAAGCAGTAAGCTAGTAAGCAACCGGTAAGCTAGTAAGCAAGCGTTGAGCTAGTAAGGGGTCAGTAAGTTAGAGAGCAGCCAGTGAGCTAGTGAGCAAGCATTTAGTTAGCAACAAAGCAGTAAGTTTGTAGGAGAGCAGTAAGCCGGTAAGCAAGCTGGAAGCTAGTAAGGAAGTAGTAAGCTTGTAAGCAAGCAGCAGGCTAGTCAGAAAGCTGCTGGCTAGTATGAAAGCAGCATGCTAGGAAGGAAGTAGTAAGCTAGTAAGCAAGCACTAAGTTAGTAAGGAAACAACGAGCTAGTAAGCGAGCAAGAAGCTAGTAAGGAAGCAGTGTGCTAGTAAGCGAGGAGGAAGATAGTAAGCGAGCGGTAAGCAAGCAAGCTAGCAGCAGGCTAGTAAGAATGTAGTTAGGTGTTGAGCGAGCAGCAAACTAGTAGCAAGCTGTAATCTTGTAAGCTAGCAGTGGGCTAGTAAGCTAGCAGGGACCTTGTAAGGGAGCAGAATGCTACTAAGCATCCAGTTAGCTAGTAAGCAACGAGTCAGCTAGTAAGCGTGCAGGGAGCTATTAAGAAAGCATTATGCTAGTAAGCAAGGAGTAGGCTTGTAAGCGAGCATGGACATAGCTAGAGAGCAGGATGCTAGTAAGCTAGCAATAAGCTATTAAGGTACCAGTAATCTAGTAAGCAAGCAGGAAGTTAGTAAGGAAACAGTAAGCTAGTAAGGGAGCAGTAATCTAGTAAGCAACCAGTAAGCATGTAAGCAAGCAGTAAGCTGGTAGGCAAGCAGTAGGCTAGAAAGCAAGCAATACGCTATAAAGTAAGCAGCAAGTTAGTAAGCAAGCAGTAAGGCAGTAAGCGAGCAGGAAGCTAGTAAGGATGCAGCATGCTAGAAAGCAACCAATAAGCTAGTAATCAAGCAGTGTGCCAGTAAGCCACGGGGAAGCTAGTAAGAATGGTGTAACCTAGTAAGCAAGCAGCGAGCTAGTAAGCGAGCAGTGAGCTAGTAAGCAAGCAGCAGGATAGTAAAAGAACAGTTAGCTAGTAAGGAAGCAGTATCCTAGTAAGCAAGCCGTAAGATAGTAAGCAAGCAGTAAGTTAGTAAGCAAGCAGTGAGCTACTTAGCGAGGTGGAAGCTAGCAAGCAAGCAGTAATCGAGTAAGCAGGCAGTAACCTAGGAAGCAACGAGCAGGCTAGTTAGAAGGCTGTTAGCTAGTAAGCAAGCAGTAACTTAGTAAGCAAGCAGTGAGTCAGTAAGCGAGCAGGAAGCTAGTAAGGAAGCAGCATGCCAGTAAGCAAGCGTGATGCCAGTAAGCATGCACTGTGCCAGTAGGCGTGCAGCGAGCTAGTAAGTAACCAATAAGGTAGTAAGCAAACCGTAAGCTGTTAAAAAAGCAGAGAGCTAGTAAGCAAGCAGTGAGCTAGTAACAAAGCCGTATGCTAGTAAGCAAAGAGTAAGCTAGAAAGGAAGCAGTAATCTAGTTAGCTAGCAGTGAGCTAGTTAGCAAGCAGGAAGCTAGTAAGGAAGCAGTATGTTAGTAAGCAAGCGGCAGGCTAGTACAAATGCAGTTAGTTAGTAAGGAAGCAGTAAGCTTGTAATCAAGCAGTTAGCTATTAAGCTAGCTGTAAGCTAGTAAGGAAGTAGTAGACAAGTAAGCAAGCAGTTAGTAAGCCTGCAGTAAGCTCGAAAGCAAGCAGCTAGATTGTAAGCAAGCAGGATGCGAGTATGCAAGCAGTAAGATAGTTAGCAAGCAGTAAGCTAGTAGGCGAACAGGAAGCTATTAAGAAAGCTAGAAGCTAGTAAGTATGCTGTTAGCTAGCAAGCAACCAGTAAGCTAGTAAGCATGCAGCTTGCCAGTAAGAAAGCCGTTAGTTAACACATTGTACGCCGGTGGCATCTGATACATTTAAAATCTGAGCGCCAGCACAGTATCGACCGCGTAAAGCCTAGGCGCCGGCATGATTCGCTTTTTGACGACCAATGAGTAGGTGAAGAAAATATTTAAAGTTTTATACATTATTGTAAAACACTAAAATTGATTTACATATTCATTATATGCAATTTAGCGATAACAAAAAATAGAAGCAAAATAGAAAATTTTAATTTATAATTATAAAAAAATACACCTGTTTTATTTGATGATTGATTATTACATATATATAATATGAACGGAAAGAAAAGTATTAATATTTAAGAGATGTATGGTATTTTTCGAAACATTTTCCAAGATGTAAAGGTACTAGGCACAGAGAGCACATAAAGCTACTCTCGCTTCTTTTTTTGCTAGCAGAGCAAACTTTGCATGGACGTCGTACATATCGGTTTTTCCCAGATCCAATAATTCGAGTAACGTTATGCTTCTTTATATCACCCGATAGTCTCTGAGGGTGATCATATTTTGATATGCGAGGTGTAGGAACTAATGCAGAAGTTCGTTCCACACAATCATTCGATACATCTTGAGTACTTGGATATTCCTCGATCCATAAACATGCAACAGCATGTAAAAATTTTTGATATTTTATAGTGTTACCATTGAACTCAACATATAATCTATATGCATTGAACAATGCGCAATTTAAAAGAAACAAAACTGTTTTCTTTGTCCATTTCACTGTTTTCCTCATAATGGAAAAATATGATAAAAACTGATCGGCCAAATCTACGCCCATCATATATTTGTTATAATCTATGACAGATTGAGGTTTTATAATTTCTTGTTTTGTTTTCCAATGTACTTTTTTTGTGTTTGTTAGTTCTCCCGAATGTATTGTAGAAACCATGTATACGATTTTGTGTTTTGGCTTCCACGCCTGTACTAAAATTTCATTTTTTCTTTTAAATGTATAATCTCCAGTTTTTAATCTGATATGCTTCATAGATTCGGGAACACCTCTATTCGCTCTAATTGTACCGCAAACTCGTGTACCATTTTTCAGAAGCAATTCTGCGGTACAAATACTGTTATAATAATTATCCATATATACATGATACCCCAGTCCTATATGTTTATCGAGCAACGACATTATAGTTTGGCCCAGTTTTTTGCCATTCGCACAGTATATTTCCAAATTGCAAATATATCCACTTTTAGCTTCACATAACATACGACACAGTAGGCCATACTTTATTATTTTTGCGGGTTTGTACGTTTTTATAGATAATCTTCCACGCCATGAAATAATAGATTCGTCAAGCGAAAGCTCCTTTTTCGGCGTGTATACTGATTTAAATTTATCTAATAAATAACTCAGTATTAGCTGAAACTTCCCGAGCTTATTAGAACCAGCTGTTGTACGATTATTTGAAAAATGCCATGTGTCCCAAATCTGGCGAAATCTGTTACGCGACATTACCGTGGAGAACGATGGTGTTTTCGTATAAAAGTCTGTCGACCAGTAATCATCTTTTCGATCTTTCTTTATTTGGCCCATCAATATAATCAAACCAAGAAATTTCTTCATGTCGCCTAGAGAAACATCCCTCCACTTAGGCATTTTTTTACCATTACACATCTTGTCCTTATTCTGATGATAATAAATGTTTGATTCATTTACCATCAATTGAAATAAATCATTGCCAATAAACATTTCTCTGCTTATTAGCAGGAACAATCTTTGGACCAGATTCCGCAATAAAATCTGGTACGTTAGGAGCTTTATCAACATTTGACCATGATTCAGTGTCACTATGTGATTCTGTGAACATTTCACTATCAATTAGATCATCGGAATCACTGGAATACTGCAATGGAACAGTTCTTGTTCTTCTTTTTGGAATCACATCACTAACACTGACCTCGACCTCTATATCAGAATCTTCTGATTGTATAGAATAATCTGATAGAGGATCAGCGACATATACTCAGTAAATTCACTCATATTATAGGAGTAAAAATGCACAGAATAAGATGGCCTATTAAGCTGTTCATCTAAAAGCGTAAAGCCATGAAAGATTTACTGGCTACAGTATACGATGCTCAAGAGTAACTCTTGCATCAGCGTAGTCATGACAACAGCCAACAAATCGCCAAAGAAAAGAATGCTGTATTATCGCAGACCCAGCGCTGAAGCGGCAGACTTTGAAACCCGCGTTTTCACGGGGCCGGCGTTCAAGCGATACACTTCGAAACCCGCGTTTTCGCGGGCCCGGCGCTCAAGCGATAGACTTCGAATCCCGCGTTTTCGCGGGGCCGACCTACAATGTGTTAAGAAGTAAGCAGGAATGCAGTAAGAGTGCAGTTAGGTAGTAAGCAAGCAGTAAGCAAGTAAGCATGTAGTACGCCAGTAAGCAAGCGGCAAGCTAGAAAGCATGTAGCAATCTAGTAACCAAGCAGTAAGCTTCTAAGCAAGCAGTAAGCTAGTAAGCAAGCAGTAGGCTTGTAAGCAAGCAGTAAGCTGGTAAGATAGCAGGTAGCTAGTAAGGAGGTAGTAAGTTAGTAAGCAAGTAGTAAAATAGTAAGCAAGCAGTGAGCTAGTAAGCGAGGAAGAAGATAGTAAGGAAGCAGTATGCTAGTAAGCAAGCAGCGATACAGTAAGTGAGCTGGAAGCTAGCAGGCAAGCAGCTGGCTAGTAAGAAAGCAGTATGCCAGTAAGCAAGCAGTAAGCTAATAAGCAAGCAGCGGGCTAGTAGGCAAGCAGTAAACGTGCAGGAAGCTAGAAAGCGAGCAGGGACCTAGTAAGAGAGCAGAGTGCTGGTAAGCTAGCAGTAAGCTATTTAGGAACCAGCAAGCTAGTAAGCAAACAGGAAGCTAGTAAGGAAGCAGTATGCTAGAGAGTAAACAGCTGGCTAGTAAGCAAGCAGTATGCTAGCAAGCAAGCAGTAAGCATGTAAGCAAGCAGTAAGCTGGCAAGCGAGGAGGGTCCTTGTAATGGTGCAGAATGCTACTAAGCATCCAGTTAGCTAGTAAGCAACCAGTAAGATACAAAGCGAGCAGTGTGCTAGTAAGGAAGAATTATGCTTGTATGCAAGCAGTAAGCTAGTAAGCGAGCATGGACCTAGTAAGGAAGCAGGATGCTAGTAAGCTAGCAGTAAGCTATTAAGGAACCAGGCATCTGGTAAGCAAGCAGGAAGCTAGTAAGGGAGCAGTAAGCGAGCAAGCTAGCAGTAAGATTGTGGGCAAGCTGTAAGCTAGAAAGCAAGCACCAAGCTAGTATGCAAGCTGTCAGCTACTAAGCGAGTAGTGTGCTAGTAAGCAAGCAGTAAGCTAGTAAGCAAGGAGTAAGCTAGTAAGCGAGCAGTAAGCTACGAAGCAAACAGTAAGCTAGAAAGCAAGCAGTAAGGGAGTAAGCTAGCAGTAGGCTAGTAAGCAAGCAGTAAACTAGTAAGCAAGCAGCCTGCTAGTAAGAAAGCAGTATGCCAGTAAGCAAGCAGTAATCTAATAAGCGAGCAGCGGGCTAGTAAGCAAGCAGTAAGCGAGTAAAGGAGCTGTAAGCTAGTAAGCCAGCAGTAAGCTAGTACGCGAGCAGGAAGCTGGAAAGCGAGCTGGGACCTAGTAAGAGAGCAGAGTGCTAGCAAGCTAGCAGTAAGCTATTAAGGAACCAGTGTGCTAGTAAGCAAGCAGGAAGCTAGTAAGGAATCAGTGTGCTAAAAAGCAAGCAGCTGGCTAGGAAGCAAGCAGTATGCTAGCAAGCAGGCAGTAAGCTGGTAAGCGAGCAGGGTCCTTGTAGGGGAGCAGAATGCTACTAAGCATCCTGTTAGCTAGTAAGCAACCAGTAAGCTTGTATGCGAGCAGCTGGCTAGTAAGGAAGAAGAGAGCCGTGTCCGGGGGCCTCCTGCTGGAGATTCCCGGACCGTAGGGCTGGGAGAAGGCGGACCGACTCTCCCAGAGGCTCTGGGAACAGCTGGGCGAGCGGGTTGTCCGGGTCGCGAGGCCCGCGAAGCGCACGGAGATGCGCGTTTGTGGGCTAGACGATTCGGTCACAACGCAGGATGTGTCTCGTGCCATAGCGACGACGGGGGACTGCCCCGATGGAGACGTGAGTAGGTGAGAAAGGAGAGTTCTGGACAGGGGGCACCGAGGGGGGTGCGGGGGAGGGGGAGGGGGGGGAGGGGAGGTGGGGGAAGGGGTGATGAGGGTGAGGGAAGGTGGGTGAGGGGTGCCCGAGGTGGGTCCGTCGGGAGGGGGGGGGGCAGTCGGAGTGGGAGGTCGGTAACTATTACCGACAATCGATAATTGGTATCTACGGTCGATATTTAGTATCTATGGTTGGTAATTAGTATTTATGGTCTGTAATTAGTATCAACGATCGATAATTGACATTAGCGGCTGGTAATTAGCGGAGGTTAGAAAATGGAAGAGGGTAATTGCCTGGTATCGATAGAAAGGGAAAGGGGGATAAAAGAGATGCATCTGGTAAAAAGAAGTGGTAATTATCAAAGGTAATTATCAGAGGTTGATAAAGAGGAGGTGGGGAAAGAAATTAGACGTCTTTTGACTATTTCGAAATTTTATTCCACAAAAATTAGGTACAGTTTCTATTTTTAATTATTAATAGCATCATATAAAATGTTATCCAGCGCATATGCCAACAGCTCGCAATCTACAGGCGAATTTTTGTCGTAATATTCACGAAGGATTTTGTCTGCATCACGTTTACGCATAATACTATTGCGTTTTAAAATATTTGTAAATTCTTGGTATTTCTCACCAACATAGTGCGCATTTTGGCATAGCCACGAATATGCATGCTCGATGCACTGTTCCAGTTCGAATAAAAACAATAGAGTTGTCGGTTTCATATACATGCAAGCATCATGCAATTTCACTTGTACAATGTTCATATCACGCATTGCAACAACCGTAAGCACCAAATCACAAATTGATAACGATGTTGGAGAAGGAGCTGATAGCACATGTTGTTTGATGTCCTCGCGTTTCTGAATAAACACCATCCATGTTGAGTAAGACAGCAACAATTTATTTCCTCGAGTATCGCCAAGTATAATTTCCACGGCGGATACAGGTCCTACACCGATTGCAATATCCAAATACTTGTATGCTGTGGATGTGAGGGCAAACCTCCTTCCCAGTATATGAGGCGTTGAATGCTGTTTCTTGCTACTGTTACATGTAGAAAAGTAAATAAAGAATAAAAGGTAAGTAATAACAATAAGTAATAACAATAAGAAAAAATGGATAAGAAAAAATGGTGATAATAATACTTACTGATTACTTGTGCATGCTGTATCGCAAGGAATGCAATAATTCATTTTTTCAGAAAAAATTTGAACGTAGAATTCAATAGATAATGTTTCACGACGATACTATCAAACGAGTGTGAATATTGTGCAGTACTTAAATGCAACGTTGCATCATATGTATCAGGGAAGCGGATGGCGCGTAGTGGGGGGAGGAATTTTTTATATCACATGTTCTTCTTCTGCGAAAAGTGCAACTTTTGCAAAAATGTCTTTTAGATTACCTTGAACACGTCTAAACATGCAACTTCTGCAAAGCGTATAACATTACACACGAATTGTGCGAGCTATTGGGGTCCTAATCATTTTACGTACACGCTATTCATATTCTTATTTTATGTCGCATGTTCTTCTTCTGCGAAGAGCGCAACGTTTTTTTGCAAGACGTTTTAGATTACGCTGAACACGTGCAAAATCGCAACTTCTGCAAAACGTATACATTGCATTTACAGGCAAAGAATTCTGTAATATATATATGGAGACCCTTACCATGGGAAAGAAATTAGATACCATGTTTTGATGATTTAAAAATATGATATATTTATTAAAGCAATGAATAATTATGTTACGAAACATTACTTTTATGGATCCACGAATTGTGCGAGTTATTGAGCCCCAACCATTTTACATACACATTGTTCCCCTTCTTACGCAATACTTTTTCAACTATATACACGTCGGAATTTGCAACGCGTTGCAACTCGTGTTCGTAGAATCCTCCAGCAATTGGTTTTTCATAAATATCTTTCAGCAGATACGTTGCAGGATTAGTTTTCTGTACCTCGGCGATTGTAAATATTTCAGTGCTCCAATTCGGTGTGTAACTTTTTTCAAAAATTGTCTTGAATTTGCTCACGCGTACTGCATCTCCCACTTTGAATCGTGCAGGAGCGGCAATTTTTATATGATTATACGCCATTGTTAAGAGCATAGCAGCGTTTGTTGGTGTAACATCAATTGGTCGCATAGCGATAGTTCGATGCTTTCGCGCGTTGTAATTTGATATGAGATGCTGCAGCGAATCAATCCATTTATAATTTCCATTAAGTGTAAACTGTGTCCACGTATCGTTTTTGAGTGTACGATTGAACCGCTCGACGACTGACGCCTTCATCACCGAATACGTTGAATAATGATTTATGGTGTATTTTGACAAAAGTTTTTGCATATTTGCGTTGTAAAATTCCTTTTCTTTGTCGGTCTTTTTTTTTTTTTTTTTTTTTTTTTTTTTTTTTTTTTGTCGTGGGGAAAATCTTCGAAAGACTCCCTCCCACCTCCTTGGGGAGAGGTGGGAGGGGTGTGTGGGATTCCCCGCGCCCGTACAACGACAGGCGCGGGACCTACCCACTAAAAACCCCACGGTGACCCTTCGGCACGCTTTGGGAGGATACCGGGAATCGCTCGAAGCATTCTTCCGGTATCCTCCCCGTGCCCGCGCTTTCGCGCCCATCCCCCGGGGGGACAATCGGTCCCCCCAGTAGACACACTGCCTCATAGCGGCGGGACGGGGCCACTCCATCCCGCCGCTATCCGTCCCGGAGCCGCGTTTAGTGGCGGCTGCGAGCCCCAACTCGCAACCGCCCGCGACCCCGTTTCCACCCCTCGGCGGCCGGGCGTTCATGGCCGCACCAGACCGCCGAGGGTGCCTCCCCTTGCGTCGGACCGGTAGGGGGAGGCACTCCTACCCCCAACCGGTCCGACCCGGCGCCGCCTGGCGGGAGGAGGGTCCCCTCAGGACCCCCCTCCCAGCCTAGGTCATCCGCCACGCCGAGGCGGCCGCCCGCGACGCCTCGCGACCGGGCGACGACCTCGGGCCACCGCACGAGCGCGAGCTTCAGCGCGCCGTTGAAGCTCGCGCTCCCTCCCCGCGGCCTCCTTCTGCAACATTACGTTCTCGCAGAAGGAGGCCACGGCCCTCCACTTCCCCTCGCTGCCGAGCATGGCGCGCACCACGCCCGGCAGCGAGACATCCCGCCCGACGACGCCGACCAGGACACGGCGCTCCCCCTCCCACGCGGGGCATACCTCCAGGGTATGATCCGCCGTGTCCTGCTCAGCGTCGCAGTGGCAGCAACGCGCCGTCGGCTCCTTCCCTATCCGGCACAGGTATCTTCCGAAGCTGCCATGCCCGGAAAATACCTGTGCCATCCGGTAGGTGAGGCTGCCATGGCCTCTGTCCAGCCACTCCTTCAGGAGTGGCCGAACCGCCCCGACAGTCCGGTGCCCCGCGGTTGGCAGAGCCAGCCGCTCCTGCCACGCGAGCAACACGGACTGCCGGGCCTGGCGCTTCAAATCGCCCCAAGCAGGTTCCTGCCCGCCCGGGACCGCCCCCACCCCCGCGCGACGGTCGACGCGGTGCCGGTACATCACCGCGTGCGACCGCGCGAGCAGGTCCATGGGCGGCATCCCCGCTAGAACCGTCGCCGCCTCATGTGACATGGTCCGATACCCGCGGACGACCCTGAGCGCCATGCGCCTCTGCACCCGACGCAGCATAGTCATGCTGCGCCGGGAGGCAGCCAGGTCGTCCGCCCAGACGGGGGCCCCGTATAGGGCCACCGACTGGACCATTGCCACATAGAGGCGACGAACTCGGCCCGCCGGGCCCCCCAGGTTGGGCAGGATCCGGCCCAGAGCCGCAACCATCCTTTCCAACCGGGGGACCAGGCAGCGGAAATGCTCCTCGAAACGCCAGTGGCTATCGAGGATCAGCCCTAGATACCTGATCCGGGGCTTCACCTCGATGTCAGCCCCACCCACCCGGATCAGAGGGGGTGGCGGATCCTGCCGAGGTGAATGAAACGCAATCACCTCGGTCTTATGGACCGCCACCGTCATCCCCATCCCCCTGATCCGGTCGACGACGCGTTGCGACCCCTCCTCCGCGCGACGCATGGCCCTCCCCCAGTGCGCCCCGACGGCCAGCACCAGTGTGTCATCCGCATAACACACCGTGCTGACGCCGTCGGGGAGTTTCTTTGTCGGTCTGCAAATTTTTCGGATACCTCCCACTGTCTCGGATTATCTTCCCGATCGCTGTAGAAACTTCATTTCCATTCTTGGTTTTGAGGGGTATAGCCCACGCATGCTTACTCAGCACATCGATAACAGTGAGTATGTAATGGAAGCCTCTGTTATATCGCGTGTAAGGTCGCATCTCAACCACATCCGCTTGCCATAGGTCGTCGTATCCATGTACTATGACGCGTCTTCGAGGAAAATGTCTTCTCGCTGGAGCATGCAATTCTTCCACAAGACATCGTTTCTCGATACTGGAGGTTTTCTTCTCGGCCATGTATGACTCGCCACTAACGCGAAGACCTAACGCACACGTCTTATCAATCAATGTTCAACGTCTCAACACCCCAACGTCCCCAACACCCCAAAACCTCAAGGCTCCAACATCTCAATGTCCCAACATCCCAACGCCCCAACGTCCCAACGTTCCAACGTCCCAACATCCAGCTATTGATGCATTTGATTTCGGAATTCGATAATATCCCTCTCCAAGTGATTCAGTTGATCTTTCAAATTCTGAACGTAATCATGAAACATGATCATCTTCTTGTCGAATTCATCTTGCCGATTTTTTATAAATGTCATGTTTTCTTGCAAGTATAGTTTGTTGATAGCGTCACCATCCTCTACAGGTGGTGCTACTCGACGAATCTTGCGCGCCTTTGCATCATAATCGGCACCGACAATACATAGAGCGTTGTTGCGCACATAATTTCTCACTACTCCATTCCAGCGATAGTATGATTCCATTGTTCCAAACGATGACCCAAACTTGTTGATTGGCATTTTGATAATGATTGATTCTATCGTCAAAGTGCAGCTTAATTTATAATGAGCTCTGCCTCGCGAAGTTCCTCGATAATCGATAACATCTCATTATCGTGAGCATTGTGACCAGCTTGACGCGAAGCCTCGAGCAATCGAAGCCGATCTACGAGTTCGTTAGGATCATTCCAATGAACGTATTCAATCTTGTTGCTGGTTAATCTCATCGAGCTTGGTACACCCTTTCCAACTTTTCTATCTTTCAATAAAGGCTTGATTACATAGTTATACTTGTATCCTTTGTTGCCTAATGTTTTACCATACGAATCATGCTTGTACTTATGTGCACTCGTTGTCAGCAGTATGTCCCTATATTTGCATTCATCAGCCTCAGTATAAATGTCGTTATCTGGAATTTTCTTAAATATCAATTTATAAAGACCGGGTGTACCAGAATATCGTATGCCATCGATAATTATGTTATCGGCATTGTCCACATCAACGTGTTTATTACCGAGCATCGGTCCATCATTACCGAGATAAACACCATACACATGATCCATACCAACCTCTATGTCTCCACGTAATACAGGCGCGATGTATTTTTGACTCAGCGGACCTAGGTGATTCCGCAACGTTTTTTCACCTTCCGACGTTTGCAACCGACTTCGAACAGATGTTGAGAAACTGCTTTTTGGGCTTTCAAAAACATCTTCGTTTGCTAAGCTTTTTGGACTTTCAAAAGTATCTTCGTTTCCTAAGCTTTTTGTTGCTGGTGTTGTTTTAATCGGTATAGAGGTCATCGTATTCATACCAGGTAAACTGCTTAATCTTGCTGAGGTTTTTATTGTTGGTGCTATCTTAATCGGTGTAGAGGCCATCAGATTCGTATCGGGTAAACTTGCTGAGCTTTTTATTGTTGGCATCGTCTTAATCGATGTAGAGGCCGCTGTAGAAATCATGGGATTCATATCGAGTAAACTGCTTAATCTTGGTTTTTTTATTTTTAGTGGTTTCGAAAGATTTAGCCAGTAATTTGATTGTGTTTTATCCAATTCCTTGATATTCGGAGTGGCTAATGGTTCGCTTCCGATATCTGTATTATTGTATAGATCATAATTTTTTGTCGCGTTATCAACAATTGCTTTCAACGGTTCAGTAACAGGCTTAAAGTGTTTTTCCAGCGCAATCTCTTCCTCAATTTTACCAGTTTTCAATTCACGATACTTTTTGCGAATCAAATCACTCGTTCTCGCAATCTGTTTCGTTATCCTCTCACAATCTTCAATATTGTTGCTCATGTTGGAACACTGCTTTGTCAACGTATCGGAAATAACTGAACATGTTATGATATTGCAAAGTCATTAAATCCCTTTCTATAGCGACCATTCCATAATGCGCTGTCTTTATCAATCACTACAAATCCATATTTTTCTTGCCAACAAGCGGTACACAATTTGCAGAAATTCTCAAATGACATGTCAGTGTTAACATGATCGTTGTATACATGTTTTAGATTTGTACCATCTTGTTTGAACATGATCAGCAGGTTCGCGTTGTCGCGTATCAGATGCTTCGGTATCTTTGCATATGTCTGACAAAGATAGAAACAGTCAACGTCCGAGTGCCTACCCATTGCAAAGTATTCTCTTACCACGTTTTGCTTATCACATGCCACATCATTAAAGATAAAAATGGAATTCGGAAGTGCATCGCTCGGCGGAACGACATCGCTGTTATTCGAAAATGTAAAATAACCAATTTCGTCTATCGATGAGAATATATTTTCTAGATATCGATATTTCGGTTGGTGCAACGATTTCGAGTACACGTATACGTTTTCGAAATAAATACCATGCGGACTTTCTAACAAACTAATCAACACGTTCGTTTTGCCACAATTCGATGGACCGCAGATGATACCACGTATAGAGGCCGGCAGCATATTTCCATGTTTGCGTAACTCTTTCTCAGACTGTATCTTTTTGTCCAGATTAGTCACTTTGATCATAGGTGATTGGCGTATAAACTGCATATTTTATCAGCATTATACAAATGAAGATACTTTCGAAAGAGTGCTGGTCTATTTATAGCGATGCATAGAGCTGAAACAATCAGTATTCAAATATAACCTGTCGAGTCAGCAGAACACACATTGACTGTCTACCACCACCATCGATAAACAACTGTGACGAATGTCAGCAAAAATTGGGAAAGGCCTATTAAATCGCGTTATAAACACACTTCCGATTGAATTACATATTCCAGGTTATCAGTTTTGTGGCCCCGGAACACATTTAGAGAAACGTTTGGCGCGAGGCGATCAAGGTATCAATCCGCTGGATGCTGCATGTCGCGAGCATGATATAGCGTATTCACAAAATAACGATCTCGTAAAACGACACGCAGCTGACAACATCCTAGCAGCAAAAGCACGAGAACGCATTACTGCGAGAGATTCCAGTCTCGGGGAAAAGGCTGCTGCTACAACCGTTTGGGCGGCTATGAAGGCCAAAACAAAATTCGGCATGGGTTTGAAAAAGAAAAAAAAGAATGCTGTGAAGAAGCGAATACTTCCAACGGCGAAACGTGGCGGTATCCTACCGATTTTACCATTATTGGGGGTTCTTGGCTCATTGGTCGGAGGGGCGGCAGGAGTCGCGAAGGCTGTGAACGATAAGAAGGCGATGCATCGCCAGCTAGAAGAAATGAATCGTCATAATCTCGCCATGGAAGGTCGCGGACTTTATCTCGCGCCATACAAACGCGGGCGAGGAGTCTCAAAGAGGAAAAAAAAAGTCAAAATTAAAATGCCTGAAGGCGTAACCACAAACATACAATTGCAGCAACTGGCAAAACGTATGCGTATTCCATATTTCAGAGGTATTTTTATGCGCAATACTTTACCAACAGATGGGGTACGCAGGAATGAGAGCGGGATCGTAAATTTGGATACTGTTGAGGGACCAGGTACTCATTGGGTGGCATACGCAAAACGGGGAACATGCGCCATATATTTTGATAGTTTTGGCAACCTTCAACCACCGAGGGAACTGATACAATATTTGAAGAATAGTGTAATTGAGTAATATCACATGCCTTATCAGCGCTATAATCAAAGCAATTGTGGACAGCTGTGTTTACAGTTTCTGCTGACAGTTGACAATCAATTTAAGGATAATCATTGTACGCTTTAACTCCAGTATCCATTGGAACATGTCGCTGACGCTAACGCTCACCGGGCAAAGTAGTATTCTCGCAGTAAGCTATTTTCCAGCAATCGATTTGAGCAATGATGATTACGAACTCGGTCTTATGGACTTTGAAACATATTACACAATACCGAATGTAAATTTGTCAAATAATAAATTTTACTATGATAATGATGATAAGGAAATCATTATTCCCGAGGGATCTTATGAGCTGGACGACATTCACATGTATTTGCAACGATCGCTTTCATGGGATAATGAAGGGAACCCGCCCTTGATGCTTAGAGCTAACAACAATACGATGAAGAGCGAAATTAGGTGTAATTATAGCATAAATTTTACCAAACCCAATACTATTGGCTCGTTACTGGGGTTTTCAACGAATCGGGTGCTACAACCACGAAAATGGCACGAATCGGATACATCAATCAATATAATGAATGTAAATATCATTCGCATTGAATGCAACGTGACAGCTGGCGCTTACAGCAATAACAAGTGTGCGCACACGATACATGAGTTTTCGCCTACCGTTCCACCAGGATATAAGATATCGGAAAGACCAACACAGATCATTTACCTTCCGATTACTGCACGAAGCATTTCGGATTTGACGATTCGCGTTGTGAATCAAGACGATCAATTGCTCGATTTTCGAGGGGAACAGATCACCGTTCGATTGCATGTGCGGAGACAGCGACTGTAGTAGGAGATGCTTGTGCTGAACGAAGGGGAGCAAGTGAAACAGACGACGCATGAAAATAAAGAGAAGACAATTCAATCGCTTGCACACCACACTGTATCGAATATTGACTGTCTAAAACCATCAGGCGAGAGGACAATTCGATCACCCACAAAACTTACTGCATCGAATGTTGAATTTCTGAAATCGTTGGGTTTTGTTGTACGAAATGACTAATATCTTAAACATTGGAAGTGAACCGATCTTTGATGATCGCATTGTCAAGATTGAGACTCACACATACAACCCATACGCCAACACAACGTTTGGACACAACGATGAGATACGAATACCTATACAACAGCAGGATTTATACACGCTACCATGTGAGAGCTTTCTATACGTTGAAGGAAGATTCATAGTAAAGAAGCCAAACAATGAGTTGGATGCATTCCTCGGAAATAATTGTGTTGCGTTTATGTTTGATGAAATTCGATATGAACTCAATGGTGTGGAGATCGATCGTAACAGAAACGTTGGGATAACAAGTACCATCAAAACATTTGTGTCCTCAACATATGACAAATCGTTAATTTTACGGAATGCTGGATGGGCCGTACAATCAAACATACCGACAGGTTACTTTAACTTTTGTGTACCGCTCAATATGCTGTTGGGGTTTTGCGAAGATTACAGGCGTATAGTAGTCAACGCTCGACATGAACTCATTCTTATACGCGCTCGCAATGATAACAACTGCATCATTGCAAATTCCGCGCTGGAGCCGGAGATCGAATTACTAAAGATACAGTGGCGAATGCCGCGCATTATACTGAATGATACGAATAAACTATCGATGTTGCGGATTTTGGAAAGCGGACAATACCTAAGCATGAGTTTTCGTTCGTGGGACCTGTATGAGTACCCATTATTGCAAAGTACAACAAAACATTCGTGGGCTGTTAAAACTGCAACTCAGCTGGAGAAGCCGCGATACGTCATTTTTGCGCTGCAGACTGGTCGGAAGAACAACATGTCTAAAGATGCAAGCAATTTCGATGAATGTAACTTGACCAATGTGAAACTGTATCTAAACTCTGACTTTTATCCATATGATGACTTGAATCTTGATTTTGATAAAAACAGATATGCTATTCTTTTTGATATGTATGCACGTTTTCGTAAAGCTTATTATGGATACGACTGTTACGAAACGCTTTGCAACAGGGAGAACTTTTCGTTGTATGGACCGTTTGTAGTCATCGATTGTTCGAGACAGAACGAATCAATCAAGAGCGCTACCATAGATGTGGGAATAGAATTTGATTGTAAAGAAAACGTGCCAGCAAATACTACCGCCTATTGTCTTATTTTACATGATCGTGTTGTCGAATACTGTCCCCTGTCCAACGTTGTGCGCAAGATTACCTAAACTGTAACATCAGCAATGTTTGTAATATATATAACAGGCGGACACGCCGCATTGCAGCATAGTTTCACAGATATTTTCATGATGGTACCAACATTTGTCGACATACAAGGATTCGTTAGCGACACAGAGTTTGTTGTAAAGGAAGTGGCAGTGTTGAAAAAAGGAAGCACTCTAGCGCATTATATCTTCCAAAGTCCATATCCATGGTGTTTATTATCTGCGCCCGATAAATCACGAGCTACTTGGGTGACGAAGAATCATCACGGACTGTCGTGGGACGACGGTTTTATACCCTACAGCATGAGCAAAATGCTTATTACATCGGCAATAGTAGATGAGTCAAACCCAATCATCTATGTTAAAGGGCTTCAAAAACGTGATTGGTTAATAAACATGGTGGCTGAACATATTAATGCAGAGAACATCGATGCTGATTATGGTGATATTGAATGCTTAAAAAATCTTGATTGTGCAAACACATGGCGATGTGGTAACCATAAAAAGACATGCGCTATGCAAAATGTATTTAAATTATACAATTGGTGGTTAAAATATCAAAAATAAATGTACCTTTTTTGATTTGTAAAATGTATTTAAATTATGCAATTGGTGGTTAAAATATTGGAAATAAATGTATCTTTTTGAATTAATTTATGTCATTTAAAAAATACATCTAATTTCCCCATCCTCCTCCTTCCTAGCAATTTTTATAAAATTATGAACTTTCAGAATATGTCTAAAAATCTTTTAATGTTTTTGCAAGCTTCTGAAAAACATGTACTTATTAGTGATGGTTGAAATATTGGATATAAATGTATCCTTTTATAAAATTATGAACTTTAGAATAAATCTAAAACCATTGATGCCGATTACGAAGATATCAAGTGTTCGAAAAATCTCGATCGTGCTAATACATTGTAATCCAACAACCATGAAAAGACTTGTGTTTTACAAAAATGTATTTAAATTATACAGCGAGTGGTTGAAATATCAGAAATAATAATTTTTTTTTTTTTTTTTTTTTTTACTGTGAACTTTTCCTAATGTAAAATTAATAACAAATTGGGGTGAGGGAGATGTGTAGAGATACCATGTATATATAAATTGTTTTATTACATACTATAATTACATACATAAAAAATATATATATAATGAAATGAATAAAAAATATAAAAATTACATGAAAATGTAAATAAAAAATATATATATATTGAAAAATGAATAAGAAATATAAAAATTACATAAAAAATATAAATAAAAAATATATATATTGAAAAATGAATAAGAAATATAAAAATTACATAAAAAATATAAATAAAAAATATATATATTGAAAAATGAATAAGAAATATAAAAATTACATAAAAAATATAAATAAAAAATATATATATTGAAAAATGAATAAGAAATATAATTGGTATGTCTAAAGCGGTATTTTATAATGCCCCCACGGCAGCGTCTTGGTTGAATATGGTACAATATATCGTTTGTCATCGTATGGACTCAAAGCAATTTTTGTTTCTGATACCGTGTACACTTCATGCAACATGGATCTTATACACGATTGGTGACAAATCTTTTCAACCTCACCCATCAAACATTGCACATAATCATCAAATGTTATAGTTCGCGCTACAACATTACTCTTGACACCTTTCACCTTTTTCGTATCTTTCTTACCATCGACTTGTATGGCATACATTTTCGCTCTCAATCCAACAAATTCCGTCATAATCGCATCATTATTTTCATCTTTCATTAAACCTGGTACCTTCTTATTAGCAAGCGGAATACCATATCGATTATCTGTGGGATAGTCGCTCGTGTCAAAGCGGATAATATCGCGTATCATAAGTTCATAAATATCGTCACACTCGATGTGGTAGATTAGACTGTCTGTACCGGTGTACATAATTTTACATTTATTCCTATGTGTGGGTAACATGTAATCGTGATGGAATTCATACAAACAAATCTTAGATATATCTAGTATACACATGCCCACATAGATTGGTTTGTTAAATTTTACGAACAATTTATGCAGTTCGATCGCAACTAGGTTTTCCGAAAATATGCTGCGACTGTGGAAATTTGGTTTAGCGATCAGTGCCTCTGCACCGTATCTCCCTTC
This sequence comes from Colletes latitarsis, assembly GCF_051014445.1. Classification (NCBI taxonomy): domain Eukaryota; kingdom Metazoa; phylum Arthropoda; class Insecta; order Hymenoptera; family Colletidae; genus Colletes; species Colletes latitarsis. The sequence goes on along the minus strand of NW_027488377.1, from coordinate 202,516 downwards.
CCATTTCGTTACTAATTTGACATCTACATGATTGCGCACATTCTCCATGGTTTTGCCAAACACTGCATTATTCATTAACTTATATAAATTTTTCTCAAAATCGTTTGTAGCAAGAGTTCTGAACTTTGTATTTAGTTCGATGTAATCGCGAAGCCATGGGGATTGGAAAAACTGTAATACGCGGTGAACTTCAGTTACGCGAAGGCCGTGACGAATACATTGCTGCAGATTGCGATAGTGTATTACGTAACGCTTCTTATCGTATAGAGTTGCGAGGAGCTTCTCCTGGCGCTTGCCAGGCGGTTTATCATGTGTTGGGCAGAACGGTAGGTCAGTGTGCGAATCATGCAGATGTTGCGGATACTCCAGATCGACTTCCAAAATATACCCCGTCGATGAGTCTAACGCTACGGTCATTACATCTACATCTTTGTTGTTGACCCACTGAAAATTGGCATATGGTAATGGTTGACACATTGCCCAGCCGTACAAATTATTTACATCGAAATACATTAAATATGACGACGGTTGCGATGGATCGTGCGATTGCGTGTATTTGTTGTTGGCTCGTGCGCGTCTGTTGGAACATTGACTCAAACCACCACGTATACCACGTTCGATAAATAGGACCATGTCGATATCGGTAAGAAGTTCGAAATTGATACGTGTATGCTTCAGCATGGCATCCCACGTAAAACCAGGCAAAGTATAATAGTGCGCGGGGTCGAGTCCATAACTTGCGATGCAACTATTGCGAAAATTTTCAAAAATATCAGCCAACAGCAAGACATCCGTCTTCAGATACAAATCGCTATACTCGCCGAGCGTTTCAATGGAGAACCGCTTCCACACGTTGGCAGCGTGTGCGTAGTCGTTTTCGGATACTGTATCGCCAGTTACGGAACTGTAAAATGAATTGCGTGATGGTAAACATGATTGGTCCAACTTTTCAATACAGTCAATGTACTCGTATGGAAACACCCCTTTTCGCGTCAATAAATCAAAATCTTCCACAGATAATTTTTGAAACTCGGACCGTGTAATTTCAAGTTTATCTTTACTAAGAAAAAATACCAATTTCTCGTGACTTGTATTTAAAAATTTAAATGAATCGATGAATTGCAATTTTATGCGCTTGCGCGAGTTTGATTCTTCATTCGCGTTTTCAACGTATTTTGTAAATGAAATGTACTTCTCTTTTGTTATCGGCAATACAGTGACATCACCCTCAAATGCTGTGGCTATCTCCTTGATAATAAAATGTGAATCATAACCGGATAAATTGTGAAAGACTATAGGGATGGCAAATGCGTCTTTATAATTTAGATTGTGATTTGAATGTGCAGGACCTCTGTACCGACCGGTTAAGTGGCAATGATCGCGTACTCGCATATCATCTCGCGTAAACGGTGTTTCGCATATATGGCAGTGTGTTGCCGTATTAAAATTTCGTAATTGTTCAGCTGATAAATTTTCCATGGGTACATTGGTCGATAAGATGGACTTTACACGATGTGACAAATCTTGAAGTTGTCTCACAAACCATGATACGCAATCAGGATCGCGACGACATTGAAACGTAGATAACGAGTCGTCGTACGAGCACCGCACATAATATCCCACGCTAAATACTCGATGATGCTGGTACGTGTATCTTGACGCTTCTCGATCAGTATCCGTTTTCTCCAGGATGCATTCCAGATCGGCATACACGATAAACGGAACACGCTCTTTCCTGTTGTAGTTGCTGAAGCTGAGCCACTTACTGCAATCATCATTTGGCAATATGATTGCACAATCGTTCATCTTCTCACAATCCATGGTGTGAGCTTCCAGCTTCTCATTCGAACTAAAGTAGTGTAAGCATCTGCAATAAGAGGCATAATTTTTATCTAACATAAAATATTTAAAAGATTTATTATATACATACCTATCACAAAAGTATTTCCTGCCATTATGTTTACTCAATTGTGTGCATACGAGGCGAGATAAGTTCTTAATCCATGTGAAATGTCCCACGTCGTTTGCTCCTTCTAAATACAACAAATTGACATGTCTTTCCATCTTCTTATCGGTGACTCGTATTGGTAACACCTTCTTATTCTCAATGGTATAGACATTGATGGAGATGTTGTTGATATGTTCAAACTTTTTAATTTGGTTCAATGTCATTGGAAATTCAATATCCTGGATATTCAACACTGTTGTATAATGAGGATATGACGATGCGAGAGATACGTGACTTTCGGCTGGATACAGAGCGGCCACCACCGACCACGCAAAACATGCATTGTCCGTCGAGCATACATTGATTACTGCTTTCTTTAGTCGTACCTCTCGCGGTAATTGTATGGCACATCCTGCATGCATTGGCATATATTTATTTACATTAACAATTAAATTCAGTATCCGCGACAGCGCCCACCCACTATCGCGTTCCTGAAATTCGTCTAAGGATGCTAGAATGGGTTCGATGACACGTAAATCATACCATTCGCGTAGGTCAGACAAGCGAAAAAGTTCACAATTTTTCGTGTTAACACTTTTGTTTGCACATTTGTTACCAGCAACAAATTCACCATTAAGTATAGTATTTATTTTTACACTATCATGTTTCAGCACAATGTTTCGCACATGATCGACTACAATATCCCTCGCATCTTCGAGGGATATTGTGATTCTATGTGGTTAGAATTTATCACTGCACCGGTCAATATACGGTTAACGAAAGCCGTAACAATTTCACGCCATCTGAGTCTTGCACTATGTCCAGCACCCGCATGTACAAATCGATTGCGTGTCGAATCTTTTAGACTTTCTAATCTAGCGATACGAGCAATCAATGATTGTTTTTCACCGATTGAGAGTCGCAGTCTCTTGATTCGGCTTCGTTCCACCAACGAATCGAGATAATCGCCAAATCGATGTTCCCATAAATTGTATTCTTCCATCGACCTTAATTGAGCGGCTTGCTCGTACAGCTCCTGCTCTTGATGATCCATACTGTCGTCCTTTGTGTTAATGTGTATAGTGATGCATACGATATATTACAAAAAATCACTGTTCCCGATGATGCTTTCGGTGATGCTCGCGATATATTACAGAAATCTGTGTCCGCGAATGCGCTGTTATAGGTTTTGCAGAGGTTGTGTTTTTTGCGCGTGTTCATCCACAAATGTATTGTATACGTTTTTTGCACATGTTCAGTGTAATCTAAAACACCTTGCAAAACAGTTGCGCTTTTCGCAGAAGAACATGTAACATAAAATAGTAAGAAGGGGGAACAACGTGTACGTAAATATGGTTGGGGTTCAATAACTCGCACAATTCATGGATCGAACACGAGTTGCAACGCGTTGCAAATTCCGACGTGTATCTAGTTGAAAAAGTATTGCGTAAGAAGGGGAACAACGTGTACGTAAAATGGTTGGGGCTCAATAACTCGCACAATTCGTGGATCCACAAAAGTAATGTTTTGTAACATAATTATTCATTGCTTTAATAAATATATCATATTTTTAAATCATCAAAACATGGTATCTAATTTCTTTCCCATGGTAAGGGTCTCCATATATATATGTTACAGAATTCTTTGCCTGTGAGTGCAATGTATACGTTTGCAGAAGTTGCGTTTTTGCACGTGTTCAGTGTAATCTAAAACGTCTTGCAAAAAAAAAAAAAAACGTTGCGCTCTTCGCAAAAGAAGAACATGCGACATAAAATAAGAATATGAATAGCGTGTACGTAAAATGATTAGGATCCCAATAGCTCGCACAATTCGTGTGTAATGTTATACGCTTTGCAGAAGTTGCATGTTTAGACATGTTCAAGGTAATCTAAAAAACAATTTTTGCAAAAAGTTGCACTTTTCACAGAAGAAGAACACGTGATATAAAAAATTCCTCCTTCCCCACAAATGATCTATGTCGCGAAGAATATTATTTGTTTGCATCATCCTGCGAATGTAATGTTATACGCTTTGCAGAAGTTGCATGTTTAGACGTGTTCAAGGTAATCTAAAAGACATTTTTGCAAAAGCTGCACTTTTCGCAGAAGAAGAACATGTGATATAAAAAATTCCTTCCCCCACTACGCGCCACCCGCTTCCCTGAAATTCGTCCCCCCACTACGCGCCACCCGCTTCCCTGATACATATGATGCAACGTTGCATTTAAGTGCTGCACAATATTCACACTCGTTTGATAGTATCGTCGTGAAACATTATCTATTGAATTCTACGTTCAAATTTTTTCTGAAAAAATGAATTATTGCATTCCTTGCGATACAGCATGCACAAGTAATCAGTAAGTATTATTATCACCATTTTTTCTTATCCATTTTTTCTTATTGTTATTACTTATTGTCATTACTTACCTTTTATTCTTTATTTACTTTTCTACATGTAACAGTAGCAAGAAACAGCATTCAACGCCTCATATACTGGGAAGGAGGTTTGCCCTCACATCCACAGCATACAAGTATTTGGATATTGCAATCGGTGTAGGACCTGTATCCGCCGTGGAAATTATACTTGGCGATACTCGAGGAAATAAATTGTTGCTGTCTTACTCAACATGGATGGTGTTTATTCAGAAACGCGAGGACATCAAACAACATGTGCTATCAGCGCCTTCTCCAACATCGTTATCAATTTGTGATTTGGTGCTTACGGTTGTTGCAATGCGTGATATGAACATTGTACAAGTGAAATTGCATGATGCTTGCATGTATATGAAACCGACAACTCTATTGTTTTTATTCGAACTGGAACAGTGCATCGAGCATGCATATTCGTGGCTATGCCAAAATGCGCACTATGTTGGTGAGAAATACCAAGAATTTACAAATATTTTAAAACGCAATAGTATTATGCGTAAACGTGATGCAGACAAAATCCTTCGTGAATATTACGACAAAAATTCGCCTGTAGATTGCGAGCTGTTGGCATATGCGCTGGATAACATTTTATATGATGCTATTAATAATTAAAAATAAAAACTGTATCTAATTTTTGTGGAATAAAATTTCGAAATAGTCAAAAGACGTCTAATTTCTTTCCCCACCTCCTCTTTATCGACCTCTGATTATTACCTTTGATAATTACCACTTCTTTTTACCAGATGCATCTCTTTTATCCCCCCTTCCCTTTTTATCGATACCAGGCAATTACCCTCTTCCATTTTCTAACCTCCGCTAATTACCAGCCGTTAATGTCAATTATCGATCGTTGATACTAATTACCGACCATAAATACTAATTACCAACCATAGATACTAAATATCGACCGTAGATACCAATTATCGACTGTCGGTAATAGTTACCGACCTCCCACTCCGACTGCCCCCCCCCCCCCTCCCGACGGACCCACCTCGGGCACTCCTCACCCACCTTCCCTCACCCTCATCACCCCTTCCCCCACCTCCCCTCCCCCTCCCCCGCACCCCCCTCGGTGCCCCCTGTCCAGAACTCTCCTTTCTCACCTACTCACGTCTCCATCGGGGCAGTCCCCCGTCGTCGCTATAGCACGAGACACATCCTGCGTTGTGACCGAATCGTCTAGCCCACAAACGCGCATCTCCGTGCGCTTCGCGGGCCTCGCGACCCGGACAACCCGCTCGCCCAGCTGTTCCCAGAGCCTCTGGGAGAGTCGGTCCGCCTTCTCCCAGCCCTACGGTCCGGGAATCTCCAGCAGGAGGCCCCCGGACACGGCTCTCTTCTTCCTTACTAGCCTGCTGCTCGCATACAAGCTTACTGGTTGCTTACTAGCTAACAGGATGCTTAGTAGCATTCTGCTCCCCTACAAGAACCCTGCTCGCTTACCAGCTTACTGCCTGCTTGCTAGCATACTGCTTGCTTCCTAGCCAGCTGCTTGCTTTTTAGCACACTGACTCCTTACTAGCTTCCTGCTTGCTTACTTGCACACTGGTTCCTTAATAGCTTACTGCTAGCTTGCTAGCACTCTGCTCTCTTACTAGGTCCCAGCTCGCTTTCCAGCTTCCTGCTCGCGTACTAGCTTACTGCTGGCTTACTAGCTTACAGCTCCTTTACTCGCTTACTGCTTGCTTACTAGCCCGCTGCTCGCTTATTAGATTACTGCTTGCTTACTGGCATACTGCTTTCTTACTAGCAGGCTGCTTGCTTACTAGTTTACTGCTTTCTTACCAGCTTACTACTCGCTTACTAACTTACTGCTTGCTTGCTAGCTTACTGCTCCCCTATTAGCTTCTTGCTTGCTTACCAGGATACTGCCTTACTACAAACTTACTTCTTCCACTACTAACGAACAGCATTTTTACTAGCCTGCTGCTTGCTTACTAGCTTACTGTTTGCTTACTAGCTTACTGCATCGTAACTAACTTACTGCTTTGTCACTATCTTACTGCTTTGTTACTAACTTACTGTTTTGATACTAACTTACGGCTTTGTTACTAGCTCACTGCGTGCATACTAGCTTACTCCTTGCTTACTAGCTTACTGCTTGCTTACTAGCACACTACTCGCTTAGTAGCTGACAGCCTGCATACTAGCTTGGTGCTTGCTTTCTAGCTTACAGCTTGCCCACAATCTTACTGCTAGCTTACTCGCTTACTGCTCCCTTACTAGCTCACTGCTTGCTATCGAACATACCGCATGCTTTCCAGCATACTGCTTATGTACTAGCTTCAGCTTGCTTACTAGCTTACTGCTTGCTTACTAGCTTGCTCTTTGCTTTCCAGCTTACTGCTTGCTTACTAGCTGCCTCCTCGTTTAGTAGCTGAGTAATTTCTTGCTAGCTCCCTGCTTGCCTACTAGCTTAATGCTTCGTTACTAGCTCCCTGCTCGCTTACTAGCCCACTGCTAGCTTACAAGATTAATGCTTGCCACTAGTTTGCTGCTCGCTCAATACCTAACTACTTTCTTACTAGCCTGCTGCTAGCTTACTTGCTTACTGCTTGCTTAATATCTTCCGTCTCACTTACTAGCTCACTGCTTGCATACTAGCTTACTGCTTGCATACAAGCTAATTGCATTCGCGCCAGCTTACTGCTTGCTTTCTAGCTTCCAGGTTGCTTGCTAGCTTACTTTTTTTTTTTTTTTTTTTTTTTTTTTTTTTTTGTCGTGGGGAAAATCTTCGAAAGACTCCCTCCCACCTCCTTGGGGAGAGGTGGGAGGGGTGTGTGGGATTCCCCGCGCCCGTACAACGACAGGCGCGGGACCTACCCACTAAAAACCCCACGGTGACCCTTCGGCACGCTTTGGGAGGATACCGGGAATCGCTCGAAGCATTCTTCCGGTATCCTCCCCGTGCCCGCGCTTTCGCGCCCATCCCCCGGGGGGACAATCGGTCCCCCCAGTAGACACACTGCCTCATAGCGGCGGGACGGGGCCACTCCATCCCGCCGCTATCCGTCCCGGGGCCGCGTTTAGTGGCGGCTGCGAGCCCCAACTCGCAACCGCCCGCGACCCCGTTTCCACCCCTCGGCGGCCGGGCGTTCATGGCCGCACCAGACCGCCGAGTTGCTAGCTTACTGCTTTCTTACTAGCTAGCAGCTCTCTGACTAGCCTGCTGCTTGCTTACAAGCTGACTGTTTGCTTAGTAGCTTACTGGTTGCTTACTAGCTCCTTGCTCGCTTACTAGATTACCGCTTGCTTACTAGCATACTGCTTCCTTACCAGCTTCCTCCTCGTATACTAGCTCAGTGCTTGCTTACTAGCTAACTGCAAACCTACCAGCCCACTGAAGGCATACTAGCTCTCTGCTTTCAGACTAGCTAACCGCTTTCTTACTACCCTCCTGCTTCCTTCATTACTTACTGCTTCCTTACTAGCTAACTGCATCCTTACCAGCGAGCTGCTTGCTTAGTAGCATACTTGTTTCTTCCTAGCTAACTGCTTGCTTTCTAGCATCCTGCCTCCATTCTAGCTTCCTGCTCCCTAACTATCTCACTGCTTGCTTACTAACTTACAGCTTCCTTACTAGCTATCTGCTTCCTGACCAGCTTACTGCTTGTTCACGTGCTTACTGCTTGCTTACTCCCTTGCTGGTTGCCTTCAAGCTTACTGCTTGCTCTCTAACTTACTACTTGCTTACTAGCATACTGCTTCGTTGCTAGCTCACTGCTTACCTACTAGCTTACTGCTTGCTTACATGCTTACAGCTAGCTTACACGCTTACTGCTTCCTTACTAGCTTCATGCCTACTTACTATCTCACTCCTTGCTTACTAGATTGCAGCTTGCTTACTAGCTTCCTGCTTGCTTACTAGCTAACTGCTAGTTGACTAGCTTATTGGTTGCTTACTAGCATACTGCTTCCTTACTTGCTTCCTCCTCGCTTACTAGCTTACTGGTTGCATACCAGCTTTTTTTTTCGTGGGGAAAATCTTCGTTAGTCTCCCTTCCACCTCTTTGTGGAGAGGCGGAAGGGGTGTGTGGGATTCCCCGCGCCCATGGAATGACGGGCGCGGGACCTACCCACTAAAAACCCCACGGTGACCCTTCCGCACGTTTTGGGAGGATACCGGGAATCGCTCGAAGCATACTTCCGGTATCCTCCCCGTGCCTGCGCTGTGCGCCCATCCACGGGGGGACAAAAGGATCCCCCCGGCTGTCACGCTATCTCATGGAGGCAGGACGAGGTCACTCCGCCCTACCGCCATCCGTCCCGGGGCCGCGTTTAGTGGCGGCTGCGACCCCGTTTCTACTCCTCGGCGGCCGGGAGCTCATGGCCGCTCCAGGCCACCGAGGGTGCCTCCCCGTGTCCCCCACCCGTGACCCACCCGGTCCGACCCTTCGCCGCCTGGCGGGAGGAGGTTCCCCTCAGGGCCCCCCTCCTAGCCAGAGTTATCCGCCGCGCAAAGGCGGCCGCCCGCGACGCCCTCGCGCCACCATACGAGCGCGAGCCTCAGCGCGCTGCTGACGCTCGCGCTCCCTTCCCGCGGCCTCCTTCTGCAGCATTACGATCTCGCAGAAGGAGGTCACGGCCCACCACTTCCTCACGCTGCCGAGCATGGCGCACTAGCATACTACTTGCTCACTAGCTAACTGCTCTCTTACCAGCTTACTGCATGCTTACCAGCTTACTTGTTGCTTACGAGCTTACTACTTGTTTACTATCATGCTGCTTCCTTACTAGCTTCCTGCTCGCTTACTAGCTCACTGCTTGCTTACTAGCGTACTGCTAGCTTAATCGGTTACTGCTTGCTTACTAGCCTGCAACTTGCTTACTAGCATACTGCTTCCTTACTAGCTTCCTGCTCGCTTACTAGCTCACTGCTTGCTTACTGGATAACTGGATACTTACTAGTCTACTGCTTGCTCACTAGCATATTGCTTCCTTACTAGCTTCCCGCTCGCTTACTAGCGCACTGCTTGCTTACTAGCATACTGCTTTCCTACTAGCTAACTGCTTTCTTACTAGCCTGCTGCTAGCTTAATAGCTTACTTGTAGCTTACTAGTGTAGGAAATGAAATTAAAATAGAATAAATGATGTTAAGTTTATTTGAACATGAAATAAAATAAAGGTTGTAAAAAATATAACTCGCTACGTCTTAACTCGCTCGTGTGGACTCTTCGACAGTTCGCTCGACTCTGCCCTTTTTTGTGCGTCTTCTAAACGAATGACGCCACCCGCAACATTGACGGCATCGGCATCGATACCATTGCATAAACAATCATTCGGCTCCAAGCATTCGTCGCTTATTCATACCACTCGAGATTCACACATACCATACACACACACACACCACATTCGGCCATCCTGCAGAGATATCTGCCCTCAGATATCAGATGTATTCTCACTATCCGTCAATGCATCTTCTAAGTCCTCAATCCACGATTTCAAGTATTCTGAAGTTGTCGATGTTTGTCGTGGCCCCTCGTGCTCACCTACTTTCTCTACCAAATACCGATCATTGCGCAGTACACGGGTAATTTGATACGGGCCTAAATATTTATGCGCAAACTTTAAACCTGGTCCTGATTGTGTCCTTTTGATAGCGACCAAATCTCCTTCGTGATAGTGATGAGCCTCTTTACGATTCCGGTTAAAACTACGCCGATTCTTCTGTTGGATTTTCAAAATGTTGTTTTTTACTTGCCGTCTCAATTCGTCTCGATTTTCTTGAAATAGTTCGTTCCACTCGTTGCTTATTATTTCTCGGACCGCGGGATTGTTCTTCAACCTCATATCAGTCCCGAATAGAATCTTAAAAGGTGTATTGCCGATACTGCGGTGAGGAGTTGCATTCAGGTAGTTTTGGCATACGTCTAGGTACCTGTGCCACTCATTAGGTTTTGGTGCGGCCAACTTAGTTAACACAGGAATGATTGTCCTGTTCACCCTTTCTACCTGTCCATTCGCTTTTGGTACCCCCGTTGTAATAAGGCCAGCTTCAATATTTTCTTCTCTGCAGTAGTCTTGAAACTCTGCCGAAGTAAATGCAGTTCCACGGTCCGAAATAATCTTTCGGGGATTGCCAAAAATTTTCGCTTGTTTTTTCAAGTGGTTGACGACCTCTCCAGTACCGGTAGATTTTGTAGCATAGAGCCACACAAATTTAGAAAATCCATCTATCACTACGAATATGTGTTTGTAATTCTTCCGAGTTGACGGAAGCGGTCCTAAGTGATCAATGTGGTATACATCTAACGGAACGTCTCCTTTGTCGATAGGGTATAATAGTCCGTCTCGTTTTCCAGATTTTCGTTCAGCTAACATACACGCAATGCAATTCTGATTCACTTTTTCCTCTTTAGATCTTAGACCTTTGAACCAATAATCTTTTCTAACAAGGGTCTCGGTTTTACCACTAGTGAAGTGTCCGTTCTCATGCAACTGTCTTATTATTTGACCCTGCATAGCACGCGGCACTACTATGCGAACATCGTCGTCAATTACCTTAAACAAAAGTCCGTTTTTTATTACGTAGTCGCCATCATTATTTTGTACACTATTCACAGAATCCATTATTTCTGATAACTCTTTGTCCGCACATTGCGCTTTTCGCAATCTCACGAGCACACTCGTCTCACACTCACTGATAAGCATACACACCGGAATAGGCTTTCGACTTAGCACATCGACATGTGGCATATTGCTTCCTGAGCGATGTTCAATAATATAATTGAACTTCTCTAACAATAATGCCCACCTTGCAACTCGAACACATAAGTCTCTTTTTTTCATAGTGAGAGTAAACGCACGACAATCGGTTATTATTCTAAACGGTATTCCTAAAAGATAAACTCTAAACTTATGTAACGCTTTAACTATAGCTAATATCTCCAATTCATAACTAATGTATCGCGATTCTGCCTCTGATGTTTTCCAGCTCGCATAATATGTTGGATGGTAACGTTGATCGACATCGTCTCTCTGTAACAGGATGGCACCGAGTCCGACGCTCAACGCATCCGTATGGAGTTCTGTTTCCGCACCTACGCGGTATAATTTTAAAACCGGCTCACTGCTCTATGCAATTTTCAATTGTTTAAACGCTAGCATATGTTTTTCATTTAGTTCAAAATTTACGTCTTTTTTCAACAAGTTCGTCAAGGGTTGGGCTATTGTTGAATATTGTGGAATAAATTTGCGAAAATACCCGGTTAATCCTAAGAAGCTCTGTACGTCTCTAACATTTTTTACTAATGGAAAATTCATAACAGCTAATGTCTTACGCTTCGACGGACGTACGTGACCATCCTCAATTATGTGACCTAGATATTCTATGCTACGTTGAAGAAAACGACATTTCTTCCAATTCACTCGCAATCCATAATCACTTGCAATACACAATATCTCACGCAATCTTGATACGGCTTCATTTTCGTCATTCGCAGGAATAATTAAATCATCTATATATGTCAAAACAACACTTGTCTGAATCGGGTTACGAAATATATTATTGATATATTTTTGAAAGATAGCTGGAGAGTTGCAGAGACCAAATGGGGTTCTTAAAAATTCAAAATGCCCATCAGGTACTATAAATGCAGTGAATTTACAACTATTTTCCTCAATCGGGACGTGAAAAAAACCATCTTTTAAATCGAGAGTACTAAATATCGTCGCGCCCTGTAAACGATCCAGCTGATCTTCTATCAACGGAAGCGGATAGCGATCTTTACATACTTTCTTATTAAGTAATCTATAATCTATACACAAACGCATTCCATTATCTTTCTTTTTTACCAGTACAATCGGACTGGCATATTCCGATGTACTTTCTCGCACTATTCCTTGTTGCATCCATTCATCTAACTGTTTATTAACTATTTCTCTTTGCACTGGCGCTAATCTACGTGGAGGTTGATATATAGATATATCATCTTTCAATACAATGTTCATTTTAATGTTAGACTTTTTAATAGTTTTAGGCTCATAATTACTTAATATATCTTCTATTTCTTGTTTAACGGTATCATTTTTAATATGCTGCAAATCTATTAAAGAATTAGTTACATTGTTCTCGGACTCATCGAAAGTATCTATGCAAAATATTTCTGGTACATCATAAGAATTCGTTACCCTGTTATCGCGTTTTGAAACCTCAACACTCTTACCGTCTAACGTCAATTTAGCCTCTTGCAACAATTCCAAGCCAATCAAAAAATTATGTCTCAAATATTCATCCGGTACCACGTGAATTAAGAATCGGAAAATATTTGTATCGATTTGTACGTTCCCATAAAAACTGCCTAAAGTAGTGACCTTACTTAAACCGAATCCTTTACAAGATATTTCTGTACCGTGTAAAGTTGGGCATCCTAACCTAATATATTGTTCGGCCTTCATTAAATGTAAATCGCTACCCATATCTATAAACGCTACTATCTGCTTACCTAGTAATGTAACAGGCTTGTATACTTTATTGTCCTGAACGGCCACTGCCGTATACTCGTTTACCTGCTTGTCCTGCCCCTTCTTACAATCCATGGCTCTGTGTCCGAAGTCTCGGCAAGCGAAACATCTTGGCCCTTTGCTTTTAACAAGACAGTCTACAACTCGATGGTTCCTCTCACAGCAATTGGAGCATCGTAATTGGTTATTCGGCACTTCTTTAACGTCTTGCTTTATTGTCTTCACTGGTGACCACTTGCTTTTCTTTGGCTTGATCGCTGGGTTGAACGGCAACGATCTTCCTTGCAAGGAAATCCTATCGAATGCTGCTAACAGTTCCCCCTTAGTTGCTATCTTCTGCACTCGCGCCAGATCCCTTAATCCTCGATCAGGTATTCCTTCTATAATGTACTCTATGATTTCTGCGTCACTGCTAGGTACGCGGTATCCTAAAATCACTTTTTGATGTACATATTCGCTGAACGTTTCTACTTTCCTCCAAACACGCGCCTCAAAACGTCGTCTCATCTCAAGAACGCTTCCAGGATGGTAAAACATTTCCTGTAGATTCCTCAGTAATTCTTCTACTGACATTGCAATATGTTCAGGTTTCGAATGTAACCACTCAAGTGCATTACCCTTCATTCGCGATCCCATCAACAGTTTAGCCATATCATCCGTCAGTTGATACGTCATTTTCAATGTTTGAACTTGACGCTCCCACGTGACGAATGTATTGCTACTTCCATCAAAATAACTTAATAAATCCGCAATGGCAGAGATATTTACCGGTGGTGGTCGCCTTTGCCCCGTCGGTACGCTTGTTGATTCCCCTGCCTCACCTCTGTCGAGATTAAGCCTCTGCATTTCTCGAAGTAATGCAATTTGTTGGCGAGCTAAATCAAGCTACCGCTCTACTAGTTGCTTCTCTCTTTGCGCAAGTTCCATTTCTCGCCGCATCTGTACCATATCGTATGCGCATCCCGAACTATTGTCACTCGCAGTTTCTTCGACCACGCTGCTTGTACATACTTTTAACCATTCGCCGGTCGGATCGGCTTCATGCAGCCGCTGAATCAATTCCGCTTTCAAACCAGATATTGAAAGTCCCTTCTCTCATAATTTTTCTTTCAATTCTGCGATGCAGAAATCACTTGCATCCCTCCTTACTGAAGCCATTTTATTGACCACCACAACTATGAATCGTGACTTTCAACACTAGTCCTCGCAGTACACACTCTACACTTTCACCTCAACCCTTTTAAGTAAACTCTGTTCTCACAATACTTTACTGTCCACACTAAACGTTCTGCTACGACTCGGTTTAAATTCTGATCGCGGACGTGCCCCCAATTTTGTAGGAAATGAAATTAAAATAGAATAAAAGATGTCAAGTTTATTTCAACATGAAATAAAATAAAGGTGGTAAAAAATATAACTCGCTACGTCTTAAATCGCTCGTGTGGACACTTCGACGGTTCGCTCGACTCTGCCTCTTTCTCCCAGGGCCAGCCACATGCATCTTCTAAACGAAAGACGCCACCCGCAACATTGACGGCATCGGCATCGATACCCTTGCATTAACAATCATTCGGCTCCAAGCATCCGTCGCTTACTCATACCACCCATGATTCACACATACCATACACACACACACACCACACTAGCTTACTGCTTGCTTACTAGCCTCCTACCTGCTTTCTAGCTTCGTGCTTCCTTACTAACTTCCGGCTTGTCTTCTAGCTTACTGCATGCCTACTAGCTTACTGCTAGCTTACTCGCTTCCTGCTCGCTTACTAGCTCAGTGCTTGCTTACTAGATGACTGGATACTTACTAGCCTACTGCTTGCTTACTAGCATACCGCCTCCTTACTAGCCTGCTGCGTGCTTTCTAGCTTAAAGCTTGCATACTAGATAATTGCTTGCATACTAGCTTACAGTTAGAATACTCGCATCCTGCTTGCTTGCTACCTTGCTGCTTGCTTTCGAGCTTACTGCGTGCTTTCTAGCTTACTGCTTGCTCACTAGCTTGCTGCTTGCTTTCTAGCTTACTGCTTGCTTACTAGCATACTGCTTTTTAACTAGCTAACTGCTTTCTTACTGGCTTCCTGCTTGCTTACTATCTTGTTGCTTACTAGGATACTGCTTGCTTACTGGCGAACTGCTTTCTTAATAGCCTGCTGCTTGCTTTCTGGCTTACTGCTTGCTTACTAGCTTGCTGCTTGCATTCTAGCTTACTGCATGATTACTAGCTTACTACTTGCTTACTAACTAACTGCTTTCTTACCAGCTTACTTCTTGCTTACAAGCCTGCTGCTTGCTTACTAGCTTACCTGTTACTTACTAGGTTACTGCCAGCTTACTAGCTTACTACCTGCTTACTAGCATGCTGCTTCCTTACTAGCTAATTGCTTTCTTACTAGCCAGATGCTTGCTTACTAGCTTACCTGTTGTAAACGTGCTTACGCCTTGATTAATAGCAGGCTGCATTCTTACTAGCTTTCTGCTCGCTTACTAGCTCAAGGCTTGCTAACTATCAAATTGCTTTCTTAATAGCCTGCTCCTTGCCTTCTAGATTACAGCTGGCATCCAAGCTTACTGCTAGCTTATTTGCTTACTGCTTGCATACTAGCCAGCTGCTTATTTTCTAGCTTAGTGCTTCCTTTCTATCATCCTGCTTGCTTACTAACTCGCTGTTTGCTTACTAGCTTGCCGCTTGCTTACATGCGTAGTGCTAGCTTACTCGCTTCCTGCTTGCTTGCCAGTTGCAAACGAGCTTACGCCTTGATTAATAGCAGGCTGCATTCTTCCTAGATTCCTGCTCGTATATTAACTCAAGGCTTGCTTACTATCAAACTGCTTTCTTAATAGCCTGCTCCGTGCTTTCTAGATTACAGCTGGCATTCAAGCTTACTGCTTGGTTACTAGCTTACTGGTCGCTGACTAGCTTACTGCATGATTACAAGCATCCTGTTCCTTACTAGCTCCCTGCTCGCTTGCTACCTCACTGCTTGCTTACGAGATTACTGCTTGCTCACTAGCTTGCTGCTTGCTATCTAGCTTACTGCTTGCTTGCTAGCATACTGCATGCTTAATAGCAAACTGCTTTCTTACCAGGCTGCAGCTTGCTTTCTAGCTTACGGCTTGCTTAATAGCTTGCTACTTGCTTACATGCTAATTGCTTCCACTCCAGCTTACTGCATGCTTACTAGCATGCTGCATGCTTTCTAGCATACTGCTTGATTACTTGCATACAACTTTCTTACTAGCTAACTGCTTGCTTACTAGCATGCTGCTTCCTTACAAGCTTCATGCTCGCTTGATTGCTCACAGCTTGCATACGAGCTTACTGCTTGCTAACTAGCTTACTCCTTGCTTACCTTCTCACTGCTTGCATTCCAGCTTACTGCTTGATAACTAGCGTACTGCTTCCTTACTGGATTCCCACTCGCTCACTAGCTCACAGCTTGCTTCCTAGCTTACCTGGTAGCTTACTAGCTTGTTGCCTGCTTTGTAGCAATCTGCTTCCTTACTAGCATACTGCTTTCCTACTAGCTAACTGCTTTCTGTCTAGCCCGTAGCTTGCTTACTACCATACAGCTTGCTTACTAGCTTACTTGTTGCTTACTAGCATACTGCTTCCCTACTAGCGCCATGCACGCTTACTAGATCTCTACTTGCTTACTAGCTTACTACTTGCTTACTAGCATACTGCATCCATACTAGCTTCCCCCTCGCTTACTAGCACGCTGCTTGCTTACTGGTTTACTGCTTGCTTTGTATCTTACTGCTTCTTTACTAGCATAATGCTTTCTTACTAGCTCACTGCATGCTGACTAACTTACTGCTTGCTTAATATACTTATTACTGCATGCCAACTAGCGTACAGCTTCCTTACTGGATTCCCACTCGCTTACTAGTTCATCGCTTGCTCCCTAGCTTGCCTGGTAGCTTACTATCTTGTTGCCCGCTTTGTAGCTATCTGCTTCCTTACTAGCATACTGCTTTCCTTCTAGTTAACTGCTTTCTGTCTAGCCCGATGCTTGCTTACTACCATACAGCATGCTTACTAGCTTACTTGTTGCTTACTAGCTTACTGCACTCTTTCTAGCTACCTCCTCGCTTACTAGCTCACAGCTTGCTTACTAGCTTACTGCGAACTTACACGCTTACTGCATGATTACTAGCCTGTTGCCTGCTTGCTAGCTTACCGCTTGCTTTCTAGCCTACTGCTTGCTACCTAGCTAACTGCTTGTTTACTAGTATACTGCTTGCTTGCTAGCTTGCCGCATGCGTTCTAGCTGTCAGCCTGCTTTCTAGCTTACTGCTTGCTTACTAGCATACTGCTTGCTTACAAGCAAACAGCATCCGTACTAGCTCCATGCTCGCTTATTAGCTTACTGCTTGCTTTGTTGTTTATAGCTTGCTTTCTAGCTTAATGCTTGTTTACAAGCTTGCTGCATGCTTTCTAGCTAACAGCTTGCTTTCTAGCTCACTGCTTCCTTACCAGCTTCCTGCTTGCTTACTAGCACACTCCATGCTTACTAGATTACTACATGCTTACTAGCTTACTCCTACCTTACTCGCTTACTGCTTGCATTCTAGCTTGCTGCTGGTTTTCTAGCTTACTGCTTGCTTACTAGCATACTGCTATGTTCTTAGCATACTGCTTGCTTAGTAGCTAACAACTTTCTTACCAGCTCACTGCCTTCTTACTAGCTTACTGCTTGCATACTAGCATTCCGCTACCTTACTAGCTTCGTGCCAGCTTACTAGCGCACTACTTGCTTACTAGCTTACTACTTGCTTACTTGCTAATTGCTTTCGTTCCAGCTGACTGCTTGCTGACTAGCATACTGCTTCCTTACTAGGTTCCTCCTCGCTTACTACCTCACTGCTAGCTCACTAGTTTGCTGTTTTCTTACTTGCCTACTACTTCCTTACGAGCTAACTGGTTTCTTACAAGCTTACTGCTTGCTTACAAGCTTACTGTTTGCTTACTTGCTTACTGCTTGGTTACCAGTTTACTGCGTGCTCGATAGCTAACTGCTATCTTGCTATCCTGCTGCTTGCTTACTAGCTTACTTCTTGCTTACTACCTTGCTGGTTGCTTACTAGCTTACTACATGCTTACTATCATAATGCTTCCATACGTGCTCCCTGCTGGCTTAATAACTCACTGCTTGCATACTAGCTTACTGCTTCCTTACTAGCATACTGCATTCCAAATAGCCGACTGCTTTCAGACTAGCCCGATGCTTGCTTACTTCCATACTGGTTGCTTACTACCTTACTGCTTCCTTACCAGCCTACTGTTTCCTTACTACCTCACTGCTCACTTACTATCTCACTGCTTGCTTACTAGCTTACTGCTTGCCTACTTGCATGCTGCCTCCATACTATCTTCCAGCTCGCTTACTGGCTCACTGAATGCTTACTAACTTACCGCTCGCTTACTAGATCACTGCTTCCTTACTACCCCGCTGATTACTTACTATCTCACTGCTTGTTTACTAGCTCACTGCTTGCTTACTAGCATGCTGCTTCCCTACTAGAACACTGCGTTCCTACTATCTAACTGCTTTCTGACTAGCGTGATGCTTGCTTACTACCTTACTGGTTGCTTAATAGCTTACTGCTTTCATACTAGCATACTGCTTCCTTACGAGCTCCCTGCTTGCTTACTAGCCTACTGCTTTGTTTGTAACCTACTGCTTTGTTACTAGCTTACTGCTTGCTTAATAGCTAAATGCTTTCTTACTAGCCTGCTGCATGCTTACTAGCTTACTTCTTGCTTACTAGATTGCTGGTTGCTTACTAGCTTACTACATGCTTACTATCATACTGCTTCCTTACTACCATACTGCTTGCTTAATAGGTAACTGCTATTTTTCAAGCCTGATGCTGGCTTTCTAGCGTTCTGCTTGCTTACCGGTTTTTTGCCTGCTTTCTAGCTTACTGCTTGCTTACAAGCACATTGGTTCCTTACTAGCTAATTGCTTCCTTACTAGCCTGCTACTTGCTTACTAGCTTACATGTTCCTTACTAGCTTACTTTTTTTTTTTTTTTTTTTTTTTTTTTGTTGTCGTGGGGAAAATCTTCGAAAGACTCCCTCCCACCTCCTTGGGGAGAGGTGGGAGGGGTGTGTGGGATTCCCCGCGCCCGTACAACGACAGGCGCGGGACCTACCCACTAAAAACCCCACGGTGACCCTTCGGCACGCTTTGGGAGGATACCGGGAATCGCTCGAAGCATTCTTCCGGTATCCTCCCCGTGCCCGCGCTTTCGCGCCCATCCCCCGGGGGGACAATCAGTCCCCCCAGTAGACACACTGCCTCATAGCGGCGGGACGGGGCCACTCCATCCCGCCGCTATCCGTCCCGGGGCCGCGTTTAGTGGCGGCTGCGAGCCCCAACTCGCAACCGCCCGCGACCCCGTTTCCACCCCTCGGCGGCCGGGCGTTCATGGCCGCACCAGACCGCCGAGGGTGCCTCCCCTTGCGTCGGACCGGTAGGGGGAGGCACTCCTACCCCCAACCGGTCCGAACCGGCGCCGCCTGGCGGGAGGAGGGTCCCCTCAGGACCCCCCTCCCAGCCTAGGTCATCCGCCACGCCGAGGCGGCCGCCCGTGACGCCTCGCGACCGGGCGACGACCTCGGGCCACCGCACGAGCGCGAGCTTCAGCGCGCCGCTGAAGCTCGCGCTCCCTCCCCGCGGCCTCCTTCTGCAACATTACGTTCTCGCAGAAGGAGGCCACGGCCCTCCACTTCTCCTCGCTGCCGAGCATGGCGCGCACCACGCCCGGCAGCGAGACATCCCGCCCGACGACGCCGACCAGGACACGGCGCTCCCCCTCCCACGCGGGGCATACCTCCAGGGTATGATCCGCCGTGTCCTGCTCAGCGTCGCAGTGGCAGCAACGCGCCGTCGGCTCCTTCCCTATCCGGCACAGGTATCTTCCGAAGCTGCCATGCCCGGAAAATACCTGTGCCAGCCGGTAGGTGAGGCTGCCATGGCCTCTGTCCAGCCACTCCTTCAGGAGTGGCCGAACAGCCCCGACAGTCCGGTGCCCCGCGGTTGGCAGAGCCAGCCGCTCCTGCCACGCGAGCAACACGGACTGCCGGGCCTTTTTTTTTTTTTCTTTTTTTTTTTTTTGTCGTGGGGAAAATCTTCGAAAGACTCCCTCCCACCTCCTTGGGGAGAGGTGGGAGGGGTGTGTGGGATTCCCCGCGCCCGTACAACGACAGGCGCAGGACCTACCCACTAAAAACCCCACGGTGACCCTTCGGCACGCTTTGGGAGGATACCGGGAATCGCTCGAAGCATTCTTCCGGTATCCTCCCCGTCCCCGCGCTTTCGCGCCCATCCCCCGGGGGGACAATCGGTCCCCCCAGTAGACACACTGCCTCATAGCGGCAGGACGGGGCCACTCCATCCCGCCGCTATCCGTCCCGGGGCCGCGTTTAGTGGCGGCTGCGAGCCCCAACTCGCAACCGCCCGCGACCCCGTTTCCACCCCTCGGCGGCCGGGCGTTCATGGCCGCACCAGACCGCCGAGGGTGCCTCCCCTTGCGTCGGACCGGTAGGGGGAGGCACTCCCACCCCCAACCGGTCCGACCCGGCGCCGCCTGGCGGGAGGAGGGTCCCCTCAGGACCCCCCTCCCAGCCTAGGTCATCCGCCACGCCGAGGCGGCCGCCCGCGACGCCTCGCGACCGGGCGACGACCTCGGGCCACCGCACGAGCGCGAGCTTCAGCGCGCCGCTGAAGCTCGCGCTCCCTCCCCGCGGCCTCCTTCTGTAACATTACGTTCTCGCAGAAGGAGGCCACGGCCCTCCACTTCTCCTCGCTGCCGAGCATGGCGCGCACCACGCCCGGCAGCGAGACATCCCGCCCGACGACGCCGACCAGGACACGGCGCTCCCCCTCCCACGCGGGGCATACCTCCAGGGTATGATCCGCCGTGTCCTGCTCAGCGTCGCAGTGGCAGCAACGCGCCGTCGGCTCCTTCCCTATCCGGCACAGGTATCTTCCGAAGCTGCCATGCCCGGAAAACACCTGTGCCAGCCGGTAGGTGAGGCTGCCATGGCCTCTGTCCAGCCACTCCTTCAGGAGTGGCCGAACAGCCCCGACAGTCCGGTGCCCCGCGGTTGGCAGAGCCAGCCGCTCCTGCCACGCGAGCAACACGGACTGCCGGGCCTGGCGCTTCAAAACGCCCCAAGCAGGTTCCTGCCCGCCCGGGACCGCCGCCACCCTCGCGCGACGGTCGACGCGGTGCCGGTACATCACCGCGTGCGACCGCGCGAGCAGGTCCATGGGCGGCATCCCCGCTAGAACCGTCGCCGCCTCATGTGACATGGTCCGATACCCGCGGACGACCCTGAGCGCCATGCGCCTCTGCACCCGACGCAGCATAGTCATGCTGCGCCGGGAGGCAGCCAGGTCGTCCGCCCAGACGGGGGCCCCGTATAGGGCCACCGACTGGACCATTGCCACATAGAGGCGACGAACTCGGCCCGCCGGGCCCCCCAGGTTGGGCAGGATCCGGCCCAGAGCCGCAACCATCCTTTCCAACCGGGGGACCAGGCAGCGGAAATGCTCCTCGAAACGCCAGTGGCTATCGAGGATCAGCCCCAGATACCTGATCTGGGACTTCACCTCGATGTCAGCCCCACCCACCCGGATCAGAGGGGGTGGCGGATCCTGCCGAGGTGAATGAAACGCAATCACCTCGGTCTTATGGACCGCCACCGTCATCCCCATCCCCCTGATCCGGTCGACGACGCGTTGCGACCCCTCCACCGCGCGACGCATGGCCCTCCCCCAGTGCGCCCCGACGGCCAGCACCAGTGTGTCATCCGCATAACACACCGTGCTGACGCCGTCGGGGAGGCCGGCCCGCAACACCGAGTCGTACGCGATGTTCCACAGGAGTGGCCCGAGGACCGACCCTTGCGGAACACCGCAGTACACCTCCCTCCGCATATCACCATCCCGGCCCGGATACTCGATCCACCTGCCGCGGAGATAATCCCCGACGACCGCCCTGAGACAAGGGGGGACTCGATGATATTCGAGTCCCCTCCTTATCTCTTCCCAGGGGAGGGTGTTAAAGGCATTGGCAATATCCAAGGATATTGCCAATGCCACCCCTCCCCGGGAGACGGCCGCCTCCGAGAGGGCCCTCACACAACCTATCGCGTCGATAGTCGATCGGCCCCCCCGGAAACCGAACTGGCAGTCGGCCAGACCGGGATCACCCCGCGACAGGTGCTCGACGAGGCGGGCAGCAATCACACGCTCGAAGAGCTTGCCCACCTCGTCGAGGAGACAAATGGGCCGGTATGCGGAGGGAGACTCCGCGGGCCGACCCTCCTTCCGGAGGAGGACCATCCTCGCCGCCTTCCAACTGGGGGGGAATCGCCCGTCCCTCAGGCAGCGGTCGAACAACCGCCTGAGGTCGGCCCCAAGGACGCCCTGGGTCAAGACCCAAACCCGGCCGGGCACACCATCCGGACCCGGGGCCGTGTTACGAACCCCGAGCCGTCTGATGGCCGCTGCCAGCTCCTCCTGCGTGACCCCCAGCTCGGCCGTCCACTCCACTGGGACAGCCCCCGCCGCCGGAGGACGCGGTCCTCTCACCCCAATTGGGAAGAGTGTATTGACCACGTCCTCCAGCAGCCGGGGGTCAAGACCCTCGGTGACGGGGGGCGCCCACGGGCGGAGCTTATTCAGCACCACCTTATATGGGCGCCCCCATGGATCGTCATCAAGGGTCTGGAGGAGCTCCTTCCATGCCTGGGTCTTGGCCCGTTTGATGGCGACCTGCAGAGCAACCCGCGCCACGCGGTATGCTCCATACAGGTCATCAGCTGCCCTCGCTCGCGCCACGCCGTCGCCTGTACGTTGACGACGGCGCGCGCGGGTGTACTGGCGTCGGGCGCGGACAGTCGCGACTCGCAACTCCGCGATCGCGTCCGACCACCAGTACACCGCCCGGCGAGGAGAAGCCCGCCCGACCCGAGGCATCGCCGCGTCGCAAATACCCGCGACCAATGCTCCGAGCCGGGCGACCTCCTCCCCTATGCTCGGCAACTCGGCCGCTCCCTGCGGCCAAGTTGCAGCGAGGGCAGCTGCCATCAGGGCGTCCTTGTCCAGGCGCCGAAGCGCCCAGCGGCGTGGTGGGGTGCCACGCAGGCGGCCGTGTCGGGATGCACTCGCGGCGGCAGAGACCTCCATCTGGATGTACCGGTGATCGGAGAGTGTCTCTGCCCCCGCGACCACGTGCCAACCCGACACCATGCGCACGGCGTTGGGGGTCGCGAATCCAACATCCACGATGGACCCCCCATATCGCCGCACGCATGTGTGCTCCGACCCCCGGTTCAATACCCGGAGGTCGAGCCCCGCCGCCCAATCGCCCAGAATCCCGCCGCGAACGGAGGTCCTGGGGGATCCCCAAGCCACCGACTTGGCATTAAAATCCCCCAGGACCAGCACCGGCCGGGCCGCGTAGCGCTGCACGCATGCCGCGACCTCGGCCAAGTACAGCTCGAACGCAGCGTGACCGCTACGGGGCGAAATGTAGCACCCCACCACAGCGACTCCCCCCCAGTCCACGGCGACGAATCCCCGACCGCGCTCCAACAAGGAGAACGGTGGGGACCCGTCGCCCCCTCCCCATACCGTCGCCACCAAGCCGTCCGCGTCGCCCACCCAATGAGGGTGATCAGGGACGCGGTACGGCTCGGCGGCGACCGCCAGGCCAACCCCCCACTCCGCGAGGACTTGGGACATCAAGTCCTGTGCCGCGCGGCAGTGGTTGAGGTTGGCCTGGAGGAGGAGGCGGGGCGGCATTAATTAATGGCCGCGTCAGCCTCCTCCCGGCCGTCCGTCCCCGTAGCACCGTCCACCTCCATGGAGGACGATGCCACCGCCCTCGGCACCGGAGCCGGTGCAGCCCGCCTCTTCCTCTCCTTCCGGGAGGGGGGGGAGCACTTGTTGCTCCCCACCCTGTGATCGGCTGGCCTCCCCATGTCCGCACACAGCGGGCAGTGTGGGGCCGCCGAGCACTGGCTCGCACGGTGCTCTTTGGCACCGCAGCGGTAACACTGACCGCTGCGGTCCACCGGCGAGGTGCACCACTGCCTCACGTGCCCCAATTCGAGGCAGCGGTGACACTGGAGCGGGCGCGGCGCGAGGATTTCCACTCGCGCCGAAACCCACCCCACCAACACCCTCCCGGATTCCGCCACCTTACGGGCGGCGGAGAGGGGGCACCGGGCCCACACCGACCCAAGGCCGGACGGCGACCTGCGGATCTCTCCGATCCGCAGGTCCTCCACAGGACAGTCCCCCGCCCTCGCAAGGGCACGGGACACATCCTGTGCGCTGACCGAGTCGTCCAGCCCACAAACGCGCATCTCCGTGCGCTTCGTGGGCCGGGCGACCCGGACACCTCGCTCGCCCAGCTGCTCCCGGAGCCTCTGGGCAAGACGATCCGCCTTCGCGCCGCCTTCTGCACCGGGGATCTCCAGCAAGAGACCCCCGGTCACGGCCCTCTTCGCCCTCACGGAGGCGATGCCCAGCTCTTCCAGGGAGATATTCTCCCTGGCGAGCCGCATCGCCTCCGCGAGGGTCAGGTCGCCCCCCTGCGCAACGGTCAGCGTCACCGCTGCCGTTTTTGGGGGACAACCTGGTCGTGCCTTCCCGACCTTCGCGGCCTTTACCTTGGCCGCCGGCGGCGGAGGCGGAGGCTGCGGTTGCGAGGCCTTCCTCGCCGCCCGCTTCGCCTTCCGCCCCACCACCTCACTCCACGCCACCCCCCCTTGGGAGGGTGCTGTGGAGGACGCGACCACCGCGACCACGGGTACACCACCCCCCTTGGGGGTGGCGACCCGGGGCCCTGGTGCCGCAACGCTGGGCGGAGCCTTCACTCCGCCCTTCTTTGCCTTCTCCGACTGTACCGGAACAGGTCGGGGAGGCACCGCCTTCCTGCTGACCGCTCTTCCGGCGAGGAGCTCCTCCCGGAAGGCGGCCAGCTTGCCATCAATCATGTCCCCAATCCTCCTCAGAAGATCGTCTTCTGAGGAGGACGGGGACTTCTTCACGGGCGGAGTGCGGGTGGAGGGGCCCGCGGTGCCTCGCACCACTGCCGCCGCACTCCGCTTATTTACCTCCGCCGAGGGACGCGGCGGTGGAGGAGGAGGGAGGATGGGAGGGAGGGCCGCGCTGTTCCACAGCGCCTCTGCCCTCCTCCTCCCCTGTCGCTCCTCCTCCAACAGGAGCTGCAGACGGGCGTTCCGCCCTCTGAGCTCCCGCGCCGCCTCCCTCATTTCCTCCGCCGCGGCCTTCAGGGCCTCCGCGCCACCGCTTTTCTGCCCCTTAAAGGCGCAGGCAGCGGCGACTTTCTCCACCCGCCTCAGGGACGAGGAGATCCTCTCCGATATCTCCTCGGTCACCTCGTCCCTGAGGCAACTCAGCCTCACCGACGGGCTCATCGCCCCGCCCACCTCGACGACGGCCTGCCGCGTCCTCTTCCTCTTAGAGCCTATGTGGCTCGTGCTGGAGGAGAAGGACGAGTCCGACGCCGTCTCGTCGTCCTCCTCCACCCTCCACGAAGCCGGACCTGGCGCTGAGTGGGGCGCGAGCGCCGCCACCCTAACCCCAACCCCGTCTCCGTCCTCCCCAACCGACAAAACCCGTCCCATCCCCATTTTATTTTCTGTGTCCATAAAAATCCCACGAGATGGTCGGAAATAAAGGTCCACCCGGGCAGAGCCGCCTTACCCGGGTAAGCCTAATACTCCGGGGGTTCGGCAGGTTCCCCGGAGGTGGTCGCTTGGGATTGGGCCTTCTCCCCCAACCATGCATCCCATCGCCGCGCACCATAGCTTAGGATTGGAGGGCGATTTTATAGAGTCGCCATACTCGTGGCCCAGGCGGTTAAGCCAAGACCCCCGTTCCTCCTGCCGTCACGTACCATTCACAAAACCAATAGGGAATTGTGAATGGGTCGTTGTGACGACCAACAGGAGGCTTACGGTGTGTGTATGACTCGGGTACCCCGGGTTCGTTAAGCCCGTACTGCAGCTGAAAGGCTGGCAGCCCCTGAGGGGTTACTAGCTTACTGCTTTTTCCCTAGCATACTGCTTTCTTAATTGATTCCTCCTCGCTTACTAGCTTACTGCTCGCTTACTGGCCCATTGCTCGCTTACTAGCTTACTGCTTGCTTACTAGCCTGCCGCTTGCTTACTAGCTCACCTGTTGCTCACTAGCTCACTCATTGCTTACTAGCAGACTGCTTCCATACTATCGCCCAGCTCGCATACTACCTCACTGCATGCTTAGTGTCTTACTGCTTGTTTACTAGCTCACTGCTTGCTTACTAGCTTCCTGCTCGCTTACTAGCTTCCTGCTCGCTTACTATCGTACTGCTTGCTTACTATCTTAGTGCTTGCTTACAACATTCCTGCATTCTTCCTAACATACTGCATTCTTACTAACTTACCGCTCTCTTACCATACGAATGCTTACTAGCTTCCAGCTTGCTTACCAGCTTACTGCTTTGCTACAAACTTACTGCTTTGTTGCTAACTAAATGCTTCCTCACTAGCTCTTTGCTTGCTCTCTAACTTACTGCTTTCTTACGAGCTCAATGCTTGCTTACCAACTTACCGGTTGTTTACTAGCTTACTGCTTGCTTACTAGCATACTATTTTCTTACAATCTTCCTGCTCTCGTACTAGCTTACTGCTTGCTTAATACCTTCCTGCTTTCTTAGTAGGTAGTAGCTTTCTTACTAGCCTGCTGCTTGCTTCCTAGCCGGCTGCATGCTTACTAGCTTACCGTTTTCTCTCTAGCTTACTGCTTGCTTAGTAGCATACTACGTACTTACTAGCTTCCTGCTCGCTTACTAGCTTACTACGAGCTACCTAGATAACTGTGTTCTTACCATCTTACTGCTTGCTAACAAGCGTACTGGCTGCTTACTATTTAACTGCTTACTCAATAGTTAACTGCTGTCTTACTAGCTCACTGCCTGCTTACTAGCTTACTGCATGCTTACTAGCTTGCTGCTTGCTCACTAGCTTGCTGCTTACATTATAGCTTACTGCTTGCTTACCAGCTGACTACTCGCTTACAAGCTCACTGCTTGCATACTAGCTTGCTGCTTGCAATCTTGCTTACAGCTTGCTTACTAGCATACTGCTTTCTTACTAGCTACCAGCTTTCTGACTAGACTGCTGCCTGCATACAAGCTTACTGCTTCCTTAGTAACTTACTGCATGCTTTCTATCTTAGTGCTTGATTATTAGATTACTGCTTGCTTTCTAGCTTACTGCTTGCTAACTAGCATACTGCTTCTTTACTAGCTTTCTCCTCGCTTACTAGCTCACTGTTTACTTACTAGCTTACTGGCTGCTTAATAGCTTACTGCTAGCTTAATCGCTTAATGCTCGCTTACTACCTTGCTGCTTGCTTACAAGCTTGCTCCTTGCTTACTAGCGAACTGCCACCTTACTAACTAACTGCCTCCTTACTAGCCTGCTGCTTCCTTACTAGCAAAGTGCTTTGTTACTATCTTACAGCGTGCTCGCTAGCTTACTGCTTCCTTAGTTGCTTCTTGCTTGCTTGCCAAGATACTGCTTTACTACAAATTTACTTCTTCCCTACTAACTAACTGCATTTTTACTAGCCTGTTGCTTGCTTACTAGCATACTGCTCTGATACCTACTTACAGCTTGCTTATTAGCATACTGCTTGCTTACTACCTAACTGCTTTCTGACAACACACCTGCTTTCTTCTTAAATTTCTGCTTTCTTACTAGCCAGCTGCTTGCTTACTAGCTCACTGCTTGCTTACCAGCCTGCTGCTTGCTCACGAGTATAATGCTTTCTTACTAGCCTGCTGCTTGCTTACTAGCTTACTGGTTGCTTACTAGATTACTGCTTGCTTACTGGTTGCTAACTATCCTACTGCCAGCTTACTCGCTTACTGCTTGCTTTCTCGCTTACTGTTTGCTTAGTACCTTACTGCCTCCGTACCAGCTTACTGCATGCTTACTAGTTTACTGTTTGCTTACTAGCATACGGCTTCCTTGCTGGCATCCTGCTTGCCTACTAGCTTACTGCATGCATACTAGCTTACTGCATGCTTACTAGCTTACGACTTGCTCAGTAACAAACTGCTTCCTTACCAGCCTATTGATTGCTTACTACCTTACTGGCTACTTACTTGCTCGCTGCTCGCTTACTGGCTCACTGCATGCTTACTAGCTTCCTGATTGCTCACTGGCATGCTGCTTCCATACTAGTGCCCTGCTCGTTTTGTAGCTCACTGCTTACTTACTAACTTACTGCTTGTATAGTAGCTTACTGCTCGCTTACCAGCTTGCTGCATGCTTTCTAGCATACTGCTTGCATACCTGCATACAGCTTTCATACTAGATAACTGCTTGCTTACTAGCATGCGGCTTTCTTTCTAGCTTCCTGCTCGCTTAATAGCTCACAGCTTGCCTACGAGCTTACTGCTTGCTAACTAGCTTACTGCTTCTTACTAGCTCACTGCTTGCCTTCCAGCTTACCGCTCGCTAACTAGCGTACAGCTTCCTTGCTAGCTTCCCCCTCGCTTACTAGCTCACTGCTTGCCTACTAACATACTGGTAGCATACTATCTTACTGCTTGCTTACTAGGTTAGTGCTTTCATACTGGCATACTGCCCCCATACTATCGCCCTGCTCGCATTCTAGCTCACTGCTTGCTTATTAGCTTACTATAAGCTTACTAGCATAGGGCTTCCATTCTAGCTTCCCCCTAGGTTACTAGCCCACTGCTTGCTTGCTAGCTTACAGGTAGCTTACTGGCTTACTGCTTACTTACTAGCTTACTGCTGGGCTACTATCTCAATGCTTGCTTACTAGACTACAGCTTGCTTACTAGAATACAGCTTCCTTACTAGCTTCCACCAGGCTTACTATCTCACTGCTTGCTTACTAGCTTACTGCGTGCTTACTAACTTCCTACTCGGTTACTAGCTAACTACTTTCTTACCAGCTTACTTCCTGCTTACTGGCTTACTGGTTGCTTTCTAGCTTATAGCTTGCTTACTATCGAACTGCTTCCCTACTAGCTTCCCGTTCGCTTACTAGCTCACTGCTCGCTTACTAGCTTGCTGCTTGCTTACATTATAACTCCTTCCATACTAGCATCCTCCTCGCTTACTAGCTCACTGCTTCCTCACTAGCTTACTGCTAGCTTACTAGCATACTACTTGCTTACTAGCTCACTGCTTTCTTGCCAGCTAATTGCATTTTTCCCAACATGCTGCTTGCTTACTTGCTTATGGCGTGCTTACTAACTTCCTACTTGGTTACTAGCTA
Source organism: Colletes latitarsis (assembly GCF_051014445.1). NCBI lineage: Eukaryota > Metazoa > Arthropoda > Insecta > Hymenoptera > Colletidae > Colletes > Colletes latitarsis. Next base: position 173,317 of record NW_027488377.1, on the reverse strand, counting down.
ACTACTTTCTTACCAGCTTACTTCTTGCTTACTGGCTTACTGGTTGCTTTCTAGCTTACAGCTTGCTTACTATCCAACTGCTTCTCTACAAGCTTCCCGTTCGCTTACAAGCTCACTGCTCGCTTACTAGCTTACTGCTTGCTTACAATATAACTGCTTCCATACTTGCTTCTTCCTCGCTTACTAGCTTACTGCTTACATACAAGCTTGCTGCATGCTTAGTAGCTTGCTGCTTGCTTACTAGCATAATGCTTTCACACCAGCTTACAGCTTGCATACTAGCATACTGCTCCCTTACTATCTTCCAGCTCGCTTACTAGCTTAATGCTTGCTCACTACCTTACCGCTTCCTTACTACCATACTGCCTGCTCAATAGCTAACTGCTTTCTTAAAATCCTGCTGGTTGCTTTCTAGCTTACTGCTTGCTTGCTAGCTTACTGCTTGCTTACCAGCTTACTGCTTTCTTGCTAGCCTGCTGCTTGCTTTCCAGCATAATGCTGGCTAACTAGCTTGCTGCTTGCTTCCAGCTACCTGCTTGCTTACTAGCACGCTGCTTCCTTACTAGCTTCCTGCTCGCTTACTGGCTCACTGCATGTTTACTGGCTTATTGCTTGCTTACTAGCAGTAAGATTGAAAGCAAGCAGCAGGCTAGTAAGCATGCAGTAAGCGTGTGAGCTAGCTGTAAGATTGCATGCAAGCAGTAAGCTAGTAAGCAAGTTGTAAGCTAGTAAGCAAGCAGTATGCTAGTAACCTAGCAGTGTACCAGTAAGCGTCCAGGAAGCTAGTAGGGAAGCAGTATGCTAGTAAGCAAGCAGTAAGCTAGAAAGCAAGCAGCGAGCTAGAAAGCGAGCAGTAAGCGAGTAATGTTGCAGTGAGCTGGTAAGCGAGGGGGAAGCTAGTAAGGAAACAATTTGATAGTAAGCATGTTGTAAGCTAGAAAGCAAGCAGCAAGCTAGAAAGCAAGCAGTAAGCGAGTAAACAAGCAGTAAGCAAGTAGGCAAGCAGATAGCTGGCATGAAAGCAGTATGCTAAGAAAGCCTGCAGTGTGCTGGTAAGTGAGCAGGAAGGTAGTAAGGAAGCAGTGTGCTAGTAAGCAAGCAGTAAGCTAGAAAGGAAGCAGGGGGCCAGTAAGCAAACAGTAAGCTTGTAATCCAGCAGCTGGCTAGTAAGTAAGCAGGATGTTAGGAAGAAAACTCAAACATTCAGAGAAATCAGTTAGTTAGTAGGCATGCAGGAAGCTAGTAAGGAAGCACTAAGCTAAAGAGCAAGCAGTGAACCACTAAGCGTGCAGGAAGCTAGTAAGGTAGTAGTATAACAGTAAGCAAGCAGTAAGCTAGAAAGCGAGGAGCAGGCTAGCAAGAAAGCTAGTACCTACTATGAAAGCAGGAAGGTATTAAGCAAGCAGTAAGCTAGTACGAGAGCAGGAAGATTGTAAGAAAGTAGTATGCTAGGAAGCAAGCAGTAAGCTAGTAAGCAACCGGTAAGTTAGTAAGCAAGCATTGAGATAGTAAGAAAGCAGTAAGTTAGAGAGCAAGCATAGAGCTAGTGAGGAAGCATTCAGTTAGCAACAAAGCAGTAAGTTTGTAGCAAAGCAGTAAGCTGGTAAGCAAGCTGGAAGCTAGTAAGCAAGGAGTAGACTAGTATGAAAGCAATTGGCTAATAAGAGAACAGTGAGCTAGTAAGGAACCAGTAAGCAAGTAAGCAAACAATAAGCTTGTAAGCAAGCAGTAAGCTGGTAAGCATGCAGTAAGTTAATAACCAAGCAGCGAGCTAGTAAGCGAGCAGTATGCTAGTAAGCAAGCAATGAGCCAGTAAGCGAGCAGTAAGCTAGTAAGCGGGGAGGAATCAATTAAGAAAGCAGTATGCTAGGGAAAAAGCAGTAAGCTAGTAAGCAACATGTAAGCTAGTAAGCAAGTAGCAGGCTAGTAAGGAAGCAATTAGCTAGTAAGGAACCAATGTGCTAGTAAGGTAAGCTAGAAAGCAAGCAAAAAACCGGTAAGCAAGCAGTAAGATAGAAAGCCAGCATCTGGCTTGAAGAAAAGGAGTTACCTATTAAGCAAGCTGTATGGTAGTAAGCAGTATGATAGTAAGCATGTAGTAAGCTAGTAAGCAACCAGCAAGGTAGTAAGCAAGATGTAAGCTAGAAAGCATGCAGCAGGCTAGTAAGAAAGCATTTAGCTACTAAGCAAGCAGTAAGCTAGTAACAAATCAGTAGGTTACCAACAAAGCAGTAGGCTAGGAAGCAAGCAGGGAGCTTGTAAGGAAGCAGTATGCTAGTAAGGAAGCAGTAAGCTAGAAAGCAAACAGTAAGATAGTAAGCAAGCAGTGCGGTATTAAGCAAGCAGGGAGCTCGTAGGGAAGCAGTATGCTAGTAAGTAAGCAGTAAGCTAGTAAGCAAGCAGTAAGATAGTAAGCAACCAGTAAGGTAGTAAGCAAGCATCAGGCTAGTCAGAAAGCAGTTAGATAGTAGGGAAGCAGCAGGCTAGTAAGCAAGGAGTGAGCTAGTAAACAAGCAGTGGGATAGTAAGTAAGCAGCGGGGTAATAAGGAAGCAGTGATCTAGTAGCGAGCGGTAAGTTAGTAAGCATGCAGTGAGCCAGTAGGCGAGATGGAAGATAGTAAGGAGGCAGCATGCAAGTAGGCAAGCAGTAAGCTAGTAAGCAAGCAGTGTGATAGTAAGTGAGCAGCGAGGTAGTAAGGAAGCAGGAGGCTGGTTAGGAAGCAGTTTGCTATTAAGCAAGCAGTATACTAGCAAGCAAGCAGTAAGCTAGATAGCAAGCAGCAAGCTAGTGAGCAAGCAGTAATCTCGTAAGCAAGCAGTGAGGTAGCAAGCGAGCAGGGAGCTAGTAAGGAACAGGATGTCGCCTCTATGTGGCAATGGTCCAGTCGGTGGCCCTATACGGGGCCCCCGTCTGGGCGGACGACCTGGCTGCCTCCCGGCGCAGCATGACTATGCTGCGTCGGGTGCAGAGGCGCATGGCGCTCAGGGTCGTCCGCGGGTATCGGACCATGTCACATGAGGCGGCGACGGTTCTAGCGGGGATGCCGCCCATGGACCTGCTCGCGCGGTCGCACGCGGTGATGTACCGGCACCGCGTCGACCGTCGCGCGGGGGTGGGGGCGGTCCCGGGCGGGCAGGAACCTGCTTGGAGCGATTTGAAGCGCCAGGCCCGGCAGTCCGTGTTGCTCGCGTGGCAGGAGCGGCTGGCTCTGCCAACCGCGGGGCACCGGACTGTCGGGGCTGTTCGGCCACTCCTGAAGGAGTGGCTGGACAGAGGCCATGGCAGCCTCACCTACCGGCTGGCACAGGTATTTTCCGGGCATGGCAGCTTCGGAAGATACCTGTGCCGGATAGGGAAGGAGCCGACGGCGCGTTGCTGCCACTGCGACGCTGAGCAGGACACGGCGGATCATACCCTGGAGGTATGCCCCGCGTGGGAGGGGGAGCGCCGAGTCCTGGTCGGCGTCGTCGGGCGGGATGTCTCGCTGCCGGGCGTGGTGCGCGCCATGCTCGGCAGCGAGGAGAAGTGGAGGGCTGTGGCCTCCTTCTGCGAGAACGTAATGTTGCAGAAGGAGGCCGCGGGGAGGGAGCGCGAGCTTCAGCGGCGCGCTGAAGCTCGCGCTCGTGCGGTGGCCCGAGGTCGTCGCCCGGTCGCGAGGCGTCGCGGGCGGCCGCCTCGGCGTGGCGGATGACCTAGGCTGGGAGGGGGGTCCTGAGGGGACCCTCCTCCCGCCAGGCGGTGCCGGGTCGGAACGGTTGGGGGTAGGAGTGCCTCCCCCTACCGGTCCGACGCAAGGGGAGGCACCCTCGGCGGTCTGGTGCGGCCATGAACGCCCGGCCGCCGAGGGGTGGAAACGGGGTCGCGGGCGGTTGCGAGTTGGGGCTCGCAGCCGCCACTAAACGCGGCCCCGGGACGGATAGCGGCGGGATGGAGTGGCCCCGGCCCACCGCTATGAGGCAGTGTGTCTACTGGGGGGACCGATTGTCCCCCCGGGGGATGGGCGCGAAAGCGCGGGCACGGGGAGGATACCGGAAGAATGCTTCGAGCGATTCCCGGTATCCTCCCAAAGCGTGCCGAAGGGTCACCGTGGGGTTTTTAGTGGGTAGGTCCCGCGCCAGTCGTACGGGCGCGGGGAATCCCACACACCCCTCCCACCTCTCCCCAAGGAGGTGGGAGGGAGTCTTTCGAAGATTTTCCCCACGACAAAAAAAAAAAAAAAAAAAAAAGTAAGGAACAGGATGCTTGTAATCATGCAGTAAGCTAGTCAGCGACCAGTAAGCTAGTAACCAAGCAGTAAGCTTGAATGCCAGCTGTAATCTAGAAAGCAAGGAGCAGGCTAGTAAGAAAGCAGTTTGATAGTAAGCAAGCCTTGAGTTATTAAACGAGCAGGAATCTAGTAAGAATGCAGCCTGCCATTAATCAAGGCGTACGCTCGTTTGCAACAGGTAAGCTAGTAAGCAAGCATCTGGCTAGTAAGAAAGCAATTAGCTAGTAAGGAAGCAGCATGCTAGTAAGCAGGCAGTAAGCTAGTAAGCAAGCAGTAACCTAGTAAGTAACCGGTAAGCTAGTAAGCAAGCAGCAGGCTTGTAAGATAGCAGCTAGAAAGTAAGAAAGCTGTAGGCTAGTGAGCAGGCAGCAAGCTAGTAAGCATGCAATAAGCTAGAAAGCAAACAGCTAGCTAGTAAGAAAGCAGTATGCCACTAAGCAAGGAGTAAACTATTTAGCAACCTGAGAGATAGTAAGGAACCATTCGGCTAGGAAGAGAGCAGTAAGTTAGCAAGAAGGCTGTAAGCTAGTAAGCAAGCAGTAATCCAGTAAGCAAGCAGTGAACCAGTTAGCAAGCAGTAAGCTAGTAAGCGAGCAGCTAGCTACTAGGCAAGCAAGAAGCAAGTAAGCAGGCAGTAAGCTAGCAAGCGAGCACGGTGCTCGTAACGTGGCAGTAAGCTAGAAAGCAAGCTTAGTGCTAATAAGCAAGCAGGGATCACGTAAGGAAGCATTAAGCTAATGAGCAAGCAGTCTGCGAGTAAGCTAGCAGAAAGCTAGTAAGCAAGCAGTGAGCGAGTAAGCGAGGTGGTAGCTAGTAAGAAAGCAGTGAGCTCGTATGCAAGCAGGATGGTAGTAAAGAAGCAGTAAGCAACAGAGCACGCAGTTAGCTAGTAAGGGAGCAGGGAGCCCGTAAGTAAGCTGTAAGCTAGGAAGCAAGCAGTAAGCTGGTAAGCAACCAGTAAGCTAGTAAGTACGCTGGGAGCTAGTAGGCGAAGAGGATTTAGTGAGGAAGCAGTATGGTAGTATGCAAGCAGAAAGCTAGTAAGCAAGGAGTGATCTAATAAGCGAGGAGGAAGCTAGTATGGAAGCAGTATGCTAGAAGGCAAGCAGTAAGGTAGGATGCAAGCAACAAGTTGGTAAGCAAGCAGTAAGCAGGAAAGCTAGCAGCAGGCTAGTAAGGAAGCATTTAGCTATTAAGCAAGCCGTAAGCTGGTAACAGAGCAGCAAGCTAGTTACAAAGCAGTAAGTTATCAACAACGCAGTAAGCTAGTAAGCAAGCAGGAAGCTAGTAAGGAAACATTCGGCTGGTAAGAGAGCAGTAAGTTAGTAAGAAAGCTGTAGGTTAAGAAGAAGGCATGAATGTAGGAAGCAAGCAGTAAGCTAGTAAACAAGCTGTGAGCCAGTAAGCGTGGAGAAATCCAGTAAGGAAGCGGTAAGCCAGTAAGCAACCAGCACTAAGAAAGCTGCAGGCTAGTCAGAAAGCAGTTAGCTAGAAAGAACGCAGTATGCTAATAAGCAAGCAGTAAGCAGGTAATCAAGCAGTAAGCAAGTAAGCAAGTAGTAAGTTAGTAAGCAAGCAGTGGGCCAGTAAGCGAGCAGGAAGCTAGTAAGCAACCGGTAAGCTAGCAAGCAAGCAGCAGGCTAGAAGGAAAGCTAGTAGCTACTAAGAAAGCAGGAAGATATTAAGCAAGCAGTGAGCTAGTAAGCGAGCGGGAAGCTAGTAAAAATGTAGTATGCTGGAAAGCATGCAGTAAGTTAGTAAGCAACCGGTAAGCTAGTAAGCAAGCAGTGAGCTAGAAAGCAAGCAGCAGGCTAGTAAAGAAGCAGTAAGCTATTAACAAAGCAGTAAGCTAGTAAGGAAACGGTCATCTCGTAAGCAAGCAGTAAGCAAGAAAGAAAGCAGTAAGCTATTAACAAAGCAGTAAGTTGGTAAGAAAACGGTCATATCGTAAGCAAGCAGTAAGCTAGATAGAATGCAGCAAGCTAATAACAAAGCAGTAAGTTAGTAAGGAAGCAGTATGCTTGTAAGCAAGAAGGAAGCTAGAAGCAAGCAGCAAGCTTCTAAGCAAGCAGCAAGCTAGTAAGCAAGCAGTTAGCTATTGAGCAAGCAGCTGGCTAGTAAGAAAGCAGTATGCCAGTTAGAAAGCAGTGAGCTATTAAGCAAGCAGTATGCCAGTAAGCTAGCTCTAAGCTTGTAAGCAGGCAGTAAGCTGGTACGCAAGCAGCGTGCTAGTGAGCATTCAGTAAGCCAGAAAGCAAGCAGTAGGCTGGTAACAAAGCAGTGAGCTAGTAAGATAGCAGTATACTAGTAAGCAAGCAGTAAGCTAGAAGGCAAGCAGAAAGCTAGTAAGCAAATAATAAGCTAGTAAGCGAGCAGGGAGCTAGTAAGGGACCGGAATGCTAATAAGCAAGCTGTATGCTAGTAAACAAGCAGCTCGCGAGTAAGAATGCAGTATGCTACTAAGCAAGCAGTAAGCTAGTATGCAAGCAGTAAGCTAGTAAGCGCCCAGTAAGCTTGTAAGCACGTTGAAAGCTAGTAAGCAGGCAATAAGCTTGTAAACAAGCAGTTAGTTAGTAGGCAACCAGTAAGCTAGTAAGGAAGCAGTAAGGTTGGAAGAAATCAGCAAGCTAGTATGCAACCCTCAGGGGCTGTATCTGGCAATTGTCGGCCGCAGTACGGGGCGTAGCGGCCCCGAGGTACCTGATGCTTATCACACCGTAAGCCTCCTGTTGGTCGTCATAACGACCCACAATTCCTTCTTTGGTTTTGTGAATGGTACATGATAGCAGGAGGAACCAGGGCCTTGGCTTAGCCGCCCGGGCCGCGAGTATGGCGACTATATGACATCGCCCTCGAATCCTAAGCGTCCTTGATCACCCTCATTGGGTGGGGGAGGTGGACGGTTTGGTGGCGGCGGTATGGGTAGGAGGCGATGGGTCCCCGCCTTTCTCCATCCTGGAGCGCGATCGTGGCTTCGTCGCCGAGGACTGAAGGGGAGTCGCCGTGGTGGGGTGCTACATCTCGCTCCGCTGCGGCCACGCCGCGTTCGAGCAGTACCTGGCCGAGGTCGCGGCGTGCGTGCAGCGCTTCGCGGCCAGGCCGGTGCTGGTCCTGGGGGACTTTAACGCAAAATCGGTGGCGTGGGGATCCCCCAGGACCTCCGTTCGCGGTGGGATCCTGGGCGACTGGGCGGCCGGGGTCGACCTTCGGTTACTGAACCGGTGGTCGGAGCACACGTGCGTGCGGCGATATGGGGTGTCCATCGTGGATGTTGGAGTCGCGACCACCAACGCCGTACGCATGGTGTCGGGTTGGTAGGTGGTTGGGCGGGGGGGGGGGGCAGAGACACTCTCGGACCACCGGTATATTCAGATGGAGGTCTCTGCCCCCGGATGTACATCCCGACACCACCGCCCGGTTGGCGCCCCACCGCGCCGCTGGGCGCTTCGGCGCCTGGACAAGGGGGCGGCCAAGTTACCGAGCATAGAGGAGGAGGTCGCCCGGCTCGGGGGATTAGTCGCAAATATTTGCGACGCGACGATGCCCTAGGTCGGGCGGGCTTCTCCACGCCGGGCGCTGTACTGCTGGCCGGCCGCGATCGCAGAATTGCGCGTCGCGAGTGTGCGCACCCGACGCCAGTACACCCGCGCGCGCCGTCACCTACGAAGAGACGATGGCGTGGCGCGAGCGAGGGCAGATGACCTGTATGAGTCATACCGTGTGGCTCGGGTTGCTCTGCAGGTCGCCATCAAACGGGCCAAAACCCGGGCATGGAAGGAGCTCCTCCAGACCCTCGATGAGGTTCCTTGGGGGCGCCCGTATAAGGTTGTGCTAAATAAGCGCCGCCCGTGGGCGCCCTCTGTCACCGAGGGTCTTGATTCCCGGCTGCTGGAGGACGTGGTCAATGCTCTGTTTCCAATTGGGGTGGGAGGATCACGTCCTCCGGCGGCGTCGGCTGTCCCAATTGAGTGGGCAGCCGAGCTGGGGGTCTCGCAGGGGGAACTGGCCACGGCCATCAAGCGGCTTGAGGCGCGTAACACGGCCCCGGGGCCGGATGGTGTGCCAGGCCGGGTTTGGGTTTTGACCCAGAGCGTCCTTGGGGCCGACATCAGGCGGTTGTTTGACCGATGCCTGAGGGACGGGCGATTCCCCCCTAGTTGGAAAGTGGCGAGGGTGGTCCTCCTCCGGAAGGCGGGTCGGCCCGCACGATCTCCCTTCTGCATACCGGCCCATCTGTCTCTTCGACGAGGTGGGCAAGCTTTTCGAGCGCGTGATTGCCGCACGCCTCGTTGAGCACCTGTCGCGGTGTGTCCCCGGCCTGGCTGACTGCCAGTACGGCGTCCGGGAGGGTCGATCGACGATCGACGCGATAGGTCGCGTGAGGGACCTCTCGGAGTCGGCCGATTCCCGGGGTGGGGAGGCTTGTTGATTTTTCTCTTCTAAAAGAGGAAGCTTTCTTTATGTGACAAAAACCATCGACGCGTATATTTCGAACTACAAGTCAAGAGGGTGCAGCTGTGTCCCTTCCTTGGCTTGTTTAGACAAAGTATAGGACCGATTGGGTCTGAGGGTACGGGACGAATTTTTCGTCACTGACCTATTCATTGTGTATGTTCCTTTGAAAGCGTGAAGACGTGCCTTCCACGTGTTTAGTAAAAGCTTAGTAAAAGTTATATACAGGGTGGGGCAGTAACTATTAGCACCTCAGATATTTTCGAAACTATAAGTTTCACAGAAATATTTGCTACAGTAAATTGCACAGTACGAAGAGCGCTATTGGGTGGCGATAATAGTTTTTTTTGCAGGTGGAGGTACTACGGACATTTCAAGGTCACATCCATTTTTTTGAATGGATCGGTATGTTTTTGCTTCCATATCACGATAGAGGATCTTAAAACGAGTTCAACGACCTATTACACAAGGTCATTGAAGGTCATAGAAAGTAGAGAAGGCGATAATACTTACGGTTTTGGTAGTAAATGAAACATGTTTATAGTAGGTGTTCGAAATGATGACCATCACTGTCAATGCACCGTTGGATTCTTTTTACGATTGATTGACTTGCAAGTCTTACAGCGTCAGAACTTATTGATGCACAGGCTGCAATAATTCGCTGTTGCATATCGTGAGATGTAGTTGGTACTTCTTTGTACACTTTCTCTTTCAGTGTTCCCCACAGAAAGAAATCTAAAGGTGTTATGTCTGGTGAACGAGCTGGCCACGATATTGGATTCGAAATTTTTCATCGAGTTCCCTTTGCGCAATCGATGAATAATGTGCTAGGCATCCATCATGTTGATACCACATGGTTTGTCGTGTAAATAAAGGTAACTCTTCTGGCAAAAGACCCAATGTATCCTTAATAAAATTAGCATAGACGTTGCCATTCAAATTTCCATTGATAAAATAAGGTCCAATAATTTTATCACCTATGATACCGCGCCATACATTCACAGACCATTGTTTTTGATGTTCAACCTGTCGCAGCCAATGTGGATTTTCCGCTGCCCATAAACGCATCTTATGCAAATTAACATTCCCGTGATTTGTGAATGTTGCTTGATCAGTAAATAAGACGGTATTAGAAAAAAGCTCATTGTTTTGAATCTGACGTATAGCCCATCGACAAAACTCAACGCGGTTCATGAAGTCGTTCCCATGCAATTCTTGGTGAAGACTAACATGATACGGATGAAATTTGTGACGGTGCAAAATGCGAAGTACGCTCCTCCTCCCCTCAGGGGCTGCCAGCCTTTCAGCTGCAGTACGGGCTTAACGAATCCGGGGTACCCGAGTCATACACACACCGTAAGCCTCCTGTTGGTCGTCACAACCACCCATTCACAATTCCCTATTGGTTTTGTGAATGGTACGTGACGGCAGGAGGAACGGGGGTCTTGGCTTAACCGCCTGGGCCACGAGTATGGCGACTCTATAAAATCGCCCTCCAATCCTAAGCTATGGTGCGCGGCGATGGGATGCATGGTTGGGGGAGAAGGCCCAATCCCAAGCGACCACCTCCGGGGAACCTGCCGAACCCCCGGAGTATTAGGCTTACCCGGGTAAGGCGGCTCTGCCCGGGTGGACCTTTATTTCCGACCATCTCGTGGGATTTTTATGGACACAAAAAATAAAATGGGGATGGGGCGGGTTTTGTCGGTTGGGGAGGACGGAGACGGGGTTGGGGTTAGGGTGGCGGCGCTCGCGCCCCACTCAGCGCCAGGTCCGGCTTCGTGGAGGGTGGAGGAGGACGACGAGACGGCGTCGGTCTCGTCCTTCTCCTCCAGCACGAGCCACATAGGCTCTAAGAGGAAGAGGACGGGGCAGGCCGTCGTCGAGGTGGGCGGGGCGATGAGCCCGTCGGTGAGGCTGAGTTGCCTCAGGGACGAGGTGACCGAGGAGATATCGGAGAGGATCTCCTCGTCCCTGAGGCGGGTGGAGAAAGTCGCCGCTGCCTGCGCCTTTAAGGGGCAGAAAAGCGGTGGCACGGAGGCCCTGATGGCCGCGGCGGAGGAAATGAGGGAGGCGGCGCGGGAGCTCAGAGGGCGGAACGCCCGTCTGCAGCTCCTGTTGGAGGAGGAGCGACAGGGGAGGAGGAGGGCAGAGGCGCTGTGGAACAGCGCGGCCCTCCCTCCCATCCTCCCTCCTCCTCCACCGCCGCGTCCCTCGGCGGAGGTAAATAAGCGGAGTGCGGCGGCAGTGGTGCGGGGCACCGCGGGCCCCTCCACCCGCACTCCGCCCGTGAAGAAGTCCCCGTCCTCCTCAGAAGACGATCTTCTGAGGAGGATTGGGGACATGATTGATGGCAAGCTGGCCGCCTTCCGGGAGGAGCTCCTCGCCGGAAGAGCGGTCAGCAGGAAGGCGGTGCCTCCCCGACCTGTTCCGGTACAGTCGGGGAAGGCAAAGAAGGGCGGAGTGAAGGCTCCGCCCAGCGTTGCGGCACCAGGGCCCCGGGTCGCGACCCCCAAGGGGGGTGGTATACCCGTGGTCGCGGTGGTCGCGTCCTCCACAGCACCCTCCCAAGGGGGGGTGGCGTGGAGTGAGGTGGTGGGGCGGAAGGCGAAGCGGGCGGCGAGGAAGGCCTCGCAACCGCGGCCTCCGCCTCCGCCGCCGGCGGCCAAGGTAAAGGCCGCGAAGGTCGGCAGCGGTGACGCTGACCGTTGCGCAGGGGGGCGACCTGACCCTCGCGGAGGCGATGCGGCTCGCCAGGGAGAATATCTCCCTGGAAGAGCTGAGCATCGCCTCCGTGAGGGCGAAGAGGGCCGTGACCGGGGGTCTCTTGCTGGAGATCCCCGGTGCAGAAGGCGGCGCGAAGGCGGATCGTCTCGCCCAGAGGCTCCGGGAGCAGCTGGGCCAGCGAGGTGTCCGGGTCGCCCGGCCCACGAAGCGCACGGAGATGCGCGTTTGTGGGCTGGACGACTCGGTCAGCGCACAGGATGTGTCCCGTGCCCTTGCGAGGGCGGGGGACTGTCCTGTGGAGGACCTGCGGATCGGAGAGATCCGCAGGTCGCCCTCCGGCCTCGGGTCGGTGTGGGCCCGGTGCCCCCTCTCCGCCGCCCGTAAGGTGGCGGAATCCGGGAGGGTGTTGGTGGGGTGGGTTTCGGCGCGAGTGGAAATCCTCGCGCCGCGCCCGCTCCAGTGTCACCGCTGCCTCGAATTGGGGCACGTGAGGCAGTGGTGCACCTCGCCGGTGGACCGCAGCGGTCAGTGTTACCGCTGCGGTGCCAAAGAGCACCGTGCGAGCCAGTGCTCGGCGGCCCCCCACTGCCCGCTGTGTGCGGACATGGGGAGGCCAGCCGATCACAGGGTGGGGAGCAAGAAGTGCTCCCCCCCGTCCCGGAAGGAGAGGAAGAGGCGGGCTGCACCGGCTCCGGTGCCGAGGGCGGTGGCATCGTCCTCCATGGAGGTGGACGGTGCTACGGGGACGGACGGCCGGGAGGAGGCTGGCGCGGCCATTAATTAATGCCGCCCCGCCTCCTCCTCCAGGCCAACCTCAACCACTGCCGCGCGGCACAGGACTTGATGTCTCAAGTCCTCGCGGAGTGGGGGGTTGGCCTGGCGGTCGCCGCCGAGCCGTACCGCGTCCCTGATCACCCTCATTGGGTGGGCGACGCGGACGGCTTGGTGGCGACGGTATGGGGAGGGGGCGACGGGTCCCCACCGTTCTCCTTGTTGGAGCGCGGTCGGGGATTCGTCGCCGTGGACTGGGGGGGAGTCGCTGTGGTGGGGTGCTACATTTCGCCCCGTAGCGGTCACGCTGCGTTCGAGCTGTACTTGGCCGAGGTCGCGGCTTGCGTGCAGCGCTACGCGGCCCGGCCGGTGCTGGTCCTGGGGGATTTTAATGCCAAGTCGGTGGCTTGGGGATCCCCCAGGACCTCCGTTCGCGGCGGGATCCTGGGCGATTGGGCGGCGGGGCTCGACCTCCGGGTATTGAACCGGGGGTCGGAGCACACATGCGTGCGGCGATATGGGGGGTCCATCGTGGATGTTGGATTCGCGAACCCCCAACGCCGTGCGCATGGTGTCGGGTTGGCACGTGGTCGCGGGGGCAGAGACACTCTCCGATCACCGGTACATCCGGATGGAGGTCTCTGCCGCCGCGACTGCATCCCGACACGGCCGCCTGCGTGGCACCCCACCACGCCGCTGGGCGCTTCGGCGCCTGGACAAGGACGCCCTGATGGCAGCTGCCCTCGCTGCAGGGAGCGGCCGAGTTGCCGAGCATAGAGGAGGAGGTCGCCCGGCTCGGAGCATTGGTCGCGGGTATTTGCGACGCGGCGATGCCTCGGGTCGGGCGGGCTTCTCCTCGCCGGGCGGTGTACTGGTGGTCGGACGCGATCGCGGAGTTGCGAGTCGCGACTGTCCGCGCCCGACGCCAGTACACCCGCGCGCGCCGTCGTCAACGTACAGGCGACGGCGTGGCGCGAGCGAGGGCAGCTGATGACCTGTATGGAGCATACCGCGTGGCGCGGGTTGCTCTGCAGGTCGCCATCAAACGGGCCAAGACCCAGGCATGGAAGGAGCTCCTCCAGACCCTTGATGACGGTCCATGGGGGCGCCCATATAAGGTGGTGCTGAAGAAGCTCCGCCCGTGGGCGCCCCCGTCACCGAGGGTCTTGACCCCCGGCTGCTGGAGGACGTGGTCAATACACTCTTCCCAATTGGGGAGAGGGGACCGCGTCCTCCGGCGGCGGCGGCTGTCCCAGTGGAGTGGACGGCCGAGCTGGGGGTCACGCAGGAGGAGCTGGCAGCGGCCATCAGACGGCTCGGGGTTCGTAACACGGCCCCGGGTCCGGATGGTGTGCCCGGCCGGGTTTGGGTCTTGACCCAGGGCGTCCTTGGGGCCGACCTCAGGCGGTTGTTCGACCGCTGCCTGAGGGACGGGCGATTCCCCCCCAGTTGGAAGGTGGCGAGGATGGTCCTCCTCCGGAAGGAGGGTCGGCCCGCGGAGTCTCCCTCCGCATACCGGCCCATTTGTCTCCTCGACGAGGTGGGCAAGCTCTTCGAGCGTGTGATTGCTGCCCGCCTCGTCGAGCACCTGTCGCGGGGTGATCCCGGTCTGGCCGACTGCCAGTTCGGTTTCCGGGGGGGCCGATCGACTATCGACGCGATAGGTCGTGTGAGGGCCCTCTCGGAGGCGGCCGTCTCCCGGGGAGGGGTGGCATTGGCAATATCCTTGGATATTGCCAATGCCTTTAACACCCTCCCCTGGGAAGAGATAAGGAGGGGGCTCGAATATCATCGAGTCCCCCCTTGTCTCAGGGCGGTCGTCGGGGATTATCTCCGCTGCAGGTGGATCGAGTATCCGGGCCGGGATGGTGATATGCGGAGGGAGGTGTACTGCGGTGTTCCGCAGGGGTCGGTCCTCGGGCCACTCCTGTGGAGCATCGCGTACGACTCGGTGTTGCGGGCCGGCCTCCCCGACGGCGTCAGCACGGTGTGTTATGCGGATGACACACTGGTGCTGGCCGTCGGGGCGCACTGGGGGAGGGCCACGCGTCGCGCGGAGGAGGGGTCGCAACGCGTCGTCGACCGGATCAGGGGGATGGGGATGACGGTGGCGGTCCATAAGACCGAGGTGATTGCGTTTCATTCACCTCGGCAGGATCCGCCACCCCCTCTGATTCGGGTGGGTGGGGCTGACATCGAGGTGAAGCCCCAGATCAGGTATCTGGGGCTGATCCTCGATAGCCACTGGCGTTTCGAGGAGCATTTCCGCTGCCTGGTCCCCCGGTTGGAAAGGATGGTTGCGGCTCTGGGCCGGATCCTGCCCAACCTGGGGGGCCCGGCGGGCCGAGTTCGTCGCCTCTATGTGGCAATGGTCCAGTCGGTGGCCCTATACGGGGCCCCCGTCTGGGCGGACGACCTGGTTGCCCCCCGGCGCAGCATGACTATGCTGCGTCGGGTGCAGAGGCGCATGGCGCTCAGGGTCGTCCGCGGGTATCGGACCATGTCACATGAGGCGGCGACGGTTCTAGCGGGGATGCCGCCCATGGACCTGCTCGCGCGGTCGCACGCGGTGATGTACCGGCACCGCGTCGACCGTCGCGCGGGGGTGGGGGCGGTCCCGGGCGGGCAGGAACCTGCTTGGGGCGATTTGAAGCGCCAGGCCCGGCAGTCCGTGTTGCTCGCGTGGCAGGAGCGTGCTGGCTCTGCCAACCGCGGGGCACCGGACTGTCAGGGCTGTTCGGCCGCTCCTGAAGGAGTGGCTGGACAGAGGCCATGGCAGCCTCACCTACCGGCTGGCACAGGTATTTTCCGGGCATGGCAGCTTCGGAAGATACCTGTGCCGGATAGGGAAGGAGCCGACGGAGCGTTGCTGCCACTGCGACGCTGAGCAGGACACGGCGGATCATACCCTGGAGGTATGCCCCGCGTGGGAGGGGGAGCGCCGTGTCCTGGTCGGCGTTGTCGGGCGGGATGTCTCGCTGCCGGGCGTGGTGCGCGCCATGCTCGGCAGCGAGGAGAAGTGGAGGGCTGCGCGCTGAAGCTCGCGCTCGTGCGGTGGCCCGAGGTCGTCGCCCGGTCGCGAGGCGTCGCGGGCGGCCGCCTCGGCGTGGCGGATGACCTAGGCTGGGAGGGGGGTCCTGAGGGGACCCTCCTCCCGCCAGGCGGCGCCGGGTCGGACCGGTTGGGGGTAGGAGTGCCTCCCCCTACCGGTCCAACGCAAGGGGAGGCACCCTCGGCGGTCTGGTGCGGCCATGAACGCCCGGCCGCCGAGGGGTGGAAACGGGGTCGCGGGCGGTTGCGAGTTGGGGCTCGCAGCCGCCACTAAACGCGGCCCCGGGACGGATAGCGGCGGGACGGGGCCACTCCATGGATGGAGTCCCGCCGCTATGAGGCAGTGTGTCTACTGGGGGGACCGATTGTCCCCCCGGGGGATGGGCGCGAAAGCGCGGGCACGGGGAGGATACCGGAAGAATGCTTCGAGCGATTCCCGGTATCCTCCCAAAGCGTGCCGAAGGGTCACCGTGGGGTTTTTAGTGGGTAGGTCCCGCGCCTGTCGTTGTACGGGCGCGGGGAATCCCACACACCCCTCCCACCTCTCCCCAAGGAGGTGGGAGGGAGTCTTTCGAAGATTTTCCCCACGACAAAAAAAAAAAAAAAAAAAAAAAAAAGTACGCTCCTCCTACTAATGCCAGATTCGCATTCAATTTGTCGCGAACTAATATGAGAATTTCTAGACACACTAGCGAGCATACCGATTTCCATTTCTTCGTTAATTACTCGTTTCTGGCGTTCACTTTTACGAACACTTAAACTACCGGTTTGCCTAAGTTTATCATACACATTTTTAAGTGTTTGACGCGAAGGCTGAGACCGATGTGGATATCGTTCAGCATACAAGTTTTTCGCCCTTACAGAATTTTGTTGGCATTCGCCACAAATAAGAAGCATATCAACCTGCTCTTTAAACAGATACATCGTGCCGGATTGACCGATTTATCGATACTAATCTTATGATGTTTATCTTACTCTGCAAACTATTAAAGTGTCCTTCAAGCAGTGTTTATTCTCAGTGAAGTAAACGGTAAGCATTACGCATTCCTCTACTGTTGACAATACGTATGTTTCATTTACTACCAAAACCATAAGTATTATCGCCTTTCTCTACTTTCTATGACCTTCAATGACCTTGTGTAATAGGTCGTTGAACTCGTTTTAAGATCCTCTATCGTGATACGGAAGCAAAAACATACCGATCCATTTAAAAAAATGGATGTGACCTTGAAATGTCCGAAGTACCTCCACCTGCAAAAAACTATTATCGCCACCCAATAGTGCCCTTCGTACTGTGCAATTTACTTTAGCAAATATTTCTGTGAAACTTATAGTTTCGAAGATATCTGAGGTGCTAATAGTTACTGCCCCACCCTGTATAAAGTAAATTGTTTTTGTTATTCCACCACCTATTTCCAATAGGTTATGGGCCCAGTTTAGTTTTGTGCTATCTGCGAGTAGTGTGGAATAAAAAAAAAAGAACTTAAAAGCAAAAACTATAATTGCTGTGTATATATATTTAAATACTAGTGTGTGTATCTTAGCATAATAATCCGTAGTGTAATAATTAGTGTAATTTAGTGTATAGCTGTTATAAATATTAAAGAAACAATGGAAGGTGTAACATGAAAAGGAACATTAAAGCATTTGATGGTGAGAAATATAGCGTCTGGAAATTTAGAATTCGTGCGTTGTTAACAGAACTAAATGTGATTGGTGTTATCGACGACGAAGTTCCGGATATGTTAAGTGCCGAGTGGATAAGAGCAGATAGGACTGTAAAGAATATAATTATTGAATATTTAGCAGACTCTTTTTTAAGTTTTGCGGAAACAAACAATAGTGCGAGACAAGTGATAAAAAATTTGGACTCGATTTATGAGCGAAAAAGCCTTGCTACTCAATTAGCGTTAAGAAAGAGATTATTAACACTAAAATTACAAAACGATACACCACTATTAAAACATTTCTCAGTGTTCGATGAGATTATATCGGAGCTTACAGCAGCGGGTGCGAGACTTGAAGAGACAGACAAGGTGTCTCATTTATTATTAACCTTACCTACCTCCTATGACGGTGTGATAACCGCCATTGAAACTCTATCGGAGGATAGTTTAACGCTGGCATTCGTTAAGACTCGACTTCTTGATCATGAAGTCAAATTAAATGACGAGTCGCGAGATACAAGCCTGAAGGTACTTCAAGCAAATTGTTTAAATATGTTAAAAAACTATTTAAAATCGCGTTGGTCTGAAATATTAAATTCTCGGCTGCGATTCCCGTATCCGTTTGTGTACGTGACACTGCGGAAGGTTAAGCGTTCGTCAGGTTCGTTGAACGTTCGGACGATTTAAAACCGCGGCCGTTTACGTGTTATTGTACGCAGACCTCACGCGAAGATTCGCTTCACACCGGTTTAAACGGTATCGTGACGTCAGCGTCGAGAGAGAGAACCGTATGATATATTGAAACGAGATCGACAGCTGAATTCGGCAGCGCCGCGTCGCGACGACAAGGCGCGACCGAGTCTTCGTCTGTCGATCCGCGACGATATTCGCAATTATTCACGAGCCGACTGCCAACGGGAGCGGATCCCAGAAGATCTCGCTCCTCAAGTACGGATCCGCATATAACATTTGGACTTGTTTTACAAAGAATTCTCTCCGTTGCTGCGGTTAGAGTTTTCCCAGAACAATCTACCTGCGACAAAAGGGAGGTCGTAATACACGCTGCGCGTGGCGCGACCGCCTTTGCTAGGAAGGATTGTACGTTGCAGTCGTTGCCGCGACCGCGACGTAAGGGACTCAGGGTGCACCCACCCAGGATCCCTTTAAAGCTATACGGCTTTGGAGCCTCCCAAAGGTCATACCGTTGAATCGGTACCGCCTCGTGGAGTGCTCTTCGTGCAAAGGTCGCTGAAAAACCCTCTCCAGAAACCCGTCGGTGTACGAGTCGACCGTACACCCTACGGAGGAGTTCGGGTTCAAGGTCGCCCCACCTTCCGTCACGCCGCCTACCAAATACGGTCCCCGTGCAACACGGTCGCCGGGTAGGCTTTATAGTGCGGTTGGACCCGCGAGGGATTTTTTGCAAAGGACACTTTACTGTCACGGCCCCCGGTAGAAACGGTCGCCGTGCAGTAATTTTACAGTGTCGCAGAAATTCACCTCGCACGACGTTTCTACGTCACCTGCACGAAGAGCGTGCTCACGGGATCCACCCATTTGGAGCTTTACGACCTCCATTTGGTGACCCGTCCGTGGCTAAGTCGCCCCCGACAGATACGAGTGAATTCTCTTCTGTTCAGGGTAAAAGTCTCGCTGATAATTTCAATAAATAATTATCAGCGAACAAGTACAAATTTACAATCCACTGGTCCACGTTAAACGACAGCTGATTTCCCCTCCCAGCGCACCGATAGTCGCTAGGAGAGCGAGGCGAACAGCTGACGAGCGTGTGTTTACGATACGTGTACGCACGTATTTAATCTGAACGAACCTTTGTTACAGCAACCAAGGTCCATCCCAACCGGGGCCACGCCGGTGAAGCAACCCCCCGGCCGGATTATAAAAAACTGATTCTTTTTTTTTGTAATTTTATATTTTTTTATTTTTTAATTTTTTGTTAAATTTAAATAAAAGGCTTGTCGCTTTGCGACAAGCGAAAATTACAAATAAAAACTTATCAATCACTTTCCCTAGTATTTCCCTCGTCCGGACCCCGGTTAGAACCCTTAGTTTTCTAACACAAATAAAGTTCTGAAGAAAATAAACTTCGGAAATAAAAATGTGTCTAAGAAGAATAAAGGACAATTGAAAGCACGACAATTTCAATCATTTAAAACAAATATTATTAAATGTCATCACTGTGGCAGGAAAGGTCACATAAAAAAGATTGTTATTATTATAAAAAAACAATACAGCATCAGCATCAGGCTGAGCAAGATAAAACTGTACAGACGGTGCAGATGAAAAACACACCGTCTACATCGAAGGAAAATACCTCCAGCTTTGCATTTATGGCTGGGGACTTTCATCAAGGAAATGATGGAAGTAAAATAACATTTCTGCTCGATTCGGGCGCATCGGATCACCTGATCAATCGGCAGGATTTAACAAGAGATTTTGAAGTTTTGGAAGAGCCAATAAAAATTTCCGTGGCGAAGAACGGGACCTTCATCGCAGCGACGAAAAGGGGCTCGCTGCAGATAACTACGAATATGGGCATCCCAGGTACAATCGAGGAGGTCTACTACTGCCCAGATGTGCCGTACAATTTATTGTCGGTACGACGCATTCAAGAGGCCGGCATGCCCGTAATTTTTGACGAAGAAGGCGTCAAAATAGTTCAAAGTGGTAAGGTCATTAGGTCAGGTAAGCCACTAAACAATTTAACTGGTATAGAATTTACGGTTTGTTCAAATAAAGTAAATTCAACGATGTTATTAAATGAAACCAGTAATTATGAATTATGGCATCAACGATTAGGCCATATCGGGAAAAATAAATTCTTAGAGTTAAAGAATAAAGAAATGTTTTTAGACATGGGCCAATTAAATAAAGTTAAAGTCCATGATAGATTATGTGAAGCTTGTATAAAGGGAAAACAAGCACGATTACCGTTCAGAAATGCAAAAGACAAAAGTCATGTAAAACGACCATTGTTTATAGTACATTCAGATGTCTGTGGTCCAATCACTTCTTCGACAATTAATGACAAAAATTATTTTGTTCTTTTTGTAGACGAATTCACTCACTATTGCGTTACGTACCTGATCACACATAAATCAGATGTATTTTCAGTCTTTCGAGACTATGTAGCTAAGAGTGAAGCTCATTTTAATTTAAAAATTGCAAATTTGTATTGTGATAACGGGAGAGAATATTTGTCAAACGAGATGAAGGGATATTTTGTTGAAAAGGGTATTAGTTACCACTTAACGGTTCCTCGAACTCCACAGTTAAATGGTGTGTCGGAACGTATGGTAAGGACAATAACAGAAAGGGCTCGTGCAATGGTTGCCGGGGTAAATTTAGAAAAGGTTTTTTGGGGTGAAGCCGTCCTAACTGCTACGTTTCTGATAAATTTAACCCCGACTAAGGCTTTAAAAGAGTCAAAAACATCATATGAATTGTGGCATAATAAAAAGCCTCAATTAAAGTATTTAAAAATTTTCGGTTCGACGGTCTATATACATAATAAAACAAGACAAACAAAATTCGAAGAAAAGTCTTGGAAAGGTATTCTAGTCGGATATGAACCGAATGGGTACAGAGTGTGGGACGTGGAAAGTAATAAATTTGCCATAGTTAGGGATATGATTGTAGATGAGACAAATTTCTTGGAATCCAGGCCTGTAATGGTACAGTCTGAAACTGATTCATCTGACATCAGTCAAAATCAGTGATGCCTCATAAATCTGATAGTAATAAATCAGATATAGTAGAATCCGAAACACTAAAAGCAAATACAGATATCGAATTAAGTCATAAACTTAATAAATCTGTAATTGAAACAGATATTTCAGGCCCTTCATCTAGTAATAAAAGGCAATTATCACCCGAGGTAAGAAGGAGTGATAGGATTAAACATCGTCCACCTATTTCGTATAATGAGATTGATGAGCAAAATGATTATATGATGTGTACTCAATCTCTTGTTTGTAAGATACCTACATCGTATGAGGAAATTAAAAATAGTGTTCAATATCATATATTCAAAGCGCCTTGGCGTAACCGCTGGCAGCTCGTCAACAAGGCTTGATGTTATTGCCGTTACGCGAACACACCCGAGTCTCGCCGGATAGTTTTTCATACTCGGCCGGCGAATACAAAATTTAACCGCTCGCTTCGCACAGTTAGTCTGTAACTGATAATCGATTCATACAGAAGTAACCCTGTTAACAGTGAGCTCGTCAGGCTTTATAAGAATATACGCGAAGGGAGAATAAAGTTCATTAGCCGGAATATCCACAGTTCCGTGGGCCAATCTATCCTATCCACACTGCGAATTGGTTTATTCAATATAGACCGAGCCGAAACAAATAGGGACGATAGAATTTGGTGGGAACAGGCAATTAAAGACGAAATTAATTCTCTCATAGTTAATGAAACATGGAATTTAGTGCCAAGACCCGAAAAGAAAAATATTGTAGACTGTAAATGGGTATTTACAATTAAAAACGATGAATTTGGAAACCCATTAAAATATAAAGCTCGCCTTGTTGCGAGAGGTTTCAGTCAACAATATTTAATTGATTATGATGAAACATTTGCACCGGTAGCAAGAATAGCAAGTTTTAGATTTTTAATAGCATTTTCCAATCAGTATAATTTGTTAGTTCATCATATGGACGTGAAAACTGCTTTTCTGAACGGTATATTGAAAGAGGAAATTTATATGAAAGTTCCTGAAGGAATTGATAATAAAGAAAACCAAGTTTGTAAATTAAATAAAGCCATTTACGGGTTAAAACAAGCAGCAAGATGCTGGTTTGAAGTATTTGAACAAACTTTTAAAAGTAAACGCTTTCAAAATTCATCTGTTGATAGATGTATTTACATTTTAGATAAAGGAAATATATTGAAAAATATATATGTGGTACTTTATGTAGATGATCTAGTAATCGCTACTGCTAATATTGAAGAAATGGATAACTTCAAAAATTATTTAATGAATAGATTTAGCATGGTCGATCTAAAACATATTAAACTTTTCTTGGGAATAAAAATCGAGAGAAGTGTAGATAAAATATCAATGGATCAAAGTGCATATATCCGAACAGTTTTAAGTAAATTCAAAATGTCTGAATGTAAACCTGTAAGTACACCTCTGGAAAATAAATTAGATTATGCAGCTTTGAATTCCGATAAGAAATATGACGCACCATGTCGAAATCTTATCGGATGTTTAATGTATATAATGTTATGTACTCGACCAGATTTACGTACGGCAATTAATATTTTAAGTCGATACCTAAATAAAAATAATGAGGAACTCTGGAAATGTTTAAAACGAGTACTAAGATATTTGAAGGGATCGATTGATATAAAATTAACTTTTGTTCGAGGTAGTTATGAAAATATTTTAACAGGTTATGTAGATTCTGATTGGGGAGGAAATGATAAAAATGACAGAAAAAGTACTACTGGTTTCTTATTCAAATTATTTGAACGTTGCACTATTTGTTGGAACACAAAGAAACAAGCATCAGTAGCAGCTTCATCTACAGAAGCTGAATACATGGCTCTTTTTGAAGCCGTTAGAGAGTCATTATGGTTAAAGTCATTAGCAAATAGTATAACATTAAACATTTCAAACCCAATTATTATCTATGAAGATAATAATGGTTGTATTAGCATAGCGAATAATCCAACTGATCACAAAAGGTCAAAACATATAGACATAAAGTATCATTTCTCAAGAGAACAGATTGAAAAGAAAGTAATTAAACTGAAATACATTCCCACAGGTAGTCAGCTGGCGGATGTTATGACCAAGCCGCTACCAGGAGTCAAATTCCTGGAATTCAGAACAGGAATGGGATTGGAATAATATAATAATATTATTCTTGTAAATATGTAAAAATGTATTATATTCCAGTCTAATGGTATGATTAGGTTTTTCTGGGTTTTCCTAATCCTCAGCAACAAATGTTGAACCATATGTATTTGCCCCAGAAAAAGCACATGGAAGGTATATCGTTAGTTTAGCGCAGTAGATTAATTTTTGAGGAGGCGTGTTGGTTTTTCTCTTCTAAAAGAGAAAGCTTTCTTTATGTGACAAAAACCATCGACGCGTATGTTTCGAAATACAAGTCAAGAGGGTGCAGCTGTATCCTTTCCTTGGCTTGTTTAGACAAAGTATAGGACCGATTGGGTCTGAGGGTACGGGACGAATTTTTCGTCACTGACCTATTCATTCTGTATGTTCCTTTGAAAGCGTGAAGACGTGCCTTCCACGTGTTTAGTAAAAGCTTAGTAAAAGTTATATATAAAGTAAATTGTTTTTTTTATTCCACCACCTATTTCCAATAAGGCTTTGGCAGTATCCTTGGATATTGCCAACGCCTTTAACACCCTTCTCTGGGGGGTGATAAGGAGGGGGCCCGAGGATCATCGGGTCCCCCCTTATCTCAGGGCGGTCGTCGGGGATTATCTCCGTGGCAGGTGGATCGAGTATCCGGGCCGGGATGGAGATATGCGGAGGGAGGTGTACTGCGGCCTTCCGCAGGGATCGGTCTTCGGGCCACTCCTGTGGAACGTCGCATACGATAAGGTGTTGCGGGCCGACCTCCCCGACGGCGTCAGCGCCGCGTGTTATGCAGATGACACACTGGTGCTGGCCGTCGGGGCGTACTGGGGGAGGGCCAAGCGTCCCGCGGTGGAGGGGGCACAGCGCGTCGTCGGTCGGATCAGAGGGATGGGGATGACGGTGGCGGTCCATAAGACCGATGTGATAGCATTCCATTCACCTTGGCAGGATCCGCCACCCCCTCTGATCCGGGTAGGTGAGGCTGATATCGAGATGAAACCCCAGATGAGGTATCTGGGGCTGATCCTCGATAGCCACTGGCGCTTCGAGGAGTATTTCCGTTACCTGGTCCCCCGTTTGGAGGGGATGGTCGCGGCTTTAGGCCGAATCCAACCCAACATGGGGGGCCCGGCTGGCAGAGTGCGCCGCCTCTATGTGGCAATGGTACAGTCGATGGCCCTTTACGGGGTCCCCGTTTGGGCGGACGACCTCGCGGCCTCCCGGCCTCCCGGCGCAGCATGACGATGTCGCATGAGGCGGCGACGGTTCTTGCGGGGATGCCGCCCATGGACCTCCTCGCGCGGTCGCACGCGGTGCTGTAACGTTACCGCGTCGACCGTCGCGCGGAGGTGGGAGCAGTCCCGGGAGCGCAGGAATCTGCTTGGGGCGATTTGAAGCGCCAGGCCCGGCAGTTCGTGATGATCGCGTGGCAGGAACGGTTGGCTCTGCCAACCGCGGGGCACCAGATAGTCGGGGCTGTTCGGCCACTCCTGAGTGAGTGGCTGGACAGAGGCCATGGAAGCCTCACTTACCGGATGGCACAGGTGTTCTCCGGGCATGGCAGCTTCGGGAGATACCTGTGCCGGATAGGGAAGGAGCCGACGGCGCGTTGCTGCCATTGTTACGCTGAGCAGGATACGGTTGAACACACCCTCGACGTGTGCCCTGCGTGGGAGGGGGAGCGCCGTGTCCTGGTCGGCGTCATAGGGCGGGATGTCTCGCTGCCGGGCATGGTGCGCGCAATGCTCGTGGCGCCGGGAGTCGTTGGCGGCCCACGCGGCGTGGCGGATGACCCTGGCAGGGAGGACGTTCCTGAAGGGAGCCTCCTACAGCCACGAGGCGCGGGGTCGGACCGAAGTGGGAGTGCCACCCTAATTCCGGTCCGGCGCATCGGAAGGCACCGTCGGTGGCATGGAGCGGCGAGTCAGGGCTCGCAACCGCTACTGAACGCGGCTCCGAGACGGATGGCGGTAGGACGGAGAGACCTCGTCTAGCCGCCATGAGATAGCGAGACAGCCCGGGGGACCATTTTGTGCTCCCATGGATGGGTGCACAGCGCAGGCACGTGGAGGATACCGGAAGTATGCTTCCAGCGATTCCCGGTATCCTCCCAAAACGTGCGGAAGGGTCATCCCACACACCCCTTCCGCCTCTCCACAAAGAGGTGGAAGGGAGTCTTACGAAGATTTTCCCCACGAAAAAAAAAAAAAGAAAAGCTGGCATGCAAGCAGTAAGCTAGAAAGCAAGCAGCAAGCTTGCAGGCAAGCACTAAACG
Source organism: Colletes latitarsis (assembly GCF_051014445.1). Lineage (NCBI taxonomy): Eukaryota > Metazoa > Arthropoda > Insecta > Hymenoptera > Colletidae > Colletes > Colletes latitarsis. The sequence continues at coordinate 148,239 of NW_027488377.1, read as the reverse complement.
AGTAAGCTAACAGTCAGCTAGTAAGCAAGCAGGAAGCTAGTAAGGAAGCAGTAAGCTAGGAAGCACGCAGCGGGCTAGTAAGCAAGCAGTAAGCGTGTAAGCTAGCAACTAGTACGCAAGCAGTGAGCTAGTAAGCGAGCAGGAACCTAGTAAAGAAGCAGCAGCTAGTAAGAAAGCAGAAAGCCAGAAAGCAAGCAGTAAGCTAGTATGCAAGAAGTAAGCAAGTAAGCAAGTAGTGAGCTGGTAACAGAGCAGGTACCTGGTAAGGAAGCAGTATGCTAGTAAGCAAGCCGCAAGCTAGTAAGCAAGCGGTAATCTAGTAAGCAAGCAGGGAACTAGTAAGGCTGCAGTATGCTAGTAAGCAACCAGTAAACTAGAAAGCACGCAGGAAGCTAGTAAGCGATGGGGAAGCTAGTAAGGAAGCAGTATGCTAGTATGCAAGCAGTATGCTAGTAGGAATCAAGTAAGCTAGTATGCAAGCAGGAGGCAAGAAAGGTAGCAATAAGCTAGTAAGAATGCAGTATGCTCGTAAGCAACCAGTAAGCTAGTAAGCAAGCAGTATGCTAGTATGCAAGCCGTTCGCTACAAGGTACGCAGTAAGCTAGTTAGCAACCTGTAAGCTAGTAAGCGAGCAGTAAGCTGGTATGAAAACAGTTAGCTAGAAAGTATGTAGTAAGCTAGTAAGCAACCAGTAAGCTAGTAAGCAATCCGTAAGCGAGTAAGCTAGCAGTAATCTCGTAAGCAAGCAGTGAACTAGAATGCGAGGTGGAAGCTTGTAACGAAGCAGTATGATAGTAAGCAAGCAGTAAGCTAGTAAGCAACAAGTAAGCTAGTAGGCAAAGCTGTAAGCTGGAAAGAAAGCAGTTAACAAGTAAGCAATTAGTAAGCTAGTAAGCCAGCAGTGAGCTACTAAGCGAGGTGAAAGCTAGTAAGGAAGCAGTATGGAAGTAAGCAAGCAATAAGATAGTAAGCAACTAGTAAGCTAGTATACAACAAGTTAGCTAGTAAGCAAGCTGTAAGGTAGTGAGCAAGCAGTAAGCTAGTAAGGCAGCAGTCTGCTAGTAAGCATGCAGTAAGATAGTATGCAAGCTGTGAGCTAGAAAGCGATCAGGAAGCTAGTAAGGAAGCACTATGCTAGTAAGCAAGCAATGAGCTAATAAGCAGGCAGCAGGCAAGTAAGCAAGCAGGAATCGAGTAAGCTAGCAGTAAGCTAGTAAGCAAGCAGTAAGCTCGAAGGCAAGCAACAAACTAGTAAGCAAGCAGTAAGCAAGTGAACAAGCAGCAAGCTGGTCAGGAAGCAGATAGCTAGTAAGGAAGAAGTAAGATATTTAGGAAGCTGTAAGTTAGTAAGCAAGCAGTGAGATAGTTAGGGAGCAGTATGCTAGTAAGCAACCTGGAAGCTAGAAGGCAAGCAGTAAGCTGGCGCGAGTGCAATTAGCTTGTATGCAAGCAGTAAGCTAGTATGCAAGCAGTGAGCTAGTAAGCGAGGAGGAAGATAGTGAGCAAGCAGTAAGCAAGTAAGCTAGCAGCAGGCTAGTAAGAAAGTAGTTAGGTATTGTGCGAGCAGCAAACTAGTAGCAAGCATTAATCTTGTAAGCTAGCAGTGGGCTAGTAAGCGAGCAGGGAGCTAGTAAGGAAGCATTAAGCTAGTAGGCAAGCAGGGAGCTAGCAAGAAAGTAATCAGCTAGTAAACGAGGAGGCAGCTAGTAAGCAAGCAGTAAGCTGGAAAGCAAAGAGCAAGCTAGTAAGCAAGCAGTCAGCTAGTAAGCAAGCTGAAGTTAGTACGGAAGCAGTATGCTGGAAAGCATGCGGTATGTTCGATAGCAAGCAGTGAGCTAGTGAGCGAGCAGTAAGATCGATAGCAAGCAGTGAGCTAGTAAGCGAGCAGTGAGATAGTAAGCGAGCTGTAAGCCAGAAAGCAAGCAGCAAGCAAGTAAGCAAGCAGTAAGCTAGATAGCAAGCAACTGGCTAGTAATAAAGCAGTATGTCAGTAAGCTAGCAGTAAGCTAGTAAGCAAGCAGTATTCCTGTAAGCAAGCTGTGAGCTAGCAAGCAAGCAGTAAGATAGAAGGCATGCATCAGGGTAGCAAGGAAGCATGCAGCTGGTAAGCAAGCAGTAATGTAGTAAGCACGTAGAAAGCTAGAAAGCAAGCAGTAAGCTTGTAAGCAAGCAGTATGCTAGTCAATAAGCAGTGAGCTAGTAAGCGAGCAGGGAGCTAGTAAGCGAGGAGCATGCTAGTATGAAAGCAGTTAGCTATTGAGCATGCAGTAGACTAGTAAGCAAGCTGCGGGCTAGTAAGGAAGCTGGAAGATAGTTGAAAGCAGTATGCTAGTAAGCAAGCAGTAAGCCAGAATGCAAGCTGCAAGCTAGTAAGCAAGCACAAGCTAGAACGCAAGCAGCAGGCTTGTAAGCATGCAGTAAGCTAGTAAGCGAGCAACAAGCTACTAGGCAAGCAAGAATCTAGTAAGCAAGCAGCAAGCGTATAGGCAACCGATACGGAGCGATTCTCACATTTTTGTCAACCTGGTATTCCGCCAACGGAGCGCGTCAAAGCAGAGTGCGCCCGCAGCTGACTTTGACGCCCACAGCACCGTTCAGCCCACCGTCCCGACGTAGTGGCGTTTGAGGCCACGAAACGCGGACATCCGGCCATCGGTAGGGACTTGTGCGTCCGCAGAGCCCCTCCGGATTCACGGCCTCTCAGCCGTGGAAGGGTGGAGGTGCGTCCGCTGCCATCCGACCCCACTAGTCGGCGATTCCCACTCCGCCTCCGACATCCTCCTACCCCAGCGAAATAGTGTAGCGGCGAACGAGCACGAGCGAGTGGCCAGCCCGGGCTGGCCCCCAGAATAGGGACCTTTATACCCCTAGCATAGGAGCGAGCGAGCCCGGCGTACCGACTGACGCCTCAAACGCCACGACGTCGGGACGGTGGGCTAAACGGTGCTGTGGGCGTCAAAGTCAGCTGCGGACGCACTCTGCTAGTAAGCGAGTATGGAGCATGGAGCATGGAGTATGGAGCTAGTAGCAAAGCAGAAATCTAGTAAGCAAGCAGTATGCTGGTGAGAAAGCAGATAGTTAGTAAGGAAGCAGTATGCTAGTAAGCAAACACTAAGCTAGTAAGCAACAACTAAGCTAGCAAGCAAGCAGCAAGCTAGTACGAAAGCAGTTTTCTAGTAAGATAGCAGTATGCTAGCCAGAAAGCAGTTAGCTAGTAAGAACGCAGTATGCTTGTAAGCAAGCGGCAAGCTAGAAAGCAAGTAGCAATCTAGTAAGCAAGCAGTAAGCTAGTACGAAAGCAGTTTTCTAGTAAGATAGCAGTATGCTAGCCAGAAAGCAGTTAGCTAGTAAGAACGCAGTATGCTTATAAGCAAGCGGCAAGCTAGAAAGCAAGTAGCAATCTAGTAAGCAAGCAGTAAGCTACCAAGCAAGCAGTAAGCTAGTAAGAAAGCAGTATGCTAGTAAGCAGGCAGTAAGCTAGAACGCAAGCAGTAGGCACGTAAGCAAGCAGTAGGCTAGTAAGCAAGTAGTAAGCTAGTAAGCAACCAGAAAGCTAGTAAGCAAGCAGCAGGCTAGGCCAGAACTCTGTTAGGCACTAAGAACGCAGCATGCTAGTAAGCTTGCGGAAAGCTAGAAAGCTAGCAGCAAGTTAGGAAGCAATCTGTAATCTAGTAAGAAAGCAGTATGCTATTAAGCAAGCAGGGAGATAGTAAGCGAGCAGTAAGCTTGAAACCAAGTTGTAAGCTTGTAAGCAAGCAGTACGCTAGTAAGCATGCAGTGAGACAGTAAGCTAGCAGTGTGATAATAAGCTAGCAGTAAGCTAGTAAACAAGCATTAAGGAACAAAGCAAGCAGTAAACTAGTAACCAAGCTGTAAGCTAGTAAGCAAGCAGTAAGTTACTAAGCAAGCAGTGAGCTAGTAAGCAAGCGGGAAGCTAGTAAGGAAGCAGTTTGCTAGTAAGCATGCAGTAAGTTAGTAAGCTTACAGTAAGATAGTGAGAATGCAGTTAGCTAGTAAGAGAGCAGAAAGCAAGTAACATAGCAGTAAGTTAGTAACAAGACAGTAAGTGAGTAACAAAGCAGTATGCTGGAAAGCAAGCAGGAACCTAGTTTACTGATTGCTTCCAGCGTACTGCTTGCTAACTATCATGCTGGTTCCTTACTAGCCTTTTGCTTGCTTTCCAGCTTACTACTTGCTTGCCAAATTCCAGCTTTCTTCCTAACTTACTGCCCTCTTGCCAGGCGAATGCTTCCTTACTTGCTTACAGCTTCATTACTAGCTTACTGCTTGCTTACTTGCTTACTGCTTACTCACTAGCATACTGCCTCCTTACTAGATTCCTGCACACTTACTAGCTCACTGCTCGCATACTAACATACTGCCTGCTTACTAGCTTTCTGCTTCCTTACTGGCTAACAGCATTCTTACTAGCTTACAGCTTGATTATCTGCTTACTGTTTGCGTACTAACTTGCTGCTTTGTTGCTAACTAATTGCTTTCTCACTAGCTCACTGCTTGCTTAATAACTTGCTGCTTTCTTACTAACTTACTTCTTTCTTACTAGACGAATGCATCCATACTAGCTTCCTGCTTGCTTACTAGCTTACTGGTTGCTTACTAGTTTTGTACTCGCTTAGTGCTTGCTTACTAGCTTGCTGCTTGCTGACTAGCTTGCTGCTTGGTTTCTAGCCTACTGGTAGCTTACTAGCATACTGTTTCCTTACTAGCCTCCTGCTCGCTCAGTAGCTCACTGCATGCTTACTAGCGTACTGTTTTGTTGCTAGCTCCCTGCTCGCTTACTAGCTCACTGCTTGCTTACAAGCTTACTGCTCGCTTCCCAGCTTACTGCTTCCTTACTAGCTTCCAGATCGCTTACTAGCTCACACCTTGTTTACTAGCTTCCAGCTTGTTTACTAGCTTCCTAGCTGCTTACTAGCTTACGGCTAATTTACTCGCTTACTGCACGGTTGTTAGCATGCTGCGTGCTTGCTAGCTTACAGCTTGCTTAATAGCTAGCTGCTTTCATACCAGCTAATTGCATTCTTACCAACATGCTGCTTCCTTACTATCTTACTTGTCGTTTGCTGGCTTACTGCTTGCATACTAGTATACTGCTTCCTCACTAGCTTCCTGCTCGCTTATTTGCTTACTGGTTGCTTACGAGCTTACAGCTTGATTACCTGTTTACTGCATGCTGAATAGCTAACTCCTGTCTTACTAGCCTGCTGCTTGCTTTCTAGCCTACTGCACGCCTACTTGCTTGCTGTTTGTTTCCAAGCTTACGGCTTCTTTCTAGCACACAGCTTCCTTACTATCTTCCTCCTTGCTTACTAGCTCACTGCTTGCTTACTAACTTACTGCTTGCTTACTAGCTTACTACTTCCTTACCAGCTACCTGCTGGCTTACCAGATTACTGCTCGCTTACAAGCTTCCTTTTCGCTTACAAGCTCACTGTTTGCTTAGTAACTTACTGCTTGCTTACTAACTTACTATATCCTTACTTGCTACATGCTTGCTTACCAGCTTACTGCTTGCGTACAAGCTTACTGCTGGCTTACTAGCTTCCTGCTTGCTTACTAGCTTACTGATTGCTTACTAGCTTACTGGGTGCTTACTAGCATACTGCTTGCTTGCTAGCTTACTTGTTGTCTACTAGCTTACTGCTTGGTTACTATCATGCTGCTTCCTTAGCAGCTTCCTCCTCGCATACTAGCTCAGTGCTTGCTTTCAAGCTTACTGCTAGCTTGTCCGCATACTGCATGCTTTCTAGCCTGCTGTTTGCATTCTAGCTTACTCCTTGCATACTGGCTTGCTGCTTGCTTACTATACCACAACTCGCTTACTAGCACACTGCTTGCTATCTAGCTTAGTGCTTGTTGGCTGGCATACTCCTTGCTTAATAGCTAACTGCTTTCTTAATGGCATGCTGGGTGCTTTCTAGCTCACTGCTTTCTTACCAGCGTACTGCTTGCTTACTAGCTTAGTGCTTGCATACTCGCTTACTGCTTGTATGCTAGCCTCCTGCATGCTTTCTAGCTTACTGCTTGGTTACAAGCTTACAGCTAGCTTATCAGCTTCCTGCTTGCTTCTAGCTCACTATTTACATAGTAGCATACGGCTTCCTTACTAGCACCCTCCTCAGTTACTAGCTCACTACATTCTTACCCGCTTACTACCTGCTTGCTTGCTTGCCTCTTGCTTCTAGCTTACTGCATGCTTACATGCTAACTGCCTTCGTTCTAGCCTGCTCCTTGCATTCTAGCTCATTGCATGCTTACTATATTGCCGCTTGCTTTCTAGCTTACGGCATGCTTACTAGCGTACTGCTTGCTTACTAACATACAGCTTTCTTACTAGATAACTGATTTCTGACTAGCCTCCTTCTTGCTGACAAGCTCACTGCTTGCATACTAGCTGGCTGCTTGCATTCTTGCTTACAGCCAGCTTACTACCTCACTACTCGCTTAGCAGCTCACTGCTTGCATACTAGCTTGCCGCTTGCTTTCTAGCTTACAGCTTGCTTACTAGCTTACAACTTTTTTTTTTTTTTTTTTTTTTTGTCGTGAGGAAAATCTTCGAAAGACTCCCTCCCGCCTCCGTGGGGAGAGGTGGGAGGGTTGTGTGGGATTCCCCGCGCCTGTACAACGACAGGCGCGGGACCTACCCACTAAAAACCCCACGGTGACCCTTCGGCACGCTTTGGGAGGATACCGGGAATCGCTCGAAGCATTCTTCCGGTATCCTCCCCGTGCCCGCGCTTTCGCGCCCATCCCCCGGGGGGACAATCGGTCCCCCCAGTAGACACACTGCCTCATAGCGGCGGGACGGGGCCACTCCATCCCGCCGCTATCCGTCCTGGGGCCGCGTTTAGTGGCGGCTGCGAGCCCCAACTCGCAACCGCCCGCGACCCCGTTTCCACCCCTCGGCGGCCGGGCGTTCATGGCCGCACCAGACCGCCGAGGGTGCCTCCCCTTGCGTCGGACCGGTAGGGGGAGGCACTCCTACCCCCAACCGGTCCGACTCGGCGCCGCCTGGCGGGAGGAGGGTCCCCTCAGGACCCCCCTCCCAGCCTAGGTCATCCGCCACGCCGAGGCGGCCGCCCGCGACGCCTCGCGACCGGGCGACGACCTCGGGCCACCGCACGAGCGCGCGCTTCAGCACGCCGCTGATGCTCGCGCTCCCTCCCCGCGGCCTCCTTCTGCAACATTACGTTCTCGCAGAAGGAGGCCACGGCCCTCCACTTCTCCTCGCTGCCGAGCATGGCGCGCACCACGCCCGGCAGCGAGACATCCCGCAAGACGACGCCGACCAGGACACGGCGCTCCCCCTCCCACGCGGGGCATACCTCCAGGGTATGATCCGCCGTGTCCTGCTCAGCGTCGCAGTGGCAGCAACGCGCCGTCGGCTCCTTCCCTATCCGGCACAGGTATCTTCCGAAGCTGCCATGCCCGGAAAATACCTGTGCCATCCGGTAGGTGAGGCTGCCATGGCCTCTGTCCAGCCACTCCTTCAGGAGTGGCCGAACCGCCCCGACAGTCCGGTGCCCCGCGGATGGCAGAGCCAGCCGCTCCTGCCACGCGAGCAACACGGACTGCCGGGCCTGGCGCTTCAAATCGCCCCAAGCAGGTTCCTGCCCGCTCGGGACCGCCCCCAACCCCGCGCGACGGTCGACGCGGTGCAGGTACATCACCGCGTGCGACCGCGCGAGCAGGTCCATGGGCGGCATCCCCGCTAGAACCGTCGCCGCCTCATGTGACATGGTCCGATACCCGCGGACGACCCTGAGCGCCATGCGCCTCTGCACCCGACGCAGCATAGTCATGCTGCGCCGGGAGGCAGCCAGGTCGTCCACCTTGACGGGGGCCCCGTATAGGGCCACCGACTCGACCATTGCCACATAGAGGCGACGAACTCGGCCCGCCGGGCCCCCCAGGTTGGGCAGGATCCGGCCCAGAGCCGCAACCATCCTTTCCAACCGGGGGACCAGGCAGCGGAAATGCTCCTCGAAACGCCAGTGGCTATCGAGGATCAGCCCTAGATACCTGATCTGGGGCTTCACCTCGATGTCAGCCCCACCCACCCGGATCAGAGGGGGTGGCGGATCCTGCCGAGGTGAATGAAACGCAATCACCTCGGTCTTATGGACCGCCACCGTCATCCCCATCCCCCTGATCCGGTCGACGACGCGTTGCGACCCCTGCTCCGCGCGACGCATGGCCGTCCCCCAGTGCGCCCCGACGGCCAGCACCAGTGTGTCATCCGCATAACACACCGTGCTGACGCCGTCGGGGAGGCCGGCCCGCAACACCGAGTCGTACGCGATGTTCCACAGGAGTGGCCCGAGGACCGACCCCTGCGGAACACCGCAGTACACCTCCCTCCGCATATCACCATCCCGGCCCGGATACTCGATCCACCTGCCGCGGAGATAATCCCCGACGACCGCCCTGAGACAAGGGGGGACTCGATGATATTCGAGTCCCCTCCTTATCTCTTCCCAGGGGAGGGTGATAAAGGCATTGGCAATATCCTTGGATATTGCCAATGCCACCCCTCCCCGGGAGACGGCCGCCTCCGAGAGGGCCCTCACACAACCTATCGCGTCGATAGTCGATCGGCCCCCCCGGAAACCGAACTGGCAGTCGGCCAGACCGGGATCACCCCGCGACAGGTGCTCGACGAGGCGGGCAGCAATCACACGCTCGAAGAGCTTGCCCACCTCGTCGAGGAGACAAATGGGCCGGTATGCGGAGGGAGACTCCGCGGGCCGACCCTCCTTCCGGAGGAGGACCATCCTCGCCACCTTCCAACTGGGGGGGAATCGCCCGTCCCTCAGGCAGCGGTCGAACAACCGCCTGAGGTCGGCCCCAAGGACGCCCTGGGTCAAGACCCAAACCCGGCCGGGCACACCATCCGGACCCGGGGCCGTGTTACGAACCCCGAGCCGTCTGATGGCCGCTGCCAGCTCCTCCTGCGTGACCCCCAGCTCGGCCGTCCACTCCACTGGGACAGCCGCCGCCGCCGGAGGACGCGGTCCCCTCTCCCCAATTGGGAAGAGTGTATTGACCACGTCCTCCAGCAGCCGGGGGTCAAGACCCTCGGTGACGGGGGGCGCCCACGGGCGGAGCTTATTCAGCACCACCTTATATGGGCGCCCCCATGGATCGTCATCAAGGGTCTGGAGGAGCTCCTTCCATGCCCGGGTCTTGGCCCGTTTGATGGCGACCTGCAGAGCAACCCGCGCCACGCGGTATGCTCCATACAGGTCATCAGCTGCCCTCGCTCGCGCCACGCCGTCGCCTGTACGTTGACGACGGCGCGCGCGGGTGTACTGGCGTCGGGCGCGGACAGTCGCGACTCGCAACTCCGCGATCGCGTCCGACCACCAGTACACCGCCCGGCGAGGAGAAGCCCGCCCGACCCGAGGCATCGCCGCGTCGCAAATACCCGCGACCAATGCTCCGAGCCGGGCGACCTCCTCCTCTATGCTCGGCAACTCGGCCGCTCCCTGCGGCCAAGTTGCAGCGAGGGCAGCTGCCATCAGGGCGTCCTTGTCCAGGCGCCGAAGCGCCCAGCGGCGTGGTGGGGTGCCACGCAGGCGGCCGTGTCGGGATGCACTCGCGGCGGCAGAGACCTCCATCCGGATGTACCGGTGATCGGAGAGTGTCTCTGCCCCCGCGACCACGTGCCAACCCGACACCATGCGCACGGCGTAGGGGGTCGCGAATCCAACATCCACGATGGACCCCCCATATCGCCGCACGCATGTGTGCTCCGACCCCCGGTTCAATACCCGGAGGTCGAGCCCCGCCGCCCAATCGCCCAGGATCCCGCCGCGAACGGAGGTCCTGGGGGATCCCCAAGCCACCGACTTGGCATTAAAATCCCCCAGGACCAGCACCGGCCGGGCCGCGTAGCGCTGCACGCATGCCGCGACCTCGGCCAAATACAGCTCGAACGCAGCGTGACCGCTACGGGGCGAAATGTAGCACCCCACCACAGCGACTCCCCCCCAGTCCACGGCGACGAATCCCCGACCGCGCTCCAACAAGGAGAACGGTGGGGACCCGTCGCCCCCTCCCCATACCGTCGCCACCAAGCCGTCCGCGTCGCCCACCCAATGAGGGTGATCGGGGACGCGGTACGGCTCGGCGGCGACCGCCAGGCCAACCCCCCACTCCGCGAGGACTTGGGACATCAAGTCCTGTGCCGCGCGGCAGTGGTTGAGGTTGGCCTGGAGGAGGAGGCGGGGCGGCATTAATCAATGGCCGCGCCAGCCTCCTCCCGGCCGTCCGTCCCCGTAGCACCGTCCACCTCCATGGAGGACGATGCCACCGCCCTCGGCACCGGAGCCGGTGCAGCCCGCCTCTTCCTCTCCTTCCGGGAGGGGGGGGAGCACTTCTTGCTCCCCACCATGTGATCGGCTGGCCTCCCCATGTCCGCACGCAGCGGGCAGTGGGGGGCCGCCGAGCACTGTCTCGCACGGTGCTCTTTGGCACCGCAGCGGTAACACTGACCGCTGCGGTCCACCGGCGAGGTGCACCACTGCCTCACGTGCCCCAATTCGAGGCAGCGGTGACACTGGAGCGGGCGCGGCGCGAGGATTTCCACTCGTGCCGAAACCCACCCCACCAACACCCTCCCGGATTCCGCCACCTTACGGGCGGCGGAGAGGGGGCACCGGGCCCACACCGACCCGTGGCCGGAGGGCGACCTGCGGATCTCTCCAATCCGCAGGTCCTCCACAGGACAGTCCCCCGCCCTCGCAAGGGCACGGGACACATCCTGTGCGCTGACCGAGTCGTCCAGCCCACAAACGCGCATCTCCGTGCGCTTCGTGGGCCGAGCGACCCGGACACCTCGCACGCCCAGCTGCTCTCGGAGCCTCTGGGCGAGACGATCCGCCTTCGCGCCGCCTTCTGCACCGGGGATCTCCAGCAAGAGACCCCCGGTCACGGCCCTCTTCGCCCTCACGGAGGCGATGCCCAGCTCTTCCAGGGAGATATTCTCCCTGGCGAGCCGCATCGCCTCCGCGAGGGTCAGGTCGCCCCCCTGCGCAACGGTCAGCGTCACCGCTGCCGTTTTTGGGGGACGACCTGGTCGTGCCTTCCCGACCTTCGCGGCCTTTACCTTGGTCGCCGGCGGCGGAGGCGGAGGCTGCGGTTGCGAGGCCTTCCTCGCCGCCCGCTTCGCCTTCCGCCCCACCACCTCACTCCACGCCACCCCCCCTTGGGAGGGTGCTGTGGAGGACGCGACCACCGCGACCACGGGTACACACTAGCTTACAACTTGCTTACTAGCTAACAGCTATCTTACCAGCTTACTGTTTGCTTACTGGCTTACTGGTTGCTTACTAGCTTGCAGCTTGCTTACTATCATACTACGGCCTTTCTATCTGCCTCCTCACCTACAAGCTCACTTCTTGATTTCCAGCTAGCTGCTTGCTTACTCGCCTGCTGCTGCTTTCGGTCTTACTGCTTGCTTACTAGCCTGCAGCGTGGTTTCTATCTTACTGCTTGCTTACTAGCATACTGATTTCTTACTAACTCACTGCTTTGTCAATTGCTTACTGCTTGCTTACTAGCTTACTGCATGCTTACTAGATAACGACTTTTTTTTTTTTTTTTTGTCGTGGGGAAAATCTTCGAAAGACTCCCTCCCACTTCTTTGGGGAGAGACGGGAGGGGTGTGTGGGATACCCCGCGCCCGTAGAGTGACGTGCGTGGGACCTACTAACTAAAAACCACGGACGGGGCCATTCCAGCTCGCCGCCATCCGTCCCGGGGCCGCATTTAGTGGCGGGCTGCGAGCCCCAACTTGCGACACCGTTTCTACCCCTCGGCGCCCGGGAGCTCATGGCCGCTCCAGGCCACCGAGGGTGCCTCCCCGTGGGCCGGCCCCACCCGGTCCGACCCTTCACCGCCTGGCGGGAGGAGGCTCCCCTCAGGGCCCCCCTCCCAGCCAGGGCCATCCGCCGCGCAAAGGCGGCCGCCCGCGACGCCTAGCGCCTGGGCGACGCCTTCGCGCCACCATACGAGCGCGAGCATCAGCGCGCCGCTGAAGCTCGCGCTCCCTTCCCGCGGCCTCCTTCTACAGCATTACGGTCTCGCAGAAAGAGGCCACGGCCCTCCACTTCTTCTCGCTGCCGAGCATGGCGCGGACCACACCCGGCAGCGAGACTTCCCGCCCTATGACGCCGACCAGGTCACGGCGCTCCCCCTCCCACGCTGGGCATACCTGGAGGGTATGATCAGCCGTGTCCTGCTTGGCGTCACAATGGCAGCAACGCGCCGTCGGCTCCTTCCCTATCCGACACAGGAATCTTCCGAAGCTGCCATGCCCGGAAAATACCTGTGCCAGCCGGTAAGTGAGGCTTCCATGGCTTCTGTCCAGCCACTGTTCCTGCTCTCCCGGGACATCCCCCACTCCTGTGCGACGGTCGACACGATGACGATACATCATCGCGTGCGACCGCGCGAGGAGATCCATGGGCGGCATCCCCGCAAGAACCGTCGCCGCCTCATGCGACACGGTCCGGTGACCGCGGACGACCCTCAGCTCCATCCGCCTCTGCATCCGACGCAGCATCGTCATGCTGCGCCGGGAGGCCGCCAGGTCGTCCGCCCAGACGGGGGCCCCGTATGGGGCCACCGACTGAACTATTGCCATATAGAGGCGGCGAACTCGTCCCGCGGGGCCCCCCAGCTTGGGGAGGATCCGGCCTAAAGCCGAGACCATCCTCTCTAACCGGGGAACCAGGCAGCGGAAATGCTCCTCGAAGCGCCAGTGGCTATCGAGGATCAGCCCCAGATACCTCATCCGGGGCTTCACCTCGATATCAGCCCCACCCACCCGGATCAGAGGGGGTGGCGGAACCTGCCGAGGTGAATGGAACGCTATCACCTCGGTCTTATGGACCGCCACTATCATCCCCATCCTCCTGATCCGGTCGACGACGCGTTGCGCCTCCTCCTCGGCGAGGCGCTTGGCCCTCCCCCACTGAGCCCCGACAGCCAGCACCAGTGAGTCATCTGGGTAACACACGGCACTGACGCCGTCGGGGTGGTCAGCCCGCAACACCACGTAGTACGCGATGTTCCACAGGAGTGGCCCGAGGACCGACCCTTGCGGAACCCCGCAGTACTCCTCCCTCCGCATATCACCATCACGGCACGGATACTCGATCCACCTGCCGCGGAGATAATCCCCGACCACTGCCCTGAGACTCGGAGGGACCCGTTGATATTCGAGCCCCCTCCGTATCTCTCCCCAGGGAAGGATGTTAAACGCGTTGGCAATATCCAGCGATACCGCCAACGCCACCTCTCCCCGGGAGACGGCCGACTCCGAGGGGGCCCTGACCCGACTGATCGCGTCGACCGTCGACCGGCCCCCCCCCCCCCGGAAACCGTACTGGCAGTCGGCCAGGCCCCCGCGACAGGTGCTCGACGAGGCGGCCAGCAATCACTCGCTCGAAGAGCTTGCCCACCTCGTCGAGGAGACAGATGGGCCGGTATGCGGATGGAGACTCCGCGGGCCGACCCTCTTTCCGGAGGAGGACCGTCCTCGCTACCTTCCAACTGGGGGGGAATCGCCCGTCCCTCAGACATCGATTAAACAACAGCCAGAGGTCGGCCCCAAGGACGCCGTGCGTTAAGACCCAAACCCGGCCGGGCACACCATCCGGACCCGGGGCCGTGTTACGCGCCCCGAGCCGTCTGATGGCCGCGGCCAGCTCCCCCTGCGTGACCCCCGGCTCGGCCACCCACTCCAACGGGGCCGTCGCCTCTGCCGGAGGACGTGGTCCCATGTCCCCAATTGGGAAGAGAGTATTGACCACGTCCTTCAGCAGCCGGGGGTCAAGACCCTCGGTGACGGGGGGCGCCCACGGGCGGAGCTTGTTCAGCACCGCCTTATAAGGGCGCCCCCAAGGGTCGTCATCAAGGGTCTCGAGGAGCTCCTTCCATGCCCGGGTCTTGGCCCGTTTGATGGCGACCTGCAGAGCCATCCGCGACATGCGGTATACCTCATACAGGTCATCTGCCCTCGCTCGCGCCACGCTATCGTCTCTCCGTAGACGACGGCGAGCGCGGGTGTACTGGCATCGGGCGCGGACACTCGCGTCTCGCATATCCGCGATCGCGGCCGACCACCAGTACACCGCCCGGCGAGGAGAAGCCCGCCCGACCCGGGGCATCGCCGCGTCCCATATGTTCGCGACCTTCCCCCCGAGTCGGGCGACCTCCTCCTCTATACTCGGCAACTCGGCCGCCCCCTGGAGCCAAGTTGCAGCGAGGGCAGCTGCCATCAGGGCCACGCACCCGTTTGGTTGTCCTGGCGGCAGGGGAGGTGAACCCCTACGTGGCGCGTCCCCAGGTGGCGGATAGGGTTAGCCGCAGGTATGGGCTGCGGGTATGGGGTCACCAACCTGAGGAGGCTGGTGACCGCATCCTCGCATGTGATCCCGGAGGTTAGGGCGAAAGCTCCCGCGGACCAAACACCGGTATGAATGCTTTGTGTGGGTGAATGTGTCTGTGAATGGCCCGGGACATGGGATATTTGCCGCGGGTGTTACCTAAGGCTGCAGGTTGGCCCGCTGGCTGCGGATGAGTCCAGCGGCCAACGTGGCCACCCAGTCGGCGGCTTAGTCCTATGTCACGGGGCCGTGGGCGCTGTTGGCCACGCGCCTGCGGTTGAGTGGGAATGCGGTGGGAGGAGTGCCTCCTACCGAGAAGGGCCTGAAAAGGCATGACGCGGCGGGGGACTCTGTGATGTCTCACTAGAGTTGCCGGTCCCTCGCCAGGCGTCTGAGGATGGTCACCGTGGGGTTTTAGTCGGTAAGAGTCCGACACTACCCACAAGCCCGCCCTTCGGGTGGGTTCGCGGGTGTCCATGAGGATTTCCCCACGTACAAAAAGAAAAGTAACCTCGAAAAGAAGCAGCAAGATAGTAAGCGAGCAGGAAGCTTGTAAGGAAGCAGTATGCTTGTAAGCAAGCAGTAAGCTAGAAAGCAATTTGTAAGCTACGTAAGCAAGCAGTAAGCGATTAAGCTAGCAGTAAGCCAGTAATCAGGCAGTAATCTTGTAAGCAAGCAATAAGCTAGTAAGCAAGCAGGAAGCTAGTAAGGATCTCGTCGATCATGTCCCCTATCCTCCTCAGGAGATCGTCCTCTGAGGAGGACGGGGACCTCTGCGCGGGCGGGGTGCGGGTGGAAGGGCCCGTGGGGGCCGCACCACCTCCGCCGCACTCCGCTTCATAACGACCGCAGGAGGGCGCGGCGTATGAGGAGGGAGGACAGGAGGGAGGGCCGCGCTGTTCCAGCGCGCCTCTGCCCTCATCCTCCCCCGTCGCTCCTCCTCCAACAGGAGCTGCAGACGAGCGTTCCGCCCGCTTGGCTCCCGCGCCGCGTCCCTCATCATTTGGGCAGCCTCCCTCAGAGCCTCTGCCCCGCCGCTCTTCTGCCCCTTAAAAGAGCAGGCAGCGGCCACTTTCTCCACTCGTCTTAGGGACGAGGAGATCCACTCCGATATCTCCTCGGTCACCTCGTCCCTGAGACAACTTATCCGGACAACCGGGCACATCGCCCTGCCCACTCCATTGACGGCCTGCCCCGTCATCTTTCTCTTGGAGCCTATGAGGCTCCTGGTGGAGGAGAAGGACGAGACAGACGCAGTCTCGTCGTCCTCCTCCACCCTCCACGAAGCCGGGCAAGGCGCTTGGAGCGGCGCGAGCGTCGTCACTCCAGTCCCGACACCGCCTTCGTCCTCCTCCTCTGACTTACCCCACCCATCCCCGTTTTAATTTTAAACTCCATACTATTCCCACGAGCAGGTCGGAAGAAAAGGTCCGCCCGGGCAGAGCCGCCTTACTCGGGTAAGTCTATATTTTCCTGGGGTTCGGCAGGTGCCCCGGAGGTGGTCGCTTGGGATTGGGCCTCCTCCACCAACCATGCATCCCATCGCCGCGCACCATAACTTAGGATTGGAGGGCGATTTTATAGAGTCGCCATACACGCGGTACCCCGGGCGGTTAAGCCAAGGCCCCCGTTCCTCCAGCCGTCACGTACCATTCACAAAACAAAAAAAGGAATTGAGGATGTGTCGTTGTGACGACCATCAGGAGGCTTACGCTGTGATAAGCATCAGGTACCTCAGGGTCGCTACGCCCCGTACTGCGGCCGACGATTGCCGGACACAGCCCCTGAAGGTCTTACTAGCAAACTGCTTCCTTACTAGTGTGGGTGACAGTGTGGGTGATGAAAGAATCGCATAGATAAACACTGCCGAAAGGCAAGCGACCGCGAGAGTGAGAGTGAGAGAGAGAGTGAGAGCGTACGCGCGAGCGAGAGAAGTGTAAAGGGCAATAGACGCCGAAATCGGTGTGGCAATGAACGTGCGCGAGAACCGAAATATAAGAAAGAACGATAGAAGACAGGTTCAGAGTGTATTATGCGAGCGTGACGTTTAGAGAAATTGCGAAATAAAAACCTGTGAGTGCACCGAGATTACGAGGGATAATTCTCTAAATCGACACCACGAAACCATATCCCTACAAATTGGGGGCTCGTCCGGGATTTATCGAAATCAGAGGTGAAATTCGGTGCAACAATCTTGTTAAGTCAAGATCTAATCCAAGTATGGAGCAATACAGTGGGTTTACGGTGCAACAACTAAAAGATAAATTGCGAGAGTTAGGACAGCCTACCGCGGGCCCAAAAATAGAGCTTGTCGCCAGGCTCATGAACGTCGAGGCGGAAGGGCTGGCAGCACCCGCACCTGAAATCATGCAGGTGCCGATGGCTGCGGACTATCGCGGAGAGGACGAGAGAAGGACCGAGTGGATGCAACGCGAGATGGAGATGGCTCGGAGGGAACGCGACATGATGCAGAAGGAGCTGGAAATAGCGAGACGAGAGATCGAGGTGATGCAGCAAATGCAGCAGTTGCATTTGGCGGCAAATTCAGCTCGACCAGCGATGGAGGAAGTCAGGCTGCGTCAAGACATTTTACAAACATCGACGTCCGAAGAGACACATCGAACACGGATAAGCGTAACGGTGATCGCCGAATTGCTAAGCCATTTCGATGGTAACGGGCCTTACGAGCATTGGGAACGGCAATTCGAGCTACTACGAGGTGCGCATCAGCTAACGAATTGTGAAGCGATGATTTTGCTGGGATCGCGGCTGAGGGGGAAAGCAATGGAGTGGTTCTATTCTAAACCAGAATACGTCACGATGCCCGTGGACGAGTTATTAAAGGAAATGCGAGGGATGTTCCACCATGTCCCGAGCAGAGTGGCCAGGAAAAGGGAATTTGAGCAACGACATTGAAGAACGGTGAGCGTTTCAGCGATTATTATCACCAGAAGTTGATTTTAGGGAACCGTGTACCCATCGACGATGACGAAATTATCGAGTATCTTCTTGAGGGAATTCCGGATCTAACCCTACGGAACCAGGCCCGCATCGAAAAGAGAGCCGATGCCAGTCGAACTTCGAGGAAAACCACGGGGGTGGACGGGTACGTGGAACAGCAGCAGATCATCGAGAGGTGCCACAACTGCGGAGGGAGAGGTCATCGAGCAGCCGAATGCCCAGCAAAGGACAGAGGGGCGAAGTGCTTTCATTGCCGAGAGTTTGGACACATCGCGTCTAGATGCCCACGAAAGACGTCAGCTGCAGTGGACAGCCATTTTGCCGAAACAACTGCGAAAGGGAAGTACATTAAGTCCGTAACAATAAATAATTCAGAAATGACTGCTCTCATCGATACCGGGAGCGATGTAACGCTGATGCGAGCGGACGCGTACGATAGAATAGGCGCGCCGCGTATAGAGTATAACCAAGTAAGCTTCGACGGTATAGGCTCGGTTTCAAATAAAACTTTAGGAGGGTTCACAACCACCATCGAGATCGACGGGTCGTTGTACACTATTATGGCACACGTTGTGCCCGAATCGCTCATGCGGCATAGCCTTTTGCTGGGGGCTGATTTCCTAAATAACGTACAACTAACTATCGAGCACGGGCGTGTCGAGATCCAGCAGCTGAGCAGAGTTCAGCCGACGGAAAACGACCTGACCGAAGTATTGCAAATAAACGTGTGCGAAGAAGCAAGACGAGTGGATATATCCCACATAAAAAATTCCGAGACCGCGAGCCGTGTGATGTCTACGGTGGATGGTTACGAAGCAAAGAAAATACGTGAGGTAGGGGTCGAAATGGCAATTATCTTAAAAGAACCCGTATATCAGCGAGCTAGGCGTCTATCCGCGGTAGAACGAGACGAGGTAAATGCGCATATACGAGAGTGGTTGCGCGACGGGATCATTCAACCCTCATTGTCAGATTTTGCGAGTCCGGTCGTTCTAGTGCGGAAGAAGGACGGGTCGTCACGACTATGCGTCGATTACAGGCAGCTCAATCGGAAAGTTATCGGCAAAGTATTACGGTCCGTATCGTGTAACGAGAGTGCTGCGAAACGAACGATATATTGTAGAGAGGGTAGGCGATCACGAAGGCCCGGGAGAAACCAGCACAGCAGCAGAGTACATGAAAGTTTGGGTCCACGACTCAGGCTCCGACCGAAGCGACGAAGAAAACGCGGAAAATGTCTGAGGCCAGACATCGCTGCAGGACGGCCGAGTGTGGGTGACAGTGTGGGTGATGAAAGAATCGCATAGATAAACACTGCCGAAAGGCAAGCGACCGCGAGAGCGAGAGTGAGAGAGAGAGTGAAAGCGTACGCGCGAGCGAGAGAAGTGTAAAGGGCAATAGACGCCGAAATCGGTGTGGCAATGAACGTGCGCGAGAACCGAAATATAAGAAAGCGAACGATAGAAGACAGGTTCAGAGTGTATTATGCGAGCGTGACGTTTAGAGAAATTGCGAAATAAAAACCTGTGAGTGCACCGAGATTACGAGGGATAATTCTCTAAATCGACATCACGAAATCATATCCCTACACTAGCTTCCTACTCGCTTACTAGCTCACTGCTGCCTTACTAGCTTACTGCTTGCTTACTATCTCGCTGCCTGCTTCCTATCATTCCGCTTGCTTACTAGCTCACTGCGCCCTTACTCGCTTACTGCTTGCTTACTGGCTTACTGCTTGCTCACTAGTTTACTTCATGCTAACTAGCATAGTCCTCTCTTACAAGCTAATTGCTTTGTTACTAGCCTGCTGCATGCTTACTAGCTTACTTGTTTCTTACTAGCTTACTGCTTGCTAGTAGCATACTGCTTCAATACTAGCTTCCTGCTCGCTTACTAGCTCACTGCTGCCTTACTAACTTACTGGTTGCTTACTAACTTACTACTTCCTTACTAGCTACCTCCTTCCTTACCAGCATTCTGCTTGCTTAGTAGCTTACTGGTTACTTACTAGCTTACTGCTTGCTTACTTGTTCACGGCATGCTCAATAGCTAACTGCTTCCTTCCTAGACAGCTGCTTGCATGCTAGCATACTGCTTGCTTAATAGCTGACTGTTTTCTTACTAGCTTACTGCATGATTACTAACTTACTGCTAGCTTATTAACTTACTGCTTGTTTACTACCTAACTGCTTTCTTAGAACACCCCGGCTTTCTTCTTAACTTTCGGCTTTCTTACTAGCCAGCTGCATGCTGACTAGCTTACTGCTTGCTTACTAGCTTGTTGCTTTCATACTGGCTCACTGCTTCCTTACTAGCGTCCTCCACGCTTACTAGCTCACTGCATGCTTACTGGCTTCCTACATGTTTACTAGCTCACTGCTTGCTTACTAGCTTGCTGCTTACTTTATAGCTTCCAGCATGCTTACTAGCATACCGCTATCATACTAGCTAGAAGCTTTCTGACTAGCCTGCTGCTTGCTTACAAGCTTACAGTTTGCTTAGTAGCTTATTGCTTGCTTACTAGCTTACTGGTTCCTTTCTAGCTTGCTGCTTGCTTTCTTGCATACTGCTTTCTTACTTGCTACTTGCTTTATTACTAGACTGCTTCTTGCTTACTAACTTACTTGTTGCTTACTAGATTACTGGCTGCTTACTAGCATGCAGCTGACGTTCTAGCATATCGCAACCTTACTAGCTTCCTGCATGCTTAATAGCTTACTAGTTCCTTAACAGCTTACTGCTAACTTACTGACATCCTTCTCCCGTAATATGTCCCGGCTCGCTTACTAGCTTCCTGCTTGCTTACTGGCATAATGCTTCCTTATTTGCTTCCTGCGCGTTCTGTAGCATGCTGCTTCCTGACTCTCTGCCTGCTCGCATACTAGGTCACTGCACTCTTACTAGCCTGCTTGCCTGCTAGCTTACAACCAGCTTACTCGCTTAGTGCTTGCTTACTAGCCCGCTGCTTGCTTTCTACCATACTGCTTGCTTACTAGCATTCAGGTAGCTTCCCAGCTTACTGCTTGCCTACTAGATTACTGGTTGCACACTAGCATGCAGCTTGCTTACTGTCAAACTTCTTCCTTACTAGCTCACTGCTTGCCTACCAGCTTACTGCTAGCTTACATGCTCACTGCTTGCCTACTAGCTTACTGCTTGCCTACTAGTCCACAGCTAGCTTACTCGCCTACTTCTTGCTTACTAGCCCGCTGCTTACTTTCTAGCACACTGCTTCCTTACTAGTTTCCTGCTTGCTTACATCCTTACTGCCTGCTTTCTAGCTAACTGAATGCTTAGTAGCATTCTGCTCCTTACAGGGACCTTGCTCGCTTACTAGCTTACTGCTTGCTTACTAGCTTCCTCCTCGCCTACTAGCTCACTGTCTGCTCACCAGCTTACTTCTTGCTTACTAGCCCGCTGATTGCTTACTATCTTTCAGCTTGCTTACTACCTTACCACTTCCTTAATAGTATCCTGCTCTCTTACAAGGTCCATGCTCGCTTACCAGTTTACTGCTAGCTTCCTAGCATTCTGCTCTCTTACTAGGTCCCTGCCTGCTTACTAACTATCTGCTCGCTTACTAGCTCCCTGCTTGCTTACTAGCATCCTGTTTGCTTACTTGCTTACTGCTTCTTTTTTTTTTTTTTTTTTTTGTCGTGGGGAAAATCTTCGAAAAACTGCCTCCCACCTCTTTGGGGAGAGGTGGGAGGGGTGTGTGGGATTCCCCGCGCCCGTAGAATGACGGGCGCGGGACCTACCCACTAAAAACCCCACGGTGACCCTTCCGCTCGATTTGGGAGGATACCGGGAATCGCTCGAAGCATTCTTCCGGTATCCTCCCCGTGCCCGCGCTTCGCGCCCATCCCCGGGGGGGACAAACGGTCCCCCCGGTAGACACACTGTCTCATAGCGGCAGGACGGGGCCACTCCATCCCGCCGCCATCCGTCCCGGAGCCGCATTTAGTGGCGGGCTGCGAGCCCCAATTCGCAACCGCCTGCGACCCCGTTTCTACCCATCGGCGGCCGGGAGCTGATGGCCGCTCCAGGCCACCGAGGGTGCCTCCCCGTGGGCCGGACCCACCCGGTCCGACCCATCGCCGCCTGGCGGGAGGAGGCCCCCCCAGGGCCCCCCTCCCAGCCAGGGTCATCCACCGCGCAAAGGCCGCCACCCGCGACGCCTGACGCCCGGGCGACACCCTTGCGCCACCATACGAGCGCGAGCCTCAGCGCGCCGCCTTCCCGCGGCCTCCTTCTGCAGCATTACGGTCTCGCAGAAGGAGGCCACGGCCCTCCACTTCCTCTCGCTGCCGAGCATGGCGCGCACCACACCCGGCAGCGAGACATAACTTGCTTACTGCTTGCTTACTAGATTGCTGCTTGCTTTCTAGCTTACAGCTTGCTTACTAGCATACTGCTTTCTTTCTAGCTAGCAGCTTTCTGACTAGCATGCTGCGCGCATACCAGCTTACTGTTTGCTTAGTTGCTTACTGCTTTCTTACTAGTGTAATGCTTCCTTAGTAGCATCCAGCTTGTTTACTACCTTACAGCTCCCCCACTAGCTTACCGCTCTTCTTCTAGCTGTCTGCATTCTTACTTTTTTTTTTTTTTTTTTTTTGTCGTGGGGAAAATCTTCGAAAGACTCCCTCCCACCTCCTTGGGGAGAGGTGGGAGGCGTGTGTGGGATTCCCCGCGCCCGTACAACGACAGGCGCGGGACCTACCCACTAAAAACCCCACGGTGACCCTTCGGCACGCTTTGGGAGGATACCGGGAATCGCTCGAAGCATTCTTCCGGTATCCTCCCCGTGCCCGCGCTTTCGCGCCCATCCCCCGGGGGGACAATCGGTCCCCCCAGTAGACACACTGCCTCATAGCGGCGGGACGGGGCCACTCCATCCCGCCGCTATCCGTCCCGGGGCCGCGTTTAGTGGCGGCTGCGAACCCCAACTCGCAACCGCCCGCGACCCCGTTTCCATCCCTCGGCGGCCGGGCGTTCATGGCCGCACCAGACCGCCGAGGGTGCCTCCCCTTGCGTCGGACCGGTAGAGGAAGGCACTCCTACCCCCAACCGGTCCAACCCGGCGCCGCCTGGCGGGAGGAGGGTCCCCTCAGGACCCCCCTCCCAGCCTAGGTCATCCGCCACGCCGAGGCGGCCGCCCGCGACGCCTCGCGACCGGGCGACGACCTCGGGCCACCGCACGAGCGCGCGCTTCAGCACGCCGCTGAAGCTCGCGCTCCCTCCCCGCGGCCTCCTTCTGCAACATTACGTTCTCGCAGAAGGAGGCCACGGCCCTCCACTTCTCCTCGCTGCCGAGCATGGCGCGCACCACGCCCGGCAGCGAGACATCCCGCCCGACGACGCCGACCAGGACACGGCGCTCCCCCTCCCACGCGGGGCATACCTCCAGGGTATGATCCGCCGTGTCCTGCTCAGCGTCGCAATGGCAGCAACGCGCCGTCGGCTCCTTCCCTATCCGGCACAGGTATCTTCCGAAGCTGCCATGCCCGGAAAATACCTGTGCCAGCCGGTAGGTGAGGCTGCCATGGCCTCTGTCCAGCCACTCCTTCAGGAGTGGCCGAACAGCCCCGACAGTCCGGTGCCCCGCGGTTGGCAGAGCCAGCCGCTCCTGCCACGCGAGCAACACGGACTGCCGGGCCTGGCGCTTCAAATCGCCCCAAGCAGGTTCCTGCCCGCCCGGGACCGCCCCCACCCCCGCGCGACGGTCGACGCGGTGCCGGTACATCACCGCGTGCGACCGCGCGAGCAGGTCCATGGGCGGCATCCCTGCTAGAACCGTCGCCGCCTCATGTGACATGGTCCGATACCCGCGTACGACCCTGAGCGCCATGCGCCTCTGCACCCGACGCAGCATAGTCATGCTGCGCCGGGAGGCAGCCAGGTCGTCCGCCCAGACGGGGGCCCCGTATAGGGCCACCGACTGGACCATTGCCACATAGAGGCGACGAACTCGGCCCGCCGGGCCCCCCAGGTTGGGCAGGATCCGGCCCAGAGCCGCAACCATCCTTTCCAACCGGGGGACCAGGCAGCGGAAATGCTTCTCGAAACGCCAGTGGCTATCGAGGATCAGCCCCAGATACCTGATCTGGGGCTTCACCTCGATGTCAGCCCCACCCACCCGAATCAGAGGGGGTGGCGGATCGTGCCGAGGTGAATGAAACGCAATCACCTCGGTCTTATGGACCGCCACCGTCATCCCCATCCCCCTGATCCGGTCGACGACGCGTTGCGACCCCTCCTCCGCGCGATGCATGGCCCTCCCCCAGTGCGCCCCGACGGCCAGCACCAGTGTGTCATCCGCATAACACACCGTGCTGACGCCGTCGGGGAGGCCGGCCCGCAACACCGTGTCGTACGCGATGTTCCACAGGAGTGGCCCGAGGACCGACCCCTGCGGAACACCGCAGTACACCTCCCTCCGCATATCACCATCCCGGCCCGGATACTCGATCCACCTGCCGCGGAGATAATCCCCGACGACCGCCCTGAGACAAGGGGGGACTCGATGATATTCGAGTCCCCTCCTTATCTCTTCCCAGGGGAGGGTGTTAAAGGCATTGGCAATATCCAAGGATATTGCCAATGCCACCCCTCCCCGGGAGACGGCCGCCTCCGAGAGGGCCCTCACACGACCTATCGCGTCGATAGTCGATCGGCCCCCCCGGAAACCGAACTGGCAGTCGGC
This sequence comes from Colletes latitarsis, assembly GCF_051014445.1. Classification (NCBI taxonomy): domain Eukaryota; kingdom Metazoa; phylum Arthropoda; class Insecta; order Hymenoptera; family Colletidae; genus Colletes; species Colletes latitarsis. Next base: position 124,158 of record NW_027488377.1, on the reverse strand, counting down.
CAGACCGGGATCACCCCGCGACAGGTGCTCGACGAGGCGGGCAGCAATCACACGCTCGAAGAGCTTGCCCACCTCGTCGAGGAGACAAATGGGCCGGTATGCGGAGGGAGACTCCGCGGGCCGACCCTCCTTCCGGAGGAGGACCATCCTCGCCACCTTCCAACTGGGGGGGAATCGCCCGTCCCTCAGGCAGCGGTCGAACAACCGCCTGAGGTCGGCCCCAAGGACGCCCTGGGTCAAGACCCAAACCCGGCCGGGCACACCATCCGGACCCGGGGCCGTGTTACGAACCCCGAGCCGTCTGATGGCCGCTGCCAGCTCCTCCTGCGTGACCCCCAGCTCGGCCGTCCACTCCACTGGGACAGCCGCCGCCGCCGGAGGACGCGGTCCCCTCTCCCCAATTGGGAAGAGTGTATTGACCACGTCCTCCAGCAGCCGGGGGTCAAGACCCTCGGTGACGGGGGGCGCCCACGGGCGGAGCTTATTCAGCACCACCTTATATGGGCGCCCCCATGGATCGTCATCAAGGGTCTGGAGGAGCTCCTTCCATGCCTGGGTCTTGGCCCGTTTGATGGCGACCTGCAGAGCAACCCGCGCCACGCGGTATGCTCCATACAGGTCATCAGCTGCCCTCGCTCGCGCCACGCCGTCGCCTGTACGTTGACGACGGCGCGCGCGGGTGTACTGGCGTCGGGCGCGGACAGTCGCGACTCGCAACTCCGCGATCGCGTCCGACCACCAGTACACCGCCCGGCGAGGAGAAGCCCGCCCGACCCGAGGCATCGCCGCGTCGCAAATACCCGCGACCAATGCTCCGAGCCGGGCGACCTCCTCCTCTATGCTCGGCAACTCGGCCGCTCCCTGCGGCCAAGTTGCAGCGAGGGCAGCTGCCATCAGGGCGTCCTTGTCCAGGCGCCGAAGCGCCCAGCGGCGTGGTGGGGTGCCACGCAGGCGTCCGTGTTGGGATGCACTCGCGGCGGCAGAGACCTCCATCCGGATGTACCGGTGATCGGAGAGTGTCTCTGCCCCCGCGACCACGTGCCAACCCGACACCATGCGCACGGCGTTGGGGGTCGCGAATCCAACATCCACGATGGACCCCCCATATCGCCGCACGCACGTGTGCTCCGACCCCCGGTTCAATACCCGGAGGTCGAGCCCCGCCGCCCAATCGCCCAGGATCCCGCCGCGAACGGAGGTCCTGGGGGATCCCCAAGCCACCGACTTGGCATTAAAATCCCCCAGGACCAGCACCGGCCGGGCCGCGTAGCGCTGCACGCATGCCGCGACCTCGGCCAAGTACAGCTCGAACGCAGCGTGACCGCTACGGGGCGAAATGTAGCACCCCACCACAGCGACTCCCCCCCAGTCCACGGCGACGAATCCCCGACCGCGCTCCAACAAGGAGAACGGTGGGGACCCGCCGCCCCCTCCCCATACCGTCGCCACCAAGCCGTCCGCGTCGCCCACCCAATGAGGGTGATCAGGGACGCGGTACGGCTCGGCGGCGACCGCCAGGCCAACCCCCCACTCCGCGAGGACTTGGGACATCAAGTCCTGTGCCGCGCGGCAGTGGTTGAGGTTGGCCTGGAGGAGGAGGCGGGGCGGCATTAATTAATGGCCGCGCCAGCCTCCTCCCGGCCGTCCGTCCCCGTAGCACCGTCCACCTCCATGGAGGACGATGCCACCGCCCTCGGCACCGGAGCCGGTGCAGCCCGCCTCTTCCTCTCCTTCCGGGAGGGGGGGGAGCACTTCTTGCTCCCCACCCTGTGATCGGCTGGCCTCCCCATGTCCGCACACAGCGGGCAGTGGGGGGCCGCCGAGCACTGGCTCGCACGGTGCTCTTTGGCACCGCAGCGGTAACACTGACCGCTGCGGTCCACCGGCGAGGTGCACCACTGCCTCACGTGCCCCAATTCGAGGCAGCGGTGACACTGGAGCGGGCGCGGCGCGAGGATTTCAACTCGCGCCGAAACCCACCCCACCAACACCCTCCCGGATTCCGCCACCTTACGGGCGGCGGAGAGGGGGCACCGGGCCCACACCGACCCGAGGCCGGAGGGCGACCTGCGGATCTCTCCGATCCGCAGGTCCTCCACATGACAGTCCCCCGCCCTCGCAAGGGCACGGGACACATCCTGTGCGCTGACCGAGTCGTCCAGCCCACAAATGCGCATCTCCGTGCGCTTCGTGGGCCGGGCGACCCGGACACCTCGCTCGCCCAGCTGCTCGCGGAGCCTCTGGGCGAGACGATCCGCCTTCGCGCCGCCTTCTGCACCGGGGATCTCCAGCAAGAGACCCCCGGTCACGGCCCTCTTCGCCCTCACGGAGGCGATGCCCAGCTCTTCCAGGGAGATATTCTCCCTGGCGAGCCGCATCGCCTCCGCGAGGGTCAGGTCGCCCCCCTGCGCAACAGTCAGCGTCACCGCTGCCGTTTTTGGGGGACGACCTGGTCGTGCCTTCCCGACCTTCGCGGCCTTTACCTTGGCCGCCGGCGGCGGAGGCGGAGGCTGCGGTTGCGAGGCCTTCCTCGCCGCCCGCTTCGCCTTCCGCCCCACCACCTCACTCCACGCCACCCCCCCTTGGGAGGGTGCTGTGGAGGACGCGACCACCGCGACCACGGGTACACCACCCCCCTTGGGGGTCGCGACCCGGGGCCCTGGTGCCGCAACGCTGGGCGGAGCCTTCACTCCGCCCTTCTTTGCCTTCCCCGACTGTACCGGAACAGGTCGGGGAGGCACCGCCTTCCTGCTGACCGCTCTTCCGGCGAGGAGCTCCTCCCGGAAGGCAGCCAGCTTGCCATCAATCATGTCCCCAATCCTCCTCAGAAGATCGTCTTCTGAGGAGGACGGGGACTTCTTCACGGGCGGAGTGCGGGTGGAGGGGCCCGCGGTGCCCCGCACCACTGCCGCCGCACCCCGTTTAGTTACCTCCGCCGAGGGACGCGGCGGTGGAGGAGGAGGGAGGATGGGAGGGAGGGCCGCGCTGTTCCACAGCGCCTCTGCCCTCCTCCTCCCCTGTCGCTCCTCCTCCAACAGGAGCTGCAGACGGGCGTTCCGCCCTCTGAGCTCCCGCGCCGCCTCCCTCATTTCCTCCGCCGCGGCCTTCAGGGCCTCCGCGCCACCGCTTTTCTGCCCCTTAAAGGCGCAGGCAGCGGCGACTTTCTCCACCCGCCTCAGGGACGAGGAGATCCTCTCCGATATCTCCTCGGTCACCTCGTCCCTGAGGCAACTCAGCCTCACCGACGGGCTCATCGCCCCGCCCACCTCGACGACGGCCTGCCCCGTCCTCTTCCTCTTAGAGCCTATGTGGCTCGTGCTGGAGGAGAAGGACGAGACCGACGCCGTCTCGTCGTCCTCCTCCACCCTCCACGAAGCCGGACCTGGCGCTGAGTGGGGCGCGAGCGCCGCCACCCTAACCCCAACCCCGTCTCCGTCCTCCCCAACCGACAAAACCCGCCCCATCCCCATTTTATTTTCTGTGTCCATAATAGTCCCACGAGATGGTCGGAAATAAAGGTCCACCCGGGCAGAGCCGCCTTACCCGGGTAAGCCTAATACTCCGGGGGTTCGGCAGGTTCCCCGGAGGTGGTCGCTTGGGATTGGGCCTTCTCCCCCAACCATGCATCCCATCGCCGCGCACCATAGCTTAGGATTGGAGGGCGATTTTATAGAGTCGCCATACTCGTGGCCCAGGCGGTTAAGCCAAGACCCCCGTTCCTCCTGCCGTCACGTACCATTCACAAAACCAATAGGGAATTGTGAATGGGTCGTTGTGACGACCAACAGGAGGCTTACGGTGTGTGTATGACTCGGGTACCCCGGGTTCGTTAAGCCCGTACTGCAGCTGAAAGGCTGGCAGCCCCTGAGGGAGTCTGCATTCTTACTTGCTTAATGCTTCCTTACTAGCTTGCTGCTTGCATACTAGCTAACAGCTTTGTTACCAGCTTACAGCTTGCTTACTAGTTTACTGCTAGCATAATCGCTTAATGCTCGCTTACTACCTTGCTGCTTGCTTACTAGCCTACTGCCTCCTTACTAACTAACTGCCGCCTTACTAGCCGGCTGCTTGCTTTCTAGCTCACTGCTTGCCAACTAGCTTACTGCTTGAATACTAGCTCACTGCTTGCCTACTCGCTTACTTCTTGCTTACTAGCTTGCTGCTTGCTTACTAGTTTGCTGCTTGCCCACTAGTCCCCTGCTTTCTTACTAGCCTGCTGCTTCCTTTCTAGCTCACAGATTTCTCGCTATTCTGCTCCTTGCTTTCTAGCTTGCTGCTTGCTTACTAGTTTGTCGCGTACTTTCTAGCTTACTGCTTGCTTACTAGCTTGGTGGATACTTACCACCACCTGTGTTACTAACCTACTGCTTCATCACTAGCTTCTTCCTGGCTTACTAGCTCATACCTTGCATGCTAGCTAACTGCTTCCATACTAGCTCCCTGCTCGCTTACTTGCACGCTGCTTCCTTGCTAGTTAATTGCATTCATCCGAGCCAGCTGCTTGCTTACTAGCTAACAACTTTCTTACCAGCTTACTGCTTGCTTAATAGCTTAGCGGTTGCTTACCAGTTCTCTGGTTGCTTACTAGCTTACAACTTGCTCACTATCATACTGCTTCCTTACTAACTTCCGCCTCGCCTACTAGCTCAACGCTTGCTTACAAGCTTACTGCTAGCTTGCCCACTTGCTGCTTTCTTGCTAGCCTGCTGCTTGCTTTCGGGCTTACTGCTTGCTTACTAGCTTACTGCTTCCATACTGGCCTCCTGCTCGCATACTAGCTTAATGATTGCTTACTAGCTTATTGCTTGCTTAATAGCATACTGCTTTCTTACTAGCTAACTGCTTTCTTACTATCTTACTGCTTGCTTACTAGCATACTGCTTCCCTACTAACTTCGTGATCTCACTATCTCACTTCTTGCCTATTAACTTACTGCTTGGTTACTAGCTTGCTGCTTGCTTCCTAGCTTACTGCTTGCTTACTAGCATACTGCTTTCTTGCTAGCTCACTGCTTACCTACAAGATTACTGCTTGCTTACTAGCTTGCTGCTTACTCAATAGCTAACTGCTTCCTTGCTAGCATGCTGCTGGCTTACTAGCTTACTGCTTGCTTACTACCTGCCTCCTCGCTTATTAGCTGACTGTTTGCATACTAGCTTACTGCTAGCTTACAAGCTAATTGCTTTCATGCCAGCTTAATGCCTGCTTACAAGGTCAGTCGTTACTTACTATCTTACTGCTTGCTTACTACCATAATGCTTCCTTACTAGCTCCCTGCTCGCTTACTATATCACTGCTTGCTTACCAGCTTACAGCTTGCTTACTAGCATACTGCTTGCTTACTAGCTTACTGCTTGCTTGCTAGCATACCGCCTTCTTACAAGATAATTGCATTCTTGCTAGCCTGCTTCTTGATTACTAGCTTACCTGTTTCTTACCGGCTTATTGCTTGCTTACTAGCATACTACTTCCTTACTAGCTTCCCGCTCGCTTGCTAGCTCACTGCTTGCTTACTAGCTTACTGCTTGCTCACTAGCATACTGCTTGCTTACCTGCTAACTGCTTGCTTACAAGCATACTGCTTCTTTACTAGCTCCCTGCTCGGTTACCTGCTCACTGCTTGCTTGCTTGCTTACTGCTTGCATACTAGCTTACTGCTTGCTTAGTAGCTTACTGCTTGCTTACTAGCATATTGCATCCTCACTAGCTTTCTCCTCGCTTACTAGTTCACTGCTTGGATACTAGCTTACTGGTTGCTTACTAGCTTACTGCTTCCTTAATTGCTTGCTGCTTGCTTACTAGTTTACTGCTTACTTGCTAGCATACTGCCTTCTTACTAGTTGTCTAGTTTCTGACTATCCTGCTGCTTGCTTACAATCTTACTGTTTGCTTACTATCGTACTGCTTGCTTACTACCTTACTGCTTGCTTACAACATACCTGCTTTTTTCCTAACTTACTGCATTCTTACTAACTTACCGCTCTCTTACCAGACGAATGCTTACTTGCTTCCAGCTTGCTTACCAGGTTACTGCTTCGCTACAAACTTACTGCTATCTTACTAGCATACTTGTACAGACGAAAAGAGGCGCGGACGAGGAACAGAGACGCGAAGAATGGCGGAGCAATTCACACAGTCACAAGTTTATTGTAAGATTACACAACGTTCACACTGCTGCAAGCGTAACTGTGACGCGGTGGGCACGTGTCTGATAACAGTTGCAAGGGCAACTCCCTAGGAGAATGCGCAAGGGCGATGAAGGCCCGTTCTCGATATCACGTACAATCGGATCGACAGCTTGGATCGTTCTGCCGTTACAGGATCGCGCACGACAAACCGTTGATGTTTCGAATCTCGTCCATAGATCCGTGACGGTCGCGCCAACCGTCGGCACAAAGGACACGCTCTCACGATACTCATTCTCTCTCTCTTTCACGCTATCCACACCGCTCGCACCTTAATCTAAACACGAAGACGGTACAATAAACGTATTTCTATATCTTATCCTAATTCTTATACCTTATTCTAAACAATACTACTTGCTTACTAGCTAACTGCTTGCTTACTATCTGGCTGCTTGCTTTCGAGCTTACTGCTGGCTTACTAACTTACTTCTTGCTTACTTGCCCACTACTTCCTTACTAGCTTACTGCATGCTTAATAGCTTACTGGCTTGTTACTAACTTACTGCTTTGCTACTACCTTACTGCTTCCTTACTAACTAACTGCTTCCTTACTAGCCGGCTGCTTGCTTACTAGATTACAGCGTGCTTACTAGCACACTGCTTCCTTACTAGCTCCCTGCTCGCTTACCAGCTCACTGCTTGCTTTCTATCTAACTACATGCCTCACAGCGTGCTGCTTGCCTTCTAGCTTACTGCTTGCTTATTAGCACACAGCTTTCTTACCAGCTAACTGCTATCTGACTAGATTGCTGCTTCCTTACAAGCTTACTGCTTGCTTCTTAGCGTAATGCTTCCTTAGTACCTTACTGCTTGCATACTACATAAATGCTTTCTTACTACATTCATGCTTTCATCCTAACTAACTGTTTTCTTACTAGCCAGCTGCTTGCATAATAGCCTGCTGCTTGCTTACTGACTAACTGCTTTCTTATTAGCCTGCTGCTTGCTTACTGGCATACTGCTTCCTTACTAGCTTCCTGCTCGCTTACTAGGTCACTGCTCGCATACTATCTTACTACTTGCTTAGTAGCTTATTACATCCTTACTAGCTACCTGCTTTCTTACCAGCTTACTGCTTGCTTACATGCTTACTGCTTGCTTACTAGCTTACTGCTTGCTTACAAGCTTACTGCTTGCTTATTAGACTGCTACATGCTTTCTAGCTTGCCGCTTGCTTACTAGCTGTTAAAAAGCTGATGCTTTTAACTACGAAGTCCGGATAGAGGGATCGGATCTTTATTGTGGGAAGTGATTGAGAATGTGTAAGATTTTCTTTTTCAAAAACCGTTTATTATAAAAGTAAAAATAAAATAAACAATAAGGAGCTAGGAGAATTCTTATTAAACTATGCAAATAATATCATTGCCAATCCTGTGTCGGAACCGAGACGTTGAGGTAGGCCATGGTTCTGTGAACAGAAAAACACGGCAATGTGTTAGACACGTAAACACGTTACACGTATATTCGCCGCGTGTGTGTCCTCACGCTTCTGGCTTCGATATTCGAATGTATAGGAGCGGAGAATTTCGCTCACTCGTAATATACGAGCTCGCAAGTGGACTGTATTTAATTTATGGCGTGAAAAGAATTAAATTTCCTTTCGACGCCGAACTGAGTCGATTGTCTAGTGGACTGGGATGCAAGTGGAGGTTGTAAGGCTCCAAATGCACTGATCCCGTGAGTATGCCCACGGAGTCTGTGCGTCGAGTCGCACTGCAGTACAACGATACGACCGTCGATCTGTGGCTTCTCTTTAACGTTCCAACAGATGACTTGTTGGTCGAGAGTTGCACTGCGAAGCCCGACAGCACGTGGTGTAAGGAACCACTGCATGGTGTGGTAAATAGACCGGCTCCGTCGCGAACGGAGTGCTGACGGGAGCCATATGGCCAAGAGCCTCATATTGCGCTCCTAGTGCCGTGTCGTTTTTCAATCTGCGATCGAGGGATCGCAGGAGTGCGACCGCGCGGGAACAGGCTCGCCGATGTCAACAGGCGGCTCGGTGCGAAAGGGCAGTCGTACAATGTATCGCCCGTCAGCCGCGCGACGATGCGTGCGCGCGAAGTGTTGTTCGCATCGAGCTTCTTCCGGCGATAGCGAAGAAGGAGACGCGACCTCCTCAATCTCCCAGAACCGACGCAGTAGGGAGTCGACGTCATCTCCCTTCGGCGGAGCGAGCGCGCGAGCATGATACACACCCACCGAGGACGTCTCGCGAGCGGTGGGCCCGGAGACCACCCAATGCGCAATGGGGTTCTGCGCTCGACCACGACGCAATCCCGGGAGCAGGATCGCACCGAAATAATCTGCGCCTAATAAGACGTCGATGCCGCGAGATTCAGACGAATTGGAATCTGCGAGGGGCAAGTCTCGGATGTGAGGCCACGCAGACGGAGAGAAGCCGGACACTCCCGAATAGGCGGTGAGGCGCGGTAGGACGAGAGCCGTCACTGTTGTATAAGCCAGGTCAGTACCTGCATGCCAGAGTAATATTTCGACCTTCGCGAGCGATGTTCCCACTAAGACTCCCCCCGCCCCCGTGATTTCTGTAGCGGCCTTGCGTTTTTGCAGGTGGAGTGACTGTACCAAGGACTCGGACACAAAGGAGGCCTCCGAACCCTGGTCGAGTAATACGCGGACCGAGACGTGCCCCCCGGATGCCGACCGCGCTTGCACGACAGCTGTCGCGAGCAGTACAGGGGTACTCGCGCGCTCTGGAGGGGCCGCGGCGCACGTATAGACGGGCCGAGTGCCGTTAGATCCCGAAAGAATGCCAGTAGGTTTCGAAGATGACGCTGTACGATCGCCGCTCGTCGGCGCTTCGACACTCGTTGCGGGAACGTGTAACAAACTGTGGTGATTGCGGTTACATCGCGAGCACGTGGTGCGTACCGGACACGTCGAAACCATGTGTCCATCGCGAAGACAGTTAAAACAGGCGTTGGTCCGAGTCACTAGGTCTCGCCGCTGCGTAGATTGTAGGCTATGGAACGCCGGACATCGATATAACGGATGCTTCGATCCGCACATCGGGCACCAGTTCACAGCTGTATTCGCTGCGTGCGCGCGAACTCCCGTCGAGGGCGCCGATCGCGGCGCGGCGGGGCGCGCGGCCGAAGTTTCGGGCTTGTCGTGAAGCGCCTCGAGAGCGCGGATCCGCGCAACGAGGAATTGGTCGAGCTCGTCGAAGGTGGGGGGCTCGGTCCTAGTTCCGCGGGATATCTCCCACTCTCGTAGCGTACGGCGGTCTAGCTTGGCGGTAAGCAGGAAGACAATGACGTCATCCCATGTATCCACCGGGCGACCGATACAGCGCAACATGGCGATCGACTGCTTCGTCGTGTCGCGAAGACGAGATAATTCGTCACCGGACTCGCTAACAATAACCGGCAGCGAGATGAAATTGCTTAATAATGTTGATACTATCACGCGCTTGTTATTGTACCGGTCTGCTAGCGTCATCCAAGCCGGTTCAAAATTCGCGACGGTTATCGAGAAATGCGCGATCAGGTTCGCGGCATGACCTTCGGCGGACGATTTTAAATAGTGTAACCGTTTCACGTTCGTTAGGGACTTATTGTCTAACACGACCGATTTGAACAGACCGCGGAAACTGTGCCATTCGACGTACGACACAGCGACTTTGGGCAGCGGGATCCGCGCGAGTTTCGCGACGGAGATGGAGTCGCCTGTGGGCGCGGGAGTGGGACTCGGTTGCGCGGCGCTGGTTGCAGTGCATTTCGCTGCAACGTCGGCGAAAAAGTCGCACGATGCCCAATAGTTCTCCTGCACCTTTTCGAAGGTTTCCTCGGTAAAGTACGGCATGATAGACTTAGCGTGAGCGGGGACTAACTGCAGAAACTCCAAGTACAGCTTCTCGAAGCGCATCCACTCGCCGTCCAGTCTCTTGAGCCGTCCCTCGGCGGAAGCTGCGGAGAACTTAGCCTGCCCTTCCTTCCGGTAGTTAACCTCCATCCGGATGATGGGGTGGGCGATGACCTGCAGCTGGTGTAGGTGGGCTTCCACGGTCTGATTGGTCAGCGGCGCTGATGTTGCAGCTCGTGCGGTCTCCATTATGCGTCGTCCTCAGATCCGGCTCGAAGGACCACTTTGTTAATGCCCAGACGAAAAGAGGCGCGGACGACGAACAGGGACGCGAAGAATGGCGCAGTAATTCACACAGTCGCAAATTTATTGTAAGATTGCACAACGTTCACACTGCGGCAAGCGTAACTGGGACGCGGTGGGCACGTGTCCGATAACAGTTTCAAGGGCAACTCCCTAGGAGAATGCACCAGGGCGACGAAGGTCCGCTCTCGATATCACTTACAATCGAATCGACAGCTTGGATCGTTCTGCCGTTACAGGATCGCGCACGACAAACCGTTGATCTTTCAAATCTCGTCCATAGATCGGTGACGGTCGCGCCAACCGTCGGCACACATGACGCGCTCTCACAACACTCATTCCCTCTCGCTCACGCAATCCAAACCGCTCGCACCTTAATCTAAACACGAAGACGGTACAATAAACGTATTTCTACATCTTATCCTAATTCTTATACCTTATTCTAAACAGCTAGTAAGCAAGCTGTTAGCTAGTAAGCAAGCAGTAAACGAGTAAGCTAGCAGTAAGATAGTACGCAAGCAGTGTGCTAGTAAGCAAACTGTAAGCTAGAAAGCAAGCAGCAAGCTAGTATGCATGCAGTGAGCTACCAAGCGAGTAGTGAGCTACAAAGCTGGCTGTAGCCTAGTAAGCAAGGAGTAAGCTAGAAAGCAAGCAGCAAGCTAGTAATCAAGCAGTAAGCTAGTATGCGAGCAGGGACCTTGTATGGGAGCAGAATGCTACTAAGCATCCAGTTAGCTAGTAAGCAGGCAGTAAGCTAGAAAGCAAGCAGGGGGCTAGTAAGAAAGCAGTTAGCTAGCAACAAAGCAGTTAGCTAGTAAGCAAGTAGTAAGCTAGTAAGCAAGCAGCAAGCTAGTATGCAAGCGGTGAGGTTGTATGCGAGGAGGAAACCAGTAAGCAAGGTGTAGCATAGTAAGCATGCAGTAAGAAAGTAACCAACAACTAAGCTAGTAAGCAAGCAGCTGGCAAGTAAGAAAACAGTAAGTTAGTAACAAAGAAGCAAGCTAGTAAGCAAGCAGTAAGCTAGTAAGGAAGCAGTGTGCTAGTAAGCAAGCAGTAAACTAGTAAGCAAGCAGCAAGCTAGCAAGCAAGCACTAAACGATTATTGTAGCAGTAGGCTATTAAGCAGCCGGTAAGCTAGTAAGCAAGCAGTGAACTAGTAACAAAACAGTAAGTTATTAACAAAGCAGTAAGCTATTAAGCAAGTGGTAAGCTAGTAAGCAAGCAGTATGCTAGTAAGCAACCAGTAAGCTTGTAAGCAAGTTGAAAGCTAGTAAGCAGGCAGTAAGCTTGTAAACAAGTTGAAAGCTAGTAAGCAGGCAGTAAGCTTGTAAACAAGCAGTGAGCTAGTAGGCAACCAGTAAGCTAGTAAGAAAGCAGTAAGCTAGGAAGAAAACAACAAGCTAGCATGCAACCCTCTGGGGCTGTGTCCGGCAATCGTGATACCGTAAGCCTCCTGTTGGTCGTCACAGCGACCCATCCACAATTCCTTCTTTGGTTTTGTGAATGGTACGTGACGACAGGTGGAACGTGGGCCTTGGCTTAGCCGCCCGGGCCGCGAGTATGCCGACTCTATAAAATCGCCCTCGAATCCTAAGCTATGGTGCGCGGCGATGGGATGCATGGTTGGGCGAGAAGGCCCAATCCCAAGCGACCACCTCAGGGAGGCAAAAGTGCTCTCCCCCCTCCCGGAAGATGAGGGGGAGTCGGCCCTCACCGGTTCAGGCACCGCGGTCGGTGGCATCGTCCACAATGGAGGTGGACGGTGCCACGGGGACGGACAGCCGGGAGGAGGCTGGGGCGGCCGCCAAGTAATGCCGCCCCGTCTCCTCCTCCAGGCCAACCTCAACCACTGCCGCGCGGCACAGGACAAGATGTCCCAAGTCCTCGCGGAGTGGGGGGTTGGCCTGGCGGTCGTCGCCGAGCCGTACCGTGTCCTTGATCACCCTCATTGGGTGCGTGACGCGGACGGCTTGGTGACGGCGGTATTGTTAGGAGTCGACGTGACCCCGCCTTTCTCCATCCTGGAGCGCGGTCGGAGATTCGTCGCCGTGGTCTAAGGGGGAGCCGCCGTGGTCTAGGGTGGAGCCGCCGTGGTGGGGTGCTACATCTCGCCCCACAGCGGCCACGCCGCGTTCGAGCAGTACCTGGCCGAGGTCGCGGCATGCGTGCAGCGCTGCGCGGCCCGGCTGGTGATGGTCCTGGGGGATTTTAACGCCAAGTCGGTGGCGTGCGGATTCGCCAGGACCTCTGTTCGCGGCGAGACCCTGGGCGACTGGGCGACTGGGCTCGATCTTCGGTTACTGAACCGGGGGTCGGAGCACACGTGCGTGCGGCGATATGGGGGGTCCATCGTGGATGTTGGATTCGGGACCTCCAACGCCGTGCGCATGGTGTCGGGATGGCAGGTGGTTGGGGGGGGGGGGGGGAAAGACACTTTCAGACCACCGGTATATTCGGATGTTTGTCTCTGCCCCCGGATGTACATCCCGACACCACCGGTTGATTGGCGCCCCACCGCGCCGCTGGGCGCTTCAGCGCCTGGAGAAGGACGCTATGATGGCAGCTGCCCTCGCTGCAACTTGGCCGCAGGGGGCGGCCGAGTTGCCGAGCATAGCGGAGGAGGTCGTTCGGCTCGGGGTTTAGTCGCAAATATTTGCGAGGCGACGATGCCCTGGATCGGGCGGGCTTCTCCACGCCGGGCGGTGTACTGGTGGTCGGCCGCGATCGCAGAATTGCGCTTCGCGAGTGTGTGCGCCCGACGCCAGTACACCCGCGCGCGCCGTCGTCTACTAAGAGACGATGGCGTGGCGCAAGCGAGGGAAGATGACCTGTATGAGTCATATTCTACGGCTCGTGTTGCTCTGCAGGTCGCCATCAAACGGACCAAAACCCGGGCATGGAAGGAGCTCCGCCAGACCCTCGATGACGATCCTTGGGTCGACCGTCCCGCGGGGGTGGGAGCGGTCCCGGGAGTGCCGGAACCTGCATGGGCCGATTTGAAGCGCCAGGCCCGGCAGTTAGTGATGCTCGCGTGGCTCGAGCGGTTGTCCCTGCCTACGGCGGGGCACCGGACAAGTCGGGGCTGTTCGGCCACGCCTGAGTGAGTGGCCGGACAGAGACCATGCAAGCCTCACTTACCGGATTGCACAGGTGTTCTCCGGGCATCGCAGCTTCGGAAGATACCTGTGGCGGATAGGGAAGGAGCCGACGGCGCCTTGCTGCCATTGTGACGCTGAGCAGGACACGGCTGAACACACCCTCGAGGTGTGCCCTGCGTGGGAGGGGGAGCGCCGTGTCCTCGTCGGCGTCATCGGGCGGGATGTCTCGCTGCCGGGCATGGGTCGCGCCATGCTCGGCAGCGAGCGAAAGTGGAGGGCCGTGGCCTCCTTCTGCGAGAAAGTAATGTTGCAGAAGGAGGCCGCGTGCAGGGAGCGCGAGCTTCAGCGGCGTGCTGAGGCTCGTGCTCGTTTGGTGGAAGGAGGGAGCCGCCCAGGCGCCGGGCGTCGTGCGTGGCCACCGCGGCGTTGCGGATGGCCCTAGCTGGGAGGGGGTTATATAAGGGATCCTCCTACAGCCACGAGGCGCGGAGTCGGACCGAAGTGGGAATGCAGCCCCAATTCCGGTCCGGCGCATCGGAAGGCACCCTCGGTGGCATGGAGCAGCCACCAGCCACCAGCCGCCGAGGGGTACAAATGGGGTCGCCGGCGGTTGCGAGTTGGGGCTCGCAATCTCCACTGAACGCGGCCCCGAGACAGATGGCGGTAGGACGGAGTGACCTCGTCCTGCCGCCATGAGATAGGGTGACAGCCAGGAGGAACCTTTTGTCCCCCCGTGGATAGGCGCACAGCGCAGGCACGGGGAGTATACCGGAAGTATATTTCGAGCGATTCCCGGTATCCACCCAAACCGCGCAGAAGGGTCACCGTAGGGTTACTAGTGGGTAGGTCCCGCGCCCATCATTCCATGGGCGCGGGGAATCCTACACACCCCTCCCGCCACTCCCCAAGGAGGTGGAAGGGAGTCTTTCGAAGATTCTCCCCACGAAGAAAAAAAAGGAAAAAGATTGTATGCAAGCAGTAAGCTAGTAAGGAAGCAGTATGATAGTAAGCGTGCAGTAATATAGAAAGCAAGCAGCAGGCTAGCAAGATAGCCGCAAGCTATTACGCATGCAGTAAACTAGTAAGCAAGCAGTAAGCTAGTAAGCGTCTAGTAAGCTAGAAAGCATGCAGTGAGCTGGTAAGACAGCAGGAAGCTAGTAAGGAAACAGTGAGCTAGGAAGCAAGCAGTGAGCTGGTATGAGAAAGTAATCTAGTAATCAAGCAGCAGGCTATTAAGACAGGAATTAGCCAGTGTTAAAAAGCTGATGCTTTTAACTACGAAGTCCGGGTAGAGGGATCGGATTTTTGTTGTGGGAAGAGATTGGGAATATAAGATTTTGTTTTTCCAAAAAAAACTGTTTATTATAAAAATAAAAATTAAATAAACAATTAGGAATGAAGAAAATTCTTATTTAATCGTTTCCAATCCTGGTCGGAACCGACACGTTGAGGTAGGCCAAGGTTCTGTGAACAGAAAAACACGGCAATGTGTTAGACACGTAAACACGTTACACGTATATTCGCCGCGTGTGTGTCCTCACGCTTCTGGCTTCGATATTCGAATGTATAGGAGCGGAGAATTTCGCTCACTCGTAATATACGAGCTCGCAAGTGGACTGTATTTAATTTATGGCGTGAAAAGAATTAAATTTCCTTTCGACGCCGAACTGAGGTGATTGTCTAGTGGACGGGGATGTAAGTGGAGGTTGTAAGGTTCAAAATGCACTGATCCCGTGAGTATGCCCACGGAGTCTGTGCGTCGAGTCGCACTGCAGTACAACGGCACGACCGTCGATCTGCGGCTTCTCATTAACGTTCCAACAGATGACTTGTTGGTCGAGAGTTGCACTGCGAAGCCCGACTGCACGCGGTTTACTGCACGAATGTACCACTCGATGTGATTCGTGACAGTATTTGAACTACGTGGGGGCCTGACCCGCGACTCCTTAACCTCTCCGCACAGGTGCTCCTCTAAGCGTTACACCGGCGGGGTCTGTAGAGGGAAGGAATCGAAGACCGAATGTCAAGCGTCCGAAGTGGACGCTGACCTGACTCCAGTGAGCCCACCTAGAGGTTCACCACGTAGGTGCCTCCCTTCGGTGTCTCCTAAGCCGAACGATAATCACAGAGAAGTTTGAACGGTATCCACCCACTTCTCTGTGTCTCAAACGTTTATGCGCTTGAAACGACAAAATAATACTGCACGAGGGAGGTCGAACACCTTATTGGTGTATTCTCGAACCCTCCAAACTAGACAATAAATGGGAATTGAGCTCGTCTGGGAATTTGCCGTACGAAACTCCTGAATGCTCTTATTCGAATCGAAAGTCGACTCGTTTGATAAGCAAAGTCTAAATTAACTGATTCTAATTTGAGTTTCAATGAATTCTCAGCTGTGCGAGGTCAATCAGAGGACCCGCTCCAGACAGAACATCGGCTCGTTGCACCCTTTCCTTAATAATCGTCTACTAGCTGTATCTCAAGAGTTTCACTCTCAAGATTCGCTCGATATCTGTTCGAACACGATCGGGAGCCGATGTGTCCACTTCAGAAGTCGTTTTGAGACTGTGCGGATTGACAGCCGAAGAAGTCGCCGTGGTACTTTAATTAATCGTTCCGCGGCGTTGTCTTAATTTCGGCAGTCTATCTTTGTCTAATTATTTGCGCGCTACTCTCTCACGATACTGACGTCATCAAAACCGTTGGCACACTCGAATCGAAGGTAATAAGCCGTTACCGATGCCAGAAAAACTAGTAATACATGCGTTTTTCTATCACTGCTCGCTGTACAAATCCTATTAGAGATAATATCCTTCGAATTGTACGTTAACAGGATTAACGGTAATTGCGGCCGAGCAAAATTTAAACAGCTAGTAAGAAAGCAGTATGCCAGTAAACAAGCAGTAAGCTGGTTAGAAAGCAGTTAGCTAGTAAGCAAGCAGTAAGCTAGTAAGCAAGAAGTAATCTTGTAAGTAAGCGGCGGACTAGTAAGCGAGCAGGGAGCTAGTAAGCAAGCAGTAAGCGAGTAAGCTAGCTGTAAGATGGTTGGCAAGCCGTAAGCTCGTAGGCGAGCAGTGAGCTAGCGAGAAAGCAGTATGCTGGAAAGCAAGCAGTAAGCAAGAAAGCACGCAGCAAGCTAGTATGCAAGCAGTGAGCTAGTAAGCGAGGAGGAAGCTAGTGAGCAAGCAGTAAGCAAGTAAGCTACCAGCAGGCTAGTAAGAAAGTACTTAGGTATTGAGCAAGCAGCAAGCTAGTAGCAAGCAGTAATATTGTAAGCTAGCAGTGGGCTAGTAAGCGAGCAGGGAGCTAGTAAGGAAGCAGTATGCTAGAAAGCAAGCAGCCTGCTAGTAAGAAAGCAGTTACCTACTGAGCAAGGAGTACGCTAGATAGCAAGCAGTAAGCTAGTAAGCAAGCAGTAAGCGTGTAAGCTTTCCGTAAGCTAGTAAGGTATCAGTGTGATAGTAAGAACGCAGCATGATAGTAAGCAAGCTGTATGGTAGAAAACAAGCAGCGGGCTAGTAAGCAAGCACTAAGCGAGTAAGCTGGTTGTAAGCTAGCAAGCAAGCAGCTGGCTAGTAAGGAAGCATTATGCCAGTAAGCAAGCACGAAGCTGCTAAACAAGCAGGAAGCTAGTAAGGAAACATTATACTAGAAAGCAAGCTGCTGGCTAGTAAGCAAGCAGTAAGCGAGTAAGCTAGCAGTTCGCTGGTAAGCAATGGGTGAGCTGGTAAGCTAGCAGTACGCTGGTAAGCAAGGAGTAAGCTAGCAAGCAAGCACTATTCTTGTAAGCAAGCAGAAAGCTAGTAAACATGCAGTGAGCTAGTAAGCGAGCACGGTGCTAGTAAGGACGCAGTATGCTTGTAAGCGAGCAGCAAGATAGTAAGCAAGCAGTTAGCTATTGAGCATGCAGTATACTAGTAAGCAAGCAGTAAGCTTGTAAGCAACCAGTAAGCTTCTAAGCAAGCAGGAAGCTAGTAAGGAAGCAGTATGTTAGAAAGCATGCAGCGGGCTAGTAAGGAAGCAGTAAGCTAGTAAGAAAGCAGGATGCTAGTAAGCAAGGAGTATGCTAGTAAGGAACCAGTAAGCTAGAAAGCAAGCAATAAGCTAGTAAGCAACCAGTAAGCTTCTAAGCAAGTAGTAAGTTAGTAAGTAGGCAGCAAGCTTGTAAGCAAGCAGTAAGCCAGAAAGCAAGCAGCAAGCTAGTAAGCAAGTAGTAAGCTAGTACGAAGGCGGTGTTGGGACTGGAGTGACGGAGCACGCGCCGCCTCCAGCGCCTGGCCCGGCTTCGTGGAGGGTGGAGGAGGACTACGAGACTCCGTCAGTCTCGTCCTTCTCCTCCACCAGGAGCCTCATAGGCTCAATAAGAAAGATGACGGGGTAGGCCGTCAATGGAGTGGACAGGGCGATGAGCCCGGTTGTCCGGATAAGTTGTCTCAGGGATGAGGTGACCGAGGAAATATCGGAGAGGATCTCCTCGTCACTGAGTCGAGTGGAGAAAGTGGCCGCTGCCTGCTCTTTTAAGTGGCAGAAGAGCGGCGGGGCGGAGGCTCTGAGGGAGGCTGCCCAAATGATGAGGGACGCGGCGCGGGAGCTAAGCGGGCGGAACGCCCGTCTGTAGCTCCTGTTGCAGGAGGAGCGACGGGGGAGGATGAGGGCAGAGGCGCGCTGGAACAGCGCGGCCCTCCCTCCTGTCCTCCCTCCTCCTACGCCGCGCCCACCTGCGGTCGTTATGAAGCGGAGTGCGGCGGAGGTGGTGCGGGCCCCCACGGGCCCTTCCACCCGCACTCCGCCCGCGCAGAGGTCCCCGTCCTCCTCAGAGGACGATATCCTGAGGAAGATAGGGGACATAATTGACAAGAGGCTGGCCGCCATCCGGGAGGAGCTCCTCCCCGGGTGAGCGGTCGGCGGGAGGGTGGTACTACCCCGACTAGTGGCGGCATGGCCGGGGAAGGCGAAGGTGGGGGGAGCGAATGCTCCGCCCATCGTGGCGACTCCGGGGCCTCCGGTCGTGACCCCCAAGGGGGGAAGCGTACCCGTGGTCCCGGTTCCCGCGTTCTCCGCGGCACCGCCCCAAGGAGGGGTGTCGTGGAGCGAGGTGGTAGTGCAGAGGGCGAGGAGGGCGGCGAAGAAGGCCTCGCAGGCGCAGCCTCCGCCCCCGCCGCCCGCGGCCAAAGGAAAGGCCGCGAAGGCGCGACTTCGCCGCCCCCCTAAAACGGCAGTGGTAGCGTTTACCGTTGCGCAGGGGGGCGACCAGACCCTCGCAGAGGCGATGCGGCTCGCCAGGAACAATGTGTCCCTGGAAGAGCTTGGCATCGCTTCTGTGAGGGCGAAGCGGGCCGTGACTGGGGGTCTCCTACTGCAGATCCCCGGTCCAGACGGCGGCGTGAAGGCGGACCGACTTGCCCAGCGGCTCCGGGAGCAGCTGGGCGAGCGGTGCGTCCGGGTCGCCCAACCCACGAAGCGCACGGAGATGCGCGTGTGGGGGCTGGACGACTCGGTCACCGCGGAGGACGTGGCGCGTGCCCTAGCAAGGGCGGGGGATTGCCCTGAGGGGGATTGCCCTGAGGGGGATTTGCGGGTCGGGGAGATCCGCAGATCTCCCTCCGGCCTGGGGTCCGTGTGGGCCCGCTGCCCCCTCTCCGCCACCCATAAATTGGCGGAATCCGGGAGGGTTTTGGTGGGGTGGGTTTCGGCGCGAGTGGAGATACTCGCGCCGCGCCCGCTCCAGTGTCACCGCTGCCTCGAATTGGGGCATGTAAGCAGTGGTGCACCTCGCCGGTGGACCGCAGCGGTCAATGTTACCGCTGCGGGGCGAAGGACCACCGCGCGAGCCAGTGCTCTGCGGCCCTCCACTGCCCGGTATGTGCGGACAGGGGGATGCCCGCCGACCACAGGGTGGGGAGCAGGAAGTGCTCTCCCCCCTCCCGGAAGGAGAGGAAGAGGCGGGCCGTTCCGACTCCGGCGCCGCGGGCGGTGGCATCGTCCACCATGGAGGTGGACGGTGCCACGGGGACGGAGAGCCGGGAGGAGGCTGGGGCGGTCGGTAATTAATGGCGCCCCGCCTCCTCCTCCAGGCCAACCTCAACCACTGCCGCGCGGCACAGGATATGATGTCCCAAGTCCTCGCGGAGTGGGGGGTTGGCCTGGCTGTCGCCGCCGAGCCGTACCGCGTCCCTGATCACCCTCATTGGGTGGGGGACGCAGACGGCATGGTAGCAGCGGTATGGGTAGGACGCGACGGGTCCCCGCCTTTCTTCATCCTGGAACGCGATCGGGGCATCGTCGCCGTGGTGGGGTGCTACATCTCGCCCCGCAGCGGCCGCACCGCGTTCGAGCAGTACCTGGCCGGGCCGGGAGGAGGCTGGCGCGGCCATTAATTAATGCCGCCCCGCCTCCTCCTCCAGGCCAACCTCAACCACTGCCGCGCGGCACAGGACTTGATGTCCCAAGTCCTCGCGGAGTGGGGGGTTGGCCTGGCGGTCGCCGCCGAGCCGTACCGCGTCCCTGATCACCCTCATTGGGTGGGCGACGCGGACGGCTTGGTGGCGACGGTATGGGGAGGGGGCGACGGGTCCCCACCGTTCTCCTTGTTGGAGCGCGGTCGGGGATTCGTCGCCGTGGACTGGGGGGGAGTCGCTGTGGTGGGGTGCTACATTTCGCCCCGTAGCGGTCACGCTGCGTTCGAGCTGTACTTGGCCGAGGTCGCGGCATGCGTGCAGCGCTACGCGGCCCGGCCGGTGCTGGTCCTGGGGGATTTTAATGCCAAGTCGGTGGCTTGGGGATCCCCCAGGACCTCCGTTCGCGGCGGGATCCTGGGCGATTGGGCGGCGGGGCTCGACCTCCGGGTATTGAACCGGGGGTCGGAGCACACATGCGTGCGGCGATATGGGGGGTCCATCGTGGATGTTGGATTCGCGACCCCCAACGCCGTGCGCATGGTGTCGGGTTGGCACGTGGTCGCGGGGGCAGAGACACTCTCCGATCACCGGTACATCCGGATGGAGGTCTCTGCCGCCGCGAGTGCATCCCGACACGGCCGCCTGCGTGGCACCCCACCACGCCGCTGGGCGCTTCGGCGCCTGGACAAGGACGCCCTGATGGCAGCTGCCCTCGCTGCAACTTGGCCGCAGGGAGCGGCCGAGTTGCCGAGCATAGAGGAGGAGGTCGCCCGGCTCGGAGCATTGGTCGCGGGTATTTGCGACGCGGCGATGCCTCGGGTCGGGCGGGCTTCTCCTCGCCGGGCGGTGTACTGGTGGTCGGACGCGATCGCGGAGTTGCGAGTCGCGACTGTCCGCGCCCGACGCCAGTACACCCGCGCGCGCCGTCGTCAACGTACAGGCGACGGCGTGGCGCGAGCGAGGGCAGCTGATGACCTGTATGGAGCATACCGCGTGGCGCGGGTTGCTCTGCAGGTCGCCATCAAGCGGGCCAAGACCCAGGCATGGAAGGAGCTCCTCCAGACCCTTGATGACGATCCATGGGGGCGCCCATATAAGGTGGTGCTGAATAAGCTCCTCCCGTGGGCGCCCCCCGTCACCGAGGGTCTTGACCCCCGGCTGCTGGAGGACGTGGTCAATACACTCTTCCCAATTGGGGAGAGGGGACCGCGTCCTCCGGCGGCGGCGGCTGTCCCAGTGGAGTGGACGGCCGAGCTGGGGGTCACGCAGGAGGAGCTGGCAGCGGCCATCAGACGGCTCGGGGTTCGTAACACGGCCCCGGGTCCGGATGGTGTGCCCGGCCGGGTTTGGGTCTTGACCCAGGGCGTCCTTGGGGCCGACCTCAGGCGGTTGTTCGACCGCTGCCTGAGGGACGGGCGATTCCCCCCCAGTTGGAAGGTGGCGAGGATGGTCCTCCTCCGGAAGGAGGGTCGGCCCGCGGAGTCTCCCTCCGCATACCGGCCCATTTGTCTCCTCGACGAGGTGGGCAAGCTCTTCGAGCGTGTGATTGCTGCCCGCCTCGTCGAGCACCTGTCGCGGGGTGATCCCGGTCTGGCCGACTGCCAGTTCGGTTTCCGGGGGGGCCGATCGACTATCGACGCGATAGGTCGTGTGAGGGCCCTCTCGGAGGCGGCCGTCTCCCGGGGAGGGGTGGCATTGGCAATATCCTTGGATATTGCCAATGCCTTTAACACCCTCCCCTGGGAAGAGATAAGGAGGGGGCTCGAATATCATCGAGTCCCCCCTTGTCTCAGGGCGGTCGTCGGGGATTATCTCCGCGGCAGGTGGATCGAGTATCCGGGCCGGGATGGTGATATGCGGAGGGAGGTGTACTGCGGTGTTCCGCAGGGGTCGGTCCTCGGGCCACTCCTGTGGAACATCGCGTACGACTCGGTGTTGCGGGCCGGCCTCCCCGACGGCGTCAGCACGGTGTGTTATGCGGATGACACACTGGTGCTGGCCGTCGGGGCGCACTGGGGGAGGGCCATGCGTCGCGCGGAGGAGGGGTCGCAACGCGTCGTCGACCGGATCAGGGGGATGGGGATGACGGTGGCGGTCCATAAGACCGAGGTGATTGCGTTTCATTCACCTCGGCAGGATCCGCCACCCCCTCTGATTCGGGTGGGTGGGGCTGACATCGAGGTGAAGCCCCAGATCAGGTATCTAGGGCTGATCCTCGATAGCCACTGGTGTTTCGAGAAGCATTTCCGCTGCCTGGTCCCCCGGTTGGAAAGGATGGTTGCGGCTCTGGGCCGGATCCTGCCCAACCTGGGGGGCCCGGCGGGCCGAGTTCGTCGCCTCTATGTGGCAATGGTCCAGTCGGTGGCCCTATACGGGGCCCCCGTCTGGGCGGACGACCTGGCTGCCTCCCGGCGCAGCATGACTATGCTGCGTCGGGTGCAGAGGCGCATGGCGCTCAGGGTCGTCCGCGGGTATCGGACCATGTCACATGAGGCGGCGACGGTTCTAGCGGGGATGCCGCCCATGGACCTGCTCGCGCGGTCGCACGCGGTGATGTACCGGCACCGCGTCGACCGTCGCGCGGGGGTGGGGGCGGTCCCGGGCGGGCAGGAACCTGCTTGGGGCGATTTGAAGCGCCAGGCCCGGCAGTCCGTGTTGCTCGCGTGGCAGGAGCGGCTGGCTCTGCCAACCGCGGTGCACCGGACTGTCGGGGCTGTTCGGCCACTCCTGAAGGAGTGGCTGGACAGAGGCCATGGCAGCCTCACCTACCGGCTGGCACAGGTATTTTCCGGGCATGGCAGCTTCGGAAGATACCTGTGCCGGATAGGGAAGGAGCCGACGGCGCGTTGCTGCCACTGCGACGCTGAGCAGGACACGGCGGATCATACCCTGGAGGTATGCCCCGCGTGGGAGGGGGAGCGCCGTGTCCTGGTCGGCGTCGTCGGGCGGGTTGTCTCGCTGCCGGGCGTGGTGCGCGCCATGCTCGGCAGCGAGGAGAAGTGGAGGGCCGTGGCCTCCTTCTGCGAGAACGTAATGTTGCAGAAGGAGGCCGCGGGGAGGGAGCGCGAGCATCAGCGGCGTGCTGAAGCGCGCGCTCGTGCGGTGGCCCGAGGTCGTCGCCCGGTCGCGAGGCGTCGCGGGCGGCCGCCTCGGCGTGGCGGATGACCTAGGCTGGGAGGGGGGTCCTGAGGGGACCCTCCTCCCGCCAGGCGGCGCCGGGTCGGACCGGTTGGGGGTAGGAGTGCCTTCCCCTACCGGTCCGACGCAAGGGGAGGCACCCTCGGCGGTCTGGTGCGGCCATGAACGCCCGGCCGCCGAGGGATGGAAACGGGGTCGCGGGCGGTTGCGAGTTGGGGCTCGCATCCGCCACTAAACGCGGCCCCGGGACGGATAGCGGCGGGATGGAGTGGCCCCGTCCCGTCGCTATGAGGCAGTGTGTCTACTGGGGGGACCGATTGTCCCCCCGGGGGATGGGCGCGAAAGCGCGGGCACGGGGAGGATACCGGAAGAATGCTTCGAGCGATTCCCGGTATCCTCCCAAAGCGTGCCGAAGGGTCACCGTGGGGTTTTTAGTGGGTAGGTCCCGCGCCTGTCGTTGTACGGGCGCGGGGAATCCCACACACGCCTCCCACCTCTCCCCAAGGAGGTGGGAGGGAGTCTTTCGAAGATTTTCCCCACGACAAAAAAAAAAAAAAAAAAAAAAAAAAAAAGTAAGCAAGTAGTAAGCTGGTAAGCAAGAAGTGCGCTAGTAAGCTGGCACGAAGCTAGTAAGGTAGCAGAATGCTAGTATGCAAGCAGCAAGCTACTAGGCAAGCATTAAGCGAGTAAGCCAGCAGTAAACACGTAAACAGACACTAAGCTTGTAAGCAAGCAGTGAGCCCGTAGGCGACGAGGAAGATAGTAACGAAGCAGTAGACTAGTGTGCAAGCAGTAAGCTGGCAAGGAAGCAGTATGCTAGTAAGCAAGCAGTAAGCTAGAAAGCCAGCAGCAAGCTAGAAAGCAAGCTGTTAGCTAGAAAGCAGGCAGTCAGCTAGAACGCATGCAGCAAGTTAGTAAGCAAGCATCGGGCTAGACAGAAAGCAGTTAACTAGAAGGAAAGCAGTATGCTAGTATGGAAGCAGATAGCTACAAAGCGGTCAACAAGCTAGTAAGCTACCAGGTAAGCTAGGGAGCAAGCGGGGAACTAGTATACGAGTGGGAATCCAGTAAGGAAGCAGTACGCTAGTTAGCATGCAGTAAGATACTAAGCAAGCAGTAAGTTAGTCAGCATGCAGTGAGCTAGAGAGAAAGCAGTATGCTAGTAAGGAAGCAGTAAGCTGGAAAACAAGCAGTGAGAAGGTAACCGAGGAGTAAGCTAGTTAGCAAGCAGAAAGCTCGTATGCAAGCTGTGCGCAATCAAGCGAGCATGAAGCTTGTAAGGAAGCAGCATGCTAGTATGCAAGCAGTTAGCTTGTAAGAAAGCTGTATGCAAGTAAACAAGCAGTATGCTAGAAAGCATGCAGCATGCTATTAAGCAAGCAGTAAGCTGGAATGGAAGCAATTAGCATGTAAGCAAGTAGCAAGCTATTAAGCAAGCACTAAGCTAGAAAGCAAGCTGCAGGCTAGTAAGAAAGCAGTTTGCTATTAAGCAAGCAGTATGCTAGCAAACAAGCAGTAAGCTAGATAGCAAGCAGCAAGCTAGTGAGCAAGCAGTAATCTCGTAAGCAAGCAGTGAGATAGCAAGCGAGCAGGGAGCTAGTAAGGAACAAGATGCTTGTAATCATGCAGTAAGATAGTCAGCGACCAGTAAGCTCGTAAGCAAGCAGTAAGCTTGAATGCCAGCTGTAATCTAGAAAGCAAGGAGCAGGCTAGTAAGAAAGCAGTTTGCTAGTAAGCAAGCCTTGAGTTAGTAAACGAGGAGGATCTAGTAAGAATGCAGCCTGCTATTAATCAAGGCGTAAGCTCGTTTGCAACATGTAAGCTAGTAAGCAAGCATCTGGCTAGTAAGAAAGCAATTAGCTAGTAAGGAAGCAGCATGCTAGTAAGCATGCAGTAAGCTAGTAAGCAAGCAGTAACCTAGTAAGTAACCGGTAAGCTAGTAAGCAACCAGCAGGCTTGTAAGATAGCAGTTAGTAAGAATGCTGTTAGCTAGTAAGGAAGCAGAAAGCTAGTAAGCAGGCAGTATGTTAGTAAGCGAGCAGTGAGCTAGTAAGTGAGCAGGCAGTAAGTCCAGGCAAGGAAGCGTTCGCCTGGCAAGAGGGCAGTAAGTTAGGAAGAAAGCAGGAATCTGGCAAGCAAGTAGTAAGCTGGAAAGCAAGCAACAGGCTAGTAAGGAACCAGCATGGTAGTTAGCAAGCAGTACGCTGGAAGCAATCAGAAAACTAGGTTCCTGCTTGCTTTCCAGCATAATGCTTTGTTACTAACTTACTGTGTTGTTACTAACTTAAAGCTATGTTGCTTGCTTTCTGCTTTCTTACTAGCTAACTGCATTCTCACTATCTTACTGTAAGCTTACTAACTTACTGCATGCTTACTAGCTTACTAGCTGCTTTCTTCCCAGCTTAGTGCTTGCTTACTAGCTTCCTGATTGTTTACTAGCTCACGAATTGCTTACAAGATTACTGCTTGCTTATTAGCTTAATGCTAGCTTACTCGCTTCCTGCTTGCTTGCCAGTCTACTGGTTGCTTGCTAGCATACTGCTTGCATGCTATGATACTGCTTCGTTACTAGCTTCCTCCTCGCTTAATAGCTCACTGCGTGCTTACTAGCTTCCTGCTTGCTTACTAGCTTACTGGTTGCTTACTAGTTTTGTACTCGCTTAGTGCTTGCTTACAAGCTTGTTGCTTGCTGACAAGCTCGCTGCTTGGTTTCCAGCCTACTGGTAGCTTACTAGCATACTGCTTCCTTACTAGCCTCCTGCTCGCTCAATAGCTCACTGCATGCTTGCTAGCGTACTGCTTGCTTACTAACTTACTGCTTGCTTACAAGCTTACTACCTCCTTACCAGCTACATGCTGGCTTACCAGATTACTGCTCGCTTACAAGCTTCCTTCTCGCTTACAAGCTCACTGCTTGCTTACCAGCTTACTGCTAGCTTGTCCGCATACTGCATGCTTTCTAGCCTGCTGTTTGCATTCTAGCTTACTCCTTGCATTCTTGCTTGCTGCTTGCTTACTATATCACAACTCGCTTACTAGCACACTGCTTGCTATCTAGCTTAGTGCTTGTTGGCTGGCATACTCCTTGCTTAATAGCCAACTGCTTTCTTAATGGCATGCTGGTTGCTTTCTAGCTCACTGCTTTCTTACGAGCTTACTGCTTGCTTACTAGCTTACTGCTTGCATACTCGCTTACTGCTGGCTTACTAGCTTCCTGCTTGCTTACTAGCTTACTGCTTCCTTACTAGCTTTCTGAACGCTTTCTAGCTCACAACCAGCATACTAGATTACTGCTTGCTAACTAGCTTACTGCATTCTTACTTGCCTACTGCTTGCTTACTAGGTGACTACTCGCTTACTAGATCACTGCTTGCATACTACCTTGCTGCTTGCTTACTAGCTTAATGGTTGCGTACCAGGATAATGCTCCTTTACTAGCTCCCTGCTCGCGTCCTATCTCACTGCTTGCCTACCATCTTACTGCTTACTTACATGCTTACTGCTTGCTTACTATCTTACTGCTTGCTTATTAGCTTACTGCTTGATTACTGGCATACTGCTTTTGAACTAGCTTACTGCTTGCTTACTAGCTGGCTGCAGATAGTTAGTAAGGAAGCAGCAAGATAGTAACAAAGTAGTATGTTAGCAACAAACTTGTAAGCTATTAAGCAAGCAGTAAGCTAGGAAGCAAACAGTAAGCTAGTAAGCAAGCAGCAAGCTAGTGGACGAGCAGCAAGCTAGTAGCCAAGCAAGAAGCTAGTAAGCAAGCAGTAATCTAGCAAGCGAACAGGGAGCTGGTAACGAGGCAGTAAGCTAGAAAGCAAGCAGTGTGCTAGTAAGCGAGCAGGGAGCTCGTAGGGAGGCATTAAGCTAGTGAGCAAGCTGTGAGCTAGTAAGCGAGGTGGCGGCTACTAAGGAAGCGGTATACTGTTAAGCAAGCAGTAAGCTAGTAAGCAACCAGTGAGCTAGTAAACAAGCATCAAGCTAGTACGCAAGCAGTAAGCTAGTATGCAAGCAGGAAGCTAGTAAGGAAGCAGTAACCTAGTAAGGAAGCATTGAGCTAGTAAGCGAGCAGGGAGCTAGTAACAAAGCACTAATGAAGTAAGCAAGCAGTAAGCTTGTAAGCATGCGGTAGGCTAGGAAGCAAGCAATGAACTAGTGAGCGGTTAGTGAGCTAGTAACAAAGCAGTACGCTAGTAACCATGCAGTGAGATAGTAAGCGAGCAGGAAGCTAGTAAGCAGGCAGTAAGCTAGCAATCGAGCACGGAGCTCGTAACGTGGCAGTAAGCTAGAAAGCAAGCTTTGTGCTAGTAAGCAAGCAGGGAGCACGTAAGGAAGCATTAAGCTAGTGAGCAAGCAGTCTGCGAGTAAGCTAGCAGAAAGCTAGTAAGCAAGCAGTGAGCGAGTAATCGAGGTGGTAGCTAGTAAGAAAGCAGTGAGCTCGTAAGCAAGCAGAAAGCTAGTAAGCAAGGAGTGATCTAATAAGCGAGGAGGAAGCTAGTATGGAAGCAGTATGCTAGAAGGCAAGCAGTAAGGTAGGATGCAAGCAACAAGTTAGTAAGCAAGCAGCAAGCATGAAAGCTAGCAGCAGGCTAGTAAGGAAGCATTTAGCTATTAAGTAAGCAGTAAGCTAGTAACAAAGCAGCAAGCTAGTTACAAGGCAGTGAGTTATCAACAAAGCAGTAAGCTAGTAAGCAAGCAGGAAGCTAGTAAGGAAACATTCGGCTGGTAAGAGAGCAGTAAGTTAGTAAGAATGCTGTAGGTTAAGAAGAAAGCAGGAATGTAGTAAGCAAGCAGTAAGCTAGTAAACAAGCTGTAAGCCAGTAAGCGTGGAGAAATCTAGTAAGGAAGCGGTAAGCCAGTAAGCAACCAGCACTAAGAAACCTGCAGGCTAGTCAGAAAGCAGTTAGCTAGTAAGAACGCAGTATGCTAGTAAGTAAGCAGTTAGCAGGTAATCAAGCAGTAAGCAAGTAAGCAAGTAGTAAGCTAGTAAACAAGCAGTAAGCTTGAAGAGCGACGAGGAAGCTAGTAAGGGACCAGTATGCTAGTAAGCAGGCTGTAAGCTAGAACGCAAGCATCAAGCACCTAAGCAAGCAGTTAGCTAGTAAGCAAGTAGTAAGTTAGTAAGCAAGCAGTTGGCCAGTAAGCGAGCAGGAAGCTAGTAAGCAACCGGTAAGCTAGCAAGCAAGCAGCAGGCCAGGAAGCAAGCAGCAGGCTAGAAGGAAAGCTAGTAGCTACTAAGAAAGCAGGAAGGTATTAAGCAAGCAGTGATCTAGTAAGCGAGCGGGAAGCAGGTAAAAATGTAGTATGCTAGAAAGCATGCAGTAAGTTAGTAAGCAACCGGTAAGCTAGTAAGCAAGCAGTGAGCTGGTAAGAAAGCAGTAAGTTAGTATCAAAGCCGTAAGTTAGTAACAAAGCGACCCCCAACGCCGTGCGCATGGTGTCGGGTTGGCACGTGGTCGCGGGGGCAGAGACACTCTCCGATCACCGGTACATCCGGATGGAGGTCTCTGCCGCCGCGAGTGCATCCCGACACGGCCGCCTGCGTGGCACCCCACCACGCCGCTGGGCGCTTCGGCGCCTGGACAAGGACGCCCTGATGGCAGCTGCCCACGCTGCAACTTGGCCGCAGGGAGCGGCCGAGTTGCCGAGCATAGAGGAGGAGGTCGCCCGGCTCGGAGCATTGGTCGCGGGTATTTGCGACGCGGCGATGCCTCGGGTCGGGCGGGCTTCTCCTCGCCGGGCGGTGTACTGGTGGTCGGACGCGATCGCGGAGTTGCGAGTCGCGACTGTCCGCGCCCGGCGCCAGTACACCCGCGCGCGCCGTCGTCAACGTACAGGCGACGGCGTGGCGCGAGCGAGGGCAGCTGATGACCTGTATGGAGCATACCGCGTGGCGCGGGTTGCTCTGCAGGTCGCCATCAAACGGGCCAAGACCCAGGCATGGAAGGAGCTCCTCCAGACCCTTGATGACGATCCATGGGGGCGCCCATATAAGGTGGTGCTGAATAAGCTCCGCCCGTGGGCGCCCCCCGTCACCGAGGGTCTTGACCCCCGGCTGCTGGAGGACGTGGTCAATACACTCTTCCCAATTGGGGAGAGGGGACCGCGTCCTCCGGCGGCGGCGGCTGTCCCAGTGGAGTGGACGGCCGAGCTGGGGGTCACGCAGGAGGAGCTGGCAGCGGCCATCAGACGGCTCGGGGTTCGTAACACGGCCCCGGGTCCGGATGGTGTGCCCGGCCGGGTTTGGGTCTTGACCCAGGGCGTCCTTGGGGCCGACCTCAGGCGGTTGTTCGACCGCTGCCTGAGGGACGGGCGATTCCCCCCCAGTTGGAAGGTGGCGAGGATGGTCCTCCTCCGGAAGGAGGGTCGGCCCGCGGAGTCTCCCTCCGCATACCGGCCCATTTGTCTCCTCGACGAGGTGGGCAAGCTCTTCGAGCGTGTGATTGCTGCCCGCCTCGTCGAGCACCTGTCGCGGGGTGATCCCGGTCTGGCCGACTGCCAGTTCGGTTTCCGGGGGGGCCGATCGACTATCGACGCGATAGGTCGTGTGAGGGCCCTCTCGGAGGCGGCCGTCTCCCGGGGAGGAGTGGCATTGGCAATATCCTTGGATATTGCCAATGCCTTTAACACCCTCCCCTGGGAAGAGATAAGGAGGGGGCTCGAATATCATCGGGTCCCCCCTTGTCTCAGGGCGGTCGTCGGGGATTATCTCCGCGGCAGGTGGATCGAGTATCCGGGCCGGGATGGTGATATGCGGAGGGAGGTGTACTGCGGTGTTCCGCAGGGGTCGGTCCTCGGGCCACTCCTGTGGAACATCGCGTACGACTCGGTGTTGCGGGCCGGCCTCCCCGACGGCGTCAGCACGGTGTGTTATGCGGATGACACACTGGTGCTGGCCGTCGGGGCGCACTGGGGGAGGGCCATGCGTCGCGCGGAGGAGGGGTCGCAACGCGTCGTCGACCGGATCAGGGGGATGGGGATGACGGTGGCGGTCCATAAGACCGAGGTGATTGCGTTTCATTCACCTCGGCAGGATCCGCCACCCCCTCTGATTCGGGTGGGTGGGGCTGACATCGAGGTGAAGCCCCAGATCAGGTATCTGGGGCTGATCCTCGATAGCCACTGGCGCTTCGAGAAGCATTTCCGCTGCCTGGTCCCCCGGTTGGAAAGGATGGTTGCGGCTCTGGGCCGGATCCTGCCCAACCTGGGGGGCCCGGCGGCCCGAGTTCGTCGCCTCTATGTGGCAATGGTCCAGTCGGTGGCCCTATACGGGGCCCCCGTCTGGGCGGACGACCTGGCTGCCTCCCGGCGCAGCATGACTATGCTGCGTCGGGTGCAGAGGCGCATGGCGCTCAGGGTCGTCCGCGGGTATCGGACCATGTCACATGAGGCGGCGACGGTTCTAGCGGGGATGCCGCCCATGGACCTGCTCGCGCGGTCGCACGCGGTGATGTACCGGCACCGCGTCGACCGTCGCGCGGGGGTGGGGGCGGTCCCGGGCGGGCAGGAACCTGCTTGGGGCGATTTGAAGCGCCAGGCCCGGCAGTCCGTGTTGCTCGCGTGGCAGGAGCGGCTGGCTCTGCCAACCGCGGGGCACCGGACTGTCGGGGCTGTTCGGCCACTCCTGAAGGAGTGGCTGGACAGAGGCCATGGCAGCCTCACCTACCGGCTGGCACAGGTATTTTCCGGGCATGGCAGCTTCGGAAGATACCTGTGCCGGATAGGGAAGGAGCCGACGGCGCGTTGCTGCCACTGCGACGCTGAGCAGGACACGGCGGATCATACCCTGGAGGTATGCCCCGCGTGGGAGGGGGAGCGCCGTGTCCTGGTCGGCGTCGTCGGGCGGGATGTCTCGCTGCCGGGCGTGGTGCGCGCCATGCTCGACAGCGAGGAGAAGTGGAGGGCCGTGGCCTCCTTCTGCGAGAACGTAATGTTGCAGAAGGAGGCCGCGGGGAGGGAGCGCGAGCTTCAGCGGCGCGCTGAAGCTCGCGCTCGTGCGGTGGCCCGAGGTCGTCGCCCGGTCGCGAGGCGTCGCGGGCGGCCGCCTCGGCGTGGCGGATGACCTAGGCTGGGAGGGGGGTCCTGAGGGGACCCTCCTCCCGCCAGGCGGCGCCGGGTCGGACCGGTTGGGGGTAGGAGTGCCTCCCCCTACCGGTCCGACGCAAGGGGAGGCACCCTCGGCGGTCTGGTGCGGCCATGAACGCCCGGCCGCCGAGGGGTGGAAACGGGGTCGCGGGCGGTTGCGAGTTGGGGCTCGCAGCCGCCACTAAACGCGGCCCCGGGACGGATAGCGGCGGGATGGAGTGACCCCGTCCCGCCGCTATGAGGCAGTGAGTCTACTGGGGGGACCGATTGTCCCCCCGGGGGATGGGCGCGAAAGCGCGGGCACGGGGAGGATACCGGAAGAATGCTTCGAGCGATTCCCGGTATCCTCCCAAAGCGTGCCGAAGGGTCACCGTGGGGTTTTTAGTGGGTAGGTCCCGCGCCTGTCGTTGTACGGGCGCGGGGAATCCCACACACCCCTCCCACCTCTCCCCAAGGAGGTGGGAGGGAGTCTTTCGAAGATTTTCCCCACGACAAAAAAAAAAAAAAAAAAAAAAAAAAAGTTAGTAACAAAACTGCAGACTAGTAAGCAAGCTGTAAGCAGGTATGCAAGCAGTAAGTTAGTAAGCAAGTAGTATTGTTTGGAATAAGGTATAAGAATTAGGATAATATGTAGAAATACGTTTATTGTACCGTCTTCGTGTTTAGATTATGGTGCGAGCGGTGTGGATTGCGTGAGAGAGAGTGAATGAGTGTTTTCAGAGCGTGTCATGTGTGCCGACGGTTGGTGCGACCGTTACCGATCTATGGACGAGATTTGAAAGATCAACGGTTTGTCGTGCGCGATCCTGTAACGGCAGAACGATCCAAGCTGTCGATCCTATTGTACGTGATATCGAGACCGGACCTTCGTCGCCCTTGCGCATTCTCCTAGGGAGTTGCCCCTGCAACTGTTATCGGACACGTGCCCACCGCGTCCCAGTTACGCTTGCCGCTGTGTGAATGTTGTGCAACCTTACAATAAATTTGTGACTGTGTGAATTGCTCCGCCATTCTTCGCGTCCCTGTTCCTCGTTCGCGCCTCTTTTCGTCTGTGCATTAACAATGTGGTCCTTCGAGCCGGATTTGAGGACGACGCATAATGGAGACCGCACGAGCTGAAACAATATCAGCGCCGCTGAACAATCAGACCGTGGAAGCCTACCTACACCAGCTGCAGGTCATCGCCCACACCATCACCCGGATGGAGGTTAACTACCGGAAGGAAGGGCAGGCCAAGTTCTCCGCAGCTTCCGCCGAGGGACGGCTCAAGAGACTGGACGGTGAGTGGATGCGCTTCGAGAAGCTGCACCTGGAGTTTCTGCAGTTAGTCCCCGCTCAAGCTAAGTCTATCATGCCGTACTTTACCTTATCGAAAAGGTACAGGAGACCTATTGGGCCTCGTGCGTCTTTTTCGCCGACGTTGCAGCGAAATGGACTGCGACCAGCGCCGCGCAACCGAGTCCATCTCCCGCTCCCACAGGCGACTCCATCTCCGTCGCGAAACTCGCGCGAATACCGCTGCCCAAATTCGCTGGATCGTACACCGAATGGCACAGTTTCCGCGATCTGTTCAAATCGCTCGTGTTAGACAATAAGTCCCTAACGAACGTGCAACGGTTACACTATTTAAAATCGTCCGTCGAAGGTCAAGCCGCGAACCTGCTCGCGCATTTCTCGATAACCGATGCGCATTTTGAACCGGCCTGAAAGACGCTAGCCGACCGGTACAATAACAATCGCGTGATAGTATCAACATTATTAAGCAATGTCATCTCGCTGCCGGTTATTGTTAGCAAGTCCGCGGACGAATTATCTCGTTTTCGCGACACGACGAAGGAGTCGATCGCCATGTTGCGCAGTATCGGTCGCCCGGTGGATACATGGGATGAGGTCAACGACTTCCTGCTTACTGCCAAGCTAGACCGCCGTACGCTACGAGAGTGAGAGATATCACGCGGAGCAAGCACCGAGCCCCCCACCTTCGACGAGCTCGACCAATTCCTCGTTGCGCGGATCCGCGCTCTCGAAGCGCTTCACGACAAGCCTGAAATTTCGGCCGCGCGCCTCGTCGCGCCGCGATCAGCGTCCTCGACGGGAGTTCGCACGCACGCAGCGAATACAGCTGTGAACCGGTGCCCGATGTGCGGATCGAAGCATCCGTTATATCGATGTCCGGTGTTCCATAGCCTACAACCTACGCAGCGGCGAGACCTAGTGACTCGGACCAACGTCTGTTTTAACTGTCTTCGCGATGGACACATGGTTTCGGTGTGTCCGGTTCGCACCCACGTGCCCGCGATGTAACCGCAAACACCACAGTTTGTTACACTTTCCTGCGACGAGTGTCGAAGCGCCGACGGGCGGCGATCGTGCAGCGTCATCTTCGAAACCCACTGGTATTCCTTCGGGATCTAACGGCACTCGGTCCTTCTATACGTGCGCCGCGGCCCCTCCAGAGCGCGCGAGTACCCCTGTACTGCTCGCGACAGCTGTCGTGCAAGCGCGGTCGGCATCCAGGTGGCACGTCTCGGTACGCGTATTACTCGACCAGGGTACGGAGGCCTCCTTTGTGTCCGAGCCCTTGGTACAGACACTCCAACTTTTTTTTTTTTTTTTTTTTGTCGTGGGGAAAATCTTCGAAAGTCTCCCTCCCACCTCTTTGGGGAGAGGCGGGAGGGGTGAGTGGGATTCTCCGCGCCCGTAGAATGACGGGCGCGGGACCTACCCACTATAAACCTCACGGTGACCCTTCCGCACGATTTGGGAGGATACCGAGAATCGCTCGAAGCATTCTTCCGGTATCCTCCCCGTGCCCGCGCTTTGCGCCCATCCCCGGGGGGACAAACGGTCCCCCCGGTTGACACTCTGTCTCATAGCGGCAGGACGGGGCCACTCCATCCCGTTGCCATCCGTCCCGGGGCCGCGTTTAGTGGCGGCTGCGAGCCCCAACACGCAACCGCCTGCGACCCCGTTTCTACCCCGCGGCGGCCTGGAGCGGCCATGAGCTCCCGGCCACCGAGGGTGCCCCCCCGTGGGCCGAACCCACCCGGTCCCCTCAGGGCTCCCCTCCCAGCCAGGGTCGTCCGCAGCGCAAAGGCGGCCGCCCGCGACGCCCACGCGCCACCATACGAGCGCGAGCCTCAGCGCGCCGCTGAATCTCGCGCTCCCTTCCCGCGGCCTCCTTCTGCAGCATTACGGTCTCGCAGAAGGAGGCCACGGCCCTCCACTTCCTCTCCCTGCCGAGCATGGCGCGCACCACACCTGGCAGCGAGACTTCCCGCCCTATGACGCCGACCAGGACACGGCGCTCCCCCTCCCACGCTGGGCATACCTGGAGGGTATGATCAGCCGTGTCCTGCTCGGCGTCACAATGGCAGCAACTCGCCGTCGGCTCCTTCCCTATCCGGCACAGGTATCTTACGAAGCTGCCATGCCTGGAAAATACCTGTGCCAGCCGGTAAGTGTGGCTTCCATGGCCTCTGTCCAGCCACTCACTCAGGAGTGGCCGAACAACCCCGACTGTCCGGTGATCCGCGGTTGGCAGAGCCAACCGCTCCTGCCACGCGAGCACCACGAACTGCCGGGCCTGGCGCTTCAAATCGCCCCAAGCAGGTTCGTGCTCTCCCGGGACCGTCCCCACTCCCGCGTGACAGTCGACACGATATCGATACGTCATCGCGTGCGACCGCGCGAGGAGATCCATGGGCGGCATCCCCGCAATAACCGTCGCCGCCTCATGCGACACGGCCCGGTAGCCGCGGACGACCCTCAGCGCCATCCGCCTCTGCACCCGACGCAGCACCGTCATGCTGCGCCGGGAGGCCGCCAGGTCGTCCGCCCAGATGGGGGCCCTCTGGGTAGGCTCGCGGGTGTCCATGAGGGTTTCCCCACGTACAAAAAAAAAAAAAGAGTGAGCTAGTAAGCGAGCAGGGAGCTAGTAACGAAACAGTAAGCTAGAAAGCAAGCAGCAGGCTAGTAAGGAAGCAGCCTGTTAGTAAGCAACCAGTTAGCTAGTAAGCAAGCAGCAGGCTAGTAAGGAAGCAGTTAGTTATTTAGCAAGCAGTAAGCTAGTAAGCAACCAGTAAGCTAGTAAGCAAGCAGTGAACTAGTAAGCAAGCGGGAAGCTAGTAAGGAAGCAGTAAGCTAGTAAGCATGCAGTGAGCTAGTAGGCGAGCAAGGAGCTAGTAACGAAGCAGTAAGCTAGTAAGCAAGCAGTAAGCTAGTAACCGAGCAGCAGCCTAGTAAGAATGCAATTAGCTAGTAAGTAAGCAGTACGGTAGTAAGCAAGCTGGAAGCTAGAAAGCAAGCAGCATGCTAGCACGCAATCAGTAAGGAAGAAAGCAAGCAGCAGGCTAGTATGCCAGCAGTAGGCTAGTAAGCGAGCAGGAAGCTAAAAAGCGAGCAGGGACCCAGTAAGAGAGCAGAATGCTAGTAAGCTAGCAATAAGCTATTAAGGAACCAGTAAGGTAGTAAGCAAGCATCGGGCTAGTCAGAAAGCAGTCGGCTGGTAGGAAAGCAGAATGCTAGTAAGGAAGCAGTAAGCCAGAAAGCAAGCAAGATGATAGCAAGCAAGCAGTAAGCTCGTAAGCAAGCAGTAAGCTAGTATACAAGCAGTAAGCGAGTAAGCAGGAAGTATGCTAGAAAGCATGTAGCAATCTAGTAAGCAAGCAGTTGCTAAGAAAGCGAGCAGCATGCCATTAAGCAAGCAGTAAACTAGTAAGCACGCAGTGAGCTAGTAAGAAGCAGTATGCTAGATAGCAAGAAGCTGGCTAGTAAGTAAGCAGTATGCTAGAAAGCAAGCAGCAGGCTAGTAAGGAAGTAGTAAGCTCGTATGCAAGCAGTAAGCTGCTAAGCAAGTAGTGAGCTAGTATGCGAGCAGTAAGCGTGTAAGCGAGCAGTTTGCTACTAAGCATGCAGCTGGCTAGTAAGAAAGCAGTATGTTAAGCAGGAAGCAGGAATGTAGTAAGAAAGCAGTTAGGTTGTAAGCAAGCAGAAAGACAGTAAGCAAGCAGTATGTTGGTATCAATGCAGTATGCTACTAAGCAAGCAGCAGGCTAGTAAAAATGCGGTTAGTTAGTAAGGGAGCTGTAAGTTTGTAGCAGAGCAGTCAGCTGGTAAGCAAGTTGCAAGGTAGAAAGCAAGCAGCAGGCTGGTAAGCTTGCAGTAAGCCAGCAAGCTAGCAGTAAGCTATTAAGCAAGCAGTAAGATGGTAGGGAAGCAGTTAGCCAGTAAGCGAGCAGGGAGCTAGTAAGGAAGCATTATGGTAGTAAGCAAGCTGTAAGCTAGTTAGCAATCAGTAAGCTAGTAAGCACGCACTTATCTGGTATGAAAGCAATTAGCCTGCAAGCAAGCAGAAAGCTATTATGCAAGCAGTAAGCTAGTAAGCGAGCAGTAAGCCAGTAAGCAAGCAGTATGCTAGTAAGCAAGCAGTAAGCTAGTAAGCAAGCAGTGAGTTATTAAGCGAGCAGAGAGCACGTCAGGAAGCAGTATGATAGTAAGCTAGCTGTAAGCTTGTAAGCAGGCAGTAAGCTGGTACGCAAGCAGCGTGCTAGAGAGCATTCAGTAAGCCAGAAAGCAAGCAGTAGGCTGGTAACAAAGCAGTGAGCTAGTAAGATAGCAGTATACTAGTAAGCAAGCAGTAAGCTAGAAGGCAAGCAGCAAGCTAGTAAGCAAATAGTAAGCTAGTAAGCGAGCAGGGAGCTAGTAAGGGAGCGGAATGCTAATAAGCAAGCAGGATGCTAGTAAACAAGCAGCTCGCTAGTAAGGATGCTACTAAGCAAGCAGTAAGCTAGTATGCAAGCAGTAAGCTAATAAGCGCCCAGTAAGCTTGTAAGCAAGTTGAAAGCTAGTAAGCAGGCAGTAAGCTTGTAAACAAGCAGTTAGTTAGTAGGCAACCAGTAACCTAGTAAGGAAGCAGTAAGGTTGGAAGAAATCAGCAAGCTAGTATGCAACCCTCTGGGGCTGTATCTGGCAATCGTCGGCCGCAGTACGGGGCGTAGCGACCCCGAGGTACCTGATGCTTATCACACCGTAGGCCTCCTGTTGGTCGTCATAACGACCCACAATTCCTTCTTTGGTTTTGTGAATGGTACGTGATGGCAGGAGGAACGAGGTCCTGGGCTTAGCCGCCCGGGTCGCGAGTATGGCGACTATATGATATCGCCCTCGAATCCTAAGTGTCCTTGATCACCCTCATTGGGTGGGGGAGGCGGACGGTTTGGTGGCGGCGGTATGGGTAGGAGGCGATGGGTCCGCGCCTTTCTCCATCCTGGAGCGCGATCGGGGCTTCGTCGCCGAGGACTGAGGGGGAGTCGCCGTGGTGGGGTGCTACATCTCGCTCCGCTGCGGCCACGCCGCGTTCGGCAGTACCTGGCCGAGGTCGCGGCATGCGTGCAGCGCTCCGCGGCCAGGCCGGTGCTGGTCCTGGGGGACTTTAACGCAAAATCGGTGGCGTGGGGATCCCCAGGACATCCGTTCGCGGTGGGATCCTGGGCGACTGGGCGGCCGGGCTCGACCTTCGGTTACTGAACCGGGGGTCGGAGCACACGTGCGTGCGGCGATATGGGGTGTCCATCGTAGATGTTGGAGTTGCGACCACCAACGCCATGCGCATGGTGTCGGGATGGCAGGTGGTTGGGGGGGGGGGGGGAAAGACACTTTCAGACCACCGGTATATTCGGATGTTTGTCTCTGCCCCCGGATGTACATCCCGACACCACCGCCCGGTTGGCGCCCCACCGTGCCGCTGGGCGCTTCGGCGCCTGGACAAGGACGCTATGATGTGCAGCTGCTCTCGCTGCAACTTGGCCGCAGGGGGCGGCCGAGTTGCCGAGCATAGAGGAGGAGGTCGCCCGGCTCGGGGGATTAGTCGCAAATATTTGCGGCGCGGCGATGCCCCGGGTCGGGCGGGCTTCTCCTCGCCGGGCAGTGAACTGGTGGTCGGCCGCGATCGCAGAATTGCGCGTCGCGAGTGTGGGCGCCCGACGCCAGTACACCCGCGCGCGCCGTCGTCTACGAAGAGACGATGGCGTGGCGCGAGCGAGGGCAGATGACCTGTATGAGTCATACCGTATGGCTCGGGTTGCTCTGCAGGTCGCTATCAAACGGGCCAAAACCCGGGCATGGAAGCAGCTCCTCCAGACCCTCGATGACGTTCCTTGGGGGCGCCCGTATAAGGTTGTGCTAAATAAGCGCCGCCCGTGGGCGCCCTCTGTCACCGAGGGTCTTGATTCCCAGCTGCTGGAGGACGTGGTCAATGCTCTGTTTCCAATTGGGGTGGGAGGATCACGTCCTCCGGCGGCGTCGGCTGTCCCAATTGAGTGGGCAGCCGAGCTGGGGGTCTCGCAGGGGGAGCTGGCCACGGCCATCAAGCGGCTTGAGGCGCGTAACACGGCCCCGGGGCCGGATGGTGTGCCAGGCCGGGTTTGGGATTTGACCCAGAGCGTCCTTGGGGCCGACATCAGGCGGTTGTTTGACCGATGCCTGAGGGACGGTCGATTCCCCCCTAGTTGGAAAGTGGCGAGGGTGGTCCTCCTCCGGAAGGCGGGTCGGCCCTCACAATCTCCCTTCGGCATACCGGCCCATCTGTCTCCTCGACGAGGTGGGCAAGCTCTTCGAGCGCGTGATTGCCGCACGCCTCGTTGAGCACCTGTCGCGGTGTGTCCCCGGCCTGGCCGACTGCCAGTACGGCTTCCGGGAGGGTCGATCGACGAACGACGCGATAGGTCGCGTGAGGGACCTCTCGGAGTCGGTCGATTCCCGGGATGGGGAGGCTTGTTGATTTTTCTCTTCTAAAAGAGAAAGCTTTCTTTATGTGACAAAAACCATCGACGCGTATGTTTCGAAATACAAGTCAAGAGGGTGCAGCTGTGTCCCTTCCTTGGCTTGTTTAGACAAAGTATAGGACCGATTGGGTCTGAGGGTACGGTACGAATTTTTCGTCACTGACCTATTCATTCTGTATGTTCCTTTGAAAGCGTGAAGACGTGCCTTCCACGTGTTTAGTAAAAGCTTAGTAAAAGTTATATATAAAGTAAATTGTTTTTTTTATTCCACCACCTATTTCCAATAAGGCTTTGGCAGTATCTTTGGATATTGCCAACGCCTTTAACACCCTTCTCTGGGAAGAGATAAGGAGGGGGCTCGAAGATCGTCGGGTCCCTCCTTATCTCAGGACAGTCGTCGGGGATTATCTCCGTGGCAGGTGGATCGAGTATCCGGGCCGGGATGGAGATATGCGGAGGGAGGTATACTGCGGCCTTCCGCAGAGATCGATCTTCGGGCCACTCCTGTGGAACCACGCATACGATAAGGTGTTGCGGGCCGACCTCCCCGACGGCGTCAACGCCGTGTGTTATGCAGATGACACACTGGTGCTGGCCGTCGGGGCGTACTGGGGGAGGGCCAAGCGTCCCGCGGTGGAGGGGGCACAGCGCGTCGTCGGTCGGATCAGAGGGATGGGGATGACGGTGGCGGTCCATAAGACCGATGTGATAGCTTTCCATTCACCTTGGCAGGATCCGCCACCCCCTCTGATCCGGGTAGGTGAGGCTGATATCGAGGTGAAACCCCAGATGAGGTATCTGGGGCTGATCCTCGATAGCCACTGGCGCTTCGAGGAGTATTTCCGTTACCTGGTCCCCCGTTTGGAGGGGATGGTCGCGGCTTTAGGCCGAATCCAACCCAACATGGGGGGCCCGGCTGGCAGAGTGCGCCGCCTCTATGTGGCAATGGTACAGTCTGTGGCCCTTTACGGGGCTCCCGTTTGGGCGGACGACCTCGCGGCCTCCCGGCGCAGCATGACGATGCTGCGACGGGTGCAGAGGCGGATGGCGTTGCGGGTCGTCTGCGCGTACCGGATCGTGTCGCATGAGACGGCGACGGTTCTTGCGGGGATGCCGCCCATGGACCTCCTCGCGCGGTCGCACGCGGTGCTGTATCGTCACCGCGTCGACCGTCGCGCGGGGGTGGGAGCAGTCCCGGGAGCGCAGGAATCTGCTTGGGGCGATTTGAAGCGCCAGGCCCGGCAGTTCGTGATGATCGCGTGGCAGGAGCGGTTGGCTCTGCCAACCGCGGGGCACCAGATAGTCGGGGCTGTTCGGCCACTCCTGCGTGAGTGGCTGGACAGAGGCCATGGAAGCCTCACTTACCGGATGGCACAAGTGTTCTCCGGGCATGGCAGCTTCGGGAGATACCTGTGCCGGATAGGGAAGGAGCCGACGGCGCGTTCCTGCCATTGTGACGCTGAGCAGGATACGGTTGAACACACCCTCGAGGTGTGCCCTGCGTGGGAGGGGGAGCGCCGTGTCCTGGTCGGCGTCATAGGGCGGGATGTCTCGCTGCAGGGCATGGTGCGCGCCATGCTCGTGGCGCCGGGAGTCGTGGGCGGCCCACGCGGCGTGGCGGAAGACCCTGGCTGGGAGGACGTTCCTGAAGGGAGCCTCCTTCTGCCACGAGACGCGGGGTCGGACCGAAGTGGGAGTGCCACCCTAATTTCGGTCGGGAACATCGGAAGGAACCGTCGGTGGCATGGAGCGGCGAGTCAGGGCTCGCAACCGCTACTGAACGCGGCTCCGAGACGGATGGCGGTAGGACGGAGAGACCTCGTCCAGCCGCCATGAGATAGCGTGACAGCCCGGGGGACCCTTTTGTCCTCCCGTGGATGGGTGCACAGCGCAGGCACGTGGAGGATACCGGAAGTATGCTTCGTGCGATTCCCGGTATCCTCCCAAAACGTGCGGAAGGGCCATCCCACACAACCCCTCCGCCTCTCCACAAAGAGGTGGAAGGGAGTCTTACGAGGATTTTCCCCACGAAAAAAAAAAAGAAAAGCTGGCATGCAAGCAGTAAGCTTGTAAGCGAGGAGGAAGCAAGTAAGGAAGCAGTATGCTAGTAAGCAACCAGTAAACTAGAAAGCACGCAGTGAGCTAGTAAGTGAGCAGGAAGATAGTAAGCAAGCAGCAGACTAGTCAGGAAGCGATTAGCTAGTAGGAGAGCAGTATGCTAGTAAGCATGCAGTAAGCTAGAATGCAAGGAGCAAGCTAGATAGCATGCAGCAGACTAGTAAGCTAGCAGATAGCCAGCAAGCAAGCTGTGAGCTAGTGAGCTAGGAGGAAGCTAGTAAGCAAGCAGTATTCGAGTAAGCTAGCAGTAAGCTGGTAAGCAAGCAGTAAGCTAGTAAGCAAGCAGTGAACTAGTAAGCGAGCAGGAAGCTCGACAGGAAGCGGTATGCTAGAAAACAAGCAGTAAGCTAGTATGCAAGCAGTAAGCTAGTAAGCAAGCAGTAAGCTTGTAAGCAATCAGCGAGCTAGTAAACGAGCAGGGAGCTGGTAACACTGCAGTAAACTAGTAAGCAAGTAGTATGCTGATAAGAAGGCGGTTAGCTAGTAAGTCAGTAGTGAGCCTGTAAGCCAGCAGTAAGCTAGTCTGCAAGCAGGAAGCTAGTAACGAAGAAGTAAGCTAGAAAGAAAGCAGGGGCTAGTGAGCAAGCAGTAAGCTAGTGAGCAAGCAGCATGCATGAAAGCAACCAGGAAGCTAGTAAGGAAGCAGTACTCTAGTAAGCAAGCAGTAAGCTACTAAGATACCAGTTAGCTAGTTAGCTAGCAGTAAGCTGATAGGCATGCAGTAAGCTAGAATGTAAGCAGTAAGCTAGCAAGAAAACAGTGCGCTAGTTTGCAAGCAGCAAGCTAGTAAGCAAGCGGTAATCTAATAAGCGAGCATGGAGCTAGTAAGGCTGCAGTATGCTAGTAAGCAACCAGTAAACTAGAAAGCACGCAGGAAGCTAGTAAGCGAGGGGGAAGCTAATAAGGAAGCAGTATGTTACTAAGCAAGCAGTATGCTAGTAGGAAACAAGTAAGCTAGTAAGCAAGCAGGAGGAAAGTAAGGAAGCAGTTAGCTAGTAAGAAAGCAGTATGCTAGTAAGCAACCAGTAAGCTAGTAAGCAAGCAGTAAGCTAGTAAGCAAGGAGTGAGCTAATAAGCGAGGAGGAAGATAGTAAGGAAGCTGTATGCTAGTGAGCAAGCAGTTTGCTAGTAGGAAACAAGTAAGCTAGTAAGAAAGCAGGAGGAAAGAAAGGAAGCAATTAGCTAGTAAGAAAGCAGTATGATCGTAAGCAACCAGTAAGCTAGAAAGCAAGCAGTATGCTAGTATGCAAGCCGTTCGCTACAAGGTACGCAGTAAGCTAGTTAGCAACCTGTAAGCTAGTAAGCAAGCAGTAAGCTTGTATGAAAACAGTTAGCTAGTAAGCATTTAGTAAGCTAGTAAGCAAGCAGGAAGCTAGTAAGCAATCCGTAAGCGAGTAAGCTAGCAGTAATCTCGTAAGCAAGCGGTGATCTAGAATGCGAGGTGGAAGCTAGTAACGAAGCAGTATGATAGTAAGCAAGCAGCAAGCTAGTAAGCAACCAGTAAGCTAGTAAGGAAGCAGCTGGCTAGTAAGAAAGTACGTAGCGAGTAAAAAAGCAATATGCTAGCAAGCAAGCAGTGAGCTAGTAAGCAAACAGTAAGCTAGTAAGGATGCAGTGAGCTACAAAGCAACAAGTGAGCTGGTAAGCGAGCAGAAAGGTAGGTGGTTAGCAGTGTGCAAGTAAGCATGCGGTAAGATGGTAAGCAATAAGATTGCTACCAGGCAAGCCGCAAGCTAGTAAGAAAGCAGTTAGCTAGTAAGGAAGCTGTATACCAGTAGGTAACCAGTAAGCTACTAAGCAAGCAGCAAGCTAGTAAGCAACAAGTAAGCTAGTAAGCACGCAGCTGGCCAGTAAGGGAGCACTAACCTGGAAGGCAAGCTGCGGGCTGGTAAACAAGCAGTGTGCGAGTCCCCGACGGCGTCAGCACGGTGTGTTATGCGGATGACACACTGGTGCTGGCCGTCGGGGCGCACTGGGGGAGGGCCATGCGTCGCGCGGAGGAGGGGTCGCAACGCGTGGTCGACCGGATCAGGGGGATGGGGATGACGGTGGCGGTCCATAAGACCGAGGTGATTGCGTTTCATTCACCTCGGCACGATCCGCCACCCCCTCTGATTCGGGTGGGTGGGGCTGACATCGAGGTGAAGCCCCAGATCAGGTATCTGGGGCTGATCCTCGATGGCCACTGGCGTTTCGAGAAGCATTTCCGCTGCCTGGTCCCCCGGTTGGAAAGGATGGTTGCGGCTCTGGGCCGGATCCTGCCCAACCTGGGGGGCCCGGCGGGCCGAGTTCGTCGCCTCTATGTGGCAATGCTCCAGTCGGTGGCCCTATACGGGGCCCCCGTCTGGGCGGACGACCTGGCTGCCTCCCGGCGCAGCATGACTATGCTGCGTCGGGTGCAGAGGCGCATGGCGCTCAGGGTCGTCCGCGGGTATCGGACCATGTCACATGAGGCGGCGACGGTTCTAGCGGGGATGCCGCCCATGGACCTGCTCGCGCGGTCGCACGCGGTGATGTACCGGCACCGCGTCGACCGTCGCGCGGGGGTGGGGGCGGTCCCGGGCGGGCAGGAACCTGCTTGGGGCGATTTGAAGCGCCAGGCCCGGCAGGCCGTGTTGCTCGCGTGGCAGGAG
This sequence comes from Colletes latitarsis, assembly GCF_051014445.1. Classification (NCBI taxonomy): domain Eukaryota; kingdom Metazoa; phylum Arthropoda; class Insecta; order Hymenoptera; family Colletidae; genus Colletes; species Colletes latitarsis. The sequence goes on along the minus strand of NW_027488377.1, from coordinate 80,588 downwards.
CGGCTGGCTCTGCCAACCGCGGGGCACCGGACTGTCGGGGCTGTTCGGCCACTCCTGAAGGAGTGGCTGGACAGAGGCCATGGCAGCCTCACCTACCGGCTGGCACAGGTATTTTCCGGGCATGGCAGTTTCGGAAGATACCTGTGCCGGATAGGGAAGGAGCCGACGGCGCGTTGCTGCCACTGCGACGCTGAGCAGGACACGGCGGATCATACCCTGGAGATATGCCCCGCGTGGGAGGGGGAGCGCCGTGTCCTGGTCGGCGTCGTCGGGCGGGATGTCTCGCTGCCGGGCGTGGTGCGCGCCATGCTCGGCAGCGAGGAGAAGTGGAGGGCCGTGGCCTCCTTCTGCGAGAACGTAATGTTGCAGAAGGAGGCCGCGGGGAGGGAGCGCGAGCTTCAGCGGCGCGCTGAAGCTCGCGCTCGTGCGGTGGCCCGAGGTCGTCGCCCGGTCGCGAGGCGTCGCGGGCGGCCGCCTCGGCGTGGCGGATGACCTAGGCTGGGAGGGGGGTCCTGAGGGGACCCTCCTCCCGCCAGGCGGCGCCGGGTCGGACCGGTTGGGGGTAGGAGTGTCTCCCCCTACCGGTCCGACGCAAGGGGAGGCACCCTCGGCGGTCTGGTGCGGCCATGAACGCCCGGCCGCCGAGGGGTGGAAACGGGGTCGCGGGCGGTTGCGAGTTGGGGCTCGCAGCCGCCACTAAACGCGGCCCCGGGACGGATAGCGGCGGGATGGAGTGGCCCCGTCCCGCCGCTATGAGGCAGTGTGTCTACTGGGGGGACCGATTGTCCCCCCGGGGGATGGGCGCGAAAGCGCGGGCACGGGGAGGATACCGGAAGAATGCTTCGAGCGATTCCCGGTATCCTTCCAAAGCGTGCCGAAGGGTCACCGTGGGGTTTTTAGTGGGTAGGTCCCGCGCCTGTCGTTGTACAAGCGCGGGGAATCCCACACACCCCTCCCACCTCTCCCCAAGGAGGTGGGAGGGAGTCTTTCGAAGATTTTCCCCACGACAAAAAAAAAAAAAAAAAAAAAAAAAAAAAGCAGTGTGCGAGTAAGCAAGCAGGGAACTAGTAAGCAGGCAGCTGGCTAGTAAGAGAGTAGTAAGTTAGAAAGAAAGCACGATTGTAGTAAGGAAGCTGTTAAGTAGTATGCAAGCAGTAAGCTTGCAGGTAAGCTGCAGGCTAGTCCGAAAGCTGCTAGCTAGTAAGAAAGCAGTATGCGAGTAAGCAAGCTGTAAGCTAGAAAGCAAGCAGCAAGCTGCTATGCAAACAGTAAGCTTGAAACCAAGCAGCAAGAAAACATGTGTGCAGTAAGCTCGAAAGCAAGCAGCAGTCTGGTAAGGAAGCAGCTATTGAGCATACAGTAAACTGGAAAGCAAGAAGCAGGCTAGGAAGAGAGCAGATAGCTAGTGAGCATGCGGTAAACTAGTAGACGGGCTGTAAGCTAGTAGGCATTCAGTATGCTAGTATGCAGTTAGTAAGGTGGTAAGATAGCAGTTAGCTAGTAAGGAAGTAGTTAGCTAGTAATCAAGCAGTAAGCTTGTAAGCAAGCAGCAGAGTAGTCAGAAAGCAGCTATCCTGTCGGAAAGCAGTATGGTAGTAAGCTTGAAAGCAAGCAGCAAGATAGTGAGCAAGCCATAAGTTAGAATGCAAGGAGCAGGCTAGTAAGAAAGCAGCTAGCTAGTAAAAAAGCAATTAGCTAGTAAGCAATCAGTAAGCTAGTATGCAAGCAGTAAGCTAGTAAGCAAGCAGTAAGCTTGTAAGCAATCAGCGAGCTAGTAAGCGAGCAGGGAGCTGGTAACACTGCAGTAAACTAGTAAGCAAGTAGTATGCTGATAAGAAGGCGGTTAGCTAGTAAGTCAGTAGTGAGCCTGTAAGCCAGCAGTAAGCTAGTACGCAAGCAGGAAGCTAGTAACGAAGAAGTAAGCTAGAAAGAAAGCAGGGGCTAGTGAGCAAGCAGTAAGCTAGTGAGCAAGCAGCATGCATGTAAGCAACCAGGAAGCTAGTAAGGAAGCAGTACTCTAGTAAGCAAGCAGTAAGCTAGTAAGATACCAGTTAGCTAGTTAGCTAGCAGTAAGCTGATAGGCATGCAGTAAGCTAGAATGCAAGCAGTAAGCTAGCAAGAAAGCAGTGCGCTAGTTTGCAAGCAGCAAGCTAGTAAGCAAGCGGTAATCTAGTAAGCGAGCATGGAGCTAGTAAGGCTGCAGTATGCTAGTAAGCAACCAGTAAACTAGAAAGCACGCAGGAAGCTAGTAAGCGAGGGGGAAGCTAATAAGGAAGCAGTATGTTACTAAGCAAGCAGTATGCTAGTAGGAAACAAGTAAGCTGGAAAGCAAGCACGAGGAAAGTAAGGAAGCAGTTAGCTAGTACGAAAGCAGTATGCTAGTAAGCAACCAGTAAGCTAGTAAGCAAGCAGTAAGCTTGTAAGCAAGGAGTGAGCTAATAAGCGAGGAGGAAGATAGTAAGGAAGCTGTATGCTAGTGAGCAAGCAGTTTGCTAGTAGGAAACAAGTAAGCTAGTAAGAAAGCAGGAGGAAAGAAAGGAAGCAATTAGCTAGTAAGAAAGCAGTATGCTCGTAAGCAACCAGTAAGCTAGAAAGCAAGCAGTATGCTAGTATGCAAGCCGTTCGCTACAAGGTACGCAGTAAGCTAGTTAGCAACCTGTAAGCTAGTAAGCAAGCAGTAAGCTTGTATGAAAACAGTTAGCTAGTAAGCATGTAGTAAGCTAGTAAGCAAGCAGGAAGCTAGTAAGCAATCCGTAAGCGAGTAAGCTAGCAGTAATCTCGTAAGCAAGCGGTGATCTAGAATGCGAGGTGGAAGCTAGTAACGAAGCAGTATGATAGTAAGCAAGCAGCAAGCTAGTAAGCAACCAGTAAGCTAGTAAGGAAGCAGCTGGCTAGTAAGAAAGCACGTAGCGAGTAAAAAAGGAATATGCTAGCAAGCAAGCAGTGAGCTAGTAAGCAAACAGTAAGCTAGTAAGGATGCAGTGAGCTACAAAGCAACAAGTGAGCTGGTAAGCGAGCAGAAAGGTAGGTGGTTAGCAGTGTGCAAGTAAGCATGCGGTAAGATGGTAAGCAATAAGATTGCTAACAGGCAAGCCGCAAGCTAGTAAGAAAGCAGTTAGCTAGTAAGGAAGCTGTATACCAGTAAGTAACCAGTAAGCTACTAAGCAAGCAGCAAGCTAGTAAGCAACAAGTAAGCTAGTAAGCACGCAGCTTGCCAGTAAGGGAGCACTAACCTGGAAGGCAAGCTGCGGGCTGGTAAACAAGCAGTGTGCGAGTAAGCAAGCAGGGAACTAGTAAGCAGGCAGCTGGCTAGTAAGAGAGTAGTAAGTTAGAAAGAAAGCACGATTGTAGTAAGGAAGCTGTTAAGTAGTATGCAAGCAGCAGTCTATTTACATAGCAGTTAGCTAGTAAGAATGCTGTGGGCTAGTAAGCAAGCTGTAAGCTAGATATCCAGCAGAAAGCTGTTAAGCACAAGTAAGCTAGTATGGGAGAAGCAGGCTAGTAAGCTAGCAGTAAGCTAGAAAGCAAGCAGCAAGCCAGTAAGCGAGCAGTGAGCTAGTAAGCGAGCAGGAAGCTAGTAGGGAAGCAGTTGGATATAAGCAAGCTGTAAGCTAGTAAGCAACTAGTAAGCCAGTCAACAAGCAGTAAGCTGGTAAGAAAGTAGTTAGCTAGTAACCAGGTAGGAAGTTAGTAAGCACCCAGTAAACTAATAAGCAAGCAGTGAGCTAGTAAGCCTGGTGGAAGCTAGTAAGGAAGCTGTATGCTAGTAAGCAAGTAGTAAGCTAGAAAGAAAGTAGCAAACTAGTGAGCAAGCAGTAAGCTAGAAAGCAAGCTGCTGGATTGTAAGAAAGCAACTAGCTGGTAAGAAAGCTGTATGCTTGTATGCTAGCAGTAAACTCGAAAGAAAGCAGCAAGGTAGCAAGCAAGCAGCAAGTCTTTATGCTAGCAGTATGCTAGTAACCAAGCAGTAAGCTGGCATGGAAGCAATTAGCTTGTAAGCAAGCAGCAGTCTAGTAAGCATGCAGTAGGCGAGTAAGCTAGCAGCAGTCTAGTAAGCAAGCAGTAAGCCAGTAAGCATGCAGTGAGCTAGTAAGAGAGTAGGAAGGTAGTAAGGATGCAGCATAATTGTAAGCATGTAGTAAGCTAGTAAGCGACATGTAAACTAGTAAGCATGCAGTATGCTGGTGAGAATGCAGTTGGCTAGTAAGCAAGCAGCAAGCTAGTAAGCAAGCAATAAGCTTGATAGCAAGGAACAGGCTAATAAGAATGCAGTTAGCTGGTGTTTAAAGATTTGCATAATGCCGAGCGATTGTCCTCGGCCACGATTACTGTTAATCCTGTTAGCGTACAATAATCGGGAGATTATCTCTAAGAGAATTTGTATAGCGAGCAGTGATTGAAAAATGCGGTTATTACTTGTTTTTCTGGCATCGGTAACGGCTGATTACCTTCGCTTCGAATGTGCTAACGGTGTTGATGACGTCAGTACTGTGAGAGAGTAGTGCGCTAAGAATCAGACGAAGAAAGACTGCCGAAATTTAGACAGCGCCGCGTAGCGTCTAATTAGAGTAACGCGGCCGCGTCTTCGGCTGTTAATCCGCGCAGTCCTACGTAGACTTCCAACTAGAGCGGATCGGCTCCCGATTGCACTCGAACAGAAATATTTAAAAGGGGAATGTTCTAATTGTTTAATATTCAGAACGATTCTGCCTGTAGTTAAAGGGTGTAAAGAGTAGATGTTCAGTCTGGTGCGGGTCCACTGATTGACCTCGCACAGCTGAGAATTCGATAAAACTCGAGAAAAGTGTGGAAATAATCCGCCTTTTCCTTGACAAACGGATCGATTTAGATTCGGTCAAGTACGCCCCGGAATCTTGTATGGCATTTCCCAAATCGAGATTCCACGAAATCAGTCCTGCGACAGAAGACTGAGAAAATACACCAATAAGGTGTTCGATATCTTGTGGAATGATCGAGAATATACACCAGTAAGGTGTTCGATCCCTCCGTGCAGAATTGCGCGGTCGTCTCGATCGTATAAACGATCGAGACATAAGAAAGTTGGCAAAATTACGCTTCAATTTTCTTGTGATTACCGCCAGGCTGAGGAGACACCAAAGGGAGGCACCTACCTGGTGAACCATCCAGGTGGGTCCATTGTAGTCGGGTCGACGTTCACAAGGGACGCCTGACTTTTCCGGTCTGCGAGTCCTTACTCCTACAGATCCCGCCGGTGTAACGTTTAGAGGAGCACCTGTGCGGAGGAGTAACGGAGTCGTGGATCAGGCCCCCACGTGATTCAAATACTTTTTTTTTTTTTTTTTTTTTTTTGTCGTGGGGAAAATCTTCGAAAGACTCCCTCCCACCTCCTTGGGGAGAGGTGGGAGGGGTGTGTGGGATTCCCCGCGCCCGTACAACGACAGGCGCGGGACCTACCCACTAAAAACCCCACGGTGACCCTTCGGCACGCTTTGGGAGGATACCGGGAATCGCTCGAAGCATTCTTCCGGTATCCTCCCCGTGCCCGCGCCTTCGCGCCCATCCCCCGGGGGACAATCGGTCCCCCCAGTAGACACACTGCCTCATAGCGGCGGGACGGGGCCACTCCATCCCGCCGCTATCCGTCCCGGGGCCGCGTTTAGTGGCGGCTGCGAGCCCCAACTCGCAACCGCCCGCGACCCCGTTTCCACCCCTCGGCGGCCGGGCGTTCATGGCCGCACCAGACCGCCGAGGGTGCCTCCCCTTGCGTCGGACCGGTAGGGGGAGGCACTCCTACCCCCAACCGGTCCGACCCGGCGCCGCCTGGCGGGAGGGGGGTCCCCTCAGGACCCCCCTCCCAGCCTAGGTCATCCGCCACGCCGAGGCGGCCGCCCGCGACGCCTCGCGACCGGGCGACGACCTCGGGCCACCGCACGAGCGCGAGCTTCAGTGCGCCGCTGAAGCTCGCGCTCCCTCCCCGCGGCCTCCTTCTGCAACATTACGTTCTCACAGAAGGAGGCCACGGCCCTCCACTTCTCCTCGCTGCCGAGCATGGCGCGCACCACGCCCGGCAGCGAGACATCCCGCCCGACGACGCCGACCAGGACACGGCGCTCCCCCTCCCACGCGGGGCATAACTCCAGGGTATGATCCGCCGTGTCCTGCTCAGCGTCGCAGTGGCAGCAACGCGCCGTCGGCTCCTTCCCTATCCGGCACAGGTATCTTCCGAAGCTGCCATGCCCGGAAAATACCTGTGCCAGCCGGTAGGTGAGGCTGCCATGGCCTCTGTCCAGCCACTCCTTCAGGAGTGGCCGAACAGCCCCGACAGTCCGGTGCCCCGCGGTTGGCAGAGCCAGCCGCTCCTGCCACGCGAGCAACACGGACTGCCGGGCCTGGCGCTTCAAATCGCCCCAAGCAGGTTCCTGCCCGCCCGGGACCGCCCCCACCCCCGCGCGACGGTCGACGCGGTGCCGGTACATCACCGCGTGCGACCGCGCGAGCAGGTCCATGGGCGGCATCCCCGCTAGAACCGTCGCCGCCCCATGTGACATGGTCCGATACCCGCGGACGACCCTGAGCGCCACGCGCCTCTGCACCCGACGCAGCATAGTCATGCTGCGCCGGGAGGCAGCCAGGTCGTCCGCCCAGACGGGGGCCCCGTATAGGGCCACCGACTGGACCATTGCCACATAGAGGCGACGAACTCGGCCCGCCGGGCCCCCCAGGTTGGGCAGGATCCGGCCCAGAGCCGCAACCATCCTTTCCAACCGGGGGACCAGGCAGCGGAAATGCTTCTCGAAACGCCAGTGGCTATCGAGGATCAGCCCTAGATACCTGATCTGGGGCTTCACCTCGATGTCAGCCCCACCCACCCGAATCAGAGAGGGTGGCGGATCCTGCCGAGGTGAATGAAACGCAATCACCTCGGTCTTATGGACCGCCACCGTCATCCCCATCCCCCTGATCCGGTCGACGACGCGTTGCGCCCCCTCCTCCGCGCGACGCATGGCCCTCCCCCAGTGCGCCCCGACGGCCAGCACCAGTGTGTCATCCGCATAACACACCGTGCTGACGCCGTCGGGGAGGCCGGCCCGCAACACCGAGTCGTACGCGATGTTCCACAGGAGTGGCCCGAGGACCGACCCCTGCGGAACACCGCAGTACACCTCCCTCCGCATATCACCATCCCGGCCCGGATACTCGATCCACCTGCCGCGGAGATAATCCCCGACGACCGCCCTGAGACAAGGGGGGACTCGATGATATTCGAGTCCCCTCCTTATCTCTTCCCAGGGGAGGGTGTTAAAGGCATTGGCAATATCCAAGGATATTGCCAATGCCACCCCTCCCCGGGAGACGGCCGCCTCCGAGAGGGCCCTCACACGACCTATCGCGTCGATAGTCGATCGGCCCCCCCGGAAACCGAACTGGCAGTCGGCCAGACCGGGATCACCCCGCGACAGGTGCTCGACGAGGCGGGCAGCAATCACACGCTCGAAGAGCTTGCCCACCTCGTCGAGGAGACAAATGGGCCGGTATGCGGAGGGAGACTCCGCGGGCCGACCCTCCTTCCGGAGGAGGACCATCCTCGCCACCTTCCAACTGGGGGGGAATCGCCCGTCCCTCAGGCAGCGGTCGAACAACCGCCTGAGGTCGGCCCCAAGGACGCCCTGGGTCAAGACCCAAACCCGGCCGGGCACACCATCCGGACCCGGGGCCGTGTTACGAACCCCGAGCCGTCTGATGGCCGCTGCCAGCTCCTCCTGCGTGACCCCCAGCTCGGCCGTCCACTCCACTGGGACAGCCGCCGCCGCCGGAGGACGCGGTCCCCTCTCCCCAATTGGGAAGAGTGTATTGACCACGTCCTCCAGCAGCCGGGGGTCAAGACCCTCGGTGACGGGGGGCGCCCACGGGCGGAGCTTATTCAGCACCACCTTATATGGGCGCCCCCATGGATCGTCATCAAGGGTCTGGAGGAGCTCCTTCCATGCCTGGGTCTTGGCCCGTTTGATGGCGACCTGCAGAGCAACCCGCGCCACGCGGTATGCTCCATACAGGTCATCAGCTGCCCTCGCTCGCGCCACGCCGTCGCCTGTACGTTGACGACGGCGCGCGCGGGTGTACAGGCGTCGGGCGCGGACAGTCGCGACTCGCAACTCCGCGATCGCGTCCGACCACCAGTACACCGCCCGGCGAGGAGAAGCCCGCCCGACCCGAGGCATCGCCGCGTCGCAAATACCCGCGACCAATGCTCCGAGCCGGGCGACCTCCTCCTCTATGCTCGGCAACTCGGCCGCTCCCTGCGGCCAAGTTGCAGCGAGGGCAGCTGCCATCAGGGCGTCCTTGTCCAGGCGCCGAAGCGCCCAGCGGCGTGGTGGGGTGCCACGCAGGCGGCCGTGTCGGGATGCACTCGCGGCGGCAGAGACCTCCATCCGGATGTACCGGTGATCGGAGAGTGTCTCTGCCCCCGCGACCACGTGCCAACCCGACACCATGCGCACGGCGTTGGGGGTCGCGAATCCAACATCCACGATGGACCCCCCATATCGCCGCACGCATGTGTGCTCCGACCCCCGGTTCAATACCCGGAGGTCGAGCCCCGCCGCCCAATCGCCCAGGATCCCGCCGCGAACGGAGGTCCTGGGGGATCCCCAAGCCACCGACTTGGCATTAAAATCCCCCAGGACCAGCACCGGCCGGGCCGCGTAGCGCTGCACGCATGCCGCGACCTCGGCCAAGTACAGCTCGAACGCAGCGTGACCGCTACGGGGCGAAATGTAGCACCCCACCACAGCGACTCCCCCCCAGTCCACGGCGACGAATCCCCGACCGCGCTCCAACAAGGAGAACGGTGGGGACCCGTCGCCCCCTCCCCATACCGTGGCCACCAAGCCGTCCGCATCGCCCACCCAATGAGGGTGATCAGGGACGCGGTACGGCTCGGCGGCGACCGCCAGGCCAACCCCCCACTCCGCGAGGACTTGGGACATCAAGTCCTGTGCCGCGCGGCAGTGGTTGAGGTTGGCCTGGAGGAGGAGGCGGGGCGGCATTAACTAATGGCCGCGCCAGCCTCCTCCCGGCCGTCCGTCCCCGTAGCACCGTCCACCTCCATGGAGGACGATGCCACCGCCCTCGGCACCGGAGCCGGTGCAGCCCGTCTCTTCCTCTCCTTCCGGGAGGGGGGGGAGCACTTCTTGCTCCCCACCCTGTGATCGGCTGGCCTCCCCATGTCCGCACACAGCGGGCAGTGGGGGGCCGCCGAGCACTGGCTCGCACGGTGCTCTTTGGCACCGCAGCGGTAACACTGACCGCTGCGGTCCACCGGCGAGGTGCACCACTGCCTCACGTGCCCCAATTCGAGGCAGCGGTGACACTGGAGCGGGCGCGGCGCGAGGATTTCCACTCGCGCCGAAACCCACCCCACCAACACCCTCCCGGATTCCGCCACCTTACGGGCGGCGGAGAGGGGGCACCGGGCCCACACCGACCCGAGGCCGGAGGGCGACCTGCGGATCTCTCCGATCCGCAGGTCCTCCACAGAACAGTCCCCCGCCCTCGCAAGGGCACGGAACACATCCTGTGCGCTGACCGAGTCGTCCAGCCCACAAACGCGCATCTCCGTGCGCTTCGTGGGCCGGGCGACCCGGACACCTCGCTCGCCCAGCTGCTCCCGGAGCCTCTGGGCGAGACGATCCGCCTTCGCGCCGCCTTCTGCACCGGGGATCTCCAGCAAGAGACCCCCGGTCACGGCCCTCTTCGCCCTCACGGAGGCGACGCCCAGCTCTTCCAGGGAGATATTCTCCCTGGCGAGCCGCATCGCCTCCGCGAGGGTCAGGTCGCCCCCCTGCGCAACGGTCAGCGTCACCGCTGCCGTTTTTGGGGGACGACCTGGTCGTGCCTTCCCGACCTTCGCGGCCTTTACCTTGGCCGCCGGCGGCGGAGGCGGAGGCTGCGGTTGCGAGGCCTTCCTCGCCGCCCGCTTCGCCTTCCGCCCCACCACCTCACTCCACGCCACCCCCCCTTGGGAGGGTGCTGTGGAGGACGCGACCACCGCGACCATGGGTACACCACCCCCCTTGGGGGTCGCGACCCGGGGCCCTGGTGCCGCAACGCTGGGCGGAGCCTTCACTCCGCCCTTCTTTGCCTTCCCCGACTGTACCGGAACAGGTCGGGGAGGCACCGCCTTCCTGCTGACCGCTCTTCCGGCGAGGAGCTCCTCCCGGAAGGCGGCCAGCTTGCCATCAATCATGTCCCCAATCCTCCTCAGAAGATCGTCTTCTGAGGAGGACGGGGACTTCTTCACGGGCGGAGTGCGGGTGGAGGGGCCCGCGGTGCCCCGCACCACTGCCGCCGCACTCCGCTTATTTACCTCCGCCGAGGGACGCGGCGGTGGAGGAGGAGGGAGGATGGGAGGGAGGGCCGCGCTGTTCCACAGCGCCTCTGCCCTCCTCCTCCCCTGTCGCTCCTCCTCCAACAGGAGCTGCAGACGGGCGTTCCGCCCTCTGAGCTCCCGCGCCGCCTCCCTCATTTCCTCCGCCGCGGCCTTCAGGGCCTCCGCGCCACCGCTTTTCTGCCCCTTAAAAGCGCAGGCAGCGGCGACTTTCTCCACCCGCCTCAGGGACGAGGAGATCCTCTCCGATATCTCCTCGGTCACCTCGTCCCTGAGGCAACTCAGCCTCACCGACGGGCTCATCGCCCCGCCCACCTCGACGACGGCCTGCCCCGTCCTCTTCCTCTTAGAGCCTATGTGGCTCGTGCTGGAGGAGAAGGACGAGACCGACGCCGTCTCGTCGTCCTCCTCCACCCTCCACGAAGCCGGACCTGGCGCTGAGTGGGGCGCGAGCGCCGCCACCCTAACCCCAACCCCGTCTCCGTCCTCCCCAACCGACAAAACCCGCCCCATCCCCATTTTATTTTCTGTGTCCATAATAGTCCCACGAGATGGTCGGAAATAAAGGTCCACTCGGGCAGAGCCGCCTTACCCGGGTAAGCCTAATACTCCGGGGGTTCGGCAGGTTCCCCGGAGGTGGTCGCTTGGGATTGGGCCTTCTCCCCCAACCATGCATCCCATCGCCGCGCACCATAGCTTAGGATTGGAGGGCGATTTTATAGAGTCGCCATACTCGTGGCCCAGGCGGTTAAGCCAAGACCCCCGTTCCTCCTGCCGTCACGTACCATTCACAAAACCAATAGGGAATTGTGAATGGGTCGTTGTGACGACCAACAGGAGGCTTACGGTGTGTGTATGACTCGGGTACCCCGGGTTCGTTAAGCCCGTACTGCAGCTGGAAGGCTGGCAGCCCCTGAGGGACGTGATTCAAATACTGCTAAGTGCAACGAATAGATGTGCAACGTGCAGTGAACCACGTGCAGTCGGGCTCCGTAGTGCAACCCCTGACCAATAAGTCGTCTGTTGAAACAGCCAAGAGCAGCCACACTTCGACGGTTGGGGTGTTGCACTGCACTGCGTTTCGACGCATAGACTCAGTGGATAGACTCACGGGAAAAGTGCATTTGGAGCCATACAACCTCCACTTGCAATCCCGTCCACAAGGTAATCGACTGCATACGGCGTAGATAAGTAATTGATTCTTTATCAAAAGCCAAAATTAAAAATACAGTCCACTAGCGAGCTCGTATATTACGAGCGAGCGTAATTCTCCGCTCCTATACATTCGAATCCCTAAGTCAGGAGTGTGAGGACACAAACGTGGCATAGCTACGTATAACGTGTTAACGTGTGTCTAACACATAGCCGTGTTTTTCTGACTATATGAACCTTGGCCTACCTCAACCCGGCGAGTTCGGCGACCGGCACAGGCGAGGCAGGCAACGTCCTTCTTCTTTATAATTTCATAATTTATTTTTGGTTTTCTTAACATTAATTCAAATTGTTTAATTCTGTAATAAAAGGTCGGCGTAGAAGGCCGACGAAAAGAAAACCAGACGCCCAAAATAATTTTCCCTGAACACTCCAGTACCTCTATCCGGACCTCGTCGTTAGAAGCATCAGCTTTTTAACAGCTAGTAAGCAAGCAGTAAGCTGGTAAGCGAGGAGGAAGCTTGTAAGCGAGCAGTAATCTGGTAAGCAAGCAGGTAGCTAGAAAGGAAGCCGTAAGCTTGAAAACAAGTAGCAAGCACGTAAGCGTGCAGTAGGCTAGAAAGCAAGCAGCAGGCTAGTACGACAGCAGTTAGCTATTGAGCATGCTGTAAATAGGTAACGAAGCTGTAAGCTCGTAAGCAACCAGTAAGCTAATAAGCGAGCAGGAAGCTAGTGAGGAAGCAGTACTCTGGTGAGCAAGCAGTAAGCTAGTATGGGTATTGAACCGGGGGTCGGAGCACACATGCGTGCGGCGATATGGGGGGTCCATCGTGGATGTTGGATTCGCGACCCCCAACGCCGTGCGCATGGTGTCGGGTTGGCACGTGGTCGCGGGGGCAGAGACACTCTCCGATCACCGGTACATCCGGATGGAAGTCTCTGCCGCCGCGAGTGCATCCCGACACGGCCGCCTGCGTGGCACCCCACCACGCCGCTGGGCGCTTCGGCGCCTGGACAAGGACGCCCTGATGGCAGCTGCCCTCGCTGCAACTTGGCCGCAGGGAGCGGCCGAGTTGCCGAGCATAGAGGAGGAGGTCGCCCGGCTCGGAGCATTGGTCGCGGGTATTTGCGACGCAGCGATGCCTCGGGTCGGGCGGGCTTCTCCTCGCCGGGCGGTGTACTGGTGGTCGGACGCGATCGCGGAGTTGCGAGTCGCGACTGTCCGCGCCCGACGCCAGTACACCCGCGCGCGCCGTCGTCAACGTACAGGCGACGGCGTGGCGCGAGCGAGGGCAGCTGATGACCTGTATGGAGCATACCGCGTGGCGCGGGTTGCTCTGCAGGTCGCCATCAAACGGGCCAAGACCCGGGCATGGAAGGAGCTCCTCCAGACCCTTGATGACGATCCATGGGGGCGCCCATATAAGGTGGTGCTGAATAAGCTCCGCCCGTGGGCGCCCCCCGTCACCGAGGGTCTTGACCCCCGGCTGCTGGAGGACGTGGTCAATACACTCTTCCCAATTGGGGAGAGGGGACCGCGTCCTCCGGCGGCGGCGGCTGTCCCAGTGGAGTGGACGGCCGAGCTGGGGGTCACGCAGGAGGAGCTGGCAGCGGCCATCAGACGGCTCGGGGTTCGTAACACGGCCCCGGGTCCGCATGGTGTGCCCGGCCGGGTTTGGGTCTTGACCCAGGGCGTCCTTGGGGCCGACCTCAGGCGGTTGTTCGAACGCTGCCTGAGGGACGGGCGATTCCCCCCCAGTTGGAAGGTGGCGAGGATGGTCCTCCTCCGGAAGGAGGGTCGGCCCGCGGAGTCTCCCTCCGCATACCGGCCCATTTGTCTCCTCGACGAGGTGGGCAAGCTCCTCGAGCGGGTGATTGCTGCCCGCCTTGTCGAGCACCTGTCGCGGGGTGATCCCGGTCTGGCCGACTGCCAGTTCGGTTTCCGGGGGGGCCGATCGACTATCGACGCGATAGGTCGTGTGAGGGCCCTCTCGGGGGCGGCCGTCTCCCGGGGAGGGGTGGCATTGGCAATATCCTTGGATATTGCCAATGCCTTTAACACCCTCCCCTGGGAAGAGATAAGGAGGGGACTCGAATATCATCGGGTCCCCCCTTGTCTCAGGGCGGTCGTCGGGGATTATCTCCGCGGCAGGTGGATCGAGTATCCGGGCCGGGATGGTGATATGCGGAGGGAGGTGTACTGCGGTGTTCCGCAGGGGTCGGTCCTCGGGCCACTCCTGTGGAACATCGCGTACGACTCGGTGTTGCGGGCCGGCCTCCCCGACGGCGTCAGCACGGTGTGTTATGCGGATGACACACTGGTGCTGGCCGTCGGGGCGCACTGGGGGAGGGCCATGCGTCGCGCGGAGGAGGGGTCGCAACGCGTCATCGACCGGATCAGGGGGATGGGGATGACGGTGGCGGTCCATAAGACCGAGGTGATTGCGTTTCATTCACCTCGGCAGGATCCGCCACCCCCTCTGATCCGGGTGGGTGGGGCTGACATCGAGGTGAAGCCCCAGATCTGTATCTAGGGCTGATCCTCGATAGCCACTGGCGTTTCGAGGAGCATTTCCGCTGCCTGGTCCCCCGGTTGGAAAGGATGGTTGCGGCTCTGGGCCGGATCCTGCCCAACCTGGGGGGCCCGGCGGGCCGAGTTCGTCGCCTCTATGTGGCAATGGTCCAGTCGGTGGCCCTATACGGGGCCCCCGTCTGGGCGGACGACCTGGCTGCCTCCCGGCGCAGCATGACTATGCTGCGTCGGGTGCAGAGGCGCATGGCGCTCAGGGTCGTCCGCGGGTATCGGACCATGTCACATGAGGCGGCGACGGTTCTAGCGGGGATGCCGCCCATGGACCTGCTCGCGCGGTCGCACGCGGTGATGTACTGGCACCGCGTCGACCGTCGCGCGGGGGTGGGGGCGGTCCCGGGCGGGCAGGAACCTGCTTGGGGCGATTTGAAGCGCCAGGCCCGGCAGTCCGTGTTGCTCGCGTGGCAGGAGCGGCTGGCTCTGCCAACCGCGGGGCACCGGACTGTCGGGGCGGTTCGGCCACTCCTGAAGGTGTGGCTGGACAGAGGCCATGGCAGCCTCACCTACCGGATGGCACAGGTGTTTTCCGGGCATGGCAGCTTCGGAAGATACCTGTGCCGGATAGGGAAGGAGCCGACGGCGCGTTGCTGCCACTGCGACGCTGAGCAGGACACGGCGGATCATACCCTGGAGGTATGCCCCGCGTGGGAGGGGGTGCGCCGTGTCCTGGTCGGCGTCGTCGGGCGGGATGTCTCGCTGCCGGGCGTGGTGCGCGCCATGCACGGCAGCGAGGAGAAGTGGAGGGCCGTGGCCTCCTTCTGCGAGAACGTAATGTTGTAGAAGGAGGCCGCGGGGAGGGAGCGCGAGCTTCAGCGGCGCGCTGAAGCTCGCGCTCGTGCGGTGGCCCGAGGTCGTCGCCCGGTCGCGAGGCGTCGCGGGCGGCCGCCTCGGCGTGGCGGATGACCTAGGCTGGGAGGGGGGTCCTGAGGGGACCCTCCTCCCGCCAGGCGGCGCCGGGTCGGACCGGTTGGGGGTAGGAGTGCCTCCCCCTACCGGTCCGACGCAAGGGGAGGCACCCTCGGCGGTCTGGTGCGGCCATGAACGCCCGGCCGCCGAGGGGTGGAAACGGGGTCGCGGGCGGTTGCGAGTTGGGGCTCGCAGCCGCCACTAAACGCGGCCCCGGGACGGATAGCGGCGGGATGGAGTGGCCCCGTCCCGCCGTATGAGGCAGTGTGTCTGCTGGGGGGACCGATTGTCCCCCCGGGGGATGGGCGCGAAAGCGCGGGCACGGGGAGGATACCGGAAGAATGCTTCGAGCGATTCCCGGTATCCTCCCAAAGCGTGCCGAAGGGTCACCGTGGGGTTTTTAGTGGGTAGGTCCCGCGCCTGTCGTTGTACGGGCGCGGGGAATCCCACACACCCCTCCCACCTCTCCCCAAGGAGGTGGGAGGGAGTCTTTCGAAGATTTTCCCCACGACAAAAAAAAAAAAAAAAAAAAAAAAAAGCAGTAAGCTAGCAAGCATGCAGCAAGCTAGTATGCAAGCATTGAGCTAGTAAGCGAGCAGGGAGCTAGCAACAAAGCAGTAATCTAGTAAGCAACCGGAATGCTGGTAAGCAAGCATCAGGCTAGTCAGGAAGCAGTTGGCTAGTTGGAAAGCAATTAGCTAGTAAGAAAGCAGTATGCTAGCAAGCAAGCTGTAAGCTGGAATGCAAGCAGCAAGCTAGTAAGCAGGCAGTATGCTAAAAAGCGAGCAGCAGGCTAGTCAGCTTGCAGTAAGCGAGTATGCTAGGAGTAAGCTAGTAAGCGAGCAGTTAGCTAGCATGGAAGCAAGTAGTAAGCTAGTTGGCCTCCTTCTGCGAGACCGTAATGCTGCAGAAGGAGGCTGCGGGAAGGGAGCGCGAGTTTCAGCGGCGCGCTGAGGCTCGCGCTCGTATGGTGACGCGAGGGCGTCGCCCAGGCGCCAGGCGTCGCGGGCGGCCACCTTTGCGCGGCGGATGACCCTGGCTTGAAGGGGGGCCCTGTGGGGAGCCACCTCCCGCCAGGTGGCGAAGGTTCGGACCGGGTGGGTCCGGCCCACGGGGAGGCACCCTTGGTGGCCTGGAGCGGCCATGAGCTCTCGGCCGCCGAGGGGTAGAAACGGGCCGCAGGTGGTTGCGAGTTGGGGCTTGCTGCCGCCACTAAGCGCGGCCCCAGGACGGATGACGGCGGGATGGAGTGGCCCCGTCCTGCCGCTATGAGACTGAGTGTCTACTGGGGGGACCGTTTGTCCCCCCCCCTGGGATGGGCGCAAAGCGCTGGCACGGGGAGGATACCGGAAGAATGCTTCGAGCGATTCCCGGTATCCTCCCAAATCGTGCGGAAGGGTCACCGTGGGGTTTGTAGTGGGTAGGTCCGCGCCCGTCATTCTACGGACGCGGGGAATCCCACACACCCCTCCCGCCTCTCCCCAAAGAGGTGGGAAGGATTCTTTCGAAGATTTTCCCCACAACAAAAAAAAAAAAAGCAGTAAGCTACTAAGCAAGCAGAAAGCTGCTAGCTAGTAAGAAAGCAGCATGCTACTAAGCGAGTAGGTAGCTAGAATGCAAGCCGCAAGCTAGTATGGAAGCAGTGTGCTAGTAAGCTAGCAGTATGGTCGAAAGCAAGCAGCGGGCTAGTAAGCAAGCACTAAGCGAGTAAGCTGGTTGTAAGCTAGTAAGCAAGCACGTGGCTAGTATGGAAGCAGTATACCAGTAAGCATCCAGTAAGCTAATAAGCAAGCAGTAAGATAGTAAACAGGCAGTAAGCATGTATGCAAGCAGTAAGCAAGCAGCAGGCTACTCAGGTAGCAGTTAACTAGTAAGAAAGCTGTGTGCTTGTAAGAAACAGTAAGCTAGAAAGCATGCAGCAAGCTGTTAAGCAAACAGTAACCTAGAAAGCAAAAAGCAGGCTAGTAAGCAAGTCGTAAGGGAGTAAGCTAGCAGTAAGGTAGTAAGCAAGCAGGAATCTAGTAAGGAAGCAGTATGGTAGAAAGCAATCTGTAAGATGGATAGCAACCAGTGTGCTAGTGAGCGAGCAGTAAACTAGTAAGCAAGTAGTAAGCTAGTTAGCAAGCAGTAAGCTGGTATGAAAGCAGTTAGCCAGTAAGCAAGTAGTAAGCTACTAAGCGGGCAACGAGCTAGTAAGCAAGCTGTGAGCTTTTAAGAATTCAGTATGCTAGTAAGAATGCAGTAAGTTATGAAGAAAGCGGGAATGTAGTAGGAAAGCAGTTAGGTAGTAAGCAAGCAGTAAGCTAGTAAGAAAGCTGTAGGTTAGTAACAAAGCAGTATGCAAGTAAGCAAGCAGTAAGCTAGTAAGCGAGCAGGGAGCTAGTAAATGAGCAGCAGGCTTGTAAGAGAGCAGTTAGCTAGTAAGAAAGCAGTAGGCTAGTGAACATGCAGTGAGCTAGTAAGCCAGCAGGAAGCTAGTAAGGGCGCAGTATGCCGGAAAGCAAGCAGTAAGCTAGTAAGCAAGCAGTAAGCATGTAAGCAAGCAGTAAGCTGGTAAGCAAGCAGTGAGCTAGTAAGTGAGCAGCAGGCTAGTAAGAGAGCAGTTAGCTATTAAGAAAGCAGTAGGCTAGTGATCATGCAGTGAGCTAGTATGCCAGGAGGAAGCTAGTAAGGACGCAGTTTGATAGTAAGCAAGCTGTAAGCGAGTATGCTAGCAGTAAGCTAGGAAGCAAGTAGAAAGCTAGTAAGCAAGCAGTAAGCTAGTAAGAAAGCAGTTTGCTAGAAAGCATGCAGTGAGTTAGAACGCAAGCAGCAGGCTTGTATGAAAGCAACTGGCTAGTAAGAGAGCAGTGTGCTTGTAAGCTCGCAGTAAGCTAGAAATCGAGCAGCAAGCTAGTAAGCAAGCAGTAAGCTAGTATGCAAGCAGCAGGCTAGTAGGTAAGATGTAAGCGAGTAAACTTCCTGCAAGCTAGCAAACAAGCAGTTAGCTAGTAAGCGAGGATTGAGCTAGTATGGAAGCAGTATGCTACTAGCAATCAGTAAGCTAGCGAGTAACTAGTAAGCTAGTAAGCAAGTAGTAAGCTAGTAAGCAAGCAGTAAGCAAGTAAGCAACCAGTGAGCTAGTGAGCAAGCAGTAAGCTAGTCAGCAAGCAGTACGCTAATAAGTAAGCAGTGAGCTTGTAAGGAAGCAGCAGGCTAGTCAGAGAGCAGTTAGCTAGTACGAAAGCTGTGTGCTAGTAAGCACGCAGTAAGCTAGATAGCAGACAGTAAGCTAGTAGAGCAAACAGTAAGATAGTAAGCAAGCAGTGAGCTTGTAAGCGAGCAGTAAGCTACCACGTAAGCAGTGTGCTATTAAGAAAGCAATTCGCCATCAACGAAGCAGTACGCTTGTAAGCCGGCAGAAAGCTAGAACGCAAGCTGTAAGCACGCAAGCAAGCAGTAGGTTAGTGAGCAAGCAGTAAGCTAGTAAGCAACCAGAAAGCTAGTAAGCAAGCAGCAGGCTAGTCAGAAAGCAGTTAGCTAGTAAGATCGTAGCATGCTTGAACGCAGGCGGAAAGCTAGAAAGCAGGCAGCAGGCTAGTCTGATAACAGTTTGCTAGTATGAACGCAGCAAGCTTGTAAGCAGGCGGAAAGCTAGAAAGCAAGCAGCAAGAAAGGAAGCAAGCAGTAAGCTGGTAAGGAAGCAGTTAGTAATTAAACAAGCAGTAAGCTAGAAAGCAAGCAACAAGCTAGTAAGCAAGCAGTAAGCTAGTATGCAAGTAGTAAGCTAGTAAGCAAGCTGTGAGCTAGTAAGCGAGGAGAAAGCTAGTAAGGAAGCGGTATGCTAGTAAGGAAGCACTAAGCTAGACAGCAAGCATGAAGCGATTAAGCTAGCTGTACGCTAATAAGCAACCAGTGAGCTAGTAAGCAAGTAGTGATTTTGTAAGCGAGAAGAAATCTAGTGGGGAAGCAGTAGGCTGGTATGCAACCAGTAAGCTAGTAACAAAGCAGTAAGCTAGAAAGTACGCGGCAAACTAGTAAGCAAGCAGTGAGCCGGTAACCCAGAAGGAAGCTAGTATCGTGGCAGCATGCCAGTAAGCAAGCAGGAAGCTGGTAAGGAAGCAGGAAGCTAGTAAGGAAGCTGTATGGTAGAAAGCAAGCAGAGGGCTAGTAAGCAAGCAGTACGCTAGTAAGCATGCAGTAAGCTAGTAAGCGAGCAGTGAGCCAGTAGGCGAGCAGGAAGCTAGAAAGCACGCAGCTGGCTATTAAGCATGCAGTAGGCGATTAAGATATCTGTAAGCTAGTAAGCAAGCAGCGAGCTAGTAAGCGAGGAGCCAGCTAGTAGAAAAGCAGTTTGCTAGTAAGCAAGCAGTAAGCTAGAAACCAAGCAGCAAGCTAATAAGCAAGCACTAAGCTGGAAAGCAAGCGGAAGGCTAGTAAGAAAGCAGTCAGCTATTAAGCATGCATTAAGCTGGATAGCAAGCAGTGTTCTAGTAAGCATGCAGTGAGCTATTAAGCGAGCAGGGAGCTAGTAACAAAACAGTAGTCTGGTAAGCAAGCAATGAGCCAGTAAGCGAGCAGTAAGCTAGTAAGCAAGCTGTGTGTTAGTAAGCGAGCAGTGAGCCAGTAAGCAACAAGTAAGCTGGTAAGAAAGCAGTATGCTAGTAAGCAAGCATTAAGCAAGTAAGCAAGCAGTAAGCTAGTAATCAACCTGATAGCTTGTAAGCAAGCAGTAAGCTGGTAAGGACGCAGTTAGCTAGTAAGGAAGCATTCGCCTGGTCGTAGAGCAGTAAGTTTGTAAGAAAGCAGTAAGTTAGGAAGAAAGCAGGAATCTAGTAAGCAAGCTGTAAGATAGTAAGCAAGCAGGAAGCTGGTAAGCTAGCAGTGGGCTAGTATGCCAGGAGGAAGCTAGTAAGGATGCACTAAGCTAGTAAGCAAGCAGTGAGCTAGTAAGCCAGCAGGAAGCCAGTAAGGATGCAGTATAATAGTAAGCAATCTGTATGCTTGTAAGCAACCAGTAAGCTTGTAGGCAAGCAGCAGGCTAGTCAGAAAGCAGTTCTCTAGTAGGAAAGGTGTATGCTAGTAAGCAAGCAGTAAGCTAGCAACATTACGTTCTCGCAGAGGGAGGCCACGGCCCTCCACCTCTCTTCGCTGCCGAGCATGGCGCGCACCACGCCCGGCAGCGAGACATCCCGCCCGACGACGCCGACCAGGACACGGCGCTCCCCCTCCCACGCGGGGCATACCTCCAGGGTATGATCCGCCGTGTCCTGCACAGCGTCGCAGTGGCAGCAACGCCCCCTCAGGTGCTGCCAGCCTTTCAGCTGCAGTACGGGCTTAACGAACCCGGGGTACCCGAGCCATACACACACCGTAAGCCTCCTGTTGGTCGTCACAACGACCCATTCACAATTCCCTATTGGTTTTGCGAATGGTACGTGACGGCAGGAGGAACGGGGGTCTTGGCTTAACCGCCTGGGCCACGAGTATGGCGACTCTATAAAATCGCCCTCCAATCCTAAGCTATGGTGCGCGGCGATGGGATGCATGGTTGTGGGAGAAGGCCCAATCCCAAGCGACCACCTCCGGGGAACCTGCCGAACCCCCGGAGTATATAGGCTTACCCGGGTAAGGCGGCTCTGCCCGGGCGGACCTTTTCTTCCGACCTGCTCGTGGGAATATTATGGAGTTCAATATTAAAACGGGGATGGGACGGGGTAAGTCAGAGGGGGAGGACGAAGGCGGTGTTGGGACTGGAGTGACGGCGCTCGCGCCGCCTCCAGCGCCTGGCCCGGCTTCGTGGAAGGTGGAGGAGGACGACGAGACTGCGTCAGTCTCGTCCTTCTCCTCCACCAGGAGCCTCATAGGCTCTAAGAGGAAGAGGACGGGGCAGGCCGTCGTCGAGGTGGGCGGGGCGATGAGCCCGTCGGTGAGGCTGAGTTGCCTCAGGGACGAGGTGACCGAGGAGATATCGGAGAGGATCTCCTCGTCCCTGAGGCGGGTGGAGAAAGTCGCCGCTGCCTGCGCCTTTAAGGGGCAGAAAAGCGGTGGCGCGGAGGCCCTGAAGGCCGCGGCGGAGGAAATGAGGGAGGCGGCGCGGGAGCTCAGAGGGCGGAACGCCCGTCTGCAGCTCCTGTTGGTGGAGGAGCGACAGGGGAGGAGGAGGGCAGAGGCGCTGTGGAACAGCGCGGACCTCCCTCCCATCCTCCCCCCTCCTCCACCGCCGCGTCCCTCGGCGGAGGTAAATAAGCGGAGTGCGGCGGCAGTGGTGCGGGGCACCGCGGGCCCCTCCACCCGCACTCCGCCCGTGAAGAAGTCCCCGTCCTCCTCAGAAGACGATCTTCTGAGGAGGATTGGGGACATGATTGATGGCAAGCTGGCCGCCTTCCGGGAGGAGCTCCTCGCCGGAAGAGCGGTCAGCAGGAAGGCGGTGCCTCCCCGACCTGTTCCGGTACAGTCGGGGAAGGCAAAGAAGGGCGGAGTGAAGGCTCCGCCCAGCGTTGCGGCACCAGGGCCCCGGGTCGCGACCCCCAAGGGGGGTGGTGTACCCGTGGTCGCGGTGGTCGCGTCCTCCACGGCACCCTCCCAAGGGGGGGTGGCGTGGAGTAAGGTGGTGGGGCGGAAGGCGAAGCGGGCGGCGAGGAAGGCCTCGCAGCCGCAGCCTCCGCCTCCGCCGCCGGCGGCCAAGGTAAAGGCCGCGAAGGTCGGGAAGGCACGAGCAGGTCGTGCCCCAAAAACGGCAGCGGTGACGCTGACCGTTGCGCAGGGGGGCGACCTGACCCTCGCGGAGGCGATGCGGCTCGCCAGGGAGAATATCTCCCTGGAAGAGCTGGGCGTCGCCTCCGTGAGGGCGAAGAGGGCCGTGACCGGGGGTCTCTTGCTGGAGATCCCCGGTGCAGAAGGCGGCGCGAAGGCGGATCGTCTCGCCCAGAGGCTCCGGGAGCAGCTGGGCGAGCGAGGTGTCCGGGTCGCCCTGCCCACGAAGCGCACGGAGATGCGCGTTTGTGGGCTGGACGACTCGGTCAGCGCACAGGATGTGTCCCGTGCCCTTGCGAGGGCGGGGGACTGTCCTGTGGAGGAGCTGCGGATCGGAGAGATCCGCAGGTCGCCCTCCGGCCTCGGGTCGGTGTGGGCCCGGTGCCCCCTCTCCGCCGCCCGTAAGGTGGCGGAATCCGGGAGGGTGTTGGTGGGGTGGGTTTCGGCTCGAGTGGAAATCGTCGCGCCGCGCCCGCTCCAGTGTCACCGCTGCCTCGAATTGGGGCACGTGAGGCAGTGGTGCACCTCGCCGGTGGACCGCAGCGGTCAGTGTTACCGCTGCGGTGTCAAAGAGCACCGTGCGAGCCAGTGCTCGGCGGCCCCCCACTGCCCGCTGTGTGCGGACATGGGGAGGCCAGCCGATCACAGGGTGGGGAGCAAGAAGTGCACCCCCCCCCCCCTCCCGGAAGGAGAGGAAGAGGCGGGCTGCACCGGCTCCGGTGCCGAGGGCGGTGGCATCGTCCTCCATGGAGGTGGACGGTGCTACGGGGACGGACGGCCGGGAGGAGGCTGGCGCGGCCATTAATTAATGCCGCCCCGCCTCCTCCTCCAGGCCAACCTCAACCACTGCCGCGCGGCACAGGACTTGATGTCCCAAGTCCTTGCGGAGTGGGGGGTTGGCCTGGCGGTCGCCGCCGAGCCGTACCGCGTCCCTGATCACCCTCATTGGGTGGGCGACGCGGACGGCTTGGTGGCGACGGTATGGGGAGGGGGCGACGGGTCCCCACCGTTCTCCTTGTTGGAGCGCGGTCGGGGATTCGTCGCCGTGGACTGGGGGGGAGTCGCTGTGGTGGGGTGCTACATTTCGCCCCGTAGCGGTCACGCTGCGTTCGAGCTGTACTTGGCCGAGGTCGCGGCATGCGTGCAGCGCTACGCGGCCCGGCCGGTGCTGGTCCTTTTTTTTTTTTTTTTTTTTTTGTCGTGGGGAAAATCTTCGAAAGACTCCCTCCCACCTCCTTGGGGAGAGGTGGGAGGGGTGTGTGGGATTCCCCGCGCCCGTACAACGACAGGCGCGGGACCTACCCACTAAAAACCCCACGGTGACCCTTCGGCACGCTTTGGGAGGATACCGGGAATCGCTCGAAGCATTCTTCCGGTATCCTCCCTGTGCCCGCGCTTTCGGGCCCATCCCCCGGGGGGACCGGTCCCCCCAGTAGACCCACTGCCTCATAGCGGCGGGACGGGGCCACTCCATCCCGCCGCTATCCGTCCCGGGGTCGCGTTTAGTGGCGGCTGCGAGCCCCAACTCGCAACCGCCCGCGACCCCGTTTCCACCCCTCGGCGGCCGGGCGTTCATGGCCGCACCAGACCGCCGAGGGTGCCTCCCCTTGCGTCGGACCGGTAGGGGGAGGCACTCCTACCCCCAACCGGTCCGACCCGGCGCCGCCTGGCGGGAGGAGGGTCCCCTCAGGACCCCCCTCCCAGCCTAGGTCATCCGCCACGCCGAGGCGGCCGCCCGCGACGCCTCGCGACCGGGCGACGACCTCGGGCCACCGCACGAGCGCGCGCTTCAGCACGCCGCTGAAGCTCGCGCTCCCTCCCCGCGGCCTCCTTCTGCAACATTACGTTCTCGCAGAAGGAGGCCACGGCCCTCCACTTCTCCTCGCTGCCGAGCATGGCGCGCACCACGCCCGGCAGCGAGACATCCCGCCCGACGACGCCGACCAGGACACGGCGCTCCCCCTCCCACGCGGGGCATACCTCCAGGGTATGATCCGCCGTGTCCTGCTCAGCGTCGCAGTGGCAGCAACGCGCCGTCGGCTCCTTCCCTATCCGGCACAGGTATCTTCCGAAGCTGCCATGCCCGGAAAATACCTATGCCATCCGGTAGGTGAGGCTGCCATGGCCTCTGTCCAGCCACTCCTTCAGGAGTGGCCGAACCGCCCCGACAGTCCGGTGCCCCGCGGTTGGCAGAGCCAGCCGCTCCTGCCACGCGAGCAACACGGACTGCCGGGCCTGGCGCTTCAAATCGCCCCAAGCAGGTTCCTGCCCGCCCGGGACCGCCCCCACCCCCGCGCGACGGTCGACGCGGTGCCGGTACATCACCGCGTGCGATCGCGCGAGCAGGTCCATGGGCGGCATCCCCGCTAGAACCGTCGCCGCCTCATGTGACATGGTCCGATACCCGCGGACGACCCTGAGCGCCATGCGCCTCTGCACCCGACGCAGCATAGTCATGCTGCGCCGGGAGGCAGCCAGGTCGTCCGCCCAGACGGGGGCCCCGTATAGGGCCACCGACTGGACCATTGCCACATAGAGGCGACGAACTCGGCCCGCCGGGCCCCCCAGGTTGGGCAGGATCCGGCCCAGAGCCGCAACCATCCTTTCCAACCGGGGGACCAGGCAGCGGAAATGCTTCTCGAAACGCCAGTGGCTATCGAGGATCAGCCCTAGATACCTGATCTGGGGCTTCACCTCGATGTCAGCCCCACCCACCCGAATCAGAGGGGGTGGCGGATCCAGCCGAGGTGAATGAAACGCAATCACCTCGGTCTTATGGACCGCCACCGTCATCCCCATCCCCCTGATCCGGTCGACGACGCGTTGCGACCCCTCCTCCGCGCGACGCATGGCCCTCCCCCAGTGCGCCCCGACGGCCAGCACCAGTGTGTCATCCGCATAACACACCGTGCTGACGCCGTCGGGGAGGCCGGCCCGCAACACCGAGTCGTACGCGATGTTCCACAGGAGTGGCCCGAGGACCGACCCCTGCGGAACACCGCAGTACACCTCCCTCCGCATATCACCATCCCGGCCCGGATACTCGATCCACCTGCCGCGGAGATAATCCTCGACGACCGCCCTGAGACAAGGGGGGACCCGATGATATTCGAGTCCCCTCCTTATCTCTTCCCAGGGGAGGGTGTTAAAGGCATTGGCAATATCCAAGGATATTGCCAATGCCACCCCCCCCCCCGAGAGGGCCCTCACACGACCTATCGCGTCGATAGTCGATCGGCCCCCCCGGAAACCGAACTGGCAGTCGGCCAGACCGGGATCACCCCGCGACAGGTGCTCGACGAGGCGGGCAGCAATCACACGCTCGAAGAGCTTGCCCACCTCGTCGAGGAGACAAATGGGCCGGTATGCGGAGGGAGACTCCGCGGGCCGACCCTCCTTCCGGAGGAGGACCATCCTCGCCACCTTCCAACTGGGGGGGAATCGCGTGTCCCTCAGGCAGCGGTCGAACAACCGCCTGAGGTCGGCCCCAAGGACGCCCTGGGTCAAGACCCAAACCTGGCCGGGCACACCATCCGGACCCGGGGCCGTGTTACGAACCCCGAGCCGTCTGATGGCCGCTGCCAGCTCCTCCTGCGTGACCCCCAGCTCGGCCGTCCACTCCACTGGGACAGCCGCCGCCGCCGGAGGACGCGGTCCCCTCTCCCCAATTGGGAAGAGTGTATTGACCACGTCCTCCAGCAGCCGGGGGTCAAGACCCTCGGTGACGGGGGGCGCCCACGGGCGGAGCTTATTCAGCACCACCTTATATGGGCGCCCCCATGGATCGTCATCAAGGGTCTGGAGGAGCTCCTTCCATGCCTGGGTCTTGGCCCGTTTGATGGCGACCTGCAGAGCAACCCGCGCCACGCGGTATGCTCCATACAGGTCATCAGCTGCCCTCGCTCGCGCCACGCCGTCGCCTGTACGTTGACGACGGCGCGCGCGGGTGTACTGGCGTCGGGCGCGGACAGTCGCGACTCGCAACTCCGCGATCGCGTCCGACCACCAGTACACCGCCCGGCGAGGAGAAGCCCGCCCGACCCGAGGCATCGCCGCGTCGCAAATACCCGCGACCAATGCTCCGAGCCGGGCGACCTCCCCCTCTATGCTCGGCAACTCGGCCGCTCCCTGCGGACAAGTTGCAGCGAGGGCAGCTGCCATCAGGGCGTCCTTGTCCAGGCGCCGAAGCGCCCAGCGGCGTGGTGGGGTGCCACGCAGGCGTCCGTGTCGGGATGCACTCGCGGCGGCAGAGACCTCCATCCGGATGTACCGGTGATCGGAGAGTGTCTCTGCCCCCGCGACCACGTGCCAACCCGACACCATGCGCACGGCGTTGGGGGTCGCGAATCCAACATCCACGATGGACCCCCCATATCGCCGCACGCATGTGTGCTCCGACCCCCGGTTCAATACCCGGAGGTCGAGCCCCGCCGCCCAATCGCCCAGGATCCCGCCGCGAACGGAGGTCCTGGGGGATCCCCAAGCCACCGACTTGGCATTAAAATCCCCCAGGACCAGCACCGGCCGGGCCGCGTAGCGCTGCACGCATGCCGCGACCTCGGCCAAGTACAGCTCGAACGCAGCGTGACCGCTACGGGGCGAAATGTAGCACCCCACCACAGCGACTCCCCCCCAGTCCACGGCGACGAATCCCCGACCGCGCTCCAACAAGGAGAACGGTGGGGACCCGTCGCCCCCTCCCCATACCGTCGCCACCAAGCCGTCCGCGTCGCCCACCCAATGAGGGTGATCAGGGACGCGGTACGGCTCGGCGGCGACCGCCAGGCCAACCCCCCACTCCGCGAGGACTTGGGACATCAAGTCCTGTGCCGCGCGGCAGTGGTTGAGGTTGGCCTGGAGGAGGAGGCGGGGCGGCATTAATTAATGGCCGCGCCAGCCTCCTCCCGGCCGTCCGTCCCCGTAGCACCGTCCACCTCCATGGAGGACGATGCCACCGCCCTCGGCACCGGAGCCGGTGCAGCCCGCCTCTTCCTCTCCTTCCGGGAGGGGGGGGGGAGCACTTCTTGCTCCCCACCCTGTGATCGGCTGGCCTCCCCATGTCCGCACACAGCGGGCAGTGGGGGGCCGCCGAGCACTGGCTCGCACGGTGCTCTTTGGCACCGCAGCGGTAACACTGACCGCTGCGGTCTACCGGCGAGGTGCACCACTGCCTCACGTGCCCCAATTCGAGGCAGCGGTGACACTGGAGCGGGCGCGGCGCGAGGATTTCCACTCGCGCCGAAACCCACCCCACCAACACCCTCCCGGATTCCGCCACCTTACGGGCGGCGGAGAGGGGGCACCGGGCCCACACCGACCCGAGGCCGGAGGGCGACCTGCGGATCTCTCCGATCCGCAGGTCCTCCACAGGACAGTCCCCTGCCCTCGCAAGGGCACGGGACACATCCTGTGCGCTGACCGAGTCGTCCAGCCCACAAACGCGCATCTCCGTGCGCTTCGTGGGCCGGGCGACCCGGACACCTCGCTCGCCCAGCTGCTCCCGGAGCCTCTGGGCGAGACGATCCGCCTTCGCGCCGCCTTCTGCACCGGGGATCTCCAGCAAGAGACCCCCGGTCACGGCCCTCTTCGCCCTCACGGAGGCGATGCCCAGCTCTTCCAGGGAGATATTCTCCCTGGCGAGCCGCATCGCCTCCGCGAGGGTCAGGTCGCCCCCCTGCGCAACGGTCAGCGTCACCGCTGCCGTTTTTGGGGGACGACCTGGTCGTGCCTTCCCGACCTTCGCGGCCTTTACCTTGGCCGCCGGCGGCGGAGGCGGATGCTGCGGTTGCGAGGCCTTCCTCGCCGCCCGCTTCGCCTTCCGCCCCACCACCTCACTCCACGCCACCCCCCCTTGGGAGGGTGCTGTGGAGGACGCGACCACCGCGACCACGGGTACACCACCCCCCTTGGGGGTCGCGACCCGGGGCCCTGGTGCCGCAACGCTGGGCGGAGCCTTCACTCCGCCCTTCTTTGCCTTCCCCGACTGTACCGGAACAGGTCGGGGAGGCACCGCCTTCCTGCTGACCGCTCTTCCGGCGAGGAGCTCCTCCCGGAAGGCGGCCAGCTTGCCATCAATCATGTCCCCAATCCTCCTCAGAAGATCGTCTTCTGAGGAGGACGGGGACTTCTTCACGGGCGGAATGCGGGTGGAGGGGCCCGCGGTGCCCCGCACCACTGCCGCCGCACTCCGCTTATTTACTTCCGCCGAGGGACGCGGCGGTGGAGGAGGAGGGAGGATGGGAGGGAGGGCCGCGCTGTTCCACAGCGCCTCTGCCCTCCTCCTCCCCTGTCGCTCCTCCTCCAACAGGAGCTGCAGACGGGCGTTCCGCCCTCTGAGCTCCCGCGCCGCCTCCCTCATTTCCTCCGCCGCGGCCTTCAGGGCCTCCGCGCCACCGCTTTTCTGCCCCTTAAAGGCGCAGGCAGCGGCGACTTTCTCCACCCGCCTCAGGGACGAGGAGATCCTCTCCGATATCTCCTCGGTCACCTCGTCCCTGAGGCAACTCAGCCTCACCGACGGGCTCATCGCCCCGCCCACCTCGACGACGGCCTGCCCCGTCCTCTTCCTCTTAGAGCCTATGTGGCTCGTGCTGGAGGAGAAGGACGAGACCGACGCCGTCTCGTCGTCCTCCTCCACCCTCCACGAAGCCGGACCTGGCGCTGAGTGGGGCGCGAGCGCCGCCACCTTAACCCCAACCCCGTCTCCGTCCTCCCCAACCGACAAAACCCGCCCCATCCCCATTTTATTTTCAGTGTCCATAAAAATCCCACGAGATGGTCGGAAATAAAGGTCCACCCGGGCAGAGCCGCCTTACCCGGGTAAGCCTAATACTCCGGGGGTTCGGCAGGTTCCCCGGAGGTGGTCGCTTGGGATTGGGCCTTCTCCCCCAACCATGCATCCCATCGCCGCGCACCATAGCTTAGGATTGGAGGGCGATTTTATAGAGTCGCCATACTCGTGGCCCAGGCGGTTAAGCCAAGACCCCCGTTCCTCCTGCCGTCACGTACCATTCACAAAACCAATAGGGAATTGTGAATGGGTCGTTGTGACGACCAACAGGAGGCTTACGGTGTGTGTATGACTCGGGTACCCCGGGTTCGTTAAGCCCGTACTGCAGCTGAAAGGCTGGCAGCCCCTGAGGGGGCCGGTGCTGGTCCTGGGGGATTTTAATGCCAAGTCGGTGGCTTGGGGATCCCCCAGGACCTCCGTTCGCGGCGGGATCCTGGGCGATTGGGCGGCCGGGCTCGACCTCCGGGTATTGAACCGGGGGTCGGAGCACACATGCGTGCGGCGATATGGGGGGTCCATCGTGGATGTTGGATACGCGACCCCCAACGCCGTGCGCATGGTGTCGGGTTGGCACGTGGTCGCGGGGGCAGAGACACTCTCCGATCACCGGTACATCCGGATGGAGGTCTCTGCCGCCGCGGGTGCATCCCAACACGGCCGCCTGCGTGGCACACCACCACGCCGCTGGGCGCTTCGGCGCCTGGACAAGGACGCCCTGATGGCAGCTGCCCTCGCTGCAACTTGGCCGCAGGGAGCGGCCGAGTTGCCGAGCATAGAGGAGGAGGTCGCCCGGCTCGGAGCATTGGTCGCGGGTATTTGCGACGCGGGGATGCCTCGGGTCGGGCGGGCTTCTCCTCGCCGGGCGGTGTACTGGTGGTCGGACGCGATCGCGGAGTTGCGAGTCGCGACTGTCCGCGCCCGACGCCATTACACCCGCGCGCGCCGTCGTCAACGTACAGGCGACGGCGTGGCGCGAGCGAGGGCAGCTGATGACCTGTATGGAGCATACCGCGTGGCGCGGGTTGCTCTGCAGGTCGCCATCAAACGGGCCAAGACCCAGGCATGGAAGGAGCTCCTCCAGACCCTTGATGACGATCCATGGGGGCGCCCATATAAGGTGGTGCTGAATAAGCTCCGCCCGTGGGCGCCCCCCGTCACCGAGGGTCTTGACCCCCGGCTGCTGGAGGACGTGGTCAATACACTCTTCCCAATTGGGGAGAGGGGACCGCGTCCTCCGGCGGCGGCGGCTGTCCCAGTGGAGTGGACGGCCGAGCTGGTGGTCACGCAGGAGGAGCTGGCAGCGGCCATCAGACGGCTCGGGGTTCGTAACACGACCCCGGGTCCGGATGGTGTGCCCGGCCGGGTTTGGGTCTTGACCCAGGGCGTCCTTGGGGCCGACCTCAGGCGGTTGTTCGACCGCTGCCTGAGGGACGGGCGATTCCCCCCCAGTTGGAAGGTGGCGAGGATGGTCCTCCTCCGGAAGGAGGGTCGGCCCGCGGAGTCTCCCTCCGCATACCGGCCCATTTGTCTCCTCGACGAGGTGGGCAAGCTCTTCGAGCGTGTGATTGCTGCCCGTCTCGTCGAGCACCTGTCGCGGGGTGACCCCGGTCTGGCCGACTGCCAGTTCGGTTTCCGGGGGGGCCGATCGACTATCGACGCGATAGGTCGTGTGAGGGCCCTCTCGGAGGCGGCCGTCTCCCGGGGAGGGGTGGCATTGGCAATATCCTTGGATATTGCCAATGCCTTTAACACCCTCCCCTGGGAAGAGATAAGGAGGGGACTCGAATATCATCGAGTCCCCCCTTGTCTCAGGGCGGTCGTCGGGGATTATCTCCGCGGCAGGTGGATCGAGTATCCGGGCCGGGATGGTGATATGCGGAGGGAGGTGTACTGCGGTGTTCCGCAGGGGTCGGTCCTCGGGCCACTCCTGTGGAACATCGCGTACGACTCGGTGTTGCGGGCCGGCCTCCCCGACGGCGTCAGCACGGTGTGTTATGCGGATGACACACTGGTGCTGGCCGTCGGGGCGCACTGTGGGAGGGCCATGCGTCGCGCGGAGGAGGGGTCGCAACGCGTCGTCGACCGGATCAGGGGGATGGGGATGACGGTGGCGGTCCATAAGACCGAGGTGATTGCGTTTCATTCACCTCGGCAGGATCCGCCACCCCCTCTGATTCGGGTGGGTGGGGCTGACATCGAGGTGAAGCCCCAGATCAGGTATCTGAGGCTGATCCTCGATAGCCACTGGCGTTTCAAGAAGCATTTCCGCTGCCTGGTCCCCCGGTTGGAAAGGATGGTTGCGGCTCTGGGCCGGATCCTGCCCAACCTGGGTGGCCCGGCGGGCCGAGTTCGTCGCCTCTATGTGGCAATGGTCCAGTCGGTGACCCTATACGGGGCCCCCGTCTGGGCGGACGACCTGGCTGCCTCCCGGCGCAGCATGACTATGCTGCGTCGGGTGCAGAGGCGCATGGCGCTCAGGGTCGTCCGCGGGTATCGGACCATGTCACATGAGGCGGCGACGGTTCTAGCGGGGATGCCGCCCATGGACCTGCTCGCGCGGTCGCACGCGGTGATGTACCGGCACCGCGTCGACCGTCGCGCGGGGGTGGGGGCGGTCCCGGGCGGGCAGGAACCTGCTTGGGGCGATTTGAGGCGCCAGGCCCGGCAGTCCGTGTTGCTCGCGTGGCAGGAGCGGCTGGCTCTGCCAACCGCGGGGCACCGGACTGTCGGTGCTGTTCGGCCACTCCTGAAGGAGTGGCTGGACAGAGGCCATGGCAGCCGCACCTACCGGCTGGCACAGGTATTTTCCGGGCATGGCAGCTTCGGAAGATACCTGTGCCGGATAGGGAAGGAGCCGACGGCGCGTTGCTGCCACTGCGACGCTGAGCAGGACACGGCGGATCATACCCTGGATGTATGCCCCGCGTGGGAGGGGGAGCGCCGTGTCCTGGTCGGCGTCGTCGGGCGGGATGTCTCGCTGCCGGGCGTGGTGCGCGCCATGCTCGGCAGCGAGGAGAAGTGGAGGGCCGTGGCCTCCTTCTGCGAGAACGTAATGTTGCAGAAGGAGGCCGCGGGGAGGGAGCGCGAGCTTCAGCGGCGCGCTGAAGCTCGCGCTCGTGCGGTGGCCCGAGGTCGTCGCCCGGCCGCCTCGGCGTGGCGGATGACCTAGGCTGGGAGGGGGGTCCTGAGGGGACCCTCCTCCCGCCAGGCGGCGCCGGGTCGGACCGGTTGGGGGTAGGAGTGCCTCCCCCTACCGGTCCGACGCAAGGGGAGGCACCCTCGGTGGTCTGGTGCGGCCATGAACGCCCGGCCGCCGAGGGGTGGAAACGGGGTCGCGGGCGGTTGCGAGTTGGGGCTCGCAGCCGCCACTAAACGCGGCCCCGGGACGGATTGCGGCGGGATGGAGTGGCCCCGTCCCGCCGCTATGAGGCAGTGTGTCTACTGGGGGGACCGATTGTCCCCCCGGGGGATGGGCGCGAAAGCGCGGGCACGGGGAGGATACCGGAAGAATGCTTCGAGCGATTTCCGGTATCCTCCCAAAGCGTGCCGAAGGGTCACCGTGGGGTTTTTAGTGGGTAGGTCCCGCGCCTGTCATTGTACGGGCGCGGGGAATCCCACACACCCCTCCCACCTCTCCCCAAGGAGGTGGGAGGGAGTCTTTCGAAGATTTTCCCCACGACAAAAAAAAAAAAAAAAAAAAAAAAAAAAAGTAAGCGAGCTGTAAGCTAGTAAGCGGGCAGTAAGCTAGTCAGAAAGCTGCTAGCTAGTAAGAAAGCAGCATGCTAGGAAGGAAGTAGTAGGCTAGTAAGCAAGCAGTAACATAGTGAGCAAGCAACGGACTAGTAAGCAAGCAGTAAGCGAGTAGGCAACCAGTAAGCTAGCAAGCGAGTAGTAAGCTAGAAAGCAAGCGGCTAGCTAGGAAGCAGGCAGTGAGCTCGTAAGCGAGGTGGAGGCTAGTAAGGAAGCAGCATAATAGTAAGCAAGCAGCAGGCTTGTAAGCATGCAGTAAGCGAGAAAGCTAGCAGTAAGCTAGTAAGCAAGCAGTAATCCAATAAGCAAGCAATAAGCCAGTAAGCAACCAGGGAGCTTGTAAGCCAGCAGCGAGATAGTAAGGAAGCAGTATGCTAGTACGCTAGTAGTGAGCAAGTAAGTAAGCAGTAAGCTAGTACGCAAGCAGTGAGCTGGTAAGAAAGAAATTGGCTAGTCAGAAGGCAGCAAGGTAGTAAGCAAGCAGTAAGCTAGTAAGCAAGCATTAAGATGGAAAGCAAGCAACAGGCTAGCAGGGTAGCAGCTAGCTATTGTGCAAGCAGTAAGCTAGTAGGCGAGTAGGGAGCTCGAAACAAAGCATTATTCTTGTAAGCAAGCAGTATGCTGGTGAGAAAGCAGATAGCTAGTAAGGAAGCAGTATGCTAGTAAGCAAACACTAAGCTAGTAAGGAACAATTAAGCTAGCAAGCAAGCAGCAAGCTAGTACGAAAGCAGTTAGGTAGTAAGCGGGCAGTAGGTTTGTAAGCAAGCAGTAAGATATTAAGCAAGCAGTAAGGTTGTAAGCAATCAGTGAGCTAGTAAGCAAGCAGTGATATCGTAAGCGTGCAGGGAGCTTGTAACAAAGCAGTAATCTAGTAAGCAAGCTGTATGCTGGTGAGAAAGCAAATAGCTAGTACGGAAGCAGTATGCTAGTAAGCAAACACTAATGTAGTAAGGAACAAGTAAGCTAGCAAGCAAGCAGCAAGCTAATACGAAAGCAGTTAGCTAGTAAGCCAACAGTAAGCTTGTAGGCAAGCAGTAAGATATTAAGCAAGCAGTAAGGTTGTAAGCAATCAGTGAGCTAGTAAGCAAGCAGTGATATCGTAAGCGTGCAGGGAGCTTGTAACAAAGCAGTAATCTAGTAAGCAAGCTGTATGCTGGTGAGAAAGCAAATAGCTAGTACGGAAGCAGTATGCTAGTAAGCAAACACTAATGTAGTAAGGAACAAGTAAGCTAGCAAGCAAGCAGCAAGCTAATACGAAAGCAGTTAGCTAGTAAGCCAACAGTAAGCTTGTAGGCAAGCAGTAAGATATTAAGCAAGCAGTAAGGTTGTAAGCAATCAGTGAGCTAGTAAGCAAGCAGTGATATCGTAAGCGTGCAGGGAGCTTGTAACAAAGCAGTAATCTAGTAAGGAAGCTGTATGCTGGTGAGAAAGCAAATAGCCAGTAAGGAAGCAGTATGCTAGTAAGCAAACACTAAGCTAGTAAGCAAACATTAAGCAAGAAAGCAAGCAGCAGGCTAGTAAGAAAGCAGTAAGCTAGTAACAAAGCAGTAAGTTAGTAACAATGCAGTAAGCTAGTAAGCTAGCTGTAAGCTAGTAAGCTAGCTGTAAGCTAGTAAGCAAGCAGGTCGCTAGTAAGGAAGTCGTAAGCTAGTAAGCAAGTATTAATTTAGTAATCAAGCAGTGGGCTTGTAAGCAAGCAGTAAGCTAGTAAGGAAGCAGCGATCATGCAAACAAGTAGAAAGCTTGCAAGCTGGCAGTAGGCTGGTACGTAAGCTCCGAGCTAGTAAGCAACTTGTATGCTAGTATGCAAGCTGTAAGCTTGTAAGCAGGCAGTAAGCTGGTACGCAAGCTGTGCGCCAGTAAACAACCTGTAAGCTAGTAAGCAAGCAATAAGCTGGTAAGAAAGGAGCTACCTGGTAAGGAACTAGTAAGCTAGTAAGCGAGCAGGGAGCTAGTAAGCAAGGAGCATGCTTGTAAGCAACCTGTAAGCATCTAATGATCTAGAACACTAGCAGTAAACTAGTCAGCTGGCAGTATGCTAGTAAGAAAGCAGTAAGGTAGTATGCACCCCGTAAGCTAGTAAGAAACCAGTAACCCTGTAAGCAAGCAGTAAGCCGGTAAGAAATTTTGAAGCTAGTGAGCAACCAGGAAGATAGGATGCAAGCAGTAAACTAGTAAGCAAGCAGTAAGCTAGAAAGCAAGCAGCAAGCTAGCAACCATGCTGTTAGCTAGTAAGCAAGCAGTAAGTTAGTAAGCAAGCAGAGAGCTTGTAAGCGAGGAGGAAGCTAGTAACGCGGCAGAATGCTAGTAAGCACGCAGGAAGCTTGAAAGCAAGCAGTAAGCTTGAAAGCAAGCAGCGAGTCAGAAAGCGAGTAAGGTTGCAGTGCGCTGGTAAGCGTGGAGGAAGCTAGAAACGTAGCAGTTTGATAGTAAGCAAGCTGTATGCTAGCAAGCAACCAGTAAGTCTTTAAGCAAGCAATAATCTGGTAAGAAGGCACTTAGATAGTAAGCAAGTAGGAAGCTAGTAAGCACGTTGTAAGCTAGTAAGCAAGCAGTGAGCTAGTAAGCCTGGATGAAGCTAGTAAGGAAACTGTATGCTAGTATGCAAGCAGTAAGCTAGCAAGCAACCAGTAAGCTACTACGCAAGCAATGAGCTAAAAAGCGAGGTGGAAGCTGGCAAGGTAGCAGTATGCTAGTTATCAAGCAGTATTTTTGTAGGAAACAAGTTATCTAGTAAGCAAGCAGCAGACTAGTAAGGAAGCAATTAGCTAGTCAGAAAGCAGTATGCTACTAAGCAAGCAGTAAATTAGTAAGCAAGCAGTAAGCCTGTAAGCTCACATTGAGCTAATAAGCGAGGAGGAAGCTACTAAGGAAGAATTATGCTAGAAGGCAAGCGGCAAGCTAGTATGCATGCAGTAAGCTAGAAAGCAAGCAGCAAGCTAATAAGCTAGCATTAAGCTTAAAAGCAAGCAGAAGGCTAGTCAGAAAGCAGTTAGTTATGAAGCAAGCAGTGTGGCAGCAAGCAAGCAGTAACCTAGATAGCAAGTCGTGTACTAGTAAGCTAGCAGTGAGCTAGTAAGCGAGCAGGGAACTAGTAACAAAGCAGTAATCTAGTAATCAAACAGTATACTGCTAAGAAAGCAGTTAGCTATTAAGCAAGTAGTGAGCTAGTAAGCAAGCACTAAACTAGAAAGCAAGCAGCCGGCTTGTTAGAAAGCAGTTAGCTGTTAAACAAGCAGCAGGCCAGTAAGCATGCACTGAGCGAGTAAGCAATCAGTAAGCTAGTAAGCAAGCAGCAAGCTAGTCAGAAAGCTGCTAGCTAGTAAGGGAACAGGGAGCTAGTAAGGAAGCGGTAAGCTACTAAGCAAGCAGTAAGCGAGTAACCTAGCAGTCAGCTGGTATGAAAGCAAATATCAGGAAAGCAAGATAGTAATGAAGCAGTAAGCCAGGAAGCGATGAGGAAGCTAGTAAGAAAGCAGCATGATAGTATGCTAGCAGTAGGCTAGTAACCAAAAAGTAAGATAGCATGCAAGCAGTAAGCTGGTATGAAAGCACTTATCTAGTAAGCAAGTTGTAATCTAGTAAACAAGCAATGAACTAGTAAGCGAGCAGGAAGCTAGTAAGAAAGCTGTATGTTAGTAACAAAGCAATAAGCTAGTAAGCAAGCAGTAAGCTGGAATGAAAGCTGTTACCTTGTGAGCAAACAGTAAGCTAGTAACAAAGCATTATGCTAGTAAGCACGCAGTAAGCTAGTAAGCAAGCAGTAAGCTAGTATGCTAGCAGGGAGCTAGTAAGCTAGCAGCAAGCTAGTAAGAATACAGGTAGCTAGTAACAAAAACGTATGCTAGTATGCAAGTAGTAAGGTAGTAAGCATCCAGTAAGCTAGTAAGCAAGCGGCAGGCTAATAAGAAAGCAGTTTGCTAGTATGAAAGCAGTGGGCTAGTTAGAAAGCAGTAAGGTAGTAAGTAACCAGTATGCTAGTAAAAAAGCAGTTGTCTAGTGAGCAAACAGCAAGCTACTAAGCATGCAGTAAGCTAGCAAGGAGGCAGTTGGCTAGTGAGCAAACAGCAAGCTTGTAAGCAAGCAGAAAGCTAGTAAGCATGTAGTGAGCTAGTAAGCAAGCGGAATACAAGTTGTAACGCGCATGTCCGACGCGGGACCGCGACCCGAGCACCGTCGCGGCCGAGTCCCCGCGACCGGTGGTTTCCCGCGCGGTCGCTAGGCGTCCGCGAATTCTCACCGCTAATTACGCGCCGCGCGAGTATTAATACCGGGCCACCGGCCGGATTCGGCGGACTCGTGTCTTGCTCGTCGAAGCCGAATTAAGTGGCGAGTGTAACGTACGAACCATACGGGTCTACACGAGCTCCGACTTTTTGCGAACACGAGAGTGCGAGGGGCACTCTCGCGACCGATCCGCCGAACCTCCCATAACCCTGGATACTGGGTCGAACCGTTCCTTCTTTCCTACCCTGGCCCTATCGACATCGCGGCCTCGTAGCAGCGTAGGTAGGGTATTGCCTGACTCCGCACCCACTGTGGCCTCCGACCGACACCGCACCTACAATAACCCTGGATACTGGGTCGAACCTCTTCCCTACTTCCTACCCTGGCCCTACCGACATCGCGGCCTCGTAGCAGCGAAGGTAGGGTATTGCATTACCGTCCTGCACCGACCCCCTCGGCCACATCCCGCCGCCCACCGAACCTCCAATAACCCTGGATACTGGGTCGAACCTCTTCCTTCTCTCCTACCCTGGCCCTACCGACATCGCGGCCTCGTAGCAGCGTAGGTAGGGTACTGTATGCCCTCTCCCCACCGCTGAGCGCCTGAACGCTCATTGCGCCGCTCTCTTCGATCGACCGACCGCACGCCGCGCTCCCCTCCGCTGAGCGCCTGAACGCTCATTGCGCCGCTCTCTCTTCGAGCGACCGACCGCTCGCCGCGCCGTCCTCCGTAGCCATAAATATAAGTTTTGTAAGTAGGTTAAGTTAGCAATAAACACGCTCAAAACATCCACCCGCCCTACGTCACTCACCGCTGCGAATCCTCGACCGCCGATTGACTCGGCACCGCTCACCTTCCTCCGCGTCCCCCTCGAATCGGACCGACCAAGGGGGAACGGTCACAAAGTAAGAGAGCAGTTGGCTAGTGAGCAAACAGCAAGCTAGTAAGCAAGCAGTGAGCTATGAAGCCAGGAGGAAACTAGTGAGAAGCAGTAGGCTAGTAGGCAAGCGGTAAGCTAGAAAGCAAGCAGCAGGCTAGTATGCGAACAGGCAGTTATTAGAGAAGCATTATTGTTTCAATATCGCGTTAATCGACGGATTTGAGAACCGTTTAGGGAAATATTCAATTTAACGTGAATTATAACTGAGAACCATAAATTCCTCGTACGGTATTGTTTTCGTGTACGCGACATTCCAGAGACTCTCTGATGCGTAGATCGGTACATGGAACGATACAGGTTAGAGAAACCATACGCGAGTGTTGGCTGCTCTCAGTCACGTGATCGACTCAATACATTTACTTGGGATCGATCGTCGAAGATCCATGAACAGAGAGGGGAGAGGAATATTGAAATTAAGAAGAGATAGACATTGAAGAGCAGGGATAGCGCCGCGAGGTGGGGATTACCCCTCTCGTGGCCGCGACTGCGGATGTCTGTTCGCTTCTTAGATTCGAAACTTGATAGCGGGTCCTCGCAGCGAGCAGATCGACAAACGATTCCGCTCAGCGACGAAACCAAATCTCCGAATATAGGTTCTGAGAATACTCGAACCTTTCGTTTTGAATATTAAATTGTTGCTGAGAATAAACTAAATCGGTGAGGCATTTTATCAGCCCCGATTATTGACTGTACAATCTCGCCGAATAGCACGAGGCGCACGAGTTACGTGGTCGTGTGAGGGAATTGATAAACTTCAGTTCCCGCTTGGCGAGATTATTAACAAAATTTAAAAGACTGTGGGTTTTCGTCCAAATTTCATGTGACGTTTGTGCTACGCGGTCATGAAAGGGGAATCGAGATAAGAATCGTTTCCCGTGTGTCGAAACTCCAGTCTCAGCAAGGGCTACGGCCCGATCAGTACTGACGACTCCACGGACTGCTGCATTTGACGCGGTCGTGAGGCTGACTTTCCAACGTCTCGCTGCAACCAGCGGTCGTCGGAAGTCCAGTTTCGGCCAGTGGCTACGGCCAACTCAATACTGATTTCTCCACGGACTGCTGCATTTGACGCGGTCGTGTGAGGCTAATTATCTTCACGTGACGTTTGAGTTTCGCGGTCGTGTAAGAATTTGTCGTACGGACTGATGCATTTGACGCGGTCGTGCGACAAGTTGAATTGTCCGCACGGTTTTGTATATCACCCCTAGGGTGGTCTCTGACCGATACCCTACGTGGGCTCACCGTTTCTTCGGTCGGGGCTAAGAAATTCCGGACTTCTTAGCTCTCAACCTGCACGAGCAACGCTCCTTGACCGCCAGTGAGTACGTATACTGTGCGTAGAGCAACGCATAATGAGCACCGTGGTGTATGCTCCTTTAAACGTAAGACGCTACGTGCGCCGTTAAGGGCTACATCACACCGCGTCTTGTACGCAGGGAACAGTGAGAAACTGCGGTTTGGACAGCATTTGGAACTTCACGACCTCCACCTGTTGTCCTTTCCTGCGGCATTCAACCATCGCTAAAAAGCGGAGAAATGAGAAATTAGATCTCTTCTTCCGCACAGCGATCGAACGGTTCTCGTTTTGTGAGAACGTTCATAATATGCAACCGACTCATACATATCTCAGTTCTTCGAGACGTGTCCGTAATCTCCGCTCTTGAGTGCGAACGGCACAGACAGGAGCGTGCGAGATAGAGCGAGACGGGCGACGCGACTAGAGTTAATAGGTATTTAAATCCAGCCTTGTCTTTCCTTGTTACAGAACAACACATCGCGAACTTGGCCAGGAGCAGCCGGCCCAGGTTTTTCCCCAGACGTCACACCGACGTCTAGGCGGTTGTTTTCCTTTTTTTCTTTTTCATTAAAAATAAACGTTAATTTTATTGAGCAAAATCAGGTGTATCAATTTATTCAATACTTTCTCCCAGTGTCCTTTCCCTCGTAATCCGGACCACGTCAGACTAAAATAACCCCCTAAGGGCGGCGAAGGTCTTCAAACATGCAGGCTAGTAAGAAAGCAATTAGCTAGTAAGAATGCAGTAAGCTGGTAAGAAAGCAGGTAGCTAGTAAGGAAGTAGTAAGTCAGTAAGCAAGCAGTAAGTTAGTAAGCAAGCAGTTAGCTAGTAAGCGAGTAGGAAGCTTGTAAGGTAGCAGTATAATAGTAAGCAAGCAGTAAGCTATAAAGTAAGCAGCAAGCTAGTAAGCAAGCAGTATGCTTGTAAGTAAGCAGTTATCTCGAAAGCAGGCAGCAAGCTTGCAAGCAAGCATGGAGCGAGTATGCTAGCAGTACGCTAATAAGCAACCAGTGTGCTAGTAAGCGAGCAGTGATCTTGTATGCGGGGATAAATCTAGTGGGGAAGTAGTAGGCTAGTAGGCAAGCAGTAAGCTAGTAAGAAAGCAGTGAGCTAGAAAGCAAGAAGCGGGCAAGTAAACGAGCAGTAAGCGAGAAAGGTTGCAGTGAGCTGGTAAGCGAGGAGCAATCTAGTAAGGAAGCAGCTTGATAGTAAGCAAGCAGTAGCCTAGTAAGCTACAAGTAAGCTAGTAAACATGCAGCTTGCTAGTATGAGAGCAATTAGCTAGTAACCGAGCAGTTAGTTAGTAAGCAGGTAGTAAGCTGGTAAGCAAGCACTAAGCTAGAAA
The DNA here is from genome assembly GCF_051014445.1 of Colletes latitarsis. Lineage (NCBI taxonomy): Eukaryota > Metazoa > Arthropoda > Insecta > Hymenoptera > Colletidae > Colletes > Colletes latitarsis. The sequence continues at coordinate 40,488 of NW_027488377.1, read as the reverse complement.
GCAAGCAGCAGCCTGGTATCAAATCACTTAACTATTAAGTAAGCAGTATGCTAGCGAGCAAGCGGAATGCTAGATAGCAACCAGTGAGCTAGTGTGCGAGCAGTGATCTAGTAAGCAAGCAGTATGCTAGTAGGCAAGCAGCAAGCTTGAAAGCAAGCAGCAGGCTAGTCAGAAAGCAGTTAGCTAGTAGGAAAGCAGTACGCTAGAATGCGAGCAGTAAGCTAGAAAGAAGGCAGAGGGCTAGTGAGCAAGCAGTATAATAGTAGGGAAGCAGTAAGCTAGTAAGCATGCAGTGAGCTAGTAAGCAACCGGTAAGCTAGTAAGCAAGCATTGAGTTAGTAAGAAAGCAGTAAATTAGAAAGCAAGCAGTGAGCTAGTGAGAAATCATTTAGTTAATAACAAAGCAGCAAGCTAGTAAGCATGCAGTAAGCAGGTAAGCAATGAGTAAGCTTGAAAGCAAGCAGTAAGCTAGAAACCAAGCAGTCAGCACGTATGCAATCTGTAAGCTTTTAAATTAGCAGAAAGCTAGTACGGAAGCAGTTATCTCGAAAGCAGGCAGCAAGCTTGCAAGCAAGCATGTAGCGAGTAAGCTAGCTGTACGCTAATAAGCAACCCGTGAGCTAGTAAGCGAGCAGTGATGTTGTAAGCGGGGATAAATGTAGTGGGGAAGTAGTAGGCTAGTAGGCAAGCAGTAAGCTAGTAAGAAAGCAGTATGCTAGTAAGCAAGCAGCTGGCCAGTAAGCATGCGGTAAGCTAGGAAGCAAGTAGTAAGCTAGTAAGCAAGCAGTAAGCTAGTTAGCAAGCAGTAAGAAAGTAAGCCAGCAGTAAGCTAGAAAGCAAGCAGTAAGCCAGTAAGCAAGCAGTAAGCTAGGAAGCAAGTAGTAAGCTAGTAAGCAAGCAGTACGCTAGTTAGCAAGCACTAAGCTAGTAAGCCAGCAGTAAGCTAGAAAGCAAGCAGTAAGCCATAAGGTAAGCAGCAAGCTAGTAAGCAAGAAGTATGCTTGTAAGCAAGCAGTTATCTCGAAAGCAGGCAGCAAGCTTGCAAGCAAGCATGGAGCGAGTAAGCTAGCTGTACGCTAATAAGCAACCAGTGAGTTAGTAAGCGAGCAGTGATCTTGTAAGCGGGGATAAATCTAGTGGGGAAGTAGTAGGCTAGTAGGCAAGCATTAAGCTAGTAAGAAATCAGTATGCTACTAAGCTAGCAGAAAGTTAGAAGGCATGCTGCAGGCTTGTAATCAAGGAGTATGCCCAAAAGCAAGCAGCAAGCGAGTAAGCAAGCAGTAAGCTTGTATGCAAGCAGTAGGCTAGTCAGAAAGCTGCTAGCTAGTATGAAAGCAGTATTCTAGTAAGCAAGCTGGAAGCTTGAAAGCATGCAGCAGGCTTGTATGCATGCAGTAAGCGAGAAAGCAAGCAGTAAGCTGGTATACAAGCAGTGAGCTAGTGAGCGACGTGGAGGCTAGTAAGGAAGCAGCATGATAGTAAGCAAGCTGTAAGCCAGTAAGCTAGCAGTAAGCTGGTACGGAAGACAGTTATCTAGATAGCAAGTAGTAAGGTAGTAAGCAAGCAGTGAGGTAGTAAGCGAGGAGAAAGCTAGTAAGGAAGCAGTATGCTAGTAAACAAGCATTAAGCTAGAATGTAAATGGCGATCTAATAAGCAAGCACTAAGCTAGAATGCATGCAGTAAGCTACTCAGCAAAGAGTAAGCTTGTATGCCAGCAGCAGGCTATTCAGAAAGCAGCTAGCTAGCAAGAAAGCAGCATGATAGGAAGGAAGTAGTAAGCTAATAATCAAGCACTCAGTTAGTAAGGAAGCAACGAGCTAGTAAGCGAGCAGGAAGCTTGTAAGGATGCAGGGAGCTAGTAAGCGAGCAGGGAGCTAGTAAAGAAGAAGTATTCTAGTAAGCAAGCAGGAAGCTAGTATGTAACCAGTAAGCAAGCTGTAATCTAGTAAGCAACCAGTATGCTAGTGAGCAAGCAGCAACCTAGTAAGCAAGCAGTGAGATAGTGAGCAAACAGTAAGCATGTAAGAAAGCAGTAAGCTGGTAAGCAGGCAGGGAGCTAGTAAAGAAGAATTATTCTAGTAAGCAAGCAGTTCGCTAGAAAGCATGCTGTAAGCTAGTAAGCAAGTAGTGAGATAGTAAGCCAAATGGAAGCTGGTAAGGAAGCTGTATAATAACAAGCAAGCAGTAGGCTAGAAAGCGAGCAGGGAGCTAGTAAGCACGCAGAGACATGGCAAGCGATCAGGAAGCTAGGAAGCAAGCAGTAAGCTAGTGAGCAACAAGTATGCTAGTAAGCAAGCATAAGCTGATATGAAAGCAGTTAGCTAGTAAGCAAGCAGTAATCTAGTAAGCAAGCAGTAAGCTAGTGTGCAACCGCTAATCTAGTAAGCAAGCAGTGTGCTAGTAGGCAAGCAGCAAGCTAGTAGCAAGCAGTAAGCTAGTAAGCAAGCAGTGAGATAGTAAGCGAGGAGGAAGCTAGTAAGGATGCAGTATGCCAGTAAGCAAGCAGTAACCTAGAATGCAACCAGTAAGCTAGTATGCAAGCGGCGAACTAGTAGGCGAGGAGAAAGCTGTTAAGGATGCAGTATGCTAGTAAGGAAGCAGTAATGTACTAAGCAAGCAGTGAGCTAGTAAGCGTGAGGGAAGCTAGTAAGGATGCAGTATGCTAGTAAGCAACCAGCAAGGTAGTAAGCAAGAATCGGCCTAGTCTGAAAGCAGTCGGCTAGTAGGAAAGCAGTATGCTAGTAAGGAAGCAGTAAGCCAGAAAGCAAGCAAGAAGATAGTAAGCTAGCAGTAAGCTAGTCAGCAAGCAGTAAGCTTGTATGCAAGCATTAAGCAAGTAAACAAGAAGAATGCTAGAAAGCATGCAGCAATCTAGTAAGCAAGCAGTAGGCTAGAATGTGAGCAGCATGCCAGGAAGCAAGCAGTAAGGTAGTAAGCAAGCATCGCGCTAGTCAGAAAGCAGTCGGCTAGTAGGAAAGCAGTAAGCTAGTAAGGAAGCAGACAGCCAGAAAGCATGCAACATGCTAGGAAGCAAGCAGTGAGCTAGTAAGCAAGCAGTAGGCTAGTATGAAAGCAATTGGCTATGAAGAGAGCAGTGAGCTAGTAAGGAACCAGTATGCTAGTAAGCAAGCAGTGAGCTAGTAAGCGAGCTGGAAGCTAGTATGGAACCAGCATGCTAGTATGTAGCTAGTAAGCTAGTATGCAAGCAGTAAACTGGTAAGGAGGCAGTTAGCTAGTAAGCAAGTTGTAAGCTAGTCACACTCTCCGATCACCGGTACATCCGGATGGAGGTCTCTGCCGCCGCGAGTGCATCCCGACACGGCCGCCTGCGTGGCACCCCACCACGCCGCTGGGCGCTTCGGCGTCTGGACAGGGACGCCCTGATGGCAGCTGCCCTCGCTGCAACTTGGCCGCTCCCTGCGGCCGAGTTGCCGAGCATAGAGGAGGAGGTCGCCCGGCTCGGAGCATTGGTCGCGGGTATTTGCGACGCGGCGATGCCTCGGGTCGGGCGGGCTTCTCCTCGCCGGGCGGTGTACTGGTGGTCGGACGCGATCGCGGAGTTGCGAGTCGCGACTGTCCGCGCCCGACGCCAGTGCACCCGCGCGCGCCGTCGTCAACGTACAGGCGACGGCGTGGCGCGAGCGAGGGCAGCTGATGACCTGTATGGAGCATACCGCGTGGCGCGGGTTGCTCTGCAGGTCGCCATCAAACGGGCCAAGACCCAGGCATGGAAGGAGCTCCTCCAGACCCTTGATGACGATCCATGGGGGCGCCCATATAAGGTGGTGCTGAATAAGCTCCGCCCGTGGGCGCCCCCCGTCACCGAGGGTCTTGACCCCCGGCTGCTGGAGGACGTGGTCAATACACTCTTCCCAATTGGGGAGAGGGGACCGCGTCCTCCGGCGGCGGCGGCTGTCCCAGTGGAGTGGACGGCCGAGCTGGGGGTCACGCAGGAGGAGCTGGCAGCGGCCATCAGACGGCTCGGGGTTCGTAACACGGCCCCGGGTCCGGATGGTGTGCCCGGCCGGGTTTAGGTCTTGACCCAGGGCGTCCTTGGGGCCGACCTCAGGCGGTTGTTCGACCGCTGCCTGAGGGACGGGCGATTCCCCCCCAGTTGGAAGGTGGCGAGGATGGTCCTCCTCCGGAAGGAGGGTCGGCCCGCGGAGTCTCCCTCCGCATACCGGCCCATTTGTCTCCTCGACGAGGTGGGCAAGCTCTTCGAGCGGGTGATTGCTGCCCGCCTCGTCGAGCACATGTCGCGGGGTGATCCCGGTCTGGCCGACTGCCAGTTCGGTTTCCGGGGGGGCCGATCGACTATCGACGCGATAGGTCGTGTGAGGGCCCTCTCGGAGGCGGCCGTCTCCCGGGGAGGGGTGGCATTGGCAATATCCTTGGATATTGCCAATGCCTTTAACACCCTCCCCTGGGAAGAGATAAGGAGGGGACTCGAATATCATCGGGTCCCCCCTTGTCTCAGGGCGGTCGTCGGGGATTATCTCCGCGGCAGGTGGGTCGAGTATCCGGGCCGGGATGGTGATATGCGGAGGGAGGTGTACTGCGGTGTTCCGCAGGGGTCGGTCCTCGGGCCACTCCTGTGGAACATCGCGTACGACTCGGTGTTGCGGGCCGGCCTCCCCGACGGCGTCAGCACGGTGTGTTATGCGGATGACACACTGGTGCTGGCCGTCGGGGCGCACTGGGGGAGGGCCATGCGTCGCGCGGAGGAGGGGTCGCAACGCGTCGTCGACCGGATCAGGGGGATGGGGATGACGGTGGCGGTCCATAAGACCGAGGTGATTGCGTTTCATTCACCTCGGCAGGATCCGCCACCCCCTCTGATCCGGGTGGGTGGGGCTGACATCGAGGTGAATCCCCAGATCAGGTATCTGGGGCTGATCCTCGATAGCCACTGGCGTTTCGAGGAGCATTTCCGCTGCCTGGTCCCCCGGTTGGAAAGGATGGTTGCGGCTCTGGGCCGGATCCTGCCCAACCTGGGGGGCCCGGCGGGCCGAGTTCGTCGCCTCTATGTGGCAATGGTCCAGTCGGTGGCCCTATACGGGGCCCCCGTCTGGGCGGACGACCTGGCTGCCTCCCGGCGCGGCATGACTATGCTGCGTCGGGTGCAGAGGCGCATGGCGCTCAGGGTCGTCCGCGGGTATCGGACCATGTCACATGAGGCGGCGACGGTTCTAGCGGGGATGCCGCCCATGGACCTGCTCGCGCGGTCGCACGCGGTGATGTACCGGCACCGCGTCGACCGTCGCGCGGGGGTGGGGGCGGTCCCGGGCGGGCAGGAACCTGCTTGGGGCGATTTGAAGCGCCAGGCCCGGCAGTCCGTGTTGCTCGCGTGGCAGGAGCGGCTGGCTCTGCCAACCGCGGGGCACCGGACTGTCGAGGCGGTTCGGCCACTCCTGAAGGAGTGGCTGGACAGTGGCCATGGCAGCCTCACCTACCGGATGGCACAGGTATTTTCCGGGCATGGCAGCTTCGGAAGATACCTGTGCCGGATAGGGAAGGAGCCGACGGCGCGTTGCTGCCACTGCGACGCTGAGCAGGACACGGCGGATCATACCCTGGAGGTATGCCCCGCGTGGGAGGGGGAGCGCCGTGTCCTGGTCGGCGTCGTCGGGCGGGATGTCTCGCTGCCGGGCGTGGTGCGCGCCATGCTCGGCAGCGAGGAGAAGTGGAGGGCCGTGGCCTCCTTCTGCGAGAACGTAATGTTGCAGAAGGAGGCCGCGGGGAGGGAGCGCGAGCTTCAGCGGCGCGCTGAAGCTCGCGCTCGTGCGGTAGCCCGAGGTCGTCGCCCGGTCGCGAGGCGTCGCGGGCGGCCGCCTCGGCGTGGCGGATGACCTAGGCTGGGAGGGGGGTCCTGAGGGGACCCTCCTCCCGCCAGGCGGCGCCGGGTCGGACCGGTTGGGGATAGGAGTGCCTCCCCCTACCGGTCCGACGCAAGGGGAGGCACCCTCGGCGGTCTGGTGCGGCCATGAACGCCCGGCCGCCGAGGGGTGGAAACGGGGTCGCGGGCGGTTGCGAGTTGGCGCTCGCAGCCGCCACTAAACGCGGCCCCGGGACGGATAGCGGCGGGATGGAGTGGCCCCGTCCCGCCGCTATGAGGCAGTGTGCCTACTGGGGGGACCGATTGTCCCCCCGGGGGATGGGCGCGAAAGCGCGGGCACGGGGAGGATACCGGAAGAATGCTTCGAGCGATTCCCGGTATCCTCCCAAAGCGTGCCGAAGGGTCACCGTGGGGTTTTTAGTGGGTAGGTCCCGCGCCTGTCGTTGTACGGGCGCGGGGAATCCCCCCCCCCCCACCTCTCCCCAAGGAAGTGGGAGGGAGTCTTTCGAAGATTTTCCCCACGACAAAAAAAAAAAAAAAAAAAAAAAAAAAAAAAAAAAGTTGTAAGCTAGTAAGCAAGTAGTAAGCTAGTAAGCAAGCAGCAGGCTAGCAAGGAAGCAATTTGCTAGAAAGGAACCAGTGTGCTAGTAAGCGAGCAGGGCGCTGGAAAGGAAGCAGTCAGCTGGTAAGCAAGTAGTAAGCTAGTAAGCAAGCAGTTAGCTAGTAAGCAAGCAGTAAGATGGTAAGCAAGCAGTGAGCTATTAAGCTAGCAGTGAGATAGTAAGTGAGCAGCAGGGTAGTAAGGAAGCAGTGATCTAGTAAGCGAGCGGTAAGTTAGTAAGCATGCAGTGAGCCAGTAAGCGAGCTGGAAGATAGTCAGCAAGCAGCAAGCTAGTAAGCAACCAGTAAGGTAGTAAGCAAGCATCGCGCTGGTCAGAAAGCAGTCGGCTAGTATGAAAGCAATTGGCTATGAAGAGAGCAGAAAGCTAGTAAGGAACCAGTATGCTAGTAAGCAAGCAGTGAGCTAGTAAGCGAGCAGGAAGCTAGTATGGAACCAGCATGCTAGTATGTAGCTGGTAAGCTAGTATGCAAGCAGTAAACTGGTAAGGAGGCAGTTAGCTAGTAAGCAAGTTGTAAGCTAGTAAGCAAGTAGTAAGCTTATAAGCAAGCAGCATGCTAGAAAGCAAGCAGCAGGATAGCAAGATAGCAGTTAGCTATCGAGCATGCAGTAAACTAGTAACCAAGCAGTAAGCAAGTACGCAAACAGTAAGCAAGTAAGCAGGCAGTAAGCTGGTAAGAAAGCAGTTTGCTAGTAAGGAAGTAGTAGGCTAGTAAGCAAGCAGCAGGTTAGTAACCTCGGAGCAAGGAGCAAGCCAGTATGAAAGCAGAATGCGAGTAAGCTTGCAGTAATCGAGTATGCAAGCATCTGCCTAGTAAGAAAGCAGTACGTTAGGAAGAAAGCAGGAATGTAGTAAGAAAGCAGTTAGGTTGTATGCAAGCAGTAAGCTGGTAAGCAAGGACTGAGCTAGTAAGCGAGGAGGAAGCTAGTAACCAGACAATAAGCGAGTTAGCTACCTGTATTCTAGTAAGCAAGCAGTAAGCTGGTAAGCAGGCAGCGAACTAGTAGGCGAGGAGGAAGCCAGTAAGCAAGCAGCAAACTGACATGCAAGCCGTAAGCTAGTAGGCAAGCAGTGAGCAAGAAAGCAAGCAGGAGGCTGGTAAGAAAGCAGTTAGCTAGTGAGCAAGCAGTAAACGAGTAAGCAAGCAGCAAGCTAGTATGCAAGCAGTGAGCTACTAAGCGAGTAGTAAGCTTGTAAGCTAGCATGGACCGAGTAAGGGAGCAGGATGCTAGTAAGCCTTCAGTAAGCTGTTAAGCGAGCAGGAAGCTAGTAAGGACGCAGTATGTTAGAAAGCAAGCATCGGGCTAGTAAGCAAGAAGTGAGATAGTAAGCGAGCAGGAAACTAGTAGGCAACCAGTAAGCTTGTAAGCAAGTAATAAGCTAGTAATCAGGCATCAACCTTGTAACCAAGCAGTAAGCTAGAAAGCAAGCAGTTAGCTAATAAGCAGCAGTAAGCTAGTTAGCATCTAGTAAGCTCGTATGCAAGCTGTCAGAAATCAAGCGAGCAGGAAGCTAGTAAGGAAGCAGCATGCTAGTAACCAAGCAGTTAGCTGGTAAGAAAGCTGTACGCAAGTAAGCAAGCAATATGCTGGAAAGCATGCATCATGCTAGTAAGTAAACTGTAAGATACTAAGCAAGCAGTATGTTAGTCAGCAATCAGTGAGCTAGTAAGGAAGCTGTATGCTAGTATGGAAGCAGTAAGCTACAAAGTAGGCAACAAGCCAGTAAGCTACCAGGTCAGCTAGGAAGCAAGTAGTGAGCTAGTGAGCGAGTGGGAATCCAGTAAGGAAGCAGTACGCAAGTTAGCAAGCAGTGAGCAGGAAAGCAAGCAGTGAGCTAGTTAGCAAGCAGTTAGCTCGTAAGCAAGCTGTGAGCTAATAGCCGAGCCAAAAGCCAGTAAGGAAGCAGCATGCAAGTAAACAAGCAGTTATCTAGTAAAAAAGCTAGATGGAAGTAAGCATGCAGTTGCCAGAAAGCATGAAGCAATCTAGTAAGCAAGCAGTAAGCTACTAAGCAAGCAGTAAGATAGTCAGCAAGGAGTGAGCTAGTAGGAAAGCAGTTAGCTATTAAGTCAAGGAGTAGGGTAGTATGCAACCAATAAGGTAGTAAGCCAGCATCGGGCTAGACAAAAAGCAGTTAGCTAGTAAGCAATCAGTGGGCTAGTAAGCGAGCAGGGAGCTAGTAAGGAAGCAGTATGCTACTAAGCAAGTAGTAAGCTCGTAAGCAAGCTGTGAGCTGTTAAGCGAGAAATAAGCTGGTTAGGTTGCAGTATGCTAGATGGCAAGCAGTAAACTAAAAAGCAAGCAGCAAGCTAGTAAGCGAGCCGTGAGCACGTAAGCGAGCTGAGAGCCAGTAAGGATGCAGTATGCTGGTAGGCACGCACCTGTAAGCTAGTAAGCAAGCAGTAAGCTTGTATAAAGGCAGTTAGCCAGTAGGCATGTAGTAAACTAGTAAGAAAGCAGGAAACTAGTAAGGAATCTTTCGGCTAGTAGGAAAGCAGTAAGTTTGGAAGGAATCAGGAATGTAGAAAGCAAGCAGCAAGATAGTAGGGAAGCAGTAAGCTTGTGGGCAAGCAGTGAGCTAGTAAACAAGCAGCAAGCTAGTATGAAACCAGTATACCAGTAAGCAAGCAGTAAGCTAGAATGGAAACAGTAAGCTAGTAAGCAAGCAGTAGGCTGGTATGAAAGGAATTAGCAGGTACGCAAGCAGTAAGCTAGGATGCATGCAGTGAGCTAATAAGCGAGGAGGATGCTAGTAAGCAAGCAGTAAGCTTGTGAGCAAGCAGTGAGCTAGTAAGTGAGCTGTGAGATAGTTTGCGAACAGTAAGCTAGTAAGGAAGCAGTATGCTAGAAAGCAAGCAGCGTGCTATTGAGAGAGCAGTGAGCGAGTAAGCGAGCTGTAAGCTAGTAAACGAGCATGGACCCAGTAAGGGCGCAGACTGCTAGTAAGCTAGCAGTAAGCTACTAAGGACCAAGTAATCTAGTATGCAAGCAGGAAGATAGTAAGGTTGCAGTATGCTAGAAACGAAGCAGTAAGCTAGTAACAATGTAGTAAGCTGGTAAGAAAGCTGTTATCGAGTGAGCAACCAGTAAGCTAGTAAGCAAGCAGCAGGATAGTCAGAAAGCTATAAGCTAGTAGGAAAGCAGTGTGCTAGCAAGCAACTTGTAAGCTAGTAAACAAGCAGCAGGTTATTATGAAAGCAGGTAATTAGTAAGAAGGCAGTGGGATGTTGTGCAAGCAGCAAGCTAGTAAGCATGGAGTAAGCTAGTAAGAGTGCAGTGAGCTAGTAAGCGCGGAGGAAGCTAGTAGGGAAGTAGTTTGATAGTAAGCAACCGGTAATCTAGTAAGAAAGCAGTAAGCTGGAAAGAAAAATTACGAGAGAAGGGACTTTCAATATCTGGTTTGAAAGCGGAATTGATTCAGCGGCTGCAAGAAGCCGATTTGACCGGCGAATGGTTAAAAGTATGTACAAGCAGCGTGGTCGAAGAAACTGCGAGTGACAATAGTTCAGGATGCGCAAGTGATATGGTACAGATGCGGCGAGAAATGGAACTTGCGCAAAGAGAGAAGCAACTAGTAGAGCGGTAGCTTGATTTAGCTCGCCAACAAATTGCATTACTTCGAGAAATGCAGAGGCTTAATCTCGATAGAGGTGAGGCAGGGGAATCAACAAGCGTACCGACGGGGCAAAGACGACCGCCACCGGTAAATATATCTGCCATTGCGGATTTATTAAGTTATTTTGATGGAAGTAGCAATACATTCGTCACGTGGGAGCGTCAAGTTCAAACATTGAAAATGACGTATCAACTGACGGATGATATGGCTAAACTGTTGATGGGATCGTGAATGAAGGGTAATGCACTTGAGTGATTATTGCAATGTCAGTAGAAGAATTACTGAGGAATCTACAGGAAATGTTTTACCATCCTGGAAGCGTTCTTGAGATGAGACGACGTTTTGAGGCGCGTGTTTGGAGGAAAGAAGAAACGTTCAGCGAATATGTACATCAAAAAGTGATTTTAGGATACCGCGTACCTATCAGTGATGCAGAAATGATAGAGTACATTATAGAAGGAATACCTGATCGAGGATTAAGGGATCTGGCGCGAGTGCAGAAGATAGCAACTAAGGGGGAAATGTTAGCAGCATTCGATAGGATTTCCTTGCAAGGAAGATCGTTGCCGTTCATCCCAGCGATCAAGCCAAAGGAAAGCAAGTGGTCACCAGTGAAGACAATAAAGCAAGACGGTAAAGAAGTGCCGAATAACCAATTACGACGCTCCAATTGCTGTGAGAGGAACCATCGAGGTGTAGACTGTCTTGTTAAAAGCAAAGGGCCAAGATGTTTCGCTTGCCGAGACTTCGGACACAGAGCCATGGATTGTAAAAAGGGGCAGGACAAGCACGTAAACGAGTATACGGCAGTGGCCGTTCAGGACAATAAAGTATCCAAGCCTGTTACATTGCTAGGTAAGCAGATAGTAGCGTTTATAGATATGGGTAGCGATTTACATTTAATGAAGGCCGAACAATATATTAGGTTAGGATGCCCAACTTTACACGGTACAGAAATATCTTGTAAAGGATTCGGTTTAAGTAAGGTCACTACTTTAGGCAGTTTTTATGCGAACGTACAAATCGATACAAATATTTTCCGATTCTTAATTCACGTGGTACCGGATGAATATTTGAGACATAATTTTTTGATTGGCTTGGAATTGTTGCAAGAGGCTAAATTGCCATTAGACGGTAAGAGTGTTGAGGTTTCAAAACGCGATAACAGGGTAACGAATTCTTATGATGTACCAGAAATATTTTGCATAGATACTTTCGATGAGTCCGAGAACAATGTAACTAATTCTTCAATAGATTTGCAGCATATTAAAAATGATACCGTTAAACCAGAAATAGAAGATATATTAAGTAATTATGAGCCTAAAACTATTAAAAAGTCTAACATTAAAATGAACATTGTATTGAAAGATGATATACCTATATATCAACCTCCACGTAGATTAGCGCCAGTGCAAAGAGAAATAGTTAATAAACAGATAGATGAATGGATGCAACAAGGAATGGTGCGAGAAAGTACATCGGAATATGTCAGTCCGATTGTACTGGTAAAAAAGAAAGATAATGGAATGCGTTTGTGTATAGATTATAGATTACTTAATAAGAAAGTATGTAAAGATCGCTATCCGCTTCCGTTGACAGAAGATCAGCTGGATCGTTTACAGGGCGCGACGAAATTTAGTACTCTCGATTTAAAAGATGGTTTTTTTCACGTCCCGATTGAGGAAGATAGTTGTAAATTCACTGCATTTATAGTACCTGATGGGCATTTTGAATTTTTAAGAACCCCATTTGGTCTCTGCAACTCTCCAGCTATCTTTCAAAAATATATCAATAATATATTTCGTAACCCGATTCAGACAAGTGTTGTTTTGACATATATAGATGATTTAATTATTCCTGCGAATGACGAAAATGAAGCCGTATCAAGATTGCGTGAGATATTGTGTATTGCAAGTGATTATGGATTCGACCTCCGGATATTGAACCGGGGGTCGGAGCACACATGCGTGCGGCGATATGGGGGGTCCATCGTGGATGTTGGATTCGCGACCCCCAACGCCGTGCGCATGGTGTCGGGTTGGCACGTGGTCGCGGGGGCAGAGACACTCTCCGATCACCGGTACATCCGGATGGAGGTCTCTGCCGCCGCGAGTGCATCCCGACACGGCCGCCTGCGTGGCACCCCACCACGCCGCTGGGCGCTTCGGCGCCTGGATAAGGACGCCCTGATGGCAGCTGCCCTCGCTGCAACTTGGCCGCAGGGAGCGGCCGAGTTGCCGAGCATAGAGGAGGAGGTCGCCCGGCTCGGAGCATTGGTCGCGGGTATTTGCGACGCGGGGATGCCTCGGGTCGGGCGGGCTTCTCCTCGCCGGGCGGTGTACTGGTGGTCGGACGCGATCGCGGAGTTGCGAGTCGCGACTGTCCGCGCCCGACGCCAGTACACCCGCGCGCGCCGTCGTCAACGTACAGGCGACGGCGTGGCGCGAGCGAGGGCAGCTGATGACCTGTATGGAGCATACCGCGTGGCGCGGGTTGCTCTGCAGGTCGCCATCAAACGGGCCAAGACCCAGGCATGGAAGGAGCTCCTCCAGACCCTTGATGACGATCCATGGGGGCGCCCATATAAGGTGGTGCTGAATAAGCTCCGCCCGTGGGCGCCACCCGTCACCGAGGGTCTTGACCCCCGGCTGCTGGAGGACGTGGTCAATACACTCTTCCCAATTGGGGAGAGGGGACCGCGTCCTCCGGCGGCGGCGGCTGTCCCAGTGGAGTGGACGGCCGAGCTGGGGGTCACGCAGGAGGAGCCGGCAGCGGCCATCAGACGGCTCGGGGTTCGTAACACGGCCCCGGGTCCGGATGGTGTGCCCGGCCGGGTTTGGGTCTTGACCGAGGGCGTCCTTGGGGCCGACCTCAGGCGGTTGTTCGACCGCTGCCTGAGGGACGGGCGATTCCCCCCCAGTTGGAAGGTGGCGAGGATGGTCCTCCTCCGGAAGGAGGGTCGGCCCGCGGAGTCTCCCTCCGCATACCGGCCCATTTGTCTCCTCGACGAGGTGGGCAAGCTCTTCGAGCGTGTGATTGCTGCCCGCCTCGTCGAGCACCTGTCGCGGGGTGATCCCGGTCTGGCCGACTGCCAGTTCGGTTTCCGGGGGGGCCGATCGACTATCGACGCGATAGGTCGTGTGAGGGCCCTCTCGGAGGCGGCCGTCTCCCGGGGAGGGGTGGCATTGGCAATATCCTTGGATATTGCCAATGCCTTTAACACCCTCCCCTGGGAAGAGATAAGGAGGGGGCTCGAATATCATCGAGTCCCCCCTTGTCTCAGGGCGGTCGTCGGGGATTATCTCCGCGGCAGGTGGATCGAGTATCCGGGCCGGGATGGTGATATGCGGAGGGAGGTGTACTGCGGTGTTCCGCAGGGGTCGGTCCTCGGGCCACTCCTGTGGAACATCGCGTACGACTCGGTGTTGCGGGCCGGCCTCCCCGACGGCGTCAGCACGGTGTGTTATGCGGATGACACACTGGTGCTGGCCGTCGGGGCGCACTGGGGGAGGGCCATGCGTCGCGCGGAGGAGGGGTCGCAACGCGTCGTCGACCAGATCAGGGGGATGGGGATGACGGTGGCGGTCCATAAGACCGAGGTGATTGCGTTTCATTCACCTCGGCAGGATCCGCCACCCCCTCTGATTCGGGTGGGTGGGGCTGACATCGAGGTGAAGCCCCAGATCAGGTATCTGGGGCTGATCCTCGATAGCCACTGGCGTTTCGAGAAGCATTTCCGCTGCCTGGTCCCCCGGTTGGAAAGGATGGTTGCGGCTCTGGGCCGGATCCTGCCCAACTTGGGGGGCCCGGCGGGCCGAGTTCGTCGCCTCTATGTGGCAATGGTCCAGTCGGTGGCCCTATACGGGGCCCCCGTCTGGGCGGACGACCTGGCTGCCTCCCGGCGCAGCATGACTATGCTGCGTCGGGTGCAGAGGCGCATGGCGCTCAGGGTCGTCCGCGGGTATCGGACCATGTCACATGAGGCGGCGACGGTTCTAGCGGGTATGCCGCCCATGGACCTGCTCGCGCGGTCGCGCGCGGTGATGTACCGGCACCGCGTCGACCGTCGCGCGGGGGTGGGGGCGGTCCCGGGCGGGCAGGAACCTGCTTGGGGCGATTTGAAGCGCCAGGCCCGGCAGTCCGTGTTGCTCGCGTGGCAGGAGCGGCTGGCTCTGCCAACCGCGGGGCACCGGACTGTCGGGGCTGTTCGGCCACTCCTGAAGGAGTGGCTGGACAGAGGCCATGGCAGCCTCACCTACCGGCTGGCACAGGTATTTTCCGGGCATGGCAGCTTCGGAAGATACCTGTGCCGGATAGGGAAGGAGCCGACGGCGCGTTGCTGCCACTGCGACGCTGAGCAGGACACAGCGGATCATACCCTGGAGGTATGCCCTGCGTGGGAGGGGGAGCGCCGTGTCCTGGTCGGCGTCGTCGGGCGGGATGTCTCGCTGCCGGGCGTGGTGCGCGCCATGCTCGGCAGCGAGGAGAAGTGGAGGGCCGTGGCCTCCTTCTGCGAGAACGTAATGTTGCAGAAGGAGGCCGCGGGGAGGGAGCGCGAGCTTCAGCGGCGCGCTGAAGCTCGCGCTCGTGCGGTGGCCCGAGGTCGTCGCCCGGTCGCGAGGCGTCGCGGGCGGCCGCCTCGGCGTGGCGGATGACCTAGGCTGGGAGGGGGGTCCTGAGGGGACCCTCCTCCCGCCAGGCGGCGCCGGGTCGGACCGGTTGGGGGTAGGAGTGCCTCCCCCTACCGGTCCGACGCAAGGGGAGGCACCCTCGGCGGTCTGGTGCGGCCATGAACGCCCGGCCGCCGAGGGGTGGAAACGGGATCGCGGGCGGTTGCGAGTTGGGGCTCGCAGCCGCCACTAAACGCGGCCCCGGGACGGATAGCGGCGGGATGGAGTGGCCCCGTCCCGCCGCTATGAGGCAGTGTGTCTACTGGGGGGACCGATTGTCCCCCCGGGGGATGGGCGCGAAAGCGCGGGCACGGGGAGGATACCGGAAGAATGCTTCGAGCGATTCCCGGTATCCTCCCAAAGCGAGCCGAAGGGTCACCGTGGGGTTTTTAGTGGGTAGGTCCCGCGCCTGTCGTTGTACGGGCGCGGGGAATCCCACACACCCCTCCCACCTCTCCCCAAGGAGGTGGGAGGGAGTCTTTCGAAGATTTTCCCCACGACAAAAAAAAAAAAAAAAAAAAAAAAAAAAAAAAAAAGTGATTATGGATTGCGTGTGAATTGGAAGAAATGTCGTTTTCTTCAACGTAGAATAGAATATCTAGGTCACATAATTGAGGATGGTCACGTAAGTCCGTCGAAGCGTAAGACATTAGCTGTTATGAATTTTCCATTAGTAAGAAATGTTAGAGACGTACAGAGCTTCTTAGGATTAACCGGGTATTTTCGCAAATTTATTCCACAATATTCAACAATAGCCCAACCCTTGACGAACTTGTTGAAAAAAGACGTAAATTTTGAACTAAATGAAAAACATATGCTAGCGTTTAAACAATTGAAAATTGCATTGAGCAGTGAGCCGGTTTTAAAATTATACCGCGTAGGTGCGGAAACAAAACTCCATACGGATGCGTCGAGCGTCGGACTCAGTGCCATCCGGTTACAGAGAGACGATGTCGATCAACGTTACCATCCAACATATTATGCGAGCTGGAAAACATCAGAGGCAGAATCGCGATACATTAGTTATGAATTAAAGATATTAGCTATAGTTAAAGCGTTACATAAGTTTAGAGTTTATCTTTTAGAAATACCGTTTAGAATAATAACCGATTGTCGTGCGTTTACTCTCACTATGAAAAAAAGAGACTTATGTGTTCGAGTTGCAAGGTGGGCATTATTGTTAGAGGAGTTCAATTATACTATTGAACATCGCTCAGGAAGCAATATGCGACATGTCGATGCTCTAAGTCGGAAGCCTATTCCGGTGTGTATGCTTATCAGTGAGTGTGAGACGAGTGTGCTCGTGAGATTGCGAAAAGCGCAATGTGCGGACAATGAGTTATCGGAAATGATGGATTCTGTGAATAGTGTACAAAATAATGATGGCGACTACGTAATAAGAAACGGACTTTTGTTTAAGGTAATTGCCGACGATGTTCGCATAGTAGTGCCGCGTGCTATGCAGTGTCAAATAATAAGACAGTTGCATGAGAACGGACACTTCTCTAGTGGTAAAACCGAGACCCTTTTCGAAAAGATTATTGGTTCAAAGGTCTAAGATCTAATGTGGAAAAAGTGATTCAGAATTGTATTGCGTGTATTTTAGCTGAACGAAAATCTGGAAAACGAGACGGACTATTATACCCTACCGACAAAGGAGACGTTCCGTTAGATGTATACCACATTGATCACTTAGGACCGCTTCCGTCAACTCGGAAGAATTACAAACACATATTCGTAGTGATAGATGGATTTTCTAAATTTGTGTGGCTCTATGCTACAAAATCTACCGGTACTGGAGAGGTCGTCAACCACTTGAAAAAACAAGCGAAAATTTTTGGCAATCCTCGAAAGATTATTTCGGACCGTGGAACTGCATTTACTTCGGCAGAGTTTCAGGAGTACTGCAGAGAAGAAAATATTGAAGCTGGCCTTATTACAACGGGGGTACCAAGAGCGAAAGGCCAGGTAGAAAGGGTGAACAGGACAATCATTCCTGTGTTAACTAAGTTGGCCGCACCAAAACCTAATGAGTGGCACAGGTACCTAGACGTATGCCAAAACTACCTGAATGCAACTCCTCACCGCAATATCGGCAATACACCTTTTAAGATTCTATTCGGGACTGATATGAGGTTGAAGAACAATCCCGAGGTCCGAGAAATAATAAGCAACGAGTGGAACGAACTATTTCAAGAAAATCGAGACGAATTGAGACGGTAAGCAAAAAACAACATTTTGAAAATCCAACAGGAGAATCGGCGTAGTTTCAACCGGAATCGTAAAGAGGTGTAGAGTATCAAATTACCCGTGTACTGCGCAATGATCGGTATTTGGTAGAGAAAGTAGGTGAGCACGAGGGGCCACGACAAACATCGACAACTGCAGAATACATGAAATCGTGGATTGAGGACTTAGAAGATGCATTGACGGATAGTGAGAATACATCTGATATCTGAGGGCAGATATCTCTGCAGGATGGCCGAATGTGGTGGGTGTGTGTGTGTATGGTATGTGTGAATCATGAGTGGTATGAGTAAACGACGAATGGTTGGAGCCGAATGATTGTTTATGCCATGGTATCGTTGCCGATGCCGTCAATGTTGCGGGTGGCGTCATTCGTTTAGAAGACGCGCGTGGCTGGTCCTGGGAAAAAGGGCAGAGTCGAGCGAACCGTCGAAGAGTCCACACGAGCGAATTCAGACGTAGCAAGTTATATTTCTTACAACCTTTATTTTATTTCATGTTCAAATAAACTTAACATCTTTTATTCTATTTTAATTTCATTTCCTACACTAGTAAGCTACAAGTAAGCTATTAAGCTAGCAGCATGCTAGTAAGAAAGCAGTTAGCTAGTAGGAAAGCAGTATGCTAGTGAGCAAGTAGTATGCTAGTGCGCCATGCTGGGCAGCGTGAGGCAGTGGTGGGCCGTGGCCGCCTTCTGCGAGACCGTAATGCTGCAGAAGGAGGCCGCGGGAAGGGAGCGCGAGCTTCAGGGGCGCGCTGAGGCTCGCGCTCGTATGGTGGCGCGAGGGCGTCGCAGGCGGCCGCCTTTGCGCGGCGGATGACCCTGGCTGGGAGGGGGGCCCTGAGGGGAGCCTCCTCCAGCCAGCGGCGAAGGGTCGGACCAGGTGGGGGACACGGGGAGGCACCCTCAGTGGCCTGGAGCGGCCATGAGCTCCCGGCCGCCGAGGAGTAGAAACGGGGTCCCAGGCGGTTGCGAGTTGGGGCTCGGTAGGGCGGAGTGACCTCGTCCTGCCGCCATGAGATAGCGTGACAGCCGGGGGGAACCTTTTGTCACCCCGTGGATGGGCGCACAGCGCAGGCACGGGGAGGATACCGGAAGTATGCTTCGAGCGATTCCCGGTATCCTCCCAAAACGTGCGGAAGGGTCACCGTGGGGTTTTTAGAGGGTAGGTCCCGCGCCCGTCATTCCATGGGCGCGGGGTATCCCACATACCCCTTCCGCCTCTCCACAAAGAGGTGGAAGGGAGTCCTACGAAGATTTTCCCCGCGGAAAAAAAAGCTGGTATGCAACCAGTAAGCTAGTAAGCGAGGAGGAAGCAAGTAAGGAAGCAGTATGCTAGTAAGCAACCAGTAATCTACTAAGCAAGTAGTAAGATGGTAAGAATGCAGTACGCTAGTAAGCAAGCAGTAAGCAAGTAAGCAACAAGTAAGCTGGTAAGATTGCAGTTAGTTAGTGAACAAGTCGTAAGCTAGTAATCATGCAGTAACCTAGTAAGCAATCAGTGAGCTAATAAGTGAGCAGGACGCTAATAAGGAAGCAGTATACAAATAAGCAAACAGTAAGACTGTAAGCAACAAGTAAGCTAGTTAACAAGCAGCAGGCTAGCTAGAATGCAGCTGGCTAGTAAGAAAGCAGCTAGCTATTGAGGAAGAAGTATGCTAGAAAGCAAGCAGTGAGCTAGTAAGCAAGCAGTTAGCTGGTAAGAAAGCTGTAAGATAGTAAGGAGGCAGTAAACTAGTTCCAAAGCAGTATGCTAGTAAGCAAGCAATAAGCTAGTATGCAAGCAGGATGCTAGTAAGAAAACAGGTAGCTAGCAAGATATCAGTAAGATAAGAAGAATGCAGCAAGCTAGCAAGCAAGCAGGAAGCGAGTAGAGAAGCAGTATGCTAGTAAGCAAGCTGTATGCTAGGAAGTAACCAGTAAGCTAGTCAGCAAACAGTTACCTGGCGTGAATACAATTAGCTTGTATGCATGCAGTAGGCTAGTATGCAAGCAGTAAAGTAGTAAGCATGCAGTAAGCTAGTATGCGAGCAGGAAGCCAGCAAGGAAGCAGTATCCTAGTAAGCAAGCAGTAAGATAGTAAGAAAGCAGTAAACTGGTAAGAAAGCAGTTAGATAGTAAGCAATTAGTAAGCTGGTAAGCGGGGAGGAAGCTAGTAAGGAAGCAGTCTGCTAGTAAGCAAGCAGTAAAGTAGTATCATCAGGTAGGCTAATAAGCATGCCGCAGGCTAGTAAAAAGGCAATTCGCTAGTAAGGAAGAACTATACTAGTAGGCAGGCAGTATTCAAGTAACCAAGCAGCAGGCTAGTATGAAAGCGCTTAGCTAGTAAGATAGCAACGGGTTAGTAACCGAGCAGGGAGCTAGTGAGGAAGCTGTATGCTACTAAGCATGCAGTATGCTAGTAAGCAACCAGTAAGCTACTAAGCAAGCAGTGAGCAAATAAGCGAGGAGGAAGCTGGCAAGGTAGCAGTATGCTAGTTAGCAAGCAGTATGCTTGTAGGAACAAGTAAACTAGTATGCAAGCAGCAGACTAGTAAGGAAGCAATTAACCACTAAGAAAGCAGTATGCTAGTAAGCAAGCAGTAAGCTAGTAAGCTAGCATTGGGCTAATAAGCAAGGAGGAAGCTAGTAAGGAAGTAGATAGCTAGTAAGGAAGTAGTAAAATAGTAAGGAAGCTGTAAGTTAGTATGCATGCAGTGAGCTAGTTAGGGAGCAGGAAGCTAGAAAGGATGCAGGATGCTAGAAAGCATGCAGTTAGCTAGGAAGAAACAAGTATGCTACTAAGCAAGCAGCTGGCTGGTAAGGATGCAGTTAGCTAGTAAGATTGCAGTATGTTATGAAGAAAGCAGGAGGGTAGTAAGAAAGCGGTTAGCTAGTCTGAAAACAGCGAGCAAGTATGCAGGCAGTGGGCTGGTAAGTTTGCAGTTAACTAGTAAGCAAGCACTGAGCTAGTATACGAGGAGGTAGCTGGTAAGGAAGCAGTATGCTAGTGAGCGAGCATGGAGCTAGTAAGGAAGCAGTAGTCTAGCAAGCACGCAGTATCCTAGTAAGCAACCAGTAAGCTAGCAAGCAATCTGGAAGCTAGTAAGGAAGCAGTGTGCTACAAAGCAAGCAGTGTGCTAGTAAAAAAGCAGGCAGCTAGAAAGCAAGCAGAGGGCTAGTAAAAAAGCAGGAATCTAGTTGACGGCAGTATGCTAGTAATCAAGCAGTAAGCTAGAATGCAAGCATCTGCCTTGCAAACATGCAGTAAGCGAGTATGCTAGCAGTAAGCTAGTATGCAAGCCGTGAGCCTTTTTTTTTTTTTTTTTTTTTTTTTTTTTTTTGTCGTGGGGAAAATCTTCGAAAGACTCCCTCCCACCTCCTTGGGGAGAGGTGGGAGGGGGTGTGGGATTCCCCGCGCCCGTACAACGACAGGCGCGGGACCTACCCACTAAAAACCCCACGGTGACCCTTCGGCACGCTTTGGGAGGATACCGGGAATCGCTCGAAGCATTCTTCCGGTATCCTCCCCGTGCCCGCGCTTTCGCGCCCATCCCCCGGGGGGACAATCGGTCCCCCCAGTAGACACACTGCCTCATAGCGGCGGGACGGGGCCACTCCATCCCGCCGCTATCCGTCCCGGGGCCGCGTTTAGTGGCGGCTGCGAGCCCCAACTCGCAACCGCCCGCGACCCCGTTTCCACCCCCCGGCGGCCGGGCGTTCATGGCCGCACCAGACCGCCGAGGGTACCTCCCCTTGCGTCGGACCGGTAGGGGGAGGCACTCCTACCCCCAACCGGTCCGACCCGGCGCCGCCTGGCGGGAGGAGGGTCCCCTCAGGACCCCCCTCCCAGCCTAGGTCATCCGCCACGCCGAGGCGGCCGCCCGCGACGCCTCGCGACCGGGCGACGACCTCGGGCCACCGCACGAGCGCGAGCTTCAGCGCGCCGCTGAAGCTCGCGCTCCCTTCCCGCGGCCTCCTTCTGCAACATTACGTTCTCGCAGAAGGAGGCCACGGCCCTCCACTTCTCCTCGCTGCCGAGCATGGCGCGCACCACGCCCGGCAGCGAGACATCCCGCCCGACGACGCCGACCAGGACACGGCGCTCCCCCTCCCACGCGGGGCATACCTCCAGGGTATGATCCGCCGTGTCCTGCTCAGCGTCGCAGTGGCAGCAACGCGCCGTCGGCTCCTTCCCTATCCGGCACAGGTACCTTCCGAAGCTGCCATGCCCGGAAAATACCTGTGCCAGCCGGTAGGTGAGGCTGCCATGGCCTCTGTCCAGCCACTCCTTCAGGAGTGGCCGAACAGCCCCGACAGTCCGGTGCCCCGCGGTTGGCAGAGCCAGCCGTTCCTGCCACGCGAGCAACACGGACTGCCGGGCCTGGCGCTTCAAATCGCCCCAAGCAGGTTCCTGCCCGCCCGGGACCGCCCCCACCCCCGCGCGACGGTCGACGCGGTGCCGGTACATCACCGCGTGCGACCGCGCGAGCAGGTCCATGGGCGGCATCCCCGCTAGAACCGTCGCCGCCTCATGTGACATGGTCCGATACCCGCGGACGACCCTGAGCGCCATGCGCCTCTGCACCCGACGCAGCATAGTCATGCTGCGCCGGGAGGCAGCCAGGTAGTCCGCCCAGACGGGGGCCCCGTATAGGGCCACCGACTGGACCATTGCCACATAGAGGCGACGAACTCGGCCCGCCGGGCCCCCCAGGTTGGGCAGGATCCGGCCCAGAGCCGCAACCATCCTTTCCAACCGGGGGACCAGGCAGCGGAAATGCTCCTCGAAACGCCAGTGGCTATCGAGGATCAGCCCTAGATACCTGATCTGGGGCTTCACCTCGATGTCAGCCCCACCCACCCGGATCAGAGGGGGTGGCGGATCCTGCCGAGGTGAATGAAACGCAATCACCTCGGTCTTATGGACCGCCACCGTCATCCCGATCCCCCTGATCCGGTCGACGACGCGTTGCGACCCCTCCTCCGCGCGACGCATGGCCCTCCCCCACTGAACCCCGACGGCCAGCACCAGTGTGTCATCTGCGTAACGCACGGCACTGACGCCGTCGGGGAGGTCGGCACGCAACACTGCGTCGTACGCGATGTTCCACAGGAGTGGCCCGAGGCCCGACCCCCACGGAAACCCGCAGTACACCTCCCTCCGCATATCACCATCCCGACCCGGATACTCGATCCACCTGCCGCGGAGATAATCCCCGACGACTGCCATGAGACATGTAGTGTGTAGCCGTTATTCTGTCCAAGCGCGTTGCCACTTGGGGACTTTGCTGTACCTCAGACCGAAGGTCCATACCAGCAACTACATTTTGCCTGTTGTTCGGGCATCTACTTTTCACGCGTCGTTATGCGTTTTTGGAGGCTAACGACGTTGAAACCTGCTGCCACCTCGAGTCCAACCCAATCCAGGAACGCTTGCCGAAGCAAGCGGGCCTTGTATCCCGGCCCGTGGAGGTCACTGCCGAAGCACATGACCTAGCATCCGTTCGAGTACATTTTCAAGCATGGTTCTTAGAGAGAATCCGCAGACTTCTCTCATTCTGTTACGTAGCGTAGTGCGTTCAAATGCGATTTTGGTTTCGTCCTGCTTTCGTAAGTAGTACCGAGCGCGTATATGTCCGGAACTCCCTGAATAGATCTTGTGTTACAAGTTCGGCTTCGGTCACCGGCCACGGATGGCCAGTTTCTTCAGCCGCTTGTCTCAGGAGTTCTCGCGCGTCTCTGTACCTCCGGCACTCGAATAGGACGTAGTTTGGTGTCTCCACTTGGCCACAATCGCAATTCTCGTGCGGTACTAAAGCAAATTCCTTGAGCTTGGCTCGGAAATCTCCGTGCCCGCTTAGGCATTGTACCACGTAGTGATCCAAGATCACCCAGCTTGCATCGAGACGGTCAGATACATCAGAGAAGTAGCGGAAGGTGACCCTACCTTTCTCCGATGACGACCATCTCAATTGCCACATATTGAGAAGTTCCGCTCGCTCCAAGGCTTTCGCCTCAGCAGCGGTAACTTCTCCAGCCGCCAAATCGGTTCGACTTATTCGACAATTTCCGACATCGGTATTCATTCGTCTTCTTATCCGGTATGCACACGCGCGCTCCACTAACACCAAGTCTATCGGCATCGTCCCGGCGATCACTGTGATCGCGTCGGTAGATACCGTGCGATAGGCCTTGGTGACGGCGTGCAAAACATGTCTCTGCGCCCTGGCAAGTTTAATTCTTGTCACAGAGGTAAGCATGTCTACCCATCCGGAGGCGGCGTATGACGTGATCGGGACGAAGAGACCTTTGTACAAAGTACGCATGGCTCTGTGTCCCAGTCCCCAGTTTGATCGAGCAAGTCTTGCTAGCGTATATAACGTTCGCATGACTTTGGCATTCAAGTATTCGACGTGGGATCTTACTCCCATTCGCGCATCGATGTGAACACCCAAGTACCTTATGGTTTGCTTGAGTGCCACACTTCTCCCGTTTATCTTTATCGCAGGAGGTCGTTCTCTATCCAGATTTCCTTTCAAGAGAATCATCTCGGTCTTAGTCGCAGATAGTTTAAGTTTCTGCGTGGCGCACCACTCAGAAATTGTATCCGCGACTCTTTGCCCTCTTTGCTGCAACTGATTCCTCGAGTTTCCGTAGAATACCACGAGTAAGTCGTCAGCGTAGGCTATTGGCTCGCAAGCCAGGTGTTCGTTTGATAAGAGTTGCAGAACTTCGTCAAAGACTAGGTTCCAGCAGCTCGGACCGAGTATCGAGCCCTGTGGGCAGCCCTTGGTGACTTGCTTACGCACATTACCGTGTTTGGAAACTATTGTAACCATACGGTCAGCGAAGTAGTCGACCATGAGTCGATAAAGATTTCGGGGACATCCCCGGCGTTTCAGCTTCTGAAGTATGCTTGGCCACCAAACATTATCAAAAGCTCCGGCGATGTCGAAGGAGAGACCCATCACATATCATTCCTCTCGCTGGGATATCAATTCCCTGAGCTTCACCACGGCGTCTTCCGTGGATCGTCCAGGCCTGAATCCGTGTTGCCGATCGGAACTATGTTCTGGGTTTAGGAATATATTACTCATTCGATTAAGCATTAGTCTTTCTAACACTTTGCCTAGGATGGAAAGTAGGCATATCGGTCTATACGACTTGACATCCGTTGGTGGTTTATCGGGCCCTTTCAAGATTGCTCTGATCAAGCCGATTTTCCACCTAACGGGGAAGACCCCGTGCGCTAGACACCCGTTGTAGAGTCTTAGTAGAGCAGTATGGATGGATCCATAAGCACATTTAACTACTTCGGCCTCTATACGGTCCAGCCCATGGCATTTGCATCGCTTTAAGCGTGATACTGCAGCTCCGAGCTCATTCCTCGTGAAGACTGGACAGTCTTCAGTCGGCGGATCGGTTGCAGCATCAGCTCTGGTGTTTGCTTGCTCCGGCGTTTCATTCGTGGACGAGTCGTCCGGGATTAGCGCCTGTAGGTGCTGCGAGGCAAACGATTCCCAGTCAGTCGTATATCCTTCCGGCGTTCGAATGTTAGAGACCGCAGTCTCAACACAGAGTTTCTTCTGGGCGATCTTGTAAGCAAGTCCCCATGGCTCTTTGTTCCCCTGCTCCGTCACAAAGTTCTGCCAGCTTTGTGCTTTCGCAGCGCGCACTGCGGCTGTGTAGGCGAGTCTAGATGTTCGATACTCAGCCTGCTTTACCGCTCTCTCCTCCGAGTTCTTCTCGCGCTGAAAGGCTCGTCTAAGTCGATAGACTCGCGCTTTCATTCTCGTCAAATTTTCCGTCCACCGTGGAACGGACTTTGAATGCCACTTCTTGGGGCGCATTGAGGCATTGCACGCATCGATGATCGATTTCTCGACCTCTTGTGCTAGGTGTTCGACTTCCCTGCGGCAATCAGTGCCGAGGGGTAATTGCCTCGCGCCCTCAAGTAGAATTTGATCAAAACGCTCCCAGTTCGCATGCAACGTGCGGAATCGAGGCTGTGGTCTTCGATTCTCATTCACGTCCGTGAACTGCAAGACAAAATCAATAAATCGATGATCACTGGAGGTCCAATCCTCGTGGACCGTCCAGTTTTGTACAATTGTCGCCATGTCTGGTGTCGATAATGTGACATCGATCCATGACTCACCGGCAGGGCTGCAGTATGTAGGGATACTACCAGCCTCGTTCAAAATCGTCAAGTCGTGTAATGCGATAAACTCTTCGAGTTTTTCGCCTCGCGTGTCCGGTCGAACGCTTTCCCCCCCCCCCCCCCCCCCAAAGGTGGGATTTGGCATTGACGTCCGCGGCTATCACGACTCGACGGTGTTGGAGAGCATCGAGTGTCCTCTCCAAGTGTGCCAGACTTGGTTCAATGTCTTCCGAGCATTGAAAGTACTGGCTAACGAGGTAGAAACTACCGAAGGGTCCGCTAATGCAAACGCAGGAGGTGTGAGTATCACACAGCTGTGTGATTTTTACCACCGAGATGTCCGGGTTTCTGACCACTATTGCGGCCATAGCCCGTTCATTCTCGGCGATCACCTTCGCCGTGAGCCCAAAGCCTGGAATCTGTCCCTGAAATTGGTAAGGTTCCTGCATGAGCAACACGTCGATCTCCTTTGTGTGCATTAGCTCGCTCACCTCACCATGAACAATTAGCGCACGCCGCATATTATGCTGCACGATGCGCAATTGCCTTAGAGGATTCTCCGGGTCGTGTCTATCCATAATTCGTACGAGATACTGCAAGGTCTAAGGCTGCCTTATAGGCAGGGCAGTTTTTGTCTCGTGACTTATGGTTGTGCTGTTTACCTCTTGCTTTACAGTTCGAGCAAGTTGGGGACTTACTCTTCGCTGTACAAGAGGCAATGTGTTTAAATATCGCGTTAATTCGACGTATTTTCGAGTAAAATATAATTCGTCACCCGGTATTGTTTTTTCGGCGTACGTAAGACCAGAGGTACCTCGGTCGTCGTGTCCGCTACGCGAAAACAGTACGGGATAGAAAAACAGCCGCTCTCGGGTTTTTTTCGAGACCTCACGCGATCGATCACGTAACGCTCAATTTCGAAACGAAAGTTTCGACGCGCGTGCCTAGAGAAGGTACGACAATTTTGTATTAGACAAAGACGGACTCAAAAAACGTTCACAGCGCCGCTCTACGGAGGTTCACCCTTCGAGCGAACATTTTGACTGTCCGTGCTCGTCCGTCACTCTTAATCTGGAACCGGCAGGGAGCACATGGGCATACGACCCCGCTCCTCGGGAATTCCATAGTTCTCGAATAGTTACGAGTCACTCGAACTTTTCGAATAAATTCTGAACGTGGAAAAGGAAGGACTCCATACGAGAACGGATTGTAAAAACAATCCTTTACCGTGACTCCT
Organism: Colletes latitarsis; assembly: GCF_051014445.1. Taxonomy (NCBI): domain Eukaryota; kingdom Metazoa; phylum Arthropoda; class Insecta; order Hymenoptera; family Colletidae; genus Colletes; species Colletes latitarsis. The sequence goes on along the minus strand of NW_027488377.1, from coordinate 14,115 downwards.
TCCGTAACCCGTTCACAATTTAAATTAAAAAATCGTAAACGAGGAAAGGAATCGAATACGAGGACGGATTGTGAATCAATCTCTTCCCGTGATTCCTTTCGCAACTCGGTGTAATTCGATAAAGATCAGGTCGGGTTTCGACCAGATCAAAGCGACTGTAGAATTTCGTGAATTATAATCCGAAATTCCCATTCAGCGGTGGCTATAGTCCACATCAGTCTGACATCAGACACGTATCGCTGCAATCAGAGGTCGTGTCCGAGGTTTCGAATTTGAATCTCGAACCTCTCGACTGTCGAACGGTGCAAACCCACCCTTAGGGGCCTTCGTGGCGTGCATACCCTGGGTGGTATTACCGTCCTCCAGTCGGTGTTCGGGACAATACTTGAGTTCCGGCATCCGGCGACCAGCTAGAGCGCTGTTCAATCATCGCCAGTGTGTACGGACCCTGTGCGTAGAACCGCTCAGTATAGCGCCGTGGTGTACGCACTATAATTATAAGTCGCTGCATGCGCTGTAAAGGTGCTGCACCACACAGTGCCCGTACGCATTACGAGGACGATAAACGGCCGAGGAGCAGGTAAATAGTTGGAGCCTTACAACCTCCCTCTGTTAACCTCTCCGGCGACAGTCGAAATTAGCAGTCGGGAAAAATCGAGATCGATTCTCGTCTCCCAAATCTGCAATCAAACGTTTCCTGGTTTAAAGGGAACGTTCACACATACAGTCCACTAGCTTAGCTGCGTAACGCGGCGGCCGAGTTCCCCGCTCGCAAGTGCGACAAGCACAACCAAGAGCGCGTGAACCTTAGAACGAGACGGACAACGTGACTCACGTTACTCGATATTTACGCATAGTCTCGTCTCTTTTGTTTCAGGATAGAGCAACGCGAACCGCCGAACGGAGACGGCCCATCGGCGGGGTTTTTTCTGGCCAGACGCCGGCCAGACGTCCAGGCGGTTCAAGTTAGAATTAAGAGTTTGTGTTTGTGTTCGTCCTGAAAAGAAAAACTGTGCAATAAATAAATAAACGGCTTCGTCGAATTTTCGACGAAGCGAAAATAAAACTAACGTGCAATTAATACTGTTCCAACGTCCTTTCCCTCGTGATCCGGACCTCCGTTAGACGAGGCGTTCAATTAAAATATTTGAAACCTCCCTATTCTAACATAAGGTCCTTCGAGCCGGATCTAAACGAGGTTTATTGGACCAGGAAAAGGTGCACGATTGTACACGTGTGGAATTACCCACGTAAGAGGTTATTTCGAGCGGTTTTATCCTCGAAAATCCAACTATGGCGGTAGCTAAACAAGCCACGTGGTCGGAGCTCGATGATCACATCGATGCCTTGACCGAGGGTGCATACCGACTCAATAAGTTGGGTATTAACCTCAAGAAGAAGGGAAAAGCGAGCTACTCGGTACGAGGCCTTGAGGAAAAGCTCGAGTTTGCCAAAAACTTATGGAGGGAACTCACAGATCGGTACTCGGCTGTACGGAAATTAGTACAGCCAGCGCAAAGGCAGGAATACGAATTCTTTAAACAGAACGGTATGGCCACTGCCGAAAACGACTATCACGATTTCGTGGAATTCGTAAGCGCTGAGATAGAACGACTCGCCGGGGATCCAAAACCGGCGGCGTCGGAAGCTCAATGCAGTATACCGATCGAGCTCCCAAAACAAAGATTACCAAAATTCGGAGGGGATCCTCGAGAGTGGGAACACTTCGAGGATCTGTTCACCTCCGGGGTGATCAATAATGCATGGTTGTCCGATGTACAAAAACTGCATCATTTAAACGCATGCTTAGAAGGACCGGCTCTGGCGACGATTTCGTCTATAGAAATCGTCGGTCGCAATTTCCCGGAAGCGTGGAAAAAGCTCAAGAGCAAATTCGGTCTCCCACGTCTAGTAACGGGAAAACTACTAGACAAACTTCTGTACATGAACCCCATCGATCTAAATGATCTAGCTAGTATGCAGCAGATCACGGTGGATTGCACAGAAGCCCTCGCTGCCCTCCGGAAAAAGGGAACCCCAGAACAGCTGGTAGAATGGCTACTAGCGCACTGGGCGAAGCAACATTTCACCCCTGAAATGGAGTTGAAATGGCAGAGGACACTAGGCAGCTCGCCCGACTATCCTACGTTCGAGGACGTAAGGAGGTTCGTGGAACGAGAATCGTGCGCTCTGCTTTCCATGACCGAGGAGCGGCGGAATGCAGCCTTAGGGCTTTCAACCAAAAATGCACGAAATACGAAGGCCACTCGGGTTTCCGGTGACGCCTCCAAACACGTGCGCAGCCATAATGCTGTCCTAGACCACATCCGGGCGGAAAAACCCCGGGAAACGAGTCACGACAACAGGCAGGTTGGAACTACGTCAACAAAGTCGTGTGGATTCTGTACAGGGCCGCACAAGTTGACGAATTGCGACAACTTCATGCGATTGACTGCAAAAATGCGCAGTCAATACGTAAAACGTAGTCGGTGGTGCATACAATGCTTGGGCACCACCCATACGGTAATGAAGTGCAAAAGCCCCACGGCGTGCACGAGGTGCAGCGGAAAACACCATACCCTGCTGCACTTCGAAATATCACGAGAGCCTCAGAATAATCAGCCGGTATCGGAAACCGAGTACGGCGATAAAGAGGAAAGGCGGTCAGAAGCCCCACCCCGGCGGCCTGGAAAATTCAGGCCAAAAGGAAAAACCTCGCCGAGCGCCAACACACCGAAAGCCACGACGTCGCACTGTACGACATTCGGTACACATGTACCGAGGCCCGTGTTGTTGGCTACGGCTCGAGTGCGAGTGTATGGAAAACACGGTGCGTCGCGAATCGCGCGCGCACTGCTCGATCAAGGTTCGGAAACTTCCTTCATTTCCGCGAGTTTGGTGAATGACCTCAAACTCGCACGAAGGAAAACTCCAGCCACGGTAACGGGCTTGGGAGGAAAACGAACAGACGCGATCAAATATAGCGTCGGAATGAACCTCAGCGCGAAGGAAGATAGGAAACCGACATGTACGGTCGACGCGTACGTCGTGCCTCGAATCACGACCTACGCAACGTCGTCCAAAAAAACGCTCGGCTACGAAGCGTTTCGGGACCTACCTCTCGCCGATTCCGACGTCACAGCTGATCAAAACATTGAGATTTTGATCGGCGCCGACTTATACGCGCAGATTCTGCGTCCGGGATTCCGCCGCGTAACAGCGGAAGGTCCGATAGCCCAAGAGACTGCGTTCGGCTGGGTAATCTCCGGGCCGATAAGTGCAGCGGGCGCAACCCCGAATACAGTACGGACGTTGCATTGCACCGTACTCGAATCGCTGGATCAAGCGATTCGGAAATTCTGGGAATCGGAAGAAATTCCCGCGACGCCACTGCGTACAAAGGCAGAGGAAGAGTGCGAAGCATTCTTCCGAAAAACCGTCGTCCGTAACGAGACTGGGAGGTTTCTAGTACGACTCCCCTTCAATTGCCCGAGACCGGAAGAAGCGTTGGGAAATTCATTCCATATCGCGCTCTCCGCTCTCGCAAGGCTGCGAAGGAAACTAGAAACAAATCCGACCCTGGGTCAAGAATACTCGGAGTTTTTAACCGAGTACGAGTCCCTTGGTCATATGGCTCGTATCGAGCCCATCGACCGAACTAGACTCTACATACCCCATAGAGCGGTCGTCCGTACGGACAGTACGACCACGAAACTACGGGTCGTATTCAATGCGACCAGTAGGACGACTGGAGGTCGCTCCCTAAACGACATCCTACACGTAGGTCCGAAATTACAAAACGATATCACCTCGGTATTAACGAGGTGGCGTGTGTACGAATACGTGTTAGTGGCCGACATTGAGAAAATGTTTCGACAGATTCTCGTCGCCCCACAGGATCGTCGATTCCAATGCATCGTGTGGTGTGCACCCGAAACCGAACAGCTGCAAGCGTTCGAACTAAATACCGTCACATACGGAACGGCGTGCGCCCCATACTTATCGATGCGTACCCTTCTCGAATTAAAGGAGCAGGATGGGAGAAAATTTCCCTTAGCCGCCCCGATTCTCGAGAAGGACATTTACGTCGATGATGTATTCATGGGAGCACCGGACAAACCCTTGCTGGAGGAAATCCGCACGCAAGTGTGTGACCTTCTGCAAGGAGGTGGGTTTCAGCTGAGAAAGTGGGCTGGAAATTCGCCACAGTTGCTGCGAAACATCCCCCACAGCGCTCACTCCCACGCCGTGGACCTCACCCTGTTCGAGGATTCCGAACTAAAAGTGCTTGGTCTACGATGGATTCCGTCTGGAGATTATTTCTATTTCAATCTCCAACGGTTTCAACCGTCGGCATCACCGATGACAAAGAGAAATTTGTTTTCGGAAATTGCCAAACTCTTCGATCCGCTCGGCTGGTTATCACCCGTCGTAATTCGCGCAAAGATTTTAATGCAGTCCCAGTGGCTGGAGAAAATCCAGTGGGACGACCAAATCTCCGCGAATACGCAGAAAACGTGGAATACGTTCTGCACGGATTGGAGTAGTTTAAAGGAACTAAAAATTCCAAGATGGATACGTTATGGAGCAGATACCGCGACCGTGGAGTTGCACGGATTCTGCGATGCCTCCCTCGCAGCCTACTCTGCCGTCACGTATTTACGCGTGACGACAACGAGCAATGAAGTCTTTTCGACATTGATAATGGCAAAAACGCGAGTGGCTCCAATTAAAACGCAGTCCATCCCCGTCCTGGAATTAAACGGGGCTGTACTCCTCTCCGAGCTTGTGATGCACGTAAAGCGGTCCCTTCCGATGAAGCTGGACCGCATAATCTGCTGGACAGATTCTACGATTGCACTCGCTTGGTTGAGAAAGCATGCATCGACATGGAAGGTTTTAATCGCCAACCGTGTCTCCAAAATCCAAACTATGCTCCCAAACGCTGAATGGTATCACGTTCCCACACGCTCAAATCCCGCAGATTTAAATTCGCGTGGAGTAGAAGCTGCGGAACTTATTCAGTCGGAGCTATGGATTTCAGGGCCGACGTGGCTTCGACTGGCGGAAGAAAGTTGGCCGAAAATGCCCGCTTCAATCGAGACCGAGGAGGGTAAACGCGTATCGCATACCCTCTTAGCAACTCCGGAAAAGGAATGGGATTTTGTATTCCGATTTTCTGAATGGAGTAAACTACTACGCGTCACCGCCTACTGCCTTCGGTTCCGAAGGGAGTGGGACGGGGAACGCCGGTCATTCGACGCCAAAATTATCGAAGCCTCGGAAATACGGCGTGCAACGGAAAGGATTGCACGCTACTTGCAACGCACGCACTTTGCAGACGAATACCAATGCTTAAAAAAGCAACGGGAAATCCCTGCAAAATCTCCATTAAAAAGCCTAAACCCCTTCCTCGACGACCGAGATGTCTTAAGAGTGGGTGGAAGGTTGGAGAATGCGGCACTCGCATGGGAGACCAAACACCCGATAATTCTGCCGAAACATCATGTTTCAAACATGATAATCAGGCAATGTCACGTGAATACGTTGCACGGGGGTCTGCAATTAACCATGTACACGGTGAGACAGAAATTCTGGATCATCGGCGCTCGTAATGCGGCGCGGACGGTTATCCACAAATGCATGCGATGCGTGAGATGGAAAGCAACCACCTCCACGCAAATAATGCAGGATTTAATTCCAGAACGCAGCCGCCCTGCACGACCTTTCTCGAACTGCGGAGTAGATTACGCTGGACCGTACAAGGTCCGCGATTCCGCCGGTCGAGGGAAAACGGCTCACAAAGCTTACATAGCAGTTTTTATCTGTTTCGCTACAAGAGCCGTGCATATCGAACTCGTTCACGATTATTCAACGAGTGCGTTCTTGGCCGCCTTAGAACGATTCATCGCCCGTCGAGGAGTTCCGTCCTGCATATGCAGTGACAACGGGACAAATTTCGTCGGAGCGGATCGAGAATTGAGAGAGCATTTCAACCTCGTGTATAATACACAGGAAATGCGAAATACGTGCGGCCAGAAAGGCATTCGGTGGAAATTTAATCCACCTAGTGCACCACACTTCGGCGGTATGCAAGAAGCCGGTGTGAAATCGGTGAAACATCACCTGAAACGCATACTCGGTAATTTCGCGCCAACAAGCGAAGAAATGCAGACACTGCTCTGCAAGATCGAAGCGAGCCTAAATTCTCGACCGATCGCCGCTTTAAGCGATAACCCGGAGGATTATGCACCTCTCACACCGGGCCACTTTTTAATCGGAAGTCCGGTAAACGCACTTCCGGTCGAGACCGTGGAAAATGAAAACCTCTCGCGGCTGACGCGATGGAGGGCGATTCAAAAATTCCACGAGCAACTCTGGAGGCATTGGACGCGTGATTATCTCACGCACCTCCAGAACCGCTTTAAGTGGCGTACCGCCCAATTGCAGCTACAACCAAACGATTTGGTATTAGTGCAAAACCCCCTCTTACCCCCCAATCAATGGGAAATGGGAAGAATAGAGGAAACATTCCCGGGTAAGGATAGGCACGTACGGGTTGTAAAAGTACGCACAGCTACTTCCACCTACACACGGCCAATCACACGTCTGTGTAAATTGCCCGTGGAACAGTCGACGCCGTCAATAAACGAAGACGACGCTACCGGGACATAAGAAATCCCGAATTCCGCGGTACAAAGAAACAAGAATGTGGTAACCGCTGGTGGTAATAACAACGGTGTTGATTACCACGTGTCCTGCGTATGTGGTGACAAAACGAGGATAGGGGAATCTATTCCCTACCATCCCGTTAACAATTAAGGAAGGGAGCAATTCGCGAGAGTCCCAGGCTTTAAAAGCAGGACCCGTAGGCCGAATTCGCTCAGTTCCAAGTCATACGCGGAAGAAAAATCAAAAAACAATGGCGTCAAGCAGCTCCTCGGACGAAAGTGCCAAAACCGTCGTGGGGCCTCAACGAGACCCGGAAATCGACAAACAGTTCGACCAGCTGCTGAAACTGGTCGACACCTCCCGTCCGCTAACGGACGCACCAGAAACAATGGAGGCAGCGCCGACCACGACACCCACGCCAACGGAGACACCAGGTCCGTCCCAAGACTTCCTGCTAAATTTGGGGCAGGACGTCCTCCGGGTACCGGCGCACGTACCGTGGACGTCCCGGCGCCTTAAATGCAAGGTGCCCGGAGGGCACTTTCGCCTAAAATGGGCCAGGGGAGGACGTTTGATCGCCTGCAACTACCGAGCTGCAGTCGACCCGACCACAGCGCGGCCGGTCTCCACTCCGGCACTACCACCCGGAGGTCAACCATCGGTGCCCGTATCGAGCTCGAGGGGACAAAACCCGACAAGCCCCGCACGAGGACGAGCCAGGGAGGGTGGGGTCAGCCGCCCCCGAGACCGCCAGCACCGGCGACACAGGCCCACAGCCAGGGAAGGCTTGGATAGGAGCATGCTCCAGGAGGCGGTGCTTACCACCCTTCAAATTTTGGAGGGCAGACGGGCCTTAGCTCGGCGTTAAGTAAGTACTTTGATTTATATAATTATGTGTACAACGACCTTCTCTACGGTAGATTGCATGTGACCGCGAATTACCGCTCCTCCGGATTATTGCACGGACCGTGCAAGGGGGGCGGTATCTCGATATGCACGGCTCTTGTAGCGAAACAGATAAAAACTGCTATGTAAGCTTTGTGAGCCGTTTTCCCTCGACCGGCGGAATCGCGGACCTTGTACGGTCCAGCGTAATCTACTCCGCAGTTCGAGAAAGGTCGTGCAGGGCGGCTGCGTTCTGGAATTAAATCCTGCATTATTTGCGTGGAGGTGGTTGCTTTCCATCTCACGCATCGCATGCATTTGTGGATAACCGTCCGCGCCGCATTACGAGCGCCGATGATCCAGAATTTCTGTCTCACCGTGTACATGGTTAATTGCAGACCCCCGTGCAACGTATTCACGTGACATTGCCTGATTATCATGTTTGAAACATGATGTTTCGGCAGAATTATCGGGTGTTTGGTCTCCCATGCGAGTGCCGCATTCTCCAACCTTCCACCCACTCTTAAGACATCTCGGTCGTCGAGGAAGGGGTTTAGGCTTTTTAATGGAGATTTTGCAGGGATTTCCCGTTGCTTTTTTAAGCATTGGTATTCGTCTGCAAAGTGCGTGCGTTGCAAGTAGCGTGCAATCCTTTCCGTTGCACGCCGTATTTCCGAGGCTTCGATAATTTTGGCGTCGAATGACCGGCGTTCCCCGTCCCACTCCCTTCGGAACCGAAGGCAGTAGGCGGTGACGCGTAGTAGTTTACTCCATTCAGAAAATCGGAATACAAAATCCCATTCCTTTTCCGGAGTTGCTAAGAGGGTATGCGATACGCGTTTACCCTCCTCGGTCTCGATTGAAGCGGGCATTTTCGGCCAACTTTCTTCCGCCAGTCGAAGCCACGTCGGCCCTGAAATCCATAGCTCCGACTGAATAAGTTCCGCAGCTTCTACTCCACGCGAATTTAAATCTGCGGGATTTGAGCGTGTGGGAACGTGATACCATTCAGCGTTTGGGAGCATAGTTTGGATTTTGGAGACACGGTTGGCGATTAAAACCTTCCATGTCGATGCATGCTTTCTCAACCAAGCGAGTGCAATCGTAGAATCTGTCCAGCAGATTATGCGGTCCAGCTTCATCGGAAGGGACCGCTTTACGTGCATCACAAGCTCGGAGAGGAGTACAGCCCCGTTTAATTCCAGGACGGGGATGGACTGCGTTTTAATTGGAGCCACTCGCGTTTTTGCCATTATCAATGTCGAAAAGACTTCATTGCTCGTTGTCGTCACGCGTAAATACGTGACGGCAGAGTAGGCTGCGAGGGAGGCATCGCAGAATCCGTGCAACTCCACGGTCGCGGTATCTGCTCCATAACGTATCCATCTTGGAATTTTTAGTTCCTTTAAACTACTCCAATCCGTGCAGAACGTATTCCACGTTTTCTGCGTATTCGCGGAGATTTGGTCGTCCCACTGGATTTTCTCCAGCCACTGGGACTGCATTAAAATCTTTGCGCGAATTACGACGGGTGATAACCAGCCGAGCGGATCGAAGAGTTTGGCAATTTCCGAAAACAAATTTCTCTTTGTCATCGGTGATGCCGACGGTTGAAACCGTTGGAGATTGAAATAGAAATAATCTCCAGACGGAATCCATCGTAGACCAAGCACTTTTAGTTCGGAATCCTCGAACAGGGTGAGGTCCACGGCGTGGGAGTGAGCGCTGTGGGGGATGTTTCGCAGCAACTGTGGCGAATTTCCAGCCCACTTTCTCAGCTGAAACCCACCTCCTTGCAGAAGGTCACACACTTGCGTGCGGATTTCCTCCAGCAAGGGTTTGTCCGGTGCTCCCATGAATACATCATCGACGTAAATGTCCTTCTCGAGAATCGGGGCGGCTAAGGGAAATTTTCTCCCATCCTGCTCCTTTAATTCGAGAAGGGTACGCATCGATAAGTATGGGGCGCACGCCGTTCCGTATGTGACGGTATTTAGTTCGAACGCTTGCAGCTGTTCGGTTTCGGGTGCACACCACACGATGCATTGGAATCGACGATCCTGTGGGGCGACGAGAATCTGTCGAAACATTTTCTCAATGTCGGCCACTAACACGTATTCGTACACACGCCACCTCGTTAATACCGAGGTGATATCGTTTTGTAATTTCGGACCTACGTGTAGGATGTCGTTTAGGGAGCGACCTCCAGTCGTCCTACTGGTCGCATTGAATACGACCCGTAGTTTCGTGGTCGTACTGTCCGTACGGACGACCGCTCTATGGGGTATGTAGAGTCTAGTTCGGTCGATGGGCTCGATACGAGCCATATGACCAAGGGACTCGTACTCGGTTAAAAACTCCGAGTATTCTTGACCCAGGGTCGGATTTGTTTCTAGTTTCCTTCGCAGCCTTGCGAGAGCGGAGAGCGCGATATGGAATGAATTTCCCAACGCTTCTTCCGGTCTCGGGCAATTGAAGGGGAGTCGTACTAGAAACCTCCCAGTCTCGTTACGGACGACGGTTTTTCGGAAGAATGCTTCGCACTCTTCCTCTGCCTTTGTACGCAGTGGCGTCGCGGGAATTTCTTCCGATTCCCAGAATTTCCGAATCGCTTGATCCAGCGATTCGAGTACGGTGCAATGCAACGTCCGTACTGTATTCGGGGTTGCGCCCGCTGCACTTATCGGCCCGGAGATTACCCAGCCGAACGCAGTCTCTTGGGCTATCGGACCTTCCGCTGTTACGCGGCGGAATCCCGGACGCAGAATCTGCGCGTATAAGTCGGCGCCGATCAAAATCTCAATGTTTTGATCAGCTGTGACGTCGGAATCGGCGAGAGGTAGGTCCCGAAACGCTTCGTAGCCGAGCGTTTTTTTGGACGACGTTGCGTAGGTCGTGATTCGAGGCACGACGTACGCGTCGACCGTACATGTCGGTTTCCTATCTTCCTTCGCGCTGAGGTTCATTCCGACGCTATATTTGATCGCGTCTGTTCGTTTTCCTCCCAAGCCCGTTACCGTGGCTGGAGTTTTCCTTCGTGCGAGTTTGAGGTCATTCACCAAACTCGCGGAAATGAAGGAAGTTTCCGAACCTTGATCGAGCAGTGCGCGCGCGATTCGCGACGCACCGTGTTTTCCATACACTCGCACTCGAGCCGTAGCCAACAACACGGGCCTCGGTACATGTGTACCGAATGTCGTACAGTGCGACGTCGTGGCTTTCGGTGTGTTGGCGCTCGGCGAGGTTTTTCCTTTTGGCCTGAATTTTCCAGGCCGCCGGGGTGGGGCTTCTGACCGCCTTTCCTCTTTATCGCCGTACTCGGTTTCCGATACCGGCTGATTATTCTGAGGCTCTCGTGATATTTCGAAGTGCAGCAGGGTATGGTGTTTTCCGCTGCACCTCGTGCACGCCGTGGGGCTTTTGCACTTCATTACCGTATGGGTGGTGCCCAAGCATTGTATGCACCACCGACTACGTTTTACGTATTGACTGCGCATTTTTGCAGTCAATCGCATGAAGTTGTCGCAATTCGTCAACTTGTGCGGCCCTGTACAGAATCCACACGACTTTGTTGACGTAGTTCCAACCTGCCTGTTGTCGTGACTCGTTTCCCGGGGTTTTTCCGCCCGGATGTGGTCTAGGACAGCATTATGGCTGCGCACGTGTTTGGAGGCGTCACCGGAAACCCGAGTGGCCTTCGTATTTCGTGCATTTTTGGTTGAAAGCCCTAAGGCTGCATTCCGCCGCTCCTCGGTCATGGAAAGCAGAGCGCACGATTCTCGTTCCACGAACCTCCTTACGTCCTCGAACGTAGGATAGTCGGGCGAGCTGCCTAGTGTCCTCTGCCATTTCAACTCCATTTCAGGGGTGAAATGTTGCTTCGCCCAGTGCGCTAGTAGCCATTCTACCAGCTGTTCTGGGGTTCCCTTTTTCCGGAGGGCAGCGAGGGCTTCTGTGCAATCCACCGTGATCTGCTGCATACTAGCTAGATCATTTAGATCGATGGGGTTCATGTACAGAAGTTTGTCTAGTAGTTTTCCCGTTACTAGACGTGGGAGACCGAATTTGCTCTTGAGCTTTTTCCACGCTTCCGGGAAATTGCGACCGACGATTTCTATAGACGAAATCGTCGCCAGAGCCGGTCCTTCTAAGCATGCGTTTAAATGATGCAGTTTTTGTACATCGGACAACCATGCATTATTGATCACCCCGGAGGTGAACAGATCCTCGAAGTGTTCCCACTCTCGAGGATCCCCTCCGAATTTTGGTAATCTTTGTTTTGGGAGCTCGATCGGTATACTGCATTGAGCTTCCGACGCCGCCGGTTTTGGATCCCCGGCGAGTCGTTCTATCTCAGCGCTTACGAATTCCACGAAATCGTGATAGTCGTTTTCGGCAGTGGCCATACCGTTCTGTTTAAAGAATTCGTATTCCTGCCTTTGCGCTGGCTGTACTAATTTCCGTACAGCCGAGTACCGATCTGTGAGTTCCCTCCATAAGTTTTTGGCAAACTCGAGCTTTTCCTCAAGGCCTCGTACCGAGTAGCTCGCTTTTCCCTTCTTCTTGAGGTTAATACCCAACTTATTGAGTCGGTATGCACCCTCGGTCAAGGCATCGATGTGATCATCGAGCTCCGACCACGTGGCTTGTTTAGCTACCGCCATAGTTGGATTTTCGAGGATAAAACCGCTCGAAATAACCTCTTACGTGGGTAATTCCACACGTGTACAATCGTGCACCTTTTCCTGGTCCAATAAACCTCGTTTAGATCCGGCTCGAAGGACCTTATGTTAGAATAGGGAGGTTTCAAATATTTTAATTGAACGCCTCGTCTAACGGAGGTCCGGATCACGAGGGAAAGGACGTTGGAACAGTATTAATTGCACGTTAGTTTTATTTTCGCTTCGTCGAAAATTCGACGAAGCCGTTTATTTATTTATTGCACAGTTTTTCTTTTCAGGACGAACACAAACACAAACTCTTAATTCTAACTTGAACCGCCTGGACGTCTGGCCGGCGTCTGGCCAGAAAAAACCCCGCCGATGGGCCGTCTCCGTTCGGCGGTTCGCGTTGCTCTATCCTGAAACAAAAGAGACGAGACTATGCGTAAATATCGAGTAACGTGAGTCACGTTGTCCGTCTCGTTCTAAGGTTCACGCGCTCTTGGTTGTGCTTGTCGCACTTGCGAGCGGGGAACTCGGCCGCCGCGTTACGCAGCTAAGCTAGTGGACTGTATGTGTGAACGTTCCCTTTAAACCAGGAAACGTTTGATTGCAGATTTGGGAGACGAGAATCGATCTCGATTTTTCCCGACTGCTAATTTCGACTGTCGCCGGAGAGGTTAACAGAGGGAGGTTGTAAGGCTCCAACTATTTACCTGCTCCTCGGCCGTTTATCGTCCTCGTAATGCGTACGGGCACTGTGTGGTGCAGCACCTTTACAGCGCATGCAGCGACTTATAATTATAGTGCGTACACCACGGCGCTATACTGAGCGGTTCTACGCACAGGGTCCGTACACACTGGCGATGATTGAACAGCGCTCTAGCTGGTCGCCGGATGCCGGAACTCAAGTATTGTCCCGAACACCGACTGGAGGACGGTAATACCACCCAGGGTATGCACGCCACGAAGGCCCCTAAGGGTGGGTTTGCACCGTTCGACAGTCGAGAGGTTCGAGATTCAAATTCGAAACCTCGGACACGACCTCTGATTGCAGCGATACGTGTCTGATGTCAGACTGATGTGGACTATAGCCACCGCTGAATGGGAATTTCGGATTATAATTCACGAAATTCTACAGTCGCTTTGATCTGGTCGAAACCCGACCTGATCTTTATCGAATTACACCGAGTTGCGAAAGGAATCACGGGAAGAGATTGATTCACAATCCGTCCTCGTATTCGATTCCTTTCCTCGTTTACGATTTTTTAATTTAAATTGTGAACGGGTTACGGAAGGAGTCACGGTAAAGGATTGTTTTTACAATCCGTTCTCGTATGGAGTCCTTCCTTTTCCACGTTCAGAATTTATTCGAAAAGTTCGAGTGACTCGTAACTATTCGAGAACTATGGAATTCCCGAGGAGCGGGGTCGTATGCCCATGTGCTCCCTGCCGGTTCCAGATTAAGAGTGACGGACGAGCACGGACAGTCAAAATGTTCGCTCGAAGGGTGAACCTCCGTAGAGCGGCGCTGTGAACGTTTTTTGAGTCCGTCTTTGTCTAATACAAAATTGTCGTACCTTCTCTAGGCACGCGCGTCGAAACTTTCGTTTCGAAATTGAGCGTTACGTGATCGATCGCGTGAGGTCTCGAAAAAAACCCGAGAGCGGCTGTTTTTCTATCCCGTACTGTTTTCGCGTAGCGGACACGACGACCGAGGTACCTCTGGTCTTACGTACGCCGAAAAAACAATACCGGGTGACGAATTATATTTTACTCGAAAATACGTCGAATTAACGCGATATTTAAACACATTGCCTCTTGTACAGCGAAGAGTAAGTCCCCAACTTGCTCGAACTGTAAAGCAAGAGGTAAACAGCACAACCATAAGTCACGA